>NC_060122.1:763721988-765048988 GCF_021461395.2 Schistocerca americana | reverse complement strand
GTATATCGACCAAGCAAATCACATGAACCAGTGTCGCACCAACTTGTGGAGAAAAATCTTTACATTTTCAGGAAATTGCTCTCTGTGTCTTCCTAGATATTGCAGGGGCTTTTAGCAATACAACTTTCAAATGCATGGTTAGAGCTGCAGAAGGGCACAGCACTGAGACAACCACACGCAGGTGGATTAATACCATGTTGTATAGAAGAAAGGTAGAAGCCACCACGATGAATAGGAAAATGGTGATCAACACCACCAGAGGATGTCTCGCAAAAAGCAGTTTTGTCCATAGAACTGTGAAACTAGTGGTGACTGGACTCATTGAAGAGGAAAATTCTAGAGGCTACTTTTGCCAAGGATAAACAGACAATTTACTCAAAGTAATACTAAGCAAATTTGCTAGTGCTGTTAGAACAGTGGCACAATGTGCACTGAACATTATGCAAAACTGGCGCAGGAAATTGGATCTAGTCTCACAAAAACTGGTATCACAAGCTTCTCAAAAAAACTATCAGTAACAAAACTTTCATGTATCCCTCACAAAAGGCAAAGCAAAAGGTACTCTTATGAGAACTACAAGGGCCTGCGTTAAAAACTGGGGTCTAAACTCCAGGACTAAGTACTGGATATATACCACTGTAATAAGAGCTTTGATAAGTTGCAGGCCAACAGTATGGTGGAATAAAGTAAAACAGAAGGTGGCTGCTAAGGAACTTCGCAAGGAACAACTGCAACAGGTGGAATTAGCAGCACACCTACTGCTGGGACAGAGACTTTGCTGGACATGCGCCCATTACACCTTTGATTTACAGTGGAGATGGTGGCAGGAACATACAGGTTAAAAACTGGAAGTAACTGGATACTTTTAGAATATCCAGAATCTCACACCAATATACTGAGTATTGTAAATATAGAAATGGTCAGAGAACTGCTGGCTGACCCAAAATAACTTCCAGCTGCTTCAATAAACCTTCCAATGCGACAGCTGGAAGAAGGAAGCAGTGGGAAAACAAACCACAATACCATTCAGGAGACAAAGTCTGATTTACTGACAGATAGAAAAGATAGGAAAGCACTGGGGCCGGGCCATATGGGAGACAGCCTACGGTAAACTAAAGAGAGCAACCTCTCTTGGGAAGTTGCCCATGGAATTCCCAGCAGAAGTGCCTGCTATCAAAGAGTGAACAAAGGATAATTTGCATGGGTGCTACAAGTACTGTAGCATCTACATTTATTCAGACACCCAAGCAGCACTGAAATCTCTATCAGCTCCTGCAACGAGATCAGAGATCATAGCAGAATGCCACAATGACCCCGTGAGACTAGAGCAAAGCAACAGTGTAAACCTGGTGTCCATGACCGGTCACCAGTGAATTAATGACAATGAACAAGCTGACAAGATGGCCAGGACAGGAGTGAAATCTCCATTCACTGGAGCAGAACCTGTCCTAACTGTTACATGGAGATGGTGAAATCAAAACTACATAGCTGGATCAGGAGGCAGCATGTAGAATATTAGACTATGATCCAAAATAAAAAATATGGCAAGTTAATGATGCCAAAGCCATGTTTCAAGAGAAGTTCTGTAAGTTCTGTAATCTTGGATAGGAGACAGATTTAACTAATAGTAGGACTAATGACTGACAATGGTTCCTTTAAGAAACATGTACACACAATGCGTATGCAGAAAGGAACCCATATGTGTAAACAATGTGGTGAGGGGAGGGGGATGAAACCAGAACACATCTAATTTTCCAATGTAAAGCACTGAAAGTGAAAAGAACGAATATTCGGGATATGAATTCTTGAAGAAATAATGTCTAATAAGGAACCAGTGAATGACCTCCTAATACTCTTCAAGGGTATTGCTTGGTTTTACTAGAATCACAGGGAGCAAAACTACACAATACACTTAGTTTTGGTATGGGCAATAGTGGGGTAAGACCACTGTTGGTTTTGGCTCCCTGTGCAAATCAAATCAAAATCAAATTCCAGTCCATATATGACAAAAATGACCTGGCTACCAAATTGCATAATTTGAGAGAAGTATTCTGCAGAAACAGAATTTCAAAACGCAAACCAAAAATGTATTAAGAAGGAAGATAAACCATGATGAAGTTAAACAAGGAAAGAAAAAACAGGACATCAGAATGCCTTTCATGTTGGCCACTATCTGGCTAGATCAGATATTTTGCTGATCACAGACGATAGGAGACCTATTCCATTAAATAAAGAATCCCACGATTGGGTATGCCACGTGGCTAAAATATGCATTATGAAAGGAGCTGCAGATATATAAGGCAGATTCAACACAATATTTCACACCTATGTACTTTACATGTCAGTTGCATTTACCAAGGTCAGGAGAAGAAAGTCAATGACAATGGTGCATAACCTAAACAAATAACTTTGATGTAAATTTGAAAATATGAATGTGTAACTGATATATAAAGTTACTAAGAAAGAACTCATCATCATGGGAATGACTGCCATCGACTAACTTTTGTACAAAACCTGTGGAGAGCATTGACGCATCAGGAGAATCCTCCTTGGAAGACACCTTAAGTACCTGAAGACATTATGTTTATACCACATAAAACCACTTCTAACCTTAACAGTGACCCCAGGTGAGTGAAGAAGAGGGTCCACAAGTTTCTTAAGGTATACGAGAACCAGCTGAAGCCACTCATTGTTTATGAGATCTCGTAGAGCTACCAAACTGCAATGATGTTGACTGCTGCGTTTCACTCAGTGTTCAAAATAATATCAGAGATCTTCTATGGAACAGGGCTGCTGCGCAGGAGAATTCATCAGCATACTCATCATGAAGTAAGAGCTATATCTGGCCACCAAGATTGTTGAAATAGACTTCCTGGTTCACGTTCATGGCAATTTCAATGAGTGGGCACCATTCACTGTTTAGAAAACACCCCCGAAATATCACAGAGCTGCCTCCAGACTGAACCTTACATTTCACACACTGTGGGTAAACACCTGATTGGGCTCTAAATGCACTCAACATCTTGCCCTCTTTGAAAAATGGTAAAACTGTGTCTTGACAAACTACAATACACTCCTCTAGTCAGCTGTTGCCCAGTTTCTGGGTTATTTGTCCCACTAAAGACATAAATCATAATTTGCTTCATCGAATAATAACCTTTCATTTGTTACCCGATTCCTAATGCTATAGCATGCAGATCATTTTGTGAAACTCAGTCTGAAACTGGTTGAGATGGGCCTGTATTCACTAACAACGCCAATTTGTGTTTGGTTTGAAAGTGATTGTCTTTGACAAGGGATTGATTAGAGTGTGTGTGTGTGTGTGTGTGTGTGTGTGTGTGTGTGTGTGTGTGTGTGTGTGTGTAGTATTCTTGACTTACATCAATGGTAGGCAGTCATATGACTGCCTAGTAGCATTCCTACAGCATCTACAATGCTCCGAAACAACCAATGTGCTCTTCTAAGGGGGTGACCAATATTTCAATCAGCAAGCTTATTACATGATTAAAGCTGGAGTCACTGTCTTTCTGGGCACATTCTCTCTCCATACCATTCATCAGTCTAGCAGTATCTGAAGCTCTACTGCTTAGAGGTATAGCTGCAGTCCAGTGAAAGATACAGACAAACACAGTTCTTACTGTTCAGCAAATGGCAACAATGTACAATAACAGAAACACAAAGCAGAAATAGATCTTCAGGGTAAGAAATTTAAAAACTAATCCCATATGGGAGATACTCTTGAAAGTATTGAGATTGTACATAAAATTGAAGCTCCCTGGCAGATTAAAAAATTCGGGACCTTTGCCTTTCGCAGGAAAGTGCTCTACCGACTGAGCTACACAAGCACAACTCACAACCTGCCTTCCCAGCTTCAGCTCTGTCAGCACCTTGTCTCCTGCCTTCCAAACTTCCCAGACGCTCTCCTGCAAACCATGCAAAACTAGTACTTCTTGTAAGAGAGGATACTGTGGAGATACGGCTTAGCCGCAGCCTAGAGGAAGTTTCCAGAATGAAATTTTCACTCTGCAGTGGAGCTGCAGAGCTGATATGAAACTTGTTAGCAGATTAAAACAGTGTGCCAGACTGAGACTCAAATTAGGACATACTTGTGTGTGTGTGTGTGTGTGTGTGTGTGTGTGTGTGTGTTTATTTCTGATGAAGGCATTGCTGAACAAAAGTTTACTTTCCAACAGTCTTTTTGTTGTGCCTATCTGCAACTCAGAATCTCTGCTACATGGTGAGTAGCAATCCATCCTTTTCAATATTATGAAAAGAAGGAAAAGTTGCCACTCACCACATAGCGGAGATGCTGAGTCTTGACAGGCACAACAAAAACAGTCACGAATAAAGCTTTCAGCCCATAAGGCCTTCGTCAAAAATAGTCGGCAGACATATGCACACGCACTCGTGCAAATGCAACTCTCACATACACATGACCACATTAGCTACAGTTGTCTGAGACTGCGGTCATGTGTGTGTGAGTTGCATTTGCACGAGTGTGTGTGCATGTGTCTGTTGTCTATTTTTGATGAAGGCCTTACGGGCCGAAAGCTTTATTTGTGACAGTCTTTTTGTTGTGCCTATCTGCCACGAGCCTCTCTGCTATATGGTGAGTGGCAACTTTCCTTTGCATAATATTGTTACATTCCATTCCAGATTTTTTTATAAAAAATATTGCTATTGGCTTACTATTAAAATGGCAGTGAATCAACATGCAATACACAGTACTACAAGTGCAACTAGCAGTGTACAACATCAATGCATGGCCCAGAATATTCTTACTGGATTAGTGCATAAGTTCGATGAGTTTTTGTTTTGCATTTGGTATTCCACTTGCTATGGGTTTATTTATCGACTGTCATTTATTATTTATACTTCACCATTGCTATTTGAGTTTATATATTGTCAGTTTGTCATTTGGAGATAGATAGTTAAGCTATGGATGCTAGAAAATGGAGTACCACATTGGGAAAACAAAACACTTCCGACATATTCTTCCGTTTTGAGTTTAATAGAGAGATAACATCATCAACGGAGGTGGCCAGAAACGTCAGCATTGTATATGGGGATAATGCCAATGTACAGAGCACAACAGGAAAACAGTTTTCTTGTTTTAAGGAGGACTGTTTTCCATAGCACCTGTGGTCTAGGGGGAGCATCTGAGATTAGTAATCAAAAAGTATGTGGTATGCAGATAGAATAGCTAAGTCTCAGGATAAAATTAAAACCATATGGTCAGTCGTAAAGGAAGTGGCTGGTCTGCAGAGACAGGTCGAGGATATAGAATCAGTGCGTAGTGGGGATGTCCGTGTTGCTGATAAGTCGCATATATGTACAGTATTTAATAATCACTTTCTGAATATAGCAGGTGAACTAAATAGAAACCTAGTCCCAACAGGGAATCATATAGCGCTCTTAGAAAAAAGTGTTCCGAGACTGTTACCTGAAATGCTCCTCCATGATACTGACAAGAGGGAGATTGAGTTAATAATTAAATCACTAAAGACCAAGAACTCTCATGGATATGACGGGGTATCTAGCAGAATACTGAAGTATTGTTCCACGTATATTAGCTCAGTACTTAGCCATATCTGTAACTTTTCCTTTAGCAGTGGTCGGTTTCCTGACCGATTAAAGTACTCGGTAGTGAAGCCACTTTATAAAAAGGGAGACAGGGATAATGTTGACAATTATAGACCTATTTCTATGCCATCGGTGTTTGCTAAAGTTATCGAGAGGCTTGTATATACAAGGTTACTGCAGCATTTAAATTCACATAATTTGCTGTCAAATGTACAGTTTGGTTTTAGAAATGGCTTAACAACTGAAAATGCTATATTCTCTTTTCTCTGTGAGGTTTTGGACGGATTAAATAAAAGGTTGAGAACGTTAGGTGTTTTCTTTGATTTAACGAAGGCTTTTGACTGTGTTGACCACAAAATATTACTGCAGAAGTTGGAACATTATGGAGTAAGGGGAGTAGCTTACAATTGGTTCGCCTCCTACTTTAAGAACAGAAAGCAGAAGGTAATCCTCCGCAATATTGAGAGTGGTAATGATGTTCAGTCCCAATGGGGCACTGTTAAATGGGGCGTTCCCCAAGGGTCTGTGCTGGGGCCACTGCTGTTCCTTATTTATGTAAATGATATGCCTTCTAGTATTACAGGTGATTCAAAAATATTTCTGTTTGCTGATGACACCACCTTGGTAGTGAAGGATCTTGTGTGTAATATTGAAACATTATCAAATAATGTAGTTCATGAAGTAAGTTCGTGGCTTGTGGAAAATAATTTGATGCTAAATCACAGTAAGACTCAGTTTTTACAGTTTCTAACCCACAATTCAACAAGAACTGACATTTTAATCAGACAGAATGGGCATGTTATAAGCGACACGGAACAGTTCAAGTTCCTAGGCGTACGGATAGATAGTAAGCTGTTGTGGAAAGCCCATGTTCAGGATCTTGTTCAGAAACTAAATGCCGCTTTATTTACCATTAGAACAGTATCTGAAATAAGTGACATTTCAACACGAAAAGTAGTATACTTCGCATATTTTCATACGCTTATGTCATATGGTATTATTTTTTGGGGTAATTCTTCTGATTCAAAAAGGGTATTTTTGGCTCAAAAACGGGCTGTTCGAGCTATGTATGGTGTAAGTTCGAAAACCTCTTGTCGACCCCTATTCAATAGTCTGGGAATTTTGACATTGCCCTCACAGTATGTATTTTCTTTAATGTCGTTTGTTGTTAGCAATATTAGCTTATTCCCAAGAGTTAGCAGCTTTCACTCAGTTAATACTAGGCAGAAATCAAATCTGCATGTGGAATGCACTTCCTTGACTCTTGTGCAGAAAGGAGTGCAGTATTCTGCTGCATCCATTTTCAATAAGCTACCACAAGAACTCAAAAATCTTAGCAGTAGCCCAAACACTTTTAAGTCTAAACTGAAGAGTTTCCTCATGGCTCACTCCTTCTATTCTGTCGAGGAGCTCCTGGAAGAGATAAAAAATTAAGCAAATTCCAGTGTTACATTCTTGATTTTCTTTATTTAAACTAACGACTTGTTTCATTTTATCTGTTTCTACAATCGTGTTATAATTTCATGTATTGACTCGTTCCATGACCATGGAGACTTCTCCTAAATGTGGTCCCACGGAACAATAAATAAATAAATAAATAAATAAATAAATAAATGTCCTCAGTCCTGGATTCAAACCCCAATATCGCTTGAATTTTCAACAAAGATCATCAGCAGTATTGGCCAAAGATTTCCAGCACAATAATTAACCCATCATTCAGCCAACAGCCTTGTCAAAGTGGGGGGAAGAGCGGACAGAGGTTCAGGGCACTCCCTTGTCTTGGAATGTGAAACAGCCTCTAAGGGTGGAAGAATCAGCAATGATCAACGGCATGAGGATGCAGAAGGCAATGGAAACCATTGCATTAAACACACATCATGTGCATCCACAGGACATATGGCCTGTAAATGAAAAAGTGCCATGGGCAAAAGATTCCAGACTAGTCTCCCTTTTGGATCTCCAGGACGGGAATGCCCAGAGGGACGTGACTATGTGAAAACAGATTGAATGACCAATGAAAGGAGAATGTTCCACCAGTTGGGACATGGAATGTCAGAAGTTTGAACATGGTACGCAACTAGGAAGTCTGAAAAGAGAAATTCTATGGCTCAATCTAGATATACTGGAGGTCAGTGAAATTAAATGGAAACAAGACAAGTTTTTCTTGCCAAATGAGTGGAGAGGAATATTAACAGCAGCAGAAAATGGTACAAAAGGAGTAGGATGTTCAGTGAACGTGAAGGTGGGACACAGAGTGAGTTACTGTGAACAGTTCAGTCATAGGAAGGGTCTCATCACAATCAACAGCAAACCAACACTGACAACGATAGTTCAGGTATACATGCCAATGTTGCCAGCCAAGGATGAAGAGATAGAGAAATTTTATGAGAATATTGAATGGGTAATTCAGTACGTAAAGGGAGATGAAAATCTAGTAGTGTTGTAGGGGAAGGAGCAGAAGAAAGGGTTACGGGAGAATATGGGGTTGGTGCTAATAATGAGAGGGGAAAGATTAATTGCATTCTGCAATTAATTTCAGCTTGTGACAACGAATCCTCTGTTCAAGAACCACATGAGAAGGTATGCTTGGAAAAGGCTGGGAGATGCGGGAAGATTTCAATTAAATTACATCACAGTCAGGCAGAAATTCTGAAATCAAATGCTGGATTGTACTGCACACCCAGGAGCAGATATAGACTCAGATCACAATTTAGCAGTGATGAAGAGTAGGCTGAAGTTTAAGAGACTAGTCAGGAAGAATCAATGTGCAAAGAAGTGGGACACAGAAGTACTAATGAATGAAGAGTATGCTTTAAGTTCTCTGAGGCTATAGATAATGTGGTAAGGAATAACGCAGTAGGAAGTTCAGTTGAAGAGCAGTGGGCATCTCTAAAAAACGCAACCATGGAAGTTGGAAAGAAAACTGCTGATACAGAGAAGGTAACAGCAAAGAAGCCATGGGTAACAGAAGAAATACTTCAGTTGTTCAACTAAAGAAGTAAGTATGAATATGTTCACAGAAATTCATGAATACAGAAATGCAAGTCGCTTAGGAATGAAATAAACAGGAAGTTCGGAGAAGCTAAGGTGGAATGGCTGCATGAAAAATGTAAAAAAATCAAAAAGGTATTGAGTGTCTGAAGGACTGACTTGGCATATAGGACAGTCAAAACAACATTTGCTGAAACTAAAAGCGAAGACGATAACATTAACAGTGAAATGCGAACTGCACTGTTAAATGCAGAGGAGAGCACAGGTAAGTGGAAAGAGAATACACTGACGGACTCTAGGAGTGGGACGAATTGTCTGACAACATGACAGAAGAAGGAACAGGAGTCAACATAGAAGAGACAGGGGATCCAGTACTAGAATCAAGATTTAAAAGACCTCTGGAAGACTTAAAATCAAATAAGGCAGAAGGGACATACAACATTCCCCCAAGAATTCCTAAAATCATTGGGGGAAGTGGCAACAAAACGACTATTCACACTGGTATGTTGAATGTGTAAGTCTAGCAATATATCAACCGACTTCCGGAAAAATATCATCCACACAATTCTGAAAATGCAAGAGCTGACAGGTGCAAGAATTATCTCATAATTGGACTACAAGTCTTGTCTTGCTGACAAGAATAATATACAGAAGAGTGGAAAAGGAAATTGAGGATGTGTTGGATGATGAAAAGTTTGACTTCAGGAAGGGTACACCAGAGAGGACTAGAGAAAAATCAAGACATGTTCAACTTTGAAAAAGTGTTCAACATTGTAAAATGGTGCGAGATGTTAAAAATTTTGAGAAAAATTGGTGTAAGCTATAGGGAAAGATGGGTAGCATAGATAAACAAACGTAAAAACCACGAGGGAATAAGAAGAGTGGAAGACCAAGAACAAAGTGCTCGGATTAAAGAGGGTGTAAGGCAGGGATGTAGCCTTCCACCCAACTGTTGACTCTATACACTGAAGACAGAAATGAAAGAAAGGTTCAATAGTGGAACTGAAATCCCAGGTGATGGTTGGTTGGTTTGTGGGGTTGAATCCAAGGTGAAAGGATATCAATGATAAGATTCACAGATGACATTGCTATCCTCAATGAAAATGAAGAATTACAGGATCTGCTTAATGGAACCATCAGTCTAAGGCATATAAATATGGACTGAGAGTAAATCGAAGAAAGACAAAAGTAATGAGAAGTAGCAGAAACGAGAATACTGGCAAACTGAACATCAGGATTGGTGATCAAGAAGTAAATGAAGTTGATGGCAGTAAAACAACCCATCACGGACATAGCAAGGAGGACATAAAAAGCTGACTATCACTGGCAAAAAAAAGCATTCCTGTGCAAACAAAGTACACTAGTATCAAACATATATCTTGGAAAAGAACAGACTCCAAGCATTTCAGATGTGGTGCTACAGAAGGATGTTGAAAGATAGGTGGACTGAGGAGATAAGGAATGAGGGGGTTCTACAAAGAATCGGAAAGGAATACAAGGAAAACACTAACAAGAAGAAGGGAGAGGATGAAAGGACATCAGTTAAAACACCAAGGAATGACTTCCATGATACTAGATGCAGCTGTAGCGAGTAAATACTGTAAAGGAAGACAGAGATTGGAACACATCCAGTGAATAATTTAGAATGTATGTTGCAAGTGCTACTCTGAGATGAAGAGATTGGCACAGGAGAAGAATTTATTGTGGCGAAAAAAAATTAATAAATAAATAAATATCCACATTCATGAAAGGCTTCAGGGTTTAATGAAAATCGAGAACAGGCAAACATGATGAACTGTGATCATTCCACCATCATGCGATGTCTGAATGCATCGGGGAAGGTTCAGAAATTGGGTTTGTGGGTACCATACGCTCTAAGCCAAAATCACAAAAAATCAGCAGATGCCCATATCTGCAACTTTGCTTGTTCATCATCAATTGGCTCAGGGTCAACACCAACCATTCCTATCCTGTACCATTCTGGTAATGAGATATGGTATCTTTGTGCTAGCTTAAGGAAGATAAAGGAATGGCTGAGCCCAAACACAGCAGCAACTCCCCACACAAAGACATGCATACATCCATATAAAATAATGTTATGCATCTGGTGGAACAACTATGGTATGATTATGATGTACTATGAATTGCTTCCCTGGGGTGTAACCATCACTACTAACAGTTAACTGTCAACAACTGAGACATCTTGTAGACAAAATGCAAGAACAATGACCAAGATGACTGTGTGAAGTGCTGCTGCTGCACGATATAACCACCCATTCCTCCTCTGAAAACACCTTAAGCCAGAAAGAAAAAGTTTTTCTAGAAAGTTCTTGGAGTACAAAGACAGCGCCACAAAAAGGGCGGTGGCTTGGGCGTTGGCTGGCGATGTTATGTGGACTAACAAGATACCACATGATCTCACTTGGACAATCCACAAGAAGTGGCAAGCCATTGGTAGGGACCACATATGGTCACATACGAAGCCCTGAAGGGCAATGGTCAGAGGCACCAACGTGGAAAGGGCAACACAGCTTGCTGCACAGACAACAGGCATTGGCAATGTAGCCCACAAGAGAGTACAGTGCTGACAGCAGTCCAGGAGGGATGTCTGTGTAGGCCAGGCCCACGGCCTGGACTTTTAGTATTCGCTCTGGCTCTGCTCGCACTCGCTCTTAGCCGCATACCTCCCTCCATGGGATTTTTCAAGCAGGAGTGTTGTACTTTCATTCAAGTCATCATCAAATTCTTGCTGAGATGAGCAATTAAAGATTGTAGTTATTCAAGTGTTGTCTTTGTTCGATTATTCCTGACCAAGTTCTACAACTCTTTCAAACTTCCAGTTAACCATCTCCTTATAAGCTGACAGATACAGTTAGAGATAGTGGCACAGGCTGCAGACAGCACAAGGGTACCCAGTAGCAGCAGAGCTGCAGCAGGCAGTGTGGGGTCACTGACATCATGGGGGTGTTGTAATGGCAACAGCGACAACAGACAGTGGCATAAAATTAAACTGGTTCTGGAAGCAGAAGGTAGGCTGATATGTTCGTGACTGTACAGAATACCGCAAACACAAAACGAGGTGCTCCAGTGGGAAACTGAAAACATTTTAGATGGCATTACAGTACCAAATGAAAGTGGTTGGAATTTTCCTTTCATTTTAATTCTGAAAACGGTGGATGCCAGTGGAAAGCAAAAGTGGCAAATAGTTGTGGACTATAGGTGTCTCAATGACATCTTCCTAAATTCAGTGTATCCACTGCCAAGAACAGATAAAATTCTTGATGATCTAGGATAGGCAAAGTACTTCTCAACTCCTGACTTAGTGAATGGCTATTATGAAGTCTTGTTAGACAAACAGGTTCGAGAACAGATGGCTTTCAGTATGCCATATGGGCATTACAAGTACAAACAAATGCCCATGGGTCTTAAAAGAGCTCCTAGTAAATTGCAGAAGTAAATGAACTCTGTTTTGACAGAGCTTCAAGGTGAAAAACTGTTCATTTATTTGGATGACATGGTAATTTGGCTCCTCCTTAGAGGGACATAATGTGCGGCTGATGGAGGTATTCGAAAGGCTTAGAATCCACAATTTAATGCTATAAGTGGACAAGTGCGATCTTTTGCAAAAGGAAGTGTGTTAACTGTGTCATATTTTATCAACCTAGAGCTTGAGGTCAGATCCACAGAAGGTCATGGTGATAAAAAAGCTGTATCCACAGCCTGAAACAATGAAGTAATTAAAGGTGTACTTAGGCTTTGTGGGATACTATTGGCATTTTATAAGCAACTTCAACAAAATCATGAAGCCATTACATGAATTATTAAAGAAAAAAATGCCTTACACCTGGGGTGTCGAGCAAGAGAATGCTTTCACCATAGGAACACAAGCCGATCAGTCCGTCTATATTGCAGTACCCAGACTTTGAAAAGCACTTCATAATAACCAGAGACTCTAGCCAGTCAAGTGTTGGAATGGTTTGAACTCAGGAAAAAATCAGAAGTGCGTTACCTGTCATGTACGCCTCAAGGACACTGAACAAGGTATAAAGAGGATACATGATTGAGAGGGAGACATTGGCCATTAGCTGGGCAGTGAAATATTTTAGATCATATGTATTTGGAAGAAAGTCCCTAATATGTATTGATCATAAACCCCTAACGTCGGTACTAAGTAGATCAGATCCATCATTCACATTGATGAAATTTGGGTTAAAGATGGAGGAATATATCCTGTGCAAGAGTGGCAAACGAAATGAAGGCACCAAGGCACTCTCGCTAGTGAGAGAGGTCACGGTGGCTGGTGTGTAACTGGAAGGTGACACTAGCCTAGGTCAAGACATGGTGGAAATGGAAGCTGTGACACAGGTCAGGGACCCACTGGCAGGCGATGACAAGAGGGCTGTTGGTGCTTGTGAACAGGTGCAGCCAACAAAGACATAAGACACAAAACAGCTGATCCGAGAACAGTAAAAGATATTATTCAGGAATGCAAAAACTGCATCAAGGAAACAGAAAAGCATATCCAGAAACAAGAGACAGCCGAGTCGTGAAGGACAGAAGAAATAAGAGCGACTGAAGAAGCTCAATATCAAAACAGTTTCAAGGTTCTCCCACTGGAGGACACCAGAGTGTAGGAAGAACCTATGAATGAATAAAGAAATACTGAGTACAGAACGGTGTTAAGAAAGATACAGAAGAAGATATCTGGAAATGCGAAAGTTGTCAAAAAAATAAGCTCACTAGGAAACACAAAGATGCCTCTAGACATCAGGAACATGCCTAAGCAGGTTTTCAAAAGGTGTAACATTGACATAGTAGGTCCATTAAAACAGATGGACAGAAGGAACACGCATATACTTAGGTTTATGGCAGATGAACCCACTGAAAGGCAAGATGCTGACACAGTAGCGAGATTGTTAGTTGAGAACATGATACTGATGTATGGAGTACAGTCAGTATCATTAAATTATGTGGGAAGTAATTTCATGAGTAAGACTACAGAAAGAATATGTAAACTATTGCATATTGAGAAGATACAGACAAGAAGTTACCACCCTCAAACAAATGGAGCATTACAGAAGTCACATCAAACATTAATGGAGATGTGGCAACACTATGTAAATAGAACACATTTGCAGTTTTTATGTATAATACAACACCACGTAGCGCAGCAGGCTATACACCACATGAATTGCTCTTTGGAAGAACATGTAACATTTCAGGGAGACTACAGAAAGATCTGGCTGCACTGAGGTATAATTTTGATGATTACGTGGCAGAGCTAAAGGAGTGCATGCAAGAAATGCACCAATGTGCAAGAACACAGAGTGCACAGTATAAGATAAAAAATACAGAATACTATGATAGGACTGACAATACAAAGGAATTGGGAATTGTGGGGATAAGGTTCTGTTGTTTGACGAGACCGTACAATGATGCACATCACATAAGTTAGATACATAATGCTGAAGACCATACTCGATGGTACGAACAAAGGGGCATATTGTTGTAATCTGTCTGGAATGACAAATATCTCACATCTCATGCAAAACAGATTGAAGGAATTTTTCTAATTCCAGATGCCAGTGTCGTACTGCTTCATTGGTGTTATCCTACTACTCATTAGGATTGAGCACACCAGAAAAGGATTGTACATGCAAGTAACAAAGTCCCAGTCATCACTGGGACCGTATTATGACAATATGGGTCAAGTAAAAATTTAGAGTGTAACGTGGAAAATTGTGAGTTATTTTAACTTCATGGAAGTGAGGTAGAAATCTGAACGCACAGAGGTTCTCGTGAGGAGAGCAATCAGATATTGTAAAGACAGTTTGGCATTAATGAATATGAAATCAACCGAGTGCAACAGTGCCACACTTGCATTAAAAAGGCATTTACAAAAAATTGAAAACGCACTGGGTATGACTGGACTATTAGCATGGCATGAACCCCATATAAAGAAATGAAGAATCTTAAACTTTATGGGTGAGGTCATTAAGATTCTGATTGGAACACTAGACAAAGGTGGCACCACGTACTTCACGGTGAAGATAGATGTCTTAGAAGCAAAACAGAAACAGCTACGTAGACTTTCAAAGGAGCAAGCAGTAATAGTTAAAGCAATCTTGACTAGTTTCAATCAGACAGTAAGTTCCATAGTGAAAAATGAAGAAATTATCATGAATGGAATGAAGCAATTAAGACGGCACATAGTAGAATTTGAGGACAGTACTGACAAAAAGTTACAGACAGCCGTAATTTTGATCATCGTTAACAAACAGCTGATACAACTGACAGGCATTTTTGATGAGCTAGAATGCGAAAACAGTACGTTAATATCAGCGATTGTCAATGCTTAGAAAGGTTTTCATTGCTGGAAACATCTTAAGTTATATGTTAAATTTCCCACTACTAGAGGACAACACGTATAACCTCTACAAAATACTACTGTTCCCATCAGAAGTGGATGGAAAGAGACATTTATTTATGTATATTGTCCCATAGAAAGAGCTACTGCTAATTGGTGACGTGAAACATCAGCCTGCGAAGTTCAACGAGTAGTTTTAGTGTAAGATGGCAGATCAGAGCCTCACAATAAGCAAGCAAGTATTTATACTTTTGTCCACAGATCATCATGAATAGTGTGAGGCTAAGATGCAGAAACCACTGTGAGAAGTTCTGAAGGACTGTGTGCAGAAGCTAACAGTGTTAAACAAAAGTCTTTGGCCACTTTAAGCAATAATGAATGGCTGTACATCTGTCATGATTGAAGTCTCACAGATATCATGCTCTGAGGCACAGGGAAGATAAAATTTTTAGTTAAATGTTGTGGGTATACAGCTCAGATGATGATACAGTCTGAACATATACCGTAATACAAACAAATGTCCCCAGTTGTGATATTGTGCTGAACTTAAGTATGGAAATAGTAAATAATGAGAGGAAAAGCAAAATTATGCAGAAACAGCCAAT
Organism: Schistocerca americana; assembly: GCF_021461395.2. NCBI lineage: Eukaryota > Metazoa > Arthropoda > Insecta > Orthoptera > Acrididae > Schistocerca > Schistocerca americana. The sequence continues at coordinate 765,033,442 of NC_060122.1, read as the reverse complement.
ACAACCTGCAATTAGGCAGTTAGATGACCTAATAACATCAGGACATAAGTTGGATGAGCTACAAAGTGAGATTGAATGCCAGGAGAGAAGTGCCTTCAGCAACTTCTCGTTAAGTCATTTCTCTTTCTGGAGTTTCATGGGCTCTGGTGTAGTACTTACAGTAATATTATGTCTATGAACATGCAAATACTGTAGAAAAATGTGCGTCAAAAACACTATCGTAAATCAGTGCCATGAGAGAGATACAGTCATGTACCATTCTACAAGAAGAACATCTATAGACAGTGAAGAGAGAATTTTTGACAGATCTCTAGTGCCTACTAGACTCGTTAGAAGTGAGTTAGAAGTGGTGTTTATCAAAGTGTTAAGACAAAAACTGACAAATATTGAGGAATGATAACACTGTTAGAAAGTGAGAAAAAATTAAAAAACTAGTGTGAAGTGTTTTCTCTTTCAAGTACTAAAACTGTAACTATGTTAAGAAGTTGTTGTGATCTTCAGTCCTGAGACTGGTTTGATGCAGCTCTCCATGCTACTCTATCCTGTGCAAGCTTCTTCATCTCCCAGTACCTACTGCAGCCTACATCCTTCTGAATCTGTTTAGTATATTCATCTCTTGGTCTCCCTCTACAATTTTTACCCTCCACGCTGCCCTCCAATCCTAAACTGGTGATCCCTTGATGCCTCAGAACATGTCCTACCAACCGATCCCTTCTTCTTGTCAAGTTATGCCACAAACTTATCTTCTCCCCAATCCTATTCAATACCTCCTCATTAGTTATATGATCTACCCATCTTATCTTCAGCATTCTTCTGTAGCACCACTTTTCGAAAGCTTCTATTCTCTTCTTGTCCAAACTAGTTATCGTCCATGTTTCACTTCCATACATGGCTACGCTCCATACAAATACTTTCAGAAATGACTTCCTGACACTTAAATCTACACTCGATGTTAACAAATTTCTCTTCTTCAGAAACACTTCCCTTACCATTGCCAGTCTACATTTATCTCCCCAAATAGCAAAACTCCTTTACTACTTCAAGTGTGTCATTTCCTAATCTAATTCCCTCAGCATCACCCGACTTAATTCGACTACATTCCATTATCCTTGTTTTGCTTTTGTTGATGTTCATCTTATACCCTCCTTTCAAGACACTATCCATTCCGTTCAACTGCTCTTCCAAGTCCTTTGCTGTCTCTGACAGATTTTACAATGTCATCGGCGAACCTCAAAGTTTTTATTTCTTCTCCATGGATTTTAATACCTATTCCGAATTTTTCTTTTGTTTCCTTCACTGCTTGCTCAATATACAGATTGAATAACATCGGGGAGAGGTTACAATCCTGTCTCACTCCCTTCCCAACCACTGCTTCCCTTTCATGTCCCTCTACTCTTATAACTACCATCTGGTTTATGTATAAATTGTAAATTGCCTTTCGCTCCCTGTATTTTACACCTGCCACCTTCAGAATTTGAAAGAGAGTATTCCAGTCAACATTGTCAAAAGCTTTCTCTAAGTCTACAAATGCTAGAAACGTAGGTTTGCCTTTGCTTAATCTAGCTTCTAAGATAAGTCGTAGGGTCAGTATTGTCTCACGTGTTCCAATATTTCTACTGAATCCAAACTGATCTTCCCCGAGGTCGGCTTCTACCAGTTTTTCCATTCATCTGTAAAGAATTCGGGTTAGTGTTTTGCATTTGTGACTTATTAAACTGATTGTTTGGTAATTTTCACATCTGTCAACACAAGCGAGTGTATACCTGTCCTTTTTTCCCCCTAAGGTAAGTCTTTCCACTCCTGGGATTGGAATGACTCCTTACCCTCTCCCTTAAAACCCACATTCTTTCGTCTTTCCCTCTCCTTCCCTCTTTCCTGATGAAGCAACCGTGGGTTGCGAAGGCTTGAATTTTGTGTGTGTGTTTTTGTTTGTTAGTGTCTCTATCAACATACTAAAGCTTTCGTTTGGTAAGTTACATCATCTTTGTTTTTAGATATATTTTTCCCACGTGGAATGTTTCTCTCTATTATATTCATATCATTAATTCATCACAAAGTTGATGGTAAAATAGTATATCTACCCACCCTACCAGAAAAGAGAATTGGTGGGCTAATATGAAATGTCTCGTATTTTAAAATAAAATGTATCTTTATTCCAGGTATAACATTATTAAGTGTGAAATGCAAAAACATAAATATTTCTCTTGCACGAAAAAGACTGATGTACAAGTACACGCATTTCTGTCGCAGACAATTGTAAAGCAATTGTGTGTGTCTTTTGAACATTATTGTAAGGCAAATGTGTTTGTTTCCCATAAAAGGAATAAAATTTGTGAAAAATCTTGTACAAAAACTGTAGCCACTGAGGACATGTGTAGATTCTTTAAATGGCCTACATACATAAATAAATATTCGCACCGTCTCTGTACGGCAAAGACACCATAGAGTTGTATGATTATACGTACATTGACAGAAAATTGAAGAACAAAAATAGCAATTATTTTATGTACATCATTTGTGTTTTCTTTTTTCACCGATCTTGGCGTCTGTAAGTCTACTGACCTGGTGCAAGAAAAACATATGTAATCAAGTGGTCTCAGTTCTGTGTTAAGTAGAAGTTCTAATATGCAGGAGTCACAAGTTTTTCGTTCTACTACAAAGCTATGTCATAACTTCCTTTTCCCGATGTGACGAGGACTTGCATTTTAAAATTCAGCTCTTTGGAGAGGCAGCCAACTTAAAGAAAGAATAGCTGCTGCAGCCATGCCGGCATTGTTGTACATCATCGGGAAGTAAAGGTAAATACTAAGCCTGTGAGGTAACGGGCGAGTTGTGTGGTGCCCTGAAAATATTCTAAGTTCGGAGTTGGTGTGGCTGCACGTGCCGCTAGGCAAGCTGGGGCTTGTCAGCAACTGTGTGGTGCCGAATATTAACCGGAGCAAGAGGGGTAGCCCCAGCGCATGGTCCAGGCCGACCACGTGGCTGGGAATTCCACGTTGGTGCCGTGTCGAGGAACAGGCTTTGTGTCAATGAAGGATATTTGTATGCCAGGAGTGCCAAAGATGGTGGACTTTGTGCAACCATAATGGCAGACATTTCACAGTTCATGTAGAAATTAATAATAGCAAGAGGAACCACGTATGTTACAATGATTTGCATGGCAAATGTCGTTATTAGTTTAAAGTTTAGTACTTGACTGTAAATTGTACAAGTAACACCCAGCAATGAATTTCCAAAATCTAAATGGTTCATCCGATTTTGGCGATCGACATGTATTTAGAAGCTATTAGTGTAAACCTAAACTGGTATGAATTACAGGCATGTAAACTTTAATAGTATACGAGTTATTGGAGATCAAAGTAGCCAATTACTACTGCGTGTCAGGCCATAATTACTCCAAAGCTACATGAAAAAACGTGAGCAACATGTGTGTTAAGAGTGTGTTTATGGTCCAGCCATAGGAATATTTATTTAATTTTAGGTTAGTTAAATGTAAATCCAGTATTTCATGTGTGTTTCAATATGTTTGTGAGTGGGCGTTGGCTTGGAGACATGGCAGGAGCGTTCTAGCCAATCACAGCACTTGTTACTATGATAGGTGATTACCGAAGTCAATGGAGAGAGTGTATGGAAGTGGGGAGGAGCATTGGGTCGACAGGACACGGGGGGGTGCTGGACAAGAAGGCACGACGGACTGTCGCAGGAAATACTTGGAGAGTGTCGAGCAGTTTGCGCATTGTCGCGGGAGATAGGAATATTTCGTAGTGCCGACTTGTGCACTTGTGAGATTTCCGTACCTTCTGCAGTGAAGACGTAGTATGCGTTTAGAAGTGAATGTCTTGCGAGCTATGTTGTTGCTCGTAACTAATTACGTGAAGTAGGAATCTATTGTTTCCCTGTTATTCAACTTATATTTTATTTAATTGCTGGACCATCGACACCAATAAGTGTTTAGCAGTAATAAACAGCATTCTTAAAGGTACTTCTGCTATCATACTCATCATTTAAAGTCGTTAAAAACAGTACCTGCAGATTTTATTTAATTGCAATCTTTCATTTATAAATTTCTATGTTGCATTCAAAATTCGCAATTTCCGAGTGATAGGAACCTTCGACCATTCGATTCATGTGTATATTCATATTGCATTCTGTAGACTCAGCAGTATTTGGCCTGTAATGCAGCAACTACGTATCCCAGCACACCTAGACTATGAAACCAGCCAAAACTTTTAATATTTCGACTCCGAGTCTGAGGGTACGTACCTGAGCGCCACATTATTTTTTTGAAAGCCCGCAACTGGGGGCTTGTTCAGGATATGTGTCCTGCAAAGTGGTAATCCCTTTGCTCTCTGTTATTCAGTGTACTATGCAAAATGTAAAACCCTTTGCAAAGCCAGTAGAGATTTCTGTGGACAACCTCTCACAAACCACAGTGTGAGATCCTTTTTCTTCCTATAGTAGGTTTCTGGAAATAGTGAAATTATGCAGTAATTTTCAAAACTAACACATGCTATTGATAGCGGTCCTAATCTATCATGTTAAAGGCAATTTGCGTGGGGGCTCAGAGTCCAAATAAGTTGAGTGCAGGGAACGGTAGCAGTTAGCATGTTTAATGGACAGCAGTATCAGAAACGGTTGGAACACGTGGTAACTGGCTGTAGCTACAGTAACATCAGGCGACTTCTCCAGTGGCACCCGCAGTTCAACAGCAGGACGACGGCAGTGTCTTTGAGTACTCCAGGGCAGTCTTCAATGTTGACTTCTACTACAACCAACGGCTTTACCATGGCAGAGGGAACCATCTCAGATCAGATAAGTGCTTACGCATATAGTGAGATAGTGTTTAACTCTGAAGTTCAAGCTCCACTTATAGATCTCGGGAATATAGAACAGTCACCTAGTATGTGTAATTCTGAAAATGGAAGTGAGCCGGTTAGTCTGAAATCAGAGCACGAAAGTGTAACTAGTACGAATTCAGGCAAGGGGAATGAATGTGGGGCAGATATGATGTCTCAGCTAATGCAAATGATCCAGCGATTGGGAAATAATATGAATACAATGGCAAATAATATCAGTACAATTCGAACAGATATGGGTACATCGTGAACAGATATGGGCACATTGCAAACAAACAGTTACGGATACAATTCGGACTGATATGGGTACAATGCAAACTGAAATAGGTTCCGTTATGAAAGAGGAAGTTGAAAAAAATCATGGGTAACCTTGAAAAATCAATTGATGATAAATTAAAATGTGTCCAAGTGGATATGGGGAAAATTACAGACGAAGTTGTAATAGTAAGATCTAAAATTGAATCAGTGGAAAAAGATCTTGGGGAAAAAATAGATAACATACAGACGGAACTTGGGGGCAAGGTAAGCGACTGTATAAAAGTGCAAGATGCTCATAAAAGGGATATAAATTTAGCAATTAGTGACACTGCTAATTGTTTAGGTAAGGGAGAGAAAGAAATTAAAGATAAAATAGAGTCCAGTATCACTAGTGAAAATGAATTTAAAAAACAAATGCAAGAGGTAAAAAGTGATTTAAATTCGTTGGCCTCCCAACAGGCCAAGCCGGTTAAAAAGAACCCTTGGGCAAATACCGGATCTGTGAAATGTTACACAGATGACGGAATATAACACCCAGTAAAGTTCTTGGCTGCATGTAGGGACGCTTTTGTTCACGGCATGTCGGACAAAGCGAAAATAAAATACATTACACAGCATTTGGAGATAGACCCACAGTCTGGGCAAATGTTAAATGTAGTTTGTGCAAATCGTCCGAAGAGTTCGAAAAGTGTTTTTTGATTAAATTTTGGAGTGAGGCAAAACAGACGTGGATCTAATATGAATTTTTAAATGGACCAAGTTACAGGTATGGTAATGGGACGATGAGAGAATTTTGCAAGTGCTAACTTGGCAAGCCTATGCGTGTGAAACATCCATTGGGGGTTTTAATGGAAAAGTTCAAAGGCGATTACCCAAAAATTTGCAGTGGGGTCTTGTCCATAGTCCATGTGATTCCACGGACAAATTTCTAAAATTTGTAGAAAAATTAGAAAGGGCTTTGAAGTTCAAACCTCAGAGCAAACCAGGTGGTAGTTATCAAAATGGGAATCCAAATAATCATCACCAAAATAATAATCATGAGAAAAATCAAAGTAATTCTCAGGGAGATAGTAGTTGGAATGAGCAGAATGGTCGGAGAATGAACGGGAGTGATAACTTCCGTGAACGGGACCCAAGTAAGGCCGGTATTACACTATCAAATTTCTTTGTCCAATATCTTTGTCAAAGATATTTGATAGTGTAATAGGGACTTTGTCAAATGTCATCCAATATTTGATCAAATCTAGGGCCTCGCTGTATATTTGATCAAAGAAACCGCTTGTCTTCTGTTCACTGCAATGTGACATGTTACCACATGGAGCACTAGCATCGCTGCAGCGTTCTGTCTTCTGTATTGTTTTTATAACCATTGCCGGTAAATACAATTGGTGTGTGCCGACAACTACAAAATTAATAGAGATGCCTGAAGCTGATGAGGCGCTTTACTACGTGAGGCACTCTGAATACAAAAATAGATTAAGAAGATTGGAGACGTAATCTGACCTGACCTGACCTGACCTGACCTGACCTGACCTGACCTGACCTGACCTAACCTAACCTGACCTAACCTAACCTAACCTAACCTAACCTAACCTAACCTAACCTAACCTAACCTAACCCTCTCCTGTAGCAAGGAATCGGAGTGTTATAGTGAGCCTGTCTTCTGAAGATGTAGCAGTTCTTACGTGAATATTGTGCTTTGTGATATGAGGATACACTTCATTGAGCACATACAGAAGTGTATGCTCATCCATTCTTAAGTAATTGATGTACGACTTGACGTCTTCCACTGTAAGCTCACGTAACAAGTTTTGTTGAATGCTTTTATCGTGTCGTCATAAAACCCACGGCTTCACCCAGATTAGATTAGTTTTTCGTTCCATAGATCCGTGCTGAGGAGATCCTCGTGGATGTGGAACATGTCGATTTTTTTAAAGCTGAAATAACAATACTAATAGTATGAATAAATACAATACATCATTTGTTTCTATTAAAAATTTCGCCAATGGAGTAGGAGTTGGCCAGTAGTAAGTCTTTCAGGCTCCTTTTAAACTGATCTTTATTTCTAACTAAATTTTTTGTTTCCTGGCAAATTATTGAAGATGAGTGTTCCTGAGTAGTGGACCCCTTTTTGAACTAAAGTAAGTGCTTTTAAGTCCTTGTGCAGATCATTTTTGTTCCTGGTATTGTATGTATGAACTGAGTTGTTTGTTGGAAAAAGAGATATATTATTTACGACAAATTTCATTAAGAAGTAAATATACTGAGCGGCAGTAGTTAGTATACCCAGTTCTTTGAAGAGGTTTCTGCAGGAGGTCCGTGAATTTACTCCACAAATAATACGTATTACACGCTTTTGGACCTTGAAAACTTTTGTTTGACTTCAAGATTTACCCCAAAATATTATCCCATATGACATTATGGAATGAAAGTACGCAAGCTTTTTCATTTTTATGTTGCCTATGTCTGCTAACACTCGAACTGCAAATACAGATTTGTTAAGGCCTTTCTGCAGTTCTGTGGTGTGCTCCTCCCAACTGAATTTACTATCAAGTTGTAATCCCAGGACTTTTAAGACTGTCAACCTCGTATGTATGGTTCCATTTTTTCCCCCCACTTCTTTTCCGCATGTGCACACAATGCAATTGGAGTACGTAGAACTGCTGCGGTTAATAACAAGTTGTTGTCAGCCATATTGAACTTTGACGAAAAATTTGATGACAGTGTAATACCCCTTGTAGCGCTACGTCAAAAATCTTTGTCAAATATATTGGACGGAATATTGGATCACATCTTTGACAAAGAAATTTGATAGTGTAATACTGGCCTAAAGAACGCATATTTGACGGGGGAAATTTGCGCGAAGTGCAATAGCGTAACAACCAGTCGGGAAACTGATGTTCGCCACATCTCAGGTCTGGGGATGGCGATCTGAACAGGCGATGAAAAGGACTGGAGATAATGGTATGGTACAAGTGTTGATAGGTTTGGAGAACGGCAACAAATATGTAATATGGAGCACGTTAAAGAGGAAGCTGTCTCGGTGGCTCTTTGAATAAAAGCAGGCATGAACAGCGGAAGCATAGATTTGTGAGAGATTTAAGTTAAAGTAATGGGAATAAATTTGCGGGGAATGATGTAAGTTATGGATGTGTAATGAATGAGTGTGTGAATGGTGATGATTGGAAAGATTCAGGGGTTCAAAAAGAAGTTAAAGAGGAGATGCATTTTGAGAAAGCAAATTGTGTGGAGAGTTCTGATGAGATATTAGCAAACAGTAGCAATTGCAGTAAGGAAGGTGTTGTAGTAGCAAGTATTTGTGAGTCGGCGAAAAGCATCGATGTTAGTGAAGGCGGCGTAGCTTTGGTCTTGACAGCTGTAAGTGAGGGTGATTGTGTTTCAGTGGAAAACGTCAATGTTACTAAGGGAGGCTTAGCATTGGTCTTGCCAGCAGTTGAAGTTAAAATGTATCAGCGGAGTTAGATGATTTCTGTTTAAAGGAACAGAGTAATCGTAATTTATGTAATGATGTAAAAGCCACTGGTATTGAAACTTCAGATGAAGGAATCTACGCATTTCTAGTCATGAATGAAGGCAAAACAAAACTTATTAATGAATGTGTGGATCTAGAATGTTTGTCACAGTATGCATGTGTAAAGTATGATTGGGGATTAATCTGGATGAAAAGTGTGTAGAAATGGCAGTGTGTGCTGATCTTTGTCCGATCACAGAGGAATGTAGCAAGTCTGGAAGTACCAAAATTGTACAAGAAGGTAGTAGCAATTTGTGTAATGTAGCAGCGAAGGATGAAGTTGTGTATGATTCATGTAAAATTAATTTGTCGATGGAGGAAAGTAAGGTTTCTGATGTGAATTTATGTAGTGATTTAAATGGCATACAAGCAGATAAGGTTGCTGACATGAATATTTATGGTGATGATGGCTTAGGCATCGATGCATTATTTCAGGAAGATAAAGTGTCTAACAGTGAATTGATGTGTAATTTTGTTCAAGCTGCAAGTGTTGATATTTTGGAGGGGAAAAACAGTAAAGTTGTGCATGCTGTGGGTAGTGAATCGGCAAAATGTGTGGAAGAACTAACAGAAAATTTAGAGAGGGTTGAAGTAAATAGTGTGCATGGGGATAGTTTGGGTAATGAAGTTTGTACGAATTGGTATACGAAGGAGGCGTGTGATTTTACTGTGACTGATTGGCATATGGCATATGTGGAAACGGGAGAAGTTTAAAATTGCTAAAGGTTTAGAAAAGGGAAGGAATTAATTTGGGGCGAAGGAAATGTTGAATGAATTATTTTGGGATGAACATGAGATTGAGGGATGGATAGAACAGGATGTGTGTACGCTAGAATTGGAAGAGAAGGGCAAGATGTAGAAAATGATTTATTAAAGGAGAATTATTTAGCTGCTAAAAGGAAAACGCAACACCATGGACGATACAAACCGATGAAGTACGAAGTGGGGAACAAAGTGCTTGTACGCACCAAAGAGCATTCCAGCAACGTGGACGGGGAGATTACGAAATTATTAGAGTTATATTATGGACCATTTGTTGTGGCAGAGTGGCCTCACCCAAATGCATACCATTTAAAATACCCTGTCTCAGGAAAACCTTTGGGTCTTGGGTCTAAGAAACATGACGGAGTTGAGGCTGTATATAGAGAAAGGGGAGAAATGAAAAGCTGTTCTAATTTGTAATTAGTGGTAGTGATTTGGAGGGGTGGTTTTATATGTTTTACTTGGGGATTCATTAGTAATTTGTTAGTTCATTGTGGCAATGTATGTGCGCAAGAGGGGGTAGTTTATGCACTGACGGTGCATGGAGGTCGGTGACCGTGTGGATTTAAGTAAAATATGTATTGATTTATGCTTTGCATAAGAGTGTGGAAAGAATTTAGTGGTCAATTTGAAGGGTATTAAAATTGTAATTGTATGTGCATGCATTTTTTGGTGCGTGGCAGTAGGAAGGATATATTAAAGTCAATTAAATAGAACTTGTAGGAATTTGAGTTTACTGTTATTCAGTCGTTTGCCTTGTGACTTTGTTCCTATAGTATTGTCTTCCACTGGAGGAAATCTTTAGTGAGGATCCTGGTTGGGTCTGGGAAATGGTTTGTTGACAGGTTTCTACTTTTGGTTTTTGTTGTAGACAGATCTGTCACGATAAAGGGTGGAGCTCATAATTCAGGGGCAGACACGATTTCTGCGAGGCATTTGGTCAAAAGACGGATGTGAGTTGATCAATACTCTGTGCTAAAATCTGTGTGGGCATGTGTAGCGCGATGGAAAAATTAGTGCAAGAAGGCACTTCAGCGCTGAGTGAGTGGCACAAAATCGCACATTAGTGAAAGTGCATTTTACAAAAATTATTTCTTGTCCAAAAAATTGTTTATGCATAACTGAAATACAGGCATTTATTTGATATGCCATTATGTTAATAATTTGGATTGGTTTAAGTTTATTTCGAAATTCATGCTGTTCCTGCACCACTACAAAAATTTTGTAAACACTATTGGCCTGGCGTTTTAATCATTTAACTCTGTTCTTTGTAATTTGTTTTATATGTATTTGTATGAACTGAAGGGTGTTACTTCTAAACATTCTGGCTCGCCAGAATGTTAATAAGTGGAGGTGTGTGAGGTAACGGGCGAGTTGTGGCGCCCTGAAAATATTTTAAGTTCGGAGTTGGTGTGGCCGCATGGGCCGCTTGGCAAGCTGTGGCTCATCAGCAACTGTGTATTGCTGAACGTTAGCCGGAGCAACAGGGGTAGCCCCAGCACGTGGTCCAGGCAAACCGTGTGGCTGGGGATTCCGTGTTGACACTGTGGCGAGGAATGGGCTTTGTGTCGAAGTAGATTTGTATGCCAGGAGTGCCAAAGATGAGAGACTTTGCGAAACCATAATGGCACACATTTCTCAGTTCATGTAGAAATTAATAATAGCCAGAGGAATCATGATACCTTAAAATGAAACATGTACATTACAATATTTGCACGACGATTCTGCTGGTGTAATCAGATTTTCAATATGTTTATTAGTTTAAAGTTTAGTATCTGTGTATAGCGTTATACAAATAACACCCAGAAATGAATTTCCAAAATCTAAACGGTTCATCTGAATTTGTCAATTGATGTGTCTTTAGAAAGCTATTAGTGTAAACCTAAATTGGTATGAATTACAGGAATGTAACTTTAACAGTACACAAGTTATTGGAGGTCCAAGTGGCTGATTACTATTGATTGCATCAGGCTGTAAGTACTCCACAGTTACACGAAAAAACAATAGCAGCATGCTTATAATTGTATTTATTTGGCTAAGTTTTGGTTTATATCCGATATATACTATTCATGAAGAAGTTGGTCTAATATTTGCTGGGTTTTAGAAAGCACAGAGACATTAGGCTACTGGCCTACTTCCGTTTCTATTCCTTTGATATATGTTTATTTAATTTGTTTATGTATTTAATAATGTGTGTTCGAGTGTGTTTATGATCCAGCCATGGGAATATCTATTTAATTCGAAGTTATTAAAATGTAAAGCCAGTATTTCGTTTGTGTTTCAATATGTTTGTGAGTGAGCGTTATAGCCAATCACAGCACTAGTTACTACGGAAGTCAATGGAGAGACTGTATGGAAGTGGGGGAGGAGCATCGGGTAGACAGGACACGGTGCAGGGGGCGGGGGTGAGGGTGGGTGGTGCTGGACACGAAGGCACGACGGACGGTTGCAGGAAATACTTGAAGAGTGTTGAGCAGTTTACGCATTATCGCAGGAGATAGAAATATTTCGTAGTGCCGACTTGTGCACTTGTGAGATTTCCGTACCTTCTGCAGTGAAGATGTAGTATGCATTTAGAAGTGAATATCTCACGAGCTTTGTTGTTGCTCGTAACTAATTACGTGAAGTAGGAATCTATTGTTTTCCTGTTATTCAATTTGTAGTTTGGTTATTTGCTGGACCATCGACACCAATAAGTGTTTTGCAGTAATAAACAGCATTCTTAAAGATACTTCTGCTCTCATACTCATCATTTAAAGTCGTTAAAAATAGTAACTGCAGATTTTATTTAAACTGCAATCTTTCATTTATAAATTTCTATGCTGCATTCAAAATTCGCAATTTCCGAGTGATAGGAACCTTCGACCATTCGATTCATGTGTATATTCATATTGTATACTGTAAACTCAGCAGTATTTGGCCTGTAATGCGGCAATTACATATCCGGGCCCCTAGACAATGAAACCAGCCAGTACTTTTAATATTTCAACTCCGAGTCTGAGGGTACATAGTTGAGGGCCACATTATTTTTGTGAAAGCCTGCAAGCCAAACACCAAAAACTATGGGAATTAACATTCAAGTAATGTTTGAGGATTGCCGCAACGTTCTTAACATGCATACAACTATACCTGCATGCATTTCTGGGAAGACAATTTTTGGCGTGGTTTACCTATAATTCCCGTGTATATCTCTCTCCCCAATGAAAACATAAAGCACCTACAAATTTTTCCCTCAGGGAGGCAGAGGGAGGTGAGGTGTCGCATGCTTAGAAAATTCAATGAACAGAAGCCAGAAACATTATGTTTTTCTAGAAAGTACTCAGAGTACAAAGGTGGCGCCATAGGAAAGGCAGTGGCTTTAGCATTGGCCGACGAATGTTATGTGGATTCAAAAGCTGTTACGTGAGCTCATGTGGAGAAGCCATGAGGTGTGGCAAGGTGCTGGTGGGTACCATATATGGTCACATACAAGGCACCAAAGAGTGATTGCAAGAAGCACCAACAGGGAAGGGGCGACACAGTCTACCACACAAACAAAAGGCGGCAGCAGCAGCGGCGTAGCCCACAAGAGAGTTTAGTACAAATAGCGGCCCGGGTGGAATGCCCACGTAGGTTCGGCCTGGGGCCTGGACTTTTAGTATTCCCTCTGGATCTACTCGCATTCACTCTAAGTGAATACCTCCCTCCATGAAATTTTGCAATCAGGAGTAGTGTACTTTCAGTTAAGTCATCATCCAATTTTTGCTCAGACAAGCAATTAACAATTGTAGTTATTCAAGTCTTGTCTTTGTTTGATTAGTTCCCAACCGAGTTCTGCAACTCTTTCAAACTTCCAGTTAACCGTCTCCACTTTAGCTGAATGATTGGATCTTCTCCAGTCTAGACGGCTTGCTGGACACAACAATGGGTTGGGAAGTAATTCCTCACCCAAATTATTCACCTGATCTTGCTCCCTCAGATTTTAACTTTCTCTGCTCTCTATTGGGCAACCTACAAGGGACTTCCTTTCCAGATGAAAAAGCGCTCCAAACATGACTCGACAATTTCTTTGCCTCAAAACTATGTGATACCTACATCACAGAATCAAGAAGTTAGCCCCTGCGCTGGCAGCCTGTTATAAATAGTGAAGGAGAATGCATTATTGACGACTAAAGCCTTTGTTACGTCTATATGTTGTCTTTATTAAACATATGTAAAAATGCTACAAACTTATGCATTAACCTAATATTTTAAAATCTTCAGGTAAAATCTGGTATGTATAGTTTAAAACTAATGTAAGAGCAAATATATTGCATACTGCAAACAAATAAGAGTAAGAACTAATTTTCTAGAAGAAAGAAGAGTTTGTTGGATGTACCACCTACCTGTAACACCAACTGAAACGAAGAGCCTGAACAACATCACATGTTGTTACATTGAAATGCCTGCACTATTATTTTCATTGCAGTCATTAACTGCACACTAGCTTTACCTACAGAAAAGAAGACACAAGCAGCAAATGCTTGCTTTTAGTTAACAGAGCAGAAAAGTAATATGATTACTCAAACTAGTAAAATATTCATAGTGAACCATACCATGTAAACTGTACTTGAAGCATTAAACACACACACACACACACACACACACACACACACACTTACCATACGAAAGCGCTGGCAGGTCGATAGAAACACAGACAGACACATACATACACACAAAATTCAAGCTTTCGCAACAAACTGTTCCCTCATCAGGAAAGAGGGAAGGAGAGGGAAAGACTCTTTAAATATGTCTGCTTGTGTCTGTATATGTGTGGATGGATGTGTGTGTGTGTGTGTGTGTGTGTGTGTGTGTGTGTGTGTGTGTGCGCGCGCGAGTGTATACCCGTCCTTTTTTCCCCCTAAGGTAAGTCTTTCCGCTCCCGGGATTGGAATGACTCCTTACCCTCTCCCTTAAAACCCACTTCCTTTCGTCTTCCCCTCTCCTTCCCTCTTTCCTGATGAGGCAACAGTTTGTTGCGTAAGCTTGAATTTTGTGTGTATGTTTGTGTGTCCATCGACCTGCCAGCGCTTTTGTTCGGTAAGTCACCTCATCTTTCTTTTTTATATATATATATATATATATATATATATATATATATATATACACACACACACACACACACACACAATAGAGGGAAACATTCCACGTGGGAAAAATTTATCAAAAAACAAAGATGATGATGATGATGATGACTTACCAAACGAAAGCGCTGCCAGCGCTTTCGTTTGGTAAGTCACATCATCTTTGTTTTTTGATAAATATATATATCTCACACTGGGTAACTTCTCCAAACAGTAAAGATATATTTATACCAGGTGATCTTTACACCACCACCCATGTACTCACAGTTACAGCAATAGTGAGGGTTGTGTTTACATAAAAATGGCAAGTTAACAGTCATAGAAAGTGCTGGTAATTGGTGTTTTGGTACATAAATGAGAAAAAAAATTAACACAAAAATGCAAAATATTGCTATTTCTGTAACTCTTAACTTGCCGTTTTCATGTAGACAATGTCTAGAATAGCTGTAACTACGAGTATGTGGGGGTCATGTATCACCCCAGAGTATATGTATCTTTACTGTCTGGACAAGGTACTCAGTGTGACGTCGTATATATATTTTATGTTTCACTTTTTTACTTCAAGTACAGCATACATTAATTTTCACTATGAATATTTTACTATTTTGGATAATCATATTACTTTTATGCTATGTTAAACCAAACATTTGCTGCCTGTTGTTTCTTTTCTGTAGGCGTATCTGTGTGTGCAGTTACTGACTGTAATGAAAATAATTACACAGACATTTCAATGTAAAGAAATTATGATGCTATATAGGCTCTTTGTTTCATTTGCTGTCACAGATAGCATGGTACATTCAATGAACCCTTCTTTCTTCTATATAATTATTTCTTATTCTTATGTATTTGCCATGACCTAATATATTTGCCCTTATGTTAGTTTTCGGTTGTACATAAAAGGTTTTACGTTAAGATTTTAAAATAAGAATGTTCTGGGTGATGCAATGGTGTTGCACACTGCTTGTTGCATTTATAAAACTGGGTGTGGTATGTTAATTCCTTGTAAATTAAATTTTTTTGGAAGTAAGCCAACAGCAATTTTTACACAACTTGTTGTTTAAGGCAATTTTTCTTTTGGCTTGTCTGTTCTCAGCTCTGAAGATGGTAGTAAAGCTACCAAAACTGCTCATCACTTTGTAAAAAATTTTGATGTTATATGCAACTGAAACAATATACAGAAAATTTTATAAAGTCTTACAGAAAGTTTTTACAACTGTTATAATTTTATAATTGATTACCTGCTTAAGACAGCTTTTTCCTATTCTGACAATGTCAGATATATATATTTTCTGAGAAAACTTCTAGGTAGGTTGCCTCTGCAAAGCTCATATGTAGGCCCCTTATGCAGACACAACTGCTTCTCCAGACTAAAATGACTGCAGTTGATTTATTTCACTTTGGGAAACAGTATGGAACTACAAAGAGCTTGATCAGTTCCATAGGGTGGATAACGAAGTTGTTGGACCTAAGACTCCTCGAGCAGATACCTTGTTTTTATTGTGCAGTGAGCTGATATATTATCATGATAAAACAACAGCCTGTACGTACCTTATTTTGAATATTCCTCATTTCCGCACACTTAAGTGTATGTGCAGGTAAACTCCAGAACAGCAATCTTAAGTTACTATCTTGTTACAATGACAGTAGTGATGCCACAAGCAAATGCAAAGCAACCTTTTTCCCACCCTTCATGCTCTTTCCACATTTGCTAGACAGGATGCTTCTGGGACGAGCCAAACACGTGATGATTGTTTCAGAGCGGAATCGGTACAGCCAAGTTGCACCAACTATTGTATTAACTACAGCTTTTGATCATCCAGAATCACATTTTTCTAGAATGTATAGGCAGAAGTCAAGAGCCAGAGATTTCAGCTCTGCATTTAAAAGGCGCTGTATCCAAATACTATAAATCTTTTCAATCTGAAGGTCCTCAACGAGGATCTTATGAACTGTTCCCAGTCTGATCCCAATACTGCAGCTGATGTTTTGATAAGCAGTTGCTCTTGGCTGTTGTGACAACTTTTGTCTTCACAAGTTTCTCATGTGTCTAATCACATTTTTCGAAGGCAAAGAGTTACCAAAAGCCTTCTGTGTATGTTAGAAATACTGATTTTAAATGGTCTACTCTAAGACCATAAAACGATCAGCATGCAGACACGATCTCATTTCAGCTCCATTGCTGGCTCAGTCTACATCAAGCACACAGTGAAACAAATGATGGGCTAAGACCCTCCCATTATGCTGGGAAAAACTTGTGTGAGTTATTAATAATGTATGCTAAAACTGATGACCCTTCTTTGAAATGAAATATCACCAACAGTAAGCCAAGAAATGTGAATGTAGGCTCTCCCGGAATCTACTGTTATTGATCTCACTGGTTTTCAGTCAGGTGGCAGTATTATAATACTGCAATGTTTTAATGAGTGTCACACTCAGCATCTTCTGGCAAAATATCAAGATATGTGGCTGCTGTAATATTTATCCTAGCAGTGTGCCCACTACCCTTCATGCCCCATTCCACTCGAAAAATTCAACATTTTAACTGTCTTCCGACCACTGCCAAAGACAAAAGAGTGGCTTAGCTGTGTGAAAGACCCACTAAAACTGAACGTACCAGAAATATACAGTATCGCATGTGAATACCGTTGACCAAACATTGAGCAAATGCAGCACTATATTTCAAAATTCTGCAAGGAACACATCAGCCATGTGGAACGGACAGATGGAAAAAATCAGCAATAGCAAAGCCTAGCCTCCAGGAAGATCACATCTTCGACTTCCAGAGCACCAAAGTGCTTTGTCAAGCAATAGGCAACTGATACAGCATCATAAAGGAATCCACTGATATATGGGTACACAAAAATCTTGTCAACAGAGACAAAGGGCACCAACTAAGTGTGGCATAGAATCCAACATTAACAGGAATGTGACAGAGCGCAACAAGCACCATCCAACTTACAAGACATATCCGGAATGCCGACACAGAGATCCAAAAGGAGCATCGGCTACCTCCATCACTGCAGCTTCATCCTGCCCCCCCCCCCCCCCCTCTCCTCCACCCCACTGGCTGACCAGTACATGGCCACCTGTAGCCAGGTGGAGGGGTGCACTCCAGCAGCATAAATATCATAGCATATGCATATCTCAACACTTCACTGAAAGATAATGAGTACAGCACTCATCAAAATGTCATGGTATTTTAACACTACCACCTGACTGGAAACCCGAGAGCTTTTCACCTGCAAGCCTGGAAGTCTGCAAACTTTCCAGAGTGCCTCTTACCTCGGTAGCTGCATTGATGACAAGTGCTAAGAATAATTAATTGCTATGAAACACATTGCCTGCTTGGTGCCTTCCCCTCTGGGTACTTTCAAACAACTGCAAGCAAACACTGTAGCCACTGCTCCACCAAACACTTGAGTAATGGGGCTGTCCCTATACTTCGAGACTCTTGAAATTTCTGTTTAACAAATCTTTCTTTTCCCTCATCCTGTTCTGGGAGTGAATTGAACTACCACTACTTTCTATTCTTCCACAACACATCCCTCTTTCCTTACCGAGGTCGGGATATATAGCCCCAACAGTTAGTACTGGCATTTTTACTTTTAAATGTGTAATGACAGTTCTGTAACTTCATCTCCTGTAGCTAAGTACTGGCCAGCCATTCTGTCCCTTCTTAATTAACCAGTTTAAGCACGGGATTTTAATGCATAGCCTTTTTTGTATATCTGTCAAAACAACAGATGCAGGATGACTCTGTGAGTACCTCAATAACACAGCTCAGATGACACAGTTGAAGCACCATTTCCATTTTATGAAAAGGTTCTCAGTGATGGTCCGAGTTTGAAGGCTGTTCAGATTTGTGCAGCTGCTTTATGCTATGTTGTAAAGACTGTTTCCTCAAGATATGAAAAAAGTTCTGGTGTAATCTATATCACAATAGTTCCATAGTAACATTTTTTCTATTGTAATTTAAACATTTGACAAAGTTGGTGATTTGGCCTTGCTTCTTACTCATTATTGTTCTTCACTGATATTTTTTCCCCCCCAAAAAGCTCCAAATACTGTCATCACCTAAGATGCTGCTTTTCTCAATACACCTGACACACTGGCTGTGTGGCTATAAAATAAAACCAGCACTTAGGATACTGCAGACTATCTTATAATATTGCAGATTAACTTCCTCTTGTGTAAGAATACTCAGTAGTTGCTTCTCTGGAAGACAATGTGTAAACTGTGATGTGTTTCTCAAGGTGGTAGGTGAAGGGAGTGATACCTAAAATATTATAAGGCCACATGAAATGCCAAGGTATTCAACCCTCAAGTTTGATGTCTGCTTTATTTTTTAAGATTATACTGTAATTTTATTCTGAATAAGGTCATTTTGTTTTTTATTTATTTATTTATTTATTTTTCGATTTTAACAATTTAATGGAATATGAACCAAACAACTACACACACACACACACACACACACACACACACACACACACAGAGAGAGAGAGAGAGACAGAGACAGAGAGAGAGAGAGAGAGAGAGAGAGAGAGAGAGAGAGACTGCATAACTTACCTAGGTGGAACCCATATGGCCCTTCAACAGATGGTGAATCAACCTTTATGGAACACTGTTCAAGAATTATAACGCCAAGCGGTTCGGACCACTGTTCTCTGGATTTGAAGTAAAACAGAAGATTGCCACGGAGTCTACACCAGCGTTCCAAGCTGACTGTTAACAACATCACATTAAAACTTTACAAGTTCATGAGATTTTGTACCACAAAAGTAATGCTTATCTCATAAAATTAAGTAATCTAGTGCCATCTGAAGTAAAGTTCAGAGTAAAATTTAAGAACTTAAATTGTGATGCTTTACAAAAATACTTTATACACAGTATTAACACTTAAAAAAGTTGAAAGCTAATTAAGAAAACAAACAAACAATTAGAAACTAATGCTTCTGTACCCAAATAACAGTTTTCTTCAGAATCATGCATTACCTACATTAAAGAAGAAAAATCCTTGCTATGGTCTTATAACACTTTTAGCTGCTTCTAAATCAAACTAAAGACTTAAATACATGCAAGAACAAAGTCATAGTGACTTTAAAAAGCACTTAATATAAATTCATTTAAATCATCACTCTACCCTGATAACAGACTGTCATTTATAAATATGCTATGTGCAAAAGCTATGTCATTAAATCTTTGCAATAGGTCTTCTGAAATTCTTTACAACACAGAAAGAAAACTAGATGCTCAAGAATATTCCTTAATAACAAAAAACTGAAAATTAAAAATTTTTGCGGAACAGTGAGCATGCATTATGACACAAAAAGCTCCTTACTTAGAAATAGAGTAAATTATTAACAAGTGAACAGGAAAGAAAAGCCATTACACCAGAAAATTTAGTTTTCATGTGCAGTGTGTAAAGTGTGTTAATGTCATTGGCATATAGGCTCTCTCTATGGAAAGGTAGAATTGTCATATGTGAAAGCCACAGATAAAGCATAAGTTTCCATTTCCTTCTCCCACCAATGTAGTTCAAAAGACAAGAAGAGCACTGTATATAGAGAAATAACAAGCCCTCTATGCTCTTTGGAATATTCAGAATAGCACATACAATGTACCACTAAGATTATTACCGAAAGCACCCAACTATGCCAATGACTTCCTCTTAAACCTGCAACATAAGCGAATTAGTGTAATCCAACTGGGAAATCCAAAGTAAGTGCTAGTGACTTATTTGTGCTTATTATTTTGCCAGTACCTTTGCTTGGTCCACTATAGCAGCTCAGTTCTCGAAGACTCTTTGATCTTTTCCCTCTTTTGTTGTCTTTCCCTGGAAAGTTTACAAGACCCAAGAATCTAACTGTTCTTTAAAAAGTATTTGACATGAGTCTTCTCTTTTCCAGGGATATGCAAGAGTTTAGTAAACCAATCAACCAAATACAGATTATTCATTCCTTCACCATGTTATTTAAATAACATGAAGATGACCTGAATATTGAACAGTGGAGGAAAGACCAAGACAGCAAACAATTAACTATATTAAAATGAAATTAATAAAACCATAACAATTATAGTTTAATTTATCTGGTTATATGTTTCTGAAATAGCTATATGAATTTCAGTATAAAAATATGTACAACATCTGTAAGCAGAAATCTCTCAGTTTTCCACACAATTTATTAAATAATATTTAAAACAGAAACAAATTAAGTATCTTTTACACATTTATAATAATTTTGGTTACATTATCAGCAAGTATCACATTATTAGCAACTGTCCAGTGAAGGACACATGCACAGCTGAGATCCTACAGTTTTTATTATGCCAGCATTTTATCATAGTCTTTATTGAACCAGTCATACATAAATATTAGCTCAATGTCTCTGCAACATTAAAAGAATTCCCATCTCTCTAAGAAATATCACCCAACTGTTAAATTACCAACAAGAACCGGTGTAAATCTAAAATGGAGTTATGAGCAGAAATTGGAGACACCACTTAGAGGTGAGTGCCTGCACAGTTTCCATCTATTGAAACAGAAACTATCTGACTCTGAGTTGCAGACATACAACTTAAAAGAAAAAGAAAGGTGTTTTCTTATATAGTATTTGCAGTGTTTCACCACAAACCCTGTGTCAAGACAGTTGAAATTTAAGATAATATATAATTAAATAACAGCTATAGAAGTGAGGAGAGAGTTCAAATGTCAAATAGAGAGAGAGGGGAAGGCTAAGTAAGAGAGAAGAAAAACTAGACGTGGATTATTAATTCAGGAACAGGTGGTTAGCAAGGTTTAGCAAATGTTGAAAAATATACCATCAATGAAATAGTGGAACAAGTTTCAATATCTTCAAGTTCTCAATATTTTCCAAAGCAGGCACTTAGCATGATGTTGTGCTGATGGTGTGGGCTATGTCTGTGACTATTCACAGTGACTACTGGTCTTTCCTACACAAATAGGTTGGTTGACAGCTTGCGCATCAGCTCTAATAGGATCTGCTTCTTTTGACCTGTTTTTCTGTTTGCAAGTAATGGCTGTGCTAAATAATATCAGCAGAGTGAATGTAACTTGCTTAACCAAAGCCTGCCACAGCTTTGCTCCCTTATCCCATCTGGAGAATAATAATAATAATAATAATAATAATAATAATGTAACATTTGGCAGCAAAATTTGCTTTCTTTGAAGCCCACATTTTCTGCATTCTTTGTGAGTGGGCTTGCTTCCACTCCTCCATCCAAAGTGCACCGCCTCTTCTTTCAGTTGTTCACCTCAGTGTAGCCCATTCATTCATCACTAGATACTTATGGAAGACATCCCTGTCACAAGCATCTTTTGATCTGATTTGTAGGAGGCTGAGGTCTTCTTTGGCATTACTATACCAGGGTATGGTGGTTTTGGTGTCTGAATATAAAAATGGGAAAGGTTTTCTTGGGCAAACTGTTCCCATCCTTTCATTTGAGGTGGTCATAAAATTGAACACATTGTTTGCAGATTGAGATTGAATTTTTATTTTTTTTATTTTATCATAAACTTTCTAGTTTGATCTTCTTTGGTGGTTATCATTCTTCTAACTGGAGTCCGTGACTGCCCTAATGATTCTGCACTCTTTCTTTCTCCAATTTCTTGAGGACACCTTTATTTAAATTCATAGAAAGGGTTTTGGTCTCGTACATAATTACTGGCTTCAGAACCATTTCATATTGATGTATCTTAGCATTTTGTGGAATGCATTTTTTGTTGTACATCATGCAAGACATCTGATAGGCAATTTCAAGTTTATACATTCGTTCCTTACATGCATCCTTGCTCAGCCCCCTTTTCATATTGATCTGATTCCCTTGGATTTAGTTCCAATTCTATACTCTGTTTCCATCTATCTTGTTGGACATGTCCTAACAAATTTTTCACAAACACAGCTGAAAAGCATTTGAGACAGCCCATTGCCTTTCTGACGTCTGTTTTTATCTCAATTTATCTGAAAGGCATCCTAACCAGGGTGGCTCTAATTAACACTCTAAGTTTAAGGCCAGCCCTAAATTCATTAAGCGTGCTTAACAAGCCTTCATGGTCTACTGAATTGTAGCCTTTCTTGAAGTCCACAAAAACAGACACATACTGCCTAGACCTTAGAGTACAATATCTGATGATGCTTTTGAGATTGTGGATCTCTTTGGCAATTGAACAACCTCTCCTGAAGCCCCTTGGGTATTCCCCTATTTTGTGTTTGACTTGGGCTTCTAAATGCTCCAGAACAAAGTGAGAGAATTGGGTTGGTTGGTTGTTTGGGGAAGGAGACCAGACAGCAAGGTCATTGGTCTCATCGGATTAGGGAAGGACGGGGAAGGAAGTCGGTCGTGCCCTTTGAAAGGAACCATCCCGGAATTTGCCTGGAGCGATTTAGGGAAATCACGGAAAACCTAACTCAGGATGGCCGGACGTGGGATTGAACCGTCGTCCTCCCGAATGCAGAATTGGGTTGGTTCTTGGTGGCAGATATGTTCCTCTATAGTGGTAGGTGCTTTTCATGCCACCTTTATGGTGCAATGGATATTAGGGCTGTTTTGCAGTTTTTGGGTAGTTTCCTCCCTCCCTCCTTCCCTTCCTCTCTCTCTCTCTCTCTCTCTCTCTCTCTCTCTCTCTCTCTTTCCCCCATTGCAAGATTCCCTCAGTTCTGCAACTATTGAGCATTCTCCAGCTGCTTTATTATTTTTGAGATGGGCGATGTGACACTGTGTTTTGTCTTTGTTAGATGTACTCTACTCTGGGCACCAGAGAATGTGTCTGCTGATCTCAACTGGGGTTTTTGGTTTATAACAGTTCCATAGTTATTTTAATATAATCTGCTGGAATGTTACAATTTTCCTAATCTGAAGTCACTAATGTAGTGTTCTCCCGCAGAAACCATAATGATGGCAACTTATAGCCCATGAGTTCGTATTTACAGGTTCTATAATACTCTCTGGTTTCATTTCTCAAAAGATTTTAGTCTATCTTTTCAACTGGTGGCTTTTCATATTAACTTTTCTCAGCTGTGATTACTCTAGCTGTTTGGGCCTTTTGGATTTTGTAGGTTTCCTAATAAGTTTCCCATTTTTTTGCATAATACTGTTTCCATGCAGTCAGCTTCTCCTTGGGGACTGATTTGCAAGTGTCATTCCAGCAGGCATATTTTTTGTTTCTTTTGACTTCTGCAACTTCTTTGGTCACCTCAATAGGGCACCTTTCGGCATTATTACAGTTGCAATCACTTGGTCTAGCCTTTTCGGTCAAAGTTTATCATTATCAAAAAGGCATGATTTGTTTCAGGACCTTTTGGGGATCAGCTTGAATTCTGTTATTGACATGTGGCGATCTGAGGCCACAATCATGTCTTTTCTATCTTTAACATTCATAATTTCTGGATTGTTTCTCCCAGAGATCTTGACGTGATCTATTTGGAGCTCCCCTATGATTTGGACAGGAGATCACCAAGTTGTTTGCTTGCTCAGTAAATGGTTCTATGTTTTTCTCAATTAAATCGACGCGCAGGTCGCCGAAGTGGCGTCAAATCGAAAGACCTCCACCAGGCGAATGGTCTACCCGACGGGAGGCCCTAGCCACACGACATTTCCATTTTTCAATTAAAAAGGTGAAACTCTATGACTGACACTTTTTGAGTTTACATACAATAATTTGTACTTGATACAGTAATAACATTTTGGTTTCAGCACTTTAAGTGAGTAGTTACTTTTTCAGCATAAATTTTCTCTGACTAAAAATTAGTTAATATTAAAAGGTAAAAGAGTGTAATATGGTTATCTGAAGTGGTTTAAGGACTTCATTGTCAAAACAAAATTATTGTAATGGTAATTTAAATTTATGGTTACGTACCCTGTTGTAAACACACTTACTTGAAAGGCACAAAGGATGATTATGAACATAAAAGACAAATTGGAACAATTATTTATGTCAGTCAGTTTCATTCACTTCAACAACACATTTAATTCCAAGAGCTTACACCCTTATCTTTAGGGGAATTGGTGAATTACATGAGAATTTCTTTTCTGGGTGTAGCTGATTGTTCTACATTGTATTTCATTTTGAAGATGCTTCAAAGAAGGAAAAAAACTGCAGGTAATTGCGCGCGCGCGCGCACACACACACACACACACACACACACACACACACACACACACAAGATACACAACAATCTGCAGTGTGTCTTCACTGGAACATTTTCAAAATGAAATGTCAAGACTGGCAACTGAATGATTAGGGTTTAAAATCCCATCAATGACAAGGTCATTCGAAATGGAGCACAAAACTTGATTTGGAGAGGGATAGGAAAGAAAATCAGCTGCTTTCTATTCAAAGATACCATCTCAACACTTGCCTCAAGCAATCTTGAGAAACCTATAGCAGGGCTTCTGATGTGGAAACTGAGCTCTAATCCTTTCAGATGAGAGTCCTGTGTTACCATCATGCCAGCTTGCTGAATGATACACAGTTATCCATCTCCAGTTTGCTTATTTCCTGTTACCCATTGTTAGAAATGCATCTGAATTTTTTCTTGTTATTAATGCCGTGGTTTACGTTTTAGGAATTTTAAAAAAATTTGTCTTGGTGAAAACAGTTTATAGATCACTTACACAGAATCTTTTAACAAGGCAACTTAGCAAGGTATATACTTTGAATGTTTTGGATACTAACACTTACTTTACAAACTGTTAGATCTATTTAACAATGGGAAATCCAAAGTATAAAGTAAAAAATGTACAAACAATATTTACCCCCCTGAAAATAAAAATAATATTTTCACTGATAAATTCGGAGCTGTAGAATGGTCCTCAATTTCATTACTTAATGACGCTCTTTTCTCTGCTTTACTAAAATGTTTATCATCATGCAAAATTCTGGAACATAAACCTGTGAATTATCCCACAAATTATATTGGTATATTTCAGTTTATGAATACTGTCAACAGCTGTTAATGTTTCCTGTTTTTGTTATACAGTTCTGAATTTTCAAACCACAGCAATGTCTTGTGTCAGTTTTATTCACTTCTGTGGTATGCACAAGACAAGCCAACACAAAATGTCTGATATTTACCCTCTGTCATGCACCTCATGGTGGTTTGCAGAGTTTAGATGTAGATGTAAATATGTATAACAACACATGGAAGAGTCACTCTTCCATGCTTTTTGTTTATCCTAGACTTATTATCTCCAGATGGTGGAAAGGACATCCCAAAAGAATTTTGTTTTCCGAGTATGTCAGTCACACCACACTTGATTATGTAATTTTTTTATAAGCTGTTACGTTTCTTTTGTATTACAAGCAAGCTAATGAGTCTGCATAAAAAATAAAAAAATGCTACAATCATTCTTTCATTTCAATACAATTTCTGCATAATTAACCACAGGCAGCTAAGGACAGGAATTGTACTTTTAACACAAATTCTATTACAGGCAGTATTACCTCAAATGCTTATTATGCATGCAAAAATCTTTAATAACAGTTATCATGCAAATTACTACATTTGTACATCACAATAATATTAGTTAGTGGCTTCATATATGGGGAATAATCATCATCTTTTGTCATAAAATTTGAACTACACTCAGAATTTTCATTACTTCATGCTGTAACAAATAGACGTTCCATAAGACAAATTCAATCAAATGCAATTCATAAATCTGATATGAAATGTCCTAAATGCATGAAATAGCCTGTCACATATATAGTATAAATACAGTAACACTATTACAAAAAGGTTAGATAGCTACTCATCACATAGAGGAGGCTCTGAACCACAGACAGGCACTATGAAAAGATTGCTAAACATTTAAGCTTTCGGGGAAAAGGCTTTCTTCTAAAGTAGACAACACATGTAACATTTACACAAGCACAATTCATACACAAATGACCACTGTCTCTGACCCCTGTCCTCCTTCGGCAATTTTCAAAGAATTTTTTGTTCGAAAGCCTAAATGTTTGGCAGTCTTTTCACTACACATACCTGGAACTCAACACCTCCTCTACGAGGTGAGTATCACTATCCTTTTCCTAATATTATTGTTATTTCAACCTGGACTTTCCACTGTTTGTATAAATATAGTCTACAGTGATCTTTCAAAAGTGCATGGGCCACTTAACATTAAGGAGAGCATTGCTGTTATTGTTATTTCGCTTATGGCTTCATGTAGCAAAAAAAGAACATTTTGACAAAAAAAGACAATAAAAAGTCACTAGTCATATACATCAAACAATTTGGGAAAATATTGTGTGAAATACAGTAACAGTCATTAGATTGTATGTTAAAAGCATAATAAAGAAGAGACTGTATACTAAAATTCATTAACATTTAAATATGCTGAATACTTTTTTTCCATATCCCTTCGCATACTGGGCAACACATTTATACACGCTTTCTTGTATGGGTTCGATGCAAAAAGAGGAAATTTTACATAATAATTTTACACATTACATCTGTTCCGTGGTGTTTTAAAGTACCTCTTGCGGTATAATAGAATTTATTATTTTTTGAAATACAAGACAGAGCTGTATTAATATTCTTTTATTGTAACTGGTTTCAGTATTGTACCAATCATCTTGGTACAAAAAGATTAATAGTTCTCATATGTCATATCAATTACTGACACAGGAAACCATGAACATACAAAACCATTAAAATTACTCACAAACAAAAAGGCACTAAGTGTTTTAACACATAAGTGTTTGTGACCTATTAAAACAGTAGACAACTGTAAATTGCAGTTATCACCTGTTGTTCTAATAGGTCACACCCCCTTCTGTGAAGAGACACTTGCTGCCTTTCTGCGTGTGCGCAGCTGTAATGATCTTATATGTAGGGCCTACCATATGGTTTTCCATGTCAGTAATTGAAATCTTTTCATACTGCAAAGATGGTGCAATACTGAAACTAGTTCTAATAAAAGATTATTAATACCACTTTGTGTAAACCATGAAAAAATAACATAAAATAAAAAAATTAAAAAAGACACATTCTACTATTTTCCATCTTAAGGGCCAGAGGGAGCACTTTTTAGGGTAATCATCATAAATATTTTAGCATACAACCATTAATATCAGGAACGTAACTGACTAGCAGTGTGTTTCAGGAGTCCAGCTCCTGTCATCGGCTGTCTAAGTTAATCCTATGTAAAATGAACTTCAAGAGCACTTAAGGTCAAAATATAAAAACAAATAAAATTATTCAGACATGAAGTCCTTGGCTCACTATAAAAATGGCAACACCAGATTCACTGTTCTGCTTATCCGTATTACTGCACATCCTCCAAAAGTGTTGCTTCTGTAAGGCGATAAACACCGGTCACACCTGTCAGACCTGTACGTGTGTTTACAAACTAATGATGCATGAAGAGGCAGCTGATGTGACGAGTGTTTAGCACCTTACAGAAGCAACACTTTGTGCTATATGCAGTAACATTGATAAGTGGAGCAGGGAATCTGGTAATGCTGTTTTTACATCTACATCTACACAGTTAGCCTTCTGCCGCCGAGTAGTGTGTCAGCAGTGCGCAGGTAATGCTGTTTTTATAGTAAGAGGAGGATGTAATGTCCAAACACTTTTACCTGCTTTTATATTTAAGTGGTTTTAAAGTGCATTGACTCCTGAAATGCATTGCTGTGGATTATATTCCTAATATTAGTGGTTGTATGCTAAAATATTAATAACAATTAACAAAAAAGACACATTACTGTTACTGGAATTAGCCAGCAAAAAATGTTCAAAAATTTTGTTACCCTTCTAGCATAAATCATTAACTTCTCTATTACACTAACCCACAGTATTACGGATGTAAAATTGTTAATATACCAAATACCACGGCAAAATCACCCAGTCCTTGTCTACAATTAATCACTCATGCAACTGTAAGTTACGAATGGAACTTTTAGCTCTTACCAACACACTGACTTCATAAAGGCAAGGCAAGAGGTTTCACAGCACCTTCACAGCATTTAGACTGGAAAGGGACACAATGTTTGCTCTGATAGATCTTTGTCTTAAAAAAAAAATTTAAAAAAAAAATAGATGAAGTAGCTGCCATTACAAAGCAGATAGATTTATTATAGGATGATTCCTGCTTCCCGCTTGCACTGTTACTGAAAGATATGTGGGTATCACATGTAATATATGGTTTTTAATAGTTAAAAAAGCAACAAGAACAACTACTGTCACTTGTAAGGCCTGTTCCATTCATCTTAAGTTCTCCTAGTAATATGTTCTGATTTGCAAAATTGTACACTAAACTCCTGTTTCCTTCTATTCATTCACAGTACATCTAAATTCTTGAAGTATCACTTTTTACCCACAATGTAACACAATGACTGTCTTTAAATGTTGTTTGTACTAGTAATCCGTTTACTTTGAAACAATACTTGGTGGCACAAATGTAACCACTGGCACAAAAATCTGCAGTTCCTTCTCAAGGAACTGAAGAAACCTTGCATTCCATGAGGTCTCAAAAATATTAGCTAGTGATAAACCAGATTCAAGGCACAACGAAGCATCTTAAAATATATTTTTGAAAATCTAAGCAGTTTTGCTATATGAAAACATCTCTTAAACCACCACCCAGGATAGTTATCATAAATGGTTATGACATGGCACACCATGCATTTTCCAGTCAGATGATAATTGAACAGATTGACTGGAAACACTAAGAACAGTATGTATAATCATCAGCTATAATAGTCCACTGAGAAGTATCTCCTAAGAGGTTACCCACTGACTATTGCTTGTTTCTGTGTGTCACACACCAATGAGTATATATGAAAGTAAGCCTTGTGCCTAACTCACAATTTCAGAACATGATAATCCTAAACTCTTTGGAGTCAAGGGAAATGAATGAACTGAATTATGCTATCAAATCCTGTGCAAAGCATAGATGAATCAATTATAGTAGTTATGGAGATCTATACATTTGCTTGTGCCCTTACAAAAAATAAATAAATAAAATAAAATAAATTTCCTCATCACATATGTCAAATGTTGGAAGTTGGGCAGAATGATAAAACAATACAGGCACTATACTGTGGCAGAACTAACATCAGACGCTAATGCTGGGCACAGTCATCGGACGTTAATGCTGGACACAGTACAAGTATGTCTGAACAGTCAAGCAGTGCATCAAACACTCCTAACAATGGGCCTCCACAGGCAAAAACCCGGGCATGTGCCAATGTTAACACCACGACAGCGACAACTACGACTGAAATGAGCACAAGACCATCAGCACTGGATGTTGGGGTTGTGGCAGTTTTTTGCACGGTGTGATGAATCCTGACACCTTCATTGACATGCCAATGGGAGAGTGTGAATCTGTTATCTTCCAGAGGAACAGTTTCTTGACACCTGTACTCCAGGATGGAGACAAGCTGGCAGCAGCTCCATTATACTCTGGGGCATTCACTGGTCCAGTGCAGCTCGTGCGAGGCACCATGATGACCAAGGAGTATCATACACTGGCTGCAGACCATATACACCCCCCTTCATGCCAATCATGTTTCCCGATGGCAGTGGCATTTTTCACAAGATAATGCACCATGTCAGGCTAGGAATGTGAGGGAGTGGTTCGAGGAAGACAGTGGTGAGTTTCAATTGACGTGCTGCCTCCTTCTCCCACTCACCAGATTTAAAACTGATCGAACACATCTGGGATGTGATTGAACGTGACATCAGAGCTCATTTCCCCCTTCCCAGAATTTACGAGAGTTAAGTGACTTGCGTCCCTCCAACGACCAAGGCCTCATTGCTTCCATGCCATGATGCATCACCACTGTTATTTGTCCCAAAGGTGGACATAAAGGCTCTTAGGTAGGTGGTCATAATGTACTAGCTGATCCGTGTAAGTGCGTAAATGAGTTACTTTAGAAATGTCATCTAGAAAGAAGAAAATACATGTATGGAAAAACTATACAAATTTCCAAATAACGACTATTTCAGCCTATATGTGGGATGAGGAACAACTGTTTAGCAACCCATTGCCTCATTAAGGTATTCTTTCCTGACATCTGAACAAGCATTAAACAATTACTTCAATAGATTATGCATAAAAGTGAGGCATTTCGTCATCAACTTAGGGAATGTTTGATAATTGCTTGTAACGAGGTGCGGAGTAGGAGACCAGGCACTCAGTGCTGATCACAGAGACCATTTCTCTAAGATCAGAATCTCTGGGCATTTTAAAGACAACACTGTTCAGCATTATAAATGATCCACTAGGCAATCATAAATCATGCGCACAATATGTCCAAAAATATGCTGGGAAATTGCAGTTAATGTCAGAGTGTTTGCAATTCATCCTCCCCCCCCCTTTCCCCTTTTTACTTCTTTGAGAAAGAGCAAGTCATATTTTTCTTGGTGCTGTCAGTGGCAATAAAAACAATATTGTGCACCCATAATAATTCGAAAAATCAATTTCATCAAGAAGAAAACTATATCAAATTTTTTCTGAGAAAGTAACCCTTTCAACCTTAGGTCAGTATGTCCACATACTTCTTGTGCCAAACATGGAGAAACAAAATTGTTGTGCAATACTATTTTTGATCTGATGCTGTAGTGACTGACTATTATACTTTCCTGGTAATACTGAAAGGATTGCCATTATAATGTAACTGAGAAACTGTAAATATAGGGTTTAAAGTAAACTATGTGAGCCAACAGTATATGCTTCGAAGTACAATATCATGTGTACACAGATAGCATTATTTTCCACTGTTTGCCATTAAAATTGCAACAATAGCAAGAGTAATAAATAACTAAATTTTACTTCTTATGTACACGCAGTATTGTAAGAAGAACACAAATTCTTAGGTGATTTGGGGTCTAAATAGTGAAAAATTTAGTGAACAAGAGCTGCCACTTCCGGTTTTCACCAAGCTGGGGACTGAGTCAAACTGAGCTTGAGTGTCAGATATTTCAAATATATGTCAGAGATCATCAAATGTAATGGCTCATGAAGGCGACATCCCAGTTTCTCGGGAAACTATGACGGAATGTTTTCAGTAGGTAAGAGATCTCGACAGCCTGCTGGCCAGGGCAACAGTCAAACAGGACTCCGCACAGAGGTAAGACAGGATGGCACAGGCAAACTGCAGTCTTTTGTGTTATCATGTTGGAAGATATAATAATGGAAACCCAAAGATATGACACAGCTGACAGCCATAACACATCAGAAATGTAATAGATATGGTCCAAATTACCAGCTATCAAAATGAGGTAACCATACTGTGTAGCCAATGGCACTCCATACTATCACACCAGGTACTGGGCCAGAATGACAATGACAAATGCAATATAGCTACATTTGTTCTCCTCTGAGCCTCCAGAAGTGGATACCTACAATATGATGTTGCATACTGAACTGGGACTTGTCTGCAAAGATGTGTGGAATCACTCCTGCATCCAGTGCCGTCATTGGGCACAGTACTGTCAGGAAGCCTGTCTTTGCCTTCATCATTATGGAAAGCCCCAGCAACAGTAGCCACACAATGATTTTGTCATATGTGCTGCTTCAGACATCATATTTTATGTACGGTAATTGTCTTACTGCAAATGAGGGCATTTCTTAACTCAAGGCACAAACAATGTATCTGTCATCTCAGGCTCCAGTCGCTTGGAGCATTGAGTTCCAGTGTGGTACTGAGTACAGCCCTCTTCAATCTAATGATTCCATATTCAGACAAGAATCATGCGATCCCGACCAATGCAAGTGGCAACATCATGGAACAATTAACCGCTGTCTCTACAAACCGTGTCCCTTCCCGGTACACATTTCTATGTCTTTCACGAGTCCAAATGTAATTCTGAATAATTTTCTTTGGCTACAGAATGTAAATGGCATCATACATACCTATTTTTTGTGTTTGTGCTGAAATTCTAACCATTTGCATATCCATGCATGTAGTGTCCTTCATACCAATTCGATGTGTTGCAAATTTAATGATCAGTGGTGTATACGTCAGCTGTAGAGATCATTAATGTGTTTTGCTTAAATTTATCCCTTAAGCTTTGCATGTGGCAGCTTAGATTACATTGTTTACTAGACCTATACAGGTCTAGAGGAGATGGTGATCCAGTGAAGGGGGGGGGGGGGGGGGGGGGGGAGATGGTTACAACCATGCATTCCTATGTAAGTATAGTTTTGCTAATGTTTTTGTATCGTAAATTACGTCATTTGATATTTATATATCTGCCATGTTAGTGATGTCATCAGTCTACCAGTGCAGTATTAGGCTGTCTACTAATCTCAGGTTTTAACTTGAGGTGAGACACAATCATGACTGATAGCATACAGACTGTGTCATCACTGAGAGTTTGAGGGTTGCAGGTACAATCAGTTACAAAACATTATTGGTGTAAGGTGAAACATGGGCATACAGACAGTGGACTTATTGCATGTCGCTAAAACCAGTGTATTGCCCAACTCTGATCCTAAATGAACAATATACCCACTCTCCAATAACAACTAACCCTGGCACCTGAGTACAGTGTGTTCTGTTGGTTGGTTGTGAAAATAAGTCACAGGATATGCTGTTAAACACAAGGGGCCCAAACTGAAGAGTTCTCGATCTATTGATTTTTTTTTTTTTTTGTTTTGTTTTGGGGGGGGGAGGGGGGGGGGTGTGTTTAAGGGCGCTCCACTACTGAGGTCATTAGCTCCCAGTCACAATTGTTAGAGCACATAGAATCTAGTAAAACTCAAGGGGAGGGGGGGAGGGGGGGGGGGACACCAGAAAGCCCTTACAAAGATACAGATAAAATAAGTAAAAGAGTTAGATATCTTTGGACAAGCCAGTCAAAGTTATAAAACGAAGAACACGAGCAGCTGCTCGAGCGTCATCAGCTAAAATATCCGGTAAAGTAGATGGCAGGGACAGGACAACACGAGATTAACTAAAACGGGGACACGACAATAAAACATGGCGCACTGTTAATGCATGACCACAAGGGCACTGCGGGGCTGGGTCACCGGAGAGCAGGTAGCGGTGCCTAAACCAGCAATGCCCAATCCGCAACCTGGTCAGAAGGACCTCTTCTCGCCAAGATGGTCGGGAGGAGGTTGTCCAAGCAGTTGGGAACGGTTTTACTGCCCGGAGCTTGTTTCCTTGAAGGGATGACCAAGTATCCCACCACATCGACACAAGCCTCTTACAAACAACCCCACTAATGTCAGATGACGGGACACAATGGGAGGCTGGCCGAGGCAGGAGGACTGCAGCCTTGGCTGCAGCATCAGCAGCCTCATTCCCAGGCACTCCTACATGTCCGGGAACCCACAGAAAGCTGACAGGAGAGCCATCGTCAGCGAAAGAATGGAGGGACTGCTGGATCCGTTGCACCAAGGGATGGACCGGATAGGGAGCTCCAAGGCTCTGAAGGGCACTGAGTGAATCAGAGCAGAGTACATACGATGAATGGCAGTGGCGGCGGGCATACTGAACGGCCTGATGGAGAGCAAAAAGCTCGGCCGTAAAGCTGGAACATTGGTCGAGGAGCTGGTATTTAAAGGTGACGGCACAGCCGACACCATTGTCAGTTTTGGAGCCATCGGTGTAAATAAAGGTGTGACTGGCAAGTCGCCCACGAAGTTCGACAAACCGTGAGCAATACACTGCAGCCGGAGTACCCTCCTTCGGGAGCGAGCTGAGGTCGAGATAAATATGAACCGGAGCCTGGAGCCAAGGTGGTGTCGGGCTCTCACCCTCTCTGAAGGTGGTAGGGAGGGCAAAATCCAATTGTCGAAGCAGGCGACGGAAGCAGACTCCAGGGGGCAGCAGGGCAGACACATACAACCCGTACTGACGGTCGAAGGAATCGGCGAAGAAGGACTGATAAGAGGGGTGGTCGGGCATTGACAGCAGCTGGCAGGCATACCGACACAGCAGTACGTCGCGCCGGTAGGTCAATGGTAATTCGGCAGCTTCAGCATAAAGACTCTCGACGGGACTAGTGTAGAAGGCCCCGGTCGCAAGACGTAATCCCCGATGGTGGATGGAGTTGAGACGGCGTAAGAGGGATGGCCGAGCAGACGAGTAGACGAAGCTCCCATAATCCAGCTTCGATCGGACTATGGACCGATACAAGCGAAGCAGGACAGTGCGATCCGCTCCCCAAGATGAACCACTAAGAACTCTGAGGACATCAAGGGAACGTGTACAACGGGCCGCCAAACAAGAGACCTGCAGAGACCAACAAAGTATCCTGTCCAATGTGAGCCCTAGAAACTTAGTTGTTTCCACGAATGGGAGAACAACGGGACTGAGATGTAAGGATGGCAGAAGGAACGCTTTATATCGCCAAAAGTTGATACAAACTGTCTTCTCTTCAGAGAACCGGAAGCCATTTGCCACGCTCCATGAGTATAGGCTGTCTAGACAACGCTGAAGGCAGCGCTCCAGGAGGCATGTTCTCTGGGCACTGCAGTAGATCGTGAAGTCATCGACAAAGAGAGAGCCTGAGACATCAGGTGGAATGCAATTCATAATTGGATTAATTGCAATGGCAAAAAGGGCTACGCTCAAGACGGAGCCCTGTGGCACTCCGTTCTCCTGGAGGAAGACGTCGGACAGTACGGAACCCACACGTACCCTAAACTTTCGATCTGTTAAAAAGGAATCAATAAAAAGGGGCAGGCGACCGCGTAGACCCCACCTGTGCATAGTGTGGAGGATACCTCCTCTCCAACAGGTATCTTAAGCCTTCTCCAAATCAAATAACACGGCTACCGTTTGGCGCTTTCGCAAAAAGTTGTTCATGATGAATGTCGACAAGGTCACAAGGTGGTCAACAGCGGAGCGGCGGCGACGAAAGCCGCATTGAACATTGGTAAGTAGCCGTCGAGATTCAAGAATCCAGACTAACCGAGCTTTAAACATGTGCTCCATCACCTTACAGACACAGCTTGTAAGAGAAATGGGGCGGTAACTAGAAGGAAGGTGTCTATCCTTCCCGGGTTTAGGTATAGGAACAACGATGGCGTCACGCCAAAGCATGGGGACCTGACCTTCGGTCCAGGCGCGATTGTAGGTACGAAGAAGGAAGCTTTTGCCTGCCAGAGAAAGGTGTGCCAGCATCTGAACGTGAATGGCATCTGGCCCCGGAGCAGAGGACCGGGGCAGTGCAAGCGCACGTTCGAGTTCCCGCATAGTAAAGGGGGCATTATAAGTTTCCAGATTCAGCGAGTGGAAGGAAGGTCGCCGAGCCTCTTCTGCCTCTTTCCTGGGAAGGAAGGCAGGGTGGTAATGGGCGGAGCTTGAAACCTCCGCGAAAAAGCGGCCGAAGGCGTTGGAGACAGCCACAGGATCAACAAGGACCTCATTACCTGAGGTGAGGCCAGGTACCGAGGAGTAGGCCTTAATTCCCGACAGCCGGCGCAGGCCACCCCAAACGACAGAAGAGGGAGTAAAACTGTTAAAGGAGCTGGTGAAAGAGGCCCAACAAGCTTTTTTGCTGTCTCTGATGACTCTACGGCATTGCACTTGGAGTCGTTTGTATCCAACACAATTCGCCAACGTAGGATGGCGGCGAAAGGTGCGTAAAGCACGTCGTCGAGCACGGATAGCGTCTCTACAAGCCTCATTCCACCAGGGGACGGAAACGCGACGTGAAGAAGAGGTAGTATGAGGAATGGAACATTCGGCAGCATTGATGATAACAGCCGTGAGGTATTCGACCTGACTGTCACAACTGAGAAAATCGTGGTCTGGAAAGGTCGCGAGGGAAGAGTAAAGTCCCCAGTCAGCTTTCGGTATGTTCCAGCTCGAAGGATGTGGGGATGGGGTGTGGTGCAGGAGACGAACGACACAGGGGAAGTGGTCGCTCGAATAGGTGTCAGAAAGGACATACCACTCGAACCGACGGGCAAGAGTGGTAGAACAGATCGAAAGGTCCAAGTGGGAGTAGGTATGAGTAGAGTCTGAGAGGAAAGTCGGGACGCCAGTATTGAGGCAGACAAGACTGAGATGGTTGAAGACATCCGCCAAGAGGGAGCCTCTTTGACACGATGCAGGAGAGCCCCAAAGGGGATGATGGGCATTGAAGTCGCCAAACAATAAAAATGGCGGAGGAAGCGGAACAATCAGGTGCATCATGTCAGCCCGACTAACTGCAGATGACGATGGAGTGTAGACGGTACAAACTGAAAAAGTAAAGGCAGAAAGAGTAATACGGACAGCTATTGCTTGGAGTGGGGTGGTCAATGGGATGGGATGGTAATAGACATCGTCCCGAACGAGCAACATGACCCCACCATGAGCTGGAATACCGTCCACAGGGGTGAGGTCATACCGCTCCGAGGTATAGTGGGTAAAGGCAATACGGTCAGTTGGGCGCAACTTGGTTTCCTGGAGACCAAGGACGAGCGGACAGTGCAGGCGGAGGAGCAGTTGCAATTCCTCCCGATTAGATCGAATACCTCTTATGTTCCAATGTAACAAGGCCATCGCTAGTAAGAAAAAAGGGAGGAACGAGACGGGGGAAGAGCTGGTCACCTCGACGGCCGCGGAGGGCCAGGTTTCGAGGGAACAACGCTACAACTGGCGGGAGGCGGATCCTGTTCCATCGAGTCGTCGCCAGCTGCGGCCACTGTCCCGGGTTGCGTAGGAGGGGCAGCATCATTTGCCGACGAGAGGCCAGCTGAGCGCCGGGCAGCAGAGCGTCCCAGCAAAACTGAGGACGGCCGGGAGCAGCGACTCACGGATGGGGCGTCAGACGAAACGCGCCGGGGTGGAGAGGGGGATAGAGACTTCTTCTTGGAGGCCTTCTAGGAAGTCCGAGGAGGCACAGGGATGGTGGGCTGGACCCGAAGAAGGTCCTCACGCACGGGGTCCGTTTTGGAATGCCGGATCTCGGAAGCCGGGGTCCGCGGAACATTTCCCCAATGGACGCCTGAGAAGAGGATCGCTTCTCAGGCGGCGGGGGGGGGGAGGGGGGGGGGGGCCTGGGGCAGAGGGGGCGGAGGTCGCAGGGGAGGAGGAATTGGAAGGGAGTGATTTGGGAGGCGGAGGCATAGACCCCGGATGGGGGGAGGAGGTGGAGGGGGGACAGGATAGGGGTGAGGATACTGTGGAAGGAGTGGACACGACTGAGGCAAACGAAGTTGTCAACGTCACGGGATGGAGGCGGTCATACTTCTTCCTGACCTCAGAATAAGAGAGACGATCCAAAGTTTTGAGTTCTTGAATCTTCTTCTCCTTCTGATACGTGGGGCAGTCTAAAGATCTAGGAGAGTGGATGCCAGGACAATTAACGCACCGAGGTGGTGGGGTGCATGTATGTTCCTCACGAAGAGGACGTCCACAATCGCCACAAAGGGGCTCAGCCTCACACCGTGACAACATGTGCCCAAAGCGCAAACACCAAAAGCAGCGCATAGGAGGCGGGACGTAAGGTCGCACGTTGCACTGGTAGCACATCACCTTTACCTTCTCCGGGAGAACGTCCCCCTCGAAGGTGAGGATACAGGCCCCGGTGTCAATGCGACGGTCTTTGGGGCCGCGCTGGACTCGCCGGATGATATGCACGCCTCGGCACTCCAGGTTGGCCCTGAGCTCCTCATCAGATTGCAGCAGGAGGTCCCGATGAAAAGTAACCCCCTGCGTCCTATTCAGTGCCAGATGCGGGACAATGGACAATGGGATGTCCCCTAGGCGGTCGCACGCCTGGAGCACTGCCAACTGTGTGGCGGAGGTGGTCTTTATAAGAACGGACCCCGAACGCATTTTACTGAGAGCCTTGATTTCCCCAAAGATGTCCTCGATGTGCTGAACAAAGAACATGGGCTTGGAGGTGGCGAACGTCCCCCCATCGGTCCGAGAACAGACCAAATAGCGCGGGAAGTACTTCACCCCAAGCCGGCGGGCCTGTCCTTCCTCCCAGGGAGTGGCCAAGGGGGAAAGGGCAGGAGAACCAGAACCAGAGACAGTACCTTTCTTTTTAAAAGACTCGGCCGCAGAGCGACCTGATACATGTTGATGTTTCATCTGCGAAACGTCCGCCCCGATACCACCCACTCCGACCAGGGGCTCTCGCCACGGGTGCCACCCAGCCTCAGCAAGGGCCACCTGGCAGGATGACCGTTGCCAGGAGTCCTGATGCCCCAAGGAGATGGGCATTTACTCCTTGGCCGACGTGGGGAGGGTGCAGCTCAGGTATCGGCAGTACTATCCCTGTGTTGTCAGGGGGGCTACAACCTAGAGGGTACATGACGACCCCACCACAACGGGCTGGCTACCGTGCTGGATTTCGGGTGCCATGGAAAGTCCATCATGATCGTAGGTGCAGATGGGGACGCACCATGGGCACTTGTACAACCCATCAGGCGTTTAGGCCCAATTTGAGGAATAGTGGGTATGGTTACAACGCTGTTACAATGCTGAGTGCCAAGGTCTTAGTGCACGGAGGACCAGTGATACACCACGTAAGGCGTCCTTCCCCAAAAGGCTCGTACTTCTGTAGAATTTTGAAAAATGGAGGTCAAACCCCAAGGGGGGCCATCACATGGAAGGCCGAAGCGGTTGAAACTCCTTTTAGTCGCCTCTTACGACAGGCAGGAATACCTCGGGCCTATTCTTACCCCGGACCCGCAGGGGGATCGATCTATTGTGTTATCGTGTTATTTGTAATAAAAAATTTAGTATGGACAGTGTTGGATACAACTATGAGGGTATATTAAGTGTCTCTGCTAACTAAATTATCAACGGTACAAACGTTGAGGGAATCTTTGATAACACTGTCCATGAAAGAGGGTGCAGTAGCGAGATATGGATAGTTCAGTGCCTGTGCTACATTTTGTATTCAAACAGCAGTTGTTAGCAGAATGTATCCAGATATGTTTGGTGCCGCACACCACAATTAGTGCCCTCAGGACTTCCACCTACAGTCAACAAGCATAAGCATTGCCAACATTTACTACACTGAGAAAACATTAAACAACACAACATATTAAATGTTTGATGACGATAATACGGTGATGTTGGATATGGGGAAGGGACATGGTCATCAGCTGCCTTGGAAACACCATCATGGCATTTATTTGGTGAAGATGGGGAGGGGGGAAGGAAGGCAAAGGAGAACGGGGGATGGGGAGCAGCAAGGCTGTCTCCACAGGTGGAGTTGCTTATTATGCACGAAACTCCACCTCACAATTATGAAAAAGCTGCCACCACGATATATCAAATTATTACTATGAAAACCGATTAATAAAACTGTTGAACTGTCTGGATAAGCTATTAAACCAGAAGTGTGTTACGTGAAGTTGGTGGATAGTTGCCCTAACGTCAGCACATAAAATACATGTAGCCAAAACATGCTGAACTGAAAACGGCACGTCACAAACGTCACAGAGAGATGGATGCTCCCACTGGAGGAGGAAGTCACATATTACTGGCAAGATTCTATGCACAGTCTGGTAAGCAGCACTTCCTTCCAGCGGTGTGGTTGGCATGAAGTTCCCCATGCATGCATGCATGGTTGATTTGGGTGACTGCAGTTTGTTTGTTGTTCATCACTTCAAACAATTTTGTTTCACACTGATGTTCAATTCACCTATTGGACAATGAGATGACTGCATGCAAGACGATGGCCCATCAGCTCTCACCACCATCTCTACACATTTCTTTGGCTGTTTTACTGACTGTCGCACTTCCCTGTAACTTGATGTTTTCAGGTATTCAGCAAAAGACCACCTCCTTGCCTTGGTGTTGAATCTGCTGTAAGGTGTCCTGGATGATCTGAATCAACTGGTCTACTGGGTACATGCGGTGGACTGCTTGTACCACACTGAGCGAGTCAGGGCAGACAAGAAACTTCAAACTGTGTTACCTTTGAATCCACTCCAGTGTCCTCATAATGCCATATAGCTCTACATCATAATTTGTAACGTGTTCTGGAAGGGATACTTGGAAAACCCTATGAGGGAAAACAGCTGAGCAACGAAGTGCATTCCTTTGCTAGAAGCCACCCATGTATGGAACAATAAAACTGTGGTATGTACCTAAAATTGAAGAAAACCGATCGGTAAACATGAAATCTGCAGTACAAGTTCTTTCTGCTGCATCAAGGTTAGGTCACTTAGAGCCACTGTAGATGCCCAAGGTGGAAATTCTAAAGACTGATATATTCAGATCCACGAGTAACCAACCAGCTTCGCCCACTTGAAGCCGATTCCTGAACAGCAGCTCAAAGCACCAAATGCTAATAACGGGCAATTCCGAAATTTTTAGTAGCTGTTGAGCCAAAAGGAGGGGCACCGATGAATTCTGAGTGGAGGTTCACCAGTCTCTGCTCACAGGCCCAGAATTGAGTTGGTCTAGTATGATCCAAATGCTCTCATGGTGGACAGCTTCTAACATCTTAAGATAGGAGGTATGTGTTGGCCCAAAAACAGAAATCTTGCTGCCATACTTTAATTATGATTTGAGAAATGTTTCTAAAACTGCAGGGAGCGGGACCTGTCAACTATTCACACCTCTCTGTTGATGCATTTCAAAATATTCAATGATTTTATGCTCTTCGTTTGCATGTCTTTCAGGTGCACAAGCCACATTAATTTCGTGTCAAATCAGAGGTTCTTAATACTTCCTCAAATCCCTCATCTCAAATGACCAAACTGACCTATAAAATATCTGTAAAAGGCCAAAGTGTGACACTCATACACTCACTCAGTTATTGTCAAAGAAGGTGAGACAAAAAGGACTTTACAACTTTGGAATGATGCAGAAATTTATTGAAAGAACTTACATAATCAGTAGATCTGTCACTGTGTAGTAACTGACCTCAAGTTTGATTCACTTAGAGCACCATTACTCCATTCTGCAACCTGGAGTGCCAGAGTAGTGCACTGTTAAAATGACTACTTTCACTGGTGCAGAGCATGCTCGCTGTGCTTTTGATTTCATGAAATGAACTCTGCAACAACTGTTCAGCGTAAATTGCGCTAAACAATCTCTAAGCATGCCTTCAATTTACTCTTGGCACACGAACTTTGCTGAGACGAGTTGTTCACTCAGACATGATAAATCACCAGGTCATCCACATGTTGACGATTATGTCGAATAGGTTAGGTAAAGCTTTACCCACAGTCCACAAAAATAAACACGACATGCGTCTCGCAAGACCAGCATTCCACAAAAGATGTTTGGTGGGTACTGCCTAGACATTTACGTACTTGAAACCATACAGATTCAAAATGGCACAGAATATCTGTGATGCAAATTAGTTTGCTTGTGGGGATTTCAGTGTGGACATGTTACATCGGATAGAGGCTGAAGAGACATTCCTGAACACAATAATCTTCAGCAATAAGTCAACATTTCATATCAGTGGCATGATGAACAGCCACAACTGCATAGAATGGGGCAGCGAAAATCCAGATGCAATCCTGGAACACATTCGTAGCAGCCCCAGAGTTAATGTGTTTTGTGCCCTTAGCAAATTGAAAGTGTACAGTCCTTTCTTCTTCATGGTGAAAAGTGTCATTGTTATTGTGTACCTAGACATCTTTGAAAACTCTTTAATTCCACAGATCAATGAAAGTGACTGAGATGGGATGGTTTATTACCAGCAAAAAGGTGACCACCTCATTTCCTCATGGAAGTTCGAGGTTTCCTCGATAATTGCTTCTCAGGCTATGACGGACTAATTGCATGGCCAGCACACTCCCCAGATTTGATACCACTGCATTTCTTTCTCTGGGGTTTCATTAAAGACCATGTGTATGCTCCTC
This sequence comes from Schistocerca americana, assembly GCF_021461395.2. Lineage (NCBI taxonomy): Eukaryota > Metazoa > Arthropoda > Insecta > Orthoptera > Acrididae > Schistocerca > Schistocerca americana. The sequence goes on along the minus strand of NC_060122.1, from coordinate 764,991,173 downwards.
CCCTACCAAACAACTTAGTAAACATGTAAAATCGAATCTACCCTGCCGTTGCACAAATTATGCCGAATTTGCTGCTACAAGTGTGGGAAGAAAGTGAATACCGGTGGGATGTTTGCGGCATCACAAATGGTAGTGACATGGAACCAAAATGACACTTGGCATTTTTATGTGCAACTTTAGGTTGTTTGCTACAAAATGTCACACCTACCAATTCTGTATGTTTTCTCCATAAATTTATATGTCATTCCAGAGGTATAAAGTCCGTTTTGAGTCACCCTGTACTTCCTATCTGCTTATATTCTTCTACAGAAATCATATATTTAACAAACTAAAAATGTACTGCACTATGTAGCACTTATGTTTTCCTTAAAAATTAGACACACTAATGTTCTACTAATGTTATAAGTAAAATTTCACCTGGAAAGTCTTCTATAACCTAACACAAATGTTTCTTGTGAGACTTTCTTATATAAACAACACAACCACAGGCTTAACCATATTCTGTAGCCTACTTACAAGTATTCCCAATAATGACTGAGTAAACACAAAAATCCAGTTGGGTCATTCCACATCAAATCATCCAGAAATTTAAGGAAATGACACCCATCGTCACGCAAATCCTTGAAATTTTGGATAGTGAAGTTTACGTAGACGTATTCACATTTCCAAAATGTAAATCTTGCAGGTCAATTACTTTTTCTCTTCTGATAAAAAGAAGTTGTATAGATTCAGGAATTCAGGCTTTCATACACAAGCTCCTTTATAATTTAAAAATGCAATAATTCCTACATTTTTTGCAATGTAAGCCTGAAAATTTTTTTTAGTTAAAGAGGAAGGTTTATATTTTTATAGTCATGCTTCTTGTAGTGAATATCCATCATCTACATCTCAGAAAAAACTGTAAATAACTTCTTTTAAACAAAATCCATGCATGGACATTATGATTTATTTAAGGTATCCCCCCCCCCCTCATAGATATCTTTGAAAAATTTACAATATTATTATAAACAGCCTATTCCATTATGTCACACAAAAAGAATCAGTTTGTAGAAATAATGCTAAGTGTGAAAAATAACATTATTATAAAAGAAATATTGAAGTTGCTAATTCATGACTGTTTTATTGCCACTACATGTATTATATCATCCAGTTTCTTTGTTTTGAGTCATGTGTTCACTGAGCATGCAGTTCTCCGCTCTTGTACCGAGTTGTACCCAGAGTCAATTACTGGTTAAAAATTCAATTGTTGCAGTTTTTAACTATTCATTCCAAAACAAATGTAAGTCCCCTAATGTTACAATGATAATGTGAAATACTTTTGTAATGAAACAACGGGATAGAATGATTTTTTCATTATTTAATTATTTTTTAGTTTACACCAATCATCTTTTGAATTATTTATGACAAATATTGGTTTTATGACTGAAGCAGTATGGAAAGAACAAGTAGGCAGTGTTTTCTTGGACAGTATCTGCAAGATATATGTGATAACCTGACTTGTGTGAATGAAACGACCAGTGAAGAACAAAAACTTTTATTATGGTGAAGTGACAGTCATTCATAAAGTGATTTAATTGTTTTGTGTGTGTTAAACACAAAGATAGGCACCTCTCTCTACATAAGAAAATTTGCTGTGATTCCTTCAAGCCCCATAAACAATCTGTTTCTTCGGGATTGCGTGAAATTAACTTAGAAAAGGCAAAGACCTTCAAAATTAGAGACTTTAGCATTATTCCTGGGGAGAAAATGTGTCCAACCTGTATCAAACTTATTAATGAGAACAATCAAGTGACGACTCATCACCAGACTATATAAATGAAGGTACAGACTCCTGAAAAATCTGTGCTCAATACTAGCTTAACTAGCTTAGGAGTATCTCCTGCAAAGCTGCATTCAGTTGCTTGGCATAGTCTGTATGCAGCAGCCAAATGAAAATTGGAATCAGGAGCTGGGGCTCTGAAAACTAAAATTTCACATACTTATCAAGTTGAGCTGGCTGCTGATGCAAGCACTATCCCTGAAAGTGATTTAACAGAACTGGAAGAAAAGGCAAAACATCATGATGAACTCGTGGACAAAATCAAACCGAAAATTGAATATGCAAATAATCGCGAAAAAATTCAGTTACTTACTCTTGTTCCACCAACTTGGTCTTGACAGAAAGTCAGTTACGAATTTCAGGTTTCTGAATATTTGGTATGACAAGCAAGAGCTCTTTTAATGGAGAAGGGTATTTTATTGATGTCTGAGGAGAAAAGAGGAAAGACATTGCCACATGATACAGTGTAAAAAGTAAAGAGTTTTTATTTGGATGATGACAACACAAGAATAATGCCTGGGAAAAAAGACAAAGTGAGCACCAGCAAAAATACCTATGAACAAAAGCATCTTGTTTTAAGTAATTTAACTGAACTGTATTCTCTCTCTAAAAATAAGTATTCTGACGACAAAGTAGGATTCTCAAAATTTGCTTCTCTTAGACCAAAACAGCGGAAAGTTGCAGGATCATCAGGAACATATACGGTATGTCTGTGCTTTTGCCACCAAAACGTTATATTGCTTCTAAATTCCATTCCTATTAAAAAAACATACCAAGATCTAATTAAAATAATAACATGTGATATAAAAAACTGAGCCTGTATGCTTCATCTGTGTGAAAAATGCCCCACCAGTTGATTGCTTCAAACCCACTTCGAAAATGAAACAGAAGACTATGATCCTGATGAGATGGTTCAGTATGGTGAATGGGTAAGCGTTCAAATCACTTCTCTATCAGAATTCTGTGAGAAATTAATTAAGAAAACTGAAAAACTTACTCCATACTCTTATTTCTCAATCACAATTTGATTATCTGAAATGAAGAAGGAAACACTTGATGATCTGTGTTAATTTTAATGGACTTCAGTGAAAATCTTAATTTTGTTGTTCATGATAAAGTACAGGGCACCACTGGAAAAACAGCAGCTGCACTCTTCACACTGTCCATATATATTACAAATTGGAAAAAACAGTTACATGCAAAAAGTCTTTGTATTGTTTCTGATGATCTAGAACATGATGTTGCCTTGGTGTACCAGACTCAGAAGACTGTACTGAATTTTTTGAAGTGTGAATATCCAGAAATTCATCTTGCACATGTTGAATATTTCACTGATGGCTGTGCTGCACAATATAAAAACTAACAAGTTCAGAAATATTTGCTACCATGAACACAACTTAATCATAAAGTGCAGCTGGTCCTTTTTGCTACCAGCCATGGCAAATCTCCCTGTCATGGTATTGGTGGCACTGCTAAAAGATTCGTCACAAAAACAAGTTTACAAAGAGTTTATACAGATCAAATACTTACAGCTTCACAGGTATTTGAATTCTGTCGTGAGAACCTACAAGGCATTTCAGTTCCCTTTGTTTCAAAAGATGAAATGGTACAAGTCAGACATTATCTTTCTCAGTGTTTCACAAGTGCAAAAACAATCCTTGGAACACGATCTATGCATCACATTGTACCAATATCACAAACCAAAATTGGAGCAAAAAGGCTGAGCTGTTATACGGATTTTAGTATCGCGCATGATTTCTCAGGTGTACTTCCACCACTAATGCCAGAATGCACTGAGCAGCCCAAATGCTAGGCTGCATGTGCAGTGACTCTTCTTGATATTTGGGAATTGTTGAGAAGGTGAATTGTGAAGAAGGTGGTGTTACAGTAAGGTTCATGCATCCTTCTATTGACCTGATAATGATGTTTGTGATGTTTCTTTCTCTCATATTCTGTGTGAAGCTGATAACACCACAGTAACAGGCCGTACTTATTCCCTGAGCAAAGAGACCTCAAAGTTGGTGGAAGAAAAGTGGTTCTCATTTAAAAAAATTATTACCTAAGCATCAAAGTGTCTTGTCGCATGTGTAGTCCCGAATCAACTTGAATGCAGATTGCAGCACCAGCATTTTGTGCAGTGGTGACAATATTGGCTTTTGACAAAATACTATGTATTTGTACATTGAGTTAATTTGGTTATGGCAGAGGTAAAAAAGTGTTCATATGTCATGTAATGTACAAGTTGCCCTTTATTTCATAATGAGTAATTTTGTTTCATATATTGCAATTTTTGTTCAATTTGGATAAAAGTTTATTATTTGTAGATCATTTTAATTTTTTCAGTGTTTTCCAGAGGGGGGCAATTGTCCAAAATATTTTTCTTCCAGATTTAACAAGAAAATTAAATAAAATCAATTTACAAAAATTTAATTGGATAATTCTAACATGTTTTCAGAAACTACATGTCCAAAAGGATAGTCATGGAAAAAACTGTCAGCATACCATTTTTTGTTCAAAAACTGCATCCAATTTTCAAATTTTTACAGTTTGCTTTGAAGTAACACATTGCATCAAACCTGCAGCAATTGCTACCAACAGAATGTATATAAAGCAATAAAAATTGGCAAAAGTTCATGATATTAGATACAAAAGCAGTACACAAAATCTCTGTTCAAAACTAGATAATGGGTGTCATGGCCTGGATGACTTGACATGGAATGGCCCAACTGCAAAGTTGCCTCATGATCTTAAGGCATATGGAGGTGTCGGAAAAATTGTAGGGACACCCTGATTCAATGGCTAAGTCCTACCTTTCTTTCTCGTGTTCTCTCTGACTGAATCCCATCCACCTTCAGAAGGTGCTGCCAGTAATCGAGGCAGTGCATACAGTTCACCCAGGAATGAACAAAATCTTCCTATACGAACAACTGTGGTTTGGGCCTGCAATTGTATTTGAACATTAACTGAGGATGTTGATTTGACTACCTGACAAGGAACTTGGTACCATGGAATGAATTTCTTAGTTTTCCCTTTGGAACTTGAAGTTTAGTTAGCATTAACCACGGTCCCATGTGACACCTATGCAATGTGGCTTTTTTTAATGTGGGTGCTTTCCTCTTGTTCTAAAGCCTTTGTATTCACTTTTTTCATCTGATGCCAGATACTTTTTACAACCTTTTAGCAAAGTTCAGACAGATAATGTATCCTCACCCAGAGTAGGTTAACATAATTCAAAAGGTGAGAGCATTTTCCAACCAAAAATAACTTCATAGGGCTAAAGGCCTGTGTTTTTAGTGAATTTTTGAGTTGTGTATGCACACAACAAATTGCAGGAGGGTATCCCAATTATGGCTACTATTAATGTAATAACTTAGTATTTTACACACTGTCCTGTGAACACTCTCCATTCTGTCATTAGCTTGTGCACGCAGGGCACTAGTACATAGCGTCTTCACGCGTAATGGTCGACATAACTACTTCAATAGCTCTGACGAAGTTCATGCTCTGACGAAGTTCATGCCCCGGTCAGTTGTTATAGCATGCCAAATTTAGATAACCATTGGTTTGTCAAAGCTTGCAGAACTTTTTCTGCTTGTTGGTTTGGTATAGTGTTCAAGGCCAATTAATGTGACAAATTATTAATTATGGTCAGTAAAACAGTGTGCTCCCAATTTGTTTTCTGCTCTCAGTATCAGTTGTGGTATTGTATGTTTTGCATATGGCTCCATCAACTTTTCCACTTCGCTGATCCAAATTGCAGCCTCAATGCTAGAGGGCTCTGAATTTTTTTGCGCAACTAGGCAGTTCACGAGAAACAGCTTGCTGTAATCTAGTTTCTCACCACACAAAACAAGAGACGAATGAAAGCTGTGTACGATGACAATTTTATCAACATCAGTAATGTGTAACACTGGGTTGTCTGGGCTTTTAATGAAAGAAACAGTGGTGTTAATCTCAACACGTGTGACAGAGCTCAGAGTGGATGATCGCGATCACAGACAGCATCAGATGAGACTCATCAGAACTACGTTGAGGAACTTACCACAAAAAACTGCTGGATAACAAAAAGCACAGCTCCCATGTAAGTGTGGAATATCAAAATTGCACATATATGCCATCACTGCAGAACTGCGGTACAGGAAACCGTGTGCATGGCAAGTGCATCGAATGTTCAATCCTAACATGAAATAGAGAATAATGGGCATCTCTCGTCAATTTTTTTGCATTTTGAGTGTGAGGGCAACAGTTTTCTTAACAACGATCTGACAAGTGATGAATGTTTGGTTCACCATTTTGACCTTAAAAAGAAGTGAGCAACAATATAGTTCTTTTAGAAAGGATCGCCAATGCCAAAAAAGTTCAGGGCTATGCTATCAGCAAGCAAAGTCAAGTTCACAGTGTTCTGGGTTGTTCAAAGTTGGGTGCATTTGGAATTCACACCTAAATGCACCACCATAAACTTTGAAAGGTACTGAGACATCCTCAGAAAAGTGAAAGCATGAATTCAAAGAGTTCATCCACACACGAAGCACCCTCTCCTTCAGCAGCATGACAATGCCAGACTACACAAACCTCTGTGGCCATCAGTAATTGTTGCAATGAGGCAATGCAGTGCTCAAGTCCAGCTACAATGGAATCATAGGCTTGCCTCAATACTTCACCCCGTAAACAGGCTGGTACAACTATGCAGCGACCACATGATATTTGCTTGTTAAGCACTCCATCATCAGAGTTGAACTATGCTTGTTTTGCAGGCCATTGACAATAGGGAATGGCAGCATGAGCTCTGCACCACTCTTCCGTGCTTACTCCAGTGCATTCTATGGCACATACTTTGATACTTAACCTGTCTGCATTGCTATGAAGCCGGCCGGAGTGGCCGTGCGGTTCTAGGCGCTACAGTCAGGAGCCGAGCGACCGCTACGGTCGCAGGTTTGAATCCTGCCTCGGGCATGGATGTGTGTGATGTCCTTAGGTTAGTTAGGTTTAATTAGTTCTAAGTTATAGGCGACTGATGACCTCAGAAGTTAAGTCACATAGTGCCCAAGAGCCATTTGAACCATTGCTATGAAATTTTCTCGGATAATGCACTACCTCTAAATCAAATTCGTTTAGCTGTAAGGCCCAGGAGGTTAAAAGGCTCATTGGATCTTCTAGTTCCTAAAGCCACTTTAGTGCTGTGTGGTCCGTTCTGACAAAATGACCCCCCCCCCCCCCCATACAGATAGCACAGGAAATAGGTGGTGCCAAAAGCTAGCACTAGAATTTCTTTTTCTGTAGTTAAATAATTTCTTCCTGCTTTATTCATCTGTCTGGAGCATATGCTATAGTGTGTTCTACCCCATCCACCTCTGGTCTTAGGACATAGCCTAGAGTCTGACTGCTCCAGTCACACAAGTTAAACTATTTTCAATAATCAGGAAAAATAAGGACAGGATCAGTGATCAATAATAAAAGCTTCATCACGATCCCAAGTCCAGTGAGATTTTATTCCTTTTTGTTAGCAAATGTTTTAGGGGGTGTTGTTACCTCCGCAAATTTTGGAATGCATTTTCAACATAAATTGGCGATCCCAAGATATAGCGCACTACGTTTACCGTATTAGGCTTTGGAAAATCCTTTATGGCTTGCACAAGTTGTGGTTTGGTATGCACCCTATCCTGACCAATAATGTGGTTTAAAAAGTGTACCTACTGCAATGTGAAGTGACAATTTTTTGAGAGTCAGTCCTTCTGCATGCAACCATTCAAATACTTCTTTCAGACCCACTGTGTGCTCCTGTTTGTCCTTGGAGAATACTACTATGTCGTTTACGTACAGCGAGCATTGCTTTGGTTTCAGGCACTGCAGCATCGTGTCTAACAAGTGTTGGAAAGCCACCAATGCATTTTTTAAACTGAAAGGTATCCAATATTACTGAAAGCGACCAAGTGGGACCAACACCACTGTTTTAGGCTGATCTTCCACTGCTATTTCCAATTGGTGACACCTGCTATGCAAACCAAAGGTCTACTGTGTCTGTGATACTGAGCATGAGGTAGGTGTCAAACTGTTCATTGGTTTAGAAATCTTTAATCACAATAGAACCTACAAGCACTTTTCCCATCTGAGGGCTTCTTTGACAAAATTATTATCAGTGCTGAGCAGGACAGTACTTTCTTCTATAGTTCCATCCCAAAGTTGTTGATCATCACACATTGTAAATAATGTGGCACTATGTATGGTTTTTTGTGCACACGTGGCTTGTTCCCAGTGGAAATTCTGTGCTGCAGCAGAGGTGTAGGTGGCAATGGTCCAGTTGGTTTATATAACCCCACATACTTCTCCAATAACTTTTCTCCATATCTACGCTATCACTCCCTTTCAGACGCAACACCTTTCCTCTTAGTGAAATTAAATCACCAGCCTGTCCTGGCCTCTGGTACTGTACCTGTAATTGTCTCATAAATTTTAATCCTTTCACAGTTTTTCTGCCAATAACATTGTGATGCTTCAACACCTGATTGGAGTCCAGAACCATCAGAATGAATGAGATTCACCGCTGTCCAATGTTGCCACTAAAAGGGGCAAAACTGCAGATTTTAATGTTGAAAACTATGAAAATAGGTTGTCTGTGCTGTGAAACAAATTCCCGTTATGTGTAACCAAACGGACAATGAATCTATTGCAAAATCTGCAGGACAAGAACAATACGGATTTACGTCACAGATAACGTGCTTTTTCCCACTTCACCTAATGACAGATACCTCAACATAACTAGTATATCCAGAAGCGAACAGACAAAGTGATGTGCATATTTCCTTTTTCCATTTTTACACACTTTTTTGTGTGTCCACTACGGACGATAACAATTTCTTTACTAGTGAAAACACGCCATTAACAGATGCAAAATATGTTTATTTTTTTCATACTTACAACATTAAGACGAAAGAATTTATTTTTCAATTCGTTCACATTGTGATTACAATTATGGGCAAACTGATAGGAAACAATGTCATAACACATTAAACAATACGTGCCAAAAACACGGTACGAAATTTTAGCTCTATTTTCGTTATAAGGCTAGCTCTAGTAATTGATACTGTAACAGTGAAGTAACCTCTAAAGTATCAAAATTACAACGAAAACTGAACTTACTTTCGGAACGCCGAAAGAAACCTTCCTGCCTTTCGCGCAGGAACAAAACACCTTCTTTGTCAAATTTCTGTGAAGGCTGCGTGGCTAATGTTGTCAGCTCCTGTTTGTTGAAACGCATAGCGATGACTGTGAGCCTGAGAAATGCACAAAATAGTCCACCGAACTGTGTGCCACCAAGCGCAATTCCAATACATTAATGGAAACCAATTTTTTTAAGCAGCCCTATGATACCTTCAATGAAAGGTGAGAGCGGGTCATGGGATCTTCTGCCAAAAATCAGAAAAACTGCAATAGTGGGTTGGTGATCACACATCTATCACAAATAACGCGTGCACATAACTACTGCTAATACGCCATTATAAGTTGAAACAGACCACTCTGTCAGCTGGGCAAGAAGCGCGAAATTTAAAAATTAGATGTCAGATTTATGTGAGCCTTTTCATAACAACTACGTAATTTTATTTTTTTATGTAGAGCGTCTGAAACACGCTTCATGCGCTATTGACCAAGAAATATGTCTGTTGATAGGGCCGCATTGGAAATTTGGTCGCGATTTAAGTACATGCCGAGATTACAACAATTTTAAACTATTTACTACTACAAAAGTAATTCGCAATTCCATGTATGTTAACTGTGTGACGGATCTATTTCCACAGACATAAATACTTGACGGCTAAAGTTTTATGGTAACAAAGGTCAACATATTGTTGATAGTAACTTTTCGTTGTATTTTAGTGTGATTAATTTTTCTTCGGTTAATTTCGAATCAAAGAACAGATGACCAATTTTGACAAATAATGCGTCATAATTGTCTTTACGTAACTTTCGTGAATCTCCTTGTACTATTGACTCCTCTTTGGACGTTGGATCAATGACAATGTGTGACGTCAACCCCAACGAAAGCCACCAATGCAGTGAGAGGACGCTGTTCGTAAGTTGTTTGTCACCGGCTCGGAGTCAGTATTGAACAGGTTCCCCTAGAAGTTGCAGCGTTTGTTCTGTGTGCTGGTGTCGTTTGTTGTGAGCTGTTATTAATAATGGCGTGGGTTCCCTTAGAATCAAATCCTGATGTAAGTATATCAGCATCTGTCTGATAACAAATTATTTCATACACTTTTCACTTATGGAGAATTTTTTTTGTTCTAGGTGATGAATAAGGTGAGTTTCCAACCCCCGCACTGTTGTAAGTAAATTGCGCATGTCGACTGTTGCTGATCTGGTAAGTTCATGTAGATTGGGTTAAGTTCGAAACCAGTTGCTTTAACAGTACCGGTATTTACGAAAAATGGTGGTATCACGAAAAGTTCTACCGGCCAGCAAATACTTGAGTACTGAAAATGTTAGTTCTTCACAACTATGTTCGGAATAGGAAAATCGATTAGGCCTACTGTTGCGTGACAGGAAGAAGTATTTCACATCATAATTGCTTGTAAAGTATAGTGAAAGTTTGTGTAATAAATCATTAATACCATACATCTAAACTCCTATTTTCTGCTGTGCCTAATAATTTTCTATGGGAATTGTATGTAATTGGAAATAAACAAAGATGTGTGTGCGGTAGTGTATAGTTAGTGAATCATTTGTAACGTACAAATCTATTATGCGGGTGCCCACTAAATGTTCGTGTTTTTCAGAAATGTTAGCTTTCGAATAGTAATAAATCAAATTGCTGTAAGGAATAACTGCAGTGCGCAACACATTTTGTTGTAGAGGGTACTACATTCCAGTATTGTGTTTATGTAATACATGCCGATGCCTTTTAATGAATTTCTGACGTCTGCTTAAAGGTTTACTTAGGATTAATGTGCTGCAGCGACGCAATCTGAAACCAGTAACCAATCAGTTTGCTCCGTTGAAGTTCACTTCCATGTTGACCCGACATGGACAATGCATAAGACACTACTCTAGTTTCCATTTAATTCAACTGCTGTTTGCGGTGCGAGTGTTGTTTTTGTTCCTGCACAGCAACCCACACTACATTAGCAGTAGTTTAAGATGATGTAGAGAGATAAGAACTGCTTGAGTAGTTCGGATAGAAGATAAATTGTGATGGGTGACCATAATTTGGCAGTAGGAATAGAAGGAAAACTTGAAGGTGAGTATAGAATGGGGAAATGGTATGAAAGTGAAAGCTGTCCTGTAGAATTTTCCACAGAGCACAAGACATTTGCTGTGTCAGATGTCGACCCTGCAAACGTCTATTGGTTATAGACTGTAGATTAAAACTGAAGCAATCACAAAAAGGTAGGAAATTGAGATGGGACTGTGGTAAACTGATAGAACCAGAGGTTACAGTGTGCTTTTGTGGGAGCATCAGGGAACAATTGGTGAGAACAGGGGAAAGGAGTACAGAAGACAAATCGGTTTTTGAGAGAAGAAACAGTAAAGGCAACATAAAACTGAAAAGACAAAGCCTAGTAGAAGTCAATAGATACCACGGGAGATACTGAATTTAATTGATGGAAGACAGAAATATAAAAATGCAACGAATGAAGCAGGCAAAAGGGAATACAAATCTCTAAAACAAGATTGATAAGAAGTGCCCAATGGTTAAGCAGGAATGGCTAGAGGACAAGTGTAAGGACTTCAAAACATATTATTCTATGTGGTAGATAGATGCTACCTACAGAAAAATTAGACTCTTGGAGAAAAGGGAACTACCTGTATGAATAACAAGTGCACAGATGAAAAACCAGACCTAAGCCAAGAAGGGAAAGGGTCATTCCATGCCAAGTGGTCTAAACCTTCCCACCATCATGTCTCCAATTTTCTTCAAATTTTATCTGTAGCACTAGTCAAGTGCTAAATTAAGTTTCTCAAGATTTCAAGCCTCTAGCTGCAATACTTGCTGATCTACACCCCCTTGTCTGAAGGGTAGTAAGTTCGCATGCGCGCGACATCAGACAAAATGCCATTTTTGGGGTCTCATAAAATTGAAACCAATTCATAAGAATGGTTAGTAAGATGAGACCCTGTACAGTTTTTTGTGCTGATTCAAACGAAATTAATTATAAGATTACTGATGCAAAATCCGGTCAAACAAGTCGACTCAAAGTGTACCCCTAATTCTGTCGTGACTTAATGCGACAAATTTTGACCAATATTCAGACTGCAATAATTTCCTTGCAGATAAAGATATGGACTTGAACTTTTTACCAAGTCTTATCTTTGTGCTGGACATAATACAGCTGGATTTCCAACTACCCAGGCTTTATAGTCGCCTTGCAAAATCTCTTCAAATTTGGCAGTGTCAGCGCAAATGGCTTTATTTACCAAAGTTCAAAGCCCATTACTACAAAATAGTCAGCCTGGATTTAATTGTGAATAGTATCATCTGAAAGAGAAACTCTTGCTCTACGAGATGGATATATTTTTCTTTTGCAACGCTTCCATTAAGTGCTTATTTACTCAGGTCAAAGTATCTTATATTTTGTGTGCGCAGTGCCCTGCGTTGGTCCATGATGGCTGAGCCATTACTGGTTATCACAATAAAACCAGCATCCCCATCGCCATAGGGGCCACGCCCGATAGCCATGCAGTAACAGCCACGGGTGGGTATCTTTACTGCAGGTTCCCAAGCCTGATTACAGGGTGTCTTTACCACAGGATCCCAAGCCTGATTGTGGGTTTCTTTATGCAGGTTCCCAAGCCTGTCTTCCTCAGTTACTTCATCATTCTGGAAGCATCGTTGATTTGCAAGAGAATGCTTTCAGGAAAACTGTATTGCCGACCAGATGATGTCACTGATGGAGCTGGAATAACACCAATGATAAGTTGTTCTGGAATCCAGCAAGTATCACGTCTTAAGGGCCAATAAAATGAACTTGCAGGACCATGAGGATGCATAAAGCTTATGAAAGCATCTTTCTGTTCGACTGAGATTTCAACGATGTTTCCAATCCACCATTTCTTTTCATAAATGCAAGCAACATACTGCCCAGGCTGAAGATCCATGACTTGAACTACTACTTCAGCAGCACTAATTTTGGCCAAAAAAGATGTCGCATCATTAGAAACTCTACTGACCTTAATTGTCGTCATATCAATGGGCAAAAAATGGTGGTTTTCTCTTGTGCCAGCTAGAGTGTGCCCTTGCAGGAATCTTTCTTCTTGAGAAGCTTTTTCTTCTTCAACTTCCTCTTTGCTGATGAAAAAGAATTTGATTCCATTGATATTATCATTGCAGAAGTTGAAAAGATCTTTGGGTGTTAGAATCTGGTTTTCATATGGACGTTGCAAACTTGCTCTTGCTGCCAACCGTTTTGTTGTGCCTCCAATGCCATCACAAGGCGACTTTCCATGGCTTGTTCCAAAGAAATTCCATTCTGCTGTTATTTCAAAATCTTCTTTGTGATAGCATAAGTTGAGAAAATTCTTGAAATTCTTATATTGTGCAGCTGAACCATCACTGAAGTAGTGGATGTGGCTTATTTTGGAAAATTGCATCTTCAGGTAATTGATTACTTTTCCAATGTAAACATGGACAGTAATCGTATCGTGTCGAAGGCAGTCACTAATAACACAAAGATTCACACATTGCACCTCTTCGTTTTCACAGTAGTAGACTACAAATGGATGAACTGTTGCTTGACTGTTTTCCCAGTGAAAGCCTTGCACTGCATCTTGAACAATAAATGAATAGTTTTCAGCAAAATCCATTAGTATTATGAATTCGCCTTCTTTCAAATCAGTTTTGAGAGCTTTCAGGTGCTGGCTTTGATGCTTGGCAATGTAGTGATGACAAGACAGGTTCCAAATTTTTGCTGCAATATCTTCAACATACTCTTCTGTTGAAAGCTGCTTTGTTTCTAAAGTATCCCTGTCGGTATGAATCCATTGTTTGTACTCAATCAGTTCTTCAGGGTCATTATCTTCAAAATATGTTGCAATAACTGCTTCTACACCTTCTGGACCAGGGCAGTTTTCACAACGATGAAGCATACAATCCTTGTTTTCCAAGCTGCAAACAGCTTTGCTAAGAATTTCCTTGTAGTCTTCATTGATTGATGCACCAGTGAGCATAAGCTTGACATTTTGGTGTATTGTACAGACACAAACTGAGTGCATTCCAGCAGAGCCAACTGTAACACACCATTTTGGTCTAAGCTCGCAAAACTTTGAGAAGCCAATTTCTGGTCCATTTTGCTTCTGATAAGACACGTACATTTCCTTCAAATTGCAAAGCAACAACCGCTTTTGCTTGTACACCTTTGTTCCTGAAATTCTCACAGGCACACAGTCTTTCTTCCCTGGACAAAGTCTGCTGAATTCGTCATCTTGAAAAAAGTCATGTACTTTCTGAACAACTTCATCTGAAAGCTTCCTTCCTTGCCGATTTGCTGGAAAAGCTAGAACACCTTGCTCATTCTTCAGTTTTCTCGCTTGCTTTACCATTCTTTCTGATACATTAAATGCTGTTGTCGTATCTTTAATTGTCCAGCTTCTTGGAACCAAGGTCAATATTTGAACTTTTGTCCTACGATTTGACACTTTACATTTTTCTTTCAACTCTTCTATAAGATTATCAAGATCTGCACAATTATTGCATGGGCGACTTTTACTTGAACTTGGCTGTTCATCGTAATTGATTCCTACAGCAGCAGCAATTTGATTCCCAATTAAACTTTGTGCATCCAAGATCTTTCTTTTTGCATAGCTTTGCTTATCTCTTTTACTTAGTTGTCTTCTTTTCAATGGTGAAGCACCAATAAATGATAAACTTTTGTTGATGGCTGGTTCAGTTTCATCCGTTGTGAAATCTTGTTCAGATTGGGTTGATAGTGATGATGAATCTTCTAGCTTTTGGTTCAGTGCCGACATGCAGCGAGGGCAAAGCTTCTGACCAGGTTTTATATCAATCACTTCTTTTTTCTTTAACAGGCAAAGTTTGGCAGCTGTTTCATTATCAAGCAGTCTAAGTCCAGCTTTTACATTGTGATTCCTCTTCTTGAATGGATTGCAACATTTCTTTTGCATCGCTTGATATTCATGTAGGAAGAGGGCTTCATGGTGGAAGCAAATGATGGAATTTTCGTCAAGTTTGGCTTCTGAACGCGAAACAAGCAATTTCTGGTCACATTCTGTGAAATCACTAAACGCTTTGAATCCAGTCTTCTTAGCATAGAAGATAACATGGCACTTCGATGCAGCAGCATCTTTTCCAATTGAACAGGGGGCCAACGATTCTTCTTCTTCATTAACTTCTGACATCTCTCACTGGCCAATCACTGAATAAAACACGAATGAAATATCCAATTATATCAGTAATTCTAAGCGACTATTAAGATTCAAATTCCTAGAAATGAAGAAAAATTAGTGCATCGCGCATACAAAATATAACAACTTTGATGTGAGTTAATGAGTACTTAATGGTCGCGTTGCAAAAAAAACAAATGTCAGTCTTGTAGAGCAAGAGTTTCTCTTTTAGGTGATACTATTCACAAGCAGATTCAGGCCAACTATTTTTTAGTAATTGGCTTGAAACTTTGGTAAATTTTACCGTTTGTGCTGACACTGCCTAATTTGAAGAGATACTGCAGGGCGACCATATGGCCTGGATCATTGCAAATCCGGCTGCATTATGTCTAGCACAAGCATGAAGCTTGGCCAAAAGTTCAAGTCCATATCTTCAACTGCAAGGAAATCATTGCAGTCTTAATATTGGTCAAAATTTGTCGCGTTGTGTCACGACAAATTTTGAAGTATACTTTGAGTCGAGTTATTTGACCGGGGTTTGCATGAGTAATGTTATACATAATTTCGTTGGAATCAGCAAAAAAAACTGTACAGGGTCGCATCTTACTAACCATTCTTATGAATTAGTTTCGATTTTATTAGACTCCAAATATGACATTTTTTTTATGTTGCATGCACACGGACTAAGTACACTTCAGACAAGGGGGTCTAGATCAGCAGCTATTGCAGCTAGAGGCCTGAAATCTTGGGAAACTTACTTCAACACTTGACTAAAGCTACAGTTAAAATTTGACGAAAATTGGAGACCATGATGGTGGGAACTTTTTTCAGTTTTAGACCACTTGGTGTGGAATGACCCGAAAGCAGAAATGTGGAAGGAATAGTTTCTATACAAGGGAGATGCACTTGGGGGCAATATTATGGAAATGGAGGTGGATGTAGATGAAATGGGAGATGTGATACTGTGTGAAGAATTTGACAGAACACTTGAAAGATATAATAGAAACATGGCCCTGTCAACTGTTCAGTCTGGTGTGTGAGATGAGACAAGTGAAATACCCTCAGACATTCAAGAAGAATGTAATAATTCCCATCCCAAAGTAAGCAGGTGTGTCAATATTACTGGATGATCAGTTTACTAAGTCATGGTTGCAAAATACTATTGCAAATTCCAGCGTCTTGGGCCGGAATGCTGAATTATTTAGCTAAGTTAGCTGACAAATTTGCTTGGCCAAAGTTCTTTCATAGGGAGGGGATCTGGAAATACTAGATATTAATCATCTTCTTGTTTCAGTATTTGCAGAAACTGGGCATGCCATCAAAATGGCAGATGGTTGATGTACTTGGGTTGGATCCAGAGTTGCTACCCTCTGTGCCACGCCCTGCTCTTGCAATTATTCTACTGTTTCCTACATCACCAAAGGTAATTAGAATAAGTTAAATTGTTCAATGGTTTTTCTGATGTTTAGGTATGAACATATCAAGCTGAAATAGATTAAAGTACAGCTACCTGATTAATACATTGTTTCCTAAATATTTCTAAGTTTTTATGGAACTACTATTGCTACTTCATTATAAATGCTACTGTTGGCCTTGGGTTTCACTGCTACATTAAAATTTGATTTAGTGGTACCTTTTTAAGAACTTTACTCAAAAAAGTACATCAATGTGAATTTGCATTAGTTATCAAAAATTACATTTCAGATCATAAGATTTATTTTCCTGTCTTCTTCAAAGTTGTAAATCTGGTTATTCAGCCACATCTACTACTCAACGTTAACAAATGTTGATTATGGGTCAGTGGCCTTTGTCCGCACCCACAATAAAGCCAGCTATCTTGGGGTATAACATATTTAGTGTAATAGGAGACACCATTGAAACTGGAAGAAAAGAAGCAAGGAAGCATTAGTTTTAACGTCCTATCGACAACAATGTCTTTAGATAGAGCAGAAGCTTGACTTAATTTAGGATGGGGAAGGAAACTGACCCTGCTCATTTCAAAGGAACCACCCTGGCATTTGCCTGGAGCAATTAAATTAAAATTAAACTTCCAAAGGCAATAATGCTGGGCTGTCATTTTGTGACACTCTTAAACCTGTTCTCATCTTGTACCAATAAGATACTTCCTTCATGCCTTTTAAGTATGTTTCCTACTTAGTTCCCTTGTATTACCTGCATTTATAAAACATGAAAGGGAATTTATAACCTAACAAAAATGAGATAGATCTACCTGAAAGCCATAACTCTTAACCCTTGGGGTGCTATGGGCTGAATAGTTGCAGCTTTGAAGTTTGTGGTTTGACAGCTGAAGAGGTGATGGATACAGGGACTGTGGTGTTGACGGATGGACAGTAAAGAATTAAATTTCAGAGTTTATCCAGTTGCTGAATTTCAAATTTGACTAAGAATTATTAGCTGTTAATCATCAAAATTGAACAAAAGGAATGGATGGTACTTAAATGGTATTAAAGCAGATGGGTAGGGTCAAATGAAATTAGTCAGGTTCTCTGGAGGGCAATTGGAGCTAAGCTACTTAGTGTTAAAAATAGTCACTACATGATCTGGAGACTGCTGATAAAATCTGTAGTCACAAAAATTAGATTTTCAGAAACATGAACAAATACAGGGCAAGGCCCTAAAATAATGCAAGAAATTTGTGTATGGATTGAAAGGGAATTTGGCACAGGTTAGCCTTTGCTCTTAAAATCCCAGGTTTTTCAAGTAGGCCTATATCTAATTTTCCAGTCCTTCTGGTTAAACCTGTAAGTAATGCACACCTAGGTTATCTGGTTTTATTAAAGTGACAATTATTTTTGTGCTTAGTATTTGCTGAATGAATGTGGAAGTTTGTGTTGTGAGGACCCATATTAAGAAGTCCTGTGAGGTAGTTACTGTATAGCAGTCAGATTTGAGATATGCTTGAACAAGAACTTACATAAAGTTTGTGAACTGACACTGCAGAACGGCTTGACTATTCTTTTTTATGTATTATTATTCTTAGTTATTCTGAAATATACTGCAGAAAATGGGAGAGTATGTAGAGTAAAAAACCCTCTGAGTGCCATGTGCCAGGTATTGTTCTTATGGTGAAGAGAGCAGTGCATAGTTCTCACAAAAGGCCCTGAATGTGATATTTCAAAGAGCTTTCATCTCTCACTGTCAACATTTATTTTTAAAATTGTCATCTCACTGGTCTGCTCAATGTGAGAAGTCATTTACTAGTTCTTTGTGTCGGAAACTATGCACACTGTAGTTGGTTACAGTTCTTGCACTGAGTTTTCTGTAATACACAAATTAATGTCGTCCTCCTCACTACATTATTTCACTTCTTCTGCAATGACTTTGGATCACCTTGATTGCTTAGTGACAGATCTTGCATATGTATTAAGATAAGTAACTGATACAAAACACCCATGTTCTGCCATTTTCCAATTAGATGTAAGTTTGTTCCCTGATCTTTTTTGCTTGTGGACAACTTTGTTTTGTATTTTCCATGTATGAAATTAACTGATCTTCGGCTGTTACGCTAATTCTGTAAAGTTCCAACTTGCACAAGAGTACTGTTGTCAACAAATTAAGTGCATTTGTTAAATTAAAAGATAACTGCTGCCACAAACTGAAGATTTAGCACTGACAGTGACTTGTGCTCAAGAATTGCACGTTTAATGCTCATTCTGTGAAGCCAGACTGCAGGCCTAACAGCAAAATGTGTAATGAAACGTCATTATCACACATTCTCAAAAATCTTTAGAAATAATGGCACCAAAAATATTAACCTGTAATTGTTTCGGATCCTAGTGACTGAGCAGGGAAAGTGTGAGACTATACTATTACAGGAAGTGACTGGGACCAACGATAAGAAATATGACTTAATTCAAACATACACAGCGGGTGAAGAAGCAACTGAAAAACACTGTGGCTAACACAGTTGAAATAGGGCTAATTAAATGCTTCGAATAGCCTAACAGTGAGTCAGAGGAATGGAAAACGAAACATTGTGGTTGTAAAACTGTTAAAGAAGATAAAGATAAAAACTTCCAACTTTGTGCCAGACTGGGACTTGGGCATGGGACTTTTGTTTGTTCTCAGAATTGAGAACAGTAGAAGAGTCACACTTAGCTAATGTATATTTGAATGCATGTGTGCGTGCACAGTAATTAATCTTATTCTCACAATCCCTATGTGATTGGATTATTGAAACTTTGTTAATTACTTTCTTATGATAATTGACATCAGTCTTAGTCTTCCAGTTCAATTTCTTCAGCATCTGTCTCCCATGAACCAAAGAAACTTGTGCTGCCCTTCTCTGTATACATTAAATATCTTCTGCTAGTCCTATCTGGTACAGGTCCCACACTCTTGAGCAGTATTCTAGAAATAGTTGCAGAAGTGATTTGGAAGTAATGACCTTTGTAAACTGATGGCATGTCCCCAGTATTCTACCAGTAATGTTATATCTACACCTGCTTTACCCATGACTGAGCCTATGTGATAATTCCATTTCATAATCCTACTAAGTGTTACCCCAAGGTATTTGTATGAGTTTGCTGATTCCAACGTTGACTCATTGATGTTATAATCATAGGATACTATTTTTTCGCATTTCACCAGTCTCTGCATCATGTTGAAATCTTACCAATATCTGACTGAATATTTATGCAGCTTCTTTCAGGTAGTACTTCATTATGGACAACTGAATTATCTGCAAAAGGCCTTGATTTTACTATTAATATTGTCTGCAAATTGAAAAATTTCCACACCGATTGGTGGACTGACAGCTTTCACAATTTTTCTCCTGTCATGCCTCTGCTGAGTGATAACTATTTAATTAGAACGGGTATTATTGAAAGTTTTTAGGGGACTATAGTGGTTTTGGATTCTTTAAAAATACAATAAAACTAAAGTATATCCTTTTAGATTTGCTTCAGTGTTTTTATATTGCCATTGGACATTGCGGAGTCTTCTGGATTAACTAATAATTTCTCACGAAGGACAGGACAGTGTTCTTAACCATCTGTATGCTTTTATTTTGAAAATTTGTTGTTGAAATCATGAAGTCTATCAATAATTCTTCACCTGCCAAAGCACTCTCAACTGTAGTTTGGAATGGACTTGATAACTTTAACTGACAAGTGATATTCTTTGTATAAGTAGGCCTATTCCACTATAGTGAGGTGGTGATGTGATTAGTGCTTTAATCTTTTGCTAAGAATGGTGTTTAATCCCATTTTAGGTTGTCTGTAATGGCCCAAATGTGTATCGAACAACTGTGATGTATATACATTTTCCTTCATTCTTCATGTACTGATTTAGTATTAAGTCATTGGCATTTCAATGGATCTTCCTTCTAATAAAGTGTACATTGTTAATAATTACAGTTGAGTAAAATGTGATTTTTCCTTGTATAGTAAATAGATATAGGTGGTTTCATCAGATTCTTTTTGTTTCTAGTATGAAGAACATAAGACTCAGCAGGAGGAAGAAGTTAAGGAGAAGGGACAAACTGTTTCTGAAAATGTATTTTATTTGAAACAAGTTGTTGAAAATGCATGTGGTACAATTGCTCTCATCCACAGTGTTGCAAACAACACTGATAAGTAAGTACAATTTTTTGTAATACATGAAGCTCTAAATTTTCTGACAGTGTAAACTTATGCTATGTTATCTTGCAGGATCCAGTTGGGTGATGGCCATCTGAAACAATTCTTGGAAGATGCTCAAGCCCTTAATCCTGATGAACGTGGTGAACTGTTGCAGAAGGCAGATGGAATAATTAACACACACAAGCAGCTTGCTTTAGAAGGCCAGACTGAGGTAGAGGAAGTAGACTACATTAATTTGTGTAGCTGTTAAATGTGTCAATGCTTACAAATGTGTAGGTAATACTTATTAATTGCCATTTGATGGCAACTGACGCTGTATGGTAACTTTTAATCACAAAGCTTGAAGATCCTTTCTTGATAAACAAAGGATTGAAAAAATTTCTTTGGCAAAGAACAAAACAAAGAACTTAAAGGAAAATGTTGAACAACTCCTTCATTTGTGGAGTTGAATTCTACTTCATTACTTCCTGTTAATTAATTTTCCATGTATTATCTGAAAAATTTTACGTACTGCTTACCTTTTTTAACCCTAGAACACTGGGGGAGGGGATGTTACATTGCTATTAAACCATCGTATAAGTACAAAATGTTTGCTTTCATACCCTACTGCAGTTGTAAATTTTGTGTGGGTTTAGTAGTAAGCGAGGGTAAAACATGTAAGAAACTGAATGTATCAGAATTAGGAATTGGAGTCGTCAGTGAGAGGGAAACAGCAAGGAGCAGATAGTCAAATCTTTAGGATTCTTGCTTTACTTAAACATCACTCAGCAACTGAGAATGCTTGGCCTAAGTGGCAGTATGTCATTGATGTAGTGGTTCGTGTGTGGTCCAGGTCTTTTGTGAAAGCCATTAAAATTGTGGTAAGATGAAATAGTATCACACAATACTAAGACATCAGTATATTCCCTTGATTTGACAGCTAACAATACAGTCCAGTATCTGCACTCATTTGGCCCCATGAAATTTGTGGCAACTCTTCTGTGTTTCTGGGAGCAATAACAGTTAAAATAATTTAAGTTCTTGGTTCCAGAACCAGTTTCACTATTATTTCCTGCCAGGAAAATGTCAAACGTATGGTAGTCTTTTTGTGCCTGTTTGCAACACACCATCTTTCTATGGTGAGAAGCAGTCAATCCTTTCCATAATATTGTTAATAATAAAGATTCATAGAACATCAGTACAAGAAGTGGGATATGTGGTTTCCATTGGTCTTTAGCTGACTCTGAGACACAGTCCTAAATTTCCCTTGTTCTAGACCTACAGAAACATGTCAGAGCTACCAGTGCTCAGGAGGCAGTTTTCAAAGCTTGATCCCTCAAATAGGTGCAGACATAGAATACGTCGGCCTTCCTAACGCATAATGGAAATGTTAGTTTCTGACTTGTATGCCCACATATTAATCACTCTTTGGCAGTTTATTCGTAAGTTGTACCTTTCAATGAAGCTGACTGTGGCTCAGTGCTGACATTGATCTGACTTGGAAACTTGAATGTACTTCAACTTGGCTTTCCAAAATTCACTAAACTGTTGACACACTTAACTGTAAATTGTGTCTTACTTATCTGCAGAAGTCAAAAGCACATTAGAAAATGCATGTACTTTATGTATTGTGTGTTACAGGCTCATAACTATTAGACCTTTTGTGCTTAATAAAAGCAGCCTCTGCTAATACACTTGCTGTTCAAATTTTTTGGCACTTACTATTGTGTGTGTTCATTAGTTGTCTTAGAAAATTATCAGTTACAATTTTCTGTGCATTCTGAACCAACTTACATGACACTTCCTCAGTTTTTGTGCCCTAAAACAATCTCATCAACTTGTAACTGTTGGTGAACCAAAATGCACCCGCCAATTTACTGTTACTTCATGTAAGTAGTATTAATCTGTCTGGTTTCTTCCTGCCTACATACACTACCTGTCTCATCTTCCTAAATGGGAGTGTAAGTCATTCTCTCAAATATTAAGTGATTAATGACAAAGCTTCGGAGGCACTCGACCATTTTTGTTCTTTTTCTCAGTTCATGATAGATTTTTATTTAAAAAAAATACCTCTTTGAAAGAGGTAGTAACTGAATCACTGAAAAAGAAATTTCAATATGGACTTGAAATTTCTGAAACAGGATCTTGTGTGACTGTCAGACAGCAATTTCTAATCAAGAACTGTATTATGAAAAGGATATTTGCCACTCGCCATATAGTGGTGCCGAGTCACAGGTAGGCATGACAAATATTGTTACATTCCATCCCGCATTCTCCATTGTTTAAGAACTATCATTGGCACACTGTGCACTGTACATTAATCACATGAATTAGCACATTTCTCATTGTGGTTACTAACCATTATTGATGGAACTTTTTGGATAGAGAAGCAAGCGGTATTAATATAAAGAGCTTGAATAGCAATCCAGTATTGTGAAAAGGAGGAATGCTGAAAGGTGGAAGAAATAGTTTGGAAACTGTCATGAAAAGGGAATAACACAGACAAGACATTTTAGAAAGTCTTTCCTGAAAGTATTTGAGTGTAAATGAGTGTGGAAATGAAAGATAATAAACATTTAAGGACAAATCTAGGCCACATGCATTCTAGTACTTAAACAGCTGAAACAGTAAAACTTGGCTACTATGCGCAAAATAATGCTTGATATTCTGTGCAATTTTTGTTTGAAAATGTGTCAACATACATTTAACGATTTTTGAATTTTTAATTACCATTGTTTACATTGTTTATAGAAACGAATCAAGCAATAAAACTGGAATTTCACAGTTTACATATGTGTAGGAGGCTAGTAAAATGTGTGGAACAGATTTTTAAGGTCATAGTTGCTTTGAAATTAATTTTTCAGTTTTGTGTTACCTGGGACTGCTATTTTTCTCATATATTTTAAAGGGGAATTTTTCTCAGAGAATAGATAATGGAAAAGTGCTGCACAAGCTTATTCAATAATTCTTAAGAACTATGCCAAATTTTGGTATGTTAGCTTTCATAGTTCCTGAGAAAAGCTACATAATAGCTCAAAAAAAGTGTTTACAGCAAGTTGCATTCAGTTTTTATTTCAATTTTTAAGTGTACTGCTATACCTCTACTGACTAATGCTGTCCACATCCATAACCTTCCCCTTCTGTGTCTTCCTGTTGTAATCTCCTCCCCTGTCTACTTTGCCTAGACAACTTCTGCATTTTTTCTTCTGTTAGCTGAGCTTTGTCCAGTCATGTTACAATGCGTCTTAGTATCTTCAGTGTGAGTGCACCTGGATGGAAGCCTAGTATCTCCAGTCATTTAAGGATTAAGTGGCTTAAATAGTGTTTAATGGCTTGGTAGAGACCTGGCTAGTGATCTCTTCATCTGATTCTAATTTCCACAAAGCCCAAGGGACCAGATGTCTCATGCAGTCTAAGCCCCTTTGACCTAAAATCAGACATGCACATGACATTAATAGTGTACAAATGTTTCTAATCAGTTAACCTAAATCCACAGGAAAACTCATCTTTGGCACTGTACATAGCATCATCATTTCCTTCACTAATTTTCTTCTTTGGAGAACTCTGTGACTTTGTTGAAAATTTTACCTTCACACTTAACAAGCCGCTTCTCTGACAGAGTTGTTTAAATTTCCTGTACCTTTCAGAAAGTCAAAATTTCCTCACGTTTTGACTATGTGTCGTCTACTATGACCTGTTTCGAGCAAAGCAGCTTGATATATGCAAAACTAAAAACTGAAATAAGTTTGTAGCACATACTATTAAAAAAATGATATCAATGTAATGGAAGGAAACATTCCATGTGGGAAAAATTATATATAAAAACAAAGATGAGGTGACTTACCGAACAAAAGCGCTGGCAGGTCGATAGACACACAAACAAACACAAACATACACACAAAATTCAAGCTTTCGCAACAAACTGTTGCCTCATCAGGAAAGAGGGAAGGAGAGGGGAAGACGAAAGGAAGTGGGTTTTAAGGGAGAGGGTAAGGAGTCATTCCAATCCCGGGAGCGGAAAGACTTACCTTAGGGGGAAAAAAGGACAGGTATACACTCGCACACACGCACATATCCATCCACACCTACAGACACAAGCAGACATATTTAAATATGTCTGCTTGTGTCTGTATGTGTGGATGGATATGTGCGTGTGTGCGAGTGTATACCTGTCCTTTTTTCCCCCTAAGGTAAGTCTTTCCGCTCCCGGGATTGGAATGACTCCTTACCCTCTCCCTTAAAACCCACTTCCTTTCGTCTTCCCCTCTCCTTCCCTCTTTCCTGATGAGGCAACAGTTTGTTGCGAAAGCTTGAATTTTGTGTGTATGTTTGTGTTTGTTTGTGTGTCTATCGACCTGCCAGCGCTTTTGTTCGGTAAGTCACCTCATCTTTGTTTTTATATGTAAGTACTATTAAAAAATGTAAACAAAGGAAAAAAGATAACCTTTCTCGCAACCTTCTAGACTTGACTGCAGTGTATTTAGGTTGTGTGAATGAAAAATTAATGCGCAAAAAATTTCTATCATAGAGGTGGGTCACAGCGTAGAAAGAGGGGGTATGGCATGTGCAGACAACCAAACTAAATTTTAAAAAATATTTCTAGCCAGAAGTTGATTATGAGACTTTGCAGTGTTACTCATAAAGAATCGATCTAATAAATACACAATAAAAAACTTTATTTTGCTCTACATCTGTCCTTAAGGAAGGAGAGAACAGAAGCTTTTGTCTTGGTGTTTTGGAAGATCGTTGAAGTTTGGATGGGTAGGTCTGATTATTAATTAGAGGCACTCTGTAGTGGAGAAAAAAGAATGTATGGCGTAACTAGTTGGCATTAAGACATTGTCAATTTGGTAATGGAGGAAAACTTGGGTGTAAATCTGTAGAACACAAAGGCTTGAGATGTACATGGTAACAGTTGTGCAGAGATGAAGAAACATGCTCAACATAGGCAAGTGTGGAGAGCAGCATCAAACTGGTCTGGCTGAATACAATAAACTGCAATGAACTTATGGACAGAATTTTATCCTTCTTACATGATTAGATAACAATTTTAGAACTAAAGATGAAATTTGTGGGATCAGATAAGAGCTTTTGTTCAGGAACTGTGTGCTGCTCTCTTTGTTGTAAGTCTAGTCTTCACTATCACAGATTAATTACAGAAAATAAAGTAAGAGAAAGCAAAGAATTTTCATGAACTACAAAATGCCAATTGGAGTGGTCTGCACAGGACTTCCATGTCAAAGCTGGAGACAATGGGATGTGATTATACAATAGATTTTTTCTGAAACTAAAAACAGCAGCTTGTCACTGTTACTCAGTTCATAAACTTTGAGTTGTCAGCTGTTCACTTATCTGCTTTTCATAGTGCTGGTAGCAAGATTTTCTTGAGTTTAGGATTCTGTAAAATCCTGTGTTTTTGTGAGAGTTGTCAACAGTTGTAAGGTTTCGTATTGCATAGAACATTGTGCCATCCTTACTCATATTGACAAAGGGAGACTGTATAGTATGGACTTTAGACACCATTTGCGGAATTTAGTAGATAGATGGTATGGATTAAAAATAAAGATACGAGTGAAGTAATGGTATTTGGAAGAGACAAAAGGATCAATGGGAATATTACTTTGAATGGAGAACCCCTCAATAGACAGTTTCACTTACGTAGGGAGTGAAATATTTAGTGATGGAAGAATAACCAATGAAATTAATAGGTTACAGAAGGGAAGCAATTTCTACCAAACAATAAAACACCTGATTTGGAATAAGGTGGTTTCAGAAAAAGCAAAACTCCTTATACATAAGTTACTACTTTCCTATTGTCATCTATGGAGGAGAAACAGTGACAGAAAGGGACTGGAGCAGACTGCAGTCAGGGGAAAATAATTTTCTCAGAGCAATAAGTTATGGGAAAAACAATAGTGGACAGAGTAAGGAATGTAGATATTAGAAAGGACCTTAAAACAAGAAAGTATGAGAGAATCAAAAGAGATTAAGGTGGCCTGGGCAGAGACTCCCCAAAATTATGGAGGGACCAAAGATAGGTGGAAAGAGACCTACAGGGAGCCCAAGAACATGGTGGAAAAAGAGTGAAAATATCTGTGGAAAGGAGGTGTGACCTGGCAGCAAGTGGAGGAAGTGGTGGGAGGACCGAGCCAAATGGAGAAGACTAGTCAGCACCCAGACCCAGCAGTAGCTGGAGTGGGATCTGGATATATAGTAGATAGAAAAGGTTGTTTAAGGTATCATGAAATGATCACCACTTAGATTCTTATTGGAAGTGTGTTCTTCATGGAACATGATAGTCTAGTGTAGTATTCCCTGGACCATTAGTAAATGAATACAAATTCACTTAGGTTATTGACCTGTTTGGTGCCAAATATAATAGATACTTATTCAAATGTTTTGCCTAATTAAAGTATAGATCTCATTTGAAACTAGTGACTTTTTATTGGTGCTGCAAAATATTACTTCATACTTGCATAATTTTACTTTATCATTTTTTATTTAAAAACTTTGTTCATTATTTGTGCACATGATTAGATGATCAAACTGTATACAGTAATTGGCTGGCTGCAATAATTGAAAGCCATTTGTAAGTGTAAAAATTGTAAAACTGACTAGTTAGTGTAAGTGTTGAAAACTGCAAGTGACTCTAGATACAAGTATATTTGAATGTTTTTAAGTTAAATGGCAAGAATACTGTCATAGAGCACACATGTTACATTGAAATAAAACTTGACCTAGTCATGGTATTATTTTTCTTTACTTTTTGTTTCCATGTCTTATATTTGAAACAGAAATATTGAAGTTTTTATTATTCACAGGCCCCAGACTCCAGCACACCTGTGAATTACCACTTCGTGGCATTTATCCACAAGGATGGGAGTCTCTATGAATTAGGTAATGTAGTAGTTTTGTTCAGAAGCTGCCTCCATGTCAGTTAACAAATAGTTACCTTTGCTATTGTATTCAAGTACTGAAAGTTGTCATATTGGATCAGTGTATTAACAAGAGCACTGTATTTTTTCAGAGATGTTTTTGATCTTTGAAACAAATTACATTTTCACACAATTTATGAAATGAAACAAATCTTCCAGTTTGGAAGAGATTAACTGTACTTGTTAGTTTTACAAAAAAACTTTGACTTCATAACTGTTGTTCACATTTTCATGCTGCGAACCATAAAAATAGTTCATGCCTTAGTGAGTGAGAATTTGTTTAGGGTCCCCCCCCCCCCCCCTTTTACAAAAAAAACTTTGACTTCATAACTGTTGTTCACATTTTCATGCTGCGAACCATAAAAATAGTTCATGCCTTAGTGAGTGAGAATTTGTTTAGGTTCTCTCTCCCCCCCCCCCCCCCCCCCCCCCCCCCCCCCACACACACACACACACACACACACACAATTAATCTGTCTTTTCTGTAGCCTGATAAAGCAACATCATATGTGAGTAGGAGAAATTTCAGTTTGACGCAAATATTAGTGTTAATATTATCATTGGTATGTCCAGAATTCGAGCCTACTTTGTGATCTCAGTGAACTAATTATATTGGCTGTAATTTTCTAGAATGTACTTCAAAAGTGCAAAACAATTCATTCTATATAATGTCTACAAGGTGTACACTAAACTAAATACCACATTTTTACGTATTTTGTTGGTTCAGGTGACATAAATTTATGAATTTCTATGCACTTTTTGCTATTAAAGCTGATTGGAGCCTAGATAATCTGAAAGTTCTTTCGAAAGAGAGAACTAAACATAAATGCACATACTGTCAACCATTTAAAGCTCCCACCACCACCTCGTCCACGTCCCTTTTTTCACCCTGCCTTCCTTTTTCAAATGCTTATTGCAAGCCATTTGCAAAACAGGAACTTTGAATTATGTATGAGTTATATCCTCTTCATCAAACATAAATTATTCATTAATAAGGGGCCATTTTATTAATGCTTACTCACTCCAGTCACTGTAAGACAGAAGTCAGTTGAGTCTTCTGGTATATGGTACACCTCAATGCATGTGTACCAACCCAGTGTTACAGCTCAAAAGCTAATGACATTCTCAATTCTGTTAAGCCTCTTTCAAGCCATAGTAAACACAGGTGACTGTGAAACAGAACTCTCTGGTATACACACTAGGTGTGGGTGAGCAAATGGTATTTGGTAGCATTCAGTTCATATTTGCTTTTGTTCACTCATGTTCAGCTGGTCGTCAGATTTGTGAACCATCAAAGGAAGTATGCATCCTCCCTGCTTAGGCACTTGCAATACAGAAAGCTTTCATGTACTGTCTTGTCTGTCATTGTCACTGTCGAGTTGGCTGAGTAATGGAGTGGTCTGAAGAGTATACTGCTGACAGAATAATTCTAGTATCATACCTGGTACGGAACTCCCATAAACAGTGTAGATGCCAAAGGAAAATAAACAAGATTGGTTAATTGTTGGAGTACTCAAAGGTCCTGAGGATGTGAGAAAAACAAATTAAATGATTGTCATGTGGGGACAGGATGAGCAAGCACAATCTTATTAAAGTTATTAGTTTATTAAAAATGGAAAGCACTGTAAATTCCCCTGAAAGTAAAGTATACATGTACCTAATTTGCTGTTTAAAATTGAAAGTATGTTAGCCTGATCGTTATCATAATTTATTTTCGTGATAGCTGTAATTAAAGGGCTGATGTGGTTCTGTTACATTAGATTTTTATGATAAAATGGTTTACCTGAGATGGCACTGTCTGCCCTCATAAAAACAACATAGCAGATAGATAAAAAAATCCACTAGCCAAGGGGCAGCAGGAGAAAATGCACACAAGTTACAGAAATGTGAAAGGTTTGAGCCATTCATTCATTGTGGCTGAAGGGTTGAAGAGAAAGGAATAGGAATGAAGGAAAATTATTGGTTGCATTTAGAAAGTGGGAGGAGTTGGAGAAAAGTCACTCAATACCCTGGGTCAGGGGAGACACTCCAAAAGGGGTGACGAGGAATGTCTCCAGTGACACTTAAGTTTTGAGTGACTTTCCTGTAACTACTCATTTCTTAAATCTCGCCAGCTCTTCCCCTTCATCCCACTTTCTTTCCCTTCAACCATCTCCCAGGACACTCTGGCTCTGAAAGTTTGCACATCTCCATAGCTTTCATATGGGTTTTTCTCCTCACACTGTTGCTTGATAAGTAAATTTTGTATCTGTCCAATAATATTTTCAAAAATTATTTTTGTTGATACGGAGTATATAGATGATTTCTTAAAGTAGCCTATCATAGTGGGATGAGTTGGACTCGCACTATCCTTTAAGTAGTCTGCCCATGTACTGGGATAGGCCTCAGGTTGTATGCTGCTCTCTGCCCCCCCCCCCCCCCCCCCACTTAATCTGTGATGGCAGATACTAGTTTAGCCAACAAAAGCAGCTTTGAAGAAAATTCAACTAAATATCCACCATGCAAAGGTCACATAACCCCATTCCATGGGCAGTAGCTGAAAGTTAGTTAAGCTATTGTGTGCAGGATTATTGTAGGGCTTCTTGAAAACGTGAAAAATTTCCTTTCAGTTGGTTTGTCTGTATTTTAATAGTGCAACATTTATTACTGACTGTGTCTGTAACAAGTTCACACACAAAAAGAGCCAGAAAATATTTAATCCGACCCAGTATTTTAAACATCCTAAACAGTTACTAACTTACTGCTAACACTTGGTTAAAGAATTATAAAAGAAGGTTGTACACATCGAAGAATCCTGGAGATACTATAAGGTATCACATATATAGTGGTAAGAGACAGATCTAGGAACCAGGTATTAAATTGTAAGACACTTCCAGGGGCAGATGTTGACTCTGACGACAATCTATTGATTATGAACTGTAGATTAAAACTATGGGCAAATGTCTATAAGGTACAATACATATGTAGAATTGTGGACAGTTGGGAATTTGAGACTCACGGGAAGCTCAGATGGATAGAGCGTCTGCCATGTAAGCAGGAGATCCCGGGTTCGAGTCCTGGTCGGGGCACACATTTTCAGCTGTCCACATCGAGGTATAACACCACCACCTGTCGGCAGCTGAGGTTGTCATAGTTATCATTTATTCCAGGAAAAAGCTGCACGGTCATCAACAGTAACTGTTCTTTCGAGAACAAGTTACTGTCTTCGTATTTATGGAGATGGGACCTGGATAAACTGCCTAAACCAGAGTTTGTACAGAGTTTCAGGGAGAATGTCACGAATGGGGGAAAGAAATACAGTAGAAGAATAGGTAGCTCTGAGGAATGAAGTAGTGAAGGCAGCAGAGTATCAAGTAGATATGACGAGGGCTAGTAGAAATCCTTGGGTAACTGAAGAAATATTGAATTTAATTGATGAAAGGAGAAAATATAAAAATGCAGTAAATGAAGCAGGCAAAAAGGAATACAGACGTCTCAAAAATAAGATCGACAGGAAGTGCAAAATGGCCTAGCAAGGATGGCTAGAGGACAAATGTAAGGCTGTAGAGGCTTATCTCACTAGGGGTAAGATAGATACTGCCTACAGGAAAATTAAAGAGACCTTTGGAGAAAGGAGAACCACTTGCATGAATATCAAGAGCTTTGATGGAAACCCAGTTCTAAGCAAAGAAGGGAAAGCAGAAAGGTGGAAGGAGTATATAGAGGGTCTATACAAGGGCGATGTACTCGAGGACAATATTATGGAAATGGAAGAGGATGTAGATGAAGGTGAAATGGGAGATACAATACTGC
The DNA here is from genome assembly GCF_021461395.2 of Schistocerca americana. NCBI lineage: Eukaryota > Metazoa > Arthropoda > Insecta > Orthoptera > Acrididae > Schistocerca > Schistocerca americana. The sequence goes on along the minus strand of NC_060122.1, from coordinate 764,959,713 downwards.
ATGAAGAGATTGATAGAGCACTGAAAGACCTGAGTCGAAACAAGGCCCCACGAGTAGACAACATTCCATTAGAACTACTGATGGCCTTGTGAGAGCCAGTCCTGACAAAACTGTACCATCTGTCAACACCTGCTTTCTTTGGGATTGGAATTATTATATTCTTCTTTAAGACTGAGGGTATTTCGCCTGTCTCATACATCTCAGCTGTGCCAGTCTGAGAACCAAATCTGCTCTCCTCCCGGCTCCATGGCAGGCTGCACTTTCAATGCAAGATAACTCGTAATAATTTCTTATGTTACATTATGTGAAGTCACATGTAGATTTCACACTTCATTAATCATATGTTACTGATGCTGTCTTCATTATAGCAGCTGTTAAAATGTGAAGCCATTACTAACATAAATCTTCATAGTTGGTAATAGTGCAAATACTGGTCTCTCTTCAGATTATGATGGTCCTGGGTAATATTCTGCTTTTCAATTTCCTGATTTGTAATGAGAAGCCAGTGAAAACTGTCAGCTGACCTATGTGCAAAGTTTTGGGTTAATGCTAAAGAATGCTGGAGTTACAGTTAAATGTTAAGTGTGATTTGTGTAGAGTGTGTACTTGTGTACAAATTGACACCCAAAATTCTTCCTTTTATATGCCATTTTTCACTTGATTTTGCAAAAGCCATGTGCTCACTGGTGCAAAGTAAATCCTCTCTAAATATAAAAATTTTTCATTGTAGCTGTAACTAAGGTGTTGCATGCTTCATGCCAATTGTTACCACAGAAAAGCAAGAACAAGAATGCAGCAATCGGGGGCTGCATCCATGGTCTCGTGTTCTCTTCAGTTCCCTCTAATGTAAAAGATCTTCACAGATAAGCAAATGGCAGTGAACACGCATTGTCTGCTAATGCACACACGTTTTCCCCTTTCTTTCAGTATAATGTGGACTGAAAGTCTGTCCCACACAAGTCTTCCTCCATTTAACTTGATAAATCATTCCCCTCCTTCAGGAAACATGCTGAGTCTTTGCTAAGAACCATACATACCATAAGATTCCCCTCAAGGAAATGGCAGCAAGGGATGGGAAAGGACACCAGCTGTACTCAGTGTGTATGCCTCAGGGCTTCATTCAGCATGTTAGAGGCTATTCCAGCAGCTATTGAGGGGAGGTTGCAACCAACTGCAGATTGTTGTGGCCTACTTTGGAACAAATGTCTGTCTGGGCTCAGTGATCATTCTTGGGTCTTTCCAGCAATTACCAGAGAAGATTGAGAAGACCAGCCCTGCGCATGGAGTTTCAATGAAGCTCACAATTTGATTATGGCAGTTTGGCTCAGTCGAGTGGAGGGACTGAATCAGACTTCGAAAGTTCTGTGATAAGCCAGGCTGCGACTTCCTGGACTTAGGCCATAGGGTTAAGAACTGTGTGGTCCCCATAAATGGATCAGGTGTGCACTACACTTCAGAGGCTGCTAAGCAGGTAGCTGACTGTGTGTGGGGAGCACACAAGGTTTTTTTTAGATTAGCCTAATGTCTATCCAATCCAGATAATCATAGCTGTAAGAGAAACCTGGGACTGTGTGTAAGATCAAAAGAGCACCTCCAACGAGAGTATTAAAGTACTAATCGTAAACTACCGAAGAATTCACAACAAAGTGCCAGAGTTTGAAGTGCTCATGAAAGCCAGTAGAGCTTGCGACATTTGCCTGCTTTATTTCTTTACTGATGGTCCTTGGGGTTGAGATACTGCATTGTTATACTGGCTGAAAATAGGGGGAAGTTAAACACTATGTTAAATGATGTAGCTGACAGTTGCACATTTGCATTTCATAGTTCTTCACTTTCACAACCCCCTTCAATAACACACAGTTATAAGGCTAGTTCATTATTGGTTAACTTCTGATAAGTCTCATTAATAATTTGCAGATAAACATCAGCATACTGCTACAATAGTTCACTGTCAAACATCTGTGAGCAGTAAAAACCTAACCACACAGTTCTTGCAGAATAATACAGTGCGCATTGAACAGACATTCATTGTTTTAACACACGGCCTATTTGTGTTACTTATTTCACGGTTAAGTTGATGCGTTGTTGTTGTTGTTCTAACCAAAACTGGATCCTTGTCTAAAACTCAGCCATGGACTGTCTCGGGACCAAAATCTAGGCCTTTATATATCATCACAATAACAGGTACTGAAACTATACATTGTGTGATGTTTAATTTACAGAAATTACAACTAAAACGTAACTCGTTAAATTAACTTAATGCATAAAAAAATTCGTTCTTTTTAACATTTTCTTCTACTAGAAAGGTTAAGCCGAATTTTTTGTTTAAATGATGAATTAACAGATATAGTTACATAAACAGTACTTCTGACAAAACTGGTAATTACTTTGGAATTAATTTGATAACATGTTTTCAAATAGAGCCAAGTAAATACTTTAGGAATCCTAGTGACTCTTTTTCCAAATGTGTGTCATTATTACAGAATTTACATTTGTCCTAGTCAACAATAGAATTTAAATTACGGAACACATTATATTTGCATTTAATGTGGGAAAATTTTTGAAAAGAACAAAGGCAAGCAATCGGTGAAAGCTGTTGTTTCAAAATTTGACAGTGTTTTATAAGATATTCGATCTCACCTTTACTAACCCTCACAGTGGCACCTGCCCAATGTGCAGGAGCTTGAACTGAAAATAAAGGTTGCAGCATTATAAAAACTTATTCTTGAAGACACTGTAAAAGTTGCCTCATACATGCCACAAAATCAATCTGTTAAAGCTCTCTATTGGAGAAGTGTTTTTCACATGACATCTATGGTTGTATAACCTTACAGTAATAACATGACCCAAAATGATACTGATAATTTATTTCATTATATTTGGTGTGCAAGAGAATCTGTAAGAGGTGCAAATGAAATCACACCACCTCCACATTTTGTGGAGGAGACTAGTTATGTTGGTAAGAGAAGATTGAAAATTGAGCCTTTTCCAGACTGATGCTGAATAAGAATTCTATATGACCTGTATACTGACACATTTTATGGAAGGCATTACTGTTCTCTGAACCTGCCCATAATTTTCCCATTTTTGGACATAGTTTTGTGCCACTGAATCATGCATTCATTAGTTAAGGAATATCAGAAGACAGAAGAGATATTACATTGTGAACACACAAATATTTTATCGAAGTTTAGAAAGGTGCTGGTGTGGGGAGATGTTTTTGTAGGACTGCTAGATTTTTTTTAGAAATTCGTTTAAGTCAGCATTGCCTTCAAAATTATGAATGTATGAGCAACTTACAGCCAAACCAATAATAAGAGTAAATGTGCTGTTAAAAAGGGCAGTTTTCTGAATGAGAAGTATGTTGTGATGTTTTGAAGAACATTACTTCTTTAAAAGCCATGAAACATGCTGCTGTTCACAGTAAAAACAATGAGAGTGCAGAAGAGGCTGTAATGAAACCAATGCACTTTACCATTCCAAATGAAGCTGCAAGTTTATGTAACAATATACTGTCTTAAAAGTGTTGGAGTATGAAGATTGTGAGGTTGAAGAGTTGCCTGAAGTCGTGTAGAAGAGAGAAATAATATTTTAAAACTTTTATGTAAAAAGGCATTAAATATTCAATTATCAGTGATACGGGTTTAGCATAAAGTGAGTTCTGAAAAAGAAAAGGTGTTTTTACTCTCAACAGTTTATAAACTACCAAATTTTATGTATGTGCAAAGACTATAGTGAAATGTCCAGAACTGTGAAATTTGCTAGTCATTCATTTAAAAATTCCTGTAAATTAATGCATGTTTTTAAAGGCAGGTTTGCAAAAATGGCCCTAAATTGCCAATGCAAAAACTAGTTTTAAGTTAGTGGTTATTGAGGATGCAGAAGCCACAAACAACTATGCTGTGTGGGAAGAAAATTGTCACAGATGTGAATGTTTTTAGGTAGTGTCAGATGCAAAATAAATTACAGATCTCCAGTTCTACATGTAAAACTGTCGGGGGACCAGATTTTTGGGGGAGATTTCATGAATTGGAACAGAAAATTGGTTCAGTATGTGACACACTTGAAGGTTTCATTATTACTCAAATTATTAGAGTGAAGCCACTGGAGGTAATAAGATTTTCCAAACAGCATGTGTTATTGAAATTCAGAAAAAGTAGGAGCTGTTGTGTGACAGTAATGGAGAGGGTGGGGCTTATGTTAAGATGCAGAATACTGATAGCTTTGTGACTGCTTTTGAGGAAGAGGAAAAACTGCTTGCAAATCAGTGTCACATGTCACATAATGTAAGAAGACACTACAGTTCTTCATGATAGTGTTAATATTTTTCCTCAAATCTCAAGTTACTCCATGTCAGTAAAATAGTTCATAAATTTGATTAGTCAGAATGTTAGAAATACAAATGTCTGTTGGAGCCTCTTCAAGGAGGTCAATCTTATATTCAGTCTTGTCTCACAGTTACCATTATTTGACACCCAAAGAACAAGACAGTGAAGTTCACTGGTGTTATTGTCTCCATATTCGGAGGCTTTTGGTTAATCCCTTCGGTATGTCTTAGTTACTCTGTTCATCAAAAGTGGGTTGGCAGTTACGTATGGTGTTGTACTGAGTTTCGTGATTTTCTGTAAATATTGGCTTGTTACATACTCTTAATAATAAGTACATGTTACTGTCCTGAGATACAAACATAATAAATCAAAACAGTCGTTTAGGTTGGAAACAGGTGTGCACGAGTTCAGACGATAAGAATTCTATGCCTTGCTTTTAACTCCTGCTGTTAATGATTGATTTTTTTGGGTTTCAGATGGAAGGAAGTCATTTCCAATAAACCATGGACCAACAACTGAGGACTCATTCTTGGAGGTTTGTATTTGGCTTTTTATTTAATTAGTACAGTTTATATTGATTATATGCTTTCAGTTTATTTTCTGCAGAAGAGGTGTTGATTGCTGCAGCTTAAAATAACTATTTTAACATGCTAATATTTTTTCCACAGGATGCTGCCAAAGTGTGCCAACAATATATGGCAAGAGATCCTGATGAGCTCCATTTCACAGTAGTAGCACTTACTGCTGCAGAATAAGTGTTTTGCAGGCTTCTCTAACACTTGCACTAATAGTGCAGTGATGTGACCATTTTTGTCTTCAGTGTTCTATTTTTATTTTTGTGCAAGTATCTGTCTCAATATTTGTCTTTCGAAGTTAATTTTATTTGCTGCTGTGTTTAGGGCAGTTCCAAATAAACGGAAAGTGTATAGGTTTTCAACTTTGTTGACTAGCTTAAAAATGCTTCATGCTAGTTGTGCTCAGATTATTATAAAATGTTACACCAAAGATTTTGAAACAATAAATGTGATGTGAAACATAATGATCTACAGCCAACAATAACTACTTAATTGCTACTTTATTAAAATTATAGTATTTCATAACATATCATATATATATTCTCTGGAACTTGTTGGCTTGACTGATTTTTCGTAGTTAACTAGTTTAGCTTTGTTTGGACATGAAAAATATTTTGATTACAATAAGTATTTTAATGATACTCTTATACTATATTGCATTGTATGCAGAGCAGTGAAGAAATTGTGCCTAAAGCATTAATTGAAATTAGTATTTTCCCCTTTTCAGTCAGTTGTTAATGGACCAATAGTCTGCTGATCCAATAAATATTTTCGAAAGATTGTTTGTGTTATAATTCATTGTTAACATTAAAAAGTGGGACTCATTACAAGAGATTTGTTATCAATAGGTGTGTGTGTGTGTGTGTGTGTGTGTGTGTGTGTGTGTGTGTGTGATGAGAAAGGAGCAGAGCAAATAAGCCCAGCCTCCGTCTGAGTTAGTCGATTTGCCATGTAAATGCAAAATTACTTGCAGCCATTGCACATTGTAATAGCTTCTTATGAATCTGTGTTTGAAAGAAGTTTTTGTCAAAGTGTCCAAGTTAAATGGTATTTCATTGCACCTTTCTTCTACCTTGTTTTGGCTTGAGTGCCGCTTTTTCATTCTAATTGTAATTAATTGGAAGTTCGTCATTTCCTGCAGTAACAGCTGATGTGCTGAGTAAAGTAGTCTTAGATGACCATATTCCTGTCCCTTTTGCTTGTAAAAAACAAAAGTGATGCTTTCAAGGGGAAACTCCTCATCCCAACCCCTCAGATTTAGTGGTAAGATGGCCCAATGGATAACCTGCCAAAAACTGAATACAGATAAAGCATGAAAACATTAGGAAAATATATTGAACTGTGAAACAAGAAGAAAAATAGAAACAGTGAGCAGTCAAAGCATAAGATACACAACATTGAGCAAATTTAAATAGCCACAGTGGTTTTATGTCTGTGACATGGTGTAACATCAGTTTGCAATGATCATATGGTAAGGAAGGGACCCACAGACATACATACCTCCTCTTTGTTCTACATAAGTACCAGAAGTTAAAACTTGCGTTCAGTTGTGGAAGTTTTTACTCTTGAATGCCTTTGTTACAACATAGTTTGCACCTGTCTATCTGTTGCTTTCATCTCTGCAAGAGCTCTATGTGGCACTTTGCCTGCTCTCGCTATTCATCACAATTACTGGCGACAGTAAAATAGTCTTCCCACATGACTCACATTCTTTAACCAATGTATTGTATCACAGTTGCCAAGATTACAGATCGAGAACAGACACGTCAGTGACAGAACAGAAAGTTTGTAACTTTGTGAAAAGAAAAAAAAAAAACTGGGGCACAAGGGAGATTTGAACATGGATCTCCTGCTTTGTAATCCAACACTGACCACACAACCATCACAGCATGGTTCTTGCAATTTGCTTGATGTTGCACATCTTAAGCTTGCCTGTCCACTGTTTCTATTTTACTTCTTCCAGTTATCATGCTTGATCTTTGTTTGACAGGCTATCCACAGGGGCCATTTTACCACTAAATCTGGGAGGGGGGTTGTAAAATGGGAGTTTCCCTTGTTAGATGACTGTTGTATGTGACATTAAAACCGATGTCATGAGTTATTGCAATGGTGATACGTTTTGCTGAAAATAGTCAGTGAAGTGAAATAACTTTCAGCAACTCTAAAATGCCCCTACATGCACTGCTTAATAGCCAACAGCCAGAAGGGCAAATTCACACTGGACCTGCAACATATACTTAAGTTACCAGCACATGTAACCAATGCTCTTTGAGTTATTGTCTATTTCCTGTGCTGTTCAGCAGTTGATACACATTTGAGAACAGCCTTAAAAAAGTTTTTTAACTCAGTGTAAGCTATGCTGTTGAAAGTATAGCATAGAACATTCTGGTCTCATATCAAAGGAAGTTTTTTGAGAAAAGTGGAGTGAAATTGTTAGTTATGAGAACGAATATTCCCACAGTGAAACCATCTACAAAGTTGGGAACTGGATGTGATTCACAAAGAGGAATGTGCACTTACAGAATGGATACATTCAGTGGCAAACCCTAAAATTTTTTTCAGTAACATCTTTAGAACAGCGTGACACTGCTGTACTGGTGATTACTTGCGTTTCTGAAGTATTCGTAATTGAAGGGATGAACTTACCTTCTGGCATATATTGAGAGGAATCATCCATAAGCTGCCCATCAGAATATCCACTTCAGTCTTCCAATTTATTACTGGACAAAACAAGGCAAGTTAAAACCATAAAAAATATTTCAGAGGAACAATGACACGACTGCGACAAAATCTCCCTCAAAAAAAAAAAAAAAAAAAAAAAAACAGTCTTGCAGTCTTAAGACAAGCAAATTATTACATGGTTTCAATAGCAATTTTATAGTTTACATGTAGTTTTGCAGAAGTATGAAAAACAAAAATCCAGCGTGTAGACCTATTTACAAATGTGTACACTAGTTTTGCATCAAGATTTTTCCTGCAAACGATCCACGGAATATGAAACAGAATTCTTTCGCAGACATTGAAATTCTGATCTTTATTAAATTTACTGTTGAGACTATAAAGCACAGGTTGACATATGCAATTCATGAAGAGGTATACATAAATTAGTGGAATGTGATACTGGGAAAATGGTAGATTATGAGTAAGGGGAGTTCCAGCTTATTCTCGTGGTGTAATGGAGCTGAAATGGCTGAGGTGTTCTTTTCACCTTTCTTCAGTGGCAAAGCTGCCACTGGAATAAAAAAGAAAAAGTAAGTCTTATCATATTTGAAAATGTTACTCATATTAGATTTAAAAGAACAAAGTGCATGCAGTCGTATCTCACGGAATGAAGGCCTGGAGTGCCATGTAAAGAATGTCCAGATTATTATTTTGGTCAGTGAGGTTTGTTCCCAAGGAAAAGAACATCAAAGAAACAACCTGTTGTACATTTCAGGTTGTTTCTAATGGGATGACATACTTCGGCACTTTGACGTTTGTGAAACCGTGTGTAGTTTGCAGTGAGGTGAGACATGTTTTATGCTTTTGTGGAGGTGAGCTATTTAGCTTGCAATTAAAGGCTTCACTTTCCTTAACATATTATTCCAGGAAAGTAGAGGTGATAATCCAAAATCCATTGATGTTGAATATCCTTATGCATGGTCACTGTATTTTGGAAAACAAATTGAAATAATCCTGGTTAGCTAATATCGCAATCTGCAGTGAGTAACACTGGAATAGACTAGGTTACAACTCCGCTTCATGAAAGAGGCCCCAGGACTGACAAGGAACCTCTTGAGTGCAAGGTCTCAATAGGCCAATGATGTTTAAGGAATTCGATGCCCCACTTCTTGCATACCACGCAACCTCAATATTCGCTGGTAATTGTAGCAGATGGTGGATTTCAGGTATCCAGTGGTGAACACAGCACAAGGCTGGGGAGCGTAGTTGAAATGCTTAGTCGAGTAACTCGGTGCTAGTGGTGTTGATACAAAGCAGAGCAATGGCAATGATGAACAAAGCAAATATTGCATTATATCTACAACAGTTGCTGGATTTGACATTTTGTCAGAAAGGAACAAGTAATTTCGCACAGTGAGAACGAAGCGGCAGATATAATATAAGCATTTCTGCAAGATGAGTCAGTGGAATGTGGTATCATATACCCATGACTGTGGACAGTATACACGAGTACAAAGATGAAAAAACTGTAGAGAAAGACAGACTGGAATACATTCAGCAAACAGTTGTGGATGTAGGTTGTAAATGCTACTCTTGAGGTGAAGAGGATTTGCGCAGGAGAGGAATTCGTGGTGGACTGCATCAAACCAGTCGCAAGACTGATGAATGACGGTAAGTGCTTACCAAGTGATATTGAAATAAGTGTTGAGCCATATAGTTCATCATAGGGAGCCACAAATGCAATCTCCAGTGAAACATAGTAAACAATTGTTGTTCAAGGAGTGGGTACTAAACATAGTTATGTAAATGGAAGATCATTCAAACCATACGGAGTAAAGAAAAATTGTGAACAGATTTTTAATAAATCTGCAGCAGTATGTCTAATGTGTAAGAAAAACTATGGGTGTTCAAAGGAGGTGAAGGCACGTTTGTTGCAAAGATAGGTGTCTGTACATTTCAAGTAAGCTCAATACAATTTACAGGATGTGCATCAAACTGTGTGTAATAGATTAGCGATTTCAAGGGAAGCAGAGGGTGATTGCACAACACAAACAATGCCACAGAATTGGAAGACATAAGATAATAAAATTTCAAACAAAGCATGAACTTGACAAAAAGCAGCAGACAGAAATTGGCCCAAAAATTTGTAGATGAGATAAACAACCCATCCCGTCATTCAGTAAGGAACTTTTTTTTAACTATCACCAGTTGGTATTTGAAGAGGAAATACATATAAAAGGAAGCCTAGAAATTAGAAGAACCAAGATCTTGTCGAGGAAACTAACATCATTGCTTTAATTCATTTGTCTACAATGAAGCTGACTGTTAACACAGGTGGTAAATTGGCTGGAAAGTTATTTATTGTGCTGTGAGAAGTTGGGTGCTCTGCTCCATACGATTTTTTTCTCACATGTGTGATCTTGCAAGGGCTTGATTCCTGATCTGTGTATAGAAACTGTAGTGCTTGAGAGCAAACTATCTCTCCTGAAATGTGTGGACATTGCAATTCCTACAACCTGGAACCACTAAACAAATTCAGCCTCGACGTTTTAGTTATGCCTCAAAGGATAGCCAATTTCACAATTAGCTCCCCCAACAGTGTTTTGCATTTGGTTGCATACCATCACATTCCATCAATTCTCATGACCCCGTTATACCAATATGATTCTTGATGCATTCTTTAAGAGTGGATACTGTGCTGAACTGCCGATCCTGTCGCAGCAACAATGTCTGCAGCAGGGGAAAGAAAGGCAATCTGCAAACCAACAGGCTTCACAACAGCCTAACCATGTACCCAATATCGACGGTCTGCCGCAGATCAAATTATAAGTTCTTTTCCCTGTTACTTGAAAAATCCATAAAGAAAAACATTAGGCTGTAGCAGATTCAACCTAGAAGATAAGGATAGACGCAGCAAAATTCACCAGTCCCTGTGGTAGACCAGTTTTGTTGTGTAAAAAAAAAAAAAATTTTTGACAGTTCAACAAAGTCACATAGTTTCTATATATTCGTTGTGCGGTCTGACACTCCTTGATATCTTTGCCACAATAAATTGAAATTCTCCTGATTTTTCCTTAATTAATTGATGTCACTACAGAATCAATCCTGTTCTCATTCAACGAAATATTCCGCTTTAAATCCGATCCTCCCGACCACAATCTCCGATAAAGTTTCAAAACAGAATCCTAACACACTTCACAGTATCGATTATTTTCAAAATATCAATACATGTCTACCTCTCACCAATAAAACTTCAAACCAGTCAACCATTGAAGATCGTCCACACTCTCAACAAAACCCTGCCAGAACTTCTTCAAGAAGTCTGAATTTTAATAAATTTTGCAAATCTCACACATAAGTAATATTTATGATGCATGTCATAACAACAGAGTCAACTGACTGTTCGAACTTCCAACTCGAAGTTTATTTAACAGTTGATAACCAAGTGACATCCAATTATAAACTTTATCCTTCCACATTCAACTCCCTTTCCTTTTATAAAAAAACATAAAACTTATTTTGGTCGATAGAAACACAAACAGACACATCCATACACACAAAATTCTAGCTTTCGCAACAAACTGTTGCCTCATCAGGAAAGAGGGAAGGAGAGGGAAAGACGAAAGGAAGTGGGTTTTAAGGGAGAGGGTAAGGAATCATTCCAATCCCGGGAGCGGAAAGACTTACCTTAGGGGGAAAAAAGGACGGGTATACACTCGCATACACACACACACTTCCTTTCGTCTTTCCCTCCCCTTCCCTCTTTCCTGATGAGGCAACAGTTTGTTGCGAAAGCTTGAATTTTGTGTGTATGTATGTGTCTGTTTGTGTTTCTATCGACCTGCCAGCGCTTTCGTATGGTAAGTCACACCATCTTTGTTTTTTTTTTTTTTTTATATACATATAGGGAAACATTCCACGTGGGAAAAATATATTTATTTAAAAACAAAGAATTTCGTGTGTTTGTTTGTTTGTTTTTCTATCAACCTGCCAGCGCTTTCATCTTTGTTTTTTTATATATATATATATATATATATATATATATATATATATATATATATTATTTTTTTTTATTTTTATTTTATTTTTTTTTTTTTTTTTTTTTTTTTTTTACCTGTCGTCGCTCAAGCGGTAAAGAAACACGATGTTTCCTGATTAGAATTTTGAAACACCACAATACCTAGCTGAACATCCTAACAAGTTTGTAACTTGCAAGGAGTTATCTTCAATCTTGGTGATGCAAACCTTTGTGGTCATTGTGGTGCACCATTTTCTGTTTGGTGTTTGTGGTGCAAGTTAATGGTCTGTTTTGAACATTTGTTGAATGTCGTTCTTCATTTCATGATATGTAATATATACATCCTACAGAAAGGAGGTTGATGTCGACACCTCCCGGACACTCATTTTGTTGTACTCATGATGCACATGGTGAGTCATTACAGCTAATATTTTTCCTAACATAATTAACACTTTCAAATGAGCCTTACTGAAGTTTGAAATTGTTACCTCACACTCAGGGGTTTCCCCAAGAGAGATTATAGGACAAAAAAACTTTGTAGTAACACTTACAAAGACATGTATAGGAGGAAATAATGAATAAACTTTGAAAGAAATATTTTAATTTCCATATGAATCTTTGGTGTTTAAGTTCAAAGTTACATATGTTTCTCAATGTGACGAGCATCTGCATCCACTACAGCCTGGAACTGCACTTGAGGTGGCTTTACTGCTGCTTGAAACAGTGCTAGACTATGGAATTTTCAGGTATTGTGACACAGCTTGTGTACTGCTTGAAGATCACACATTGTGTCCATCACTCAACCCTGCCAGCAATAACTTCAACAGTCTGTCATGCAATTGGCCATGGGTTCTCCCAGAAGCAATTCGCCAGTTAATTTGAACTTCCAAATCATGTTCTTAAACACCGTTGCTGAAAGAGGACCTTTCCCTATTCCTTTGTGTTGTGGCAACTCGTTCTGTTTGCCTCTGCATGTACCAGCAGACAATGTGCTGCACTGGCAGAATACCTGTACCCCTCCATGCACGCCATCTCTCCCTGTAGCCCTCCATGCACGCCCTCCCTCCCTGTACCCCTCCCTGCACGCCCTCCCCACTTCCCTCCAATCCCCTGTGTGCCCTACCCACAGCTGACAGCACAACTCCCTGCCCACCTTCACTGCTCACCAAGTGGGTGATGTGCACTATCATACATTCCAGTATCGTGCTCATGGATAAGTCACATTTTACCATGGGGAATACTGAACCCCCTTTTCTGCAACAACACACATTTGAGATTGTGTTGCGTGGTCCACACCATGCACATCCCACTTACTTCCTTTTCCCCAATACTGTCTGCCAACATCAACCAGCATACCGCAACATGCTGCTCACACAGTTAAGTTACAAGGTCGTTGTCACTCTTTCCCAAACTTGCAGTGACCGTGTCCGATGGGTTCTGTAACTGGCAGCCGCCCATTGCACGACCCTCCACAACACCTAAGAGCAAATTTCACACACAATTGTCTGCACTACAGAACTGCCGACCAACAGGGCAATGTGCCCAGCACAAGCCGACTGAGCCTACCCCAGCTGCACGGCTGCCCACTTGCCACCTTTCAGCCCATGAGACCCACATCTGGGGTTTACTTCCATGGAGGCAGTTTTCACAGGGTGCTCTATCATGAGCAATGCAATGAAATTTCGAATGGTAATCAGCCACATCGACCCAACCACTGCTGCCCAAGTTTGGAGTGTTATTTCACACCCACAGTCTTCCAGCAGCTACACTAAACTAAGAGTGTGTCCTATTCCACTTTGCATCTTCAGAACTACAATAGGCACATAATTTGTCATCCAAATAGTGCAGTGACATGTGCCTGTTTCAGTTGCTGGATCACACCAAAGCACTCGCCAAACTGCACATCCACACGAAAGGCTTGTTTCTAAATTGGTGGCTTGTGTGCCTTCCTGCCCCCATACAGGCTGCCCTGACCTTGCATACCCATTTACTGTTAGATGTAGCAGTGATCTTGGCCGAAACCCTGAACTCCTTCCTGGCTGTCGCTGCAGTGCAGAACACTGGCTATCACTCTGTGGCTCTAGCTGGCAGCTGCCTAGTGTGCAGGCCCCCCAACCTCTACCAGATTCTGACTCTCCTGAGCCCTGAGATGGCAGCCCTTACCACCAGCAACACCTGCCTATTCACATACCTGCTGCCAGGTACTGACTGCCCTCAGCCACGCAATGCCAGCCCAGGTGAAAACAGCCCCCCCCCCCCCCCCCAACATCAGTGTGGTTCTAACTAACCTCATGATGGCCACCACAAACTAGGTGCAGCTTGCTGGTACCACCAGAGGTTTGGGAAGAATGTCGCCAACTGCACACCTGATCTCCAAACTCAGGCAGAACTCGTAGTTGCTGTACCACTTTACAGCACCTATCCATACGGGGTTTGGATGTTAGTTCCCCTATCCTCTACCTTATCGACACTGGGTCCAATTTGTCCAGATTTCCACTCAAACTACTACTAAATCTCTGCACCCTCTCCCCTCCTCACCACCACCAAGTAATCAGCCATACCTATTTACAGTGTGAATACCCGCTCTCTCGATTTCAGCCTCCAGCAAAAACTCCTATTGGCCTTCATATTCGCAGAAGTTATCGACCCCATTCTGAGTGCCGACTTCCTCAATCATTACCATCCTCTGGCTGACATAAGGAAGTGTTGTTTAGTCAAAAGCACCTCTGGTAGGTCTGTCCACTGCAGCTTCCATTCCACCATGGGTTTATCTGTGAAACAGCTAGCGATTTCAGGCCCATATGATAATCAGCTGCTTGCAAAATCCCCACTTGTCATCCAGCCACACATTTCCCCCTGAAATGTTCAGTATGACACTGTGCATTGCATCGCCACTACCCCTGGCCCCGCAGCTTTCTGTTATGCTGTCCACTTCGTCCCTCACTAATGCAAAATTGCACAAAAGGAGTTTGAAGAGCTGCTCACCTCTGGCTTGTTCCTCAGCTAATGACACTTCCAAAGGGAACAGTTCCTGGTGTCCTTGCAGTGATTACCGTAAACTTGTTGCCTGCACTATCCCTGACTGCTATCTCATCCCACTCTGCACCTGTATCAGTGCCATATTCAGTAATATGATTGCGCTAAAGCCTGTACACAATTCCCAGTTGCCCCAGATGACATTGAGAAAACAGCCATAATCACAGCTTTCTGCCTGTTTGAGCAAGCATTGGTGGCATTGAGCCTCCACAATGTCACACAAACTTGGTCACACAAACTTGGCAGCAATTTTTGGACAATGTCCTCCAGTGTGTATTGGGGTGTTTTGCCTACCTAAATGATACACTCATCTATTCCAGGGGGCCTACCAAACACCACCAACACATATAAATTTTTTCCTGCCTATAGAAATCTGGAGCAATTATTAACACTGCAAAATGCATTTTTGGGGCAAGCGGGATCTAATTCCTTGGACACTAGTCTCTGCTGCCGGCTCTCAACCCCTACTCGAGACAGTATAGGCAGTAGTGGACATCCCACTCCCTGCCACCTCCAAAAGCCTTCAGCATTTCCTTGGCCAGGTCAATGTTATCTGTCATCATATGGATGCTGCTGCCACCCAGAAGCCCCTTCGTACAACATTACATGGTGGACCCAGGCCATGATCATGAGCTTAGAGAAAACAAAACAGGACCTCACTAATGCAGCTCTTTTGGCATACCCTCATCCTAGTGCCCCCTTTGTGATAGTGGTGGATGTGAGACATATGGCTATTGGGGTCATCCTACACCAATGTGTCTGGCAACTGCTCACCTTATTTTATCCATGCTCTATGCTTGCCTCCAGTTTTCGCAGGAAAGACACAGACCAGATCTCATCCCAACAGTTTAGGGTACAGGAGTAAATCACACAGTTCACTACTGACATCTGGCATGTTATTAGCATTGATAATATTGTGGTAGATTGCATTAGCTGCTCCTGTGCCATCATCCAACCCTTAGAGTACAATTCCCTGGCCGCTACTCAAGACGGTGACGGGTACCTAACCTAAGCCCTTCAGAATGCTGACTCTGGCCTCAGTCTCCAGCTAAGATCCACACCTGACTCAAAGGTCAGATGGTATGCTCAGTCCTCTGTGACCACCTTTACCCCCACATAACATCCGTTCATGCTTGTACACATTGACATTGTTGGCCCATTACTCTCCTCCAATGTCTGTCAATATCTGCTGACAATTATTGACAGCTTCGCTCACTGGCTAGAGACCACCCCTATCCCTGACATTTCATCTAAAACTATGGCTGCAGTCTTTATTAGGGCCTGGGTATCCCGCTTTGGATGGCGCTGCAACATCAATTCAGAGGGCAGGTGCCAGTTCACCTCTGCCTTCTTCTGACCTAACAGTTACTTGTGGCTCCAATTTTCACCATACCACCATGTATTACTCTGTAGCTAATGGCGTGGTGCAATGGATCCACTGTACACTTAAAGCTGTCTTTCTTCTCACTGATCTGCTGCCCTTCTTCTGGTACATCTAGGCCTGCAGATCTCTCAAAAAGCTGACATGTGAATATCTGGCTGCCAAGCTGGTATATAGGTAACAGCTTGCCAGTCCCTGCAGTTTTTTGGAAGCAACCTCACACCCTCCAGACAGCATCATCCCAAGCTGTGTGCAACAGCTCCAAGGCTTCATGGCCCATCTGCGACCAATGTTTCCACATCGTGATGCAGAGAATTATACCTTCATCCACTATGACTTTACAACACGAAAATACATCCCACTTTGACTGGAAGCATACCAGCCACTGCACAGCTCACAGTGTTAGGCTCACACTTGGTTTTGCAATGCAGGGATAAGACATTCCCCATCCAACTGAACGGGGCTACATCAGCTGTCTCCATAGATAGGCTCAATCTCGCCTATGTCCTAGAGCCACATCCAGCCAACGAGCACAGCACTGTCAAGGTGAAGTTGCCTTGCTTATCACTGGCCCCAGTCGTGGCACCAGCACTGCCTTTGATATGAAGCAGGCCAACACCACTATATCTGCTGTACCCTATGTGCTACCAGCCGCTATAATTCTCGACGCAGAGTGCGACACACCACCAGCCGATGCTGCCTCCAGCCCATCACCAACTGATGCCATCTTCCACTGCCACCTCTGGCCTGCCGCTGTCTGACTGCATGACTAATATAGCTCCCAGTGTCTGGGACTCTGATGTCACCATTGCATGCCCCTTTTTGCAGCTGCCATTCCATGCAGATGCTGTCCTGCTCGCCCCATCTCCCCCCCCCCCCATCTGCTACTCCTGACGCAGTGCTGTCAATACAGCCACTAGCACCCCACCATTGGAGCAGTGAGGGCACATGCATGCTCTCAACACTACACACAGGAGCCCCATATCTCACCAGAAACTTCAGCATAAGCACAGCTGCGGCAACAAATACCTTCTGCACAGTTGGCATCAGCATATTCCTGTTGGAAGGGGGGAACTGTGGGCAACTCCTTCCATTCTACTCCATGTGTAGAAAAAGACGTGCTGCACTAACCAAAAACCAGCGACCAGTGAACTGCCAGTCAAGGTATCATTGCATCTGCCCAGCAGCCTTGCTGGTCACTTCTGCCAGATGTAGACCTTAGCTTGCCATGCTTTCCAGGGGCCATGCACACCAAGCCATTGCTCGACCAGGCTCTGCTGCTGCTTTGACAAGGTAAAACTCGCAGCCACGCATTTGGTAGTTCGTCCTGCACAGTGACATATGGCTCATGTTGTCAGTTGCTGCACCTCGTCAGAGTTCACGCTAACAGCAGGATATTGCATCTGTGTTCTGCTTCTGTGATTTTCCATGGTCCATTTAACAAGAGGAATGCTACTGTCTCTTCCATGTCACCTTCCTGAGCCGAGTTTCCTCAAGGGACCTTCCTTGACTCCAACTGTACGAAGTCTGATGCCGGACAACCAGTTCACCCCCTGCTAACAGCATCTGGATTACGGCATTTAGTGTAGTGCACTTTAGCGTGGTGAAGCTGAATGAGTGCCAGAAGTACCAGGCAGGTTTATTACCATTTAATTCCTGGCTATTTTATCACCTTTACTACCAAGTGCACCACTGAAATGAGTTTTCTCTTCAGCCATGCTGGCTACCTTGACTGCCAGGTGAGTCCATCTCTTTCTCAAACTCTTCCCCCTCCCCCCCCCCCCCCCCCTTTTCTTCCATGAAGGCATAAGACCTGTGCACAGACATCTGGCTTTTGATGTTTTTATTAAACATTCATTTATCAAACGCTGTGACCAAAGCATCAAAAGTTGCCAACACTTCGAATGAATTTGGTAAGCACTTAGTATCAGTTTCCAGAATAAAAATGTCAAGAAACCGAAAGATATCACATTACAATTGAACACCAAACAAAGAGCTCCCTGCAGATTTCTGAATTGTCCATTCCATTGTAAGAACATGAAACTAAAGATGCAGTAAAAAGTACGAAACTTGAAGAAGCAGCTACATTTGCTGGAGTATACTCTGAATTCCTAGCTCACTGTGGACCAGCTACAGTAAATTGGCTTGCCAGCTTCTCCGATATCCTACAAACTCGAAATATTCCACCTCCGAATGAAGCAAAAGTATTAACCCTACTGAAACCACTTGGATCCAACAAAGGAGAAAACTGTCATCCCGTGATATATTGTGACATACAAATTCCTTCAGTGTCTGACCTACAATAGAATGTTTGAAGTAACCAACACAGCCCCCCCCCCCCCCCCCCAACAACAGAACATGAAGGATTCAGACCAGAAGTTACAATGGTCATGTTCTCCCCCTCCCTCTCTAGATTGAAAGTGGGTCTGATAATAAATTTAAGTGTAGCTTCTATGGGTTGTTTGTGACACTGTTTGTTGAGACACGTCTTTTGACATTCCTGAGTGTTGTCCCATTTTGTAAACTTACGGACCTACTTAACAATGCACTCTCTCTCTCTCTCTCTCTCTCTCTCTCTCTCTCTCTCTCTCTCTCTCTCTCTCTCTACCAAAATTATCTTCAAGAAAATTCTTTTATGTTATGCTGACATTTGGTGACCCAGAGCTCCAACTTCTCTGATGCTGAAATCACTTTATTTACAGACATGGAAATCTTGAAGGTATACTTCAAGAAATGGGACCTCCACCTAAATTCTCAAAATTATATCTGCATTTCACCTACACAGCAGACCGGCAAATTACAAACCAGAAATCAGATGTAGAGGTCAAGCCTTCCTAAACTGCAGTACACCAAAATACCTGGAATTAACATTAGATATAGAGTTGTAGCTTACAGGCAGCTCCTGCCAAAGCCGCTAAAGTTGAAATTAGAAACATTCTCGGGAACTTTCTGGTACCTCATGGGGAGGTGATGCTTAATGTTCTAAGATCCTCTGCCATAGCTTTATCACACTCTGTTGCTGAATACTGCTGTTCTATCTGGATCAACAGATGACACTAAGAAGAGAGGTGTGTAACTCAATCAGGCAATGGAAATAATTGAGATGTATTCAAAGTACAACACCCTGTGGCTTTCTATTCTCAGCAGTTTCTGATTGCCAGCTCTGAGATTAACTTTCAAATCAATCCTCTGCTACTGATTCATCAAGATATTGTACAAACAGAACACAAATGCTTGAAATCAAGAAAACCATCATGATGCCCAACAACCAACATTGTTGACCCCCTTAGTATCACCCTTTGCTGCAAAGTCCAGTGGGAATAGTCATCAGCAATCGTCAAACTTTTAAAACGTTGTATAAAAATTGTATGTTGAGATCACATATTTTATTTACTGATTACAGGTTTCAGCTCATTCCTGTTTCATCTTCAGATCAGTCTAAAATGTCATTCAGTGTGTGATACTCATTACACATCATTGTAATTATTTTTTTTAGAGTGAAAACTCTTCATTGGTTATGGAAATTGATAACATTAATGACTAATCAAATGTTGTTACAGTGCCCATTTTGCTACACATATGTACAAACGATCCACAGTGATGATAGTTGCTTTGCCCATGAGTGGATGTCAACATAATATCATTTCTAATATTTATATCACACAGATACTTCCTTACTTCTGATGTGGATGTTATTGATATAGTGTTTACATACACTCATGGGTGATGCAATTATCATTTCTATTGATCATTTGTACATATCAATGATAGGCAATGAAAACCTTGTAACTCCACCAACCAGTATTGCCATTATCAAAGAGAGATTTGAAAGTGCATGGATTTCTCTAATCTGTCAGTAACTAGGCTACTATATGTTACACATGCAGCAACTTTCTGTCCCACTTTATATTGTTGTTGTTGTTGTTGTTGTTGTAGTCTTCAGTCCTGAGACTGGTTTGAAGCAGCTCTCCATGCTACTCTATCCTGTGTAAGCTTCTTCATCTCCCAGTACCTACTGAAGCCTGCATCCTTCTGAATCTGCTTAGTGTATTCATCTCTTGGTCTCCCTCTATGATTTTTACCCTCCACGCTGCCCTCCAATGCTAAATTGGTGATCCCTCGATGTCTCAGAACATGTCCTACCAACCAATCCCTTCTTCTAGTGAAGTTGTGCCACATGCGCTTTATATTGTTTTTCAAGAAACCGTTTTTAACTTCTCCTGCAAAATTTAACAAAATGAAGTTACGTGGTTTTCACTGCCTGCCATCGATGTGTCTAGCAAAATGAGCACTGTAGCAACATTTAATCTGTGACTAACATTGTTAATTTACATAACTGATCAAGATTTTCACTTTCTATGTTTTTTCTTTTATTTAACTATAGTGACATAGCTCTGAAAAAATTCTGAGATGTGTAATGAGTGTCACACACTTAACAACATTTTAGATTGATCTGAAGATGCCTCGGTAATGAGCCAAAACCAGTAATCAGTAAGGAAAATTTGCGATTTTGATGTAGGATGTTTATCCACACATTTTAAATCATCAGGTCGCCTGTCTCTCCCCATTGTCAGTGTCAAAAATAATTAACTTTTAGTTCAGAATCATTCTGTGCTGATGAAAGGCTTCGATGTCCCCATATGTCATTGGAGGATCATGAACTAGCAAAGCAGATGTGGTTACTTAATGCACAAGGGGAATGGGCTAGTTCAGCAAATCGACTGTGGTGCCTCCTTACCTCCTTACAGTCAAGCCATCATATCCCCCCCCCCCCCCCCCCCCCAGGGGACTCACCACTCTTTCATCTTTTGCCTTCCGTACTGCATATATATCCTCTTGCTATTCCTTTTCCCCTCCCATAGGGAACATGTCTGGGGTGTTGGGGCGTTATTGGAAGTGTTCTGCATTGTTTGTCACTGACGTGGGAACAGTTTCACCATTGTTTTTCGTTCCTTGTTCCTTTGTTTCCCCTGTCTTCTCATTCTTCCACTTCAGCATTTGAGGTTCTTTTTTTTCTTCCTCCCTGTGCCCTCCTGAAGGCTGGTCCAAGTGTCAGACGTGTGACAGATGACCGGGTAATACGGAATTCCCAGCCCAGGTCAACAGGTAGGGTTCGCACGTACCCCCTGTTATAGGCCAGGCCCAAGGAAGGGTGATTGCCTGAGCTGCAACCTTCCCAAATTGGTGATTGGTCCCTCTGTCAGGTGTTCAGGAGGTGTGACCTGGGTGTGAACAATCACTTAGTGTGGGTGCGCCCCCTTGTGAAGGGGGGCCCCAGTTGGAAGGAGAGCGCCATCAGAGATGCTAGTAATTATAGGAGATTTCCTAGCAATGAGACAATCATCTTCACAATCAACATCTAAAAAACGTAAACATAGTGAGGTTAATGATTCAAAGACCCTTTCTATTGCACCACGGTTGCTTGTGGTCTCACATACTGAAGATAGTCAGTCCTTCACCACGGTAAATTTGTTTATTATTCAGAAAGGTGTTGATGCACTTCCAGCCCTGTGAAATACTGCTCTCGTTTACGGAATGGCACTCTGCTTTTGGAGACTACTTCTGATTCTCAGGCGCAACAACTGCTTGCTGCCTCGCTTCTTCATGGCTATCATGTTCATGTCGAGGCCCATAGAACTTTGAATTTTTCCTGTGGTGTAATTTACACCAGGCTGCTTGACAGTCTAACAAAGGCTGAAATCCAATCCCACCTCTCTGATCAGGGTGTCATTGCCATCCACTGTGTAATAAAAAGGTAGATGCCCCCTTAGTGCCCAACCACACTCTTTCGCTCACCTTTGATAGAGTGGAGCTTCCATCAAAGATCAAAGCAGGATATGAAATTATCACAGACTGGCCATACATTCCGAAGCCGATGTGCTGCTACCAGTGTCACTGTTTCAACTACACTAGAATGTCTTGTT
This sequence comes from Schistocerca americana, assembly GCF_021461395.2. Taxonomy (NCBI): domain Eukaryota; kingdom Metazoa; phylum Arthropoda; class Insecta; order Orthoptera; family Acrididae; genus Schistocerca; species Schistocerca americana. The sequence continues at coordinate 764,937,790 of NC_060122.1, read as the reverse complement.
GACACGCAGCCAAATGTGTAACCTGTGGTAGTGATGGGCACGAGGGCGATTGTCCACCTCCTTCCCCCTGTTGTATCAGCTGCAATGGCGGCCATGCCGCCTCCTCTCGGCATTGTCGCATATCTTGATGAGTGGGCTGTCCAAGAGATCCAGGTAAAGGAAAAAGTGCCTTACTCAGCCACTTGCAAGTTACTGGCTAGTGGCAAACCCTGCTTTCTCCCTTATGGCACCTATAGTTCTGATCTTGTTATGCCTCGTTCCGTGAAGGACATGTTCAAGCAGACATGTGACCTCCAGTTCGGCTCTGAGGTTATGAAATCGCCCAGTGTCAAGGTAGCATCGCCATCCCCCCACCCCCACCCCCCCACCCTTCCCTGTCCAGCTGTGCAACAAGCCATCAAACTCTTATCTCATGGGGAAAAGCCACCAGCTACACAACCGGTAGCCCAGAAAGAGGTCAGAAAGAACACGCCCATGAATACTTCCTCTGTCCCTCCAGCCAAACAACGCCCTAGTCTTCCTCTAACCAGAATGGTTCGAAGTCCACCAAAGGCAAACTATCTTCTCCTTCACCAACTCCAAGATCCTCTTCGATGGTGTCGCCTTGTGATACCTTAGCCCGGTTTGTCTCCGTGTCAGTGGTGCACACCACCAACCATTTTTCAACATTGGACTCTGCAGACCGACCACACAAGAAAGCCAATGCCCCCATGGAGCAGAACCCTTCTGCTTCTGTGCCCTGTAGTAGCGACTCTTCACTGGCTTTCACTCAGCAGCCGCCGAGGTGACACCCCTAAATCTCTTCCTCAAATGGAATGATCATGGCCTTTGGTCCCACAAAGAGGATTTATGGCTGCTTTTAGCATCGCAGTGTCCCCTTGCACTCTGCCTTCAGGAAACGAGATTGCGCCCTCACGACTGCTTTGAGCTTTCACTTTTCTTACCGATTCGTTTTGATCTTCCCCCTAAGGTCGGCGTTCCATCTCATGGGAATGTCATGCTGCTCATCTCCCTGACTACCCATCTTCAAGCTGTTGCAGTTCGCCTTTTCCTCCCCACCCGACTTTTTCCCTCTGTACCATTTATGTCCCTCCGTCATTCAATGTCACCAGGGCAGACCTCCTTCAGCTTATTGGGCAGCTACCTACACCAATTTTGCTACTCACTGACTTCAATGTGCATCATCCCCTCTGGGGTTCTCCTAGGACCTGTCAGGGAGGTGCCCTCTTGGCTGACCTTCTTAACCAACTTGACCTCTTCTGCCTTAACACCGCAGCACCCACTTTCCTTTCCAACTTTTTGCACACCTATTCCCATTTGGACCTATCCTTCTGCACTGCCCAGCTTGCCCATCACCTAGAGTGATCCGTTCTTACACCTACTTGAGTGACCATTTTCCATGTGCTATCCGTTTGCTGACGCCTACCTCATCTGCATGCACGCCCAAATGGCAGCTTACTAAACCTGACTGGCAGCTTTACTCCTCCCTAGCGACCTTCGAAGAACAAGATATCCCCAGTTTTGATGACCAGGTGGAATATCTCACAAACGTTATCCTTACTGCTGCAGAACGTTCCATTCCTCCCACTTCCCCTTTACCATGTCGCATCCCAGTCCCTTGGTGGACTGAGGCATGCCACGAAGCAATTCGCACATTGAGACATGCTCTCCACGTTTATAACAGCCATACTATGCTGGCAAACTGCATTTATTGTAAACAGATGCGTGCAAAGTGTTGTCACGTTCTCTGGGATAGCAAAAGAGCTAGCTGGATTTCATTCACTAGTTCTTTTAACAGTTCCGCTCTTTCGTCTGTCATGTGGGCCAACCTCCGACGGCTTTCTGGGACCATGATCCAGTCCCCAATTTCCGGCCTGATGGTAGCAGACGATGTCATCATGGACCTTATTGCTATCTCCAACATCTTGGGCTGCTATTTTGCGGAAATTTCGAGCTCTTCCCATTCTCGCCTTGCCTTCCTCTACACGAAACGAGTGGAGGAGGCTCGGGTGATACAATGCTGTCTTTACTATGTGGGAGCTAGATCACGCTCTGAGCTCATCCTGATCCTCTGCCCCTGGGCCAGACGCCATCCACATTCAGATGTTGCAACACCTTTCTCTTGCAGGCAAGCGCTTTCTGCTTAACATGTACAACCACATCTGGGCAGGGGGGAAATATCCCGGATGCTGGCGTGAAGCCACTGTCATACTCATACCTAAGCCCACTAAGGACAAAAACCTTCCTTCTAGCTACTGCCCCATCTCTCTTACCAGATGCATTTGCAAGGTGATGGAGCATATGATTCATGCCCAGCTGGTATGGTGGCTCAAGTCTCGCAATTTACTGACGAATGTACAGTGTGGATTTCGAGCACAGCGTTCTCCAGTTGACCATCTCGTTACTCATGAGTGGCTTCCTCCGAAATCCCAGACTGTGGCTGTGTTTTTCGATTAGGAGAAGGCCTGTGACACTTACTGGAGAACTAGTATCCTCCATACTATTTACACGTTGGGCTTCTGTGGCCACCTGCCCTGTTTCCTTCAGGCATTTTTAAAAGACCGAGTTTTCAATTTTTCGTGTGGGTTCTGCCTTGTCACACACATTTATCCAGGAAAACGGTGTGCCTCAGAGTTCTGTTCTGAGCGTTGTCCTCTTTGCTATCGCCATTAACCCTATAACGGCCTCTCTCCTGCTGGGCATCTCTGGCTCCCTTTTTGTTGACGATTTTGCCATCTATTGCAGTTCTTCAAGGACCTGTCTCACTGAACGGCGTCTTCAGCAAAGTCTTATCGTCTTTACTCCAGGAGCATCGACAGTGGCTTTTGCTTTTACACTGACAAAGTTGTCTATATGAATTTCTGGTGACGCAAATGGTTTCTCCCACCATCTTTCTATCTTGGGCCTGTTGTCCTTCCATTCGTTGAAACCACGAAATTCCTGGTTTCATGATCGATAGGAAACTTTCTTGGTTCTCCCATGTGTCTTACCTGGCACCCCCCTGTATGCAGTTCCTCAATGTTCTACGTGTCCTCAGTGGTACTTCCTGGGGTGCTGATCGAACCACCCTCCCCCGTTTGTACTGATCCCTTGTCCGTTTGAAACTCGACAATGGCTGCTTTGTTTATGTGTCTGCATGTCCATCCCTCTTACTCCGTCTCAACACTATCCACCATCGTGGCATCCATTTGGCCATGGGCGCCTTTTACACTAGTCCAGTTGAGAGTCTGTATGCTGAAGCTGCTGAACTACCACTGTCTTACCGCCGAGACTCTCCTCTGCAGGTATGCATGCCGTTTGTCTGCCATGCGTGGTCACCAATCCTGTGGCCCCTTCTTTGATGATTCATTTGATCGCCAGTATGGGGCACATCCCTCTTCTCCTGGAGTCTGCTTTTGGCACTTGCTACAACAGCTTAACTTCACGCTACCTGCGACTTTCCTTCCTGGTGGGTGTGAACCCTTCACCACCTTTGTTTCGTGAAGTGGCCCATGTTAATCTTGGTCATCATTCGCTTCCTAAGGGTCTATCGCCTTCAGTTTCACAACCTTCGCATGGAACTTCACGATAGTACCTTTGTATACACTGGTGGCTCTCTTATGATCGTGGGGTCGAGTGTGCTTTCGTCATTGGCACCCATGTCTTTCGATGTCGGCTTCCAGCACACTGCTCATTATTCACAGCCACACTCTTCACCTTGTATCAGGCCACGGAATACATCGGGGGACACAGCCTTTTCAATTGTGTCCTCTGCTCAGACTCACTCAGCGGCCTTCAAAGTCTATGTGCAATGTACACCGCCCATCCCTTAGTGCAGCAGGTCCAGGGAAACTGTCAACTGCTCACTCTTGGTGGAGCCAGTGTGATGTTTCTGTGGGTAATGTCAGTCTGCCAGGAAACGAGGCTGCTGCCAAGGCTGCGGTCCTCATACCTCAGCCTGCGAGTTCCTATATTCCCTCCAATGATCTCTGTGTTGCCGTCTGTCAGGAAGTGGTGTCTGTTTGGCATCGCCAATGGTCCTCCCTTCACAGGAATAAGCTCCGGCTTATTAAGCCTCTCACAGCGGCTTAGACGACCTCCTCTCGGCCCTCCCGCCGGCAGGAGGTCATTTTAACTAGGCTGTGTATTGGAGGATGTAGATGAAGATTAAATGGGAGATACGATACTGTGTGAAGAGTTTGACAGAGCACTGAAAGACCTGAGTCGAAACAAGGCTCCGGGAGTAGACAACATTCCATTAGAACTACTGATGGCCTTGGGAGAGCCAGTCCCGACAAAACTCTACCATCTGGTGAGAAAGATGTACGAGACAGACGAAATACCCTCAGACTTCAAGAAGAACATAATAATTCCAACCCCAAAGAAAGCAGGTGCTGACAGATGTGAAAATTACCGAACTATCAGTTTAATAAGTCACAGCTGCAAAATACTAACGCGAATTCTTTACAGACGAATGGAAAAACTGGTTGAAGCTGGCCTTGGAGAAGATCAGTTTGGATTCCGTAGAAATGTGGGAACACGTGAGGCAATACTGACCCTACGACTTATCTTAGAAGAAAGATTAAGAAAAGGCAAACCTACGTTTCTAGCATTTGTAGACTTAGAGAAAGCTTTTGACAATGTTGATTGGAATACTCTCTTTCAAATTCTGAAGGTGGCAGGGGTAAGCTACAGGGAGCGAAAGGCTATTTACAATTTGTACAGAAATCAGATGGCAGTTATAAGAGTCGAGGGGTATGAAAGGGAAGCAGTGGTTGGGAAGGGAGTGAGACAGGGTTGTAGCCTATCCCCGACGTTATTCAATCTGTATATTGAGCAAGCAATAAAGGAAACAAAAGAAAAGTTCGGAGTAGGTATTAAAATCCATGGAGAAGAAATAAAAACTTTGAGGTTCGCCAATGACATTGTAATTCTGTCAGAGACAGCAAAGGACTTGGAAGAGCAGTTGAACGGAATGGACAGTGTCTTGAAAGGAGAATGTAAGATGAACATCAACAAAAACAAAATGAGGATAATGAAATGTCGAATTAAGTCGGGTGATGCTGAGGGAATTAGATTAGGAAGTGAGACACTTAAAGTAGTAAATGAGTTTTGCTATTTGGGGAGCAAAATAACTGATAATGGTCGAAGTAGAGAGGATATAAACTGTAGACTGGCAATGGCAAAGAAAGCGTTTCTGAAGAAGAGAAATTTGTTAACATCGAGTATAGATTTAAATGTCAGGAAGCCTTTTCTGAAAGTATTTGTATGGAGTGTAGCCATGTATGGAAGTGAAACATGGACGATAAATAGTTTGGACAAGAAGAGAATAGAAGCTTTCGAAATGTGGTGCTACAGAAGAATGCTGAAGATTAGATGGGTAGATCACATAACTAATGAGGAGGTATTGAATAGAATTGGGGAGAAGAGGAGCTTGTGGCACAACTTGACTAGAAGAAGGGATCGGTTGGTAGGACACATTCTGAGACATCGAGGGATCACCAATTTAGTATTGGAGGGCAGCGTGGAGGGTAAAAATCGTAGAGGGAGACCAAGGGATGAATACACTAAGCAGATTCAGAAGGATGTAGGCTGCAGTAGGTACTGGGAGATGAAGAAGCTTGCACAGGATAGAGTAGCATGGGGAGCTGTATCAAACCAGTCTCAGGACTGAAGACCGCAACAACAACAACGTGTATTGGGCACTGCCTTTTTAGCCGTCGTCATTTGATAAGTTGTGCTACCCCATCACTTTGTACATATTGTGCCCAAGGTTTAACTGTCCGCCCCTTTTTGATGGAATGCCCATTTTTTAACCGTTTACTTTCCCACTTGGGTTTGCCGTCTGAGTTATCGGCCGTTTTAGCAAATGACGCGTGGGCTGTCGACTGCGTTTTCCTTCTTTGTCCGCCAAAGCAATAACGCGATATAATTTTTAGCTTTGGATCTCCGTTCCTATATGATGTCTTTTTTAGCCATTTTTCCACGATCCTGTTTTTAGTTGTCTTCTATTTTCTCAATTATCGTTTCTTAAGTCCTCTCTGCCTTCGTGTTCTATAGTTTTGACTTTGGTGCGCTATGATCCCGGTTATTTATTGCAACTTAAAGCAAAACAAAATAAAAAAAACCAACCCAACATATCAGTAACGTCCTCTTAGAGGAAGCAAACAAAAGATAATGCACCTTCACTACACTTAGCTCGAAGCAATCAAATACATCAAGGAACTAGATCTGGAGATATAAGATTGTATGGGATTGTGGTTGTGCCCATTTGTCCACAAATGTAGTATATATGTGTTTGTTTTGATCATACAATAATAAATAATTAATAAATTGAACATTCACAAAGCTAGCCTTGTTTATTATCTCTGAATCATCTTTCTTAGTATTGCAGCATTTTCAAAACTAAAATAAATTTGGCTACAGATGAAAATCCATTAAACTGTTACACCCCAGGATAGTATCCCCTGTGGACACTAAAAAGTTTTACCTTGGCAGCTCCCATAAGTCGAACCACCTGTACCAATGACCAGTAGACAGCAGTTAGTGAGAAACGCTGAGTGAGTTGAAGCACAAGCAGAAGCTTTCACAGCATGGGGGAAAGACCGAGCGCCCGGGTCTGCACAGAAGTATAATGACATCATGGAAGCTGAGAGATACCGTTGTATTAGGGACAAAGAAGAGTTTGGTAAGGAATTTTAAGTATTCAGGTGTCGAGCCAGTACAAAAGAGCCTCTGAAAGGTGAAGTTGTGAAAGTTTGAAGTTACTAGGAGAGCTCACAGCGAGAGAAAACCAAGACACATAACCAAGATACATGATGTCATAGCTATCCCCACCACTGCAGATCCGGCCGGTGTGGCCGTGCGGTTCTAGGCGCTTCAGTCTGGAACCACGCGACTGCCACGGTCGCAGGTACGAATCTTGCCTCGGGCGTGGATGTGTATGATGTCCTTAGGTTAGTTAGGTTTAAGTAGTTCTAAGTTCTAGTGGACTGATGACCACAGATGTTAAGTCACATTGTGCTCAGAGCCATTTGAACCACCACTGCAGAGTACACAGGAAATGCTAATGTAAACACCTCACCCTTCTTAACAAACATCTGATCTGATGAGTGCTGATTGTCGACTGCCGTGTGTGTAGCCTCAGCCCTCGTGTCAGCTGCAGTTATCCAGTGAGAGCTAAAGCTATGAAGGTCGACCCTTGCCGTGCCTAGCTGTCTCCAAGTGTCTATGGAACCCATTGTCCAACTGGAAGGTGCGCTGCTGCCAGCTACACTACCAGTTTCCAAGGCCATACTGATGGTGCGTGGAGGCCACTGTCACCCTGCAGGTCCGCTGGAGGTTTGGCCTGGATGCTGTCTGTCATCTGCCTTCGAGAGAGGAGGCTCTGCTGCTGGCTTCTGTTTCCTAAATGCAGGCTGAGAGCCAAACTCTGTGAGCCAACGAACACTTCAGGTGGACCTGGGGCGAGACTCCTGAGTGCAAATCTTCAGTGTCCATGAGAGCGCTTAGGAGATCGATACACAGAGCTGGAGGCCACCGGATTCCGCGATCGACAGCCTCGTGTGACGTAGCAGGTACGCTGGCGACTCTGCAAGACGAGCGCAAGCCAGCCTCCCGCCAGTGACAAGGCACTACTCCACTGACCCAGCTGTGGCGCAGCATTTTGGAAGACAATCCTGTGTTACTGCCTAATAAACGAGTTACTTAGAAGAATGATGTTCTCTTGACGCTCTCGAGCTTAACTAGGACCTCATCATCACATCCAACCCAGATCTCTCCTGATGACTGTAGGAGTCTGGGACCGGACCCATATACAACTCTTGCCAATCTGACTGATTTTACTCTCTTCCATATATCCATTTTTTCTATCTAAGGAAGCTTTCTCCCTTTTTATTTTTGATGGAAGCATCATCTTCGTAGGATACATTTTTCTTTGTGCAGTATCGTACTATTTTTGTAACAAATTTGTACACTTGGTGAATAACAGGAAAATTAATAGCCAGTGATTTTTATACCATAACAGATTATTTTTAAGCTTTCTTATAAAGCATTTGGGCTTGTGAGCCTTTGTCTAACCAATACGTCCGGCCTGGTCGTGAACTTATATTTAACACGTTCACCGCCACATAGTTAGTGATGGATGTCTCATCGTCAGGCTACGCCAGGCACATGGTGTGAGGCGTGAGGCTCTGCTGTGACCACCGGCTACCACTTGATGTCCGGCATGTGGTCTCATTGATGGTTCCATAAGTCATTAATTAAGGATGACAAGTGCTGTTCAATCTCTATATTTCCTTCCCTACGTCTTGAAAAATTTTTTCTGTCAACTAATAATCACATCCCATTTTGAGTTACAAGTATGGGTTCAACTGATAATTATCTGTCCGCTAACGAATGTCACTATACAATTTCAAAACTCTGAACCAGATATCAATAGGATAAATCACCTACAGTTCAAAAAATTGTAGGAACTGTACAAACATCTAATTAAAGTCATGGATATTTATGTTAGCAGGAGATGCAAACGTCTCTGCCGAAAAGCCACTTCATCTCACTACACTTCAGACAAGCTCTCACCTAACTAAAAGCTCATTACTTGCAAATGGAACAGTGCTTTCATGGTTCTGTTACCATATTGTAAAAATTTCAGTAAATGAGTGTACTCGGAAATTCTCGCTACAGGCTTCAAGGACTTGTAGAAGGGAGTGAGTACATAATATTATGAAAAGAAACCCAAGTCCGCAAATGCATCATTTCCATTCTACAACAGTTTCAGTTCAGATGTTTAACTCATCCACTTCTCTTTGAGGAATTAGGCGTGACGCAATAGAATGATCAGGCATCAATTCGAAAAGAAACATAATAAAACAGCCATTTATCACATTTGCTTGTACTGTATTAACACTTAAACGTTTCGTGTTTATATTATTTCAAAACAAAACAAAAAGAAGTAAGCATATTGTACGTACAGAACAGTATTGATTCATTACAACAGCGGCTCGATGTAGTGACCAGCAATGTTATTAACAGACATTGTACATATCATCCTGTCTACCCTAGTGCATACCACGACAAGCACCTTTGATACTTTTCTCCTTCCCTCAGTAGATGTGAACGTATTGCACACCTGAATAGAAACCGCCACAGAACGGAAACGGTACATTTCTGGACATGGGTTCCTATTCAAAATATTATGTACTCACTTCCCTCTACACGTCCTCAAAATTTGTAAGCGTTGTACCAAAAGTAAGGTCCCCATTTTTTACAAATACAAAACATTGTTTATTGTTATTAACCCTTTGGATGTCAAGGTAACGATCTATCGACACCCCCTACCGACGCTAACATTGTCCGGGTGCCGATTCGTCGGTACTCTGCTTCGTCTTGTTTAGCTTACAGAATCGGACGCTAAATGGTGTTGGCGTGCTGATTGCAGATGCTCTTTGCCTAGAGCTACGTGTAGGTCGATAGCTATCGACAATTGAGCATCGTTTCGGTGAAATATTAGCGTTCGATTATTCCGCTTTTGCATCGTTTGTTTATTGACGTCGTGTTTCGCAGTACATGTTTACGTTCTGTTATTGCATTCTATGTTCTTGCTTTTGCACAGTACTGTTATTTATCATTGTTTCTGAGTGTTTTTCTTCACGTTAAGAGTTTACAGTTTGTTTATTTTCTCCGCTTTTTGTGAAAAATGAGACCTACACCAGGCCACAGCCGAGAGCTTACTGACCAAGAAATTTGTGAACTTTTAGAATGTACTAGTGATACAGAGTGTTTTAGCGAAAGTAGCAACAGTTCAGAAAGAGACAGTGATGTACTTGGCGATATTGTGATCGAAAGTGAAGGCGAAATGGAAGATGTACAATACACTGAAGCACTACAGGCATTACCACATAGATTTCAAGAGCTGCCAGTACCAAAACATATGCCGCCAGCAGGATCTCTTGTGATAGAATATTTCAATCTATTATTTACTACAGCTTATGGAAACTGAAACAAATCACTCTGCTAAACAGTTTATAGCTAAACATGCTACATTGTCCAAACCCTGTAAGAAATGGAAGAATGTGACAAGCACCGAGGTAAGAGGTTTTATTGCTTGCTTACTAAATATGGGACTCAATAAAAGGCCCACAATGTTCTCATACTGGAGCACAAAACCTTCACAGGCATTTCCGTGGTTTGGTAAAATGTTTTCTGCCCACCAATTTAGGCATCTTATGGAATTCTTTCATCTTGTGGATAGGCCATCGTGAATATGACCCATGTATCAGATACCAGCAATTGGTGGGTCATGCTAATAATATATTTAGACATCATTACACACCTCATGAACAACGTAGTGTTGATAAGAGCCTAGTTGGCACTAAAAGTCACACTTCCCTATTACAGTATTTGCCAAACAAACACCACCACCAATGGGGAATCAAATTCTGGATGCTGTGTGACTCTGTAATGCACTATTGTCTTGAGTTTTATACCTACAGAGGTGCCAAAAGCCAAGAAGATAAGGCTGAGATTGCAAGACATGGCTTAGGTTACTGTGTTGCCCAGAAGTTACTGCGTTTGGGCAATTATTTGAACAAAGGATATCATATCTTTGTGGACAATTTTATCATGTCAGTACCACTTGTAAAAAGTCTTTATAAATTAGGTACATATATTACTGGCACTGTAAGAAAAAACAGGAAATATTTGTCAGAGCAATTTAGAAAGAAATTTGGAATATGGAAAAAGATGTATTGTAATTCAGGTCTGGTACTAGCATGTGCATATCGAGAGAAAAAATCCCAGCATACCACCATTCTCTTAGTGTCAAGTAAAGTTGGTGCTGGTGACATTGAAGTTCAGAATAAAAATAAAACAGTAAAAAACCCAGAAATAATACACCAGTACAGCCAGTATATGGGTAGAATAGACAGATCCAATATGATGCTGTATGTGTATTTGGATGAGAGGCGAACTCTTCATTACTGGAAGAAGGTAGCTTTTAACATAATGTCAAGAATGGTGCTGAACTCTTACACATTATACAAAGAGCATAATGAAGGAAGGAAAGTTGTTTTCAGATTTGTATATACTGTAATGATAATTGAAGCCTTGTCAGATGACTGGCTGCAAGAAAAAAATGCAACTGATGATCCTCATGGTTCTCCGGGTTTGAGAAAACTTCCAGAGAAGAAAGAGTCAAGATGCTGTGTGTGTACCAGTGAGGGAAGGAAAAGAAAGTCAAGAACTATTTGTAATAGATGTAATAAGGATTGCATGGTGAATGTTTTCCTAAACAGAAGTGCTAAGTCATACTGTAGACATGAAAATTCTGTAATGGACTCTTCAAATAAATAATTATTATATTTCTAAATAATAACACAAATTGCATATCCCTCATGTCATTTTACTATGAAATGTGTGTAGATTCTATGTACTGTAGTTAGGCTTCTTAAATTGAAGTACGGTGTTGAATGTATGAAATCAAAGTCAAATTTATAATATTAAAAAAAATATTTTATTTGGACTGCCACAATAAAACACGTTTGGAACATTATGATAATCTGTGTAAGCCATAATATTCTACATACTTTTATCGATAAGTGGTAATTTCTTCATATTTTTAAAGTGAATACTGTGTGATATATGTCAATTTAAACAGAATGTAGCATAACATTTTTAGCACACACCACTCTAAATTGGCTGACTGCAAAATGGTTAAATTATACATCGTTGAAAAGGTTAATTTATACATCGTTGAAAAGCTTACACTTTTGTCTATTTTTCAACATAGTCTCCATTTTTTTCGACACACTTTTGAAGATGGTGCTCCAGCTTTTCTATTCCTAAGTCGAAGAAGTCTCCCGCCAACCCACTGAGGACGTGTGTGACCTCTCCTCGGATTTCATCGTCGCTCTTGAAGCGTTTGCCACCTAAGTGTTCCTTTAGGTTGGGGAAGAGGTGATAATCGCTAGGGGCTAAGTCCGGCCTGTATGGTGGATGAGGCATAACAGTCCACCCAAATTTTTTCAGAAGCTCCTGTGTTTGACGAGCGATGTGCGGTCGAGCATTGTCATGAAGAAGCCCTACTCCCTGCTTCAGTCGTCCTCTCCAGTCAATCTGGATTGCTCGCCGGAGTTTGGTCAATGTTCCACAATATCTGTTCGTGTTTATTGTCGTCCCAGGTTGCATGCAATTAATGAGGAGTACCCCCTTCCGATCTCAAAACACAGTCGCCATAATCTTTCCTGCTGACTGCGTTTGTCTGAATTTCTTTGGAGGCAGTGAACTGGAGCGACGCCACTGAAGAGATTGTTGTTTTGTTTTGGGGGTGTAATAAAACACCCACGTTTCATCTTCCATGAGGATAGAGTCCAATAACTTCTCCTTGTAGCCCCCCCCCCCCCCCCCCCCACTGTTGAAGAAACTTGCGAGCACAGTCAAGACATTGCTCCTTGTGTCCGTCAGTCAGCATCTGGGGGACCCAGCGAGCACACACCTTGCGATAACCCAATGTTTCAGTTAAAGTTCGTTCAATTGTGCTGTGGGAAGCTTCAGAAATGCGTTCAACAAGTTCACAGACAGTGAGCCTCTGATCTTTGAGCAGCTCACTGTTGATCATCTGGACAATCGCATCCGAAACCAGTGGTCTTCCACCCCGTTCTTCATCCTGAATGTCCATGCGACCATTAGCAAAAGCTCTGCACCATTTGTGGACGTACTGAACGGACATGCTCTCTTCACCATAAACCTCAGTCAGTTGCCCATGAATCTCCATGGGGGGTAACTTCTTCCATGGAGAAACTGGATTACTGCTCGAACTGCGCACTTGGCGGGAGCAGCGATCAACACTTCCATCTCTGACAGCTGCCAAGCCAACACTGAGCGACATAGCGAATCGTGGATGGGCGGGCTCGAGACTGGGGGAACCACTGCACATGGCACTGTTGGCGGACTTAGCACCTTCCTTCGAGTAATTCGCCATGTTGCTCAGTGTTGGCCTGGCAGCCGCCAGAGATGGAAGTGTTGATCGCCGCTCCTGCCAAGTGTGAGGTTCGAGCAGTGATCCGGTTTTTCCATGCAAGGAAGTTACCACCTGTGGAGATTCATTGGCAACTCACTGAGGTTTATTGTGAAGAGTGCATGTCCGTTCAGCACGTCCGCAAATGGTGCAGGGCTCTTGCTGAGGGTCGCACATATACATTCTGTGCGACCCTCAGCAAGAACCCTGCACCATTTGTGGACGTGCTGAACGGACATGCACTCTTCACAATAAACCTCAGTGAGTTGCCAATGAATCTCCACAGGCAGTAACTTCCTTGCATGGAAAAACCGGATCACTGCTCGAACCTCACACTTGGCAGGAGCGGCGATCAACACTTCCATCTCTGACAGCTGCCAGGCCAACACTGAGCAACATGGCGAATTACTCGAAGGAAGGTGCTAAGTCCGCCAGTATGTGTGTATATATATATATATATACACACACACATATATATATACATACTGAAGCTGACATTGCTTCTCTTTGTGTGTGAGTACTGGAGTAGTGAATACACGTGCTAACACCCACCCACCCTCCAATTGCTCAATACTGACTAACTGGTTCGATGTGACCCACCACGAATTCCTCTCCTGCGCTAACCTCTTCATCTCAGAGTAGCACTTGCACCCTTAATCTTCAATTATCTGCTGGATCAATTCCTATTTCTGTCTTCTCATACAGTTTTTACCCTCTACAGTTCTCTCTAGTACCATGGAGGTTATTCCTTGGTGCTTTAACACATGTCCTATAATTCTGTTCCTTCTTTTCCATATGTTCCTTTCTGAACGGATTTTGCAGAGAACCTCCTAATTCCATACTTCATCAGTCCGCCCAGTTTCCAACTTCTATAGCACCATATGTCAAATGGTTAGATCAGTGGCGGATTTACATATAGGCCCACTAGGCACGGGCCTAGGGGCGGCATCATAAGGGGGGGCAGAATATTTTGCTCTGTACTCATTTTAACCTTTTACGTTTTAAAATAACTGCACTTACAAAGGGCCAAAATTTTTACTATTGTTAAACAACTTGCTAGTTTAAATAAGCCTTAAGAAAAATAAATTCGACAATACAAGCTTGGAAATATACATAGGTTGCTTGGTGACTGAATGGAAATTTAACATTGGGTTTCTGTCTGGTATCATCTTCATGAGTGCTAAAAAAAAATTTTGAAGTAAGCTGTCAGGACGGCAATCTACAATACAATGTGTGAAACGTTGTTATTCCGAGAATATTGTCGGCCTATACTTAACCCTACCGTATTTTCCACGTGAAAATACCGGGATCCCTGAAAAGCTGTGATACACTAATCAGCAGTTTCTTAAGTACTTTAAGATGTGTGGACCTCAGTATTTAAAACCCGACTCTACTTAAATATCTTGTAGAAATTACAGGGCAGTATCAAGTTAATCCTCCATAACTGTAATTAATGTGAAAGCTCTGCGGTCTTCAATATCTGAGCTTTGATTTAATGACACCCTTTTAACAATACATGTTGATACTGGGAATGTTTCACATTCTTAAACACACGTATGTACAAAAAGAACGTAAGCAGAATATCTAATAATGTGTGAAATACACTTCACAACGGTTTAAAAATTTTATTTATTTATTTACTTAGTTACTTTTTCTGGCGAAAAAAGAAGAAGAAACCGACTTTCGTTTGTCTCATTCATTGTGCTACAGACTGCACGATATCAAAGTTCCCACTCCGTGCAATCGAATAGTATGTGGCATTGCAAATTTTATATTAAACTTCTTAACTAAGCTTTTTTTCTTCGAGGAAAGGTTATTTTTATTTTATGTTGGAACAAAAGGTGCATTTGCGTATAGAGCTAACAGCATTGTTCATACAAATAACAACACACCACATCAACTGCCAACAAGACTACTTAAACTTTGTAGTCTGGTGTCTTCTCTGCCCACAGAAACCGCTAAAATGTTATAAGAATAATTGGGATAAGAGTTGGTCCAGCACAACTCACTGCAAGAAATTGCAAAAAATATTTACTTTTTAAATTAGAAAGACAGTGTCAAGAATATTCAGAACATATTTGCGTCCCAGCTAAAATTTCGACAACGCGGGAAACAGAAGCTAAAAACGGGACTGTCCCGTTTTCTTTACGAGACGAATTCCAGCCGGAAGGTGTGCTTCTACTGTTCACTGACAACAGAGAAACCGGCGACAATGAAATTAAATTATTCTGAATTGTCGTTGTTTCATAGCAAAGTGACGTCGAGTAATCCGAGATGGTCAGTTGATCACTACGTGTTTAAAGGGAAAATCTTTGTGTTTGTGCTGTGTTTAAAGTAAAAATCTTTGTGCTCATGTGCGGTGTAGTACGATTGTAACTGGATACTGTCTTTCTTTCTCTCCTTTTACAAATTGTTTTCTTTTGTTTTGACTATTGATTGACAAGTTTGTGAGTGCCTTAACATGAATAACAGTGAAAAAAAGGAAACGTGCAATATTAAGTGGGACGGCATTTCGGAAATTATAAGGAAAGGCAAGAACGAGAAGCCAATGTTGTAAAAACGCTTGGCAGAGTAGATAAATGTTTCGCAAAAAATGTTGCTGGTTCGACTCCGAGTTCAAGTCGTACAGATGATATTTCTGGCACTGCAGCTGTTGTAAAAGAAGTAAATACAGAAGAAACAAAAGTTAAAAATGAAGAAAAGCAAATAGTTTCTGATTTCGAGTCTCACGAAAAACTAAGTGTCGAGTCAGACATTACAATATGAAATAACCTCGTTAGTGCTGATCCTGCAGAATGGTGTGTCAATGAATCAACAGTCGACATTCTCTTACAACGTGGCATTAATCAAAATTGTAACGTTGATATTTCTAATTCAAGAAACTCAATAGGCGATAAAACCAAATATTTGAACAAAAATATATTTTACCGCAAACTTTTAAATGGTGACTCAACTTTGCGTAATTTTCTAGTATACTCCAGTAGCACTGGTGTTGTCTTTTGTGCACCATGTAAATTGTTCGGAAATAAGGCTGCAGATTGGAAAAATATTTCTAATATTTTATCTTATGAGAATTTATTTGAACACAAAAATTCTGAGTTATCACTCTTAAATAAATGTCGTGTGACTGGGGCCTCCCGTCGGGTAGAC
The DNA here is from genome assembly GCF_021461395.2 of Schistocerca americana. Classification (NCBI taxonomy): domain Eukaryota; kingdom Metazoa; phylum Arthropoda; class Insecta; order Orthoptera; family Acrididae; genus Schistocerca; species Schistocerca americana. The sequence goes on along the minus strand of NC_060122.1, from coordinate 764,921,646 downwards.
TGTTCGCTGTGTGCAAGTCTTTCGATTTGACGCCACTTCGGCGACTTGCGCGTCGATGGGGACGAAATGATGATGATTAGGACAACACCCAGTCCGTGAGCGGAGCAAGAATCCGACCCAGCCGGGAATCTAACCCGGGCCCTGAGGATTGACATTCTGTCGCGCTGACCACTCAGCTACCGGGGGCGGACAGATATCACTCTTAACAAGAAAAAAAACGCACTTGGATCAATAGATAACCATTTCGGGTCATATGTTGAGACAGAAAAAATGTACTGGCGCAGTGTGTTGAAAAGGGTGTTTGCAGTAGTGAAGAAGCTAACAAGTCGTAGACTTCCCTTCGTGGACATGTTGAAAAATCCCATTCATTACATAATGGTCAATTTATGATGTCTCTTGAACTTATAACCTAGTTTGATCCTTTTCTCGCAGAGCACATTGAACGATATGGATATCCAGGGCAGGGACCAAATATTTCTCTATAATAGTAAATTCTACTGTGGACATTCCCCCCATGAACCATGGACCTTGCCACTGGTGGGGAGGCTTGCGTGCCTCAGCGATACAGACAGCCGTACCATAGGTGCAACCACAACGGAGGGGTATCTGTTGAGAGGCCAGACAAATGTGTGGTTCCTGAAGACGGGCAGCAGCCTTTTCAGTAGTTGCAGGGGCAACAGTCTGGATGATTGACTGATCTGGCCTTGTAACACTAACCGAAAACAGCCTTGCTGTGCTGGTACTGCGAGCGGCTGAAAGCAAGGGGAAACTACAGCTGTAATTTTTCCCGAGGGCATGCAGCTTCGTTGTATGGTTAAACGATGATTGCGTCCTCTTGGGTAAAGTATTCTGGAGGTAAAATAGTCCCCCATTCGGATCTCTGGGCGGGGACTACTCAAGAGGACGTCATTATCAGGAGAAAGTAAACTGGCGTTCTACGGATCGGAGTTTGGAATGTCGAATCCCTTAATAGGGTAGGTAGGTTAGAAAATTTAAAAAGGGAAATGGATAGGTTAAAGTTAGATATAGTGGGAATTAGTGAAGTTCGGTGGCAGACTTTTGGTCAGGCGAATACAGGGTTATAAATACAAAATCAAATAGGGGTAATGCAGGAGTGGGTTTAATAATGAATAAAAAATAGGAGTGCGGGTAAGCTACTACAAACAGCACAGTGAACGTATTATTGTGGCCAAAATAGACACGAAGCCCACGCCTACTACAGTAGTACAAGTTTATTTGCCAACTAGCTCTGCAGATGACGAAGAAATTGATGAAATGTATGATGAGATAAAAGAAATTATTCAGATAGTGAAGGGAGACGAAAATTTAGTAGTCATGGGTGACTGGAATTCGAGAGTAGGAAAAGGAAGAGAAGGCAACGTAGTAAGTGAATATGGATTGGGGGGTAAGAAATGAAAGAGGAAGCCGACTGGTAGAATTTTGCACAGAGCATAACGTAATCATAGCTAACACTTGGTTCAAGAATCATGAAAGAAGGTTGTGTACATGGAAGAAGCCTGGAGATGCTAGAAGGTATCAGATAGATTACATAATGGCAAGACAGAGATTTAGGAACCAGGTTTTAAATTGTAAGACAGTTCCAGGGGCAGATGTGGACTCTGACCACAATCTATTGGTTATGAACTGTAGATTAAAACTGAAGAAACTGCAAAAAGGTGGAAATTTAAGGAGATGGGACCTGGATAAACAGAAAGAACCAGAGGTTGTACAGAGTTTCAGTGAGAGCATAAGGGAACAACTGACAGGAATGGGGGAAAGAAATACAGTAGAAGAAGAATGGGTAGCATTGAGGAATGAAATACTGAAGGCAGCAGAGGATCAAGTAGCTAAAAAGACGAGGGATAGTAGAAATCCTTGGGTAACAGAAGAAATACTGAATTTAATTGATGAAAGGAGAAAATATAAAAATGCAGTAAATGAAGCAGGCAAAAAGGCATACAAACGTCTCAAAAATGAGATCGACAGGAAGTGCAAAATGGCTAAGCAAGCATGGCTAGAGGACAAATGTCAGGCTGTAGAGGCTTATCTCACGAGGAGTAAGATAGATACTGCCTACAGGAAAATTAAAGAGACCTTTGGAGAAAAGAGAACCACTTGCATGACTATCAAGAGCTCAGATGGAAACCCAGTTCTAAGCAAAGAAGGGAAAGCAGGAAGGTGGAAGGAGTAGAAAGAGGGTCTATATAGTGGCGATGTTCTTGAGGACAATATTATGGAACTGGAAGAGGATGTAGACGAAGATGAAATGGGAGATACGACACTGCGTGAAGAGTTTGACAGAGCACTGAAAGACCTGAGTCGAAACAAGGCTCCGGGAGTAGACAACATTCCATTAGAACTACTGACATCCTTGGGAGAGCCAGTCCCGACAAAACTCTACCATCTGGTGAGCAAGATGTATGAGACAGGCGAAATACCCTCAGACTTCAAGAAGAATATAATAATTCAAATCCCAAAGAAAGCAGGTGTTGACAGGTGTGAAAATTACCGAACTATTAGTTTAATAAGTCACACCTGCAAAATACTAACGCGAACTCTTTACAGACGAATGGAAAAACTGGTAGAAGCCGACCTCGGGGAAGATCAGTTTGGATTCCGTAGATATATGGGAACACGTGAGGCAATACTGACCCTACGACTTATCTTAGAAGAAAGATTAAGGAAAGCAAACCTACATTTCCAGCATTTGTAGACTTAGAGAAAGCTTTTGACAATGTTGACTGGAATACTCTCTTTCAAATTGTGAAGGTGGCAGGGGTAAAACACAGGGAGTGAAAGGCTATTTACAATTTGTACAGAAACCAAATGGCAGTTATAAGAGTCGAGGGGCATGAAAGGGAAGCAGTGGTTGGGAAGGGAGTGAGACAGGGTTATAACCTCTTCCCGATGTTATTCAATCTGTATATTGAGCAAGCAGTAAAGGAAATAAAAAAAATTCGAAGTAGGCATTAAAATCCATGGAGAAGAAATAAAAACTTTGAGGTTCGCCGATGACATTGTAATTCTGTCAGAGAGAGCAAAGGACTTGGAAGAGCAGTTGAACGGAATGGACTGTGTCTTGAAAGGAGGATATGAGGTGAACATCAACAAAAGCAAAACGAGGATAATGGAATATAGTCGAATTAAGTGAGCTGATGCTGAAGTAATTAGATTAGGAAATGAGACACTTAAAGTAGTAAAGGAATTTTGCTATTTGGGGAGCAAAATAACTGATGATAGTCGAAGTAGAGAGGACATGGCAATGGCAATGGCAATGGCACGGAAATCGACTCTGAAGGAGAGAAATTTGTTAACATCAAGTATACATTTAAGTGTCAGAGTGTCGTTTCTGAAAGTATCTCCATGGAGTGTAGCCACGTATGGAAGTGAAACATGGATGATAACTAGTTTGGACAAGAAGAGAAGAGAAGCTTTTGAAATGTGGTGCTACAGAAGAATGCTGAGGATTAGATGGGTAGATCACATAAGTAATGAGGAGGTATTGAATAGAATTGGGGAGAAGAGGAGTTTGTGGCACAACCTGATTATAAGAAGGGATCGGTTGGTAGGACTTGTTCTGAGGCATCAAGTGATCACCAATTTAGTATTGGAGGGCAGCGTGGAGAGTAAAAATCGTAGAGGGAGACCAAGAGATGAATACACTAAGCAGATTCAGAAGGATGTAGGCTGCAGTAGGTACTGGGAGATGAAGAAGCTTGCACAGGGTAGAGTAGCATGGAGAGCTGCATCAAACCAGTCTCAGGACTGAAGACCACAACAACAACAACAAGTGTGGACATTTCACATATTGATCAGTTATCTTTCATATTAAGATATGTGAACGAGAATGGTGAGCCTGTTAACGTTTCCTTCTGTTTTTACCAAACTCAGGACACAAGTCCGAAAACTCAGCTGAGCCCGTACTAAGAGTCCTGTCTACAAATTCCAATAATATTACTGACTATAGAGGCCAGTCATATGACAACAGAAGCAATATGTTCGGAACCTACACTGGTTTGCAGGCATGCATTAAAGAACGAAATCCGAAAGCGCATTATGTGCCTTGTGCAGCACATTCTTTGAATTTAGTCTGCACTAGTGCTGCAAGCTGTTGTCGGGAAGCATGTTAATTTTTCAGTGTAGTGCAAAACCTTTATAATTTTTTCTCTGTTTCTACACGGTGCTGGGATGAACTTCTTTCTTTCATGAAACCAGGAAGCAAAACGGTAAAAAGTTTATCAAAAACACGTTGGTCAGCAAGAGAGGATGCGTGTGTAAGTCTGTATGAACACTGGGAGGGCGTTATCAATGCCCTCACACACATTGCCAATAATACGTTTGAAAAACCACTTGTGCGAAATGAACTTCAGCTTTATTGAATCAGCCCAGCAGACTAAAAACAGTATTCACGATGACAGTTTGGAAGGACATACTCCAGAGATTTAATAGTGTAAATCTGAAATTGCAAAGTGTAAATATTGATACTAAAATAGTGCATGAATTATATGGATCACTTGCAGGATTTATTGCATCTATTTGAGGTATTTTTGAATATTATGAAAATAGATCCATGGAGATTGTGACTGATATAGACTATGAATGCGCCTGTAAAAGGTCACGTAAAACGCAAACTTCATGATGACGAAGAAGCGAACTCTGAAGAATTTTTTTTGGCTGGAAGGGAAAAATTTAGTCAAAACATTTCTCTCAGTACTTGACAACTTGTACGCCGAATTAGTGAGGAGGAAGGAAAGCTATAGAACACTGTTGGACTCCTTCACAGTTTTTAGTAACCTTAAGAACAATCCACCTGACGATATTGCTTAACGTGCAGCAGAACTCCAAGCGTCATATGACACAGATTTGGAGCCTTCCTTCCCTAGTGAATGTGTACATTTCGTGGAACTTTTGAAATCTGAGATTAGTGACGTACCAGTCGCAACGAGTAAATTTTTACGAAAAGAGAGGTTACAGTCCGTGTTTCCGAATGTTGACATTGCTCTTAGAATATGTCTGTGTATGGCACTTATTCAGAAGAACGCTCGTTTTCGGCTCTTAAAAGACTGAAATAGTACCTACGCTCTACGTTGTCTGAGGAAGGATTGAACGCCTTGTCCATTCTTCACATCGAAGCCGACTTCCTAACTGATAACAGTCTGAACTATGAAGATACGATCAAAGAGTTTTCTGCCATCAAAGCCAGACGCAAACTTCGCCGAGTGGTGAGTTTGCTTATTTTTTCATATTAGTTTTAAAAATTTAAGATTATAATGTGATTATAATGGGAGATACGATACTGCGTGAAGAGTTTGACAGAGCACTGAAAGACCTGAGTCGAAACAAGGCCCCCGGAGTAGACAATATTCCATTGGAACTACTGACAACCGTGGGAGAGCCAGTCCTGACAAAACTCTACCATCTGGTGATCAAGATGTATGAAACAGGCGAAATACCCTCAGACTTCAAGAAGAATATAATAATTCCAATCCCAAAGAAAGCAGGTGTTGACAGATGTGAAAATTACCGAACTATCAGCTTAATAAGTCACAGCTGCAAAATATTAACACGAATTCTTTACAAACGAATGGAAAAACTGGTAGAAGCCAACCTCGGGGAAGATCAGTTTGGATTCCGTAGAAACACTGGAACACGTGAGGCAATACTGACCTTACGACTTATCTTAGAAGAAAGATTAAGGAAAGGCAAACCTACGTTTCTAGCATTTGTAGACTTAGAGAAAGCTTTTGACAATGTTGATTGGAATACTCTCTTTCAAATTCTGAAGGTGGCAGGGGTAAAATACAGGGAGCGAAAGACTATTTACAATTTGTACAGAAACCAGGTGGCAGTTATAAGAGTCGAGGGACATGAAAGGGAAGCAGTGGTTGGGAAGGGAGTAAGACAGGGTTGTAGCCTCTCCCCGATGTTGTTCAATCTGTATATTGAGCAAGCAGTAAAGGAAACAAAAGAAAAATTCGGAGTAGGTATTAAAATTCATGGAGAGGAAATAAAAACCTTGAGGTTCGCCGATGACATTGTAATTCTGTCAGAGACAGCAAAGGACTTGGAAGAGCAATTGAATGGAATGGACAGTGTCTTGAAAGGAGGATATAAGATGAACATCAACAAAAACAAAACAAGGATAATGGAATGTAGTCTAATTAAGTCGGGTGATGCTGAGGGAATTAGATTAGGAAATGAGGCACTTAAAGTAGTAAAGGAGTTTTGCTATTTGGGGAGCAAAATAACTGATGATGGTAAAAGTAGAGAGGATATAAAATGTAGGCTGGCAATGGCAAGGAAAGCGTTTCTGAAGAAGAGAAATTTGTTAACATCCAGTATTGATTTAAGTGTCAGGAAGTCATTTCTGAAAGTATTCGTATGGAGTGTAGCCATGTATGGAAGTGAAACATGGACGATAAATAGTTTGGACAAGAAGAGAATAGAAGCTTTCGAAATGGGGTGCTACAGAAGAATGCTGAAGATTAGATGGGTAGATCACATAACTAATGAGGAAGTATTGAATAGGATTGGGGAGAAGAGAAGTTTGTGGCACAACTTGACCAGAAGAAGGGATCGGTTGGTAGGACATGTTCTGAGGCATCAAGGGATCACCAATTTAGTATTGGAGGGCAGCGTGGAGGGTAAAAATCGTAGAGGGAGACCAAGAGATGAATACTCTAAGCAGATTCAGAAGGATGTAGGTTGCAGTAGGTACTGGGAGATGAAAAAGCTTGCACAGGATAGAGTGGCATGGAGGGCTGCATCAAACCGGTCTCAGGACTGAAGACCACAACAACAACAATGTGATTTTTATTATAACTTAAAGCACATTCATTGGATTTACAAAGTACGCATTAACTGTTTATTTTACAATTGCCTTTGGCAGAACTGGGAGCTAAACCTCGTTTACGTGCTGACGTGACCGGAGGCGCCCGACAATACGAAACAATACCCGAATGACCCAGGCCGCTCGGCGCTATACAGTCAAGTCGTACCGATACTGTAGTATATTACAGCTGATGCATATTCTTGATGTCTGCTGAAATGTGTAGCTATTACGGAAATACACGTTATCGGAGAGTATGCTCAGATGAAAAAGTGTTAATAGATAACGTAGTTCAGTTCTGTCGATAAATACGTAAAAGCTTTACTAATACCGTTAGAAAGAGCTATGGTGAGAGCAGTAGCTGCAATACAAAACTGTTAAGCCCTTGCATGGATTAAAGTTGTTGTGTACACCTATTATGCAGCACCTAGCTACACAGACCCTAATGCTTTACACGTTAACTATTAGATTATAAAACAAATTAGATTTTTCCACACTAGTGTGTAAAATTATGTAATAGCAAATCCAGTTCTGTGTTTGTGCGTCTGTATTTAGTTATTAGTTCGTGCACCGAAATCTCTATTTCATTTTCATTTCTTACGCTTTCCTATAGATTCACGTATTAATACCGTACGTGTTTTTTTTTTTTTTTTTTTTTTTTTTTTTAGGCTGTTACACATTCAAGTTATTAGATCGTAAAACGACAGTTTAATTTTAATTTTGAACGCATCTCCGTAAAAAACATATTAATTTCTAATGTATGAGACGTTCGCTTCAATTTTTAGATCGTGACACAACTTTTTTTCATTTTCAACGGTCTCGTGTAAAAGAACACATTAAAAGTGAATGTATAACAAAAATCCGTTGTCTCCGATATGCTCTGGTGAATTAAAAAAATGGCTCTAATCACTATGGGACTTAACAACTGAGGTCATCAGTCCCATAGACTTAAACCTAAGATTCGAACCTGCGACCGTTCCAGCAGCGCTATTCCGGACTGAAGCGCCTAGAACCGCTCGGCCACAACGGCCGGCTCTGCTAAACTTTTAGGCCATAAAAGAAAAGTTATTTTCCTTGTGTTCGTTTCTGTTGCCTTTCTACAGAAGAATGTGCTAACGCAATGGACTTGTAAGTTTTTGTTTTATCCGCTGCCATACACCAAGTACAGTTCAGGAACCATATTACATTTTGACTGAGCGCGACTAGACCGCTGACACGTCCTTCAGAACAACGAATAGCGGAGAACGGAAACAGCTCACAGTGCTCCCACCCAAGACGACAATTGTGAAGTGATCGGGTAATAGTTATCATTTAAAACATCTTTTTGGGGGGGCATATAACATTGTGTACCTAGGGGCGCAAAATTTTTAAATCCGCCATTGGGTTAGATTCTCTTCTATTCTGGTTTTCTCACAGTGACGCTTCACAACCATACAATGCTGGCCTCCAAAGGTATATTCTTGGAAGTTACTTCCTCAAATTAAGGCTTATGTTTGATACCAGTAGACTTCCCTTGGTCAGGAATGTCTTGCCCTGTGCTAGTCTGCTTTTTATGTCCCCCTTGCTTCGTCCGTCATGGGTAATCTCGCTTCCAAGGTAGCAGAACTCCTTAACTTCATCTCCTTTGTGACCACCAATTTTGATGTTGATTTTCTCGCTATTCTCATTTCTGCTACATCTCATTATGTTTGTTTTTTTACAGTTTACTCTCAGTCCATATTCTGTATTTATCAGACTGTTCATTCCATTCAACAGGTCCTTTTCTTCACTTTCGCTGAAGATAGCAATGTCATCACTGAATCTTATCATTGTCTGCTGTAATTTTCAGCACTTGTCTTCACACAGCTACTGCGTTTGGCAGTATTACAGTATTGTCTCACATTAAAGCACTATTCTATACTAACTTTAACTCCAGGTTCTTTTCAAAGCAATTTCAGTGCGGAAGAACTTTTCTCTAAAATAAAACCTCGCTGCTTCGCACTGTCGAAGCATTTTACTTACAGTAGGTTGGGCCAGACTGAGTTTGTATTGGAAATTAAGGGTGTGACAACACGTGCGATGTTTATTGTGTCGGAAGCCGCCTTTGTTGGCTCGATGGCGTTCTGTCGACCCTGTGCAACAATGTCTTATGTCAGTGAACCGACTAGTGTGTTAACTGCTTATTTCCTACACTCCTGACAAATAAAGCCTAGTAATGATTGTTGTGTCTCTTTGTGACAATATAACTTGAAGCATTGTCATGCGAGCAACATTTTCATGTTTTTATTCTTGTGTCCTTAAGATATGATAAATATGTGCATTTTTGGCAAAAGTTGTCCGAACTATGACGTATTATGATAAAATATAACAAGGAAAACAATCAATTTTTGGCAAAATAAGGTAACTGGATAGATAAAAAAGTCTACTCACAAAGCAGAGGCAGAACACACGCATGAAAGTTATAATTATGCAAACTTTCGGAGCCAATGGCTCCTTCAGGCAGGAGGGGAAGGAAGAGGGATGAAGGAAAAAGACTGGAGAGGTCTAGGAAAAGGGGTAGATTTCGGGAAAGTCACCCAGAACTGCGGGTCAAGGAAGACTTAGCGGACGGAATGAGAAGGAAAGACTGATTATCTTCACCCTAACGAATACATTTGTCTCGAATGCCAAGGCTGTATGGAAGGGAACGTTTCTCATGGAAAGGACGACAACTGTCAAAATGTAAGTACTGCTGTTTGTTAGTAGGTTTTATATGGACAGATGGGTGTAGCTGGCCTTCGATGAGGACATGATCAACATCAAGGAAAGTGGCACAGGATTCGGAATACGATCATGTGAAATTTAATAGGGAGAAGGCATTCAGAGATTCCAGGAATTTTAACCGGTCAGCCTCACCGGTCTAGGTGATAGTACAGAATTACCCCATATTCTTTGCAGAAGAAGAAAGGGTGATTTGTGTGCTGTTTAGGATTAAGTGCGGAAGAGATTTTCTGAACTGAGGAGTAATAAATCTTTTGTGAGCGACTAGGATTGGTTGCGTTTTAGATGGGTCAAGTTCCAAACCTACTTACTGCGCCCATTCTGATAAAGCAAGCATGTCAAGCATTTACGTTCTGGATAGCTGCGCACAGATTTGCTGGGCTAGCACTTAGGTATAACTGAAATTGATCAGCATGTAAGTGATGTTTGAAATGGGAGGTAATAGTCGACATAGCATGAACGTCTAAAGAGAAAAGTAATGGGCAACGGCCGACCACCAGCTTGAGTGGCACCGGCAGCAACGGAAGGCATACTCGGCCAGTGCTACGAACTGATACTTCTGTTACTTTTAAATGTGAAGGAATATCCAAATATTAAAGGCTCAAAAATAATTCAACTGCTCATCGTAGAACTAATCTGAGTACACCAGAATCACCAGGCAGTCATAGCGCTCCTATTGAAACATTGATATCTGCAAATGCAAGCAAATCAGTTGAGAATTATGTAAAGTATAATCACGAGTAAGCGTCACACGCTATCTTTACACGCTATCTCGACAGATATTGTATCAGACTGCAGCACTGCACTGTAGATATCGGTCATGAAAGCTACACAGTCAATCTAGTATTTAATTAAAACATAGATTTAGTGCCTATGAGGATCAGATCATCATGTTCTCCACATGAACACAATCAGTGAATCCAGCATGATACTTTCATCATCAATCATCCACATTTTCTGGTTGTTAATTATTTCTTTAATACTGCATTGTGCAGAAGAACATTATTAATTATTTATATGAAATTATTGATTGTAATACACGTAAAATATCAGTGGACGCCCCAGCATAAAGAAACAACTAAACGGGCATGGGAAAGGTGCAGGTCATTTATCACAAGTCATTTGTTACTTCCCAAGAGTCTAAAAATATTTTATTGCACAGATATAAACAACACTAATAAAATACAGATGATAATAGCTGCTTGCTATGAACGTAACTAAGAAACTGCAGCTAATGAGTGACAATCAGCGCTAGCAACAGATTTAAAATGCTAGCAGCAGCTCAAATTTCAGCAGAAAATTAGGTGAAATAATTAAGGAAAGGCATTCAGACAGCTACTCGAAAATTTTTTCAGGTAAACCAATCGATAATTAATTAGTTAATTTAAACAAATAAAATGCACCAATTTAGGAACGACTAATAAGCGAATAGTACAATCAAATATAACTCAAACACGCGTTTAGCGCCGGGCATACAATGCCAGCAGTAACGCTAAAGATTACAATTCCAACATTTGGCTGATCAAAGGGGGTGCTTGACATCAAAGAATATAGCTCACAAGCCTGGTATCTGACGAACTGAGGCCAGTTAAGTATTAATATTTTGTGCAACGAACACAGGAATAATTATCAACCAAAATATGCAATATTTGATAATCAGAGAAGCCCTTGGTAATAATTAAGATACTGACGTGGAAAAATCATAAAATAACATTTAACAAATTGAGTCTTACATCAACAATAGAACTATTACGTTAAACCAAACTTCAAAACGGGAAAACATGGAAGGATCAGGTACGGCCGGCCATATCCGAGTAAGATGGTTTATAATAACGGGCACTTCAGGTTAAATAAATGCCCGATTGCTACGAGACAGAAACTCAAATTATGAAGGATGCCGTTGCAAGCCAGGAGGCCGCAACGCCTCAGAGGCGACGGTGAGACGGGAAGCGGCGCGCAAGCACACAGCCGACGGGACAGGCTACGCACGATAGACGGCAATACACTACTGGACATTAAAATTCCTACACCAAGAAGAAATGCAGATGATAAACGGGTACTCATAGGAGAAATATATTATACTAGAACTGACATGTTATTACATTTTCACGCAATTTGGGTGCGTAGATCCTGAGAAATCAGTACCCAGAACAACCACCTCTGGCCGTAATAACGGCCTTGATACGCCTGGACATTGAGTCAAACAGAGCTTGGATGGCGTGTACAGGCACAGCTGCCCATGCAGCTTCAGCACGATACCACAGTTCATCAAGAGTAGTGAATGGCGCATTGTGACAAGCCAGTTGCTCGGCCACCATTGACCAGACGTTTTCAATTGGTGAGAGATCTGGAGAATGTGCTGGGCAGGGCAGCAGTCGATCGTTTTCTGTATCCACAAAGGTCCGTACAGGACCTGCAACATGCGGTCGTGCATTATCCTGCTGAAATGTAGGGTTTCGCAGGGATCGAATGAAGGGTAGAGCCACGGGTCGTAACACATCTGAAATGTAACGTCCACTCTTCAAAGTGCCGTCAATGCGAACAAGAGGTGACCGAGACGTGCAACCAATGGCACCCCATACCATTACGCCGGATTATATGCCAATATGACAATGACGATTACACGCTTCCAATGTGCGTTCACCGCGATGTCGCCAAACACGGATGCGACCATCATGATGCTGTAAACAGAATCTGGATTCATCCGAAAAAATGGCGTTTTGCCATTCGCGCACCCTGGTTCGTCGTTGAGTACACCATCGCAGGCGCCCCTGTCTGTGACGCAGCGTCAAGGGTAACCGCAGCCATGGTCTCCGTGTTGATAGTCCATGCTGCTGCAAACGTCGTGCAGATGGTTGTTGTCTTGCAAACGTCTCCATTTGCTGACTCAGGGATCGAGACGTGGCTGCACGATCCGTTACAGCCATGCGGATAAGATGCCTGTCATCTCGACTGCTAGTGATACGAGGCCGTTGGGATCCAGCACGGCGTTCCGTATTACCGTCCTGAACTCACCTATTCTATATTCTGCTAACAGTCATTGGCTCTCGACCAACGCGAGTACCAATGTCGCGATACGATAACCCGCAGTCGCGATACGCTACAATCCGACCTTTATCAAAGTCGGAAACGTGATGGTACGCATTTCTCCTCCTTACACGAGGCATCACAACAACGTTTCACCAGGCAACGCCGGTCAACTGCTGTTTGTGTATGAGAAATCGGGTTGAAACTTTCTTCATGTCAGCACGTTGTAGGTGTCGCCACCGGCGCCAAGCTTGTGTGAATGCTCTGAAAAGCTAATCATTTGCATACCACAACATCTTCTTCCTGTCGGTTAAATTTTGCGTCCGTAACACGTTATCTTCGTGGTGTAGCAATTTTAATGGCCAGTAGTGTAGATAACACCCCGGGACAGCGCCTCAAAACGCTACGAACAGCTCGGAAAGCCGAGAACAAGCAAGCAGACATATAATTGACGCCTAATAATCATAGAACATATGAAAATGCTCAAGCTAAGACAAGGAACTCAATGTTAGCGTGGCTCCAACGAAACCTTACAAGAATATTACAATAAGAATTATTAAGAGGATTGACCGGTTAATCTTACAATGAAATATAACAACAAGTTAATTTAATAACCAGAAAATCACAGAGCTTCTCAAACACGTTAACTTAAGTGATTTAAAAGGCAACAGACAAATGTTGAGGGCTAATGCTCAGACAACTACTATAGTAATTGTATTTACAGGGTTGCCACAGGTTCTGGAAATCAGGGAATATCAGGGAGCTTCAAACACGTCGGGAAAATCAGAGAAATATCAGGGAAATTTGAAAAAAAAAATCACTGGAAAAATCTAATTTTTGTCTCAGTAGATGAAATGGTTTGTTTACTGCGGCGCCATGCAACATCGCTGGCTGGCTGCAGCTGAGTACGTGCGGCGCTTTCCTACTCCTTCATTCGTACTGCTTCTCCACTTCCTACCACACCTCTCAGATTGCTGTCAGTGCTGCTACCGCTTTCTGCCACCAGCCTAGCAGCTGCCGGTGAGAGGCAAGGAGGCGTGAGGAGTGGTTTTTCTGGATATGATTCTCAGAGACTGTTGACTCAGCGCCCAGAGACGGCGGTCATGTGTGCATGAATTGTGTCTGAGTGATTGTGTGAATGTGTGTGTGTGCTCCCGTTTTCTGACAAAAGCTGTGGCTGAAAATTTGGTTGTGAGTGTGATTGTCTTTTCCACTTGCCTGTCTGCGGCTCAGCAATCATCTTTACGGTGAGTTGCTACCTATCCTCAATATTATTGATTCTCAGAGTATCTGAACACGTTATCTGTTGCATGGATTGATCACGATGGTCTCATTTCATCAACATATTGTCTGTGGCTCGTGAATAGCTGTCCACACGAGTGTATTTTCACGACGGGCCAAAACCAAAGGCCATTTCTGCGAGTATCTCTAATGGATTGGACCTGCCGATCTGAATCCATTCGGTTCCCACTGATGTGCAGGCCCAGCCCATCGGATCAATAGTCTCACCGACCAGCCCGCAGGCCAGGTCTGTTTGTGTGTGGCGTAATTCGGCGGATTTTCATAGGTTATCCATGGAACCAGGACTGCAGTGCGCCTCAGCAGGGCAGAGACCCTGGGAGATGGATTTCGGGAATCGCGACTATCTCATCACAAGCACATTGTACAATGTGGCTTTTATAGACATTTCATTCGTTCTAGTACATTTTGACACTTCAAAAGTAGTTTATGTGTTAGAATGTATGGCTGATAAGAAGAAGGAATTGTCAGTCACTGGCAGTTTGTACGCAATGTACTCATACATTTCTCGAAAGAAAAATCATACAATACCTGTAAAATAACAGATATAACACTAGGAGTAATTACCGACAATAGCGAACATTTTTTTTGTTCAAATGTGTGTGAAATCTTATGGGACTTAACTGCTAAGGTCATCAGTCCCACTAAGCTTACACACTACTTAACCTAAATTATCCTACGGACAAGCACACACACCCATGCCCGAGGGAGGACTCGAACCTCCGCCGGGACCAGCCGCACAGTCCGTGACTGCAGCGCCATAGACCGCTCGGCTAATCCCGAGCGGCCAACTTTTTTTTTTTTTTAACAGTCACCTACAGTGTTGGTTTACACAATTCTTCCCCGCCTTATACACTTCTTTCAAGACGCCTTCTTTTCCCTGGGTTTATTTCTGAAATCAGTGAAGGTATTTCAAAACTCCAAGGAAATGCGTACTTTTCTCACCAAATGATGTCTTTCGTTTCATTGAAATAAAATAACATCACTGGTCTTCGTCAAACACATATACTATTTGGCTTGCTTTCTCCATCAATAGACAGTTCATTACAAAACATGTTGATGTAAGTACTTAAGATTTTTGCTCACATCAGGAAACGCCACATGCTTGCAAGTTTTTTTTAGATATTTCCTTTTGTCTCTTGTACCGTAGCTGCAAAGGCAGATTGGCAACTAACGTCTTAACTTACCCTTGATATCTCAAAATTTGTCAGGGAAAGAAGCTAAAACTCGTCTGGAAATCAGGGAATTTCACTTTGGGGAACTTGTGGCAACCCTGATTTAGAACAATAAATCATTTTTTTTTGAAAGGGGCAAAATCACACCACAGTTATGGAACATAATTACCCAACTGAGCCAAGATTCACTGGGCCGCTAGCATTTGTTTACCACGGCCGTAGACAGTTTTATAGTCGTTAACTAGACCACGGAAGCAACAGCTTCCAGTACAAGTTAAGACTCAGTTTCGACCTCAGCGATCACTAATACACGTGGCGGCCTAGAACATACGACAATTAACTTCAGCCCCGAGTGACAAGATAGGTAGACACTCAACAAGTTACAATTAAAAGAAATTAAAAAAAAACATCTAATATTGCACTCTGATAATTTCAAACAGAGGGACAAGAAAGTACATCTACATCTACACCTACATACATACTCCGCAATCCACCATACGGTGCGTGGCGGAGGGTTACCTCGTACCACAACTAGCATCTTCTCTCCCTGTTCCACTCCCAAACAGAACGAGGGAAAAATGACTGCCTATATGCCTCCGTACGAGCCCTAATCTCTCTTATCTTATCTTTGTGGTCTTTCCGCGAAATGTAAGTTGGCGGCAGTAAAATTGTTCTGCAGTCAGCCTCAAATGCTGGTTCTCTAAATTTCCTCAGTAGCGATTCACGAAAAAAACGCCTCCTTTCCTCTAGAGACTCCCACCCGAGTTCCTGAAGCATTTCCGTAATACTCGCGTGATGATCAAACCTACCAGTAACAAATCTAGCAGCCCGCCTCTGAATTGCTTCTATGTCCTCCCTCAATCCGACCTGATAGGGATCCCAAACGCTCGAGCAGTACTCAAGAATAGGTCGCAGCAGCGTTCTATAAGCGGTCTCCTTTACAGATGAACCACATCTTCCCAAAATTCTACCAATGAACCGAAGACGACCATCCGCCTTCCCCACAGCTGCCATTACATGCTTGTCCCACTTCATATCGCTCTGCAATGTTACGCCCAAATATTTAATCGACGTGACTGTGTCAAGCGCTACACTACTAATGGAGTATTCAAACATTACAGGATTATTTTTCCTATTCATCTGCATTAATTTACATTTATCTATATTTAGAGTTAGCTGCCATTCTTTACACCAATCACAAATCCTGTCCAAGTCATCTTGTATCCTCTTACAGTCACTCAACGACGACACCTTCCCGTACACCACAGCGTCATCAGCAAACAGCCGCACATTGCTATCCACCCTATCCAAAAGATCATTTATGTAGATAGAAAACAACAGCGGACCTACCACACTTCCCTGGGGCACTCCAGATGATACCCTCACCTCCGATGAACACTCACCACCGAGGACAACGTACTGGGTTCTATTACTTAAGAAGTCTTCGAGTCACTCACATACTTGGGAACCAATCCCATATGCTCGTACCTTAGTTAGGAGTCTGCAGTGGGGCACCGAGTCAAACGCTTTCCGGGAGTCAAGGAATATGGCATCCGTCTGATACCCTTCATCCATGGTTTGCAAGATATCATGTGAAAAAAGGGCGAGTTGCGTTTCGCAGAAGCGATGCTTTCTAAGTAAATTTAGTACTTGAGACAGAGTGACGGAGGACCACAGGCAGTCCAGCGCAGCGGGAGCAACTTAAACACGGGAGAACATATGTCAATCGAGTAACGAGCACCTTACACCCAAAGAACAGAGCAGATGGCACCAGAAAATGGACAGCTCTCCAGCACCCACATCTGCAATTATTCCTCCTTAATAAAGGGTAAAACGGCCGCGTCGAGACATTAGGTGTAAGTACTGCCTACCAGCAAAACTCTACCGACCACCGGCCGCTTAGACAATCGTGCGCCCGTACTCCGCGAAAGGCTCACCGTACGTCACATGTACCTTCTCTCTCTCTCTCTCTCTCTCTCTCTCTCTCTCTCTCTCCCTCTCTCTCTTTCACTGACGGCGGCCGACTGCCTGCCCATGTGGTCAACAACCCGCTAACCCGCTCCAAGAAACTACAACCAAATAGTCAACTAACAGGAGACAGAAGTGCCATCCGGCGACCAGACAGAAACGGATCGCGCCATTAGGCAAAGATGTAAGAACGTAGAACGAGCCGACACGGCTCAGTATGTGATCTGGTACCATCAGAACAAGAAAAAAATGATTCAAATGGCTCTGAGCACTATGGGACTTACCATCTGAGGTCATCAGTCCCCTAGACCTAGAACGACTTAAACCCAACTAACATAAGGACAGCACATACATCCATGCCCGAGGCAGGATTCGAACCTCCAACCGTAGCAGCAGCCAGGTTCCGGACTGAAGTGCCTAGAACCGTTCGGTCACAACGGCCGGCAGAACAAGAAAGAATTGAACGTTAATATAACGTAAATACTTCTATTTTAATGGTATAAGGCAATTTATTAAGCATTCTATTTTATTAAGCGTTAGTTTTAAGTAAGATTGTAGGCTGGAAGGGAGACAGACTGTAGCACGTTGGCACGGACCTATATGCAGTCGCGCGTGTTATTGGCTCTGAGAAGCGCTGGTGGGGCGTCCAGAAGTTAGCTGGTAGCCAGTGTAAGGTGGAAAGGAGAGTTCACGTTACGCAAGCGAAGAAGAAGTTAGGTTCTGGGAGTCGTAAGGAGAGTGTACACGTGATGATTTATCTTGTGTAGCATGTGGCTGCGCTAGATACATCAACAATTACAGGGACTCTGAAAATATTCGTGTGATGTGGCGCGTAGTAAAAATTCAGCAGTTTAGACGTGTTGTTATGTTGAGCTTTAGGAAAAGTTAGTCTTGTAGAATCTGATATATGTTTATATTAATGCACTACAGAAAGGTTCACTGTGTGATTTATTTTGTTATTAATTAGTTAGATAATTTATGTAGGACCACCACCTTCAATAATTTCAGAAAGCTACTGAATGAAAAAAAACAAAAAAAACAATCGTTTCATTTATCAATTTCTTGGTCGACTACATAATTTAACTGTGATATTTATTTTATTTAATGCAACCTGTTGCACTTTATGTAGTTATTATTCGCGATGACTAGCCAATGTCTGATAAATTAGGTTGAGAGATCGCAGGCAGTTGACATATATTATGCAATCAAGGTACTGCAGGGCGTTAAAGCTGACGTGTGTGGCTCGACCTCTACGACAACAGTGAGCCAAAAAATCTAATCTGAGCCACACATTGCCCAATATCGGTCTTCATCATTTTCTTTCTGGGTAAGTCACAAATGGTTTGTCTCACCTGGAGTAATCGAATGCGATCTTAACTTTTCAGCCGGCCAGTGTGGCCGAGCGGTTCTAGGATCTGCTGTCTGGAATCGCGTGACCGCTACGGTCGCAGGTTCGAATCCTGCCTCGGGCATGGATGTGTGTGATGTCCTTAGGTTAGTTAGGTTTAAGTAGTTCTAAGTTCTAGGGGACTGATGACCTCAGATGTTGAGTCCCACAGAGCTCAGAGCCATTTGAACCATTTAACCTTTACTTTTCACATTCATTACACTCTTTTCACCCTACTGTCCAGTCCCAATAAAAAAAATTAATAATGATTTTACTAAGCAATACTTGTCAGATGAAATGAGCGGAGAACAATTATTACTTCAAGAAGTTAGAGGCTGGGACGATACAGTACGTCGCAAATAGGGGTTTCTCATCTGGGACATCGAAACCAGTTTTCTCCATTTGCAACCGCAAATGAGACTGATATTGAAGTAATCTAGATCCGGAAGCCAGTAAGTGGCTGGCAGTATTGCGTGGGGGCTCGTTGCAAAATATTCACAGGCGGTACCGCGGTTGTGGTACGCAAGCGTCGACGGCAACCAGCAGCTGGTAGGGGCATCAGCTTCAGAATTCGATGACAGCAACTTTGGCACTTCTACCTATGGCTACAGCAGCATCGCAGCAACAGGTGGAATGACGCCGTTAGTGCAACCATGTATGACTTTGCAGGGCTAACGTCGGAACTGGAGAGTATAATGATTAAGCAATCGCCGAGCTTGTGTGGGTTGGAGAACGCAAGTGCGTCAGGAAGTTCGAAATCTGTCAGGGAAATTGTAAGTGGGGAAAACACGATGTCAAGGTTGAAGCAAGCATTCATGGATTTAAACTCTAGCCTTTCAAATCTAAAGACAGAAATGATTAATATGAACGTTAATATTTCAAATGTAAGAACGGATATGAGTGCTTGCATCAATGGTGTCAAGATGTAGGTAGGCATGGGACAGTCTAAATTAAAAGATGAGTTAGGAAAACTTAGATCGGAGATGGAAAAGAAACTGTTGTAGAAATGGAAATGTGAAAAGTTTCAGATGAAATGCATGCCGTACAAAGCAAAGTGGAATCAATAGCTAGTTCAATATATACAAGAATAGGTCAATTGCAGAATGAATTGGGAGGCAATGTGGCGGAGTGCGTAAAAATGGAGAACAACCTTGAGGTCGCGAGTAGCAATGCTTTCAACATTTTATCAGGGAGAGTTAGCGAATGTAAAAACACGGTCGCTCAGGTTATTACAGCAGCGGTAGAGCAGTATGAACAACACATTAAAAAAATGCTGTGGCAACAGGCCTAGTTGCACATATATAAAATGTGCCACAGGGCGGAGCAGGTAATGTCAAGTGCTTCGCTAAAGCTGGGAAATGTGATCTGGTGAACTTTGATGCTGCACGTAAGGATGGTTTCGTGCCGGGTATGTCGGATAATGCAAAGATCAAAATTGTGGAAAGACCCTTAGAAGGGGGAGCACAATCCTAGGCGAATCTTAAGATTAGTACTTTTACTAATTATGAGGTGTCTGAAAAGGCGTTCGTGAGTAAATTTTGTAGCGAAACAAACAAACCCAGCTACAGAATGAATTCTTGACTGGCCCATACTATAAGTTTATCCATACGGAAATTATGTGTATGGGAAATGGAAAAAAAAGTTCACGTAAACAGGATGTTGGGTACCTTAAGAGAGATAACTACTCTTAAGTGAAGGTTACCAGAATAGTTGCAATGGAATCTGGTACATAACACTGCAAAATCCATCAACGAGTCTTTAGATTTTGTTGAAAAACTGGAGCAGACATTCAGATACAAGCCGCAGCAGAATTCCAATAATTGGCAGGGAGATGGATACCGAGAGGTGCGGTTTGTCGATTTTCAGGGACAAAAGCAGAATAGTACGAATAAAAATTTTAATAGGAAGAGTAGGAATGATTTTCAAAGGAGAAAGTTCCAAGGTGAGAACATGCGAAATCATGTAAAAGAGGAGGGATTTGAGAAGGCGAATCAGCATGGACCACAAACTCTGGAGCTAAATTAAAAAGAAAAATAGAAGCGCCACATCTCAGGTCTGGGGATGGCGGTCTGAATGGGCGAGAAAGAAGGCGCAGTGATAGGGAAATCAGTGGACGTTTGGGAGAATGGGAAACGGGGCTCGAGTCATGCAGATGGATTTAAATAAAGGTATAAATAAGGAATGCTGTCCAGCGTCAAATTTTCATTCTACAGTGGAGTGTGCGCTGATATGAAACCTCCTGGCAGATTAAAACTGTGTGCCGGACCGAGATTCGAACTTGGGGCTTTTGCCTTTCGTGGGCAAGTGCTCTACCATCTTTTTTTTTTTTACCTATATGCCATATGTTGTGATTGGTAGACATTTTTAAAAATTGCCCGTCCCTTGTGGGGATTGAAACCACGAGCTTTAGATTTTTTTAAATTTAGGAAATGTGTACAAATGATAATTCTAGAAAAAGAATGTAACAACAACAAAAGTGGCATTCAAAGAATAAACAAAAAAAATGAAACTCACTGATGCAATTCCAGCGAAAAAAAGTTCTTCAACTAATGTAACCGGTTCCATTTGGTACATCGCCATCGGTATCTGATATCTTCAACAGCGCCGTTGAAGAGTAGCTGCAACGGAGACATTCTGCTTCGCTAGTGCATCAAGGAAAACAGCAATCCATGAATTAGCCCGTCTCGTTCTTCTCGCATTGCTGACAAGGCAGGACGTTCAGCCGTAAGTGTGATGCGGCACTGAAGAACATTAACCGCAGCTTGGCACTCCTCAAGCAGCGCGGAGTGGCCGCGCGGTTTGGGGCGTCATGTCGCGGACTGCGCGGCCCCTCCCGCCGGAGGTTCGAGTCCTCCCTCGGGCATGGCTGTGTGTGTTGTTCTTAGCATAGGTTAGTTTAAGTCTAGGGACCGATGACCTAAGCGGTTTGCTTCCTTAGGAATTCACATACAGTTGAACATATTTTTGCACTCCTCAGCTGAGTGGGGGTTAACAGAACACTGCGTAATAATTTGCGAAGAGCGTACGGTATCTCGGTGTGCGTTCGAGGGCATTGTGAGAATTTTGTAGGAACCACCAGCAATCAAGCTGGTCTTTCTCTCCGTTTCTAAAGATGTAGGCTACGGTAAGTCCTTTGATCCATGTAAGCGCATGATATGTTGCGGAGGGAAAGTAAGATGCATCTGGACAGAGGAGGGTCTGAGGGTCAATCATATCAGGCATGATCCGGAGGTAACAAGCTAATATCTTCTGTGGGAGTCGACAAACTCCGGACGACGACACGCATGTAAAACGATGTTCATCGGTGTCCACGAGGTGACAATCTGGGCAATAAGGGGAGTTTGTTAGTCCAATAGCGTGAAGCCGCTGTCGTGTCGCATATTTTTTGTTGACGATCTGATACCACTTCGAACGCACGGTGGTCGACAGAAAGTTGTGGTGTATCGTTTTCCACATCATAATGGCACGGAAGCTCCGGTAGAATTCGATGGGCAATCCATCAAGCCCAGGAGACTTATTGACCAATAAACCGTAGGATTCTTGGTTTCCACCACGTTATGTGGAACAGCCCGCAGAAGGTTGGTATAAAAATCTTTCGCCTTTGGTGGACGTGTCTCACCGCCGTTGGGTCTCTGCTGATATTTTGATCTGTCCATTATCCTATTTCTATCGTTCTTGTCCTATAAAAACGCCATTTCGAACCTATTATACATTCTGAAGGCAGGCCCAGAGCGATCCTTCAATATTTCAGTGGACGAAAGTCCCGTCAAGTTTGCGGTGGTGGTGGTGGTGGACGTGTGGCGGGGAGGTTCGAGCTTACATAGCTGTATTCAAGAATGAAGGTCGACACATAGGAGAGCTGTCGGGCGACGTGGGCAACCAACACCGGCGGGACGGGAGAGACTGGCATCAGAACCTGTAGTAAACGACACGTGAGAGAAGGATGTTGCCTTTTCCATCGTTTCCACATGTTGCTCATGTAAAGGTCAGCTGCTCTTGCCCTGACGTTGACCAATCCCAGCCCCCCCCCCCCCCCCCTTGTGCACTGGGAGGGTAAGAGTGTCGTATCGTACTTTAAACATATGACCTGCGGAAACGTAGTAACTGAAGGCCGCCTGAAGCCGGCGACCTATCTGCATCGGTAGTGGGAGGACCTGTGCCACGTGGTTGAGTTTTGATGCCGCGTAGAGGTTCAGGTATTCGACACGTCGTAGCTGATTCAAGTCCCGGAGCAGGTTCTAGAGTACCATCACGCGTATGATCTGTAGTAATCGTCGATAGTTTGCTGCAGTTGTTTTGCGTATATCCTTCGTGAACGTGATTCCCAAACATCGCAGATCAGAAACTGGTAGGAGGGGAGCGAGGTCTTCCGGTCCGAGACCACGTCCAGTATCCAACGCCGCTGATTTCTTGATATTCAGAAGACTGCCTGCAGCCTTTCCGTATCGCTCGATCCAGGTTAGTACGCTTCGAACTCCGTCATTGGAACGAACCAGCAGTAGCAGGTCGTCGGCGTATGCCCTATAGCGAAAGGTGACGTCCCGCAGAGTGATGCCTGATAGCCTGTGGTTAAGGTCCCCGAGGAGTGGCTCGAGTGCGATTACATAATGGTGGGTAAAAAGTGGAAAACCTTGTCGTAGAGACCTCTTAATGGGTACTGGTCCTACCGACCTTCCATTGACCTGGACTTGTGTGTTGGTTGAGGTCCATGAGGGCCAGATGAAATCCCATACGGTCCATCACTCGTAGGAGGTAGTTATAGTGCACTCTATCAAAGGCGCGGTTGAAATCGACGGAGACGATCGCCGCTCTCAGACGGCACGCAGAGGCGATCGCTATTAAGTTCCTGCAGTCACCGGTGGCCATGTGTATGCTGGCTTCTCCCCCTGTGACGTCTGTTCTGGGGCGAGAATCAACGGCAAAGTCGTCTTAATACGGCCCGCCATAAGCCTGGCGAAAATCTTGTACTCGGCGTTCAGCATTGTTAGTGGGCGATAGTCGTTAATTGATCGCCCTCCACCTGGCTTGTGTACCGGTATGAGAAGTCCTTCTGCAAACGTTGGCGGCACAACACAGTCTGGGGACATAAGTTTGCGGGACATTATAACCCAGCGAGGCACCATGATGGCACGGAAGGTCCGCTACAATTCGATGGGCAATCCATCGGGTCCTGGAGACTTATTGGCCGCACCTTTGTCCAGGGCGTCTTCGACTTCTTCGAGTGAGACTTCCTCCGTTAGTGCATTCACTGTAGCCTCATCGATAGTACGTGTTCCCTGCTGTCTCACTTCTGTTGTGGTCTCGTCATCTACGGTTCTTTCCAGGTAGAGATGACGAAAATGATCCTCCACCGCCTTTACTATGGTTGCTTGGGTCGCACAGGAGCGACCGTATTGTGTCCTGAGTTGTGTGACGAAGTGTTGGCGATGTCGGCGCATATCCGCCACAACGTGGTGCATAATGGGTTCTTCTGCTCCCGTTCGGTCATGTCGTCATGAGCAGACTACGACACCTTCTAGTCGGCGCTTCGTCAATGATAATATGTCAGCCTTGATTCTGCATTGGTCATGTTGTCTCTCGATAGAGGTCCCTGAGTGCCGCGTAGTAAAAATCTAGGGTCTGCCAATGCCATGCAGCCACATCTTTGCCAAATTACATAAGTGTCCTGTGGATCGCCGGTTTGGCACAGAGGAGCCACCATTACAGAGTTGAGGTGTATCGGGAGTGACGGCGTTCACAGGCAATCCACGTTGCTTCAACTTTCCGACGGCAATTCAGGTCCTGGAGGTGAGTTACATTAAGCTTCCAGAAGCCATTGCTGCCCAGACTTGTTGGGAGGAGATGTATAATGCAGATTGTGAGGAAACGGGCCAGTCGAAGCGCCCTGAAAATATTCTGAGGAAGTAGTGACCGCACGGGCCGGTCGGCGGGCTGGGCGACCACGTGGTGCTAACGTTAGCAGGACGAGAGAGGTGGCCGCAGCACGTGGTCCATCGGCCACGTGGCTGGGAATTCCATGTTGACACTGCGACGAGGACGGCACTTTGTGTCGAAGGAGATGTCTATGCCGGAAGAGCCAAAGATGGCGGACTTTGTGAACCATAATAGCAGACATTTCACAGTTCGTATAGAAATTAATAGTAGCCAGATGAATCATGATACCTCAGAAAGAAACATGTACATTACTATTATTTGCACGACGATTCTGATGGGCCGGCCGCGGTGGTCTAGCGGTTCTAGGCGCGCAGTCCGGAACCGCGCGACTGCTACGGTCGCAGGTTCGAATCCTGCCTCGGGCATGGATGTGTGTGATGTCCTTAGGTTAGTTAGGTTTAAGTAGTTCTAAGTTCTAGGGGACTGATGACCACAGTAGTTAAGTCCCATAGTGCTCAGAGCCATTTGAACCATTTGATTCTGATGGTGTAATCATATTTTCAGTATCTTTATTAGTTTAAAGTTTAGTATCTGACGGTAAATTATGCCAGTAACACCCAGCAACAAATTTCCAAAATTTATACGCTTAATCCGATTTTGTCGATCACCGTGTCTATAGAAAGCTATTAGTGTAAACCTAAATTGGTATTGTAAGTAGGCTGGTTAGGTTTTTTTATTGGTAACGCCACCTCTGTATAAAAATCACTGGCTGTGCTGTGTGCAGTCTGTGTCTAGTTTGCATTGTTGTCTGCCATTGTAGTGTTGGGCAGCGGCAGCTGGATGTGAACAGCGCGTAGCGTTGCGCAGTTGGAGGTGAGCCGCCAGCAGTGGTGGATGTGGGGAGAGAGATGGCGAAGTTTTGTAATTTGTCATGAACTGCTATATATATTATGACTATTAAGGTAAATACATCGTTTGTTCTCTATTAAAATCTTTCATTTGCTAACTATGCCTATCAGTAGTTAGTGCCTTCCGTAGTTTGAATCTTTTATTTAGCTGGCAGTAGTGGCGCTCGCTGTATTGCACTAGTTCGAGTAACCAAGATTTTTGTGAGGTAAGCGATTTGTGAAATGCATAGGTTAATGTTAGTCAGGGCCATTCTTTTGTAGGGATTTTTGAAAGTCAGATTGCGTTGCGCTAAAAATATTGTGTGTCAGGTTAAGCACAGTCATGTATAATTGTTCAAAAGGGGACGTTTCATATGTCGACCCTTAGCCGAGGATACCTCATTGGAATCTTCTGATTTTTTCTTGTAGTTTGTGTAATTAGTGTAGATTTTGTTTATTGCTAGCGCGTAATTGTAGAGAGAATCTCCTTTATAGTTGCAGCCTTTCATTGTTGTACAGTAAAACAGTTGTGGCATGCATGTAGATTTGCACCAAGTATTTCGCAGCTGCGCTTGCAATTAACTACATATTATTTTCAGTGCTATGTTAATGTGTTCTCTTATTGTTGCTCTTCAAATTGTGTTTTTCTGTGTTATCGTGTGAAATATTGTGACAATAATGGCGTGTGAAAAACGTAATACTAGGTGAACAGACGACACAGTGTTACTGTGTGTGTACATTCTTGCTTGTTAGCTGCACGATCACGTAACGACTATAAGGCTCACATACTTAGAACATATACCGGCACTGCTAATGAGATTTTCATGCAACATTTTGGTTTACTTGAAATGACATTCTTTATTTGAAGTAATTTCTGTGGGATTAAATATGACTTAGCATTTGGTTTCTTTGACAGCTACACAATTATATCACAACACTACTAATGAGTGACAATTTACAATGTTGCTTTTGCGTTGTTTCTGTTTTATGTCTGCACAGTTTTATGTATTATTCTGGAAAGTAAAACATGTTTTAGTAATAACTTTTGTGGTATAGCTACAATGAGACAGCCTTTTCCGTAGCACAACAATACGTTACAGCACAGTACTTTCTTCATCACGGCAATAAGCGTAATAACTAAGATATCTATACGGAAAGCATTTCACTTTTGTTTATCATGAGGTAAGTACATTGACTTCTGCGGAACTTAGCTTTCGGAGGACGATAACTACGACACTTCCACAGAGATTATCGTACAACAAGACGCACAGTTTAGCGCTACAGTACACGAATTTGAGTGATTAATTTTGTACTTAAATCATTTATTTTTAAAGATATTTGAAGTACAGTGATACAAAGGTTTTCTGTGATACATTTCATTCCATTGCTGTAATCTGTAACACCTGAGGGTGTAATTATATCCTCAGGGGGGTACACGCTTACTTTGTGTATCATGTGTTTGGCAAGCACAAGGAGCCCTAGCTAATATGGTATATGCTTACACAACTTTACACATCGGTACCATATTTCTCTAACACATAATTACACAGCTATCTGATCATTTAACTGAGAGACATGTTTACGCAATTACACAGCTGGATAACTTCACACTTATGAAATTTTATTTTGTCTGTACTTTGTGAACTGTTCATATTTTTTCGGAACCATTGTGATACTATGAGAGCTTTGAATGATGTATTTGGTATGGGATCATGATTCTTAAAGTACGTTTGAGGCAGATGACACTTTTGACATGAGCAGAGAATTTTTTTTAGGTTTTGAAATTATTGGAGGAAGCTACGACGATTTTGAGAGTTGACTGAGGTGTTATGATGTTATTATTACGATGACTATGTGTATTATGCTGTTGCGGTATGTTTATGATCAGTAAGCTGATGCTATATGAGTTATTTGATTATGTTACGTATCTGTTATGATGAAATATTGAAGAAGTGTCGACGAATAAGTTAAGGAATAATGAGTAGTGGTTAGGGACTCTGGTTTGTGAAAAAGGTTGTTGGAAACCAAGAATCGTACTTTAAGAGTTATGAAATGTGTGTATATGCGTGAATGTATCACAATGCTGGCGAAAATTTTTTGGACGCTGTTATATTCACAGGATTTTGTTTCTACACATTTGTAACGCAAATTTTCGACTTGTGAAATTTTTATATGAGACTGTCACTGTAGCGAAAACTGCTGTCGTAAATATTTCGGTAAGAAAGGTAAGTGACCGTGACGTAATTCGTTGTGAGCGGCCAGGTGTGCCAGCCGCCTTGAGATAAAGCCATTAGGTGGTAGAAAAAAAAAAGGGAGGCCATTATCCTCGCTATTGACATTCCTTTGTAGAAAGCATCGTAAATACGACACCCTCAAACTTGAAAACATGATTACACTGTAGAGTTCTTAATTTATGATATTTACTGAAATGAAATGATGAGAAACATTTTATGTCTATTGTCTTGCTAGTTGAAAGATTGTTTACTGCATTATGAAATGCAATATGGCTAGTGAATGACATTTGACGCCTTGCTTTGCCCATTTTGTTTAATATCTTGTTTCTAGCGGCACTGGAGCATTGGCTAAAATAAAATTTTATAGATGTACTAATGTAAATATTTTCTGTCTACAGATCGAGTAAATAATAATTTTTTTAAAAAAATGAGGGAGCACAAAAAGACATTTACCTTCACAGGAACTGCATTCATAATTTTCTTTTCAAGTACTTGGTAATTTATTTTTGTAGAAATAGTTGTGGTGCACCACTTTAATTACTTAGACATTAAGATGTGATTATACATTTCCCTTATCTGCATTGTTATCTTTAGTGTACTATTTTTTCTGCTTGAGCTATGTCGTGTTTAGGTATAAGTTATTTCATTTTCTGCTATTGTCTGCCAGGCATAGTGCTACTAAATTTCACTATACATTACTATGTTAAGCCAGTTGTAATACTGATTTATTTTTCTTGTTTGCTGCTCATTGCCTTATATTAGTTGTAATATTGCTGCTTGCTTTGATTATTTCCATTTTTTTCATTGCTGTTTGTATTAATTGTTTTGTGCTGCTGAATTGCCTCGTCCCTTAGTTTAGCATCTGAGCTCAGTAGATTTAAGTTAGCTTAAGAGGGGGTAGACTACATAAGAAACTGACTATGGACAATAGGAAAAAATGCATTGAGAAGTTATATGAAAAAGATTTGGGCCAAAATGAGTATTGTACACTGAGAAATAATTATTTTGAAAGAAATATGAATAGAATACAGAAAGTAGGTATAGATAGGACTTTTTGAAATAATGAAGAACGAAGGGAGAGCTCCAAGAAGTAAAGAAAGTTTTGATTGCAAGATACTGCAGTAAAACAAACCCTGTCCTTTCCCTTTCTGTTATTCCACTGTGTTTGTGTACTCTTGTATATTTATGTTCTTCCTGTCTTTATATGTTTACCTCATAAGACTTATGTTGTAGAATCAGCTACATGAACTATGATGAGGAATACTGTTATCCTCAAATATAATTTGCATTAATAACATGTTATTTACTTTGTAAAGATGTTTAGACATTATTTATCTGTTCTGTTTTGTTGCTCATATGCCCGCATCTCGTGGTCGTGCGGTAGCGTTCTCGCTTCCCACGCCCGGGTTCCCGGGTTCGATTCCCGGCGGGGTCAGGGATTTTCTCTACCTCGTGATGTCTGGGTGTTGTGTGCTGTCCTTAGGTTAGTTAGGTTTAAGTAGTTCTAAGTTCTAGGGGACTTATGACCACAGCAGTTGAGTCCCATAGTGCTCAGAGCCATTTGAACCATTTTTGTTGCTCATATGTGAAGTTGATGTTTCAAAAGTTATTCTGATCTTTATGTATGTACTTATGTCACAATTCCTGTAACACTGACATATATGTTATTTCGATTCTTTTGTAAAGCCTGTACTACAAATGTTCTCTGTATTGCTATGTTCTTTAATGATGTATTTTGTACCTTTGTAATTGTATTCTTATGTTATAAAATTGTAATTGACACTAATTCATCAAATTAAGCAACTTGTAAGTTACATTTCACTGCACACGTTTCTGTTGGTCATAGTATATGGACAATATGTGAGAAGTAGGGACTGATAGTGTTTGCACGTGTGTTAATGATTCAGCAAGGGACTGGATAACAGCATTGCTGGTTCTAAGGACAATTTCAAAAACTTTGGGAGTGCACAAGTGGTGGTTTATGGACTTGCTATCACGGGGTGAATAGTCTTCGTCGGTGGAGGTGCAACGTCAGTCGGTGGGAGTTGTATGATCCGAAGCTGGAGGCACTCGGACCGAAGGTGACCTTCCTTGCCGCATCCGGAACACGTTTTCTGCTGGCCGTCATAAAGAACTATGGACCGGCACCTATCTGTAGGCAGGACGGTAAGTGTTGCTGGAGGTCAATGCGCAATTGGCGTACTCCATTGGGCACTGGATACGTCTTAAACTGGGTCCATTTTTCAGTCACGTGTTCGTGTACTGTACCGTAGGGACGGAGCGCCGCCACAACGTCTGCTGCAGGGAGTTCAAATAGTAGTTCAAATATGCTGATAGCCGGCCGAAGTGGCCGTGCGGTTAAAGGCGCTGCAGTCTGGAACCGCGAGACCGCTACGGTCGCAGGTTCGAATCCTGCCTCGGGCATGGATGTTTGTGATGTCCTTAGGTTAGTTAGGTTTAACTAGTTCTAGGGGACTAGTTCTAGGGGATTAATGACCTCAGCAGTTGCGTCCCATACTGCTCAGAGCCATTTGAACCATTTTTTGAAATATGCTGATAGTCCAGAGTCCCAGTGCGACATGGCCGCTCCCATGTTGCCAACATTTCCGTCTGCGTGGCAGAAACGGAGTTCTTGTTTCATCTCACGAAACACCTTGGCGCATGTAGCTTCGTTTTTGAGTTTTGCATAAGCCGTGTTACTGACGATGGAAAAGTGTATGACAACAATGTCGGCAGCTACGATCTTGGTTTTCTCTTTCAAAAAGCTTTCTACTTCGAGCGCCTTTGGTCTGGTAAAGTCATTCCGAAAGGAGAATTTCAAGGTTCATCTTCCGTATTGGTTTGCCATGATCTTGTAGCGCTAGGGCGTCACGTAGTGTCTGCTGAAAGAAGTAAACAAGGTGCGCGGTCCCGCGCTGCTGGCGGAAAGCACTCGCTGCACGTCTGCTTCGCGAGAGCCGGACTGTCCATCAGAGTTACCTAGGCACGACTCACGACCCGGCCTCTTAGCTTTAATTCTGCCAATACCTCGTCTCCTACCTTCCAAACTTCACAGAAGCTCTTCTGCAAACCTTGCAGAACTAGCACTCTGGAAACTAGCACTCCTTTCTTCCGGGAGTGCTAGTTTTGCAAGGTTTACAGGAGAGCTTCTGTGAAGTTTGGAAGGTAGGAGCGGGGTACTGGCAGAACAGAAGCTGTGAGGACGGGTCGTGAGTAATGTTTGGGTAGCTCAGACGGTAGAGCACTTGCCCGCGAAAGACAAAGGTCCCGAGTTCGAGTTTCGGACCGGCACACAGTTTTAATCTGGCAGGAAGGTTTAAGGCATGGGGTAACGGAAAGAAATACAGAAAGAAAGGAGGACGGCCTACAAGTAACAAGGTGATTGACATAGGTGATGTGGGGCTAAATAATCTGTTTCACACAGAAGAGGAAGATGATTCTAATGAAAATGACGTCGAAAAGATGGAGGAGCCAAAATCAGTCAGCGGTAGATCCAGTCTTGCTGGGAGGTGAATTTGTAGAGAAGTCCGAGGAAACATCACTCTATTGCAATAATTAGGTGGAAATAGAGGACGTTAATGTAAATATTTGTGTCTGTGAAGGTGATGTTGCGACTGACTTTTCAGCTGGAGAGCTATGAATTAATGTGGTGACTGAAGTAGATGATTCAGTTATAAATGGAAATGCTGACAGCGATTTTCATTGTGAAAATAACGTGACGGCTGAAGATGATGCATCTGAGGAAGATATCTGTAGATTTGGTTCCTTTGAGGGAGGTGAACCAATGATAACTGATGAGGATGAGGATATAATGAATATGTTGGAGGTAAACGATGAAAATAGAGGTGCTTGCATTAAGAAACATTCGGTTTTGGGTAAGGATATGGACAAGAAGTGCTACATTAAAGACGGAGGTGAAAGACTGGAGATCATATGGCTTAGTGATAAAAACCTAGTTACCTGATTTCTGGAAGTGCGAGAAATTCAAAGTGGCGAGAGTACTAAAAGAAGCAGAGATGAAGTAGGAGCGGAAGAGGCATTTTATGAATTAATTAATGATGACTGCCAGGTAGAAGAGTTGTCGGGAGTAAATAGGTGTAGCAATGACGCTGTGAAGAAAGCTATTCGCGTTGTTTCTACCCGTAATGAGAATGAAACCGAATATATTGACGATGATGCTAGTGATGACAAAGCGAGAAGATTGAACAATTATGCGACAGATGATTGGCGATTCCGTAGCCATGAGTATAGGAACTCGTATGTTGCAGAGTACGAAAGACGAACCAGGGGCTAGCGATTTAATTGAGGAATTAAGAGTAGAAAGTAGTAACGACTAGGTGGAAGGCGAAGCTTGTGTGCTGGATGCGAGAGAGATGGGAAGACATGTTGAAACTGATTTTTTGTCAGGAAAGCGCTTTAAAAATGAAAGTATTGAAAGCGTTCAGCGTATTATAGGAATAGAAGTGGGTAAAGAAAAAGTATGCGCTCTTTTAGATTCATGGAGTAACATGTCGTCGATAGCGGAAAGTTTTGTAGAGGAAATCAAGAACGAGAAACTGACAATTTTTCCAGTGCCGGGAGTGAAAATCGAAACCGTCACAGGTGGGCTCAGCAAGCCAGTAAAACACGATATGCTTTTATAATTTAATTGTGGCTGTTATAAGATTAAGACGGCATGCTTCATTGCAAATGGGTTGACGAAAAATGTAGTTTTAGGTAAAGGTTTTCCTCGTAAGTATAAGTCGTCGCGAAATGGCGAGGACAAGTGTTTCGAGTTTGTTTTGGAGATACAGGACATAGAATAAGGCTCAAGAATATGCACACTGGCGAGCAACGAATTGCGCATACGGAAAGAATGGGTGGATGGAGTAAAGCAGGACCTATGATTGAACAAATTAGAGATATGGTGGAACCGGTGGAAAGTCCACTAGTGAAGAGAAAGACGAGCTTTGCAAGTTACTGGGGAGGTGGGAGGATACCATCTCTGACATGAAAATGGTATCAAAGTAAAACCACTGATAGGGAAGCAGTAATGGTGAGACTGAATCCGATGTTGAAACGGGATGTCATAGATCAATGTGGAAGTAACTATTGAAATCCGATAGTCATAGTAAAGAAAAAGGACAGTTCGGTGAGGATAGTGCTTGACATTTGGAAATTAAACAAAGAGATAGTCAAGAGGGTAACATGGTTGAAAAGAACTTCGAGAAAGTTAAACTGATGCCAACCGTAGGTTCAGCCCCATGGTTCTGGCGGGTCACACTGGCGGAAGAAAGTAGGCGAAATACTGCATTCTTCTTTGAAGTGCCATCAACATATAAAACGATATGATCTTTAGGTCGTTCAACCACTATCCTCTCAATAAGTTTTCGAATTTGATCTTTGCTGCTCCCTTAACCAATTTTTCATTCACTTTTTTCTACTTGCAGCAAAGTAGAGCAATTATCTCAGCAACGGTATCTTTATCGTCCAGCATTTCGGACCACAATATTGTTGTACAATATTGTTGAGCAGCATAGGGAGAATTGCTGTAATATTGCACAATTTTACTAAAATACTGATTGTCTACAGGGCACTTTAGTTTTTCTATAAAATCCAAAAGATAACTGACTTTCACTTATTCTCGTAGTTAGTTTCAATTGAAATAAAACGCTTAGTCTATTTAACTTCAAATTAGCAATCAAACCGAAATATTTTCACTTAAAAAACACCAAACTCACATCAGAACCAAAAAATATCTACTATAGTGCGGTTTTAATATTTTCTCGATAAATCTGTATTATTCGCAGTGCTCCGTATATATGCTCTCTGGCTTTGAAAATTTCATTTCAGTTTAACCCAAAATACTACCATTACTGGCCTAGTTCATAATAAAACGAATGCGTCAATTAGCTAAGGAAACATAAAAGCGAGTGGCTGTATATGGTTTTAAAATACACACATCGAAAAAAGTTTTGCATCACCTCGGTTCCGAGAGCTCCTGAACATGTACAGAAAATCGGAATAGAGATCAACATAAACAACATTTCCGCCCTTTTTACTGCTCATGAAAACCACGCCTTGCATGTTGCACCACCATACAGCGAGACCTTCAGAGGTACCTCTAATACCCAATAGCACGTCCGACATACTATCCACAAGTTCATCAAGGCACTGTGGGTCCAGACTGTCACACTCCTTAACGGCGATTCGGCGTAGATCCCTCAGAGTGGTTGGTGGGTCACGTCGTCCGTAAACAGCCCTTTTCAATCTATCCCAGGCATGTTCAATAGGGTTCATGTCTGGAGAGCATGCTGGCCACTCTAGTCGAGCGATGTCGTTACCCTGAAGGAAGTCATTCACAAGATGTGCACGATGGGGGCGCAAATTGTCGTCCATGAAGACAATGCCTCGGCAATATGCTGCTGATATGGTTGCACTATCGGTCGGAGGATGGCATTCACGTATCATACAGCCGTTATGGCGCTATCTATGACCACCAGCGGCGATGTCGGCCCCACATAACGCCACCCCAGCAGGAAACCTCCACCTTGCTGCACTCGCTGGACAGTGTGTCTAAGGCGTTCAGCCTGACCGGGTTGCCTGGAAACAAGTCTCCGACGTTTTTATGGTTGAAGGCATATGCGACACTCATTGGTTAAGAGAACGTGATGCCAATCCTGAGTGGTCCATTCGGCACGTTGTTGGGCTCATCTGTACCGCGCTGCATAGTGTCGTGGCTACAAAGATGGACCCCGTTATGGACGTCTTGAGTGAAGTAGCGCATCATGCAGCCTATTGCGAGCAGTTTGAGTCGTAACACGACGTTCTGTGGCTGCACGAAAAGCATTATTCAACATGGTGGCGTTGCTGTCGGGATTCCTCCGAGCCATAATCCGTAGTTATCTGTCATCCACTGCAGTAGTAGCACTTGGGCGGCCTGAGCGACTCTCTCTGCATCTCCTCCATGTCCGAACAATATCGCTTTGGTTCACTCCGAGACGCCTGGACACTTCCATTGTTGGGAGATCTTCCTGGCACAAAATAAAAATGCGGACGCGATCGAACCGCGATACTGACCGTCTAGACATGGCTGAATTACAGACAACATGAGCCATGTACCTCCTTCCTAGTGAGATGACTGGAACTGATCGGCTTCGGATCCCTTCGTCTAATAGGCGCTGCCCATGCATGGTTGTTTACATCTTTGGGGGGGTTTAGTGACATCTCTGAACAGTCAAAGGGACTGTGTCTGTGATACAGTATCCACAGTTAACGTCTATCTTCAGGAGTTATGGGTACTGGGGTGATGCAAAACTTTTCTTGATGTGTGTGTATAAGTAGTCTTTCTCAGGACAGTTTACGTCTGTCTTCAAGTGTCTGTCAGTTCAGTTTCTTCAGCACCTTTGTGAGACTCTTTCACAGGTCAAAAAGAAACCTGTGACCATCCGTGCTGTTCTTCTCTGTATATGTTCAGTATCCCCTGTTGTCCCTATCTGATATGGGTCCCATATATTTGAGCAATATTCTACGATGGGTCACACGAGTGATTCACAAGTGTCTGTCAGTTCGGTTCCTTCAGCATCTTTGTGAGACTCTTTCACAGGTCAAAAAGAAACCTATGACCATCCGTGCTGTTCTTCTCTGTATACGTTCAATATCCCTTGTTGGCCCTATCTGATACAGGTCCCATATATTTGAGCAATATTCTAGAATGGGTCACACGAATGATTCACGAGCAATCTCTTTTATAGACTGATTGCACTTACCTACTATTCTACCAATAATCCGAAGCCTGCTACCCGCTTTAACTACGACTGAGCTTGCGAGGTCGTTCCATTCCAAATCCCCACAAGTGTTACAAATGGTTCAAATAGATCTAAGCATTATGCGACTTAACATCTGAGGTCATCAGTCCCCTAGACTTAGAACTACTTAAACCTAACTAACCTAAGGGCATCACACACATCCACGCCAAGGCCGGATTCGAACCTGCGACCGTAGCAGCAGCGCGGTTCCGGACTGAAGCGCCTAGAACCGTTTTTTCTAGAGCACAAAGCAATTTGGCAGTCTTTGTTACCCTTTGAAATCTTATCAATGTCTGACTGAATGGTTGTGCAGTATTTTCAGAGAGTAGTTCAATATATGTGAAAAGTCTGAGATTAGTATTATCTGTAGGGTCATTAAATCATAAGGGACGATCAACAAGTATCTGTTTAAGGGCGTTGTTTCAGCGTATATGCAACGCAGTGCGAATCGGGGATATAAGCACCAACTTGTAGCCAAGGTAATAGTGTGGCGTTCGTGACTTTCTGGTGCGCGTGCAGTAAATGCGGAAACGTGAATTGTTTGTTTTGTTTTGGATTGGGTTGTTTGGGGAAGGAGACCAGACAGCGAGGTCACCGGTCGAAACGTGAACTGTGCCGACGTTATTACCAAATGCGTCCAAACAGGAGCAGAGTGCTGCAAAAATGGCTCTGAGCACTATGGGACTTAACATCTGTGGTCATCAGTCCTCTAGAACTTAGAACTACTTAAACCTAACTAACCTAATGACATCACACACATCCATGCCCGAGGAAGGATTCGAACCTGCGACCGTAGCGGTCACGCGGTTCCAGACTGAAGCGCCTAGAACCGCACGGCCACACCGGCCGGCGGAGCAGAGTGCTATTATTCATTTCTTGGCTGCGGAAGGACAGATACCACTATACATCCATCGGAGAATGAAGAATATGTATTGGGCAGCATGTCTGTCAGAAACTGCCGTTGTGGAATAGTGCGCGACAAGGGGTGCTGCCGCTTCATGATAACGCAAGCTCCCCTATCTCAAATGTAGTAATCCAGAAGTTACGCCAACTCAAATGGCAGACACACAAGCATCTGTCCTGTACCACGCGATTATCAAGCGTTCGGTTCTTAAAAAAGGCCTTGAAGGGTCGGCAACTCCGGTCGGACGAGAATGTGCAGCAGACAGTAATGGATTTTTTCAAGCAGCGTGACACGCTGATTTAACGAGTGTCTTCAACCTGTTCCGTCGGTGGGATTATTGCCTCAATGCTCAAGGCGATTTTGCCTGTTTGGCATACAGATTCTGGACTGTACGTCCTCCGAAAGGGGACTTCTTGAACGCTACTTATGCGACACGAACAACAACGCATCCACCACACTTCCATGGCTATCCTGATTTAGGTTTACCGTGATTTCCCTAAAATCGATTCAGGCAAATGCCGGGATGGTTCATTTGAAAAGGCATGGCCGACTTCCTTCCCCATCCTTCCCTAATCCGATGGGACCTCTGATCTCGCTGTTTGCTTTCCTCCCCCGAATCAGCCAACCAGCCAACCACTTCCCTGGGGAACACCGGAAGTTACGACTACATCTGCCGATGATTCTGCATCCAAGATAACAAGCTGCGTCGTCCTTTCCAAGAAAATCCCAATCCAGTCGCAAATTCTGCTTGATACCGCTTACGATCGTACTTTTGATATTAAGAGTAGATGTGGTGATGAGTTAAATGGTTTTAGGAAATCTAGAAACACTGCAGCTGACTGATTACCATGATGCATGACTTTCAAGATATCGTGTGTGGAAATTGTCAGTTGTGTTTCACGTGATCAATGTTTTCGGAGTACATCGTGGTTGGCATGGAGGAAGTCATTCGGTTCGAGACGCCGTGTTACATTTGAGCTCAGGATATGTTCTAACATTTTGCAATAAGTGGGTGTCAAGCATGTTAGACCGTAGTTTTGTGGATCACTTTTCCTTCTCACGCTTGCGAGGCCTATACTTTCTTCCAACTACTCGACACGGTTTTTTGTTCGAGGGATCTACAATAGATTATGGTGAAAAGAAATTCGGTATAAAATCGGATAGCTATGGAGCTTTTCCAGTTTTGGCGTTTTTATTTGTTTCTCAACACCAATGGCACTTAATGTTGTCTTAGCAGTGGTGTGAGAATTAAATTGGAGCAATACCCGAGGATTTTCATTTGCACGAGGGAGTGATGAGAAGTAATGCTACTGAATTTTTTATGTGAAAACTCTTAAAGCTTTTTAAATACACTACTGCCCATTAAAATTGATACACCACGAAGATGGCGTGCTACAGACGCGAAATTTATCCGACAGGAAGAAGATGCTATGATATGCAAATGATTAGCTTTTCAGAGCATTTACACAAGGTTGGCGCCAGTGGCGACACCTACAATGTGCTGACATGAGGAAAGTTTCCAACCGATTTCTCATACACAAACAGCAGTTGACCGGCGTTGCCTGGTGAAACGTTGTTGTGGTGCTTCGTGTAAGGAGGAGAAATGCGTACCATCACGTTTCCGACTTTGATAAAGGTCGGATTGTAGAGTATCGCGATTGCGGTTTATCGTATCGAGACATTGCTGTTCGCTTTGATCAAGTTCCAATGACTGTTAGCAGAATATGGAATCGGTGGGTTCAGGACGGTAATACGGAACGCCGTGCTGGATCCCAACGGCCTCGTATCACTAGCAGTCGAGATGACAGGCATCTTATCCGCATGGCTGTAATGGATCGTGCAGCCACGTCTCGATCCCTGAGTCAACAGATGGGGACGTTTGCAAGACAACAACCATCTGCACGAACAGTTCGACGACGTTTGCAGCAGCATGGACTATCAGCTCGTGGAGCATGGCTGCGGTTACCCTTGACGCTGCATCACAGACAGGAGAGTCTGCGATGGTGTACTCAACGACGAACCTGGGTCCACGAATGGCAAAACGTAATTTTTTCGGATGAATCCAGGTTCTGTTTACAGCATCATGATGACCGCATCCATGTTTGGCGACATCGCGGCCAACGCACATTGGACGCGTGTATTCGTCATCGCCATACTGGCGTATCACCCTGCTTGATGGTAAGGGGTGCCACTGGTTACACGTCTCGATCACCTCTTGTTCGCATTGACGGCACTTTGAACAGTGGACGTTACATTTCAGATGTGTTACGACCCGTGGCTCTACCCTTCATTCGATCCCTGCGAAACCCTACATTTCAGCAGGATAATGCACGACCGCGTGTTGCAGGTCCTGTACGGGCCTTCCTGGATACAGAAAATGCTCGACTGCTACCCTGGGCAGCACATACTGCAGATCTCTCACCAATTGAAAACGTCTGGTCAATGGTGGCCGAGCAACTGGCTCGTCACAATACGCCAGTCACTGCTCTTGATCAACTGTGGTATCGTGTAGAAGCTGCATGGGCAGCTGTACATGTACACACCATCTAAACTCTGACTCAATGGCCAGGCGTATCAAGGCCGTAATTACGGCCAGAGATGGTTGTTATAGGCACTGATTTCTCAGAATCTATGCACCCAAATTGCGTGAAAATGTAATCACATGTCAGTTCTAGTATAATATATTTGTCCAATGAATACCCGTTTATCATCTGCATTTCTTCTTGGTGTAGCAATTTTAATGGCCAGTAGTGTAAAATAAATGTTATTGACATTCCACATCCCTATTCGTCATGTTTACGTATTTGAAGCCCTCTGCCGCTACAGGTCTCCGAAATGTAGCGTGTAACGTGGTGTGTATAACATAACTATGTCGGTGCGTGCTGTAATCGAGTGTCGAATTCGAAGAGTTCGTCCACACAAGGAGCAGCCTTTCCTTCTGCATGATAATGCGAGACCACACGCGAGCACTGAGACTTCTGCAACAATCCAACGCCTTGTGTTCAGATTTTCATCCATTTTCAAAACTTAAAGGACGTCTTCGAGAACTTCGCTTTGATAGTGTTGAAGCGGTGCAAGCAGAGGTGAGGGTATAACTCCGTCAACAAAGTCAAACATTCTGAAGTGACGGTATCAACAAACTGGTCCCTCGTTGGGGGAAATATCATTGCCAGCGTGACTACGTTAGGAAATAAATAATTATGGTGGTGGTAAGTTCCTATGGGGCATAACTGCTGAGGCCATCGGTCCCTAGGCTTACACACTAGTTAATCTAACTTAAACTAACTTACGCTAAGTATTACACACACACCCGTGCCCGAGGGAGGACTCGAACCTCCGACGAGGGGAGCCGCGCGAATTGTGGCAAGGCGCCCCTGACGGCGCGGCTACCCGCATGAAGAACAAAGATGTAGATGGTGAATAAAGCATGTTTTATTTAAAAATCCTTAAGAGTTTCCACGTAAACAATTCGAAGGCATTACTTTCGAGCGTACCCTCGTGAAGGAACATTTGAAAACAGTCTTCGTACATCCATAGTTGAAATGGAGGACAGTGGGACGTCGGGTGGCATACATTTATATTAAAAATGAAGAAATCCCTCCAGCTGTATTTAAGGTGTCGATTTTATTCTGCAAACTATTTTCAACGTTGTAACAACTTCATCTTCAGGCCGATACACTTGTTGACGTCAACTGCGTGCGCCTGATACTAAAAGTCAGTGGTGAGATACGGACGTGCAAATACAGCTGGAGGAATTTCTTCATTTTTAATATAAATTTGAAAACAGAGTTCAGCATTTCTGCTTTTGCTTTGCTACCCCTAACATCAGTCCCTGTCTCCTACATGGATGCATTATCGCTAACTTCGATATTACTGACAGCCTTTACATATGAGGTGCGGCTAGAAAAAAACCGGACTGATGCTGGAAAAAACATTTATTTACAATTATTTACAATTTCATGTTATCTCCTTCAATGTACTCTCCTCCTCGGTCTCTACACCACTCCATACGAATTTTCCACTGTTCATAGCAATGCTGCAGATCATTTTCGGTAAGTCCATACATTACTTCCGTCGCTTTTTCTTTTACTGGTTCAACAGTCTCAAATCTAGTTCCTTTCAAAGCTGACTTGACTTTCGGGGAAAAGAAAAAAGTCACAGGGGGCAAATCAGGTGAGTAGGGTGGATGATCTAAGATGGGAATGTTGTGTTTTGCCAAAAACGTCTTCACTGACAACGCACTGTGAGCTGGGGCATTGTCTTGGTGAAGGATCCATGACTTTTTTCTCCACAAATCGTTCCGTTTTCTCCGTACTCGCTCACGTAGGGTAGCCAGGACGCTAATGTAGTAATGCTGATTCACTGTTTGTCCCTCTGGTACCCAATCAATGTGCACAATCCCTTTGATGTCAAAAAAAAAAAAAAAAACAATCATCATTGCCTTGAATTTCGATTTTGACATTCGTGCTTTTTTTGTCGTGGAGAACCAGGAGTTTTCCAATGCATCGATTGGCGTTTAGTTTCGGGATCGTAAGTAAAAAACCACGATTCATCGCAAGTAATAACATTTTGTAAGAAGGTGGGATCACTTTCAATGTTTTCCAGGATGTCAGAACAAATCATTCTTCGGCGTTCCTTCTGTTCACTTGTGAGACACTTTGGAACCATTTTTGAACACACTTTGTTCATGTTGAAACTTTCATGAAGAATCTGCCTAACACTTTCCTTGTCAACTCCTGTTAACTCAGACACTGCTCTGATTGTTAAACGGCGATCTTGTCGAACAAGTTTACCGATTTTTTCAATGTTTGCATCAGTTTTTGCTGACAACGGTCTGCCAGTGCGAGTGTCATCACTGGTGTCTTCGCGGCCATCTTTAAATCGTTTAAACCACTCAAACGCTTGTGTTCGCGATAAACAATCATCGCCGTACACTTGTTGTAACATTACAAACGTTTCACTTGCAGATTTTCCTAGTTTGAAACAAAATTTGATGTTAACACGCTGTTCTTTCTGTTCACTCAACATTTTCCGACGCTCAGACAAAACGTCAACTACTTAAAACAGACGCCACGGGCAGACTGAGTGCAGGAGGCAGATGAAACTCGAGCAGTAGGCGGAGCGAGAGTCACGTGACAGGCCACGCGACTTTCAGCCTTATTGCATTCGTTTTATTGTTTCAACAGTACTAGTCCGGTTTTTTTCTAGCCACACCTCGTATGTCCTGAATTTCTTTGTGTGTTGTTTGCCGCGCGGGGTAGCCGCGTTGTCTAAGGCGCCCTGTCACGGTCCATACGGCTCCCTCCTCTCCCGTCGGAGGTTCGAGTCCTCCCTCGGGTATAGGTGTGTGTGTTGTCCTTAGCGTAAGTTAGTTTAAGTTAGATTAAGTAGTGTGTAGGCTTAGGGACCGATGACCTCAGCAGTTTGGTCCCATAAGACCTTACCACAAATTCCCAATTTTCTTTGTGTATTGTGAACGATCCTTTGATGAAATTCTGCTGCGGTAGTCTTTAACGGCTTCATGCAGTGCCCACTTGATACTCAATTGCATTTCATTCAGAATCTCCCTGTCTCCAGCAGAGTAGTAATAATGCCAGCTTCGTTCTTTCCCACTACATACAGTTCGTTCCTTAGCCAGGTAGGAAGAATCGCACTTGCAAAGCACGTGTGTCATCGACACTGTTAAGAAGTCTCACTTATATGCGTTAAGTTATTAGCCTGATACATGCAACCCGCTTCCCTCAGTACCATCCTTGCCCCCTCCACTCCCCCTATTCCGTCCTCCCACTCGTCATCCCTCTTAACGATGCGTGTAATTTCGCCACGCGGCGTGTTGTGACAACGCTTTAAGGCTTCAAATGGTAAGGCAGTCCGCGGACGCCGGAACCGGTAATCAAATACACCCGTGCCTTGGTGGCTGCCTGGCCGAGCCGACGGCGTGCGTTTGCGCGCCAAAACGAATGGGCCATGTGAGTTATTATTTCTTCCATTCCGTTTACGAGTTTCCATGAATAAATTTCAGGTGGCGCGGCATCTCGGTTAAAGTTTGTGGCGGGCTCGTGGTGACGAATGGCGCAGGTAGGGGAGTTAAGAGGGAGAGGGGGGGGGGGAGCTTGGGTATGGGGGGGAGGGCTGATTTAAGAGCCGCAGGCGGACGAGAGCCTTCTGCTGGTACCCTACGAAGAATCCGGTGCACCTGGAGGAAGTCGCGCGGCTAGACGGGCGATCATGTCACTGCACTTGGTGGTGCCTATTACCACGGTTCTGCAGAGAAGCTCTTTAAAGCTCTGCTACTGGTAAGCTTACGACCGCTTTTTGAGGTGGTTGTGCGATAGAAAGTAAGCTCGTAAGCCCTGAAAAATTGTCATCCATAGATAACGAGATTGTACCAACCTCCGTAGGGGAGACCGCTAATGCGTGTCCGTGCTGTGGCGTTCGACTCCGAGGTAAGCCGTTTCGAACCCGGGTTGTGGATGTAATTTTCACTGCCAGTATTTGGTTGACAAGATGAGGAGAGCTAATGACGCAAAGTTCATGTTCAACAGTCTTTGAGCCAATCTCATGGGTTAAATTCCATTCCTCTCCGTCCGTTGGATAGGGATGTTAAGCTCGGTAGCCGCTAGGTGCTATTTGAGAGGACTAGACTATGTGCCGTCACTGGGTATAACCCTTTCCCTTCTATGGTCATCTTCATCATCGTCATACAACACAAACATAATGCCACGCTATACACATATCTATTATACGCAGCTACCTTCAACAAATAGAGGTAAGCCACAACTCTCACATTGTTGTTGTGGTCTTCAGTCCAGAGACTGGTTTGATGCAGCTCTCCATGCTACTCTATCCTGTGCAAGCTTCTTCATCTCCCAGTACCTACTGCAACCTACACCCTTCTGAATCTGTTTAGTGTATTCATCTCTTGCTCTCCCTCTACGATTTTTACCCTCCGCGCTGCCCTCCAATACTAAATTGGTGATCCCTTGATGCCTCAGAACATGTCCTACCAACCGATCCCTTCTTCTAGTCAAGTTGTGACACAAACTCCTCTTCTCCCCAATTCTATTCAATAGCTCCTCATTAGTTATGTGATCTACCCATCTAATCTTCAGCATTCTTCTGTAGCACCACATTTCAAAAGCTTCTATTCTCTTCTTGTCCAAACTATTTATCATCCATGTTTCACTTCCATACGTGGCTACACTCCATACAAATACTTTCAGAAACGACTTCCTGACATTTAAATCTATACTCGATGTTAACAAATTTCTCTTCCTCAGAAACGCTTTCCTTGCCATTGCCAGTCTGCATTTTATATCCTCTCTTGCTCCCCAAATAGCAAAACTCCTTTACTACTTTAAGTGTCTCATTTACTAATCTAATACCCTCAGCATCACCCGACTTAATTCGACTACATTCCATTATCCTCGTTTTGCTTTTGTTGATGTTCATCTTATATCCTCCTTTCAAGACACAGTCCATTCCGTTCAGCTGCTCTTCCAGGTCCTTTGC
Organism: Schistocerca americana; assembly: GCF_021461395.2. Taxonomy (NCBI): domain Eukaryota; kingdom Metazoa; phylum Arthropoda; class Insecta; order Orthoptera; family Acrididae; genus Schistocerca; species Schistocerca americana. The sequence continues at coordinate 764,878,024 of NC_060122.1, read as the reverse complement.
TGTCTCTGACAGAATTACAATGTCATCGGCGAACCTCAAAGTTTTTATTTCTTCTCCCTGGATTTTAATACCTACTCTGAATTTTTCTTTTGTTTCCTTTGCTGCTTGCTCTATATACAGATTGAATAACATCGGGGATACGCTATAACCCTGTCTCACTCCCTTCCCAACCACTGCTTCCCTTTCATGTCCCTCGACTCTTATAAACTGCCATCTGGTTTCTGTACAAATTGTAAATAGCCTTTTACTCCATGTATTTTACCCCTTCCACCTTCACAATTTGAAAGAGAGTATTCCAGTCAACGCTGTCAAAAGTTTTCTCTAAGTCTACAAATGCCAGAAACGTAGGTTTGCTTTTCCTTAATCTAGCTTCTAAGATAAGTCGTAAGGTCAGTATTGCCTCACGTGTTCCAACATTTCTACGGAATCCCAACTGATCTTCCCCGAGGTCGTCTTCTACCAGTTTTTCCATTCGTCTGTAAAGGATTCGTGTTAGTATTTTGCACCCGTGGCTTATTAAACTGATAGTTCGGTAATTTTCACATCTGTCAACACCTGCTTTCTTTGGGATTGGAATTATTATATTCTTCTTGAAGTCTGAGGGTATTTCGCCTGTCTCATACATCTTGCTCACCAGTTGCTAGAGTTTTGTCAGGGCTGGTTCTCTCAAGGCTGTCAGTAGTTCTAATGGGATGCTGTCTACTCCTGGGGCGCTCGCATGTCCGAAAGGAAAGCGGCCATTGCGAGTAGAAAATCCTTCCGGGCTAGGCGGCTGAACAAGGGATGGGGAAAACGATACAGAGATTTTGGTTCTGAAAAGCCGGCTTTTCGCGGTATTTGTTTGGTCTTGGTTGTAACAGGTTTTTTATTTTTTACTAAAACGAATGAAATACCAGTACGTCAATTTGCCATAGTAGCAGTGCTAAAATTTTTAGTTTTAAAATAAAGCATTCTTTAGAAACGAGTGGTGTCTATTCCGAAAGTTTGCATTGCACTGAAATATTGCGTTATTCATAAAATTGCAAAAAGCGATCAGTCCTATTTCAATAACAACCCCAACAGTAACGAGCGACTAACTCGAAACGTAAGAATCTGTAAAGGAATGCTTAGACAAAGATGTACCTGTTGCTGTGTAGTGTGGGCTGTTAGACGATGCTTGTACACGTGCTGTGTGCGAGACTTGCCCACACCTGGTTAAAACGTCATTCTAAATCGTTAAAGTAAAAGAAAACATCTACACACAAACTTATTTTTTCTCTGCCATTTCTCTGAAATAATAAAACAGAAAGTAAACTAGGCAACAGAAATAAATTAAAAACTTTTCTTTCATAGTTTGTAATGAAAATAACAAGTAGCTTATTTGCTATGTCTACGTAATATGCCTGATCTGCTTGTAGCCCTTCGAAGTGGACAATTTAACACGACAAATAGGAGCAGCCCAACCTGAATTTTCACCCTTCAGCACTGATTATTCGTAATGCCTAAATAGTGGTTACAGCCTGGTTTTTGAGCAGAACTTCAAAAAATTACAATCAAAGGGAAAGTACAGGTATTTTTTTTTTTATTCAGCACTTCATTACTTTTCTAGAAGAGCAGCGAACGGTTCCGAGTAAAGGTCACTGGTGTCATCGGAAGGAGCTGGCCGGAGTGGCCGAGCGGTTCTAGGCGCTTCAGTCTGGAACCACGCAACCTCTACGGTCGCAGATTCGAATCCTGCCTCGGGCATGGATGTGTGTGATGTCCTTAGGTTAGTTAGGTTTAAGTAGTTCTAAGTTCTAGGGGACTGATGACTTCAGATGTTAAGTCCCATAGTGCTCAGAGCCATTTGAACTATTTTTTCATCGGAAAGAGGGTGGTATTCTTGTCTACTGCACGCAGAAGACTTAATGAAAGCGGCGTGTACTAATGGTTCATTGCTCGTCACAAGGTGGGGGCGGCAGGAGGGGAGAATGCAGCGGACATACCACTAATACATAAACTCATATCAATGGATGATAGTGGTTTTCGACAGTAAGTCCTGGTTTAGCTTGCTGTGTAAGAGAAGACATGGTTTGCTTTGGCACACTTCACCAAACGTTTTCTAGTGGACAGCATAATTAATGACTTCTTCGACAAGCTTTAAAGAGACAATAGGTCACACGCAGAGGATAATTTTTCTATCATTTAGAGTAATAAAATATGAACGATAAACGGTTTACACAAGAAGAGAACAGTAGGTTTTGAAATATGGAGCTACAGAAGAATGCTGAAAATTAGATGGGTAGACCGCGTAACTAATGAGGAGGTACTGTATTGAACTGGGGAGAGAAGAAATTTGTGCCGCAAGTCTACAAAAAAAGGAATCAGCTGATAGGACACATTCTGAGACATGAAGGAATCACCAGTGTAGTGTTGAGGGAAGAGGGGAGGGGGGGAGGGGTCAGTAGAGGGAGAGAATTCAGAAGAAAGTAGGTTACAGCAGTTATTCGGTAATGAAGAGGCTTGCACAGGATAGGTTAGCATAGAGAGATGCATCGTGCCGGTCTTCGGATTGAAGACCGCAGCAACAACATTAATGAACATAACCTTTTCAGGTTATCTTTCTTGAATAATGTGCACGAGTTACTTCAGATGAACAATGCACCGCAGTCAACTCGTAGCAGCATAATAGTTGCTCTGCTCCTGTTCAGCATACCTTACCAGTTATTATACAGTATGTCCAAGATAAAAACGGCCCCGCTCCGTAATCAGTAGGTTGAAATTTTACTTTTTCCGCTAGACCTCTCTACCGATCACGTAACGGGAGCGGTTATCTGTTCCAGCTTCAGTATTAGGTTCTTGTTCGAAACTGCTAGAGAATCTTCATCGTATATTGGGTTATTCAAGCAAAGTAAGATGTATATGACGAATGACAGGATAAAGTTGAAGCTTGTTCAGTAGAACAGATGTACGAGGCCGTGCTGAAAAGTATTGCCTCCAATTCTTTTTTTTTCTTTTCTTGATACCGGTAGATGTATTATACAGGGTGATTCAAAAAGAATACCACAACTTTAGGAATTTAAAACTCTGCAACGACAAAAGGCAGAGCTAAGCACTATCTGTCGGCGAATTAAGGGAGCTATAAAGTTTCATTTAGTTGTACATTTGTTCGCTTGAGGCGCTGTTGACTAGGCGTCAGCGTCAGTTGATGCTAAGATGGCGACCGCTCAACAGAAAGCTTTTTGTGTTATTGAGTACGGCAGAAGTGAATCGACGACAGTTGTTCAGCGTGCATTTCGAACGAAGTATGGTGTTAAACCTCCTGATAGGTGGTGTATTAAACGTTGGTATAAACAGTTTACAGAGAATGGGTGTTTGTGCAAAGGGAAAAGTTCTGGACGGCCAAGAACGAGTGATGAAAATGTAGCATGCATCCAGCAAGCATTTGTTCGCAGCCCAGAAAAATCGACTCGCAGAGCTAGCAGAGAGCTGCAAATTCCACAATCCACTGTATGGAGAGTCCTACGAAAAAGGTTGGTTATGAAACCTGAACGTCAACTACCCGAGGCGATGGATCGGCCGCCAGGCAGCCCGTGACAGAGCACTTCATCACTGGCCTCCAAGAAGCCCTGATCTTACCCCCTGCGATTTTTTCTTATGGGGGTATGTTAAGGATATGGTGTTTCGGCCACCTCTCCCAGCCACCATTGATGATTTGAAACGAGAAATAACAGCAGCTATCCAAACTGTTACGCCTGATATTCTACAGAGAGTGTGGAGCGAGTTGGAGTATCGGGTTGATATTGCTCGAGTGTCTGGAGGGGGCCATATTGAACATCTCTGAACTTGTTTTTGAGTGAAAAAAAACCTTTTTAAATACTCTTTGTAATGATGTATAACAGAAGGTTATATTATGTTTCTTTCATTAAATACACACTTTTAAAGTTGTGGTATTCTTTTTGAATCACCCTGTATATCATGCATATTACTCGGTCGCCTTCCCGCTTCACTGACGCTAAGTTACGACTCTCTGCCGCTAGAGGGACCCGTATTACAGCGTGTACCATGGCGGTGTGTAACGTCACTATGAGGAACGGCGTGCTGTAATCGAGTTTCGAATTCGAAGAGTTTGTCTGCCTTGGGTTCATTGTCATCGATCGTTCCCCATACAGTCTCGATTTGGCGCCATCCCGGTTTCATTTGTTTCCAAAACTTCAAGAACTTTTTCGAGGACTTCACTTTGATGGTCGTAAAGCGATGGAAGCAGAGGTAAGATTGTGGCTCCGTCAACAAAGTTAAACATTCTACAGCGACGGTATCAACAAATTTCTCTTTGGGAGAAATGCATTCGTCGCCAGGTTGATTACTTTGAGAAATAAATATGTAGACACGGAGAATAAAGGTGTGGAATGTTAACAACGTTTGTATATTAAGAAAGCTTGAAAAGTACTCACATACAAAATTCGGGGCATAACTTTTTAGCACGCGAAGTAGTGAAGATGAGTAAGTGTTCATACCTCTCGAGGTATGCATCATAGGGCCCACGTTTACTGTAGATTTTGCTTCTAGAGGTCTTTTGAAGAGAAACTGAAATTTACCACGTGTTTCTGTTGTTATCTCATCAAAATGTTTGGAATCAATTGATAAATTTCACATACAAGATTAAAAAGCAGAAAATAATTTACTATCAAAAAACGGTCTTGATCACAATTTATTTATTACAGGGACTGGTTTCGACCACTACTGTGGTAATCTTCAGACCTACAAGTCGTATACAATTTAAGACTGCATATTGCCAATTCACATCCTTTTTTTTTTTTTACACTACGGCTCGTAGTATTATAATTTTAAAGTCCTTCCATTTTCATTATTTTTATTTGTTTATAAGACTGGCATGCAAGATAAGACATAGCAATGCGTTTTAAAAATTGTCACATGTTACGTATGAACTTCATAGACAATATTTCATAAATATGCACAGCTACTGTGCCCTCTCGAACTTTTTTCTTTTTTTTTCTCTTAGTACTGATCTGTAAGAATTATTATGTAATCTATGTAAATGGAAGTCTCTTATTACACCGGCAAACCGTATCCGTGCAGCATGTACTATACATGTCAGTTAACGATTATTGTAGCCTACTCATTGAAAATCGTTTCAATAAAGACATGTTGTTGCTGAATAGTACATCGTCTTACGTGACAGTCTTTGCCACTCCACTTTCGCAACAACTTCGTTAGAAGGAAGCCTGCTGCAACATCTTTGAACTGGCGTTTATCCTCACCATGGCAACCACTAGGTTGCCTATCGACATTACAACAACTTCAGTGGAAAGAAGCGTGCTGCCACATCTTTGGAACGGCGTCCAACTTCAGCGTGGCAACCAGTAGTTCCAAATGGTTCACTAACAGGCCTTGAGAGGGCAAACCATGTACTGTCAAAACTAAGTTCATTTATCCTACATGTTTAAATATTTTTAACGCTTCTTAATTGACAATAGCTGTTAAACAAGCTAAGTTTAGTGTGTGTTTATTTTCTTTCTTGACAATGTTCTTTTAACTAAGTAATTTTACTTTGTTATTCGACCTATAACCCATTGGTTAGTAATGACATCATTCCGTCAGAAGTGGGCGGAGCCTCCATAATATACAGTAAGATGCGCACTGGTTTCTCCAGTAGTGATTTACCACCAGAAGGAGGTTCTTATTCATTGGTAATTCATCGTTTTATAGCTTTATAACTTTATGTATTTTCTTTAATGTATGTAGCCCTCTAATTAAAGCCTTGTAGGTCTGAAGATGACCACAGTAGTGGTCGAAACCAGTCACCAAAATAAATAAATTGTGATCAAGACTGTTTTTTGATACTAAATATTTGTAACACATTGATCACTGTTCACTCCCACAATGTATTCAACAGAAAATAATTGTTTCAATAAAAATGAATTTTTAATATACTAAGCTTTCTTCAGTGGGTTAAAAAGTATAAAATAATTTCTCCTAGCCCTAAGCAGATTCCTAATCCCCTGAAATTTTTGATAGCTATGGAAGTACTTGTAAGATGTGGTGCTTACAATGCATAATTGATGCATGAGCACTTCATCTCCTTACTATCATCTCTCGCTTGCACCCCACGTTTCTCGTTTTGAGTCTTAAAGGTGTTTTCATAGTTATTTAAAATCCACAATCACAGTGTTCAGGACTATATGTGTGGGGTTAGGAGTCTCTCTGGGGCTAGGAGAAATTCTTATATCCTTTGATCCGATATAAAGAAATGACATATAAAAATTCGTTTTTATTTAAATAACTATAAGCTGTTTTCCTCGAACCTTTGCACAGGGTCTGGTTGATTGTTAGAGCCACGCGGCCAGAATGGAATTTTTATCAATAACTAGCGAACCCATCACCGTCCACTTGTCAACGCAAAGGGACCGGCGACCACTTCAGCACGATATATTACGGACAGCAGGTACTGCCCACGCAGGTCGGCATCTGCCGAGGAAATATGCGCGCTCGCCCCCAGAGCAGGAGCAAGCGCGTCCGCCGTTACTCCGGAGATGAAGTGTTTACCGGCCATAACGTCAGCGCGACCCTGCCGCCTGCTCCGTCTTGCCTGCTTCTGATGTGTTTACTCCGTCCGCTTCCCAACGGCCAGCCGTTACTCACGCCTCACGAAAACTAGGATCGCGCTACAGGTCTCCTGGCGGGCGGAAAACTCGTTACGGTCCGCCCATCGATCACATAGCGTCGAATGTGCCGCCGGGCGACGCAACGCATACCACTGAACGCCTATACAAGCGTGTTGGCGGTGACCTATAAAAATCATGTCATTCCGACTATTACAACTCAGCTTCGACTACATCTACATACACTACTGGCCATTAAAATTGCTACACCAAAAAGATATGCAGATGATAAACGGGTATTCATTGGACAAATATTTATACTAGAACTGACATGTGATAACAAAAATGGTTCAAATGGCTCTGAGCACTATGGGACTCAACTGCTGAGGTCATTAGTCCCCTAGTTAAACCTAACTAACCTAAGGACATCACAAACATCCATGCCCGAGGCCGGATTCGAACCTGCGACCGTAGCGGTCTTGCGGTTCCAGACTGCAGCGCCTTTAACCGCACGGCCACTTCGGCCGGCATGTGATTACATTTACACGCAATTTGGGTGCATAGATCCTGAGAAATCAGTACCCAGAACAACCACCTCTGGCCGTAATAACGGCCTTGATACGCCTGGGCATTGAGTCAAACAGAGCTTGGATGGCGTGTACAGGTACAGCTGCCCATGCAGCTTCAACACGATACCACAGTTCATCAAGAGTTGTGACTGGCGTATTGTGACGAGCCCGTTGCTCGGCCACCATTGACCACACCTTTTCAGTTGGTAAGAGATCTGGAGAATGTGCTGGCCAGGGCAGCAGTCGAACATTTTCTGTATCCAGAGAGGCCCGTGAAGGACCTGCAACATGCGGTCGTGCATTATCCTGCTGAAATGTAGGGTTTCGCTGGGATCGAATAATGGGTAGAGCCAGGGGTCGTAACACATCTGAAATGTAACGTCTACTGTTCAAAGTGCCGTCAATGTGTACGAGAGGTGACCGAGACGTGTAACCAATGGCACCCCATACCATCACGCCGGGTGATGCGCCAGTATGGCAATGACGAATACACGCTTCCAATGTGCGTTCACCGCGATGTCGCCCAACGCGGATGCGACCATCATGATGCTGTAAACAGAACCTGGATTCATCCGGAAAAAATGACGTTTTGCCATTCGTGCACCCAGGTTCGTCGATGAGTACACAATCGCTGGCGCTCCTGGTTCAAAAATGGTTCAAATGGCTCTGAGCACTATGGGACTCAACTGCTGAGGTCATTAGTCCCCTAGAACTTAGAACTAGTTAAACCTAACTAACCTAAGGACATCACACACATCCATGCCCGAGGCAGGATTCGAACCTGCGACCGTAGCGGTCTCGCGGTTCCAGACTGCAGCGCCAGAACCGCGCGGCCACTTCGGCCGGCGCTGGCGCTCCTGTCTGTGATGCAGCGTCAAGGGTAACAGCAGCCATTCTCTCCGAGCTGATAGTCCATGCTGCTGCAGACGTCGTCGACCTGTTCGTGCAGATGGTTGTTGTCTTGCAGACGTCCCCATCCCCTCAGGGATCGCGACGTGGGTGCATGACCCGTTACAGCCATGCGGATAAGATGCCTGTCATCTCGACTGCTAGTGATACGAGGCCGATGGGCTCCAGCACGGCGTTCCGTATTACCGTCCTGAACCCACCGATTCCATATTCTGCTGACAGTCATTGGATCTCGACCAACGCGAGCAGCAATGTCGCGATACGATAAACCGCAATCGCGATAGGCTACAATCCGACCTTTATCAAAGCCGGAAACGTGATGGTACACATTTCTCCTCCTTACACGAGGTATCACAACAACGTTTCACCAGGCAACGCCGGTCAACTGCTGTTTGTGTATGAGAAATCGGTTGGAAAATTTCCTCTGTCAGCACGTTGTAGGTGTCGCCACCGGCGTCAACCTTGTGTGAATGCTATGAAAAGCTAATCATTTGCATATCACAGCATCTTCTTCCAGTCGGTTAAATTTCGCGTCTGTAGCACGCCATCTTCGTGGTGTAGCAATTTTAATAATAGATACTCCAAAAGCCACAGAACGATGCGTAGCGCAGGGTACCCTATACCACTAATTGTCACTTCCTTTCCTGTTCCACTCGTAAATAGAGCGAGCGGAAAAAGATTGTCCGTATGCCTCCGTATGAGCGCTGATTTCTCGTATCTTATCGTCGTGGTCCTCATGCGCAACGTGTGTTGGCGGCAACAGAATCGTTCGGCAATCAGCATCAAATGCAGGTCCTATAAATTTTCTCAATAATGTTTCTCTAAAGGAACATCGCCTTCCCTCCAGGGATTTCCATGTGAATTCCCGAAGCATCTCCGTAACACTTACATGTTGTTCGAACCTACCGGTAACAAATCTAGCAGCCCGAGTCTGAATTGCTTCGATGTCTTCCCTCAGTCCGACTTGGTACAGATCCCAAACATCTGAGCAGTGCTCAAGAATAGTTCGCACCAGCGTCCTAGATGTGGTCTCCTTTGCAGGTGAACCACTCTTTCCTGAAATTCTCCCAGTAAACCGAAGTCGGCCTTTCACCTTCCCTACCACAGTTCTCGCATGTTCGTTCCATCTCATATCGCTTTGCAACGCCATGCCAAGATATTTAAACGACTTGACTGTGTCAAACAGGACGTTAGTAATACTGCACCCGAACTTTACAAGGTTTGATCTTCCCACTCATCCGCATTAACTTACCTTTTTCCACATTTAGGGCTAGCTGCCATTCATCACACCAATTGGAAATTTTGTCTAAATCATCTTGTCTCTTCCTACAGTCACTCAATCTCGACACCTTACCGTACACCATCAGCAAACAACCGCAGATTGCTGCCCACCCTGTAAGCCAAATCGTTTATGTATATAGAGAACAACAGAGGTCCTATCGCACTTCTCTGGTGCACTCCTGACGATACCCTTGTCTCTGATGAACCATCGCCTTCGATGACAACATACTGGGCTCTATTATTTAAGAAATCTTCGAGCCACTCACATATCTCTGAACTTATTCCATATGCTCGTACCTTCGTTAATAGGCTCCAATGGGGTACCGTGTCAAATGTTTCCGGAAATCTAGAAATTTGGGATCTGCATGTTGCCCTTCACTCATAGTTTTCAGTATATCATGCGAGAAAAGGGCAAGCTGAGTTTCGCACAAGCCATGCTCTCCATAACCGCGCTGATTCGTGTATACAGAGTGTTACAAAAAGGTACGGCCAAACCTTCAGGAAACATTCCTCACACACAAAGAAAGAAAATATGTTATGTGGACATGTGTCCGGAAACGCTTACTTTCCATGTTAGAGCTCATTTTATTACTTCTCTTCAAATCACATTAATCATGGAATGGAAACACACAGCTACAGAACGTACCAACGTGACTTCAAACACTTTGTTACAGGAAATGTTCAAAATGCGAGGATACATGCATCCACCCTCCGTCGCATGGAATCCCTGATGCGCTGATGCAGCCCTGGAGAATGGCGTATTGTATCACAGCCGTCCACAATACGAGCACGAAGAGCCTCTACATTTGGTACCGGGGTTGCATAGACAAGAGCTTTCAAATTCCCCCATAAATGAAAGTCAAGAGGGTTGAGGTCAGGAGAGCGTGGAGCCCATGGAATTGGTCCGCCTCTACCAATCCATCGGTCACCGAATCTGTTGTTGAGAAGCGTACGAACACTTCGACTGAAATGTGCAGGAGCTCCATCGTGCATGAACCACATGTTGTGTCGTACCTATAAGGCACATGTTCTAGCAGCACAGGTAGAGTATCCCGTATGAAATCATGTTAACGTGCTCCACTGAGTGTAGGTGGAAGAACATGGGGCCCAATCAAGACATCACCAACAATGCCTGCCCAAACGTCCACAGAAAATCTGTGTTGATGACGTGATTGCACAATTGCGTGCGGATTCTCGTCACCCCACACATGTTGATAGTGAAAATTTACAATTTGATTACGTTGGAATGAAGCCTCATCCGTAAAGAGAACACTTGCACTGAAATGAGGATTGACACATTGTTGGATGAACCATTCGCAGAAGTGTACCCGTGGAGACCAATCAGTTGCTGATAGTGCCTGCACACGCTGTACATGGTACAGAAACAACTGGTTCTCCCGTAGCACTCTCCATACAGTGACGTGGTCAACGTTACCTTGTACAGCAGCAACTTCTCTGACGCTGACATTAGGGTTATCGTCAACTGCGCGAAGAATTGCCTCGTCCATTGCTGGTGTCCTCGTCGTTCTAGATCTTCCCCAGTCGCGAGTCATGGGCTGGAATGTTCCGTGCTCCCTAAGACGCCGATCAATTGCTTCGAACGTCTTCCTGTCGGGACACCTTCGTTCTGGAAATATGTCTCGATACAAACGTACCGCGCCACGGCTATTGCCCCGTGCTAATTCATACATAAAATGGGCATCTGCCAACCCCGCATTTGTAAACATTGCACTGACTGCAAAGCTACGTTCGTGATGAACACTAACCTGTTGATGCTGCGTACTGATGTGCTTGATGCTAGTACTGTAGAGCAATGAGTCGCATGTCAACACAAGCACCGAACTCAACATTACCTTCCTTCAATTGGGACAACTGGCGGTGAATCGAGGAAGTACAGTACATACTGACGAAACTAAAATGAGCTCTAACATGGAAATTAAGCGTTTCCGGACACATGTCCACATAACATCTTTTCTTTATTTGTGTGTGAGGAATGTTTCCTGAAAGTTTGGCCGTACCTTTTTGTAACACCCTGTATAAGCTTCTCAGTATCAATAAGTTTATTATATTCGAAATGAGAATATGTTCAAGGGTTCTGCAGCAAACAGAAGTCAGGGATACTGGTCTGTAATTTTGCGGGTCCGTTCTTTTACCTTTCTTATATACTGGAGTCACCTGCGCTTTTTTCCAGTCACGTGGGACTTTACACTGGGCGAGAGATTCACGATAAATGCAGGCTAGGTAAGAGGCCACTGACGTAGAGTACTCTTTCTAAAATCTAACTGGGTTTCCATCCGGACCTGGTGATTTATTTGCTTTCAAATTCTTCAGTTGTTTCTCTACGCCAGGTACGCTTATTACCATAGAGTCCATACGGGAGTCGGTCCGATGGTCAAATGACGGTATGCTTGTACGATTCTCCTGTGTGAACGATTTCTTGAACGTGAAATTTTCAGTGTCAAATCGATTCTGGTTAGCGTATTCTTTAATAACATCGCAAGCTTGTGTTAAACGCATCATGTGTTACAAGCCCACACAGCAATGGTTGATACTGTGCGCCAAGCCGGACATCTGACGCACCTTGACACAATATGGCAGACACAAAGCCAGGTGGAATTACCACACAACAGATTTCTGCTATAGCACTCTATGTAAGCTCATGGACCATCGCCCATCCCCAGACCATCAAAAAGAAGCTCAACGCATCAAGGTGCTGTCTGGAAGGAATAATTATCTGAGAATGCGGCCAAGAGAGGATTAACGGTGAAGAACTTCCTATGCATTTTTTTTTTTTTTTGCGTCATCAGTCTAATGATTGGTTTGATGCGGCCCTCCACGAATTCCTTTCCTGCGCCGACCTCTTCAGCTCAGAGTAGCACTTGGAACCTACGTCCTCCATTATTTGCTAGATGTATCCGAATCTCTGCCTTCCTCTACAGTTTTTGCCCTCTACAGCTCCCTCTACAGTACCATGGAAGTCATTCCCTCATACCTTAACAGATGTCCTATCATCTACTTATCAGTGATTTCCTTTCCGATTCTGTGCAGAACTCCTCATTCCTTACCTTGTGAGTCCACCAAATTTCCAGCATTCGTCTGTAGCACTACATCTCAAATGCTTCGATTCTCTTCTGTTCCGGTTTTCCCATACAATGCTGTACTCCAGACGTACATTGTCAGAAATTTCTTCCTCGCATTAAGGCCTATGTTTGATACTAGTAGACTTCTCTTGGCCAGGAATGCCCTTTATGTCAGTGCTGGTCTGCTTTTGATGCCCTCCGTCATTGGTTATTTTACTGCCTAGAGAGCAGAAACCGTTAACTTAATTTACTTCGTGACCATCAATACTGATGTTAAGTTTCTCTCTGTTCTCAATTTTGCCACTTCTCATTACTTTCGTCTTTTTTCGGTTTAGTCTCAATCCATATTCTGCACTCATTAGATTGTTCTTTTCATTCAGCAGATCATGTAATCCTTCTTCACTTTCACTCAGGATAGTAATGTCATCAGCAAACCGTATCATTGACATCCTTTCGCCTTGAATTTTAATTCCACTCTTGAAGTTTTCTTTTATTTCCATCATTGCTTGTTCAATGTACAGGTTGAACAGTAGGGGTGAAACACTACATCCCTGTCTTACACCCTTCTTAATCCGAGCGCTTCGTTGTTGGTCATCCACCCTGTAACCTCCCAACGGATTAAATCTCTTAAGCTCGGAATAAAAAAATCTGACTAACCTCCCAATGAAAATGTGACTCATATATAACCTTTCAATAATTAAGTGACTGGAAACCTGAATTGGTAAATCCGGACGTCAGCAATGCTGCGTCATGGGCCTGAAAAGTCATTCAGAATAAACTGAGAATTCTTACCTCAATTAAGTCGCCGGATAACGCGGATATATCTGCTCCTATAAGAAATTTTTGTGGAACAGCCCAGTGGAATGCTGGCCGCTAGATTTGTCATGCATAAAAAGAAACAATTGATTTTTCTTTACGATAATTGGGATGACCATGTATAGGAGAAATTAGTAAAATCTTTAAATTCACATGAATGATTGTCAAAAGTTATTTTTATAAGAAAGATTATTATTAAAAGATTTTTTAAAAAACATTTACATGGGATTTGATATAACAGTAGTACAGAATCAGTTGTTACAAATTACACACGCTTGCGGCTATAAATAGTAATTTTTGGTTTTACCTTATACTACATCGCTCAGGCACCGCCTCCGCTCTCCACGAGTGGCCCCGCAACTCCATACAAGACACAAGTGTTCTCTATACGCTATACAACTTGACAACTGCTCTCTAAGAGCGACCTGACCCAACCGCTCGACTGCGAGCTACTCTTCTTGCTGCTGCCGACACTGCTCTCTGGTCTGCGATTCTATTGTAGCTTACATATCGCAGGCAGCGCGTGAGCAGTCCATCCAAGTTACATCTGCTCGAGTGCACTAGCAATAAAATCCTTAGTCATGGACCTCTTTCAACCCTTATTATTCCCTATTGGCTCTTGTACACATTGTATATTACCCGTCTCTCACTATAGCTTACCCCTATTTTTCTCAGAATTTAGAATGTCTTGCACCATTTTACATTATAGAACGCTTTTTCCAGGCCGACAAATCCTATGAACGTGTCCTGATTTGTCTTTAGCCTTGCTTCCGTTATCAACTGCAATGTCAGAATTGCCTCTCTGGTGCCTTTACCTTTCCTAAAGCCAAACTGATCGTCATCTAGCACATCCTCTCTTTTCTTTTCTATGCTTCTGTGTATTATTCTTGTCAGCAACTTGGATGCACGAGCTGTTAAGCTGATTGTGAGATAATTCTCGCACTTGTCAGCCCTTTCAGTCTTCGGAATTGTGTGGATGATATTTTTTCGAAAGTCAAATGGTATGTCAAGAGACTCATACATTCTACACACCAACGTGAATAGCCGTTTTGTCACCACTTCCCCCAATGATCTTAGAAATTCTGATGGAATGTTATCCATACCTTCTGCCTTATTTGATTTTAAGTCCTCCAAAGTTCTTTTAAACACTGATTTTAATGCTGTATCCTTTATCTCTTCTAAATCGACTCCTGTTTCTACTTGTATCACATCAGACAAATCTTCCCCCTCATTGAGGCTTTCAACGTATTCTCTCCACGTATCCGCTCTCTCCTCTGCATTTAACAGTGGAATTCCCGATGCACTCTTGATGTTACCACCCTTGCTTTTATGTCACTGACTTTCCTTTATGCTGAGTCAGTCCTTGTGACAATCATTTCTTTTTCGATTTCTTCACATTCTTCATGCAGCCATTTGATGTTAGCTGCCCTGCACTTCCTATTTATTTCATTCCTCAGCGGCTTATATTTCTGTATTCCTGAGTTTCGCGGAATATTTTCGTACTTCCTCCTTTCGTCTATCAACTAAAGTATTTTTCTGTTATTCATGATTTCTTCGCAGTTACCTTTTTTGTACCTATGTTTTTCTTTCCAACTTCCGTGATTGCCCTTTTTAGCGATGTCCATTCCTCTTCAACTGTAGCCTACTGCCTACCGAGCTATTCCTTATTGCTGTATCTATAACCTTACAGAACTTCAAGCATATTTCGTCATTCCTTAGTACTTCCGTATCCCAGTACTTTTCGTATTGATTCTTCCTGACTAATGTCTTAAACTTCAGCCAACTCTTCAGCATTACGATATTGTGATCTGAGTCTACATCTGCACCTGGGTACGCCTTACAATCCAGTATCTGATTTTGGAATCTTTGTCGACCTTGGTATAATGTAACTGAAATCTTTCCATATCGCCCGGACATTTCCAAGTATACCTCCTGCTCTTGTGATTCTTGAACAGAGTATTCGCTATTACTAGCTGAAATTTATTACAGGACTCCATTAGTCTTTCTCCTCTCTCATTATTCCTCGTCCCAAGCCCATATTCTCCTGTAACCCTTCCTCCTACTCCTTTTCCTACAACTGCATTCCAGCCCCCATGACTATTAGATTTTCATCTCCCATTACGTACTGCATTACCCTTTCAATATTCTCATGACTCTCTCTATGTCTTCATCTTCAGCTTGCGACGTCGGCATGTATCCCAGAACTATCATTGTCGGTGTTGGTTTTCTGTCGATCACAACGTTCACATGTTCGACACCGACAGCCCTTAATTTCAGCTTTAGACCTACGTAACGGATGATGGCTGACATCACAATCTCCCATTTCTAATGCCTCCACAGTGCACTACAGACGTCTGTACCAATAAGTACCAGCCAGTACAGAAGCTCTTGTCGAGGTTCCCCAGGATATCCACCATACACTAGATGCCACAGCAGCAACCCTCCTTACTGTGAAAATGATCATCGACGATGTCCTTGGCGCTGTGGCCTGGTGTGGATGGTTTATCGATCGAGTTTTACAGTACCGTCTAGGATTTGATATTGCCACGATGGAGAGACATGTACTGGGAACTTTTGTCTGGCATGGCACTCCCGCCACCAACGTTCATGGTAGGCTTACTCATACCAATCCCGAAACCTGCAGGAGGAACACAACTTGATAGTTATCGGCTGATCACGTTACTCAATTCCGGTTTCAAGATTTTCACACGCCTTCTAGCTATGCGACTTAAACACGTATTACGAGAAATTGTTTCCCATGAACAAACATCCTTAGGCGGTGACAATAACATCCAGACTGCCCTCAGTGAATATCGAAATGTGATCACTGTGACAACACACTCGCGACTGCCAGGCGTTTTAATCTCCGCCGACTTCAGCCAAGCTTTTGACAGTGTCAATGATGTATTCTTCAACGCCGTGAAGGACTGGAAGGCGATTCCCCCGACATTCAAGCAGGTGATTATGGGGCTTCTTTGAGGAGCAATGTCCAGACTTCTCGTCAACGGCAGACTTACAGAACCTATACGGATCGAATGGTCGGTATGGCAGGAATTCCCACAGTCTACCGTGCTTTATGCTATTGTGATGGCACCAAGGCGACGCTTGATGGGTATTCTACTCCGGGACCACGTGTTCTGTTGCCGAGCCTACACGGAAGACTTGGCCCTCGTTGTACGTTCAACGGCCGAAGTACAAGCTACGATGCAATGGCTTACCTGTTACAGTGCAGGGCAGAGAGCGCTATGAACGTCGCAAAATCATGCGCCTTGAAGATCGACCGTGGCCTTCCTATAGACAGTGTGGCCCCCTTTCAACTTTCAAATGGTAGACAACCTCCGCTGTTTCGGATTGGTGTACACACGAGACATTGGCCGCATCTCGGCAATCAATTTTCGGGTGCTACTGCAACGCATACGGACAAACATGCAGAATTACCTACTACGTCCGCTGAATATGTGCCAGAGAGTCACCTTCGCCAATACCCATCTGGCAGCCTGTATACCCCACATCGTGCAGATTCTCCAAATCATTGCGACGATGGCGGCCAGACTACAGGCGGCTTTCAAGTATATGTTCCAGACACATCTTCAAAGTCCGGTGTGATGCCATCGCCTTACCGAAGCGGGATGGTGGCCTCAATCTGGTTAACATGAGAGCTAGGACCACACTAATTCACACCAATACTGGTCCGGTTGCGGGAGTTTCATCGGAGTGTTGACCACCGAGTTCGCACCTGTTTCGAGACGCCCGCCGATGTCTTTGGGACATATCTCATCTTCGATGTTTCACATCGGTCTGTTCTTTTCGGAATATACCTATATATGCATCGAACTCTCCAGGACCAGGAAGACGACCACCCGCGACATCTATTGCCTTCTTTCACCGCACTCACCCCGAAACCCCGTTGAAGCATGTCACCCCCAGGTTTCATGGCATACAGTTTGGAAAATGATCCATCAACCATATCACACCACTGACACTACCGTGACGTGGTACCTTCTCGTCAACTGCAAATATGTTACAAGATAGAAATTGCATTGCATCGCGTCAGTGGACTCATCCCTGTGCCTCAAGTGCACTGTCGAAGTTACAGATTTACACCGTTTTCAGTGTGGGCCAGCAGCAGCTGTCTGGACTCTTGTACAGAAGATCGTGGCTTTCTACCTCCAAGTATCCCCACATCACGTCTCTCCTAGCAAGCTGATATACTCTGACAGGACCTACTTTCGAACATCTAAGTGGCAGGCCATCACATGCCTTCGGGGACGACATCGTCCATCCGGTGGACTGCTGGACACGTCTCTAAGTACAACACCACACCTTGCACCGACATTGACACTATCGGGCCACTTTCGCGAACTATTTACCCAGCATTTGCGTCAACCCGCCTGGGAGCTGGAATCTCGACGAAACGTGCTAACCCATCCAAGATAGGACGATCCCACGTCCCCCTTCCAACGATAGAATGGACGGTTATTCAAAAACAGCCATGATCGCATTTATTATTATTATACCGCCAACCGGTTTCAACCCGACGAAGGGTCATCTTCTGGGCGTTTACACCATTGGTCGACTGCTGGTGGTGTCACTCCTGTCTACATAACGCCAGGAAACTATGACAGTTTACACCATTGGTCGACTGCTGGTGTTGTCACTCCTGTCTACATAAAGGCAGGAAACTATCATAGTTTCCTGCCGTTATGTAGACGGAAGTGATACCACCAGCAGTCGACCAATGGTGTAAACGCCCAGAAGATGACCCCTACGTCGTGTTGAAACCGGTTGGCGGTATAATAATAATAAATGCGATCAAGACTGTTTTTGAATAATTGATTAATCATACTAATCGCTGCTTCATCTCCACAACCATGTTATCCAAAAAAGAATGGACGGTGATTTGATGGCTCGACGATGTGGAGTATGGTGCAGCAAGTCTTCCTAATTTCTTTAACTTCCCTTTTCATCTTTCCTTTCTTTGTTTCCTTACACATATTTATCAAGGATGGCTCTGCATCTGCAGGCTTATTTGTTTTCTTTCTCATGCGCTCTGCAATATATATATGTTTAGAAAGTATGCTTATCTCCGTGTTCAAGAAATATTGTTTATTTTATTAAGAGCGTCGTCTTTAATTTTCAGACAATAGAGATTTTTTTTTGTTTTCCCATTACCTGCAACATTTTTCTCATACAGTAGATATTTATGTTTTTGTTCTCCACAAGGAAGCATTGTCCTCTATTTTTTTAAAAGGGCGGTAGAGTAACAGCCCACGAAAGGCCATGAAAAAAATAGAAATAAAAAAAAAATTACAAAAAAATGGTAATGAGACCGCTCACGATAAGAGGAAAATCCTGGTTTGATTCCTGGTCCGGCACAAATTTTCAATGTCGTCATTCAGTTATACAGCCGATGATAGTGCATATTCGCACCTGCTAATGTATTTTATGTAAAACTGTACGTCTCAGTGGTTCCTATGTGAAACCACCTCCTTAAAACAATTGATTGTTTACTTTTTGCTAGTTTCTTCTTGTATTCGTTGCTTACTCTGATAGTAAAAGTAAATTTTATGAAAATTTTGAAAGTCATATGTTTTTAGAATTCCGTACCTCAGTCGGTAAAAACGGAACTCTTATAGGACCACTTTGTTGTCAAAAATGGCTCAAATGGCTCTGAGCACTATGGGACTTAACATCTGAGGTCATCAGTCCCCTAGAACGTAGAACTACTTAAACCTAACTAACCTAAGGACAGCACACACATCCATGCCCGAGGCAGGAGTCGAACCTGCAACCGTAGCGGTCAAGTGGTTCCAGACTGAAGCGCCTAGAACCGCTCGGCCACTCCGGCCGGCCACTTGTTGTCCATCCGTCTGTCTGTTTGCCTGTCTTTCCGACAGTTAAAAACGATTTATCTCAGGAACTGGTAGACCTATAAACGGAAATTTATTCCACATGCTAAGACCTACGGTACCTTGGTAGTGTAAAATATTTAAGCATCTAAGTCAATGCAATCAAAAGATATGGGCATTATGTCACGTATTTTCATACTCGCAAACTCACTCATCAAAACCTGTACAGTACTTCCCGTTGACCTGCAATTATGAAATTTAGCAAGAAGCAAGATTTCACAGTACAAATAAAGGGAAACCCAGAAAATTTTTAATTTGCAATTATATCACACACAAAAAAGTTGTCATTTATTATATGACTGTCTGTCTGTCTGTTAAGACCACTTTTTCTCAGGAATGAGTAGACGTATCAAGTTGAAATTTATGTCACATACTAAGGTTTCTGATTCTTCGGCGGTGTAAAAAGTTGAGCTTCTAAGTCAATGAAATCAAAAGATATGGCCATTTATGTCACATATTTTGATATTCGCGAACTCGTAATTGAGACCTGCAGGGTACTCCCTGTTGACCCAGAAACGTGAAACTTTCCAAGAAGCAAGGTTTCTCACTAAAGGTAAAGAAAAACTCGGAAAATTGTGAATTTGCAGTTATATCACAAAAAATATTTCTTTTGTCATTTGCTGTCCGACTCCAAACTTAAAACATTCATGAAAGCCTTCGAATTCTGGGACTTATATCTTGCCAGTGTCACTGTCGATAACAGGCAAAAATCACCGATATTCGCGATTCCTACGATGGATGAACTGCCTACATATATAACTGAATTTGCACGGAACTCTCAGAGTGACAGTCCTACTCGCACCTGGCCAATTTTTCGTGTTGTTGGGACTCAAAGTGTTAAAGAATGGCGATCGAAAGGCTTCGAGAAGATTACTGTTTGCGACGCGAAGGGTTACGGAATTCTCAAGGACAACCAACATCATCATCACCATCATCATCACTGCTGGATAAGAGCCTCTTCGAGACTTCTAAAAGAAATACAGTGTCCATCTTAATGCAAGAATTCGCACTACAGTAGGAGTTTAATATGGTCGGAAGACTCTAAAACTATCGTGGGAAGAAAGAAGGCGCTGGGAAAATACTTGGCAAAGGAAGCGACAGGTTAACAGGTTATTAGGAAAAGTTTGCTTAGAGGAAAGAGTGAAAGGAAAAGAATTGAAATATAAGATAATTTATTGACAATGTTGGGTGTTGTAGGTATGTACAGATAAAAGCTCGAGTCATGACTGGACAGGATTAGGGCTATCATCACAGCAGCCAAAGAAATGGTTCAAATAATACACTCTAAGGTAAAAAAATCCGAGCTGGTCATCTTGGCTCTATTCGAAACTGGACTCATCACTGAAGACAGTTCTACTTCTGCCACAACATTCCAGGCCAAAGACGTGTGTGGAGGCGCCCTAGGAAACTGTTTGATACCAACCTGACTGTCGCCCGCAATACGCAATACGGCCCGACAGCCAGGTGTGATGGTCTGGGATTCCTTTTCGAAGCAGGACCCCTTGGGTTGTCATCTGAGGCACACTTACAGGACAGCGGTGCGTCAACGATATTCTACGTCCGTTTTGTTGCCCTTCATGCCAAGCCGTCCTGGGCTTACATTTTATCAAAACAGTGACCACATGCACACGGCTAAAGTCTTCGTGCTTGCCAGACCCTACCTTGATCAGCAAGGTCACCGCACCTCTCTCCAATTGAAAACATTTGGAGTATTAAGAGCAGGGCCCTCCAACCAACCCGGGATTTTGACGATCTAATTCACCAATTGGATAGAATTTGGCACAATATCCCTTAGGAAGGCATCCAACAACTGTATCAGTCAATGATAAGCCGAATAATTTCATGCATCAAGGCCAGAGGTGGACCACTGCGTTACTGATTTCCTCTATTAGTGAAGATCTTTCTCTTTAATAAACTATCCACTTTTTTCTGAAGTACATGTACATGTACATCTGTCTGTACATGTACATCACCTCTACAGATATCTGTCCCATTCGGATAATTCCTTGGTCGTGCGATGTCTTTTTTTTGTCTTAGAGTGTAATAATAACGAACTGTGTGAGCTACCGGCTCGACCTGGACAGAAATGAAATGAGTAGCAACAGATGGTGGGAGGATACCTGGCCTAGTCAGCTGAGTCCGCTGCTGATGGTGATAGAGGCAGAGGTGGCGGCTGCGACCTGTGGCGGCTTTTATGACGCAGTAAACAGGCAGCAGGTTTACGACACGCATTAAAACCTGGTCGCGCTGGTAACGCACCGGCATTACCACTGGGAGGCTCGCGTTCCAGACCTCTAGTCCTTACGAGGAACACGGCGGATGCAGTTGCGGGGACATTTTAACGCGGCTACAGCATTACAATTTACGCTTCCATTCTCAGGAATGCCCTTCGTCTACATCTACATCTGCGCTGTGCAAACCAACGTACGGTGCGCTGCAGACGGGTACATGGTGACGCCAGCCTCAGTTCGTCCCTTTCTGTTCGTTTCACAGACAGTAAGGCGGAAGAAAGAGTGTCGGTACTACTCCGTATGAACCCGAATTTCTTCTACTTTTAACACCGTGGTCGTTACGCGAAATATACGCTACTGGCCATTAAAAATGCTACACCATGAAGATGACGTGCTACAGACGCGAAATTTAACCGACAGGAAGAAGATGCTGTGATATGCAAGTGATTAGCTTTTCAGAGCACTCACTCAAGGTAGGCATCGCTGGCGACACCTACAACGTGCTGACATGAGGAAAGTTTCCAACCGATTTCTCGTACACAAACAGCAGTTGACCGGCGTTGACTGGTTAAACGTTGTTGAGATGCCTCGTGTAAGGAGGAGAAATGCGTACCATCACGTTTCCGACTTTGATTAAGGTCGGATTGAAGCCTATCGCGACTGCGGTTTATCGTATCGCAACATTGCTGCTCGCGTTGGTCGAGATCCAACGACTGTTAGCAGAATATGGAATCGGTGGGTTCAGGTGGGTAATACGGAAAGCCGTGCTGGATCCCAACGGCCTCGTATCACTAGCAGTCGAGATGACAGGCATCTTATCGACATGGCTGTAACGGATCGTGCAGCCACATCTCGATCCCTGAGTCCACAGATAGGGACGTTTGCAAGACAACAACCATCTGCACGAACAGTTCGAAGACGTTTGCAGCAGCATGGACTATCAGCTCGGAGAGCATGGCTGCGGTTACCCTTTACGGTGCATCACAGACAAGAGCGCCTGCGATGTACTCAACGACGAACCTGGGTAAACGAATGGGAAAACGTCACTTTTTCGGATGAACCCAGGTTCTGTTTACAGCATCATGATGGTCGCATCCGTGTTTGGCGACATCGCGGTGAACGCGCGTTGGAAGCGTGTATTCGTCATCGCCATACTATCAACCGGCGTCATGGTATGGGGTGCCACTGGTTACACTGAAAGGTCCCCTTTGAACAATTATACATGACTGTGCTTAAACTGACACACAATATTTTTTAGCGCAACGCAATCTGACTTTCAATAATCCCTACAAAAGAATGGCCCTGACTAACATTAACCTATACCTTTCACAGATCACTTACCTCACAAAAATCTTCGTTACTCGAACTACTGCAATACAGCGAGCGCCACTACTGCCAGCTAAATAAAAGATTCAAACTACGGAAGGCACTAACTACTGATAGGCATAGTTAGCAAATGAAAGATTTTGATAGAGAACAAACAATGTATTTACCTCAATAGTGTTCAAAAGTCATAATGTATATAGCAGTTCATGATATCCAGCGTTACAAATTTCAAAACTCCACCATCTCTCTCCCCACATCCACCACTGCTGGCGGCTCACCTCCAACTGCGCAACGCTACGCGCTGTTCACATCCAGCTGCCCGACACTACAAGGGCAGACAACAATGCAAACTAGCCACAGACTGCACACAGCACAGCCAGTGATTTTCATACAGAGCGCTACGTGGCGTTACCAATAAGAACCTAAACAGCCTACTTACATAGCCCCCATGCTCCCCACAAAAAATTTTACAAATTGTTTTGGGCAGTGGCCAATACAGATTTGACAAAATTTTTCATAATTACAATAACCAAGAAATCAAATGCACATACTTATTGATACAATGTTGGTCAAAAGCTAAAATTTTCTCACAGTCCATAAAGACAGTCCTGATCATTCATCACAGTAAAATTGCAGTGTTTTTCTGAAAGTCTGAGCAGTAAAAGAAAATGCACACGGAAGTAGTGGATTTCCATGCAGTCCTGAAGATGTAGTGTTGTCCTTCCAACGGAAATACCGTGCTGACTCTCGACATGCAGACAGGTAATGGGCCACAACAGAGCAAACCCACAGCAGAGTCATTCGAAGTTTTGAATAATATTGGTAGGTAGGTCATCACAGAGTAGACCCACTGTAGTCCCAGTAGAGATTGTGGTATTGGTGAGCCACCAGAGGTGCAGACCCACTGCAGTCCTTGTAGAAATAATGGTACTGGTGAGTCAGCAAAGGTGTAGACCCACTGTGGTCCTTGTAGAAATAATGGTATTGGTGGGTCATCAAAGATGCAGACCCACTGTAATCGTTGTAGAGATGGCCAGCAGCCATCTGTTGTGACTGTGCAGGTGCACAATCACCATTGAAGAGTTTTGCGGATAATATAGCAAGTCAATAACCACCACTTGTGCACTCACAAAGTTTTTGGAACTGTCCTTAGAACCAGCAATGTTGTTATCTAGTCCCTTGCTGAATTGTTAACACACGTGCAAACACTAACAGTCCCTACTTCTCACATATTGTCCATATACTATGACCAACAGAAACGTGTGCAGTGAAATGGAACTTACAAGTTAATAATATGATGAACTGGTGTCAATTACAATTTTATAGCACAAGAATACAATTACAAAGGTACAAAATACATCATTAAAGAATGTAACAATACAGATAACATTTGCAGTACAGGCTTTACAAAAGAATCGAAATAACATATACATCAGTGTTACAGGAATTATGACATGAGCACATACATAAAAGATCAGAATAACTTTCGAAACATCAACTTCACACATGAGCATTAAAACAGAATAAATAATGTCTAAGCATCTTTACAAAGTAAATAACATATTATTAGAAAAATTCCACAACATAACTCATATCAGCTAAACACATAAAGATGCGAAAAACACAAATATACATAGTGTAATAACAAAAAAATACAGGACAGCGTTTGTTTTCAGTGTGACATTTGGTACTGCAGTCCAACCGAAAACTTCATTCCGTAGATCTTTCCTCTTATTTCAACATTTGTTTCCACCAAAAAAATCCTATCCAAGCGTGCTTCCTGTATTTATATGTTCACATATTTCTTACCTCATTATTTATTTTCCATTATCTTACCTCATCTTTTATTTCCAAGAAAATCCTACCTAAACCTGTTGTCCCTAAACCCTACTTTTTTGTTCATATCCTCTTTCAAAATACTTTTTTGGCCAAACCATTTTATTATAACTTCTCAATGCATTTGTTCCAATTCATCACAGCTCGTCCTCTTATATAGCCTACCCCATCTTAAGCTAACTCAAATCTACAGAGCTTAGATGCTAAATTAAGGAACGAGGCAATGCAGCAGCACAAAACAGTTAACACAAACAGCAATGACAAAAAAAAAAATGGAAACTGGCGAATCAAGCAGCATTATAGAAATTAGCAAAGCAATTGCCATATTACAACTAATATAAGGCAATGTGCAGCAAACAATAAAAATAAATCGGTAATAAAACTGGCTTAACAGAGTAATACAAAGTCAAATTCAGTAACATTATGCCTGGCAAAGAGCAGCAGCAAGTGCAATAACCTATATCTAAACATGACAAAGCTCAAGCAGAAAAAATATTACAGTAAAGATGGCCATGTCTAATACCTATGTCACATCTTAGTGTCTATGTAATTAAAGTGGTGCACCACAACAACTTATTGTAAAAAAAAAATATTACCATGTACTTGAAAAGAAAATTATGTATGCAGTTACTGTTACTAGTCCCTTCTTATTGTTCTTCCCTTTCCAAGTGCTCCTTTTTTGAAGAATGTGGATCACTAAATTATTATTTAGTAGATCTGTTGACAGAAAGTGTTCACATTAGCAAATGCATTTTATTTTATTTTATAAAACCAATGTTGTAACACAGCTGGAAACTAGATATCAAATGAAATAAGCAACTATGAAAGGCAAAGCATAAAAATATCATTCAATAGTCATGTGACATTTCATAAGTTAGTAGAAATTCTCTCAACTCTCATAGAAAGACGCTTGTCATAATCAGGTGTGCAGATGTAAGTATCTTTCCAAGTAATGAACGTGTCGTATTTGCGATGCTTTCTCTAAAGGAATGTCAATGGCGAGGATAATGACCTCTTTTTTTTCTCCACCTAATGGCTTTCTTTTGTCAGACGACTACCTCTCAGCTGGGCGCCCAAAACGCATTACCTCAAGGTCACTTACCTTTCTTACTGAAATATTTACGACAGCAGTTTCTGCTACAGTGGCAGTCTCATATAAAAAATTTCACAGGTCGAGAATTTGCATTACAAATGTGTAGAAACAAAATATATAACAGTGTACAAAAAATTTTCGTCGGCGTTGTGATACATTTACACATATACATACATTTCATAACTCTTAAAGTACGATTCTTGGTTTCCAACATCCTTTTTCACAAGTCAGAGTCCCTAACCACTACTCATTATTCCTTACCTTATTACGCATACACATATTCGTCGACACTTCTTCAATATTTCATCATAACAGATACGTAGCATAATCAAATAACTCATATAGCATCAGCTTATTAATCATAAACATACCTCAGCAGCATAATTCACATCGTCATCGTAATAATAACATCATAACACCTCAGTCAAATCTCAAAAACGTCGTAGCTTTCTGCAATAATTTCAAAACCTAAAGAAAATTCTCTGCTCATCTACCTCAAACGTACATTAAAAATCATGATCTCATACCAAATACATCATTCAAAGCTCTCATAGTATCACAATGGTTCCGAAAAAATATGAACAGTTCACACAGTACAGACAAAATACAGTTTCATAAGTGTGAAGTTATCCAACTGTGTAATTGTGTAAACATGTGTCACTGATGTAGTAAAAAAAGGTTATCTCTCAGTTAAATGATCAGATAGCTGTGTAATTTATGTGTTAGAGGAATATGGTACCGATGTGTAAAGTTGTATAAGCAACTACCATATTAGCTAGGGTTCCTTGTGCTTGCCAAACACATGGTACACGTAGTAGGCGTGTACCCCCCTGAGGATTAATGAATAATACCCTCAGGTGTTACAGATTACAGCAGTGGAATGAAATGTATGACGGAAAACCTTTGTATCATTTTCAAATATCTTTAAAAATAAATGTTTTAAGTACAAAATTAATCACTCAAATACGTGTACTGTATCGCTAAACTGTGCGTCTTGTTGTAAGATAATCTCTGTGGAAGTGTCGTAGTTATCGTCCTCCGAAAGCTAAGTTCTGCAGAAGTCAATGTACTTACCTTATGATAACCAAAAGTGAAATGCTTTGCGTATAGATATCTTAGTTATTACGCTTATTGCCGTGATGAAGAAAGTACTGTGCTGTAATGTATTGTTGTGCTACGGAAAAGGGTGTCTCATTGTAGCTATACCACAAAAGTTACTACTAAAACATGTTTTACTTTCCAGAATAATTCAGAAAAACTGTGCAGATGTGAAACAGAAACACCGCAAAAGCAACATTGTAAATTGTCACTCATTAGTAGCGTCATGATAAAATCGTGTAGCTGTAACATGAACTAACCACTGTGTCATCTGGTATCTCACAGAAAGTACTTAAATCCAGAATGTATTTTCAAGTAAACCAAAATGTTGCATTAAAATCTCATTAGCAATACTGTTAAATGTTGTAAGTATGTGTGCCTTATAGTCGTTACGTAATCGTGCAACTAACAAGCAAGAATGTACACACACAATAACACTGTGTCGTCTGTTCACAATAACAATGCATTCGTAATTTCTGTTTAAATAAGTTCTCTTGGTTCTTGACTGGATATTTAACTTCAAACATTGTTGCTTGTTAACAGATTCTAAGTCTGACAAAGCATACTAGTAATGTAAAGTGAAAAGTTATATGGCAAAGACAATGTTAAAAAGCAGATTATCTTTCAATAAACGGTTTTACATGTGAAATGTGATGCAATCTTTTACCCTTTCTAGAGCGCAGAGTTTCATTGCAAGGCAATTATCATGTTGTGTACGTTGGTAAGGAATGCTAAAATTTTTCTCAAGATTAGCGTCTTTGTTATTTTTCTCTGAGTCAGCCGGCGCACGTGGCTGCTTGCGGTGCGGGTCATTGTCTGTCTCTTTGTTGGCGCGCATCGTTAGGATTAGGAAACCTAACTTCTACAAATTCACGTTGTCGAGAGTGCCCTGCTCAGTGAGAATCCCACCACTTCTGATGCAATTCAGGTCTGTCGTTACGATTATATTGTCTGTCGGCATGTTGGTAGATTCCATAATTTCTTTCTTGTCGGTCACGTGGTGGAGAATTTCTCCCTGAATCGTAACTGCGCGATGAACTGTTGCGTCTGAAGTTATTCTGTCTCCCTTGATAATAATTATTTTGGTTCCCATATTGTCTGTTTCTATGTTTATCTCTGTCATATTCGTTACTATGGAAATGCGATCTTTCTCTGTAACTACTATTCTGCCAACGGTTGGCATACGGGTGCTGTCTGTTTTGGTCATGATTTGCGTTGTAAGAATAGCCTTGTCGTGTCCAGTTATTATTTCTTTCATCGCGGAATTGCAACGGATGTGACCTGTAATTGTTGTGTTCCTGTTTTCGCGTTCCACGATTGTCAGTGTTAATTTCCAATTCTTGTAACAGTCCCTGAAAAGCTTCAGTGTCGTCTTTGCAACGTCCTGCTAAAATAATATGTCGTAAATGTTCAGGCCGTTTGATTAAGCAAATGCGGATGAGTTCTGAGGTGCTGTATGGGTTTGAAAGATACTGATTCTTATGCAACATGTTGAAAGGGTACAGTACCGCCCAACATTGAAAATAGGTACAACATACTTCATTATTTTTGTCAGAACAACACATTTTTTTTGCAAAATTAACTCAATTTCAATTAATACAGTGAAGCCGGATACCAGTGTGGGAAAGAATGACAATTTATTTATTTAATTGATCACATGTGCACTCCCACAAAGTAAATCCCTACATCCAGTTTGATGAGATCTGTGAAATGAATGAATGTATGGTCGTCTGCTAACCACAGATAGTGAATGTGAATATATGATCATCTTTGAGTCGATCCTTTGGCCACCTTTGGTGGGACCAAAGAGATGAAATTTACCAGAGCTTTGACCGCCTGAAATGTGGCTGACCAATACGATAGCAAGGTGCTTCCCCCACCTCAACAGAGGTGTGAGAGCACCTAGAGAACGGCCATGTTTCAGCACTCTGCCGCTGGATCTTGTGCTGTTAAGACCTGTTTGAGTTGTGCTCCGTAATGACGAAAGAGTGGAGACATGGTATGCATGTGGAATATTTAAGAGTAATTTGAAATAATAATTTCTCTATTTCAGGAACTTTTGTGGGGAGAATTAAATGTCAGGCAGGTAATATTAATGGGATTGTAGTAATCTTCGGAAGTGACCAACGGTCACAATGAAACCACGTGTAGCAATAAGTTGAAATACTTCCGTGTGGTTAGGTTAAGCTGAATTACTAGCGTGTGTACAATAAGTTGAAATACTTAAGGAATAGCGTGTGTACCATAAGTTGAAATATTTAAGAAATGGTGTGTGCAGGACTTGAAATTAGAGACGAGTACTTCCACCTGGTGAGTACTGTGTGAGTCTCAAACTGTGTATGAGACAAGAGATAAAGAGAAGTACTCGTCCATGGTATCAGTTGAGGACTCGCGTGTGTGGTGAATTTCTTAATATTACTTTGCGTGATATGATTCCGTGTGACGCTGGATTCAAACTCTGAGAGAGAAGCAAGGTGAGTCGGCCGTCTATCCAGCAACGCCACTTGGCTTGCATTGCACAGGAAGACGTGCAAATATCTCCAGAGTTCATAGTAGGAAAGTAGAATTACAAAGTGGGGCAGTGTCGTGTGAAACTGGGATAAATATTAATTGAAGTGGGAAAGCGGAAAGTGATAATGTTGTGACCATTTTCTGTGTAGTATTTCATGTTGTAGTGTGGTGTATGTCATGTAATTTGGGTATGTGTGGTTTGCATGGGAGAGTAGCGAGGTAGTTTCAAAAGATTAGTGGGTTATGCTTGTTCCTTCAGTACCGCTCGGTCTGGAGGAAAGTTTAGTGATGATGATTGTGAGAGTCGAAGTGTGAGGTATAATAAAAGATCCACCATCCTATCCAGAAAGTGCACTGTAGCGTTAAAATTAATTACGAGACCATAATATAAAGATTCACCATTGTAAAGCCATGCCCACTGGGCGGAATTTTTCATGTGTTATTGTTGTAGGTTATAGAATTTGTGTGTTTAGGTTAGAGAATTTGTCGGAATAAATAAGATAGTGAAAAGAAAAAGATTGGCGGACTTTTCCTTCGAATTGTATGTTTTAATAATGTCCCGAATTTATAATGTGTGCGCCATTTATATTCAGTGCGGTAGCCACGTGTCGATAAAAGCCGTTAAATAAAAGACAAAAAGAAAATGTGGTATTGCCAGTGCGTAGTGTCTGATAGTCAGATGCGTGTTTCCGTTGCGTATTAATCATATAGGAGGATAACTTGTAACTTAAGTGTGAGTACTAGAGTTCATGTTACTCGATAAATAAGAATGAATCCACTCGCTTGGCAGACTACTCATCTTGCAGGCCTGACTGCTTGATGCCACAGTATGAGCAAGGCACGTGGGTGCCTCTCAATGTCTTCAAAATATTTCATAAGACTAGAAAATTCAGATTGTTCGAAACGTTTCATCATTATGATGCTATGCTTTACTCGGTCTTGTCTAGCTTGAGACCAATACGCTGAGAGGAAGGCATGATAAAATTCTCCTTCACTGTGACAATCGTGAATGACCGATCGCATTCTTACAGCTGGTTCATTCTCCAAGTAACCACACATAAATTCTAACCTGTGCTCCAATGACCAGTTGGGAGGAAAACAATGAGAGAATTGATGAAGCCATGCTTGTGGATGAATGTCGTTGTCAGAATTCTTAAATGTTTTGAATTTACGTGTAGTAATGAACAGCTTATAGTCAAAACCATCATATCAGCGAGTCGCATATCGGTCATTGTTACGTCGTTTCGGCGGTTCCAGTTAAAAATTCGTTGCACCTTGCCAATTTCTTTCATAATTTCCGAAATGCTCTGTGTTATTATTTTGTGGCTGTTCCGTATTTCTATGTCCCTCTTCCCGTATTGGAGCGCGAGTGTTCTCTGAAATACGTAATTCTTGTATTACCTGTGTCAACTGATCTTGTATTTCCCGGATTTCTCTTTGGTGTTGCGTATTAATTTGATTCTGATTTTGTTTGAATTTCCTAATTTGTTCACACACTTCTGTGTCATTAAAGACTACCGGTTTTGTGTCATTCAAATTATCATCTACCTTCGTAGATAAATTATTTAGCTGATCCGAAAGTTCAACTACTTTCTCTGATAATGAACTAATTTCCTCCATGTGTTTTTCTGAACCAATTTTCAGAGTATCTACTGTGTCCTTTAAGTATTCCTGAGTTTTTGCAAGTTGCGTAGCCGAATCGGTAGATGCAACTGAGTCAATTTTAGCTTGCAAGGTCTCATGATTTTCATGAACAATAGTTTGCAGTTCTTTTATGGCTGCTTCGTGATTCCGTAATGCATTTTCATGCCGCGAAAAAATAGGTTGGAAATGCTCACAAATTTGTGTTTTTACGTCATTACAGACTTTTTGACATTTCGATTCGATGTTATGTAACTCAGTAGTTAAATCTTCACGTGTTTGTTCAAGCGTGGTGTCTAACTTTCGAAGATTTTGTTCCATTGTGTCTAACTTTTTAAGATTTTGTTCCATTGTGTCTAACTATTGCTGTGTTTATCTCTGATTTTGTTTCATTTGTTGCATTAATTGCAATAATAATGTATTTGTGTCTGGAATATGTTCCTCTATGCTTTTCGGTAGTGCATTTGCACCGCCAACATTCACATTTTGACCAGCAGAAAATGTGTCTTGACTTATTTGAGAAAAAGGTGAGGACCCAAAACCTGAATCTACAGTATTTGCAAGATTGTGTCCTGTCATTTTGGAATCCTGAGGCGAGCTGTTGCCGACCGATCGATCGATAATGCTTCCCTGTTCACTACCTGTTTCACTGTCTACACCATTATTTGACGTCCGCTCCATTTCCATATGCACAGTTACCAAATTACTACTTTGAATGTCTGTTAATTCATTACACAGTGGTGCTGGTAAGCTACGCTCGTCGTCACTATTATTTCTCAGTTTACTTTGGAGCCTAGTGTTACGTTTTCCACACGCCATTATTGTCACAATATTTCACACGATAACACAGAGAAGCACAATTTGAAGAGCAAAATAAGAACACACATTAACATAGCGCTGAAAATAATATCTAGTTAATTGCAAGCGCAGCTGCGAAATACTTGGTGCAAATCTACATGCATGCCACAACTGTTTTACTGTGCAACAATGAAACACTGCAACTACAAAGGAGATTCTCTCTACAATTACGCGCTAGCAATAAACAAAAGCTACACTAATTACACAAACTACAAGAAAAAATCAGAAGATTCCAGTGAGGTATCCTCGGCTAAGGGTCGACATATGAAACGTCCCCTTAGAAGAATTATACATGACTGTGCTTAAACTGACACACAATATTTTTTAGCGCAACGCAATCTGACTTTCAATAATCCCTACAAAAGAATGGCCCTGACTAACATTAACCTATACCTTTCACAAATCACTTACCTCACAAAAATCTTCGTTACTCGAACTACTGCAATACAGCGAGCACCACTACTGCCAGCTAAATAAAAGATTCAAACTACGGAAGGCACTAACTACTGATAGGCATAGTTAGCAAATGAAAGATTTTGATAGAGAACAAACAATGTATTTACCTCAATAGTGTTCAAAAGTCATAATGTATATAGCAGTTCATGATATCCAGTGTTACAAATTTCAAAACTCCACCATCTCTCTTCCCACATCCACCACTGCTGGCGGCTCACCTCCAACTGCGCAACGCTACGCGCTGTTCACATTCAGCTGCCCAACACTACAATGGCAGACAACAATGCAAACTAGCCACAGACTGCACACAGCACAGCCAGTGATTTTCGTACAAAGCGCTACGTGGCGTTACCAATAAGAACCTAAACAGAC
This sequence comes from Schistocerca americana, assembly GCF_021461395.2. Lineage (NCBI taxonomy): Eukaryota > Metazoa > Arthropoda > Insecta > Orthoptera > Acrididae > Schistocerca > Schistocerca americana. The sequence goes on along the minus strand of NC_060122.1, from coordinate 764,845,457 downwards.
TACTTACAACACGTCCCGGTCGCCTCTTGTTGGCATTGACTGCACTTTGAACAGTGAACGTAACATTTCAGATGTATTGCGACCCGTGTCTCTACCCTTCATTCGATCTCTGCGAAACCCTATATTTCAGCAGGATAATGAACGATCTCATGTTGCAGGTCCTGTACGGGCCTTTGTAGATACAGAAAATGTTCGACTGCTGCCCTGGCCAGCACATTCTCCAGATATCTCACCAATTGAAAGTGTCTGGTCAATGGTGGCCGAGCAACTGGCTGGTCACAATACGCGTCAGTACTCTTGATGAACTGTGGTATCGTGTTGAAGCTGCATGGCAGCTGTACCTGTACACGCCATCCAAGCTCTGTTTGACTCAATGCCCAGGCGTATTAAGGCCGATATTACGGCCAGAGGTGGTTGTTCTGGGTACTGATTTCTCAGGATCTATGCACCCAAATTGCGTGAAAATGTAATCACATGTCAGTTTTAGTATAATATATTTGTGCAATGAATACTTGTTTATCATCTGCGTTTCTTCTTGTTGTAGCAATTTTCATGGCCAGTAGTGTATTTTGGACGAAAGTCGGTGTTTGTTGATTCATTTTGTAACACGGGACTCCGTAATCGCGTGACAAGGCACTCCACGTCGCAGATAGTCTCTTATATCTCACAGTGTTCTAGACACGAAAGTTTTTGAAACAACACCTTACATCTGCGTACAAATTACTGATTTCGTTTGTAAGCAAATTATGGGTGTTGTTTTGAAACTAATTCGTTTATAAAATACAATGCCTGCAAAAAAAAAAAAAAAAAAAAAAAAAAAAAAAAAAAAAAAAAGTTTAGCTCCCAGAAGAGAAGAGGAAACGAAATGTAACTTCACAGGTTGAGAGGGTACGTGATGTCACTTCAGCAATTACAAAATTAAGTCAAATTTACAAAGAACTTGTCTTAGCACTATGACTTTGTACCTCCTCTGTCTTGGGTGCTTGCAATGATTCGGTTGGAAGGGTGTCATAAAGCCGTTGTACCCTCCCCGAGACAGCTGTTGCTACTTGTCAACGCAGTGCTGTATTACTAACAAAAATATTGGGTGACTCACGTAAAGAAGGTCCCATCTACATCTGTACTCCGCAAGTGACCAAACGGTTTGTGGCGGAGGGTGCTTGTGGTATCACTAACCGCTGCCTCCTTCCCTGTTCCACTCGCGAAAGGCGCGTGGGAAGAATGATTTTCGGTAAGCCTCTCTGTTAGCTCTAATTTATCGAATTATATCGTCGTCGTCATTTTACGAGACGAATATGGAAGAACTACGTTGTCCGACTCTTCTCGGAAAGTGCCTCCCGAAATCTCAGTAGTAAACCTCTCCGTAATGTTTAACGCCTCTCTTGTTGCGTCTGCGTCTGGAGTTTGTTGACCATCTCTGTAACGCCCTACCGCCAACTAAACGAACCCGGGACGAAACACACCTCTCTTCATTGGATCTTCTCTCTCCCTTCCATCAGTCCTATCTGGTAAGGATCCCAGACAGATAAACCATACTCAAGAATCGGTCGAACAATCGTCTTATACGCCACTTCTTTCGTGGCTGAGTTACATTTCCTTAAAATTCTTCCTGTGAATCTCAGTCCTACTGTTCGTTTTATGTGGTCACTCCCATTAAGGTCGCTCTGGATATCTAATCCTAGATATTTTACGTTAGATACTGCTTCCAGCAACTTGTCATCAATGACGTAGCTGTACAGTGATGAATTTCTTTTCCTATGTAGGCGCAATATGTTACATTTAGCAGTTGGAGTATCGCTCAGACTGCTGTAGAGTAACCTTCTTGCGCTGGTTGACCCGAGCATGCCTATGTGGTTCGATTTATATTTTGATCTGATCCTCGGGGTTCCATGGATTTAGTGGAAGTACCACAATTGAAATAAACATTCAAGATGAGAGATGGCAAACAGAAAGCGAATTCCGCAAGTGTTGTCGTAACTAAATTCATTGTGCTGAAGGCTCTTCCACGGTCTTATGTGCTCACTGGGAGTGTATCAACACAAACAATAATTTTAAGGTTTTCAGGAATGCTCTCTCCACTGTTGTCTATGCAATCTCTGAAACTTTCTCTTACATTTGGAAAAGAAAGAAGAAAACGACCACACATTTTTTTTAGATTTTGTCGCTTTTCTATCCATGGGGTCATCGTGTCATTTGTTACTGCCCAAAATAGTTGTTCGAAATTATCCTTTGCCTCTTATTGTCACTAACGCTCTGACAGAATTGTCCCTTGTTAATTTGGGTAGTCAATCTGCTTGTTTCTCTTCTGGGGACCAGTGAAACGTCTTTGAATCCCCCTTCTGAAATAGCTATCTCTACTTCCTTCGACCAGGCATTTCCATTAATTGTTCAATGGTTTTATTGATCTCGTAATTGCCTTTTATGATGAGGGAACATTAGCGTTGTTCATTTGGAGCTACTGTGAGAGCATACTAATCTCTTCAAGAACGTCAGAAAACGGTGCATTGTTACACACAAATCCAGGGCGTGATAGTATTTTCTCCACTCCCTTGAACTCTCCCCTTGAATTTTCTAGTCGTGTCATTCATATTAAACAGAGCACTCGAAGACTGATAGGACTTCCGTACTGTCTGTGCTGCTCTAAAGCTTGAGGTAGTTCTAGGCACAGGGAATATGTCTTCTTAAGTTCTTCGTCTAACTCTTACGCAACAGCTGACTGTTCATGTTGATTCTTTGGGGTCTGATGGTACCCTTGCGCCGCAGGAAGATATCCTGGCCAAACGGATTTTTTTTAAGTTGTCTCCAGCCAGCGTTGAGCCAAGCCAAGGCTGGTTCAAGCGCCATGTTGCAATTGGTATGACAAGCAGGCAGACGGCCGACATCGCAAACCGCGTTGTACACAACTGTAGCTTGTTTGAGTGAGAAGCCTGAATCGCCAATTCAGCAACATGACCTCACTGGTGATGGTACATAAAGTCATTCCGCCAGAACCGCAAGACGCCGCAATTATGAGTAAATCTCACTCAAGAACGCTTATCAGCTCGCTGACATGGTGGAAGGTGCCAAGCTGCAGTGATAAACGCCACAGCTGCAGGGAAGAATGCTGATGAGTCCAGAAAACTGGGTGACATTTGCCCATCTCTGGCAAGGCATAACATCATTGCCTCTGTAGGACAGATAAATTAATTTAATTGCTTTTTCCTTTAGTCTGTTATTTAGACACAAGAACAGACCAAATATTACACATGAATTAGCATGAATATAGTACATAAGATTTTAGTTTAATTGCAAGTATGTTAGTATAACTCAGCATTGTGGCGTTAAAGGAAAAATCTACATTAAAGAAAAAAAACGTAATTAAAAATGTCTATTTACTCCATTTGCCGATCTGGCACACACACATATATAATCATCATCTGGAACCCACTGCTACTGGTCTGCATTGCAGGATCACAAATGTTGTAATTTATAACTCTGAACTACAGTACTATACAAGAATACACTGCACAGCACTAAACTACACTACACTACTGTACTTCGTATCAGAACCAAGCTAGATTTCTCATTTGTCTTGATAATTAGCCCCACTGTGTGCTGAGGAACAACTCAGGATTCACAGTGCTGTGATATCCAAGGTGTAGAGATTGTAAGATGGCTGTCAGGGTCTCTGGAAACCATTGTTCGTCCTCCCTGAGACTCATCTCCCCCATGCTTCTATAGGTTGTGGCAGGTGGATGTTCTGCTGCGATTTTGTCATGATGGCCTCTTCTTGCTTCTCTTTCCGCCATGTAGGCTTCCAGTTCATATTTTAGTCGGCAGATTCTGCTTACGCCACAGTTCCGCATTCCTTATTATGTTAAAGACTGTTTATTATCAAAACATCCCTATCCTGTTCTATAACATCTTGTATAATGGCACATTCCCAGATGATGTGGTTCATGGTGCTGATTGCTCCACATTCAAAAGTGTCTTGTGGTGCATTGTCATATTTTCAGTAAGTAGCTGGGATATGGACCATGTCCCAACAGGTAGTGTATAGCTCCCTTTGTCAGAAGAAAGGGTTCAAATGGCTCTGAGCACTATGGGACTTAACATCTGAGGTCTCAGAAGAAAGTATGACATTCTTGATCTTTCTTTTATTTCAGGAATCAAGTGGTAAGTTCTCCTCCCAGTTTCTGTCCTGTCTCGTATGTGTTGCTGTTATCTATGGATTCAAACCTTTATTTCATTATTTCATGTGGTTCTTGTGCCCAGTTTCTCATTTACCTTCTCATATCTGCTCTTCTTGAGCCAATATCGTACATCTCTCTTTCTTACTACTTGGTCTAGAGGTAGGAAGCCTAGTGTTGCCAGCAAGGACAGCTACGAATACTAAGGCCTCTGAGTTCTTGTATTCAATTGGGCAAACCAGCAGAATGCAGCGCCCATTATGTGCTGCCTATCATTCGCCAGGTGACGTCAACCTTCAAGACTGCAGTTTGTCTGGTCTGCTGAACTTCGCCACCATGAGCTGCTGACCTCTCATCCAGGCTGTGAAGACTTGGAGTTTTTCACCACTTGCTTATTGCGAGCTGAACTGATTGTGTTTGGCACACCATCAATCTGTCTCTGTAATGGAGAGGTGTGCTGACTGCTGCTGACTCTAACATGCATCTGTGAACAGACACTGGTTCAAAAATGGCTCTGAGCACTATGGGACTTAACATCTATGGTCATCAGTCCCCTAGAACTTAGAACTACTTAAACTTAACTAACCTAAGGACAGCACACAACACCCAGCCATCACCAGGCAGAGAAAATCCCTAACCCCGCCGGGAATCGAACCCGGGAACCCGGGCGTGGGAAGCGAGAACGCTACCGCACGACCTCTGGAGCTTTCGTCTGTTGGAGAAACCATGGTGTAACTGTGCACCACCTCTCTGTCCCATGCAGACTTACTGGGAGCTTACTTGGGTACTTCCTCTGACGTCCACGACTGCGCCCTAATAAAGAGGAGTCGTCAGCCTGGTGGAGGAATGCCTGCTGTCTGCTGGACCGCCTATCTGCATGGCATCGCTCTTCCTACATAAACTACTGGGGCCTGGCTGATGCTTCGAGAGACTGCTGACGAGGAAGAGTTTGCATGTTGTGTCCACTTGCCTCACCTCTGCCACAGAGAAGATGATTCAATTGCAAAACCTGAGCTTATAAATGTGTGATTCGGTAATGCTGTTTCATTAGCACACAGAGCACTTGGGTGGCCTTCACCATTGTACTCCACACTTCATCATCCTACAACTGTAAGGATCCGAACCCCTGACCCTTACAGTACAGCACTGACGGCTAATTTATAAGGTGACAAAATATTGCCATAATACATTTAATAATCTGTAAATTCTTTTCGATTTATATTTACATTAGAGCACTGTTTACAGTGGACATTAATCATATCATTGGTTGATACTGGTTAGCGTCAGGTGGTAACAATTTCTGTAGTAACGCTTATCTGGGAGTTAATTAGAGTTGAACGCTGACAGAAAGGGCGGTGGACAATGCGTTCCCCAGAAGCCGCTACTAGCTAAAGAGGGGCTGGAAAGAGCATTGTCGCGTTCTGCAGGGCAGGTAGTTACTGCCCTGAGAGGGAGGAGAGCAAGGAGGCGGCAGTTTACAACGCTGGAGGCCACAGAGCCCACTTAATGCGGACAGTGCAGTATTGAAATTGCACTCTGTGGGAGAAAAAAAAATCAGAATGGTGTACTTTGCGGAGAAGTGTTGAGGTGGAACAAGATGAAAATACATGCTTTTTAATGCAAAGGAATGCGCAAGGTTACAAACGATGATCATGAGCTGATCTTCGAGGAATATTTTCAAACGAAGGGCCGTGGCACACTTCCTATCAAGAAGCACAGATACGTATTTCATTGGTGGAGTGCTAAAGACGTAGGAGGGGAAGTGGAAATTTCCAGGAAATCTTCTGAAACGAGTATGAGCTTCAGGCTACTGACTGGCAGATTCATGAACCATGTAGAGGAGGTAATGTTTTTGTAACGGCAGCTGTGATTCGTCAGCTGAGCGCAAATATAGACGTCGCGTGTCCAGGAGAGAGGGGGAGTATGGCATGGAGACACACTGCTCTGTGGAAATTGACTGAAGACACTTCCCCCCTGGGATTGACCTAGGGACTTTGCAGGGGAGACCCACAGCGGAGAATCTGGCGTTTAGATGTTGAGGAGTATTGATTTGGCCACAAAGAGTGCGTGAAGTCGTTTGTATGTGAACAGAGATGTTATTCTGTATGCTAAAGCTACGATTCTTTACCTGTCTGTGGCGTGTGACACACACTGAATTGCTTATTTACAGAAGAATATCTGAGTAGAATTTCTGTTCCTGGTTAGTGTGCAAACACAAATCTCGATCCGTATTCTGTCTCTGACTGAGGCAATTACAGCTCTAGAAGTTTGCGGACAGCGTATTGTGTCCACTGTGTAGAAGTAGAATCACAAGTACGCCACGTACATCATCTGCACAGTGGCCGGTGCCCCAACGAACAGATCATCAATGTAGTGTAGCTGCTGTCCATACTTCAGTAGATGATATCCACACTAAGGTTCGGCGGATGGGGAAACACTCTCAGTAAATGTATTGAGTTCCATTTGCTTGTCTACCGAATTCTTTCTGAAATTGCCAGCCATGATGTAGATCTTCCGTTTCTCATCGCTAACCAGTTACAGCCAACTTTGTGTACATCTAATGAAGGGGGGCGTGGTTTAAGGAAAGTCAAACATACATCCTGCCAATTTCAAAATTACATTCAGTATAGAATCTGACATTATGCACTTCACATTTATACGATTTTGGCACTCTGTATGTTTTTTGAGAACAAATCATTTACGGTATCCAAAGTGCAATTCATTCCAGTACCATTCTGATAGGGATGATTGGTTTGATTTGTTAAGCTAAAGTGAAACCACAACATGATACTTAGTTTTATGGACATCCCTAGGTGTAGGTTGTCAATGGGAGGGTCGTTTTAATCAATGTAGAGACAACATTAAACAACCACACATACATACACTATACGTTACAAACACCATGTGGGTTTACGTCTTAATAAATGATCATATGATTAACACCAGGAACATTTCACAATTACATCAGCAACTGCTAATTCAGTTAGGTGACACAAAAATGCCATTTGAATAGTTTGTTGTACTTGTTGATAAGTCGTTCCAAACCACCTGAATTCCTACCTAGCATTGAACTAGCGCCATCACTGCATGTTCCAATGATACTGTCATTCAAATAACTTGAAGAAAAACCATGCTTCGACAGACATTTTAAATTTGTTTTTTGAAGTTCATCGATATTTACATTATCATCACTAACTTCAAAACTAAATATGCTATTGAAATTGACTATGAAGCCACGGTCCGCAGCTCGTGGTCTCGCGGTAGCGTTCTCGCTTCCAGGGTTCCATTCCTGGCGGGGTCAGGGATTTTCACCTGCCCCCAGATGACTGGACGTTGTTGTGTCGTCTTCGTCACCGTCATTCATCGCCATTACGGTCGGAGGAAGGCAACGGAAAACCACCTCCATTAGGACCTTACCTAGTACGGCGGTGCGGGTCTCCCGCATCTTTCCCCTACGTTATGTCAAGAAGCGTGGGACTTCATTTCCATTTCCATGAAGCCACGGATGTAGACTTGTCAATGAATACAGAGATCTCGGAATTCTTGGATATAATGGATGAACGGATCCAGTTCTTCATAGTGTTAGTTATGCAGTATATAATGTTAGCACAACTGAGTTTACTATGTAGTATTCTGCCTACGTGGAGACCACATTGAATTTGCAAATCCACAGGCTTATGCAAGCCTAAATATGTTTCGTTATCATTTACTACAAAATAAGCTATTTGAAACACTTTCCTTGTACTTCCAGCAATGTGCTTCCGCTGTTCAACTACAATTTTTTCTAGAACATTGTCTTGTCTTTTTTTCCTTGTTTGCATGCAGTTAACTGGGCCTCGGAATTACTATTTTTATGCATCTTTCTTCTCATTGGTGTTAACAGAGACTGTTTACATTCAGGAACTTGACCACTATTCAGTCTTTAGAAATGTACACTCCCTGTGATTTACTAACTCATATCCTGCGCATCTTTACGCCCTGAACACCACAATGTGCCTTTCCTACACAGCAACCACTCGTATTTTATCTTAAATTTTCCCCACGTTCTATTGTTTCAACAAACTAGATAATTAGATGTATTTGGGATTCCGAATAACAAGAGAATTACTTCACATGATTGGCATCTTGAACAGTTCCTGTTCCTGTGCTGCTATTCGCTATATACCGTAGAAAGGCCACTAACAGTTTCACGTTCTTTTGAACCACGCAGACTATCATCTGTAGTTGAAAATTGGAATTAAATTTACTGAAATAATCTGCTAGGGTCTATACTGAGTTTCATACTGAAAAATGACATCTTCCAATTACTAGAATAATTTATACACTTATCACTTACAAAAGTAATATGCCAGGCTTTAAAGCAGAAATGTAATACGCGGAATCTTATAAGCCAATATAGTTGTTGGCTACAACGTCTATAGCTTCACCGAGAAGAAAACTGAGTCGAAATACCCGGCCGGTCGTGCTCTGATATAACGACTAAAGCTTTTAACGGTCGGACTGTAAACGAACAAACGAAAGTCACGACAATGACTGAAAATAATAAGTAAGTCTACTGTTTGCTGCATCATAATAATAATAATATCAAAGTGGAGGGGCAAGTCAAGAGGCAACGCTGAAGTTTGCTGTTGCGTCATTTAAGAATGCAAAGTCAGTATGAGGAAGCTGAAAAGTTTTTCTTTTGTTAATATCTTGTCTTACAGCTTAGTTTTCAGGCGGGAGTCAAGTTTGGTTGCAGAAGTAAAGAATGTAACATCATCGTGAGGAAGAAGGGAATAAGTGTTGTCAGATTTTATTTTCGCGGAACATGTTACACGATGTGAGTATCTGAAGTGGCAATGCCCGACCCCACATGCCTCATGTTCATTGTTCTTTTTTTATTGTGTTGTATGTCTGAGCCATCATTGGTCGTTCAACTTCACAGTTAATATGTTCTGTGAGTTACAACTCAGCATTGAGAATAATTTAATTAAGAGAGAGACGATGAAAATGAGAAAGTGATCATCGTGTAGAGTAGAAATGGTACAGCGGGGTCCCACTGAAATAAAAAAAAAATAAAAAAATGGACGGGTGGCGGGGGGTGGGGGACGGCGTCCAACTGCGTTCTCCAACCAGTAGCAGCTGGATGCGTGGTATAGTCTGTCTGTAAACTCAAGAGCGAGCAGCGCTTTTTGTGGGGGAAGTGGCCTTTCCCGGAAGAACGCTGCCACCGGCCTACAGGGTCACCCAAAATCTGTTGCCTGTTGTCTCTCTAGCGGTGTAGATCGGCGTGCAGTGATATAGGTCGTTTCTGTTCGTGGGACCCTAGTTGCCAGTGTCAGTGAGTTAACTTTGTATGCTTGTTGATGTACTTCGATATCCGGAAGTGGTGGATTATCGTCTAGCATTGCAAGAAAATGTGCAGAATACGAAGAAGAGGAGGCATTTGGGGAGTAATGAGCGTTCGATCGTCTCTGATGTTATTGCAGCGTGTATTAAAGAGGCGACCCAAAAAGAACTGTTGGCTAATATTACCAGTCCCAATCAAAGGGCTGCAATATATGCAAACGTCAGCCTCACCTAGCAGGATGCATAAGTAAGGAATGGAAAAATAAGCCGCATGGTTTACTGGAATCGCCAAGAAGGCAAACTAATAATTTTGGGAGGAAACCCATCGTTACAGATAGTTTCAAAATCACGTAAAAACTTTGATGCTTATGGAACACTAAATCTCCATCTCGGTCACTGTTGATCTGATTCTAAGACATATTGCTTAAAATATGTGCGCAATAGCTGTGCTAAATACTGCTGAAATTTCCTTCGAAACATGTACACCGATTCTGGACTTCTAAGCAAAAAGCTTGACATACGAGGTACGTTCACATATTACTTTTTATTTTTTGGTAAGAACTTTATTTGTTAATCTACAGCAATGTTGTCCTCTTAAAAATATTCCGCATTACATACTATACACTAATGCCAATTCCCAAAACACTTTAGGAACTGTTTCTTCTGGATAGTTTATAGGTCTCTGAACTGTGCATTTTTAATCTCATCCATGCTTGTAAAACCGCTGTCCTTTAAGGCCTGCTTTGAAATGTTTATACCACTTGTCTGCTCTTGGTTTAGTCATAACAAGCTCACCAAAAGCAATATTTACCATTTCTAAAAATTTCATACACTTTATTCCATTCTTATAACAAAATTTAATACAGATTCCCTAATTTCTTTTTATAAAAAACAAATAGTCGTTGATGCTACTAAAGCACATGTAACCTTTCTGACAGGTGACAACAGAGCAAGTACCCAATATGTATAGCATTGAACACATACTTTTGAGGCATGTTTACAAAGACAGTGACAAGAAAGTAGTGCGAATCGGACTAATACAACACGCAAAATTATGAATTTCTGCTTACTTTTTAAACACTCTTTGTGTTGCAAGAATTGTTAAGTTTCAATGCAGTCCTTCAAAGAAAACTTCTGCCTTTTAGTAGAAACACAAAAAAAGAACAAGCCTTAAATTCTACAGACTGATTGCATTATATGGGGTTGTTTTGCGAATAGCAAAAGAGGAACACACATTCACATGAACAGGCATTCGGTTCTATGTTTGTAGTAGAATCCTTACTTCCGTTCTTATGTTAATATTATTTGCTCTATAATGTTGTGTTTCGGAAGAAGCTATCGATTTTTGCATTCCTTATGGTCTTATGCACTTGTCTAAAAATAAACGCAGCCGAGACATATCAGTACACGGCTTCACCACAGATTTGAAGCGCGCTCCGCGGCAGGGCCGGTACTACGTTGTGAAACAGCCTATAGTAGCGCCTTGTGACGTAGCTGGGTTGGCAGAGTGGGGACTCGTTCGCTCGCTTTTCAGTTTACCGACAAGACTATAGCTTTGATACTGGCACAGTGACGTAGTTGACGTTGGTCCCAAAATGTCTATAAAGGGCAAATCAGGTGATCTGAGGCCGCGGGGATAGATCATCACGCAGACAGCTCACACTCACAGAAACAACTGCCATTTATGAACCAGCATTCTCCTGGCCCCTCTATTCCGTCGCATGAGGGTTAACACGTGAGGTCGCTAAACACGATGCGACGCGATTAATCAGCATTCCACGCTTCCCAATGACGGCACCACTCCAAACGCAGCCGTTTGTGTATTTGTTAACTGGCGCTAACACATGGGACGATCATTTGGCTGTCGCAGTCTCCAACCAGTGGTGTGGGATGAAACAGAATGTTGAAGGCAGTGTGTTATCTGTCGCCGACGTGAAGCAGGATACGACATGCTCGGTGCACAACACGTCGATCCTCCCTTTAGGTGGTCAGACGTGATCGACTGGAACCTTGCCGACGAGTATGCCTGCTTTGACACGCCCACGTAGCCCAACACTGGGCCACTGCCATCCCTGAATGCCCCACAAATCTGGGTATTGCACGAGTCGGCCAACTGGCCTAATGGAGCCCCCCATGAGTCTCCTTTCAGACTCTGACAGATGCTGATAACGCTGTCTCACACGAGTGCTTAGCATCTCCGTGTCCTTTGCAGTGATCAATTAACACCTGACACTGTTCACTTCCCTTATATACCCTAACAGTCCTGGTGACAACACTAAAAACGGAAAAAGGTAATACACTCCAGTGGTGTTCAACTTTTCACAGAGAAATCCAGCTCTAATAATTTACGTACCTGTCGATGGTGTGTACGTGTACGAAGGTACAGTACTGGCCATTAAAACTGCTACACCAAGAAGAAATGCAGACGATAAACGGTTTTCATTGGACAAATATATTATACTAGAACTGACATGTGATTACATTTCTACGCAATTTGGGTGCATAGATCCTGACAACTCAGTACCCTGAGCAACCACCTCTGGCCGTAATAACGGCCTTGATACGCCTGGGCATTGAGTCAAACAGAGCTTGGATGGCGTGTACAGGTACAGCTGCCCATGCAGCTTCAACATGATACCACATTTCATCAAGAGTAGTGACTGGCGTATTGTGACAAGCCAGTTGCTCGGCCACCATTGACCAGACGTTTTCCATTGATGAGAAATCTGGAGAATGTGCTGGCCAGGGCAGTAGTCGAACATTTTCTGTATCCAGAAAGGCCCGTACAGGACCTGCAACATGCGGTCATGCATTATCCTGCTGAAATGTAGGGTTTCGCAGGGATCGAATGAAGGGTAGAGCCACGGGTCGTAACACATCTGAAATGTAACGTCCACTGTTCAAAGTGCCGTCAATGCGAACAAGAGGTGACCGAGGCGTGTAACCAATGGCACCCAATACCATCACGCCGGCTGATACGCCAGCATGGCGATGACGAATACACGCTTCCAATGTGCGTTCACCGCGATGTCGCCAAACACGGATGAGACCATCATGATGCTGTAAACAGAACCTGGATTCTTCCGAAAAAATGACGTTCTGTCATTCGTGCACCCAGGTTCGTCGTCGAGTACACCATCGCAGGCGCTCCTGTCTGTGATGCAGCGTCAAGGGTAACCGCAGCCATGGTCTGCGAGCTGATAATCCATGCTGCTGCAAACGTCGTCGAACTGTTCTCGCAGATGGTTGTTGTGTTGCAAACGTCCCCATTTGTTGACTCAGGGATCGAGACGTGACTGCACGCCCCATTACAGCCATGCAGATAAGATGCCTGTCATCTCGACTGCTAGTGATACGAGACCACTGGCATCCAGCACGGCGTTGCGTATTAACCTCCTGAACCCACCGATTCCATATTCTGCTAACAGTCATTGGATCTCGACCAACGCGAGTACCAATGTCGCGATACGATCACCCGCAATCGCGATACGCTACAATCCGACCTTTATCAAAGTCGGAAACATGATGGTACGCATTTCTCCTCCTTACACGAGGCATCACAACAACGTTTCACCAGGCAACGCTAGTCAACTCCTGTTTTTGTATGAGAAATCGGTTGGAAACTTTCCTGGTGTCAGCACGTCGTAGGTGTCGCCACCGGCGCCAACCTTGTGTGAATGCTCTAAAAAGCTAATCATTTGCATATCACAGCATCTTCTTCCTGTCGGTTAAATTTCGCGTCTGTAGCACGTCATCTTCATGGTGTAGCAATTTTAATGGCCAGTAGTGTACATTGACGTCTAATCATGTATTCTGTGTACTTTATATTTTTTGTCAGACAGTGTACATCATTTACAGTTTTGGGTGGATACATTGGACCCTGCAAATTCTGTTTGCATTATCACCCTTTGTTCACTGTTAATTTTTGGAAAATGTTTTCAAAATTTGTGGTAAGGTCTTATGGGACCAAACTGTTGGGGTCATCGGTCCCTAAGCATACTCACTACTTAATCTAACTTACGCTAAGGACAACGCACACACCCATGCCCAAGGGAGGACTCGAACCTCCGACGGGGAGCGCCTCACGGACCGTGACAAGACACCTCAGACTGCGGTTACCCCGAGCGGATAATTTTTGGAATACGACGTTTTCGTATCATACGTGCTAAATATAGGTTAAATTCAAAACAAAATAAAAGATGTACATTCCTTTTCCTGAGACATTCTTGCATGGCCCAACCGTAGACACATTAAGATAGACTTCGCGCCAAGTGCGCAGGCGAAGAGAGGGCAAATAACTGACGGGAAAGAAACCTAATACAGAAAGACGAATTAAGAAGTAACCAAGAGAGCTATGTTAGTCCATCTTCATATCTCACGTTCCTGTCTTCTGGCTATGAGAGAAAGCCTTTCCCCCGGCGCGCGACTGTAAACGCACACTGTTGTGACATTGTCATTTTTACAGTGTCACTTCTAAAGTGTCATTTCGTCAAACTTGGTTTAAGTGGAAAAACTGCGGTCAGTTCATACAACTACCACCTACACAGCTCGCTTTTGTTAGACAGTGGAGGTCTTGCTGCTACTTCGCAACGATATATTACGTTTCCAAAGGTTGGCGTCCAGGTGTCGAAACATAGACTATATGTCCGAAGGCTACTAGTTTTTTTTTTTCCGATTTCTGCCGAGTGATGTCTGAAGCGAGACGCAACAGTGGAGGATGCATGTAGAAAATGCGGAGGGTGTATATGTCCCTCCAGCCAATACTATTACTCTGAAAAGTGAGCTCCTTCCGTATCTGATGTTCAGATAGCGTACTCGAATACAACTGGGTAATGTCTTTGACGACCACGGCATTTCGACAGATGAACATCTAATCATTGTTAATGCACAACAGAAACGAGAGACTGCTGTGCATGGGAAGTGAGGCCAGCAAGAATTTTCAATAATGCTCAGTTTTCATTAAATCTGTTTATAAAATCATAATTTGTTAAATCTGTATTAAAAGTTGTCGAATGTTATTTTTACGATTGGAGGATTTGGGGCCGGGGTGGAGGGACGGGGGCGCAGCTTTGACATAGCCGCCAAAACCGCAGAACCACATCGGAACGGTTTTGCATTTTCGTTTCTAATGATAAATCATGAATACTATACAAAATATTACTTATACAGGAGCTCCAGTATCTATTTCTTGCGTATGCTTGCTGTTCCGTTTCATATCTATAGCAGTAAGGTGCAAGTCTTTCTGCTGCCGCCATTTAGGCAGTTGCAAACGCGTCAAAACTATTTTTAACGCATCCGCCGGGAAAGCTTGAAGAGTCACAGCATTTGAGGTGTTGAAGAAAATGTTGATATCAGATCCAGTACTGATCCCTCACGATTACGAAAAAGAATTCATCCTTTCTTGTGATATATTTACATGTCTGGATGAAGAGATACTGATGACGGCAGAGAGCCCTCCAAAATTAATTCGAATTAATTTCGGATGGCTGTCTATTCCCACTCCAGTATGAATTAGACTGTGAGATATGGAGAGCTATGATATTATCATCTTTTGCAAACCACAGCATATAATATTCACTTGCCCGTTTGGATGAACAGAAATTGATGACGACAAACAACCCTCCAAAATTAGTTCGAATTATTGTCATCAATGTCTTTTCATCCAAACAGGCAAGTAAATATTATATGTCATGGTATACAAAATATGATAATACCTTAGCTCTCGATTTCTCATAGTCTCATTCTCACTGGTGTGGGAATATGAGGTCTGCTGGAACAGTATCTGACCTTTCCCCCTTTTTCTTTGCCTACACCTGCTGGATTTGAATGTTAGTGCAGCAGTTGAGTGAGGTAGTGAGTAGTGCCTGCATCGGTTTTTCATTGCAAGGGAAACGACAGAACGACTGAAGCTGCATTGCTGCATCAAATTTTGCCAGAAAACGGGCAACAGGCAGGTTGAAACCATTCGCAAAATTCAGATAGCTTTCAGTGATGATGCAATGGGCATCTCACACATTAAGGAGTGGAACAACTAGTTTAAAGATGGCTGCACATTAGTGGAGAGCTAGCCACGCTGCAGTCGGCAATCAACATGACAAAATGATCAGGTCATTGCCAAAGTGAACACTGTGGTCATGCGGGACCATCACGTGACTATCAGAGAAATTGCAGAAGAGGTGGCCGTTAGCCACAGGCGCCGACCCCACCCCTTGGGGCCTCATGGGGGTCCGAGACCCCTCAAAAATTCGTTTGGGGGGGCGGATCCCCCTCCCCAATAATATAAGAACGTTATTAGCTATATTATGCTTCGTAAAATCACTAAATTATGTTGGAAGTTTCTATTTTCCTTGTTTGACGATAGTTACCTTTTAAAATACATTCAGTAAGAAGTTAGAACAAATAATTATTGCGCTAGTAAGCAGGTTAACTGAAAACGATTGGTGTGAATCATGATAGTGCTGCGGACGAACTTAAAATTTGTCTCGGTGTGCGAACCTTCGGGTAAAGTCTGGCGCCGAAGAGCCAGCAGTACGGCCACGCCTACTTAAAAGGACTGGAGCAGAAGAGCCTGGAACCCTCCGCCTCGCGTAGCCTCGACGCTTCGAGACATTACGACACCGCGGCTATAGAAAGCCCACCCTACTGTCGCAGTCATTCAGTGTGGATAGTTTCATTCAGTGCATGCTGCAGACGTGTTTAGTGTTATGACTCTAGTGTCTAGTGGACTGTTTTATATGAGTGTATTTTATTCGTTTACTTTAGTCTCTTAGTGTATTGTGAATTAAGTTTGCAATGGATAAATTTGTTACCAAAAAGGCGCGCTTGGAAGTTGATGATACTGCAAGTAAACCTCTAACAATTATTGTGTCGTCAGTTGCTCGTCGTCTTCAGGCAAGAACCATTCACAGCCAAAACCTGGAAAATCCGGTAATAGAAGATCATTTCAGAAGTCTTGGTTGATCAAATATGCATGGCTAGAATATGAAGCATCTACCGAAAAAGTTTTTTGCAAAACCTGCAAAGAGGCAGATGATAAAAATTTATTACAATTTTCTTCAAAAAAAGAAGATGCATTTACTTCTGTAGGGTTTTCTAACCGAAAAAGGCTTGGCAAAATTCCATTTTCATGAAAATACGTTTACGCATAAGGAAGGTGTTCTGAAACTAATGTCTATCACTAACCGAAGTGTCGCCTCCCAATTGAATTAACATTTAGATAGTGATATGAGGGAAAGGCCGTTTAGCTCTTGAGACAATTTTTACTATGGTGCAATTTCCATGCCGACAAGGACTACCAATTAGAGGGCACGAAGACGTAAACTCATATGTTTCAATTGTTGGAACTCCGAAAGAATGACGTACCTGAGTTTAAAGATTGGTTAGGGCGTTCGGGGTATAAATGGACGTCCCACGATATTCAAAACGAGATCATTGATCTACTAGGAAAGTCTGTGTTGAGAAATGTATTGGCTTCAATCAAGAAGACTGAACATTTTTCTATTATGGTTCACGAAACAAGTGATTCTTCGATTCACGAACAAATCTCATTTTGTATTCGTACTGTCGATGATTCCTTAATCATCAACGAAGACTTTATTGGCTTATATGATACCCCCAACACTGAATCACAGACTCTGTTTAATATTTTAAAAGGCGTTTTTGCTCGTCTTGATTTGTCATTGAATAACTTGAGGACAGTGGTGCCTTGAATATGAGAGGTGAGTTCAAACGACTAAAAAAGTTAGTTTTGGATATACGATCAAAAGCACGTTTTGTGCACTGCACTGCTCACAGTTTAGACTTGGCGGTTGTAGACAGTCTCCGCCATCTTACGTCTATGAGGAATATTATGGCTTTAGCCAAGGACTTAATAAATACTGTAGGGGAATACAACAAGAGGATGGGACTTTTCAGAAACATATGTTGTTAGAGCGCCAAGGACCAAGCTGATCTACGACCCCTTTGCCCGACTCGATGAACTATGCGAGCTTCTAGTATCTTGAGAATACTGAAAAACATTGAAGGACTTCCAGAGTTTTTTTGAAACATTTTCTGCAGAGGACAAAACATAGGCAGGTTACAAATGCGCAGGCTACCTTGAGCCAATGTTACAGTTCCAGACTTATTTCTTTATTGCCATGCTGCCCAGTAGAGAAGTCAATGAAAAAATCCAATGCCCTCATCTAAGTGTTACTGATCTGGAAAAAATATATGAGGGCTTGATTTGTATATTGAATGGTAGGTGTGATAGTTTTGAACACTTCTGGGAATTGTGTTTAGAAGAGAAACCTTCACAAGCTGATGATCCTTCGCTTCCTCGGAATCGAAGTATACTAAAGAAGTATGAAAACAACGAAGCCAGCTCACCGCACACTTTCAAAACCCCAAAGGAATACTACTAAGCTATTTACATTGAAGTTAGTGAAACGGTGCAATCTTGCATTGCTGAGCGGTTTACTTCAACTGGGCTCACACAGGTCATTGCAGTTGAACAAGAGTGCTTGCATTTAGTAAACAGAGGTGAAACAAATTTGGAAAAATCGACTGAGGTTTTAAAAAATGACCTAGACGTTGAGAAACTGCGCTTACACTTGAATATGTTAGTCAATATTGCTAACAAAAAACAACCGGTCTTAAAAAACATGCGTGATGTAAGAAAATACATTACACAAGAGCCTGCAGTTGGAAAAATGTTATGTGAAGTAGTGAAGTGCGTTAAGCTTCTCCAAGTAGTTCCAATCACGACAGCAACAGCAGAACGGCGATTTAGCGCCCTAAGACGTCTGAAGTTATATCTCCGATCAACAATGGGACAGAAGCGATTGAACAACTCGGCTGTTCTTTATGCCCATCGAGATGTTTTGGATGAATTGGATATCCGACCAGTCATCAACGACTTCATATTCAGTAATCCAGACAGATGGTCGCCATTTGCACCTTTCTAAAGACACTCTAGCCCTAATAATGACAATATTAAAAATCTTTATAAAATAGAGAATTAAATACATACATAATGTTACATTTTCCGTTTCGAAATATTAGTACTAGTTTAGTACTGTATTACCATATTACTATAGTCCTGTATTAGTTATTTTCAAATACTTAAATATTTTTAGGGTGTGAGACCCAATTAAAAGCCGCTATTTACATACTTTTTGACTGAAAGTATTAGGCATAATGTATTAATTTTATTAACTGTATTAAAGTCTTAACTTTGAGATATTGCTTTTATTTAATGAACCCTGAGCCTTATTCAAAGTAAGCTTAAATAAACTACACTCTTGGAAATTGAAATAAGAACACCGTGAATTCATTGTCCCAGGAAGGGGAAACTTTATTGACACATTCCTGGGGTCAGATACATCACATGATCACACTGACAGAACCACAGGCACATAGACACAGGCAACAGAGCATGCACAATGTCGGCACTAGTACAGTGTATATCCACCTTTCGCAGCAATGCAGGCTGCTATTCTCCCATGGAGACGATCGTAGAGATGCTGGATGTAGTCCTGTGGAACGGCTTGTCCTGCCATTTCCACCTGGCGCCTCAGTTGGACCAGCGTTCGTGCTGGACGTGCAGACCACGTGAGACGACGCTTCATCCAGTCCCAAACATGCTCAATGGGGGACAGATCCGGAGATCTTGCTGGCCAGGGTAGTTGACTTACACCTTCTAGAGCACGTTGGGTGGCGCGGGATACCTGCGGATGTGCATTGTCCTGTTGGAACAGCAAGTTCCCTTGCCGGTCTAGGAATGGTAGAACGATGGGTTCGATGATGGTTTGGATGTACCGTGCACTATTCAGTGTCCCCTCGACGATCACCAGTGGTGTACGGCCAGTGTAGGAGATCGCTCCCCACACCATGATGCCGGGTGTTGGCCCTGTGTGCCTCGGTCGTATGCAGTCCTGATTGTGGCGCTCACCTGCACGGCGCCAAACACGCATACGACCATCATTGGCACCAAGGCAGAAGCGACTCTCATCGCTGAAGACGACACGTCTCCATTCGTCCCTCCATTCACGCCTGTCGAGACACCACTGGAGGCGGGCTGCACGATGTTGGGGCGTGAGCGGAAGACGGCCTAACGGTGTGCGGGACCGTAGCCCAGCTTCATGGAGACGGTTGCGAATGGTCCTCGCCGATACCCCAGGAGCAACAGTGTCCCTAATTTGCTGGGAAGTGGCGGTGCGGTCCCCTACGGCACTGCGTAGGATCCTACGGTCTTGGCGTGCATCCGTGCGTCGCTGCGGTCCGGTCCCAGGTCGACGGGCACGTGCACCTTCCGCCGACCACTGGCGACAACATCGATGTACTGTGGAGACCTCACGCCCCACGTGTTGAGCAATTCGGCGGTACGTCCACCCGGCCTCCCGCATGCCCACTATACGCCCTCGCTCAAAGTCCGTCAACTGCACATACGGTTCACGTCCACGCTGTCGCGGCATGCTACCAGTGTTAAAGACTGCGATGGAGCTCCATATGCCACGGCAAACTGGCTGACACTGACGGCGGCGGTGCACAAATGCTGCGCAGCTAGCGCCATTCGACGGCCAACACCGCGGTTCCTGGTGTGTCCGCTGTGCCGTGCGTGTGATCATTGCTTGTACAGCCCTCCCGCAGAGTCCGGAGCAAGTATGGTGGGTCTGACACACCGGTGTCAATGTGTTCTTTTTTCCATTTCCAGGAGTGTATTTCACTTATTAATCAACGTGCTGTTAGTGTGCTACAGTAATATTTTATGTTTTATTCTTTTACTGATAGTTTAGGATTTATTTAAATATAATTTCAGTCCTTCCAGAGCTATATATTCACTGCTCTGTAATAGTCTATAAGCATGATTATTATTGTAAATTAAATTTCCTTTTTATGAAAGTACCATACATGTTTATGTTTTGTTTCTTTTTTCAAAGCCAAAAAATGGGTCAGGCTTGTCAAGTTTCCTGGAGTGTCGAATTATCTAGAATCCAGTTTTCGGGGTTCTAATGTTGATCATATGACTCTAAAATGCTTAAAAACTTTAAAACACAATTTTTCATCTAAAATTTAGAAAATTTCTCAGAGCAGGACTGTGAGTATGCACCCCTCCCCGCCCAATATTTTTTATAAGTCGGCGTCCGGGCATTAGCACTGTTTCGGCACATCCCATTGTGACCGAAGATTTGGTCATGAAGAGAGTGGTGGCGAAATTCGTGCCGAAGCTGCTGACAGCGGAGCAAAAGCAACTTCTTGATGAAGTCTCACAGGACATGCTGGATTCCACAGACAGCTACCCCAATTTTCTGAACACCAAAATCACTCGTGACGAGTCATAGGTGTACGGGTACAACACAGAAACTAGATTCAGTCGTCACAGTGGAAGCATTCCTTGTCACTAAGACTTGTGAGACAGGGTTGTAGCCTCTCCCCGATGTTATTCAATCTGTATATTGAGCAAGCAGTAAAGGAAACAAGAGAAAAATTTGGAGTAGGTAATAAAAATCCAGGGAGAAGAAATAAAAACTTTGAGGTCCGCCGATGACATTGTAATTCTGTCAGAGACAGCAAAGGACTTGGAAGAGCAGTTGAACGGAATGGACAGTGTCTTGAAAGGAGGATATAAGATGAACATCAACAAAAGCAAAACGAGGATAATGGAATGTAGTCGAATTAAGTCGGGTGATGCTGAGGGAATTAGATTAGGAAATGAGACCGTTAAAGTAGTAAAGGAGTTTTGCTATTTGGGGAGCAAAATAACTGATGGTGGTCGAAGTAGAGAGGATATAAAATGTAGACTGGCATGGAAAGCGTTTATGAAGAAGAGAAATTTGTTAACATCGAGTATAGATTTAAGTGTCAGGAAGTCGTTTCTGAAAGTATTTGTGTGGAGTGTAGCCATGTATGGAAGTGAAACATGGACAATAAATAGTTTTGACAAGAAGAGAATAGAAGCTTTTGAAATGTGGTGCTACAGAAGAATGTTGAAGATTAGGTGAGTAGATCACGTAACTAATGAGGAGGTATTGAATAGGATTGGGGAGAAGAGAAGTTTGTGGCACAACTTGACTAGAAGAAGGGATCGGTTGGTAGGACATGTCCTGAGGCATCAAGGGATCACAAATTTAGCATTGGAGGGCAGTGTGGAGGGTAAAAATCGAAAATCGTAGAGCGAGACCAAGAGATGAATACACTAAGCAGATTCAGAAGAATGTAGGTTGCAGTAGGTACTGGGAGATGAAGGAGCTTGCAAGGGATAGATTAGCATGGAGAGCTGCATCAAACCAGTCTCAGGACTGAAGACAACAACAACAACAACAACAACAAAGACCAACAAAGTGCTGAGGAATGTAAAAGTGCTTTCTTTGACTCCGCAGTGTGATACACCACGAGTTCACACCACAGGGTCCAACAATCACAAGAGAGAACTCTATGAATGTCGTCCGTCGCCTATATGACGGGACTTGTGGTTAACAGGAAATTAGCGACTCCATCACAACAACGCTTCAGCACATTTCTTCCACTTGATTCAGACTTTTTTGGTAAAAAACTACATTTATGTGCTTCAACAGGTTCCTTACTCTCCTGATATAGCCCGCTGCGACTTCTGACTGTTTCCCAAACACAAGAGGCCATTGAAAGGAACGCTATTTCGGATAAGAGAGGCAGCAATGACAACCGAGCAGAACTCCGTTCCGAAAGAGGCTCTTTTGGCATGCTTCCAACAATGACGCCACCGCTTTGAGAAGTGCGTGGAGTCACAATATTAGCTGTCCAACACTGCAGGCAAGCCATTTTCTTTTTTAGCCAAAGGTAGGATACTTATAACAGACCTTGTACAAAGTAAAAGTTGCGGGAATTTAGTGAACAGTGTAGGAGACGATCGTATAGGGATGTAACAGTGAGACATATGAAGCTTTAGGTCAGCCTGGATGTATATACAGACAGCCTAATTTGTTAACAGACAGCCTAGTTTGTTAATGTGATTGCTTGCGATAAGTGAGAAATTCTGGTTTGAGTCCCAGACTGGCACAAATTTTCATATGTCACTAGTAGTTAGTATATCTGTACCTAACGCAGTTATTCCCATTCAGCGATTTTCATTCTTGTGGTGCCAGTAACAGTGTGGTAGGTGCTTTCTCAGTCAAATTGTAGATGATAAAGAATGTCCAGTGACATATAACTCTCAGCAACTTCATAAAGCAGAACAAAGTAACTCTATGATAGAAAAGGAGTTGATAGCATTCATTTATGGACTTAGTTACTTATGATCAGACATTTAAAGAAGTAACAGACCACAGATTGCTAAAATGGTTGTTGGGATTAAAGAATCCTTCTAATAGACTGAAAGATGGACACTCAGACTGAGTGTATTGATTATGAGGTAGTCCATAAACCAGGGCAAGAGCATACAAATGTGGAAAATGTGGATATATTAAGCATAAAAAGCGTAGTACTGCAAAACTGGGTAGGAGTGTTGCTCAATGATAGAAAGTGCAAGAACTGACAGGCATTTGGACTGCAGCCACAGTTCATGACGTATGGTGGCTTTTACCGCAGACCGAAAAGTGCAGACCATATGTGGTGGTTTCGGCAGCGTTCAGGGACGAAGTTTTGCAACAAGGCTACGACCATATGTTAACAGATCATGAGGGTTGCACAACTATGGGCAGAAAATGCCGAATAATACAGGTGAAAAACTAGGAGGCGCAATGTGGAACAGTATGTAAGAAAACTGTATACCCTGTAAGCAAAGGGTTGATCTTACTCCTCAGAAATCCCCATTGCAAAGATTGCCAGAAGCAAAAAACACATTTGAAATGACTGAAATGGGTATTTTAGGACCATTTAATAAAGCACCTACAGGAAATAAGTATATATTAACAATAACGATTTATTTTTCTGGATACATTGAAATTGTAGCAATTGCATACCAATAAGCTTACGCAGTAGCACAAGCTATAGTAAGTATTAAGAATTGCAACATACAATACACAGCTGTAAAGGTATATTTTATCAGAGACGATCGATTCCGGTCTAGGATCAGATTATCATCGGATCTGCTGTATCAAAGAACAACAAAACACATATAGTAAAGTGTATAACACTAAAGTATGTACTTGTTGCATGAAACCGTCTTAAATACATCACATTTTACTTGACTGTAACAAAGTACTTACAAAACCATCTTCGCTATGCATCTGCGTAATTGGAATAATAGTTAGCAGATGTACATTATTCCATCATTGACATTAGTCGTAAACAGGTAACATTATGTCCATCTAACCTTATAGATATATTTGTGTTGGATATTCATGAACTGAACAATGTAGGTCAAAGATTATTCAATGAAGCATTTAGGACAAATCAAAAATGTACAAACTACTGAATATCTCAGTGACGTTAACGTTACACAACTCCAAATGCGTATTTTACACCCCAATAACTCAATTACAAACCGTTTGCAGTTTATGGTTACTGTATGACATTAATGCAAATACAGATGGGCACGCTTCAGTCTAACCAACTCTGAAAGTAATGTAGGTACTAATCATATAGATAACATCGTCATGTCATGCACTGTCATCTGAAAACTACATTTTTTTTTCTTTTTTCCCATGACTGCATTTCCAGATATGACACATATTTTAATAATAAATATTAAAGAATAAAATCGTTAAATCTGACAATTATTTTAGTACCCTGCCTGTTTAACGTAGCACTTAATTATAGTTACATGGTATGTTACTGAAAAGCTGCAACATATGCATTTGGAGTTTTTTATCATGTGTAATGTTAACCTCAGTGAGATATTGATAATCGATCTTTTGAGTAGTTGGTACATCTTTACATTGCCCTAAATGCTTTACTGAATAATATTTGATCTATTTTATTCAGCGCATCAGTATTCGGAGTACTGGGTACCATAATTACAGATCAGGGTACAAATTTCATTTCGGGCCTAATGAAGCAGTTGTGTTATTTTATTCGCATTTGACAGTTATGAACAAGTCCTCTTCACAAGAAAATGAGCGTACAGAGAGAGTGCAAAGGACGGTTACCAAACTTGTAAGCCAGTATGTCAGTAGCATACACAATGAGTAGAACATGTACCTAGCATTCATAATTTCAATATACGACTCTAAATTCCACGCCAGTACCAATCTTTCGCCATACGAGATGGTCCATGACAGAAAGATACCATCTCATTTTAACATGATGAGATCTAACCTTGGAGCTGACAGTGAATCAGTAAAATAACTTGCGAAGCGTTTAAGGGACCTTTGGCAAAGAATGAAACGAGCCAACATTGGAGCCTTAGAGTGTCAGGAACAGACGGGGTTATGCGTAGGGAAACTACCACAATACAGAGTTCGCCAGTAGGTATTGTTAGAAAACACATGTACACCTAAAGGTAAAACCAAGAAGTTTTAAATCAGATACCATGGTCCATACCAAGTCATTGAAATGACTTCGCCAGTAAATGTTAAATTACAGTTGCTGGCAAGAACATCTGTTGTTCATGTGAGTAGGTTAAACCACTCAAAGGAGCCACTGATGCATTACTGTAAGTCCCATCAGCTACACCAGTATCGAAAAGAGCACTTAAGGAAGTTAGAAAACGGATTGCTAACGACGATCAACAGATATGCAAAATGTCCTTATGAACTCAAGTCGCAAGAAATATAGTTATGATCAAATTTTTTTATATTGCTTTAAGAGTTAGTTGTACATTCGTTATCTTTAAGTAGCGCTATGAATTTATTGGTGTGCCATGTACGATACAGGCTTTTACTAGGTGTTACTGGTCAATAGATAGGGTAAAGTTTATTTTATTTTCATTTTTTGTGTGTGCACACTTTGCGGGATGGGGGAGGGAAGTGATAAAAGTGCAGACAGAGAAAGTTCTAGGAGAAGTACAAAACGAATATCAGGAGCTGAGACTGTCATACGAGAAATTAAGGGTGTAACTGGATCAGTTAACGGAGATAATGCCACAGGTATCGATACGAAGAAAAAGAGGATGGCTGGATGCTGGAGGTAAGTTAGTGAAAACTGTATTTGGCACGGTAAGCAATGAAGATATACAAAATATAAGTAATATAGTAGAGCAAATACAGATAATAGTGGGCACTAATAAATTCACAGTAGAATACTGTATTACGCAGCTATCAAACGTGGAACAGAATGTTTTAAATAACACGAGAATGGTAAGAGAACTGATTTCGAAATTGGCGCAGGGTACTAGAAGTACTATGTAAATAATAAATGTCAACTTATAAAGAATTAAGACTCATTCAGAGCATTAGACGGGAGAATAACTGTAACCAAGCATCACAATTTGTCTAGCCAGAATGATGCAGACTAAGGCACAGGCATTTGAGATACCGTTTTTCTTAGGGTAATCGGTATAGCAGAGGGATGAAGAGAAGTGTTGACCCCACAACCACGTTTCTGAAGTGTGGGCGCACATTAGATTTATTCAGTTTTTTCACCATAAGTTGTAATTATAAACTATTACAAAATTGGAAAACCCACGGACATGATCAAAACTAACTATGAAACAGTGTTATATTGATAAATGGTACAACTTACGATATCGCAGGAGCACAATTTGGCCTTCCAACTACCATTAACGGGACGATCACAACCAACTTACGACAACCTACGTTGTATTGACAGGAAAAACCAGCATAAAACCCAACGTTCCTCGTTCCTCAACAACACCTTACTCCCCGACCTGTTATTGTCATTGGACGAACTGACAGCGTCAAAAAATTGACGAATTTACCCCGAGAAAAAGCATTTCATCATATTCAGCATTACAGACATAGACAACAGTATGACGTCGCTGCTACAGGCATGGTCACTACCATTGCTGCCATGGTTCTACTAACAGTTTGTGTATTCTACTTATGCTTGAGACGTAAAACCACTCATCCCTCTGAATCATCAATACGAGTAAATTAAATAGACCCTACGTGTCGAGTCGTTAAATACAAGGGTGTGCTGAAAAGTAAATCCTCCGAATTTTTTATGTGAAAATTCTTAACGCTTTTTAAATAAAACAATGTCTACATATTTATTTCTCAACAGAGTCACCCTGGTGATGAACACATTCTCTCTGCGAGAGACCAGTTTGTTGATATTGTCACTGTAGAACGTTTGACCTGTTGATGGAGCCACAACTTCACCTCTGCTTGCACTGCTTCATCACCATCAAAGTAAAGTCCTCGAAGGTGTTCTTTAAGTTTTGCAAACAGTTGAAAACGAGGTGGGGCTAAGTTGGGAGTGTATGGAGGACGATCAATGACACTGAACCTATGATGTCAGATTTTTAGAGATGTAGCAGCACTTGTGTGTGGTCTGGAACTGTCATGCTAAAGTAAAGTGTGCTCCATGTGTGAACAAACTCTTCAGATTCGAATCTCCATAGCAGCACGCTGTTCCACAGACACAAAGTTATGTTAAACACAGTTATTTTATATACTACATTTCGGAGCCCTCTATCAGCAGAGCGTTGCAATTTGCTTCAGCGAAGTGAGAGAGTCAACTGAATAATATGCGTTACATACTGTAGTACCTGAACTGATAATGACTACAGATTAAAAAATTCAGAGGCGTTACCCTCCGGCATGCCCTCGTTGTCTTAATAAGAAACAAAAAAGTGTAGCATAAAGTAAGATTGGAAGCTTGTGTTAGTGCATAAGAATTCAACAGAGACAACATGTTAAAAAAAAAAAAAAAAGCCTTTCTGAATAAGCTTTTACAAACATTTGAATAACAAGAAATTGTAGAATGTGTAATTATCCATGTAACATACATGTCATGAGATTGTTCCAGAGGAAAACTAAGGGAAAATTCAGCACTAATTCTTTTTAAAGAAGAGGGTTATGTTGCTCTGCGGAAAGATATCACGGTCGAATGCAAAATTTTGTGAGAGTTTTCTCCAGCCAGCACCAAGTTAAGTCAGACCAGGCCAAAACGTTGTGTAGAAATCACAATGATAAATAGGCAGAGAGCTGATACTGCAAACAACATGACACACACCAGAAACTTTTGCTCCACCTCAATTGAGCAAGCGGTCTGAGTCGTTAATCTAGTAACATGACCTCACTGAAGAGGGACAATAACGTCATTCTGACAGCACAGCACAATACTACAAGAATGAGTAAATGGTCCACAAGTGCACCTATCAAACCACTGCCATGGCAGAAAGTCATAAACTGAAGCCTTAAAAGCAACTATTGTGACACCAAAGTCCGATGAAGAACATTGATGAGCCCAGAAAACGAGGATACATGTAGTTGTCCTGAGCGAGACTTCCGAGCCATACGTGATTCAGTTACAGTGAGCAAGCTACAATGTAATGTAGCTACAGTGTAATGTGCTGCGAATACATAGAAAGAAAGATCCCCTATCATTTAGCTACAATACAGCAGGTCAGCAACTGGAAGCAGTTAATTCCATAAATTATCTGGGAGTAGGCATTAAGAGTGATTTAAAATGGAATGATCATATAAAGTCGATCGTCGGTAAAGCAGATGCCAGACTGTGATTCATTGAAAGAATCCTAAGGAAATGCAATCCGAAAACAAAGGAAGTAAGTTACAGTACGCTTGTTCACCCGCTGCTTGAATACTGCTCAGCAGTGTGGGATCCGTACCAGATAGGGTTGATAGAAGAGATAGAGAAGATCCAATGGAGAGCAGTGCGCTTCGTTGCAGGATCATTTACTAATCGGGAAAGCGTTACGGAGTTGATAGATAAACTCCAGTGGAAGACTCTGCTGGAGAGACGCTCAGTAGCTCGGTACGGGCTTTGGTTGAAGTTTCGAGAACATACCTTCACCAAAGAGTCAAGCAGTATATTGCTCCCTCCTACGTATATCTCGCGAAGAGACCATGAGGATAAAATCAGAGAGATTAGAGCCCACACAGAGGCATACCGACAATCCTTCTTTCCACGAACAATACGAGACTCGAATAGGAGGGAGAACCGATAGAGGTACTCAAGGTACCCTCCGCCACACACCGTCAGGTGGCTTGCGGAGTATGGATGTAGATGTAGATGTAGAATGTAGCTGTGATGTGCTGCCTGCCATTTGCCAGTTGACTTCTACCTGTGAGACTGTTGCCCAGTTGGTTACCAAATCTCATCACAGTGAGCTGCCAACATCGTCTATTGATGTGAATACTTGGGGACTTCTGCCAAACTGTCATTGTATCCTTTGGTGGAAAGGCCACACCAAAAATCTGCACGACCATCTACATCAGGTACAGACCTGCTGGAGTTTACACAGGTACTTCCCTTCTGTGGCCACAGGAATCCGCTAGTAAAAAGCAGTCAATGATCTGGTGGCCGACGCTACTGTAAGGGATACACCTGCCGCCTACACTCTGCATGGTGTCTTGTGTTATATAACAGGCGTGACACAAAGAATGGTCTCGAGAATCTGCTGAGGAGTACACGACAGTGTATTCCAAGGCTGCACGTTGCGTCCGCTGCCTTCCCCATGGCCACAAAGAAGATGATTAAACTGTAACACTTAAATCGAATGAATGTATGTATGTGTTGCTAATACTACTTCATTAGCACACAGTGCACCAACTGACCTACACCAGTGCACTTCATATTTATCCAACCTGCAAGCGCAACAATCTCAGGCCAGGTCCTTACAGTTACTTTCCTTTTTTAATTTGTGACGTTTCCCCTCCCCCACCCATTTTCACCTCTACTTCCTATCTTCATTTTCCCCTCCTAACATCAGATATCTCAAAATAGTTCATTTATCTCACCCCTCACAAAGGGATTATACCTTGAAGATTCTGGGATGGAGTTCAGACATGGGAGTTTTTCAGTTTTAATAATTTTTTTCATTCTTTGGAAATATTCTATAACCAACCCATAACCCTTATATCAGATGGTGGATACAACCTTTGTGTAACGACTCAAGACTAAAAGGATCTTGATTCCACAGGTTTGGCCCCATCACAAGTGGTTCATCACTTCAGCCTACAGGTGGTACTGCATCCAAGGTCACTGGTTTGATCCCTAATAGCAGCCAATAGTCTGCAAAATTTTCCACTTTCGGAAATTTTTCGCTGCTGTTGTTGACAGTAGCGGTTTTCCTTAAGCCATCAGTCATTGGACTGGTTTGATGTGACCCACCGAGAATTCCTCAACTGTGCCAACCTTTTCATCTAGAAATAGCAATTGCAACCTACATCCTCGATTATTTGCTGGATGTGTCTCTGTCTTCCTCTACAGTTTTTACTCTTAACAGCTCCCTCCAGTACGATGGAAGTGATTCCCTGAATCTTAAAAGATGTTCGGTCAACCTACCCCTTCTTCTTGTCAGTGTTTTCCATATATTCCTTTCCTCGACGATTCTGTAGAGAACTTCCCTCATTTCTTTCCTTATCAGTCCACCTAATTTTCAGCATTTTCTGTAGCATCATATCGTAAATGCTTCGATTCTCCTCTGTTCCGGTTTCCTCATCGTCCACCTCTCACTACCATACAATGCAGTACACCAAATGTACATTCTCAGAAATTTCATCGTCAAATTAAGGCCAACATTTGATGATACTAGTAGACCTCTCTTGGCTAGGAATGCTTTCTTTGTCAGCGCTAGTTCGCTTTCCATGTTCTCTTGCTCTGTGCATCATGGGTTATTTTTCTACCTAGGTACCAGTGAAGAAGGCTGGTAAGCCCATCTTCTCCATGACAGCAAAGAGGGAACGAAGTTGCGCCTGATCAGACTCAATGGCCACCAGTGCTGCACGGAGATTGCACGTAGCTGCTAGAGCAACATATCTCGACATTCCCCAGTGGCCATTTGAGCATTGATAGATTCACATGGCGTCGTTTCTTGTGTGGATATTACACTCGGAAGGATCCAACAGCACTGTGACGCCAAAATATGTACAAATATCTTGAAGTCAGCATTGAGTAAGATTAGGGGGTAGTAATGGGCAACTGTATTCCTTTCCGATGGCTAGTGGATTGGGATGATAATGCCTTCGACAAATGGGCGCGGAACCATAGCGGCTGTTGTCAACTGTTCATGGTACAGCGCAGTCAGCCTGGGTACCACCAAATCCTGGAAGGTCTGGTACCCCATAGGGTAGTCAGGCACTTGCTTGGAGCACCCTTCGCTATTGCATCCTTGACCTCATCACAGATGATGTTCTCCATCAGAGTTTCCACTTTGATGCCCGAGATGGTGCGAGTGATTTAGGATAACACCGGCTCCAAATTATGAACTTCATGTTGCTCATACTGGTAGATGTGACGAAAGTTCTCTATTAAGCTAGCCATGAAAGCTCTTGATTGGTGGCCAGATGTCCCCCACGAGTGACGAGTGCAGATACAATTTGTTGCTGCTGGTGCTTCCTGTCAGTCACAACATGGTGCACTGAGGGACCTTCCTGCCACACTGTATCTTAACAGCGAGTCCTCACAAATACTCCCTGAAATCTGCAGTGGGTCAGCACAACAAGGTGAGCCTTGATCCTGCTGCGATCCATCTGGATGGTTGGAGCGGGTGGTTGCATATCAGGGTAACGAAGTACGGCAAAGTAGAAGTCTTTTGTATGGCGATTCCACCCAGGCACTGTCCAGGCAAACTGCATCAAGACTCTCCATATCACAGGCTTGGAGCACTCAGCCACCAAGCTATTGTTGTCATTTATGCTGGACACTGCCATCTGTACACTGTTCAGACCTCTGCTACATGCCGCTGGCAGTCAGGACTGGTAAGGTGTTGGCATTTAATTTCCACAACACGTGACTGTGCCATACCTCCTACTGTGGAAGCAGGATGGTGCTGATGTATGCACAGTGGTCTGAGAGGGAGAATAAATCCTATCCAGTTGACTCGCAGAGTGGCCCATCTGGTACATTAGTCTTGCAGAACCATCTCCCATGTGTCACAGAGAGAAAGGTCGTGGATGACAAAGCCTAGTTCCTAGTAGGAGTTGAAATGCGACTGTTGGTCATTCCGATGTAAAACGCAATTGAAGACGCTGACAAGCAGACAATATTCGCAGCAGTGAAGAAACAGGGGGTGACCTCGTCAGAGTGAAATCGAGCATTGCCAGAACCTGGTATGGCGAAAACACTTAACCCAATGTGGGTACCCATCAGAGGAAGTGCGATACCCCTCACAGATGGCAGGTACATGATGTCTTCAACTGATATGCCCTTACGAATATGCATGTCTGCTCAGCGTCCATTGTCATCACCAAAAGAGGCGTAAGGGCGTAACTGGTCACATCTGGCATGGTACCCAGGAACACGTGAATCAGTCAGACGTCAAAGTAAGAAGCCCAAATCATTTCCTGCAGAAGTTGGGATTTCACATGGGTATTAATGTTGTTGACGTTAGTTGTAACCACTAGGTACATTTCAAGCTGTGGCCAACCATGTAGGGGAAACCTGCTGGTAGGCAATGAAAGAGGGGCAGCTAGCAGCACCACTTGCTGAGTGTCCCTGGAATCCACTGCTGCTGCCTTATGTTTATTGCTCCATCGTCGCTCCATGGCAATGTCTTTTGGCAACACATGACGTGTTGTTTTCACTGAGTAAGGGATCTGGAGAACCTGTTGGTCAGGGAACTAGCCCAACACCACACGTTTTGGAAGTTATCACTGTAATCATTGCTTGGCACTTTCTTTTGTTCTTCAGAGAGACAATGAATTTCTTTGAAGATACTCTGCTTTGATTAGATGTACGTCACTTCTGTACACTGTGTACACACCTTTTTAAATTTAATCTGAGTATGTAACTGGCGTGACTTCCGTATCAATGCATTGACAATATCCCCCTCGTAAACAAGAGTTTGGCCTATAAATTAACATTAATGCGATTTGACTTTTTACTGAGATATTCAGAGGCAGGAAAGTCTTAAATAGCGCAGCGATAAATATGGAGGATTTTGAAAACGTATTTAAGCAAGCAAAAGTATATGCAATGTATTCTAAGCTTATTACAAGTGTAAGGATCAGTTGCCTGTGATTCTTATGTATACAGCATGACGAAGCATGGAGCACAGTAGTGAGGTCCAGTCAATCGCCTTGAGCCCTCATGAGACAGTATTATTGAACTGTACATCCATTAGTTTTAGGTTACAACTGAATCGTCTTCTCTGTGGCAGCAACGAGGAGGGCTACAGACGCAACAAATGGAGCGAAATGCGCCGACATGCTCGCTCGTTGGTCTCTTGAGGTCTTCGGTGAGATCAAGGCAGCTCACTCAGCATGAATGATGTCGTGCAGGATGGGCGCCCCGCCTGGCAGCAGGTGTTACTCCTCAGGCGATGACACCCAACAGCTCGTCGCCACTTTTGACCAGGCCACCCTTTTGGACCCCGTAGGAGGGCCCCAGTAAACTTTCAGCTACTCTACATGGACAGCGATGGTAGACAGAGTTATGGCATGGTTTCTCCACCGGAGGAAGCCTGTGGGCGCCAATATCTGCTTCATGGTTCGAATCAGGGGCAACAGCAAATACACTCCTGGAAATGGAAAAAAGAACACATTGACACCGGTGTGTCAGACCCACCATACTTGCTCCGGACACTGCGAGAGGGCTGTACAAGCAATGATCACACGCACGGCACAGCGGACACACCAGGAACCGCGGTGTTGGCCGTCGAATGGCGCTAGCTGCGCAGCATTTGTGCACCGCCGCCGTCAGTGTCAGCCAGTTTGCCGTGGCGTACGGAGCTCCATCGCAGTCTTTAACACTGGTAGCATGCCGCGACAGCGTGGACGTGAACCGTATGTGCAGTTGACGGACTTTGAGCGAGGGCGTATAGTGGGCATGCGGGAGGCCGGGTGGACGTACCGCCGAATTGCTCAACACGTGGGGCGTGAGGTCTCCACAGTACATCGATGTTGTCGCCAGTGGTCGGCGGAAGGTGCACGTGCCCGTCGACCTGGGACCGGACCGCAGCGACGCACGGATGCACGCCAAGACCGTAGGATCCTACGCAGTGCCGTAGGGGACCGCACCGCCACTTCCCAGCAAATTAGGGACACTGTTGCTCCTGGGGTATCGGCGAGGACCATTTGCAACCGTCTCCATGAAGCTGGGCTACGGTCCCGCACACCGTTAGGCCGTCTTCCGCTCACGCCCCAACATCGTGCAGCCCGCCTCCAGTGGTGTCGCGACAGGCGTGAATGGAGGGACGAATGGAGACGTGTCGTCTTCAGCGATGAGAGTCGCTTCTGCCTTGGTGCCAATGATGGTCGTATGCGTGTTTGGCGCCGTGCAGGTGAGCGCCACAATCAGGACTGCATACGACCGAGGCACACAGGGCCACCACCCGGCATCATGGTGTGGGGAGCGATCTCCTACACTGGCCGTACACCACTGGTGATCGTCGAGGGGACACTGAATAGTGCACGGTACATCCAAACCGTCATCGAACCCATCGTTCTACCATTCCTAGACCGGCAAGGGAACTTGCTGTTCCAACAGGACAATGCACGTCCGCATGTATCCCGTGCCACCCAACGTGCTCTAGAAGGTGTAAGTCAACTACCCTGGCCAGCAAGATCTCCGGATCTGTCCCCCATTGAGCATGTTTGGGACTGGATGAAGCGTCGTCTCACGCGGTCTGCACGTCCAGCACCAACGCTGGTCCAACTGAGGCGCCAGGTGGAAATGGCATGGCAAGCCGTTCCACAGGACTACATCCAGCATCTCTACGATCGTCTCCATGGGAGAATAGCAGCCTGCATTGCTGCGAAAGGTGGATATACACTGTACTAGTGCCGACATTGTGCATGCTCTGTTGCCTGTGTCTATGTGCCTGTGGTTCTGTCAGTGTGATCATGTGATGTATCTGACCCCAGGAATGTGTCAATAAAGTTTCCCCTTCCTGGGACAATGAATTCACGGTGTTCTTATTTCAATTTCCAGGAGTGTAGTACACCTCCCGAGTACAGCAAGAATGTGACAGTGCATCAGGCAACTTGTAAGGGGTCCGTAGACCCTTACTATAAGTTTTGCGACAGCACAGGTCGACAGGACAAACAATCGATAGTGTGTGTCGGGTTCCGAGAGCGAGAGCGAGTGTTGCGAGAGAGTGTGGTACGCGCTGTGGGCCGAGCCGGGTGGAGGTCTGTTGCTGGAATGCAAGACCGTACCGACAAAGGGAGTGGCCATCGCCGTGGTTTAACCCCTTTGTGTTAGAAATATACGGGAAAGTGAAAAAGTATAATTACTAGTGTGATTCAGTGACATTTTTGTGCCGATATTGTAATTACGCGTCTACCGCGCCGGCATCATTTGGAATGCAGTGTTGGATTGCAGTGTTGGATTGCAGTGTTGGATTGCAGTATTGGATTACAATGATTGAAATTGCGTGTGACGATAATAAATAACGAAAGGGCCTGTGCTGAGATTAGCCGTTATTAATTCTGTACGACGAAGGCAGTGGGTGTCTCCTTACTTTTGTGTTTTTGGTGATAAATATAGGTTGTTGATTAATGAAGCTGTGTTGTTGTTCTTCTTGCCACCAGACATTTTATTATTACAGCATTCGAGAAGGTCAAAATGGAATGTAACAACTCCGTAGCAGTCCAATCCGATTGCCAGCCCCGTTAGGTACACGGTCACATTAGTTATTATCTATTTGGGCTGCTATCAGATCCCGATCGAGCGGGATAAGTCAGTAGAATAAACCGGAGTGTTACAAACTGGAAGATATAAGGGCTCGGGAACCCGAGTATGTATAATTCTCTGTCAGAACAGTTACGTTATGCCGTGGTGCGGATGACTGAATGTGACCTGGTTTTCTGAGCTCGCCAGTAATCTTCAGCGTGCTTCGGTGTCTCAACTTTGGATTTCAACTCTTCTGCCTGCGCTTTTCTGCAATATCAGTGGGCTGAAAGGCGTTCTTGTGCAAGATTTAGTGCTTTATGGCGTCTTGCCGCACTATCAGAATGGCGTTATGTTCCTTCCAAAGGGATGCCATCTTGCTGAACTGGCGATTCAGACATCTCGCTTGTGTGATGTTTGGCAACGGCCTCGGTTGTGTCCCTTGATATTGCAGTGTTAGCTCCCCTGCCTGTTTGTCACTACAGATATGACACGGCTCTTGAGCCTGTCTTAGTGTGGCTCGACGCTGGCTGGGGAAAAGTTTAAAAATTTTTAGATTCGCCCAGTTTATCTTTCTGTGTCGCAGCATTACTAACACGATTTGAAGTGTATAGCATTCTCCCTTATAAGCAGCATGCTTAAAGGCCGAAATACTAAATGTCTTTCTCCAAAGCTGTTTCACAGAGAAAGACTGCACTGTAGTTCCTTCTCTAGATTGTCGCACAGATTACAAAATGGTAGATTTCGAAATAGACGACAGAGGGATAGAGAAACAATTAAAATCGCTCAAAAGAGGAAAGGCCGCTGGATCTGATGGGATACCAGTTCGATTTTACACAGAGTACGCGAAGAAACTTGCCCCCCTTCTTGCAGCGGTGTACCGTAGGTCTCTAGAAGAGCGTAGCATTCCAAAGGATTGGAAAAGGGCGCAGGTTATCCCGTTTTCAAGAAGGGACGTCGAACAGATGTGCAGAACTATAGACCTATATTTCTAACGCCGATCAGTTATAGAATTTTGGAACACGTATTATGTTCGAGTATAAGGACTTTTCTGGAGACTAGAAATCTACTCTGTAGGAATCAGCATGGGTTCCGAAAAAGACGGTCGTGTGAAACCCAGCTCGCGCTATTCGTCCACGAGACTCAGAGGGCCATAGACACGGGTTCCCAGGTAGATGCCGTGTTTCTTGACTTCCGCAAGGCGTTCGATACAGTTCCCCAAGTCGTTTAATGAACAAAGTAGGAGCATATGGACTATCAGACCAATTGTGTGATTGGATTGAAGAGTTACTAGATAACAAAACGCAGCGTGTCATTCCCAATGGAGAGAAGTCTTCCGAAGTAAGAGTGATTTCAGGTGTGTCGCAGGGGAGTGTCACAGGACCGTTGCTATTCACAATATACATAAATGACCTTGTGGATGACGTCGGAAGTTCACTGAGGCTTTTTGCAGGTGATGCTTTGGTGTATCGAGAGGTTGTAACAATGGAAAATTGCACTGAAATGCAGGAAGATCTGCAGCGAATTGACGCATGGTGCAGGGAATGGCAATTCAATCTCAATGTAGACAAGTGTAATGTGCTGCGAATACATAGAAAGATAGATCCCTTATCATTTAGCTACAAAATAGCAGGTCAGCAACTGGAAGCAGTTAATTCCATAAATTATCTGGGAGTACGCGTTAGGAGTGATTTAAAATGGAATGATCATATAAAGTTGATCGTCGGTAAAGCAGATGCCAGACTGAGATTCATTGGAAGAATCCTAAGGAAATGCAATCTGAAAACAAAGGAAGTAGGTTACAGTACGCTTGCTCGCCCACTGCTTAAATACTGCTCAGCAGTGTGGGATCCGTACCAGATAGGGTCGATAGAAGAGATAGAGAAGATCCAAAGGAGAGCAGCGCGCTTCGTTACAGGATCATTTAGTAATCGCGAAAGCGTTACGGAGATGATAGATAAACTCCAGTGGAAGACTCTGCAGGAGAGACGCTCAGTAGCTCGGTATGGGCTTTTGTTAAAGTTTCGAGAACATACCTTCACCGAAGAGTCAAGCAGTATATTGCTCCCTCCTACGTATATCTCGCGAAGAGACCATGAGGATAAAATCAGAGAGATTAGAGCCCACACAGAAGCATACCGACAATCCTTCTTTCCACGAACAATACGAGACTGGAATAGAAGGGAGAACCCATAGAGGTACTCAGGGTACCCTCCGCCACACACCGTCAGTTGGCTTGCGGAGTATGGATGTAGATGTAGATGTAGATGCACGTGATGGGGATATAGATTTAACACTATATAAATTAACGCCTATTCACAACAAGCATTAAGCAAGTCAATTATTCTCAACACATTCAGAATCAGCACATGTCTCGAGATTCCATGTATCTCATACTTACCTTATTCTCGCTGTAATTTGGATACAAAGAAATAACTGTATGATCTACCTGTGGGCAGCTGGGCTAAACATGACTTTGGACAAAGAGTAAATCAGCACGTGGACGCTGACCAAGAAACCATGATAAATTGTGAATGGTTTCTGGTTGATGAATAGTTAAAGAGAACTAGGAATAACAGCTGATTGTTTATCAAGAAAAATTAAAGGATAGCTCAGCAACGAATTTACCTAAGTCCTTCGTGGAATACAATGGCTCGTGGAATACAGTGCCATAAATTACCAAAAATAGAAGAAAAGGAACACTATTTCCTAATCCCTATAGTAATCCTACATAAGTGGGATAGTAACGTGAGCCATGATCCATATTCACAGAGTAGTTAAAGTCTCTTGCTTTGAAAAATGGATTTAGGTTTGGTTAGGAAGACAGTACGTCTATAATGCTGAAGAATAAATGGAATATTACGTCAAAACGCAGGCAACTCTCTCAGCACAAATTCTTGTACGTTGTAGCGTAGAAAAGGCCACCTAAATGGAATATTAAAAACAGTCGTAGAATTTGAACCAAGGAATCATGAAAGAGCAGTCATCTCCCACGCAATGTATCTAACCCAGGCGATCCCGGAAAGAAGAGCGCCTTGCCTCTCAGTCCATTGGCCGGCTAGTTTAGTTCTCAACCGCATTGAAACAGAATTGATTAGTCAGCTACCACGTCCAAACTGCAGCATATAGACGTACTTGCGCTATGTAGCCAAAGATGATGATAGACGAAACCTGTGCGTAGAGTCTCTTGGCACCTCGCCAGGAACTCTCGCGTTAAGCTAAGTGATACGGAAGGCGTTTTCTAATGAATGGCGTTCAACCTTCCTTCAATGAGGCGAATATTTCGTAGTTCGCTAGTACTGCTGCTGGCTGACGCAAGTGTAGTCGAATGCGCCCTCCGTTTCAAGTGTCACTGCGAAATAACAACCTCTTCGCTTGTGCTGTTCCGCTTTTTATATCCTGGTTGCTTTGCCCGTCACAATTGATTTAGCTACCTAGGTAACAGAATTTCTTCGACTACTTCATTATCCCTAATTATGATGTTAGGTCCCCCTCCGTTCCCGATTCTGCTACTTCCGTCTTTCCCCGATTTACTCTCAGTCCATATTCTGTACTCATTAGACTGTTCATTCTGTCCAATAGATCCTGCAGTTTTTCCACACTTTCACTGGGGGTAGCAACATCATCTGTGAATTTTATCATTAGTACCCTTTAATTTGATTTCCGTCATTGTTCCTTTGATGTAGAGACGAGTGCTTCGTTATTAGTTATGTCATGCCAATTCTGGCTCCAAGAGCATTTCCGAGTCAGAGCTACAGGATGCCAACCAAGAATCTAATTTCACAGTTAAAATTTTCAAATCTAACCCACTTGAGAAGCAGGTCCCAAAAAATCATATTTGCCTATACCAAAAAGACTAAATTTCCAGGATGACACCCAAAAATCTAATTTGTCAGTTTCCCCAAACCAAAAAAATCTCATTTTCCAATTTTGAAAAATTAAATTTTGCATAAATACAATGAAAACAAAAATGGAGAACAAAGCTGAGCTACTTAAAATAACTTAGAAAATTATAGTAAAGGAAGTCTTAATATAAGTAAAAGAAAAACATACAAAAATTTTAAAAATCTTATTTGCCTTTATCGAAAAACCAAATTCTAGTTTTCACATTTAAAAATTTTCAAACCTAATGAATTTTATTCTTCATAAATAAGAAATAAAAAATCTCATTTGCCTACATGGAAAAAATCAAATTCTCATTTTCTCATTTAAAGAACTTCAAAAGTAATAAATTTTATTCTTTATAAATAAGAACCAAAAAATCACATTTGCCTATATAGAAAATAACCAAATTATCGTTTTCTTATTTTAAAATTTTCAAATCTAATAAATTTTATTATTTATAAATAAGAACCTCAAAATCTAAAATCTCAAAGTTGTACTATAACAGTAAACATTTCAATAAAATAAAAAATTAAATTTCCTTCTTTACAAATACAATGGAAAAAATGGCAAAGAAAGCTGAGCTATTTATTGCAAAGGAAAGTATGGATTGAGTTGTTGAGATTTAGAAAATTATTATAAAGAAAATGGTTACTCAAATGTAACTAGAGAAGATCTGTTTGAATTTATTGATTATTTTCGTAGGGAAGAAATGAACAAAGAAATAAAGAAGAGCAAACTAAAATCCAAAACTTTAAAGAATCTTTGATGAATTGCTAAAACAGAAAAACTGAAGAATTATCATAAACTTTGAAAAAGTCAGTTAGTTGATCTTATTGTAAATCTGTTGACAATATTAATAAATGTCATAAAGACAATGAATTGAGTAAAGATTCTGTAAAAGAACTTCATCAAATCTCTAAAGTGAAAAAATAAAATATTTCATTAAATTTAGAAAAAGTAAATCGATCGATCTTATCAAGAAATGTGAAGGTGAAATTAATAATGATAATGATTTTAATTTTATCAAACCTGTAAAACGAAAATTTTAAGAAATTATTACCAAAGCGACCTTAAATCATCCACACAAGAGATGGTGGGAGTGTCAGAATGAATATCAGCTTTGAAACTTGCCACACAAAGGCATCAGATAACCATCATACAAATATACACCACAACAGGAACGAGTACCTACGAAGAATTAGAAGATTTGTATGAGAAACTAGGTTACACCTTAGAGAGCCATCAGTAACCAATAAACCTAATAACTGAAGATTTCAACAGTAAAGTCGGCCCCCTCAGTAACGATGACTTAGACCCAGTCGGACCACATGGCTTTGGAACAAGGAAGATGACGAAAACCCAGTCGGATCACACGGCTTTGGAACAAGAAACAGGAGAGGGGAAAGAATGGTACAATTTGCTCAAGAACACAAACTGAAAATAACCAACACCGTGTTCAGTAAAAATCAAAATCAAAGATGCACTTGGCGCTCGCCAGATGGCAGGACGAAAAACGAAATAGATTACATTCTAATGGAGGAACAAAACATAATAAAGAACGTACAAGTAATCTCAGAATTAAAATTTAGCGCAGACCATAGAATGGTGTGGACAAAAATAAAAATTCCGAAGAAACGAGGAAACGTAGGAACAGTAAGCAAACCAGAAATAGAAAAACTGAACAGAGACAAATTCAAATAAGAACTACAGAAGCAACTGCAACAAGCAAATGTCAATACAAAACAAAACACTCAAGAAATGTAAATGCACTAGAAAAATGCATATACCAAGCTCAAAAGGACACAAGCAAAGACGAGCAAATGAATAAAAGTAGAAGCAAATTAAGTCAGAGTACCATATAGCCAATCGACCACAGATCGATAATGTGAAAAACTAGAGATATTTCAGACAGGAATAAAGAAGAATACGCAAAACAAGACAAAATAACGAAAAGGGAAATACGGAAAGATATCCGCAAGCACCGATCAGCAACAACGAGACAAACACTAAAACAAACAAATCAATTAAAAAAGCGAGGATAAGCGCCCAGAGAGGAAAAAAATGGATACTAGGAACGAAGAATCAGGGGGGAGAACATTTAAACACAAAAGAGGATACAAACAAATCAGCAACGGAATTCTACAAAGCAATACACACGAGTTCTCTACCAAACAAAGCCACAGACCGAAACCCTGACGATCCAGACCCAAACACCACTGAAATAATACCCACTATCATACACAGCGAGGTTAGAACAACCATCACTGAATTGAAAAATAGATAGTCACCTGGAGAAGACAACACGTACAATGAGCAGTTACAAGACGCCCAATATCTCCTAACACCAATCATCACAGAAGTGTTCAACAAAATCATACAAACTGGAGATATTCCCGATCAGTGGAAAACATGTACGATTGTACTTTTCCACAAAAAAGGTACGAAAGGTGACATGAACAATTATAGACCTAATAAGCCTGACATTTAACCTATATAAACTATTCACGAAAGTACTAACAAGGCGATTAACAAAAACACTAGATGAGAACCAACCCTGAGAGGAATCAGGATCCACAAAGAATTTAGAACAGTAGACCATATTCAAACCATTAATCAGATAAAAGAAAAGTCGGAAGATCGCCACCTCAAAATATACCTTGCTTTTGTTGATTACAGCAAAGCATCCGATACCATCGAACACGCAAAATACTTCAAGCACTAAGAAATCAAGAAGTAGAAGCAAAATACATCCAATTACTAAGAAACATTGAAAACCACAGCTTCGCTACAGTTAAAACCGAAACGACAGGTCAATCTTTCCGTGTGTGAAAAGAGGAGTTAGACAAGGGGCTCCCATCTCCACAAAACTATTTACCTGCATACTGGAGGACATATTCAGGAAACTAAAATGGAATAAGAGAGACGGAATATGCCTTAACGGCAAGAGACTAACAAATTTGAGGTTCGTTGACGACATAGTCCTCTTCGCCAAAACTGCAAAAGAACAGCAATCCATGCTCCAGGAGCTTAACATACAAAACAAGATGGCAGGACTCACAATGAACAAATCTAAAACGCAAGTAATCACAAATGGATTAGAAACCCGAATATATCTTGAAGGAACAGAACTAATGTATGTATCACACTACATACACGTAGGCCAAATAATTTCCTTTGACAACATAATGGAAAAAAATAAAACGAAGAGTTTCCCTAGCTTGGAAAACTTTCTGGCCCATAAAGTTCATATTGCTAGAAAGAAACCTGAATAGGAGGCTCAAAATGGAGGCACTCGAAAGCTGCATTTTTCCAGTGTTATTATATGGATGTGAGACGTGGGTTCTCAAAGCCAAAGAGAGAAACACAATATAGGAACGCCCAAGGAAAATGCAGAGGAAGGTCCTTGGCATCTCTCTGAAAGACAGAATATCGAACACCTTGATAAACAAGATGTCAGCAACAATAGACATAGCACAACAAGCTACGACGACCAAATGGAAAAAGGCGCCGGCCGGAGTGGAGCGGTTCTAGGCGCTTCAGTCTGGAACCGCGCGACCGCTACGGTCGCTGGTTCGAATCCTGCCTCGGGCATGGATGTGTATGATGTCCTTAGATTTAAGTAGTTCTAAGTCTAGGGGACTGATGACCTCAGCTGTTAAGTCCCATAGTGCTCAGAGCCATTTGAACCATTTTTTTTTAATTTTCTTTTTTTGAAACGGGGCGG
This sequence comes from Schistocerca americana, assembly GCF_021461395.2. Lineage (NCBI taxonomy): Eukaryota > Metazoa > Arthropoda > Insecta > Orthoptera > Acrididae > Schistocerca > Schistocerca americana. The sequence goes on along the minus strand of NC_060122.1, from coordinate 764,802,755 downwards.
CCACATGGCGAGGCTGCAAGATGACAGATGGACGGCATGAGCTACCACATGGGACCTTTACTTCGGCAAGAGACTCCCAGGAAGACCAAGTAACCGATTTTTTGGGTTACAACAGTGGTATATGGACGACCGTTATCCTGTTGGAAAACATCCCCTGTAATGTTGTTCATGAATGGCAGCACAACAGGTCGAATCACAATCTTGCAGCTAGCGTGCGTGGGATAACCAAGAGAGTGCCCTTGCTGTTATACGAAATCGCACGCCAGACCATAACTCCAGATGTAGTTCCTATGTGTCTAGCACGCAGACAAGTTGGTTTCATGCCGTCAACTGGCCTCCTTCTAACCAACACACGCCCATCACTGACACCGAGGCAAAACCGGTTTTCATCAGAAAACATAGCATACCTCCACTGCGCCCTCCAATGAACTCTCGCTTGACACCATTGAAGTCAAAAATGGCGGTACTTTGTGGTCAGTGGAATGCGCGCTACACAGCATCTGGCTCGGAGATGTCCTTGAAATAACCGATTAATAACAGTTTGTTGTGTCACTGTGGTGCCAACTGCTGCTCAGATTGCCGCTGCAGATGCAGTACGATGCCCACGGCCATACACCGAACACTATGATCTTCCCTCTCGGTGGTACCACGTGCCCGTCCGGAGCCCGGTCTTCCTGCGACTGTACACTCTAGTAACCACCGCTGCCAGCATTATAGCAGCTTATCGTAACCCTATTACACGACCTCATTCAAACTCACTGAGGTTTTGATAACGTCGTCCTTGTCGTCTTAAAATCAATCTTCACTAACATCAATTCACCACGTCCAGTATCAAAGGTAACTAACGCTCACGGCCGTTACAGCGTGTATTTAAAGCAAACCTGATTTACGTGCTCCTACTGGCGCTACAAGGGCCACCCATGTGAAACTGGAGTGAAATGTTGAATAGATATCGTTTTCAGGTTTAGGAACGCGCCTACCAACTTTAGTTTAAGTCATACAACTCCTTTTCCCCGGCCGTTGTGGCCGAGCGGTTCTAGGTGCTTCAGTCCGGAACCGCGCGACCGCTACGGTCGCAGGTTCGATTCCTGCCTCGGGCATGGATGTGTGTGATGTCCTTAGGTTAGTTATGTTTCAGTAGTTCTAACTTCTAGGGGGCTGATGACCTCAGATGTTAAGTCCCATAGTGCTCAGAGCCATTTAAACCATTTGAACTCCTTTTCGGTGTGGCGATTTTTTCTCCGTGAGTGTATTTCGAAAGATTAATCCTGTGGCAACCGAGATTTTTTAAACCTCATTACAGAACAAGAGTGAATGATATTTACAGTGCTGATAACGTAGACGATAAATGCCCTGCTTTCCTCAACACACTGAACACGCCCTTTGACAGCTGCTTTCCATTAGAACGTTCAAAACAGGCTACTGGCACTAATAGGTAACCTTGGTAGCTGGTTAGTGGGTAAGTACATCATGTAGAGCGAGGTGGGAATTCTGTAACTCAAGTAGTCACAATCGAGCATCAGTGTCCCATTATAGACGGTACTGTAAGGTACTTGAAAATGTTGCAAGAAACACAGGAAGCATGTGGTATAAAAACAGAACAGCCATTCTCAAGATAAGATTAAAAACCATATGTCAACAGTGAAGGAAGTCCAGTCAGCAAATAGTTGAAATGGCTCTGAGCACTATGGGACCTAACTGCTGAGGTCATTAGTCCCCTAGAACTTAGAACTAGTTAAACCTAACTAACCTAAGGACATCACAAACATCCATGCCCGAGGCAGGATTCGAACCTGCGACCGTAGCGGTCTTGCGGTTCCAGACTGCACCGCCTTTAACCGCACGGCCACTTCGGCCGGCTCCAGTCAGCAGCACTAGAACGAGTCTATACGTAGTAAAATCTTTTTGTTATTGATAAGTCAGATATTTGAACAGAATTTAACAACCACTTTCTCGATATAGGAGGTGAATTAAAAAACAAACTTCGTTTAACAGGGAATCACATAATTCTCTCAGAAAATAGCGTTACAAGACTGCTATCTGAAAGGAACTTCCGTGATAATGACGCGTAGAAAACTGAATTACAGTCACTGAAGACCAAGGGATCTCATGGAGATGACGGGGTATGTAGCAGAACAATAAAGCTCGGTGCTGCGTTTGTTAGCTCAGTACTTAGCCATATTTGTACTTTTTCGTTTAAGAATGGAAGGATTAAAGTACTCAATAGTGAAACGGCTTTGTAAAAAAGGAGTAGGGAGATGGTACAAAATTTTAGACTTATTTCTACGCCATCGGTGTTTGCTAAAATTATTGAAAAGGCTGTGTATATAAAGGTAATTGATCACTTCAGTCTACATAAATTGCTGTCAACATACAGTTTGTTTTGAGACATTGTTTAACAACTGAAAATGCTATATTCTCTCTACTCCGCGAGGCACTGGACGGATTAAATAAAAACTGTCGAACAGAACATGTATTACGAGGCGTGTTTCTTTAAGTAAGTACTGTTTTGAAATTAAAAAAAGACGTGCTAAGATATCTCGATAATTTTATTTTTACATGAAAGCCTGTACCTTAATCTACTTTGCCACATAGTTTCTGTCAATATTGAGGCACTTGTCATAACATTGTACCAGTTTCTGAATACCCAACTCATAGAAGTCTGCCGCCTGACTTGTTACCCACTGCATCAACACTGTTTTGACTTCGTCATCGTCTTGAAGATGCTGACCGCCCAGGTGTTTCTTCAAGTGCAGGAACAGATGGTAGTCACTGGGCGCAAGATCGGGGCTGTACGGGGGATGATCTAGAGTTTCCCATCGAACAGTTGTGATGAGATCTTTGGACTGATTCGCCACATGCGGACGGGCATTGTCTTGCATCAAACGGATGCCCTTGCTCAACTTCCATGGACTGTTGCTTTGATTCTGGTGTGTCGTAGGCCACTCATGTTTCATCACCCGTAACAATTTGGCTTAAGAAATCATCACGATCGTTGTAGTACCGCTCAAGGAAAGTCAATTCACTGTCTAAACGTTTGGTTTTGTGCACATCCGTCAACATTTTCGGTACCTAACGTGCGACCAGTTTTCGGTAATTCAAGTGCTCGGTCACAATGCCATACAAAACATTACATGAAACATTAGGAAAGTCATCCCGCAAGGAGGAAATCGTGAAGCGACTGTTTTCTCTCACCTTATCGTCCACTTCCTGTATCAAACTTTCTTTAATGACCGAAGGACGCCCGCTCCGTTGTTCATCGCGCACATCTGTGCGGCCATCTTTGAATGCTCTGACCCACTTTCTTACCATTCCATCGCTCATAATGTTTTCTCCGTAACCTGCACAGATCTCACGATGAATATCGATCGCTTTTAGGCCTTTAGCACTAAGAAATCTTATAGCTACCTGTACTTCACAGTCGGCGGGACTCACAATTATCGGAAGCATCGTAAACACTCAGTACACTCCGTAAACAAGGAAGAATCAGACAGTAATGGCGTCAGTGCGTAGATCAAGGTACAGGCTTTCATGTAAAAGTAAAATTATTGAGATATTTTAGCACGTCTATTTTTAATTTGAAAGCGGTACTTACTTAAAAAACACGCCTCGTATTTGGTTTAACAAAGACGTTTGTTTTGTTGATCATAAAGTATTACTGCAGAAGTTGGACTTCCTCCATAGCAATGAGATCGGCTACAACGTGGTGACTGGGGCACAGGTAAGTTATATGGTGAGGGGGAGGAACTGATGTTAAATCACAATAAGATTAAGTGTTCATAATTTCTAACACACAATTCAACTAAAACTGCCATTTTGAGTACACAGAATGGGCCTGTGACTAGTGAATCCGAGCAATTCAAATTCCTAGGTACTGAGGTAGATGGTAAACTATAATGGGACGACCATGTTCAGGACCTTTTTCAGAAACGTAATGCTACTGTAACTGCTGTCAGAACAATACCTGAAGTAAGTGATAGCCCAATACCGAAATTAGTTTACTTTGCTTATTTTCATTCGCCTATCACATACGGTATTATGTTTTGAGGTAACTATATCCATTACCAAAGGCTATTTTTGACTCAGAAAAATGTAGTTCCAGCAATATGTGGTGTAACTTCGCGAGCCTCTTTTCGACCTTTGTTCAGGAGTCTGGGAATTCTGACAAGAGTCTCTCGAATTATATTTTGTTTGGTGTCGTTTGTTGTTAACAATAAAAGCTTATTCCGAAGTATTAGCAGCTTTCCGACAGTTAATACTAGACAGAAATCCAATCTGCGTTTGAATAGCACCTGCTTGACTCTTGTGCAGAAAAACGTGCAGTATTCCTTTGGGTCGATTTTCAATATGGTGCCACAAGAATTAAAACATCTTAACACTAACCCACGTACTTTCAAATCCAAACTGAAGAATTTCCTCTAGGCTCACTCCTTCTTTACTACTGGAAAGTTCCAGGACAAAAATTAAGAAAGTTCACGTAATATATTGTTGATTGCTGTAGTTTTACTCAGCATCTTGTCAACTGCACGCATTTCGTATAAATTTTTTCTTATGTGTTCCTACCATTTCTGATGTTAATTTCATGTACTGACTCGCTCCAAGGTTAGGGAGATTTGCTCCTCAATTTGGTCCTATGGAACTAGACATATCATATAAAATAAAAATAAATAAATAGCTTTGGTTACATTCACATACCGAAAGATTTGTCTCGACTGATAGATTTTACTGTTTTTCCTTCGTATTTTAACTACGGTCTTGGTCAACATATTCTTTCTTGAAGGCTTGTATCGTTGATGCGTTATTAAGTGACATTTAATGATAATGTGTTTGTGATAAATTTTCGATGCTCCATTACACTGAAATGACATACTGCAAATTATAAAATGGTTCAAATGGCTCTGAGCACTATGGGACTTAACATCTGAGGTCATCAGTCCCCTAGAACTTAGAACTACTTAAACCTAAATAACCTAAGGACATCACACACATCCATGCCCGAGGCAGGATTCGAACCTGCGACCGTAGCAGTCGCGCGGTTCCGGACCGAGGCGCCTAGAACCGCTTGGCCACCGTGGCCGGCTGCAAATTATAAAACAAGTATGTTTCATTCTTAATTTGTAAACTATTGCCGATAATAACTCACTCGTAAGAGAGCACTCTTATATGAAGACATTAACCGTCGATAAATCAATACAGGACATTTGATTATAGCAATAATTGTAATAAATCATTCCAAGAATGACGTTTTTGTGAATCTGCGGTCTGCGGTCAGGAAATCTTGTGAGAGGCCCGTGTCGAATGCTAACGAAAGACGATAGCCAATCATGTGGGAGTCGATATTGTCTGCGATGTCAAAATGACGCTACGTTTGAGGGGAATGGTAGTGAACCGAATGTTACCGATGTAGAGAACCACTGTATTGTTCGTTAAAAGTTGCGTCACGTCGTCATTTGTGTTGTTTACTCTAAGAGGAAATGCGGACAATTATCGCCGTACAATTAAAGAAACTATCCACTGCTGATAATAACCGAAAAGTGAATAGGCTGTGATGCCCTGGACAATGACGGTGAGAATAAGATGGGCTTGGCGGCCAAAGGAAAGAAATAAGGAAACATTAAACATCACATGAATAACGTCGTGGTTTCTGTAGCCGAAAGTTGTTTCGCATCCCGTCATATGCAATTTTTTTCTTGTTGGCGTTGTTAACGCGTTCTATTACTTTCTTATGAACGTAATAAAAGTGTGTTCTGCAATACTTGATGTTATTCACATTGAGTTTGATTTGAGAACGAAGGATGAAATAAATATTTAGCTTCTTCCGAGTATGTGGTTAGGCAGGACTCTAGGGGGACAGCTTAGATTGCTGCGACTGGAATTAGCAGTAAATAAAATTCATATTCTGCCTTTCCTCTAAAATTTGGCACTTTATTTCCGTATATTTGGCGATTTCCGAGTGGTTGGTCTGGAACCTAAGAGTGCAGCTTTAAATGGCGTGACTAAAACGAGCCGCAATATAATTTTTATCTTTTTTTCCTCACAAATATTTGTCTATTTCGGAATATGTAGCGACTTCCGAGTGTGTGGTTAGACAGGAACCTAATAGGGCAGTTTAAATTGCTGCGAGTGAATCGAGGCGCAATAATATTCATATTCTTCGTTGAAACAAAGTCGATAGCCGATCATGCGGTCATCGACGTTGCGCGTGACGTCAAAATGACGTCACATTTGCAGGAATTGTTGTTCAACGTCCTGTGCCGTTGCTTAGAAACAGTCTGAATCGAGTCGAAAGGCGAGCAACGCGAATGTTCGTGCCCCTTTCAGCAACATTGTAAGAAACCGTGAGCTGCACGCAGCAACGATGGAGGTCTTTGGTAAGCTGCTAACCAGCATCTGATTTCTGCCAATCCGGATTCTGCCTGTCACCTTTAACGAGTGACGTCCTGTGTAACGTCACAAGTTTACGATGCGAAGGATGTAAGTGGCCTGTTACTAAATATCATCTGTGGTTGTCTTAGTAACTGATATAAACTATGCTCCTTATTACAAATATGTCGCGGTTACTGAGAATTTGAGAGGGCAGCCTAAATCGCAGCGATTAGAGCTATTAGCTGGCCGGTGTGGCCGAGTGGTTCTAGGCGCTTCAGTCTGGAACCGCGCGACCGCTACGGTCGCAGGTTCGAATCCTGCCTCGGGCATGGATGTGTGTGATGTCCTTAGGTTAGTTAGGTTTAAGTAGTTCTAAGTTCTACGGGACTGATGACCTCAGATATTAAGTCCCATAGTGCTCAGAGCCATTTGAACCATTTTTCGTATTTACCATATAGCTTCTCAAAACTATTTGGCTACTTATTTTCGAAAATGAGGCTGAGCAGGAACCTAAGAGCACAGCTTACGAGGATGTTAGACGATCTGCAGTGATATTTATAATCTAGGTGCTCGCAATTGTTTTCGCATATGGTACGATTTCCGATAGCGAAGTTAGGCAGGAAATGAAGAGGATAGCTATGTAGGTCAGTTTCAGTTCTCCATCCCACGGTTCACTATTTTTTGCGACTTTCCATTAATTTTATGTTCTTATTACTTCTAGGATTTATTTTGTTGGTTCTTATCTTTGTACTTGAGCCCTGTAAGTCACTTCCAGGTTTTGTTATTTTTGATATTTTTGCAGTAGCATAGAGAACGATACGAAAAAATTAAATACTTAACGATATAATTCACAGCCAGTAAAAATCGCGAAAAATAACGGAACTAGGAATCAATTAGTAGATTGGTTCCATGCATGACAGTTAGCAAAGAACTCAAGTACACACCGCTGCATAGTACGTAAAGTAACATCAAAAACACGAATGCTGTAACAAACCACTGCACGCACCTACTCTGCCTTCTTTTAGAATTTTCAGGTGTGGTATCACCCTAATTGTCGACTCCTCATTCTTTTTATCATGTCATTTTCATCAGGTGTGGGTTGCTAATTCCGTAAGGATTTAACTGTGTGGTATCGCTTCCTCTATTGCTGCAAAAACGCGATAAATAACTAACATTGGAATCAACAACTAGAAGTCACGTATATAAGTCAATTGTAGTTACCGATTCCGAGATTTGTTATTCACCGCAGTAGTACAGAAGGCAAAACAAAATAGAAATCCTGTAACAAAGAACTGCACACACCACAGCAAAAACATTGAAAATTATGAACCTTGAAATCGATAACTATAATTGATCCATATAGTCAACTCTAGTTATCGATTCCAAGATTTATTATTTTCTCATGAATTTTCCTTACTTGCACAGTGCATTTCCTTTTAGGAATTTTGCGTTGCTTTCTCCTTATTTCCTGCTTAAGTCCTTCTTAAGTTTCCTATATCTTATTCTTTATTTAATTTTGCGGTAGTTGTTTTAGATTTTAGTTTGGCCCCGCCCAAAACCCCCACTTTTCTGCGGTAGTCCTATAGATTCAAACAATGGAAAATCCAGGATGGAATGTAACAATATTATGAGAAGGAAAGTTGTTACTCATCAGAGGAGATGCTGAGTGGCAGATACGCACAACAAAAAGACTCTCACAATTGTAGCTTTCGGCCGAATGGTTAGTCATATAGATTCCGTTTTATTATTAAGAATTACCGCTATTCTATAATATTACGAGTTTACCATGCGTAATATTGTAATGGACTTTAAAAATCGTCGGTTGTTCTTTCACTTACTCGAGCAAACTGTGATAATAATTTATTTCACACATGTATATTTCTTTTTTTTCTGCTGTTACTTTCTTTTTCGTTACCTCAGTTTATCCACTATACAACTTGTGACTTTGTAATTAATCGGGTGAACTGCGATGGTATTTTACCAAATGTATGTATACTGTCTTTTTTCTGGTGGTACAACCTCTTGTCTACGAATAAGCCTCGTTGCCAGAGTCTGAATACTGTGCTGCGACTGCGCTCGTTGTCCTCATATCGCCTGCATGTACCTTCTTTGACTTAGGTATGAGGTCACTGATCAAAGCCGGCGGGTGGAATCGGACAAAAGAACTTATTCGTGCTTTCCATATTCTTTCGACAAGTTTAGTACAACAAAATGGTGTCTTGAAACATGTTTTCCGTAGCCTTATCGTAAGAAATAATACATTTTTCTAAGAATTTATAACGGATTATAGATGGATTTCAAGCATTAAGTTCTGTTTTTGACAGGAGACTGATCTGCCTTTTATACCATAAGCGCGTTGTTTATGGAATGAAATGGGTTTTGCAAATGTATTTTTCTGCTTACGTGGGTATCATCAAATAAGGTTCGTCTGTATTGTCATCTTTGTGTCAGGTCAGTTCATATCCTCAGTACCAGTTCAGTGGTCCCACATTTTCTTTGCTTTTCAGCTCCGTAGTACTAAATTGGTAAAGGTCGCTCGAATTTGAGCTGTAATGCATTGATTCATTTCTCTGCCAACTTCGGTCGTCGTTGCTTGTGTTTCATTTCGGCGATACGTAACTTATAACAGTGAGCATCATTCATACGTGACCTCCTACGAAGCTGTATAACTCGTGATCTGGCTTTAGTAGTTCTGTCGACAACGAGCTCATGAATTGCCCATTCACGAGCGATATATCGCTGACATTGTCGCGAGCAATAATCGTCTGCAGTCGGCGACAATGCGCTAGCTATTAGATGGCAGTTTCATATAGTTTTTCTAACGACACTATGTCAGGAATTTATGTTTTCAAAAATTATCTGCTACGTTTAGCAATACTTCGTATATTGACATACTCGTAAAAAGCAAAAACTGAAGTGCATTAACCTTGTTTTGGAATGTTTTCAGTTGGAAACTGTAACGTATTAATTAATGTGGTGTTCAGATTAAATTATCTGCTCTTCTTTTTCCTGGCCGTTACCTCATATCTCGAGGGGTCGGCATGTTAATGTGCATTTCGATGATAGTGGTATAAGGTAGCCGGATGGATTTCCTGTCACCATGCCCCCCCCCCCTCCCCGCTTGTCCCGTGTCCCTCTTTTCTCTTTTGGGGTGGGGAGACACAGGAAGCAGCTACAGCAGTTCTGACAAGCGCGCAAGATTACCTCAGTACGGCTTGAACAGGGTCAATAAAATGCAGAACATGCAAGTCTTACGTCAAATTTTTAAGCTATGTCAATTGTTTGTTAATTTTTCTCAAACGTGGGCTGGGGATGAGTTATTTCAGACAAATCAAACCTATCCGTGCAAAATAAGAGGTAGAAGAAACATTATAAACAGAGGTTTTTGGCAAATTTTATGGTCCTCAGAATGTATTCAAGCTACTTTAGCCGAAATTTCCATCAGGAAAGGGATACACGGGGGACAAGTGATTGCCGTGATTTCGTCTGGTTTCTTTGACATGGGGACACACATAGGCTCCAATGATGAGAACATCGATTTTACAACAGGGGACCAGTTCATATAACAGTTTAAAAGACTAGAACTATCGCAGCAATTCCGATCGAAGATCACTAATTGCACTGGCCTATTCATTTGCATAGGTGAGTTATATTCTAGTATAGAAAACTAACGCAAATAATAGCATGCCGGACTAAATTCACACTACAGAATATAGTTCACAGTACTATTGCACCACTTCGGTATCACCAGTAAGACTCCTAGACAGTCATTTCATTTACCACAGCGTTTTCAAATTCAGTTAATTAGCATGTCACGTAGTGTATAGTGATCATAGAACTGACGTCAACGTCAAAGTGGATACAATTAAAATCTTTCCATGTATTTCCTGACTCTCACATTGGCAAACCGGAAGTTTTTCAAAATGAATGGAGAGCCACGATTTTACGACATTAATGGCAATGCTTCAAAATTTTACCTGTTGTGAAGCACAATTAATAAACAGAAACACACTTCCAGTTACTTTCTCGGTTATGCTTATGGGCCATTCTAGTACATAACAACTGCCGTGAAAGAAAGAAACCGGTAAAAACTGTTTGTATTTCCAGCACAAGTTTCATTCATACACGTTAACTAGTGTAACGTAAGTCCCACTAACTGGGTGTGGGCATTTAATCACATTTCGCAACTTATCTGGAAGGAGGTAAAACACATCGCAAAGATTCGCAACTGCTGCTGGTCACAATCATAACTGCTCTCTTACTGACTAATGTTATGTTATTCTTACCTTTACGCCAAGGAAACGACCTCGTCGACACTGAAATTGGGAATTCAAATTTCATGTTACTGATCACTTTAAAAGGAAACTAGAAACTTCGACTTCACCTCTTATGCCGAAAAGGCGTAGCTAGAATTACTATGTGTTTGTCCACAGTCTAATTCACGTCTAGTCTCTACGGTAAATTCAGTCACGACACGGTGCTCATTGTTGATACACACCGCCACAGCAGTGCTCCAAGCTGGCAGCAAGCTACACTTTTGAATACGATATCGGATGAACGCGAACAGAATCGTTTATACTGATTTGCAACATAGTTTTTACAGAAGATAGCCTATATAGTGGAATAGAAACCGGCATTAACCAAAACAATTAGACCGCATTTGTCTTTCTTTAGTTTTCTAAGTATCCTGGGAAGTTTGAAACGGTACATCAGAGGCCGGTTTATTTACGCTCTCTAGTAACGTACAGATACTTACATATTATATAGTTAGACGCCTTTTTTGAAGAATAACATGACTACCAAACAGCAGAAGAACTGACCTTGCGCAGAAAACCTCTTATGATCTTGTTCGCTACACTTCCAACCAAATCAGTGAATGTGGAACATCGGAAATTTGTATGGAATGCAATAACCACCAAATCATCCACCACAACTGGTATAGAAGAAACCACACAGACGTGATAATAAAATGTCAAAAGCAGTCAAACTGTTTCCCCCAGCACAGAAGAAACCTATATTGCAATTGTTGCTGTCTCTGTGGCCACAAACGGGAAGAATCTTCAACACAGTCATATTTTGAAAAAAAAAATTACATTTAGATAATATTCGTATATTAGAAAGACGAGTGTAGTGTAGAAAGTGCGAATCATTGGACTCCGTACAAAATTTTGGTGTCAGGGAAGTGGCTATTTTAATAAGAACGCACAGTGGCAGAAACACACGCTTCTCACGCAGTGCTTAATTTCGGCAGGAACGGCGTTCGCCATCCCGCATGGAAATGTTTTTGAACTCACTGGAAAAAGTAGGCACCGGAAATTTAAAATAATACTCGTCTAATTACCTGAAGCCCCAAAGAAACTGGTAAAGGCACGCGTATTAAAATACAGAGGTATGTGAACAGGCAGAATACGGCGCAGCTGTCGGCAACGCCTACACAGGACAAGTGTCTGGCGCAGTTGTTAGATCGGTTACTGCTGTTACAATGACAGATTATCAAGATTTAAGTGAGCTCGAACCGACATCGCAGCGGCCGGAAAGAGATCCTGCAAGAACGGGATCAACGACGACTGAAGAGAATCGTTTAACGTGACGGGAGTGCAAACATTGCTGCAGATTTCAATGCTGGGCCATCGGCAAATGTCAGTGTACGAACCATTCAACGAAACATCATCGATACGGGTTTTCGGAGCCGAAGGCCTACTCGTGTACCCTTGATGACTACACGACACAAAGCTTTACGCCTCACTTGGGCCCGTCAACACCGACACTGGAGCGTTGAAGACTGGAAACATGTTGCCTGGTCGGACGAGTCTCGTTTCAAATTGTATCGTGCGGATGGGCGTGTACGGGTATGGAGACAGCCCCATGAATCCATGGGCCCTGCTTGTCAGCAGGGGACTGTTCAAGCTGGTGGAGGCTCTGTAATGGTGTGGGGCGTGTGCAGTTGGAGTGATATGGGACCACTGATACGGTAGCTTGCGGGTTATGTCTGCAGATGTAGATATAGATTTAGACGTCAGCTGACTGCAACAGAGCACATATTCTGAGTATGAAGGACAGGAAATCAATAAGAGCAATTACTAGACCGCCACTATGGTGTCATGTAAATTTATCGAGGTGCAGCTGGGTAAACGAATCAGAAAAAATGTGGACTGCAACAAAGGTAAAGCTGCAAATTTTAAGCTACAGCACCGTCAAGTTCTTTATTCTGTATTCTCGTGTCGAGTCCCCTGTTATCGGTAAAATGTTTACAGGGCACACAAGCATGAAGCAGTCACCAAATGGACTGAATAAGCTGAACGTAAAAGCAACTGAATAGCGGCAACGAAGAGGCAGAGTTTGCTGCTCTCTCATGTGTGATGTATTAACGCGGAGATCAACTCCATAGAGCAAATGAAAGAGCGACTCCGTACTCAAAAAAGTAGGTGTCAGAATCTGCAGCATGTGTGTTCAGTATATGTGAATCAACGTTGTTTGCTTTCCAGTTGTGGGTCGGCTGAAACACTACTTATGCCAGTATACGAAACACAGCACGTGAAACGTTGTACGTAATTTAACCTCCGTAGGAATCACAAGTTAGAATACTGAATAACAGATATTTCTAAAAAGCGTCTTATCAATGGCTGGAAAAAATTGCGGAATTTTTTTGTAAACATATAGGTTTACAGAGGACTTGGGCAATGGGAGCTGCTATTTGTAGAACAATACATTATATCAGTTTATATATTTTATTTTGAGCTCGTCTCAAAATTCTGGTCGACTAATACTTTCGCTGCGAGATTGTTTTTCCCGTCACGTATTATATACTCTCTGATTGTTTTCCCGTGACAAAAATGATTGTTCTTTGGGTAATTTTCAAGAATGATTGCCTATCGAAGTCCAGGGGTCTGAACGATACATATCGAGCGTGCGATCGTAAATCGATCATGCGATTCCGCTGGCGGGCGTTTTGATCAGTTATTTGTGATCGTCATTTTAATCTGTTTTGCATCATTCCCTTAGTTGCTCTAAATTACATGCCTCCGCGATTTATTCGTGAGTCGCTAGGGAAACCGAGACGATTTATGTCGTTAGTGAGTTGAATGTCTGGTGTACTTGACGTTTCTTAGGCGGATCCTCTCACATGGAAGAATCTAATTCCGTGTTTATCCAGCGTAGAAAATTGTTCGTCTTTTTGTGGCTAATATGGAATACTACCAGACGAGGAAAGAAGAGACTGTGTAGACTGTGGTGGTGCGAAGTGTATAAAACTTCTTAAGAACAGTTTCGATTCTGAAATACCGTTACACTTTCATTGCGGACAGTGCGGAAAACAAACGAGTTTCAGGAAGAATACATGGTTCGACTCATCCAAATTATCCATCCAGATCACCGTAATGGACTTTCGGGTCAACAGAAGCGTCCGATCTTACCCGTCGGCTTTGACCCGTGACGTAAGCGTGTTGTGGTGTGTGACGTCATTACGGCGCGGAGTTTGATTTGCGATTGTGGCGTTTTTGTAGATGTCTTGTTTTTGTTTGTCGTGCTCACATTGATCTGTAGCGTAGCCCTGAATACGAGGTTAGGTTGGGAGTTTTTTTTTGGAATGCGGCCGCGGCAGCGGCCGCCTATGATTCGAAAATATTGATTTGACACTAATGAACATGTATACGTAATATGAAGCAATTTGATGAACATATTGATCTGTAGCGTAGCCCACTTGAGGTTAGGTTGGGAGTTTTTTTTTTGGAATGCGGCCGCGGCAGCGGCCGCCTATGATTCGAAAATATTGATTTGACACTAATGAACATGTATACGTAATATGAAGCAATTTGATGAACATATTGATCTGTAGCGTAGCCCACTTGAGGTTAGGTTGGGAGTTTTTTTTTGGAATGCGGCCGCGGCAGCGGCCGCCTATGATTCGAAAATATTGATTTGACACTAATGAAGCCTGCGGGGGGATGGGGGTGCACTGCAGACTCCCCCCACCGCATAACGACACATGATGATCAAATTTTGAAAAAAAATGAAAAATTTTTTCCGTACCTGCTAAACTGCATAAGTGCCGATGTATGTAGGTGTAAGGGAAGCTTTCGTTTCTTAGTTTTCTATTGGGGGATGTGATCGGTAGGTTCTGTTGAGCTATATAGGTTAAGGGAAGTGTCCGATTATGGATAGGAATGTGTTTTTTGGTATTTGGTCACTTTTGTGATGTTGATTTATTTCGTTGTTTTGCGTGGTTTTGAATGGCGGTCGGTGGCTACATTTCTGTATATTTAGTTTCTCCGCACCCAAAAACCCCTAATTTCCCACGCTTGTCCCGTTACAGTCATTAGGCTTTTTGTGAAACTTGTGTATTTCAGTGTTTACAATACGTATGCGATGTTTTTATATCCGCCATATTGGAATTGTTTATAGTCGTTTCCGCGGTATTTGTGACGTCATGGGTCAAAGCCGACGGGTAAGATCGGACGCTTCTGTATTTCCTGGACTTTCACATGACGAAAACACCGACGACGAGTAAGGTAAGTCGTCTCCTTTACAGTGACAAGTATTTTTGTAACGCTTTTCTTTTGTCGTTACACTAGTGACCAACGTAAACGTACTCATAACGCCCGCCACCAGAGTCACATGATCGATTTACGATCGCACGCTCGATATGTATCGTTTGGACCCATCGACTTCGATAGGCAATCATTCTTGGAAATTACCGCTCTCTGAATGGCATATACGAGTATAAACGAACGGTTGTCACTTTACGATACATTTGATATGCCTTCGACAGTTACATTCAAGGCGAGTTCGACACTCCCAGTTAGAGATCAGCAGCAGAGGATTTTATCCAGTTAGAGATCAGCAGCAGAGGATTTTATTTTCGGTTCCCAGCGTCCAGCAGAAAGTTTTCCCTTTCAAAAGGCACGACAAATTCAACTTTCATGGCGCAGTATGGGATTGACGCGTAGTCAGTAGTGTTTGTGCTCAGAGGTAGTCGCGAAAGTTTGTGATGTGTCTTCTTCGGCAATATGAAGAAACGCTTATGCTAAGTGTACTGGATGTGTCAACAACTATGTGCTCAATGTGCATGCAATTTTTCGTGCTATATCGCTTTCACGATAGTGATTTCCATCTTGATCGCCCATGGGCAGCAACCACACGGTAACTGAAATACTCATAGTATTTATGTTTGTTGGTAGTGCCATGTGACACATAACAAGCTAGCTGTCTGTCATTAATGCAGTAAAGTCATAGTAAGTTTCCTGTCAGTTTTACATTTATAATTTATTGTGCGACAAGCTTATGATTGTAATTTCTAAACATTCTGGTGACCGAAGTAAAGGCCTTATCCCCATGTAGTAACACTTAACTAGCGCAGTAGATCTGTGAACCATTTTATATGGAATGCGTTAAATCAACTTTATATAGAACGAGTTTAATCAATCCGATTACTACTCACTTTATGTTTTGGATATACCGTTGATCGTTGTTATTAATAATACTAGTATATTTTACTGAAAACTGTAAAAGAATTGCTTGGTACTCATGACCTCCATTGCCTTGACACTACCTGCAGTAAATCTAAAATATTTGTTAGTAGGTTGCGTAATGTCTCATGCCCGCATTTTTCGCAGTGTGTATTAGCGCGCGTGCGTGCGCTTTTGTGTGTGTGTGTGTGTGTGTGTGTGTGTGTGTGTGTGTGTGTGTGTGTGTGAGAGAGAGAGAGGGAGAGAGAGAGAGAGAGAGAGAGAGAGAGAGAGAGAGAGAGCGAGGGAGAGAGTGTATGTGTTTGTGTGTTTCTCTCGAGATCGGAATATTAATTTTGTGACTCCGCACTTCTCAGTGTAAGATAGCCTTTATCTTCTGCGGCACGTAAATAAAATATTAGGTTATCTTTATGGCAAGTTTCGCCTCACAAATATAACGCTTGTTTTCATCAGTTGCATAAATTCGTGTCATAATGTAAGAAATAGTACACGACTTCTTTTTTGCGAACATTCATGTGACGACGTGTGTTAATGTGTATATGCAGGTGAGTTCTTTTACGCCGAGTTGTAGAACGCATGGTAAGAAGCATTGTCCCCCAAAATCTCCGTTAGCTCCACCAGACCTGCCTACTCTGCTTGCTCTGTTTAATCATTCTGATTCAGTGATCGCTTTTCCTTGGCAGTTTCCCACTGACACATACAATCGTTCTTAGAAGGTACTCAAATATATATCCAAATTCCAGACTGAATCTTTTAATGCAGACACAGCAGAGTCCATGCCTGAACTTTCCAAAACAAGTAGTAGTTCTTAGTCTGTTCAGAGCGCTGCTGTTCGCTGATAGTTACTAGACAGTGCAAGACGTCCGTTCGCAATATTTGTCGATCACAATCCTAGCAAACCTTCTTGTATGTGACCTGACGTACATAGAAGAGTTTCTTAATATCACCTGTATTGTGCAGGCTATCAGAAAACATGGAAGCGCCCATCTTTACAGCAGACGGAGTGAAAAGCAGCCAAGTAAATCAAGATCGCAGAAAAGAAAGGGACGGTGTAAGAAACAGCGATCTTTCAGGAACGAATACGTCCCCACGGGTGTACAATCACAGAACACTTTCCGCTATATAGGGTGGTCTATGGATCGTGACCGGGCCAAATATCTCACAAAATAAGCGTTTCTTTGTGTACTACACGACTGTTGTTGTTGTTGTGGTCTTCAGTCCTGAGACTGGTTTGATGCAGCTCTCCATGCTACTCTATCCTGTGCAAGCTTCTTCATCTCCCAGTACCTACTGCAACCTACATCCTTCTGAATCTGCTTAGTGTATTGATCTCTTGGTCTCCCTCTACGATTTTTACCCTCCACGCTGCCCTCCAATGCTAAATTTGTGATCCCTTGATGCCTCAAAACATGTCCTACCAACCGATCCCTTCTTCTAGTCAAGTTGTGCCACAAACTTCTCTTCTCCCCAATCCTATTCAATACCTCCTCATTAGTTACGTGATCTACCCACCTTATCTTCAGCATTCTTCTGTAGCACCACATTTCGAAAGCTTCTATTCTCTTCTTGTCCAAACTGGTTATCGTCCATGTTTCACTTCCATACATGGCTACACTCCATACAAATACTTTCAGAAACGACTTCCTGACACTTAAATCTATACTCGATGTTAACAAATTTCTCTTCTTCAGAAACGATTTCCTTGCCATTGCCAGTCTACATTTTATATCCTCCCTACTTCGACCATCATCAGTTACTTTACTACATAAATAGCAAAACTCCTTTACTACTTTAAGTGTCTCATTTCCTAATCTAATCCCCTCAGCATCACCCGATTTAATTTGACTACATTATACACGACTATGTAATAAAAATGGGTGTTCCTATTAAAAAAAACGCAGTTGATATCCGTTTGACCTATGGCAGCGGCATCTAGCGGGCCAACCATAGCGCCATCTGGTTTCCCCCTTCAAGCTAGACGAGTTTCGTTCTTTGTAGTTTTTTCGTCTGATGCTTATTTCATGAGATATTTGGCCCGGTCACTATCAATGGACCACCCTGTATAACCTTACGCAATCGTAAAATCTAACTTACTGTACGGGGGATAATTGTCTGAAACAGGGCTACGGGAGCCGCCCTAGAGACCGAGATGCCGGTGCCTTAGGGGATGGGCCCCATCCCTGTTATGCTGACCGCCCCGCTCGCTGCTAGTGGGGAGGAAACAGAACAGTCGCCACCTTGTGGGGGCAGCTCCTGGTGGCTGTGAAGAAGACTGCTGCGGGACCTTTGGTGAGTGAACTTCGTGCAGTTTAGGACATTATGAAATACCAGTCCTATAGTGCACGTGTGTTACAACGTTCACCATGGCGCGAAAACTCTCTGCACGATATACCCTGAGGAGACAAAAGTCATAGGGTAGCAATGTGAACATACGCAGATGCCGGTAGTATCGCGTACACAAGGTATAAAAGGACAGTGCAACGGAGGAGCAGCGATTTTTACTCAAGTTATTCATATGAAAAAGTTTCTGAGTTGATTATTGGCCGCATTAACAGATTTTGAGCGCGGAACGGCAGTTGGAGCTAGAAGCACGGGACATTTCGTTTTGGGAACCGTTAGGGAATTCAGTTTCTGAGATCCTGAAAGGTGGCTACACTGAGCCACTGCGCCAGAGATTGCGCCAAAGAGTATTATTAAGCCGCCTCCACAGTGCTTGGAGAGAGCTCGTAGTAGTCAGTGCCTGTCGAGGACTCGGGGTAGTCTGTGCTGAGATGTTGTAGCAGAGAGTGTTTGTTGAGATGTGCTATTAGGCAGTGCTTGCTGAGATGTGATATTGGAGAGTTCTGGTTGAGATATAATGTAAGGATTAGAATGATTTTCATCAATATAAATGAGGTAATTAACTCAGTTTGTTTTTATTTTAGTGTCCTAAATAATGCGTCATTGCAGGTTCAGTCAACAAAGCATCTGGCGTGTGTTCTTGTATTGGAGTGTAATTCTGCTTTCCTTACGCAATTATCGTATTTCTAATTTTCTTTTATCACGTCAGTAAAATTGGTATTTAAAAATTCTTGTCTTGTTGAAGAAGAACCGTGCCAGATGTCCGTTGAGTCATACTTCCACATACAGAACAGTTATGCTTTGGTTTCGTAGGTTTCATAGTTGCTGGGGACTTAATTAATTAACTGTGTTAACGAAAAATTTCATTTCATTATTTGTTGTTGTTCTTTGCAGTCAGATAGCGTAATAATACTAGTCAGGGCCACCGTTTACGAGACTTGCGTAATCGGACATAACAGCTACTAAAAAACTAAAAGTATTTTCAACAATATTTAATTAAGCCCCCATGCAATCCACAGTGTCAAGAGAGTGGCGAGAAGACCAAATTTCAGGCATTAACTCTCGCCACAGGCTACATAGCTGCCGACGGCCCTCACCTAACAATCGAAAGCGTAGATTTGTCAGTGCTAACAGACAAGCGACAGAGCGTGAAATAACCCCAGAAATCACTGTGGCACGTACGACTACCATATCTTTCAGGGAAGTACGGCGGACGACCGACACGAGTGCGTTTGCTAGCATCACAACATCGCCTGCAGCGCCCCTTCTGGGCTCGTGATCAAATCGGTTGGACTCCAGACGACTGGAAAACTGTGACCGGGTCAGATGAGTTTCGATTTCAGTTTTTAAGAGCTGATGGTAGATTTAGAGTGTGGCGCAGGCCACACGAAGCCATGGACCCAGGTTGTAAACAAGGCGGTCTGCAAGCTGGTGGTGGCTCCTTAACGGTGCGGGTTGAGTTTACGTGGTTCAGACAGGGTCATCTGGTTCAACTGAACTGATCATTGACAGGACATGGTTACGTTCGGCTACTTGGGGACCACTTGCAGACCTTCATGGACTTCACGTTCTCAAACAATCGTGGAATTTTTATTGATGACAGTGCGCCATCTGCATCTACATCTACATCTATATCCATACTCCGCAAGCCACCTGACGGTGTGTGGCGGAGGGTACTTTGAGTACCTCTATCGGTTCTCCCTTCTGTTCCAGTCTCGTATTGTTCGTGGAAAGAAAGATTGTCGGTATGTCTCTGTGTGGGCTCTAATCTCTCTGATTTTACCCTCATGGTCTCTTCGCGAGATATACGTAGGAGGGAGCAATATACTGCTTGACTCCCCGGTGAAGGTCTGTTCTCAAAACTTTAACAAAAGCCCGTACCGAGCTACTGAGCGTCTCTCTTGCAAAGTCTTCCACTGGGGTTTATCATCTCCGTAACGCTTTCGCGATTACTAAATGATCCTCTAACGAAGCGCGCTGCTCTCCGTTGGATCTCCTCTATCTATCAACCCTATCTGGTACGGATCCCACACCGGTGAGCAAAATTCAAGCAGTGGGTGAACAAGTGTACTGTAACCTACTTCTTTTGTTTTCGGATTGCATTTCCTTAGGATTCTTCCAATGAATCTCGGTCTGGCATCTGCTTTACCGACGTTTAATTTTATATGGTCATTCCATTTTAAATCACTCCTAATGCCTACTCCCAGATAATTTATGGCATTAATCGCTTCCAGTTGCTGACCTGCTATATTGTAGCTAAACGATAAAGGATCTTTCTTTCTATGTATTCGTAGCACATTACACTTGTCTACATTGAGATTCAAATGCCATTCCCTGCACAGTGCGTCAATTCGTTGCAGATCCTCCTGCATTGCAGTACAATTTTCTATTGTTACAACCTCTCGATATACTACAGCATCATCTGCAAAAAGCCTCAGTGAACTTCCTATGTTATCCACAAGGTCATTTATATATATTGTGAATAGCAACCGTCCCACGGCACTCCCCTGCGGCACACCTGAAATCACTCTCACTTCGGAAGACTTCTCTCCATTGAGAATGACATGCTGCGTTCTGATATATCTAGGAACTCTTCAATCCAATCACACAATTGGTCTGATAGTCCACATGCCCTTACTTTGTTCATTAAACGAATGTGGGGAACTGTATCGAACGCCTTGCGGAAGTCAAGAAACACGGCATCTACCTGGGAACCCGTGTCTATGGCCCTCTGAGTCTCGTGGACGAATAGCGCGAGCTGGGTTTCCCACGATCGTTTTTTTCAAAACCCATGCTGATTCCTACAGAGTAGATTTCTAGTCTCCAGAGAAGTCATTATGTCGAACATAATACGTGTCACTGGGCCACAGTTGTTCACGACTGCTTTGAAGAACATTCAGGAATTATTTGGCGCAGGCTGTTGTGGCCGTGCGATTCTAGGCGCTTTAGTCTGGAACCGCGTGACCGCTACGGTCGCAGGTTCGAATCCTGCCTCGGGCGTGGATGTGCGTGTTGTCTTTAGGTTAGTTAGGCTTAAATTCTAGGGGACTGATGACCTCAGGAGTTAAGTGCCATAGTGCTCAGAGCCATTTGAACCAATGATTTGGCACCCAGGTCGCCCGACCATCGAACATTTGCGGGACATGATCCAGAGGTCAGTTCGTGCACAAAATCTTATACCGGCAACAGTTTCACTGTTATGGACGGCTATAGAGGCAGCGTGCTACAGTACTTCTGCGGGCGACTGTCAATGACTTTTTTGTCAATGACTTTTTGAGTCCATGCCACGCCGAGTTGCTGCACTACGCCGAGCAAAAGGAAACCTGAGAGGATGTTAGGACGTATCCCATAACTTTTGTCACCCCAGTGTACGTATATGTTATGTCAGGCTGTGCGTTCAGATCACAAAATGCCTTTCGTCATACGTAAACATGACATGCTTGTTTTATCATCGATTGAGGTGGTAGACTAGGGCAAAAAATTTTTAGCCTAATTTATAGTTACCAAAAATATTCCATAGAGAGTCTATTTTTAATATTCATTCGAAGTGGAGTGTTCCATAAATGCGAAAATATATCAAAACAACGATTTACTGCGTGAGGATCTGGCGAATCCGAGCGCTCGAATGCAACCGATGCAATGTTGTATTAGTTACTGACGTGTCCACTTAGTTTCACGTAGTGTCGCAGAGGGCATTAGTATCAACTAAAATACTATTCTCAAAATGACTTCTCTTCGTTTATGGTAAACAGTGCGATAACACGTGCTTGTCTCGGGTCCGCTAAACTTGTCGTTTCGTTTTTTTTTGTCCGCAGTAAAACGTGAGTGATTGAAAACGACAAACAAATGTATTTATACAGATAGAAGAAGTTCGAGAAACAATCTCAGTCGTACAAAAAACAGTTCCGTTGGTAAGCGGATGCCAGTTACTCGATATAATTTCATCAAAATGGAACGGTTTCGACATCGGTGAAAGAAAGGCCGACAGTACCGTGCTGGCGTTTCCGTTTAAGGCTTTGTTCAGTTTCATACTAAAAAAAAAAAAAATAACGACAATTCAACACCCAGTCCCTAACCGGAAACAACCTCTGAACCCAGGCGGGAATCGAGCCAGCGTCCTCTGAATAGTAGTCAGCAGCACTATCCACTCAGCAATGGTGGCACCTAAGTATTTATATTGCGATCTAAATCACTGGTCGTGAGAATGAAGAATTAGTGAAGAATTAATCAACAGTAACAGTCTTTATAAGACGTTTAAAATCATCATATTTACAACAACTACACAACTAAAACGCCACAATATAAATTGAACATTGTACAGTTATTTACTGAAAACCACACTCCAAATTTTCTGGCAAATCGCTGAGAGTGCGTAAATGGAGTTCGCCCTCGGCAGCTTTTACACATTGTTGCACAGCGTAAATCAGCCCTGCCGGCCGGAATGGCCGAGCGGTTCTAGGCGCTACAGTCTGGAACCACGAGACCGCTACGGTCGCAGGTTCGAATCCTGCCTCGGACATCGATGTGTGTGATGTCCTTAGGTTAGTTAGGTTTAAGTAGTTCTAAGTTCTAGGGGACTGATGACCTCAGAAGTGAAGTCCCATAGTGCTCAGAGCCATTTGAACCATTTTTAAGTCAGCCCTCACACACTTGCATTTTCTTCCACATTGTTCCGTGTGAAATCAGTAGTAATACTCGTATCCTGTGCGGAGCGGCAGTTGTTTCACGTGAATTGCACAGGGGGACTAGTTTGATTCCCGCCAAACCCATTTTCTGGGTCCAAGCTGTTCTGCAACCGCAGCTACAATTGAAGATGTACTCAGCAGAAATGGAAGCACACTGCGTCAGCAGTGTATGACAAACGAGAAACTATGACAGCATTGCTTGCCTGAAACACAAGAACATTTAGATGCTGAAATCTGATATTCACACTATTATAGGAAGAGCAGAAACCCATATTCTAGACAGTTTCAACAATATTTTTTGATCCCACTTTACAAAACAAGTACACTGCAAGCCCCATGTTGCAATGAGGAGGTGAATGAACGAAGCCTCGAAGCTGACACAAGCTTTTGGGATACTGCTGTAGGTTTCCTCAAGTGCGATTGTTCACTATGTTTCTTTTTCGAGACAACCAGAACCGTTATAAATTCCTGTAAAATTCCAGAAACCGTAACGTCAGCATTCTCAGTGAAGTCAGTGGCATCTGTGTAACCATGAGTATGATGAGGAGTCATTCTTATACCTTCACGAATGATGGCTCCAGTGGCTTCCAGTATCCTCATTCGCTCATCTTTTTTCATTCACCTCTCGTCCACTGTACCGAGCGAGGTGGCGCAGTGGTTAGCACACTGGACTCGCATTCGGGAGGACGACGGTTCAATCCCGTCTCCGGCCATCCTGATTTAGGTTTTCCGTGATTTCCCTAAATCGTTTCAGGCAAAAGCCGGGATGGTTCCTTTGAAAGGGCACGGCCGATTTCCTTCCCAATCCTTCCTGAACCCGAGCTTGCGCTCCGTCTCTAATGACCTCGTTGTCGACGGGACGTTAAACACTAACCACCACCACCACCACCACCGTCCACTGTACCGTTGGTTCACCAGTTTGTGGTCACTACCATGGAAACGAATAGCGGTGGGGGGAATTGTGTGTGTGTGGGGGGGGGGGGGGGGAGGAAGGAATTGTCGAATTGTCATTGTGTCAGACAGGACTCCATCACCAATTTTCTTTTAAATTTTTTATCTTCAGTGTATCTCCTTCTGGAAGACATACACTGATTTTCTGCAGTAAATCGATCAGTAAAAATAGACATTCCTCTGAAGAATCTATAAAAGTGCATACTTCGTGGAAAACAATCTCAACGTTGGCACCATGAGGACAGCCTCTTTTCGGAACAGAGGAGCAGTTCAACGCTACTTTACCGTAGCAGTGTTGGTGATAACGGATTTCGGTAGCTACTAAACTCAAACTACAGTACTGTTCTTGTGTTCTGCAACCTTACTAACGAAATCATCATCCCGTTTCTCTAGTTTCTCAAGCAGTGTGTGTTTCAGAGTTAAAAACGAACTTCAAACATTTCGCGACGCTTTTGGAGTGTTTGTTTCCTACCTCTAAATCACATATTTCAGCACATATAAAATTACAAACAGCATAGTGAACGCATTATTGTGGCCAAGATAGATACGAAGCCCGCACCTACTACAGTAGTACAAGTTTATATGCCAACTAGCTCTGCAGATGACGAAGAAATTGAAGAAATGTATGATGAAATAAAAGAAATTATTCAGATTGTGAAGGGAGACGAAAATTTAATAGTCATGGGTGACTGGAATTCGAGTGTAGGAAAAGGGAGAGAAGGAAACATAGTAGGTGAATATGGATTGGGGGACAGAAATGAAAGAGGAAGCCGCCTGGTAGAATTTTGCACAGAGCACAACATAATCATAACTAACACTTGGTTTAAGAATCATGAAAGAAGGTTGTATACATGGAAGAACCCTGGAGATACTAAAAGGTATCAGATAGATTATATAATGGTAAGACAGAGATTTAGGAACCAGGTTTTAAATTGTAAGACATTTCCAGGGGCAGATGTGGACTCTGACCACAATCTATTGGTTATGACCTGTAGATTAAAACTGAAGAAATTGCAAAAAGGTGGGAATTTAAGGAGATGGGACCTGGATAAACTAAAAGAACCAGAGGTTGTACAGAGATTCAGGGAGAGCATAAGGGAGCAATTGACAGGAATGGGGGAAATAAATACAGTAGAAGAAGAATGGGTAGCTTTGAGGGATGAAGTAGTGAAGGCAGCAGAGGATCAAGTAGGTAAAAAGACGAGGGCTAGTAGAAATCCTTGGGTAACAGAAGAAATATTGAATTTGATTGATGAAAGGAGAAAATATAAAAATGCAGTAAGTGAAACAGGCAAAAAGGAATACCAGCGTCTCAAAAATGAGATCGACAGGAAGTGCAAAGTGGCTAAGCAGGGATGGCTAGAGGACAAATGTAAGGATGTAGAGGCCTATCTCACTAGGGGTAAGATAGATACCGCCTACAGGAAAATTAAAGAGACTTTTGGAGATAAGAGAACGACTTGTATGAATATCAAGAGCTCAGATGGAAACCCAGTTCTAAGCAAAGAAGGGAAAGCAGAAAGGTGGAAGGAGTATATAGAGGGTCTATACAAGGGCGATGCACTTGAGGACAATATTATGGAAATGGAAGAGGATGTAGATGAAGATGAAATGGGAGATACGATACTGCGTGAAGAGTTTGACAGAGCACTGAAAGACCTGAGTCGAAACAAGGCCCCCGGAGTAGACAATATTCCATTGGAACTACTGACGGCCGTGGGAGAGCCAGTCCTGACAAAACTCTACCATCTGGTGAGCAAGATGTATGAAACAGGCGAAATACCCTCAGACTTCAAGAAGAATATAATAATTCCAATCCCAAAGAAAGCAGGTGTTGACAGATGTGAAAATTACCGAACTATCAGCTTAATAAGTCACAGCTGCAAAATACTAACACGAATTCTTTACAGACGAATGGAAAAACTAGTAGAAGCCAACCTCGGGGAAGATCAGTTTGGATTCCGTAGAAACACTGGAACACGTGAGGCAATACTGACCTTACGACTTATCTTAGAAGAAAGATTAAGGAAAGGCAAACCTACGTTTCTAGCATTTGTAGACTTAGAGAAAGCTTTTGACAATGTTGACTGGAATACTCTCTTTCAAATTCTGAAGGTGGCAGGGGTAAAATACAGGGAGCGAAAGGCTATTTACAATTTGTACAGAAACCAGATGGCAGTTATAAGAGTCGAGGGACATGAAAGGGAAGCAGTGGTTGGGAAGGGAGTAAGACAGGGTTGTAGCCTCTCCCCGATGTTGTTCAATCTGTATATTGAGCAAGCAGTAAAGGAAACAAAAGAAAAATTCGGAGTAGGTATTAAAATTCATGGAGAAGTAATAAAAACATTGAGGTTCGCCGATGACATTGTAATTCTGTCAGAGACAGCAAAGGACTTGGAAGAGCAGTTGAATGGAATGGACAGTGTCTTGAAAGGAGGATATAAGATGAACATCAACAAAAGCAAAACAAGGATAATGGAATGTAGTCTAATTATGTCGGGTGATGCTGAGGGAATTAGATTAGGAAATGAGACACTTAAAGTAGTAAAGGAGTTTTGCTATTTGGAGAGCAAAATAACTGATGATGGTCGAAGTAGAGAGGATATAAAATGTAGGCTGGCAATGGCAAGGAAAGCGTTTCTGAAGAAGAAAAATTTGTTAACATCCAGTATTGATTTGAGTGTCAGGAAGTCATTTCTGAAAGTATTTGTATGGAGTGTAGCCATGTATGGAAGTGAAACATGGACGATAAATAGTTTGGACAAGAAGAGAATAGAAGCTTTCGAAATGTGGTGCTACAGAAGAATGCTGAAGATTAGATGGGTAGATCACATAACTAATGAGGAAGTATTGAATAGGATTGGGGAGAAGAGAAGTTTGTGGCACAACTTGACCAGAAGAAGGGATCGGTTGGTAGGACATGTTCTGAGGCATCAAGGGATCGCCAATTTAGTATTGGAGGGCAGCGTGGAGGGTAAAAATCGTAGGGGGAGACCAAGAGATGAATACACTAAGCAGATTCAGAAGGATGTAGGTTGCAGTAGGTACTGGGAGATGAAAAAGCTTGCACAGGATAGAGTAGCATGGAGAGCTGCATCAAACCAGTCTCAGGACTGAAGACCACAACAACAACAATAAAATTATCTTTTTTCAAACTGAATGAATAATATAAAATCGATCTTAAGCTTCTATCACATACCTGTGCAGTTTTCCAGTTAATTAGTATGTTTGCGTTACGTTGCTTATTATATTTACGTCGACATACATTATGCACTTCAGTCTTTTGAATATTTTGTAGAAGAGTACGACACTTACTTTCCCGTTCCTTGCTGCCAAGATTCAAAATTTCCAACCTTTTCCTTACTTTTGATGTCTTTCGTTTCGAAGCAGACGTACAGTAAATAGAACAGGTGGATGGATCCAGCATTATTCTTCTCTCGTGCTACGGAAGAGAAAACATTGTAAGCAGAAACACTACACAGCACAGCAGACTGAACTGTCCCGTATGGCTTTATTAAGTTAACGACATAACCTCAACTAAACTGGACACGTGTAGGCAGAAATGCCAGTGACAGTCGCAGGGAACGGTGAGTGAGAGCCAAGACGAACGTGTCATTTTCATTGTTGGGCAAATAATCCTGATATCAACTAAACTGAACACACAAGAACATAGATCAGTATGAAAATATACGACACACTTACATGGACTTATTTATTCTTTTCATTTACATAAAAGGCTGCAAAAATTTATTACTATATTATTCTTACAACTTTTATATCTCTAAAACTAATGTCAGACCTAACATATGCACAAGAACACTTTTGGGTAGATTACACGATGAATGTTTCTTGTTAGTACAATGCTTTTCAAAAACGATCCATTTTGTGCAAAAGTCTATATATCGGTAAAAGTTGACTTCTGATGGCTAGAAAAGGGGGGAAACACCCGCCCAGAGGTGGGGGGAACTTCCAATTCCTCACTACTACACCCCATGTGAAGGTTCTCCCTGAATGTCAAAAGCTGACATATATTTGTTCGGTAAGAAAATACATGCGGTTCGAATATCTGAAATTACGTTTTCCTATTCAGATAAAGATTACAGATTCCGTGCAATGAACGAAATAGCAGGTCTTTTCTATTCTCCTTCATTAGGACGTTAGTGTGAGATGTGTTAAAGCGACGAGTCATTCTGCCATCGAATTCATTTTCCATTGCATATAAGAAATCCCCCACGCCAGATTTAAAATTGGGTATTGAAAACTGAAATTATATGCCTTTGTCTTGATAAGAAACTGCTTATGGATTGATTACTGGAAATCAGAGTTTGCTTATTCCGTTGAAAGTTACAGATTTTATCTACTGAACATATGAAAAAATTTTCTCTTTTCTTTCGTTAGCCGGTCCATAAGGGAATTACTGAAACTACGATTTATTCTGCTATCAAATCCCACTTGTTCTGTGTATAAGACGTCTCCCACTACAAATTTACGTTTGCCACGTAGGAATTTACATTTAGCATCGCAAAGTAGCGAACTGAGTCTATATTTCTACCATTTGGTAAGTAATGAATATTTGATATTATACATGACGTATTCAAACACAGATTACAGATTACGGAAACCCTACATTGACTAATATATGTCTTTCCTTTCGTTAGAGGGCTCACATAGCATGCATTAAGCGGGGATATATTCTACAGGCTAATCCTTATGCTGTGCAGAAAGCATGTTCACCACACCAAATTTATCAACGTGCAATGGATAACTGAGTGCATATTTCTTTCTTTTGGAAAGTAATAGCTCGTTGTGGTGGAATATTTGGCACTATACTTTACGTATCCAGACGAAAATAACAGATTTCAATACTCCGCAAAGTACTAATTTTTGTCTTTTCTTACATTGACAGGTTCACACTACATGTCTGAAAGCGAGGATATATTCTACCAGTGAATCAGGTTTCTCTGCACAAAGCATATTCCCCACACCAAATTTAGCTTCATAGTGTAGGGAACTGAGTCTACATTTCATTCTATTGTAAGTAATATCACGTTGTTTAAATATTTGATATTATGCTTTATGTAGTCAGATGAAAAACTACACATTTCAGAAAATCTACGTAGTGCTAATTTTGTCTTTACCCTCATCACCCAGCTCAAATAGCATCCGTTAAAGCAGGCGTATATTATAATGGCTAAGCCAATTCGCTTTGCTGAAAGCATATTCGCCGCACCAAATTTATCTACTTGCAACTGACAACTGAGTGAAAATTTCTTTCGTTTCGTAAGTGATAGCTCGATGTGCGAATATCTGATATTCCGCTTTGCGTAATCGGATGAAAATTACAATTTTCGATACTCTGCAAACACTAAAACATGTCGTTCTTATCACTAGAAGATTATGACGGGAGTTGTTAAATGGAAATATATTCAAATAGCGAATCCTTATATGCGCAGAGAGCATGTTCCCCACATCAAATTTTTCACGGTGCAAACGATAAATGAGTGAATATTTATTTATTTTGGTAAGTAACAGCACGATGTTTGAATAATTATGCATTATGCCTTACAAATTCAGTTGAAAATTACAGATTCACGAAACTGTGGACAGTACTAAATAGAATCATTTCTTTGTTACCAGGTTAATAAAGGATGGGTGGAAGCGGCGACATACTGTAGAAGAATATTCCCACACCTAATTTATCTACAGCAATCGATGACTGAGTGAATATATCTTTCTTACGGTACATAACAGCTCGATGTTTCTATATTTTTATATAAGGCTTTACGAATTCAGTTAAAAATTACAGATTCCAGAAAGTGTGGAGAGTACTAATTAATCTCATTTCCTTCGTTAGCGGGTTCATAAGGGGTGTGTGGAAGCAGCGACATCTTCTACAAGAAAATCGCTAGTGCTGTGCACATAGCAAATACCCACACGCAATTTATCAACGGCAATGGATAAGTGACTGAATATTTCTTTCTTTTGGTAAGTATCAGTGCGATTTTTGAATATTTTTATATTAGGCTTTACGATTTCTGTTGAAACTTACAGATCTAAGACATTGTAGGGTGTACTAATTAATATCATTTCCTTTGTGAGCAGGTTCATAAGGGATGTGTAGAAGCGGCGAAGAAAATGATATTAATTAGTACACTTCACAGTTTCTGAAATCTGTAGTTTCCAAAATAATTCTACAAGAAAAACGATTGTGCTGTGCACATAGCATATTCCCACACCAAAATTAACTACGGCAATGGATAACTGAGTGAATATTTCTTTCCTTTGGTAAGTAACAGATCGATTTCTAAAACTTTTTTGTGATTTACTCATTTACTGAAATTTACAGATTTGAGAAAATTTGAAGAGTACTAATTAATATCGTTTCCATCGTTAGCAGGTTCATAAGGGATGTGTGGAGGCAGCAAGACATTCTACAAGACAATCGAAAATGTTCTACACATAGCATATTCCCACAACAAACATGTCTACGGCAATGGATAACTGAGAGCATATTTCTTTCCTTTGGTAAGTATCAGTGCGATGCATGATTATTTTTATATAGATTGCTATAGGAATTCTGTTAAAAATTACAGAATTGAGAAACTGTGAATTGTACTAATTAATATGACTTCTATCGTTAGCAACCTTGTAAGGCATCTGTGGATGCGGCGACATATTCTACAAGAAAATGGCAAGCACTGTGCACATTGCATATACACACACGAACTTTATAAACGGCAATGGTTAAATGAGTGAATATTTCATTCTGTTGGTATGTATCAGTGCAATGATTCAGTATTTACGAATTATTTTGGAACATCCAGATTTCAAAAAACTGTGAAGAGTACTAATTAATAGCACTTCCATACATAGCAGATTCATACAGGATGTGTGGAAGCTTCGACATATTCTACAAGATAAATTGTTAGTGTGGTGCACATAGCATATTCTCACTCCAAATTTATCTTTGGCAATGGATAACTGATTGAAGATTTGTTTCTGTTGCTAAGTATCAGTGCGATGATTGAATAATTTTATACATTGCCTTACGAATTCTTATGAATCTTACAGATATAGAAACAGTGAAGTGTACTAATTAATAGAATTTTCTTCTTTAGCAGGTTCATACAGGCTGTGTGGTAGCATCGATATAATCTACAAGAAAAACGCTAGTGGTGTGCACATAGCATACTCTATCACCAAATTTATCTCCGGTAATGGATAAGTAAATGAAGATTCCTCTCTGTTGGCAAGTATCAGTGTGATGAATGAATATTATTATATTCCCTTTACAAATGCTTTTGGAACTTACAGAGTTCAAAAACTGGGCAGTATAGTAATTAACAGCAATTCCTTCTATAGCAGGTTCATACAGGATGTCTAGAATCGTCGACATATTTCCCAAGAAAATCGCTAGTGCTGTGCACATAGCATATTCTCACACCTAATCTATCTACGGCAATGGATAACTGAGTGGAAATTTGTTTCTATTGGTAAGTATCAGTCCGATGAATCAATATTTTTATATTCCCTTTACAATTGCTTTTGGAACTTACAGATTTCAAAAACTGGGAAGTGTACTAATTAACAGCATTTCCTTCTTTAGCAGGTTGATACAGGATGTCTGGAATCGTCGACATATTCCTTCAGAAAATCGCTAGTGCTGTGCACATAGCATATTTGCACTCCAAATTTATCTACGGCAATCGATAACTGAGTGAAGATTTGTTTCTGTTGGTAAGTATCAGTGCAATCATTGAATATTTTTGTTTCCCTTTTACGAATGCTTTTGGAACTTACAGATTTCTAAAACTGGGAAGTGTAAAATTTAACAGAATTTCCTTCTTTAGCAGGTTGATACAGGATGTCTGGAATCATCGACATATTCCCCAAGAAAATCGCTAGTGCTGTGCACATAGCATATTCTCACACCTAACTTATCTACGGTAATCGATAACTGAGTGAAGATTTGTTGCTGATGGTAAGTGTCAGTGCAATGATTGCATATTTCTATATTACCTTTACGAATGCTTTTGGAACTTACAGATTTATGAAACTGGGAAGTGAAAAAATTAACAGCATTTCCTTCTTTAGCAGGTTGATACAGGATGTCTGGAATCGTCGACATATTCCACAAGAAAATCGCTAGTGCTGTGCAAGTAGCATATTCTCACACCAAATTTATCTATGGCAATCGATAACTGAGTGTAGATTTGTTTCTGTTGGTAAGTATCAGTGCAGTGATTGAATACTTTTATATTCCCTTTACGAATGCTTTTGGAACTTACAGATTACTAAAACTGGGAAGTGTAAAAATTAACAGCATTTCCTTCTTTAGCAGGTTGATACAGGATCTCTGGAATCATCGACATATTCCCCAAGAAAATCGTTAGTGCTGTGCACATAGCATATTCTCACACCAAATTTATCTACGGCAATCGATATGTGAGTGAAGATTTGTTTCTGTTGCTAAGTATTAGTGCGATGATTGAATAATTTTATACATTGCCTTACGAATTCTTATGAAACTTACAGATTTAGAAACAGTGAAGTGTACTAATTAATAGAATTTTCTTCTTTAGCAGGTACATACAGGCTGTGTGGTAACATCGATATAATCTACAAGAAGAACACTAGTGGTGTGCACATAGCATACTCTATCACCAAATTTATCTCCGGTAATGGATAAGTAAATGAAGATTCCTCTCTGTTGGCAAGTATCAGTGTGATGGTTGAATATTATTATATTCCCTTTACAAATGCATTGGAACTTACAGATTTCAAGAACTGGGCAGTATAGTAATTAACAGCATTTCCTTCTTTAGCAGGTTGATACAGGATGTCCGGAATCGTCGACATATTTCCCAAGAAAATCGCTAGTGCTGTGCACATAGCATATTCTCACACCTAATTTATCTACGGCAATGGATAACTGAGTGGAAATTTGTTTCCATTGGTAAGTATCAGTCCGATGACTCAATATTTTTATACTCCCTTTACGAATGCTTTTGGAACTTACAGATTTCTAAAACTGGAAAGTGTAAAAATTAACAGCATTTCCTTCTTTAGCAGGTTGATAAAGGATGTCTGGAATCATCGACATATTCCCCAAGAAAATCGCTAGTGCTCTTTACATAGCATATTCTCACACCAAATTTATCTACGGCAATCGATAACTGAGTGAAGATTTGTTTCTGTTGGTAAGTATCAGTGCAATGATTGCATATTATTATATTCCCATTACGAATGCGTTTGGAACTTACAGATTTCTAAAACTGGGATGTGTAAAAATTAACAGCAATTCCTTCTTTAGCAGGTTGATACAGGATGTCTGGAATCGTCGACGTATTCCCCAAGAAAATCGCTAGTGCTGTACACATAGCATATTCTCACACCAAATTTATCCACGGCAATTGATAACTGAGTGAAGATTTGTTTCTGTTGGTAAGTATCAGTGCAATGATTGAATATTATTATATTCCCTTTACGAATGGTTTGGGAACTTACAGATTTCTAAAACTGAGAAGTGTACTAATTAACAGCATTTCCTTCTTTAGCAGGTTGATACAGGATGTCTGGAATCATCGACATATTCCCCAAGAAAATCGCTAGTGCTGTGCACATAGCATATTCTCACACCAAATTTATCTAAGGCAATCGAGAACTGAGTGAAGATATGTTTCTGTCGGTATGTATCAGTGCAATGATTGCATATTTTTATATTCCCTTTACGAATGCTATTGGAACTTACAGATTTCTAAAACTGGGAAGTGTAAAAATTAACAGCATTTCCTTCTTTAGCAGGTTGATAAAGGATGTCTGGAATCATCGACATATTCCCCAAGAAAATCGCTAGTGCTTTTTACATAGCATATTCTCACACCAAATTTATCTACGGCAATCGATAACTGAGTGAAGATTTGTTTCTGTTGGTAAGTATCAGTGCAATGATTGCATATTATTATATTCCCTTTACGAATGCTTTTGGAGCTTACAGATTTCTAAAACTGAGAAGTGTACTAATTAACAGCATTTCCTTCTTTAGCAGGTTGATACAGGATGTCTGGAATCATCGACATATTCTCCAAGAAAATCGCTAGTGCTGTGCCCATAGCATATTCTCACACCAAATTTATCTAAGGCAATCGAGAACTGAGTGAAGATATGTTTCTGTCGGTATGTATCAGTGCAATGATTGCATATTTTTATATTCCCTTTACGAATGCTATTGGAACTTACAGATTTCTAAAACTGGGAAGTGTAAAAATTAACAGCATTTCCTTCTTTAGCAGGTTGATATAGGATGTCTGGAATCATCGACATATTCCGCAAGAAAATCGCTAGTGCTTTTTACATAGCATATTCTCACACCAAATTTATCTACGGCAATCGATAACTGAGTAAAGATTTGTTTCTGTCGGTAAGTATTAGTGCAATGATTGCATATTTTTATATTCCCTTTACGAATGCTTTTGGAGCTTACAGATTTCTAAAACTGAGAAGTGTACTAATTAACAGCATTTCCTTCTTTAGCAGGTTGATACAGGATGTCTGGAATCATCGACATATTCTCCAAGAAAATCGCTAGTGCTGTGCACATAGCATATTCTCACACCAAATTTATCTAAGGCAATCGAGAACTGAGTGAAGATATGTTTCTGTCGGTATGTATCAGTGCAATGATTGCATATTTTTATATTCCCTTTACGAATGCTATTGGAACTTACAGATTTCTAAAACTGGGAAGTGTAAAAATTAACAGCATTTCCTTCTTTAGCAGGTTGATAAAGGATGTCTGGAATCATCGACATATTCCCCAAGAAAATCGCTAGTGCTCTTTACATAGCATATTCTCACACCAAATTTATCTACGGCAATCGATAACTGAATGAAGATTTGTTTCTGTTGGTAAGTATCAGTGCAATGATTGCATATTATTATATTCCCTTTACGAATGCGTTTGGAACTTACAGATTTCTAAAACTGGGAAGTGTAAAAATTAACAGCATTTCCATCTTTAGCAGGTTGATACAGGATGTCTGGAATCGTCGACGTATTCCCAAAGAAAATCGCTAGTGCTGTACACATAGCATATTCTCACACCAAATTTATCCACGGCAATTGATAACTGAGTGAAGATTTGTTTCTGTTGGTAAGTATCAGTGCAATGATTGAATATTATTATATTCCCTTTACGAATGGTTTGGGAACTTACAGATTTCAAAAACTGGGAAGTGTACTAATTAACAGCATTTCCTTCTTTAGCAGGTTGACACAGGATGTCTGGAATCGTCGACATGTTCCTTAAGAAAATCGCTAGTGCTGTGCACATAGCATATTCGCATACCAAATTTATCTATGGCAATCGATAACTGAGTGAAGATTTGTTTGTGTTGGTAAGTATCAGTGCAATCATTGAATATTTTTGTTTTCTTTTTACGAATGCTTTTGGAACTTACATATTTCTAAAACTGGGAAGTGTAAGAATTAACAGCATTTCCTTCTTTAGGAGGTTGATGTAGGATGTCTGGAATCATCGACATATTCCCCAAGAAAATTGTTAGTGCTGTGCACATAGCATATTCTCACACCTAACGTATCCAAGATATTCGATAACTGAAAGAAGATTTGTTTCTGTTGGTAAGTATCAGTACAATGATTGCATATTTTTATATTCCCTTTATGAATGCTTTTGGAACTTATAGATCTCTAAAACTGGGAAGTGTACAAATTTACAGCATTTCCTTATTTGGCAGGTTGATACAGAATGTCTAGAATTGTCGACATATTCCCCAAGAAAATCGCTAGTGCTGTGCAAGTAGCATATGCTCACACTAAATTTATCTACGGCAATCGATAACTGAATGTAGATTTGTTTCTGTCGATAAGTATCAGTGCGATGGTTGGATATTTTTATATTTTGCTATACGAAATCGTATGATACTTTCAGATTTAGAAACAGTGAATTGTACTAATTAATAGCATTTCCTTCTTTATCAGGTTCGTACAGGCTGTGTGGTAGCGTCGATATATTCTACAAGAAAATCGCTAGTGCTGTGCACATAGCATATTCTATCATCAAATTTATCAATGGCAATGGATAAGTGAATGGAGATTCCTTTCTGTTGGCAAGTATCAGTCCAATGATTCAACATTTTTATATTCCCTTTACGAATGCATTTGGAACTTACAGATTTCAAAAACTGGGAAGTGTACTAATTAACAGCATATCCTTCTTTAGCAGGTTGATACAGGATGTCTGGAGGCGTCGACATGTTCCTTAAGAAAATCGCTAGTGACGTGCACATAGGATATTCACACACCAAATTTATCTACGGCAATCGATAACTGAGTGAAGATTTGGTTCTGTTGGTAAGTATCAGTGCAATGATTGCATATTTTTATATTCTCTTTACGAATGCTTTTGGAACTTACAGATTTCTAAAACTGGAAAGTGTAAAAATTAACAGCATTTATTTCTTTAGCAAGTTGATACAGGATGTCTGGAATCGTCGACGTACTTCCCAAGAAAATCGCTAGTGCTTTGCACATAGCATATTCTCACACCTAATTTATCTACAGCACTGGATAACTGAGTGGAAATTTGTTTCTATTGGTAAGTATCAGTCCGATGATTCAATATTTTTATATTCCCTTTACGAATGCTTTTGGAACTTACAGATTTCTAAAACTGTAAAGTGTAAAAATTAACAGCATTTCCTTCTTTAGCAGGTTGATACAGGATGTCTGGAATCGTCGACATATTCCCCAAGAAAATCGCTAGTGCTGTGCAAGTAGCATATTCTCACACCAAATTTATCTATGTCAATAGATAACTGAGTGTAGATTAGTTTCTGTCGGTAAGTATCAGTGCGATGATTGAATATTTTTATATTTTGCTTTACGAATTCTTATGAAACTTACAGATTTAGAAACAGTGAAGTGTACTAATTAATACCATTTCCTTCTTTATCAGGTTCGTACAGGCTGCGTGGTAGCGTCGGTATAATCTACAACAAGATCGCTAGTGCTGTGCACATAGCACATTCTATCATCAAATTTATCAATGGCAATGGATAAGTGAATGGAGATTTCTTTCTGTTGGCAAGTATCAGTCCGATGATTCTATATTTTTATATTCCCTTTAAGAATGCATTTGGAACTTACAGATATCAAAAACTGGGAAGTGTACTAATTAACAGTATTTCCTTCTTTAGCAGGTTCATACAGGATGCCTGGAATTGTCGACATATTTCCCAGGAAAGTCGCTAGTGCTGTGCACATAGCATATTCTCACACCTAATTTATCTACGGCAATGGATAACTGAGTGAGAATTTGTTTCTGTTGGTAAGTATCAGTCCGATGATTCAATATTTTTATATTCCCTTTACGAATGCTTTTGGAACTTACAGATTTCAAAAACTGGGAAGTGTACTAATTAACAGCAATTCCTTCTTTAGCAGGTTGATACAGGATGTCTGGAATCGTCGACATATTCCCCAAGAAAATCGCTAGTGCTGCCCTCATAGCATATTCTCACACCTAACTTATATACGGTAATCGATAACTGAGTGAAGATTTGCTTCTGTTGGTAAGTATCTGTGCAATGATTGAATATTTTTAAATTCCCTTTATAAATGCATATGGAACTTACAGATTTCCAAAACTGGGAAGTGTACTAATTAACAGCATTTCCTTCTTTGTCAGGTTCATACAGGATGTCTGGAATCGTTGACATTTCCCCAAGAAAATCGCTAGTCCTGCGCACATAGCATATTCTCACACCAAATTTATCTACGGCAATCGATATGTGAGTGTAGTTTTGTTTCTGTCGGTAAGTATCAGTGCGATTATTGAATATTTTTATATTTAGCTTTACGAATTCTTATGAAACTTACAGATTTAGAAACAGTGAAGTGTACTAATTAGTAGCATTTCCTTCTTTGTCAGGTACATACAGGCTGTGTGTTAGCGTCGATATAATGTAAAGGAAAATCACTAGTGATGTGCACATTGCATATTCTATCACCCAATTTATCAACAGCAATGGATAAGTGAATGAAGACTCCTTTCTGTTGCCAAGTATCAGTCCGATGGTTCAATATTTTTATATTTCCTTTACGAATGCTTTTGGAACTTACAGATTTCAAAAACTGGGGAATGTACTAATTAACAGAATTTCCTTCTATAGCGGGTTGATACGGGATGTCTGGAATCGTCGACATAATCCCCAAGAAAATCGCTAGTGCTGTGCACATAGCATATTCTCACACGAAATTTATCTACGGCAATCGATAACTGAGTGAAGATTTGTTTCTGTTGATAAGTATCGGTGCGATTATTGAATAATTTTATATTCCCTTTACGAATGCTTTTGGAACTTACAGATTTCAAGAACTGGGAAGTGTACTAATTAACAGCATTTCCTTCTTTAGCAGGTTGATACAGGATGTCTGGAATCGTCGACATATTCCCCAAGAAAATCGCTAGTGCTGTGCACATAGCATATTCTAACACCTAACTTATCTACGGTAATTGATGACTGAGTGAAGATTTTGTTTCTGTTGGTAAGTATCAGTGCGATTATTGAATATTTTTATATTCCGTTTATAAATGCATATGGAACTTACAGATTTCAAAAACTGGGAAGTGTACTAATTAACAGCATTTCCTTCTTTGGCAGATTGATACAGGATGTCTGCAATCGTTGACATTTCCCCAAGAAAATCGCTAGTCCTGCGCACATAACATATTCTCACACCAAATTTATCTACGGCAATCGATATGTGAGTGGAGATTTGTTTCTTTTGGTAAGTATCAGTGCGATTATTGAATATTTTTATATTCCCTTTACGAATGCTTTTGGAACTTACAGATTTCAAAAACAGAGAAGTGTACTATTTAACAGCATTTCCTTCTTTAGCAGGTTGATACAGGATGTCCGGAATCGCTGACATATTCCCCAAGAAAATCGCTAGTGCTGCGCACATAACGTATTCTCACACCTAACTTATCTACGGTAATCGATAACTGAGGGTAGATTTGTTTCTGTCGGTAAGTATCAGTGCGATGATTGAATATTTCTTTATTTTGCTTTACGAATTCTTATGAAACTTACAGATTTAGAAACAGTGAAGTGTACTAATTAGTAGCATTTCCTTCTTTATCAGGAACATACAGGCTGTGTGGTAGCGTCGATATAATCTACAAGAAAATCGCTAGTGCTGTTGACATAGCATATTCTATCACCCAATTTAACAACGGCAATGGATAAGTGAATGAAGATTCCTTTCTGTTGGCAACTATTAGTGCGATGATTGAATATTTTTAAATTCCCTTTATAAATGCATATGGAACTTACAGATTTCAAAAATTGGGAAGTGGTTTAATTAACAGCATTTCCTTCTTTGGCAGGTTGGTACAGGATGTCTGCAATCGTTGACATTTCCCCAAGAAAATCGCTAGTCCTGCGCACATAGCATATTCTCACACCAAATTTTTGTACGGCAATCGATATGTGAGTGAAGACTTGTTTCTGTTGGTAAGTATCAGTGCGATTATTGAATATTTTTATACTCCCTTTACGAATGCTTTTGGAACTTACAGATTTCAAAAACTGGGATGTGTACTAATTAATAGGATTTTCTTCTTTAGCAGGTTGATACAGGATGTCTGGAATCGTCGACATATTCCCCAAGAAAATCGCTAGTGCTATGCACATAGCATATTCTCACACCTAACTTATCTACGGTAATCGATTACTGAGTGAAGATTTGTTTCTGTTGGCAAGTAGTAGTGCGATGATTGATTATTTTTAAATTCCCCTCATAAATGCATATGGAACTTACAGATTTCCAAAACTGGGAAGTGTACTAATTAACAGCATTTCCTTGTTTGGCAGGTTCATATAGGATGTCTGCAATCGTTGACATTTCCCCAAGAAAATCTCTAGTCCTACGCACATAGCATATTCTCACACCAAATTTATCTACGGCAATCGATATGTGAGTGAAGATTCGTTTCCGTTAGTAAGTATCAGTGCGATTATTGAATATTGTAATATTCCCTTTCCGAATGGTTTGGGTACTTACAGATTAGAAAAATGGGGAAGAGTACTAATTAACAGCATTTCGTTCTTTAGCAGGTTGATACAGGATGTCTGGAATCGTCGACATATTCCCCAAGAAAATCGCTAGTGCTGTGCACATAGCATATTTTCACACCTAACTTATCTACGGTATTCGATAACTGAGATATTTTTTCCTGTTGGTAAGTATCAGTGCGATGATTGCATATTTTTATACTCCCTTTACGAATGCTTTTGGAACTTACAGATTTCTAAATGTGGGAAGTGTAAAAATTAACAGTATTTCCTTCTTTAGCAGGTTGATATAGGATGTCTGGAATCATCGACATTTTCCCCAAGAAAATCGCTAGTGCTGTGCACATAGCATATTCTCACACATATTTTATCTACGGCAATCGATAACTGAGTGAAGATTTGTTTCTGTTGGTAAGTATCAGTGCAATGATTGCATATTTTTATATTCCCTTTACGAATGCTTTTGGAACTTACAGATTTCTAAAAGTGGGAAGTGTAAAAATTAACAGCATTTCCTTCTTTTGCAGCTTGATACAGGATGTCTGGAATCGTCGACATATTCCCCAAGAAAATCGCTAGTGCTGCGCTCATAGCATATTCTCACACCTAACTTATATACGGTAATCGATAACTGAGTGAAGATTTGCTTCTGTTGGTAAGTATCTGTGCAATGATTGAATATTTTTAAATTCCCTTTATAAATGCATATGGAACTTACAGATTTCCAAAACTGGGAAGTGCACTAATTAACAGCATTTCCTTCTTTGGCAGGTTCATACAGGATGTCTGGAATCGTTGACATTTCCCCAAGAAAATCGCTAGTCCTGCGCACATAGCATATTCTCACACCAAATTTATTTACGGCAATCGATATGTGAGTGAAGATTTGTTTCTGTTGGTAAGTATCAGTGCGGTTATTGAATATTTTTATATTCGCTTTACGAATGCTTTTGGAACTTACAGATTTCAAAAACTGGGAAGTGTACTAATTAACAGCATTTCCTTCTTCAACAGGTTGATACAGGATGTCTGGAATCGTCGACATATTCCCCAAGAAAATCGCTAGTGCTGCCCTCATAGCATATTCTCACACCTAACTTATCTACGGTAATCGATAACTGAGTGAAGATTTGTTTCTGTTGGTAAGTATCAGTGCGATGATTGAACATATTTAAATTCCCATTATATATGCATATGGAACTTACAGATATCCAAAACTGGGAAGTGTACTAATTAACAGCATTTCCTTCTTTAGCAGGTTGATACAGGTGTCTGCAATCGTTGATATATTCCCCAAGAAAATCGCTAGTCCTGCGCACATAGCATATTCTCACACCAAATTTGTATACGGCAATCGGTATGTGAGTGAAGATTTGTTTCTGTTGGTAAGTATCAGTGCGATTATTGAATGTTTTATACTCCTTTTACGAATACTTTTGGAACTTACAGATTTCAAAAACTGGGGAGTGTACTAAATAACAGAATTTCCTTCTATAGCAGGTTGATACAGGATGTCTGGAATCGTCGACATAATCCCCAAGAAAATCGCTAGTGCTGTGCACATAGCATATTCTCACACGAAATTTATCTACGGCAATCGATAACTGAGTGAAGATTTGTTTCTGTTGATAAGTATCGGTGCGATTATTGAATAATTTTTTATTCCCTTTACGAATGCTTTTGGAACTTACAGATTTCAAAAACAGGGAGGTGTACTATTTAACAGCATTTCCTTCTTCAGCAGGATGATTCAGGATGTCTGGAATCATCGACATATTCCCCAAAAAATCGCTTGTGCTGTGCACATAGCATATTCTCACACCTAACTTATCTACGGTAATCGATAACTGAGTGAAGATTTGTTTCTGTTGGTAAGTACAGAGCGATGACTGAATATTTTTAAATTCCCTTTATAAATGCATGTGGAACTTACAGATTTCCAAAACTGGGAAGTGTACTAATTAACAGCATTATCTTCTTTGGCAGGTTGATACAGGATGTCTGCAATCGTTGACACTTCCACAAGAAAATCGCTAGCCCTGCGCACATAGCATATTCTCACACCAAATTTATCTACGGCAATCGATATGTGAGTGAAGATTGGTTTCGGTTGGTAAGTATCAGTGACATTATTGAATATTTTTATATTCCCTTTACGAATGCTTTAGGAACTTACAGATTTCAAAAACTGGGAAGTGTACTAATTAACAGCATTTCCTTCTTTAGCAGGTTGATACAGGATGTCTGGAATCGTCGACATATTCCCCTAGACAATCGCTAGTGCTGTGCACATTGCATATTCTCACACCTAACGTATCTACGGTAATCGATAACTGAGTGCAGATTTGTTCCTGATGGGAAGTATCAGTGCGATGATTGAATAATTTTAAATT
Organism: Schistocerca americana; assembly: GCF_021461395.2. Classification (NCBI taxonomy): domain Eukaryota; kingdom Metazoa; phylum Arthropoda; class Insecta; order Orthoptera; family Acrididae; genus Schistocerca; species Schistocerca americana. The sequence goes on along the minus strand of NC_060122.1, from coordinate 764,760,453 downwards.
CCCTTTATAAATGCATATGAAATTTACAGGTTTCCAAATCTGGGAAGTGTACTAATTAACAGCATTTCCTTCTTAGGCAGGTTGATACAGGATGTCTGCAATCGTTGACATTTCCCCAAGAAAATCGCTAGTCATGCGCACATAGCATATTCTCACACCAAATTTTTCTACGGCAATCGATATGTGAGTGAAGATTTGTTTCTGTTGGTAAGTATCAGTGCGACTATTGAATATTTTTATACTCCCTTTACGAATGCTTTTGGAACTTACAGATTTCAAGAAGTGGGAAGTGTACTAATTAACAGCATTTCCTTCTTTAGCAGGTTGATACAGGATGTCTGCAATCGTTTACATTTCCCCAAGAAAATCGCTAGTCCTGCTCACATAGCATATTCTCACACCAAGTTTATCTACGGCAATCGATATGTGAGTGAAGATTCGTTTCTGTTGGTAAGTATCAGTGCGATTATTGAATATTGTATCATTCCCTTTCCGAATGGTTTGGGAACTTACAGATTAGAAAAACTGGGAAGTGTGGTAATTAACAGCATTTCCTTCTTTAGCAGGTTGAAGCAGGATGTCCGGAATCGTCGACATATTCCCCAAGAAAATCGCTAGTGCTGTGCACATAGCATATTCTCACACCTAACTTATCTACGGTAATCGATAACTGAGTGAAGATTTGTTTCTGTTGGTAAGTATCAGTGGGATGATTGAATATTTTTGAGTTCCCTTTATAAATGCATATGGAACTTACAGATTTCCAAAACTGGGAAGTGTACTAATTAACAGCATTTCCTTCTTTAGCAGGTTGATACAGGATGTCTGGAATCGTCGACATATTCCCCAAGAAAATCGCTAGTGCTGTGCACATAGCATATTCTCACACCTAACTTATCTACGGTAAACGATAAGTGAGTGAAGATTTGTTTCAGTTGGTAAGTATCAGTGCGATGATTGAATATTTTTATATTCCCTTTACGAATGCTTTTGGAACTTACTGTTTTCAAAATCTGGTTAAGCGTACTAATTAACAGCATTTCCTTCTTTAGCAGGTTGATACAGGATGTCTAGAATCGTCGACATATTCCCCAAGAAAATCACTAGTGCTGTGCACATAGCATATTGTCACACCTAATTTATTTACGGTAATCGATAACTGAGTGAAAATTTGTTTCTGTTGGTAAGTATCATTGCCATGATTGAATATTTTTAAATTCCCTTTATAAATGCATATGGTACTTACAGATTTCAAAAACTGGGAAGTTTACTAATTAACAGCATTTCCTTCATTAGCAGGTTGATACAGGATGTCTGGAATCGTCGACATGTTCCCCTAGACAATCGCTAGTGCTGTGCACATAGCATATTCTCACACCTAACTTATCTACGGTAATCGATAACTGAGTGAAGATTTGTTTCTGATGGTAAGTATCAGTGCGATGATTGAATATTTTTAAATTCCCTTTATAAATGCATATGGAACTTACAGATTTCCAAAACTGGGAAGTGTACTAATTAACAGCATTTCCTTCTTTAGCAGGCTGATACAGGATGTCTGCAATCGTTGACATTTCCACAAGAAAATCGCTAGTCCTGCGCACATAGCATATTCTCACACCAAATTTATCTACGGCAATCGATATGTGAGTGAAGATTTGTTTCTGTTGGTAAGTATCAGTGCGATTATTGAATATTTTTATACTCCCTTTGCGAATGCTTTTGGAACTTGCAGATTTCAATAAGTGGGAAGTGTACTAATTAACAGCATTTCCTTCTTTAGCAGGTTGATACAGGATGTCTGGAATCGTCGACATATTCCCCAAGAAAATCGACGGTGCTGTGCACATATCATCTTCTCACACCTAACTTATCTACGGGAATCGATATGTGAGTAATGATTTGTTTCTGTTGGTAAGTATCAGTGCATTATTGAATATTTTTGTACTCCCTTTACGAATGCTTTTGGAACTTACAGATTTCAAGAAGTGGGACGTGTACTAATTAACAGCATTTCCTTCTTTAGCAGGTTGATACAGGATGTCTGCAATCGTTGACATTTCCCCAAGAAAATCGCTAGTATTGCGCACATAGCAAATTCTCACACCAAATTTATCTACGGGAATCGATATGTGAGTAAAGATTTGTTTCTGTTGGTAAGTATCAGTGCGATTATTGAATATTTTTATATTTCCTTTACGAATGGTTAGGGAACTTACAGATTTCATAAACTGGGAAGTGTACTGATTAACAGCGTTTCTTTCTTTAGCAGGTTGATACAGGATGGCTGGAATCGCCGACATATTCCCCAAGAAAATCGCTAGTGCTGTGCACATAGCATATTGTCACACGTAACTTATCTACGGTAATCGATAACTGAGTGAAGATATGTTTCTGTTGGTAAGTGTCAGTGCGATGATTGAATATTTTTATATTCCCTTTACGAATGCTTTTGGTACTTACAGATTTAAAAAACTGGTAAGTGTACCATTTAACAGCATTTCCTTCTTTAGCAGGTTGATACGGGATGCCTGGAATCGTCGACATATTTCCCAAGAAAATCGCTAGTGCTGTGCACATAGCATATTCTCACACCTAACTTATCTACGGTAATCGATAGGTGAGTGAAGATTTGTTTCTGTTGGTAAGTATCAGTGCGATGATTGAATATTTTTAAATTCACCTTATAAATGCATATGGAACTTACAGATTTCCAAAACTGGGAAGTGTACTAATTAACAGCATTTCCTTCTTTGGCAGTTTGATACAGGATGTCTGCAATCGTTGACATTTCCCCAAGAAAATCGCTAGTCCTGCTCACATAGCATATTCTCACACCAAATTTATCTACGGCAATCGATATGTGAGTGAAGATTTGTTTCTGTTAGTAAGTATCAGTGCGATTATTGAATATTGTAATATTCCCTTTCCGAAAGGTTTGGGAACTTACTGATTAGAAAAACTGGGAAGTGTACTAATTAACAGCACTTCCTTCTTTAGCAGGTTGATGCAGGATGTCCGGAATCGTCGACATATTCCCCAAGAAAATCGCTAGTGCTGTGCTCATAGCATATTCTCACACCTAACTTATCTACGGTAATCGATAACTGAGTGAAGATTTTTTCCTGTTGGTAAGTATCAGTGCGATGATTGAATATTATTAAATTCCCTTTATAAATGCATATGGAACTTACAGATTTCCAAAACTGGGAAGTGTACTAATTAACAGCATTTCCTTTTTTAGCAGGTTGATACAGGATGTCTGGAATCGTCAACATATCCCCCAAGAAAATCGCTAGTGCTGTGCACATAGCATATTCTCACACCTAACTTATCTACGGTAAACGATAACTGAGTGAAGATTTGTTTCAGTTGGTAAGTATCAGTGCGATGATTGAATATTTTTATATTCCCTTTACGAATGCTTTTGGAACTTACTGTTTTCAAAAACTGGGAAGCGTACTAATTAACAGCATTTCCTTCTTTAGCAGGTTGATAAAGGATGTCTAGAATCGTCGACATATTCCCCAAGAAAATCGCTAGTGCTGTGCACATAGCATATTGTCACACCTAACTTATCTACGGTAATCGATAACTGAGTGAAAATTTGTTTCTGTTGGTAAGTATCATTGCGATGATTGAATATTTTTAAATTCCCTTTATAAATGCATATGGAACTAACAGATTTCAAAAACTGGGAAGTTTACTAATTAAGAGCATTTCCTTGTTTGGCAGGTTCATATAGGATGTCTGCAATCGTTGACATTTCCCCAAGAAAATCTCTAGTCCTACGCACATAGCATATTCTCACACCAAATTTATCTACGGCAATCGATATGTGAGTGAAGATTCGTTTCCGTTAGTAAGTATCAGTGCGATTATTGAATATTGTAATATTCCCTTTCCGAATGGTTTGGGTACTTTCAGATTAGAAAAACTGGGAAGAGTACTAATTAACAGCATTTCGTTCTTTAGCAGGTTGATACAGGATGTCTGGAATCGTCGACATATTCCCCAAGAAAATCGCTAGTGCTGTGCACATAGCATATTTTCACACCTAACTTATCTACGGTATTCGATAACTGAGATATTTTTTCCTGTTGGTAAGTATCAGTGCGATGATTGCATATTTTTATACTCCCTTTACGAATGCTTTTGGAACTTACAGATTTCTAAATGTGGGAAGTGTAAAAATTAACAGTATTTCCTTCTTTAGCAGGTTGATATAGGATGTCTGGAATCATCGACATTTTCCCCAAGAAAATCGCTAGTGCTGTGCACATAGCATATTCTCACACCAATTTTATCTACGGCAATCGATAACTGAGTGAAGATTTGTTTCTGTTGGTAAGTATCAGTGCAATGATTGCATATTTTTATATTCCCTTTACGAATGCTTTTGGAACTTACAGATTTCTAAAAGTGGGAAGTGTAAAAATTAACAGCATTTCCTTCTTTTGCAGCTTGATACAGGATGTCTGGAATCGTCGACATATTCCCCAAGAAAATCGCTAGTGCTGCGCTCATAGCATATTCTCACACCTAACTTATATACGGTAATCGATAACTGAGTGAAGATTTGCTTCTGTTGGTAAGTATCTGTGCAATGATTGAATATTTTTAAATTCCCTTTATAAATGCATATGGAACTTACAGATTTCCAAAACTGGGAAGTGCACTAATTAACAGCATTTCCTTCTTTGGCAGGTTCATACAGGATGTCTGGAATCGTTGACATTTCCCCCAAGAAAATCGCTAGTCCTGCGCACATAGCATATTCTCACACCAAATTTATTTACGGCAATCGATATGTGAGTGAAGATTTGTATCTGTTGGTAAGTATCAGTGCGGTTATTGAATATTTTTATATTCGCTTTACGAATGCTTTTGGAACTTACAGATTTCAAAAACTGGGAAGTGTACTAATTAACAGCATTTCCTTCTTCAACAGGTTGATACAGGATGTCTGGAATCGTCGACATATTCCCCAAGAAAATCGCTAGTGCTGCGCTCATAGCATATTCTCACACCTAACTTATCTACGGTAATCGATAACTGAGTGAAGGTTTGTTTCTGTTGGTAAGTATCAGTGCGATGATTGAACATATTTAAATTCCCATTATATATGCATATGGAACTTACAGATATCCAAAACTGGGAAGTGTACTAATTAACAGCATTTCCTTCTTTAGCAGGTTGATACAGGTGTCTGCAATCGTTGATATATTCCCCAAGAAAATCGCTAGTCCTGCGCACATAGCATATTCTCACACCAAATTTGTATACGGCAATCAGTATGTGAGTGAAGATTTGTTTCTGTTGGTAAGTATCAGTGCGATTATTGAATGTTTTATACTCCTTTTACGAATACTTTTGGAACTTACAGATTTCAAAAACTGGGGAGTGTACTAAATAACAGAATTTCCTTCTATAGCGGGTTGATACAGGATGTCTGGAATCGTCGACATAATCCCCAAGAAAATCGCTAGTGCTGTGCGCATAGCATATTCTCACACGAAATTTATCTACGGCAATCGATAACTGAGTGAAGATTTGTTTCTGTTGATAAGTATCGGTGCGATTATTGAATAATTTTATATTCCCTTTACGAATGCTTTTGGAACTTACAGATTTCAAAAACTGGGAAGTGTACTAATTAACAGCATTTCCTTCTTTAGCAGGTTGATACAGGATGTCTGGGATCGTCGACATATTCCCCAAGAAAATCGTTAGTGCTGTGCACATAGCATATTCTAACACCTAACTTATCTACGGTAATTGATGACTGAGTGAAGATTTTGTTTCTGTTCGTAAGTATCAGTGCAATGATTGAATATTTTCAAATTCCGTTTATAAATGCATATGGAACTAACAGATTTCAAAAACTGGGAAGTGTACTAATTAACAGCATTTCCTTCTTTGGCAGGTTGATACAGGATGTCTGCAATCGTTGACATTTCCCCAAGAAAGTCGCTAGTCCTGCGCACATAACATATTCTCACACCAAATTTATCTACGGCAATCGATATGTGAGTGGAGATTTGTTTCTTTTGGTAAGTATCAGTGTGATTATTGAATATTTTTATATTCCCTTTACGAATGCTTTTGGAACTTACAGATTCCAAAAACAGGGAAGTGTACTAATTAACAGCATCTCCTTCTTTAGCAGGTTGATACAGGATGTCTGGAATCGTCGACATATTCCCCAAGAAAATCGCTAGTGCTGCGCACATAGCATATTCTCACACCAAACTTATCTACGGTAATCGATAACTGAGGGTAGATTTGTTTCTGTTGGTAAGTATCAGTGCGATGATTGAATATTTCTTTATTTTGCTTTACGAATTCTTATGAAACTTACAGATTAAGAAACAGTGAAGTGTACTAATTAGTAGCATTTCCTTCTTTATCAGGAACATACAGGCTGTGTGGTAGCGTCGATATAATCTACAAGAAAATCGCTGGTGCTGTTGACATAGCATATTCTATCACCCAATTTAACAACGGCAATGGATAAGTGAATGAAGATTCCTTTCTGTTGGCAACTATCAGTGCGATGATTGAATATTTTTAAATTCCCTTTATAAATGCATATGGAACTTACAGATTTCAAAAACAGGGAGGTGTACTATTTAACAGCATTTCCTTCTTCAGCAGGATGATTCAGGATGTCTGGAATCGTCGACATATTCCCCAAAAAATCGCTTGTGCTGTGCACATAGCATATTCTCACACCTAACTTATCTACGGTGATCGATAACTGAGTGAAGATTTGTTTCTGTTGGTAAGTACAGAGCGATGACTGAATATTTTTAAATTCCCTTTATAAATGCATGTGGAACTTACAGATTTCCAAAACTGGGAAGTGTACTAATTAACAGCATTATCTTCTTTGGCAGGTTGATACAGGATGTCTGCAATCGTTGACACTTCCACAAGAAAATCGCTAGTCCTGCGCACATAGCATATTCTCACACCAAATTTATCTACGGCAATCGATATGTGAATGAAGATTGGTTTCGGTTGGTAAGTATCAGTGAGATTATTGAATATTTTTATATTCCCTTTACGAATGCTTTAGGAACTTACAGATTTCAAAAACTGGGAAGTGTACTAATTAACAGCATTTCCTTCTTTAGCAGGTTGATACAGGATGTCTGGAATCGTCGACATATTCCCCTAGACAATCGCTAGTGCTGTGCACATTGCATATTCTCACACGTAACGTATCTACGGTAATCGATAACTGAGTGGAGATTTGTTCCTGATGGGAAGTATCAGTGCGATGATTGAATAATTTTAAATTCCCTTTATAAATGCATATGAAACTTACAGATTTCCAAATCTGGGAAGTGTACTAATTAACAGCATTTCCTTCTTAGGCAGGTTGATACAGGATGTCTGCAATCGTTGACATTTCCTCAAGAAAATCGCTAGTCATGCGCACATAGCATATTCTCACACCAAATTTTTCTACGGCAATCGATATGTGAGTGAAGATTTGTTTCTGTTGGTAAGTATCAGTGCGACTATTGAATATTTTTATACTCCCTTTACGAATGCTTTTGGAACTTACAGATTTCAAGAAGTGGGAAGTGTACTAATTAACAGCATTTCCTTCTTTAGCAGGTTGATACAGGATGTCTGGAATCATCATCATATTCCCCAAGACAATCGCTAGTGCTGTGCACACAGCATATTCACACACCTAACTTATCTACGGTAATCGATAACTGAGTGAAGATTTGTGTCTGTTGGTAAGTATCAGTGCGATGATTGAATATTTTTAAATTCGTTTTATAAATGCATATGGAACTTACAGATTTCCAAAACTGGGAAGTGTACTATTTAACATCATTTCCTTCTTTGGCAGGTTGATACAGGATGTCTGCAATCGTTGACATTTCCCCAAGAAAATCGCTAGTATTGCGCACATAGCATATTCTCACACCAAATTTATCTACGGGAATCGATATGTGAATAAAGATTTGTTTCTGTTGGTAAGTATCAGTGCGATTATTGAATATTTTTATATTCCCTTTACGAATGGTTAGGGAACTTACAGATTTCAAAAACTGGGAAGTGTACTGATGAACAGCGTTTCTTTCTTTAGCAGGTTGATACAGAATGTCTGGAATCGTCGATATATTCCCCAAGAAAATCGCTAGTGCTGCGCACATAGCATATTCTCACACTTAACTTATTTACGGTAATCGATAAGTGAGTGAAGATTTGTTTCTGTAGGTAAGTATCAGTGGGATAATTGAATATTTTTAAATTCCCTTTATAAATGCATATGGAACTTACAGATTTCCAAAACTGGGAAGTGTACTAATTAACAGCATTTCCTTCTTTGGCAGGTTCATATAGGTTGTCTGCAATCGTTGACATTTCCCCAAGAAAATCTCTAGTACTGCGCACATAGCATATTCTCACACCAAATTTATCTGCGGCAATCGATATGTGAGTGAAGATTCGTTTCTGTTGGTAAGTATCAGTGCGATTATTGATTATTGTAATATTCCCTTTCCGAATGGTTTGGGAACTTACAGATTAAAAAAACTGGGAAGTGTGGTAATTAACAGCATTTCCTTCTTTGGCAGGTTGACACAGGATGTCTGGAATCGTTGACATTTCCCCGAGAAAAACGCTAGTCCTGCGCACATAGCATATTCTCACACCAAATTTATCTACGGCAATCGATATGCGAGTGAAGATTTGTTTCTGTTGGTAAGTATCAGTGAAACTATTGAATATTTTTGTACTCCCTTTACGAATGCTTTTGGAACTTACAGATTTCAAGAAGTGGGAAGTGTACTAATTAACAGCATTTCCTTCTTTAGCAGGTTGATACAGGATGTCTGCAATCGTTGACATTTCCCCAAGAAAATCTCTAGTCCTGCTCACATAGCATACTCTCACACCAAATTTATCTACGGCAATCGATATGTGAGTGAAGATTCGTTTCTGTTGGTAAGTATCAGTGCGATTATTGAATATTGTATCATTCCCTTTCCGAATGGTTTGGGAACTTGCAGATTAGAAAAACTGGGAAGTGTGGTAATTAACAGCATTTCCTTCTTTAGCAGGTTGAAGCAGGATGTCCGGAATCGTCGACATATTCCCCAAGAAAATCGCTAGTGCTGTGCACATAGCATATTCTCACACCTAACTTATCTACGGTAATCGATAACTGAGTGAAGATTTGTTTTTGTTGGTAAGTAACTTGTGGGATGATTGAATATTTTTGAGTTCCCTTTATAAATGCATATGGAACTTACAGATTTCCAAAACTGGGAAGTGTACTAATTAACAGCATTTCCTTCTTTAGCAGGTTGATACAGGATGTCTGGAATCGTCGACATATTCCCCAAGAAAATCGCTAGTGCTGTGCACATAGCATATTCTCACACCTAACTTATCTACGGTAAACGATAAGTGAGTGAAGATTTGTTTCAGTTGGTAAGTATCAGTGCGATGATTGAATATTTTTATATTCCCTTTACGAATGCTTTTGGAACTTACTGTTTTCAAAATCTGGGAAGCGTACTAATTAACAGCATTTCCTTCTTTAGCAGGTTGATACAGGATGTCTAGAATCGTCGACATATTCCCCAAGAAAATCACTAGTGCTGTGCACATAGCATATTGTCACACCTAATTTATTTACGGTAATCGATAACTGAGTGAAAATTTGTTTCTGTTGGTAAGTATCATTGCCATGATTGAATATTTTTAAATTCCCTTTATAAATGCATATGGAACTTACAGATTTCAAAAACTGGGAAGTTTACTAATTAACAGCATTTCCTTCATTAGCAGGTTGATACAGGATGTCTGGAATCGTCGACATATTCCCCTAGACAATCGCTAGTGCTGTGCACATAGCATATTCTCACACCTAACTTATCTACGGTAATCGATAACTGAGTGAAGATTTGTTTCTGATGGTAAGTATCAGTGCGATGATTGAATATTTTTAAATTCCCTTTATAAATGCATATGGAACTTACAGATTTCCAAAACTGGGAAGTGTACTAATTAACAGCATTTCCTTCTTTAGCAGGCTGATACAGGATGTCTGCAATCGTTGACATTTCCACAAGAAAATCGCTAGTCCTGCGCACATAGCATATTCTCACACCAAATTTATCTACGGCAATCGATATGTGAGTGAAGATTTGTTTCTGTTGGTAAGTATCAGTGCGATTATTGAATATTTTTATACTCCCTTTGCGAATGCTTTTGGAACTTACAGATTTCAATAAGTGGGAAGTGTACTAATTATCATCATTTCCTTCTTTAGCAGGTTGATACAGGATGTCTGGAATCGTCGACATATTCCCCAAGAAAATCGACGGTGCTGTGCACATATCATCTTCTCACACCTAACTTATCTACGGGAATCGATATGTGAGTAATGATTTGTTTCTATTGGTAAGTATCAGTGCATTATTGAATATTTTTGTACTCCCTTTACGAATGCTTTTGGAACTTACAGATTTCAAGAAGTGGGACGTGTACTAATTAACAGCATTTCCTTCTTTAGCAGGTTGATACAGGATGTCTGCAATCGTTGACATTTCCCCAAGAAAATCGCTAGTATTGCGCACATAGCAAATTCTCACACCAAATTTATCTACGGGAATCGATATGTGAGTAAAGATTTGTTTCTGTTGGTAAGTATCAGTGCGATTATTGAATATTTTTATATTTCCTTTACGAATGGTTAGGGAACTTACAGATTTCATAAACTGGGAAGTGTACTGATTAACAGCGTTTCTTTCTTTAGCAGGTTGATACAGGATGGCTGGAATCGTCGATATATTCCCCAGGAAAATCGCTAGTGCAGCGAACATAGCATATTCTCACACCTAACTTTCCTACGGTAACGATAAGTGAGTGAAGATTTATTTCTGTAGCTAAGTATCAGTGGGATGATTGAATGTTTTTAAATTCCCTTTATAAATGCATATGGAACTTACAGATTTCAAAAACTTGGAAGTGTACTAATTAACAGCATTTTCTTCTTTGGCAGGTTCATATAGGATGTCTGCAATCGTTGACATTTCCCCAAGAAAGTCTCTTGTCCTGCGCACATAGCATATTCTCACACCAAATTTATGTACGGCAATCGATATGTGAGTGAAGATTCGTTTCCGTTGGTAAGTATCAGTGCGATTATTGAATATTGTAATATTCTCTTTCCGAATGGTTTGGGAACTTACAGATTAGAAAAACTGGGACGTGTGGAAATTAACAGCATTTCCTTCTTTGGCAGGTTGATACAGGATGCCTGGAATCGCCGACATATTCCCCAAGAAAATCGCTAGTGCTGTGCACATAGCATATTGTCACACGTAACTTATCTACGGTAATCGATAACTGAGTGAAGATATGTTTCTGTTGGTAAGTGTCAGTGCGATGATTGAATATTTTTATATTCCCTTTACGAATGCTTTTGGTACTTACAGATTTAAAAAACTGGTAAGTGTACCATTTAACAGCATTTCCTTCTTTAGCAGGTTGATACGGGATGCCTGGAATCGTCGACATATTTCCCAAGAAAATCGCTAGTGCTGTGCACATAGCATATTCTCACACCTAACTTATCTACGGTAATCGATAGGTGAGTGAAGATTTGTTTCTGTTGGTAAGTATCAGTGCGATGATTGAATATTTTTAAATTCACCTTATAAATGCATATGGAACTTACAGATTTCCAAAACTGGGAAGTGTACTAATTAACAGCATTTCCTTCTTTGGCAGTTTGATACAGGATGTCTGCAATCGTTGACATTTCCCCAAGAAAATCGCTAGTCCTGCTCACATAGCATATTCTCACACCAAATTTATCTACGGCAATCGATATGTGAGTGAAGATTTGTTTCTGTTAGTAAGTATCAGTGCGATTATTGAATATTGTAATATTCCCTTTCCGAAAGGTTTGGGAACTTACAGATTAGAAAAACTGGGAAGTGTGGTAATTAACAGCACTTCCTTCTTTGGCAGTTTGATACAGGATGTCTGCAATCGTTGACATTTCCCCAAGAAAATCGCTAGTCCTGCTCACATAGCATATTCTCACACCTAACTTATCTACGGTAATCGATAGGTGAGTGAAGATTTGTTTCTGTTGGTAAGTATCAGTGCGATGATTGAATATTTTTAAATTCACCTTATAAATGCATATGGAACTTACAGATTTCCAAAACTGGGAAGTGTACTAATTAACAGCATTTCCTTCTTTGGCAGTTTGATACAGCATGTCTGCAATCGTTGACATTTCCCCAAGAAAATCGCTAGTCCTGCTCACATAGCATATTCTCACACCTAACTTATCTACGGTAAACGATAACTGAGTAAAGATTTGTTTCAGTTGGTAAGTATCAGTGCGATGATTGAATATTTTTATATTCCCTTTACGAATGCTTTTGGAACTTACTGTTTTCAAAAACTGGGAAGCGTACTAATTAACAGCATTTCCTTCTTTAGCAGGTTGATAAAGGATGTCTAGAATCGTCGACATATTCCCCAAGAAAATCGCTAGTGCTGTGCACATAGCATATTGTCACACCTAACTTATCTACGGTAATCGATAACTGAGTGAAAATTTGTTTCTGTTGGTAAGTATCATTGCGATGATTGAATATTTTTAAATTCCCTTTATAAATGCATATGGAACTTACAGATTTCAAAAACTGGGAAGTTTACTAATTAACAGCATTTCCTTCTTTAGCAGGTTGATACAGGATATCTGAAATCGTCGACATATTCCCCTAGACAATCGCTAGTGCTGTGCACATAGCATATTCTCACACCTAACTTATCTACGGTAATCGATAACTGAGTGAACATTTGATTCTGATGGTAAGTATCAGTGCGATGATTGAATATTTTTAAATTCCCTTAATAAATGCATATAGAACTTACAGATTTCCAAAAGTGGGAAGTGTACTAATTAACAGGATTTCCTTCTTTAGCAGGTTGATACAGGATGTCTGCAATCGTTGACATTTCCCCAAGAAAATCGCTAGTCCTGCGCGCATAGCATATTCTCACACCAAATTTATCTACGGCAATCGATATGTGAGTGAAGATTTGTTTCTGTTGGTAAGTATCAGTGCGATTATTGAATATTTTTATACTCCCTTTGCGAATGCTTTTGGAACTTACAGATTTCAAGAACTGGGAAGTGTACTAATTAACAGCATTTACTTCTTTAGCAGGTTTATACAGGATGTCTGGAATCGTCGAACTATTCCCCAAGAAAATCGCAAGTGCTGTGCACATATCATTTTCTCACACCTAACTTATCTACGGGAATCGATGTGTGAGTAAAGATTTGTTTCTGCTGGTAAGTATCAGTGCAATTATTGAATATTTTTGTACTCCCTTTACGAATGCTTTTGCAACCCACAGATTTCAAGAAGTGGGAAGTGTGCTAATTAACAGCATTTCCTTCTTTAGCAGGTTGATACAGGATGTCTGCAATCCATGACATTTCCCCAAGAAAATCGCTAGTATTGCGCACATAGCATATTCTCACACCAAATTTATCTACGGGAATCGATATGTGAGTAAAGATTTGTTTCTGTTGGTAAATATCAGTGCGATTATTGAATATTTTTATATTACCTTTACGAATGGTTAGGGAACTTACAGATTTCATAAACTGGGAAGTGTACTGATTAACAGCGTTTCTTTCTTTAGCAGGTTGATACAGGATGGCTGGAATCGTCGATATATTCCCCAAGAAAATCGCTAGTGCTGCGAACATAGCATATTCTCACACCTAACTTACCTACGGTAACGATAAGTGAGTGAAGATTTATTTCTGTAGCGAAGTATCAGTGGGATGATTGAATATTTTTAAATTCCCTTTATAAATGCATATGGAACTTACAGATTTCCAAAATTGGGAAGTGTACTAATTAGCAGAATTTCCTTCTTTAGCAGGTTGATACAGGATGTCTGGAATCGTCGACATATTCCCCAAGAAAATCGCTACTGCTGTGCACATAGCATATTCTCACACCTAACTTATCTACGGTAAACGATAACTGAGTGAAGAATTGTCTCAGGTGGTAAGTATCAGTGCGATGATTGAATATTTTTATATTCCCTTTACGAATGCTTTTGGAACTTACTGTTTTCAAAAACTGGGAAGCGTACTAATTAACAGCATTTCCTTCTTTAGCAGGTTGATACAGGATGTCTAGAATCGTCGACATATTCCCCAAGAAAATCGCTAGTGCTGTGCACATAGCATATTGTCACACCTAACTTATCTACGGTAATCGATAACTGAGTGAAAATTTGTTTCTGTTGGTAAGTATCATTGCGATGATTGAATAATTTTAAATTCCATTATAAATGCATATGGAACTTACAGATTTAAAAAACTGGGAAGTGTACTAATTAACAGCATTTCCTTCTTTAGCAGGTTGATACAGAATGTCTGGAATCGTCGACATATTCCCCTAGACAATCGCTAGTGCTGTGCACATAGCATATTCTCACACCTAACTTATCTACGGTAATCGATAACTGAGTGAACATTTGTTTCTGATGGTAAGTATCAGTGCGATGATTGAATATTTTTAAATTCCCTTTATAAATGCATATGGAACTTACAGATTTCCAAAACTGGGAAGTATACTAATTAACAGCATTTCCTTCTTTAGCAGGTTGATACAGGATGTCTGCAATCGTTGACATTTCCCCAAGAAAATCGCTAGTCCTGCGCACATAGCATATTCTCACACCAAATTTATCTACGGCAATCGATATGTGAGTGAAGATTCGTTTCTGTTAGTAAGTATCAGTTCGATTTTTGAATATTGTAATATTCCCTTTCCGAATGGTTTGGGAACCTACAGATTAGAAAAACTGGGACGTGTGGTAATTAACAGCATTTCCTTCTTTGGAAGGTTGATACAGGATGTCTGGAATCGTCGATATATTCCCCAAGAAAATCACTACTGCTGTGCACATAGCATATTGTCACACGTAACATATCTACGGTAATCGATAACTGAGTGAAAATTTGTTTCTGTTGGTAAGTATCAGTGCGATGATTGAATATTTTTATATTCCCTTTACGAATGCTTTTGGTACTTACAGATTTCAAAAACTGGGAAGTGTACTAATTAACAGCATTTCCTTTTTTAGCAGGTTGATACAGGATGTCTGGAATCGTCGAAATATTCCCCAAGAAAATCGCTAGTGCTGTGCACATAGCATAGTCTCACACCTAACTTATCTACGGTAATCGATAACTGAGTGAAGATTTGTTTCTGTTGGTAAGTACCAGTGCGATGATTGAATATTTTTATATTCCCTTTACGAATGCTTTTGGAACTTACAGATTTAAAAAACTGGAAAGTGTACTAATTAACAGCATTTCCTTCTTTGGCAGGTTGATACAGGATGTCAGGAATCGTCGACATATTCCCCATGAACATCGCTAGTGCTGTGCACATAGCATATTCTCACACCTAATTTATCTACGGTAAACGATAACTGAGTGAAGATTTGTTTCAGTTGGTAAGTATCAGTGCGATGATTGAATATTTTTATATTCCCTTTACGAATGCTTTTGGTACTTACAGATTTCAAAAACTGGGAAGTGTACTAATTAACAGCATTTCCTTCTTTGGCAGGTTCATACAGGATGTCTGCAATCGTTGACATTTCCCCAAGAAAATCGCTAGTCCTGCGCACATAGCATATTCTCACACCAAATTTATCTACGGCAATCGATATTTGAGTGAAGCCTTGTTTCTGTTGGTAAGTATCAGTGCGATTATTGAATATTTTTAAATTCCCTTTATGAATGCTTTTGGAACTTACAGATTTCAAAAACTGGGAAGTGTACTATTTAACAGCAATTCCTTCTTTGGCAGGTTGATACAGGTTGCCTGGAATCGTCGACATATTCCCCAAGAAAATCGCTAGCGCTGTGCACATAGCATATTGTCACACCTAACTTATCTATGGTAATCGAGAACTGAGTGAAGATTTGTTTCTGTTGGTAAGTATCAGTGCGATGCTTGAATATTTTTAAATTCTCCTTATAAATGCATATGGAACTTACAGATTTCCAAAACTGGGAAGTGTACTAATTAACTGCATTTCCTTCTTTGGCAGGTTGATACAGGATGTCTGCAATCGTTGACATTTCCCCAAGAAAATCGCTAGTCCTGCGCACATAGCGTATTCTCACACCAAATTTATCTACCGCAATCGATATGTAAGTGAAGATTTGTTTCTGTTGTTAAGTATCAGTGCGATTATTGAATGTTTTTCTATTCCCTTTACAAATGGTTTGGGAACTTACAGATTTCAAAAACTGGGAAGTATACTGATTAACAGCGTTTCCTTCTTTAGCAGGTTGATACAGGATATCTGGAATCGTCGACATATTCCCCAAGAAAATCGCTAGTGCTGCGCACATAGCATATTCTCACACCTAACTTATCTACGGTAATCGATAACTGAGTGAAGATTTGTTTCTGTTAATAAGTATCAATGGGATGATTGAGTATATTTAAATTCCTTTATAAATGCATATGGAACTTACAGATTTCCAAAAGTGGGAAGTGTACTAATGAACAGCTTTTCCTTCTTTGGCAGGTTCATATAGGATGTCTGCAATCGTTGACATTTCCCCAAGAAAATCGCTAGTCCTGCGCACATAGCATATTCTCACACCAAATTTATCTATGTCAATTGATATGTGAGTGAAGATTCGTTTCTGTTGGTAAGTATCAGTGCGATTATTGAATATTGTAATATTTCCTTTCCGAATGGTTTGGGAACTTGCAGATTAGAAAAACTGGGAAGTGTGGTAATTAACAGCATCTCCTTCCTTAGCCGGATGATACAGGATGTCTGGAATCGTCGACAGATTCCCCAAGAAAATAGCTATTGCTGTGCACATAGCGTATTTTTACACCTAACTTATCTGCGGTATTCGATAACTGAGTGAAGATTTGTTTCTGTTGGTAAGTATCAGTGCGATGATTGAATATTTTTAAATTCCCTTTATAAATGCATATGGAACTTACAGATTTCCAAAACTGGGAAGTGTACTAATTAACAGCATTTCCTTCTTTTGCAGGTTGATATAGGATGTCTGGAATCATCGACATTTCCCCAAGAAAATCGCCAGTCCTGCGCACATAGCATATTGTCACACCAAATTTATCTACGGCAATCGATATGTGAGTGAAGATTTGTCTCTGTTGGTAAGTATCAGTGCGATTGTTAAATATTTTTATACTCCCTTTACGAATGCTTTTGGAACTTACAGATTTCAAGAAGTGGGAAGTGTACTAATTAACAGCATTTCCTTCTTTAGCAGGTTGATACAGGTTGTCTGGAATCGTCGACATATTCCCCAAGAAAATCGCTAGTGCTGTGCACATATCATATTCTCACACCTAACTTATCTACGGGAATCGATATGTGAGTAAAGATTTGTTTCTGTTGGTAAGTATCAGTGCGATTATTGAATATTTTTATATTCCCTTTACGAATGGTTAGGGAACTTACAGATTTCAAAAACTTGGTAGTGTACTGATTAACAGCGTTTCTTTCTTTAGCAGGTTGATACAGGATGTCTGGAATCGTCGACATATTCCCCAAGAAAATCGCTAGTGCTGCGCACATAGCATATTCTCACACCTAACTTATCTACGGTAATCGATAACTGAGTGAAGATTTGTTTCTGTTAATAAGTATCAATGGGATGATTGAGTATATTTAAATTCCTTTATAAATGCATATGGAACTTACAGATTTCCAAAAGTGGGAAGTGTACTAATGAACAGCTTTTCCTTCTTTGGCAGGTTCATATAGGATGTCTGCAATCGTTGACATTTCCCCAAGAAAATCGCTAGTCCTGCGCACATAGCATATTCTCACACCAAATTTATCTATGTCAATTGATATGTGAGTGAAGATTCGTTTCTGTTGGTAAGTATCAGTGCGATTATTGAATATTGTAATATTTCCTTTCCGAATGGTTTGGGAACTTGCAGATTAGAAAAACTGGGAAGTGTGGTAATTAACAGCATCTCCTTCCTTAGCCGGATGATACAGGATGTCTGGAATCGTCGACAGATTCCCCAAGAAAATAGCTATTGCTGTGCACATAGCGTATTTTTACACCTAACTTATCTGCGGTATTCGATAACTGAGTGAAGATTTGTTTCTGTTGGTAAGTATCAGTGCGATGATTGAATATTTTTAAATTCCCTTTATAAATGCATATGGAACTTACAGATTTCCAAAACTGGGAAGTGTACTAATTAACAGCATTTCCTTCTTTTGCAGGTTGATATAGGATGTCTGGAATCATCGACATTTCCCCAAGAAAATCGCCAGTCCTGCGCACATAGCATATTGTCACACCAAATTTATCTACGGCAATCGATATGTGAGTGAAGATTTGTCTCTGTTGGTAAGTATCAGTGCGATTGTTAAATATTTTTATACTCCCTTTACGAATGCTTTTGGAACTTACAGATTTCAAGAAGTGGGAAGTGTACTAATTAACAGCATTTCCTTCTTTAGCAGGTTGATACAGGTTGTCTGGAATCGTCGACATATTCCCCAAGAAAATCGCTAGTGCTGTGCACATATCATATTCTCACACCTAACTTATCTACGGGAATCGATATGTGAGTAAAGATTTGTTTCTGTTGGTAAGTATCAGTGCGATTATTGAATATTTTTATATTCCCTTTACGAATGGTTAGGGAACTTACAGATTTCAAAAACTTGGTAGTGTACTGATTAACAGCGTTTCTTTCTTTAGCAGGTTGATACAGGATGTCTGGAATCGTCGATATATTCGCCAAGGAAATCGCTAGTGCTGCGCACATAGCATATTCTCACACCTAACGTACCTACGGTAATCGATAAGTGAGTGAAGATTTGTTTCTGTAGGTAAGTATCAGTGGGATGATTGAATATTTATAAATTCCCTTTATAAATGCATATGGAACTTACAGATTTCCAAAACTGGAAAATCACTAATTAACAGCATTTTCTTCTTTTGGAGGTTGATACAGGATGTCTGGAATCGTCGACATATTCCACAAGAAGATCGCTAGTGCTGTGCACATAGCATAGTCTCACACCTAACTTATCTACGGTAATCGATAACTGAGTGAAGATTTGTTTCAGTTGGTAAGTATCAGTGCGATGATTGAATGTTTTTATATTCCCTTTACGAATGCTTTTGGAACTTACAGATTTAAAAAACTGGAAAGTGTACTAATTAACAGCATTTCCTTCTTTAGCAGGTTGATACAGGATGTCTGGAATCATCGACATATTCCCCATGAAAATCGCTAGTGCTGTGCACATAGCATATTCTCACACCTAACTTATCTACGGTAAACGATAACTGAGTGAAGATTAGTTTCAGTTGGTAAGTATCAGTGCGATGATTGAATATTTTTAAATTCCCTTTATTAATGCATATGGAACTTACAGAATTCAAAAACTGGGAAGTGTACTAATTAACAGCATTTCCTTCTTTGGCAGGTTCATACAGGATGTCTGTAATCGTTGACATTTCCCCAAGAAAATCGCTAGTCCTGCGCACATAGCGTATTCTCACACCAAATTTATCTACGGCAATCGATATGTGAGTGAAGATTTGTTTCTGTTCTTAAGTATCAGTGCGATATTGAATGTTTTTCTATTCCCTTTACGAATGGTTTGGGAACTTACAGATTTCAAAAACTGGGAAGTGTACTGATTTACAGCGTTTCCTTCTTTAGCCGGATGTTACAGGATGTCTGGAATCGTCGACATATTCCCCAAGAAAATAGCTATTGCTGTGCACATAGCGTATTTTCACACCTAACTTATCTGCGGTATTCGATAACTGAGTGAAGATTTGTTTCTTTTGGTAAGTATCAGTGCGATGATTGAATATTTTTAAATTCCCTTTATAAATGCATATGGAACTTACAGATTTCCAAAACTGGGAAGTGTACTAATTAACAGCATTTCCTTCTTTAGCAGGTTGATATAGGATGTCTGCAATCGTTGACATTTCCCCAAGAAAATCGCCAGTCCTGCGCACATAGCATATTGTCACACCAAATTTATCTACGGCAATCGATATGTGAGTGAAGATTTGTCTCTGTTGGTAAGTATCAGTGCGATTGTTAAATATTTTTATACTCCCTTTACGAATGCTTTTGGAACTTACAGATTTCAAGAAGTGGGAAGTGTACTAATTAACAGCATTTCCTTCTTTAGCAGGTTGATACAGGTTGTCTGGAATCGTCGACATGTTCCCCAAGAAAATCGCTAGTGCTGTGCACATATCACATTCTCACACCTAACTTATCTACGGGAATCGATATGTGAGTAAAGATTTGTTTCTGTTGGTAAGTATCAGTGCGATTATTGAATATTTTTATATTCCCTTTACGAATGGTTAGGGAACTTACAGATTTCAAAAACTTGGTAGTGTACTGATTAACAGCGTTTCTTTCTTTAGCAGGTTGATACAGGATGTCTGGAATCGTCGATATATTCGCCAAGGAAATCGCTAGTGCTGCGCTCATAGCATATTCTCACACCTAACGTACCTACGGTAATCGATAAGTGAGTGAAGATTTGTTTCTGTAGGTAAGTATCAGTGGGATGATTGAATATTTATAAATTCCCTTTATAAATGCATATGGAACTTACAGATTTCCAAAACTGGAAAATTTACTAATTAACAGCATTTCCTTCTTTTGGAGGTTGATACAGGATGTCTGGAATCGTCGACATATTCCCCAAGAAGATCGCTAGTGCTGTGCACATAGCATAGTCTCACACCTAACTTATCTACGGTAATCGATAACTGAGTGAAGATTTGTTTCTGTTGGTAAGTATCAGTGCGATGATTGAATGTTTTTATATTCCCTTTACGAATGCTTTTGGAACTTACAGATTTAAAAAACTGGAAAGTGTACTAATTAACAGCATTTCCTTCTTTAGCAGGTTGATACAGGATGTCTGGAATCGTCGACATATTCCCCATGAAAATCGCTAGTGCTGTGCACATAGCATATTCTCACACCTAACTTATCTACGGTAAACGATAACTGAGTGAAGATTTGTTTCAGTTGGTAAGTATCAGTGCGATGATTGAATATTTTTAAATTCCCTTTATTAATGCATATGGAACTTACAGATTTCAAAAACTGGGAAGTGTACTAATTAACAGCATTTCCTTCTTTGGCAGGTTCATACAGGATGTCTGTAATCGTTGACATTTCCCCAAGAAAATCGCTAGTCCTGCGCACATAGCGTATTCTCACACCAAATTTATCTACGGCAATCGATATGTGAGTGAAGATTTGTTTCTGTTCTTAAGTATCAGTGCGATATTGAATGTTTTTCTATTCCCTTTACGAATGGTTTGGGAACTTACAGATTTCAAAAACTGGGAAGTGTACTGATTTACAGCGTTTCCTTCTTTAGCCGGATGTTACAGGATGTCTGGAATCGTCGACATATTCCCCAAGAAAATAGCTATTGCTGTGCACATAGCGTATTTTCACACCTAACTTATCTGCGGTATTCGATAACTGAGTGAAGATTTGTTTCTGTTGGTAAGTATCAGTGCGATGATTGAATATTTTTAAATTCCCTTTATAAATGCATATGGAACTTACAGATTTCAAAAACTGGGAGGTGTACTATTTAACAGCATTTCCTTCTTCAGCAGGTTGATACAGGATGTCTCGAATCGTCGACACATTCCCCAAGAAAATCGCTAGTGCTGTGCACATAGCATATTCTCACACCTAACTTATCTACTGTAATCGATAACTGAGTGAAGATTTGTTTCTGTTGGTAAGTACAGAGCGATGATTGAATAATTTTAATTCCCTTTATAAATGAATGTGGAACTTACAGATTTCCAAAACTGGGAAGTGTACTAATTAACAGCATTTCCTTCTTTTGCAGGCTGATACTGGATGTCTGCAATCGTTCACACTTCCTCAAGAAAATCGCTAGTCCTGCGCACATAGCCTATTCTCACACCAAATTTATCTACGGCAATCGATATGTGAGTGAAGACTTTTTTCTGTTTGTAAGTATCAGTGCGATTATTGAATATTTTTATATTCCCTTTACGAATGCTTTTGGAACTTACAGATTTAAAAAACTGTGAAGTGTACTAATTAAGAGCATTTCCTTCTTTGGCAGGTTCATACAGGATGTCTGCAATCGTTGACATTTCCCCAAGAAAATCGCTAGTCCTGCGCACATAGCATATTCTCACACCGAATTTATCTACGGCAATCGATATTTGAGTGAAAATTTGTTTCTGTTGGTAAGTATCAGTGCGATTATTGAATTTTTTTAGATTCCCTTTATGAATGCTTTTGGAACTTACAGATTTCCAAAACTGGGAAGTGTACTATTTAACAGCATTTCCTTCTTTGGCAGGTTGATACAGGATGTCTGGAATCGTCGACATATTCCGCAAGAAAATCGCTAGTGCTGTGCACATATCATATTCTCACACCTAACTTATCTACGGGAATCGATATGTGAGTAAAGATTTGCTTCTGTTGGTAAGTATCAGTGCGATTATTGAATATTTTTATATTCCCTTTACGAATGGTTAGGGAACTTACAGATTTCAAAAACTGGGTAGTGTACTGATTAACAGCGTTTCTTTCTTTAGCAGGTTGATACAGGATGTCTGGAATCGTCGATATATTCCCCAAGAAAATCGCTAGTGCTGCGCACATAGCATATTCTCACACCTAACGTACCTACGGTAATTGTTAAGTGAGTGAAGATTTGTTTCTGTAGGTAAGTATCAGTGGGATGATTGAATATTGATAAATTCCCTTTATAAATGCATATGGAACTCACAGATTTCCAAAACTGGAAAATGTACTAATTAACAGCATTTCCTTCTTTAGCAGGTTGATACAGGATGTCTGGAATCGTCGACATATTCTCCAAGAAGATCGCTAGTGCTGTGCACATAGCATAGTCTCACACCTAACTTATCTACGGTAATCGATAACTGGGTGAAGATTTGTTTCTGTTGGTAGGTATCAGAGCGATGATTGAATATTTTTATATTCCCTTTACGAATGCTTTTGGAACTTACAGATTTAAAAAACTGGAAAGTGTACTAATTAACAGCATTTCCTTCTTTAGCAGGTTGATACAGGATGTCTGGAATCGTCGACATATTCCCCAAGAAAAACGCTAGTGCTGTGCACAAAGCATATTCTCACACCTAACTTATCTACGGTAAACGATAACTGAGTGAAGATTTGTTTCAGTTGGTACGTATCAGTGCGATGATTGAATATTTTAATTTCCCTTTATAAATGCATATGGAACATACAGATTTCAAAAACTGGGAAGTGTACTAATTAACAGCATTTCCTTCTTTGGCAGGTTCAAACAGGATTTCTGCAATCGTTGACATTTCCCCAAGAAAATCGCTAGTCCTGCGCACATAGCATATTCTCACACCAAATTTATCTACGGCAATCGATATTTGAGTGAAGATTTGTTTCTGTTGGTAAGTATCAGTCCGATTATTGAATATTTTTAAATTCCCTTTATGAATGCATTTGGAACTTACAGATTTCAAAAACTGGGAAGTGTACTATTTAACAGCATATTCTTCTTTAGCAGGTTGATACAGGATGTCTGGAATCGTCGATATATTCCCCAAGAAAATCGCTAGTGCTGCGGACATAGGATATTCTCACACGTAACTTATCTACGGTAATCGATAACTGAGTGAAGATTTGTTTCTGTTGGTAAGTATCAGTGGGATGATTGAATATTTTTAAATTCCCTTTATAAATGCATATGGAACTTACAGATTTCCAAAACTGGGAAGTGTACTAATGAACAGCATTTCCTTCTTTGGCAGGTTCATATAGGTTGTCTGCAATCGTTGACATTTCCCCAAGAAAATCTCTAGTCCTGCGCACATAGCATATTCTCACACCAAATTTATCTACGGCAATCGATATGTGAGTGAAGATTCGTTTCTGTTGGTAAGTATCAGTGCGATTATTGAACATTGTAATATTTCCTTTCCGAATGGTTTGGGAACTTACAGATTAGAAAAACTGGGAAGTGTTATAATTAACAGCATCTCCTTCTTTAGCCGGATGTTACAGGATGTCTGGAATCGTCGACATATTCCCCAAGAAAATAGCTATTGCTGTGCACATAGCATATTCTCACACCTACCTTATCTACAGTAATCGATAACTGAGTGAAGATTTGTTTCTGTTGGTAAGTATCAGTGCGATGATTGATTATTTTTAAATTCCCTTTATAAATGCGTATGGAACTTACAGATTTCCAAAACTGGGAAGTGTATTAATTAACAGCATTTCCTTATTTAGCAGGTTGATACAGGATGTCCGGAATCGTCGACATATTCCCCAAGAAAATCGCTAGTGCTGTGCAAATAGCATATTCTCACACCCCACTTATCTACGGTAATTGATAACTCAGTGAAGATTTGTTTCTGTTGGTAAGTATCAGTGCGATGATTGAATATTTTTATATTCCCTTTACGAATGCTTTTGGTACTTACAGATTTCAAAAACTGGGAAGTGTACTAATTAAGAGCATTTCCTTCTTTAGCAGGTTGATACAGGATGTCTGGAATCGTCGACATATTCCCCAAGAAAATCGCTAGTGCTGTGCACGTAGCATAGTCTCACACCTAACTTATCTACGGTAATCGATAACTGAGTGAAGATTTTTTTCTGTTGGTAAGTATCAGTGCGATTATTGAATATTTTTATATTTTTCCTTTATGAATGGTTTGGGAACTTACAGATTTCATTAACTGGGAAGTGTTCTAATTAACAACATTTCCTTCTTTGGCAGGTTGATACAGGATGTCTGGAATCGTCGACATATTCCTCAAGAAAATCGCTAGTGCTGTGCACATAGCATATTGTCACACGTAACTTAGCTACGGTAATCGATAACTGAGTGAAGATTTGTTTCTGTTGATAAGTACAGAGCGATGACTGAATATTTTTAAATTCCCTTTATAAATGCATGTGGAACTTACAGATTTCCAAAACTGGGAAGTGTACTAATTAACAGCATTTCCTTCTTTGGCAGGTAGATACAGGATGTCTGCAATCGTTGACATTTCCCCAAGAAAATCGCTAGTCCTGCGCACATAGCATATTCTCACACCAAATTTATCTACGGCAATCGATATGTGAGTGAAGATTTGTTTCTGTTGGTAAGTATCAGTGCGATTATTGAATATTTTTGTACTCCCTTTACGAATGCTTTTGGAACTTATAGATTTCAAATATTGGGAAGTGTACTAATAAACAGCATTTCCTTCTTTAGCAGGTTGATACAGGATGTCTGGAATCGTCGACATATTCCCCAAGAAAATCGCTAGTGCTGTGCGCATAGCATATTCTCACACCAAATTTATCTACGGCAATCGATATGTGAGTGAAGATGTGTTTCAATTGGTAAGTATCAGTGCGATTATTGAATATTTTTGTACTCCCTTTACGAATGCTTTTGGAACTTACAGATTTCAAATATTGGGAAGTGTACTAATAAACAGCATTTCCTTCTTTAGCAGGTTGATACAGGATGTCTGGAATCGTCGACATATTCCCCAAGAAAATCGCTAGTGCTGTGCACATAGCATATTCCCACACCTAACTTATCTACGGTAATTGATAACTGAGTGAAGATTTGTAACTGTTGGTAAGTATCAGAGCGATTATTGAATATTTTTAAATTCCCTTTATAAATGCATGTGGAACTTACAGATTTCCAAAACTGGGAAATGTACTAATTAACAGCATTATCTTCTTTGGCAGGTTGATACAGGATGTCTGCAATCGTTGACACTTCCACAAGAAAATCGCTAGTCCTGCGCACATAGCATATTCTCACACCAAATTTATCTACGGCAATCGATATGTGAGTGAAGATTGGTTTGGGTTGGTAAGTATCAGTGCGATTATTGAATATTTTTATATTCCCTTTACGAATGCTTTAGGAACTTACAGATTTCAAGAAGTGGGAAGTGTACTAATTAACAGCATTTCCTTCTTTAGCAGGTTGATACAGGATGTCTGGAATCGTCGACATATTCCCCAAGAAAATCGCTAGTGCTGTGCACACAGCATATTCTCACACCTAACTTATCTACGGTAATCGATAACTGAGTGAAGATTTGTGTCTGTTGGTAAGTATCAGTGCGATGATTGAATATTTTTAAATTCCCTTTATAAATGCATATGGAACTTACAGATTTCCAAAACTGGTAAGTGTACTAATTAACAGCATTTCCTTCTTTGGCCGGTTGATACAGGATGTCTGCAATCGTTGACATTTCCCCAAGAAAATCGCTAGTCCTGCGCACATAGCATATTCTCACACCTAACTTACCTACGGTAATCGATAAGTGAGTGAAGATTTGTTTCTGTAGGTAAGTATCAGTCGGATAATTGAATATTTTTAAATTCCCTTTATAAATGCATATGGAATTTACAGATTTCCGAAACTGGGAAGTGTACTAATTAACAGCATTTCCTTCTTTGGCAGGTTCATATAGGATGTCTGCAATCGTTGCCATTTCCCCAAGAAAATCTCTAGTCCTGCGCACATAGCATATTCTCACACCAAATTTATCTGCGGCAATCGATATGTGAGTGAGGATTCGTTTCTGTTGGTAAGTATCAGTGCGATTATTGAATATTGTAATATTCCCTTTCCGAATGGTTTGGGAACTTACAGATTAAAAAAACTGGGAAGTGTGGTAATTAACACCATTTCCTTCTTTGGCAGGTTGATACAGGATGTCTGGAATCGTCGACATATTCCCCAAGAAAATCGCTAGTGCTGTGCACATAGCATATTGTCACACGTAACTTATCTACAGTAATCGATACCTGAGTGAAGATTTGTTTCTGTTGGAAGTATCAGTGCAATGATTGAATATTTCTATATTCCCTTTACGAATGCTTTTGGTACTTACAGATTTCAATAACTGGGAAGTGTACTAATTAACAGCATTTCCTTCTTTAGCAGGTTGATACAGGATGTCTGGAATCGTCGACATATTCCCCAAGAAAATAGCTAGTGCTGTGCACATAGCATAGTCTCACACCTAACGTATCTACGGTAGTCGATAACTGAGTGAAGATTTGTTTCTGTTGGTAAGTATCACTGCGATGGTTGTATATTTTTATATTCCCTTTACGAATGCTTTTGGAACTTACAGATTTAAAAAACTGGGAAGAGTTCTAAATAACAGCATTTCCTTCTTTAGCAGGTTGATACAGGATGTCTAGAATCGTCGACATGTTCCCCAAGTAAATCGCTAGTGCTGTGCACATAGAATATTGTCACACCTAACTTATCTACGGTAATCGATAACTGAGTGAAAATTTGTTTCTGTTAGTAAGTATCATTGCGATGATTGAATATTTTTAAATTCTCTTTATAAATGCATATGGAATTTACAGATTTCAAAAACTGGGAGGTGTACTATTTAACAGCATTTCCTTCTTCAGCAGCTTGATACAGGATGTCTGGAATCGTTGACATTTCCCCAAGAAAATCGCTAGTCCCCCGCACATAGCATATTCTCACACCTAACTTATCTACGGTAATCGATAACTGAGTGAAGATTTGTTTCTGTTGGTAAGTATCAGTGCGATGATTGAATATTTCTAAATTCTGTTTACGAATGGTTTGGGAACTTACAGATTTCAAAAACTGGGAAGTGTACTGATTAACAGCGTTTCCTTTTTTAGCAGGTTGACACAAGATGTCTGGAATCGTCGATATATTCCCCAAGAAAATCGCTAGTGCTGCGAACATAGCATATTCTCACACCTAACTTACCTACGGTAACGATAAGTGAGTGAAGATTTGTTTCTGTAGCTAAGTATCAGTGGGATGATTGAATATTTTTAAATTCCCTTTATAAATGCATATGGAACTTACAGATTTCCAAAACTTGGAAGTGTACTAATTAACAGCATTTCCTTCTTTGGCAGGTTCATATAGGATGTCTGCAATTGTTGACATTTCCCCAAGAAAATATCTAGTCCAGCGCACATAGTATATTCTCACACCAAATTTATCTACGGCAATCGATATGTGAGTGAAGATTCGTTTCCGTTGGTAAGTATCAGTGCGATTATTGAATATTGTAGTATTCTCTTTCCGAATAGTTTGGGAATTTACAGATTAGAAAATCTGGGAAGTGTGGTAATTAACAGCATTTCCTTCTTTGGCAGGTTGATACAGGATGCCTGGAATCGTCGACATATTCCCCAAGAAAATCGCTAGTGCTGTGCACATAGCATATTGTCACACGTAACTTATCTACGGTAATTGCTAACTGAGTGAAGATTTGTTTCTGTTGGTAAGTGTCAGTGCGATGATTGAATATTTTTATATTCCCTTTACGAATGCTTTTGGTCCTTACAGATTTCAAACACTGGGAATTGTACTAATTAACAGCATTTCCTTCTTTAGCAGGTTGATACAGGATGTTTGGTATCGTCGACATATTCCGCAAGAAAATCGCTAGTGCTGTGCACATAACATAGTCTCACACCTAACTTATCTACGGTAATCGATAACTGAGTGAAGATTTGTTTCTGTTGGTAAGTATCAGTGCGATGATTGAATATTTTTATATTCCCTTTACGTATGCTTTTGGTAATTAGAAATTTAAAAAACTGGGAAGTGTACTATTTAACAGCATTTCCTTCTTTAGCAGGTTGATACGGGATGTCTGGAATCGTCGACATATTCCCCAAGAAAATCGCTAGTGCTGTGCACATAGCATATTCTCACACCTAACTTATCTACGGTAAACGATAACTGAGTGAAGATTTGTTTCAGTTGGTAAGTATCAGTGTGATGATTGAATATTTTTATATTCCCTTTACGAATGCTTTTGGAACTTACTGTTTTCAAAAACTGGGAAGCGTACTAATTAACAGCATTTCCTTCTTTAGCAGGTCGATACAGTATGTCTAGAATCGTCAACATATTCCCCAAGAAAATCGCTAGTGCTGTGCACATAGCATATTGTCACACCTAACTTATCTACGGTAATCGATAACTGAGTGAAAATTTGTTTCTGTTGGTAAGTATCATTGCGATGATTGAATATTTTTAAATTCCCTTTATAAATGCATATGGAACTTACAGATTTCAAAAACTGGGAAGTGTACTAATTAACAGCATTTCCTTCCTTAGCAGGTTGATACAGGATGTCTGGAATGGTCGACATATTCCCCTAGACAATCGCTAGTGCTGTGCACATAGCATATTCTCACACCTAACATATCTACGGTAATCGATAACTGAGTGAAGATTTGTTTCTGATGGTAAGTATCAGTGCGATGATTGAATATTTTTAAATTCCCTTTATAAATGCATATGGAACTTACAGATTTCCAAAACTGGGAAGTGTACTAATTAACAGCATTTCCTTCTTTAGCAGGTTGATACAGGATGTCTGCAATCGTTGACATTTCCCCAAGAAAATCGCTAGTCCTGCGCACATAGCATATTCTCACACCAAATTTATCTACGGCAATCGATATGTGAGTGAGGATTTGTTTCTGTTGTTAAGTATCAGTGCGATTATTGAATGTTTTTCTATTCCCTTTACGAATGGTTTGGAATCTTACAGATTTCAAAAACTGGGAAGTATACTGATTAACAGCGTTTCCTTCTTTAGCAGGTTGATAGAGGATGTCTGGAATCGTCGATATATTCCCCAAGAAAATCGCTAGTGCTGCGCACATAGCATATTCTCACACCTATCTTATCTACGGTAATCGATAAGTGAGTGAAGATTTGTTTCTGTTGGTAAGTATTAGTGGGATGATTGAATATTTTTAAATTTCCTTTATAAATGCATATGGAACTTACAGATTTCCAAAACTGGGAAGTGTACTAATGAGCAGCTATTCCTTCTTTGGCAGGTTCATATAGGATGTCTGCAATAGTTGACATTTCCCCAAAAAAATCTCTAGTCCTGCGCACATAGCATATTCTCACACCAAATTTATCTACGGCAATCGATATGTGAGTGAAGATTTGTTTCTGTTGGTAAGTATCAGTGCGATTATTGCATATATTTATACTCCCTTTACAAATGCTTTTGGAACTTACAGATTTCAAGAAGTGGGAAGTGTACTAAATAACAGCATTTCCTTCTTTAGCCGGTTGATACAGGATGTCTGGAATCGTCGACATATTCCGCAAGAAAATCGCTAGTGCTGTGCACATAGCATAGTCTCACACCTAACTTATCTACGGTAATCGATAACTGAGTGAAGATTTGTTTCTGTTGGTAAGTATCAGTGCGATGATTCAATATTTTTATATTCCCTTTACGAATGCTTTTGGAACTTACAGATTTAAAAAACTGGGAAGTGTACCATTTAACAGCATTTCCTTCTTTAGCAGGTTGATACGGGATGTCTGGAATCGTCGACATATTCCCCAAGAAAATCGCTAGTGCTGTGCACATAGCATATTCTCACACCTAATTTATCTACGAAAATCGATAACTGAGTGAAGATTTGATTCTGTTGGTAAGTATCAGTGCGATGATTGAATATTTTTAAATTCACCTTATAAATGCATATGGAACTTACAGATTTCCAAAACTGGGAAGTGTACTAATTAACAGCATTTCCTTCTTTGGTAGTTTGGTACAGGATGTCTGCAATCATTGACATTTCCCCAAGTGAATCGCTAGTCCTGCTCACATAGCATATTCTCACACCAAATTTATC
This sequence comes from Schistocerca americana, assembly GCF_021461395.2. Classification (NCBI taxonomy): domain Eukaryota; kingdom Metazoa; phylum Arthropoda; class Insecta; order Orthoptera; family Acrididae; genus Schistocerca; species Schistocerca americana. Next base: position 764,729,602 of record NC_060122.1, on the reverse strand, counting down.
TACGGCAATCGATATGTGAGTGAAGATTCGTTTCTGTTGGTAAGTATCAGTGCGATTATTGAATATTGTAATATTCCCTTTTCAAATGGTTTGGGAACTTACAGATTAGAAAAACTGGGAAGTGTGGTAATTAACAGCATTTCCTTCCTTAGCAGGTTGATACAGGATGTCTGGATCGTCGACATATTCCCCAAGAAAATCGCTAGTGCTGTGCACATAGCATATTCTCGCACCTAACTTATCTACGGTAATTGATAACTGAGTGAAGATTTGTTTCTGTTGGTAAGTATCAGTGCGATGGTTGAATATCTCTATATTCCCTTAACGAATGCTTTTGGCACTTACAGATTTCAAAATCTGAGAAGTGTACTAATTAACAGCATTTCCTTCTTTAGCAGGTTGATACAGGATGTCTGGAATCGTCGACATATTCCCCAAGAAAATCGCTAGTGCTGTGCACATAGCATATTCTCACACCTAACTTATCTACGGTAAACGATAACTGAGTGAAGATTTGTCTCAGTTGGTAAGTATCAGTGCGATGATTGAATATTTTTGTATTCCCTTTACGAATGCTTTTGGAACTTACTGTTTTCAAAAACTGGGTAGCGTACTAATTAACATCATTTCCTTCTTTAGCAGGTTGATACAGGATGTCTAGAATCGTCGACATATTCCCCAAGAAAATCGCTAGTGCCGTGCACATAGCATATTGTCACACCTAACTTATCTACGGTAATAGATAACTGAGTGAAAATTTGTTTCTGTTGGTAAGTATCATTGCGATGATTGAATATTTTTAAGTTCCCTATATAAATGCATATGGAACTTACAGATTTCAAAACTGGGAAGTGTACTAATTAACAGCATTTCCTTCTTTAGCAGGTTGATACAGGATGACTGCAATCGTTGACATTTCCCCAAGAAAATCTCTAGTCCTGCGCACATAGCATATTCTCACACCAAATTTATCTACGGCAATCGATATGTGAGTGAAGATTCGTTTCTGTTGGTAAGTATCAGTGCGATTATTGAATATTGTAATATTCCCTTTCCGAATGGTTTGGGAACTTACAGATTAGAAAACTGGGAAGTGTACCACTTAACAGCAGTTCCTTCTTTAGCAGGTATATACGGAATGTCTGGAGTCGTCGACATGTACCCCAAGAAAATCGCTAGTGCTGTGCACATAGCATATTCTCACACCTAACTTATCTACAGTAATCGATAACTGAGTGAAGATTTGTTTCTGTTGGTAAGTATCAGTGCGATGATTGAATATTTTTAAATTTACCTTATAAATGCATATGGAACTTACAGATTTCCAAAACTGGGAAGTGTACTACTTTACAGCATTTCCTTCTTTAGCAGGTTGATACAGGATGTCTGGAATCGTCGACATATTCCCCAAGAAAATCGCTAGTGCTGTGCACATAGCATATTCTCACACGTGACTTATCTACGGTAATCGATAACTGAGTGAAGATTTGTTTCTGTTGGTAAGTATCAGTGCGATGATTGATAATTTTTGAATTCCCTTTATAAATGCATATGGAACTTACAGATTTCCAAAACTGGGAAGTGTACTAATTAACAGCAATTTCTTCTTTAGCAGGTTGATACAGGATGTCTGGAATCGTCGACATATTCCCCAAGAAAATCGCTAGTGCTGTGCACATAGCATATTCTCACACGTGACTTATCTACGGTAATCGATAACTGAGTGAAGATTTGTTTCTGTTGGTAAGTATCAGTGCGATGATTGATAATTTTTGAATTCCCTTTATAAATGCATATGGAACTTACAGATTTCAAAAACTGGGAAGTGTACTAATTAACAGCATTTCCTTCTTTAGCAGGTTGATACAGGATGTCTGCAATTGTTGACATTTCCCCAAGAAAATCGCTAGTCCTGCGCACATAGCATATTCTCACACCAAATTTATCTACGGCAATCGATATGTGAGTGAAGATTCGTTTCTGTTAGTAAGTATCAGTTCGATTATTGAATATTGTAATATTCCCTTTCCGAATGGTTTGGGAACTTACAGATTAGAAAAACTGGGAAGTGTGGTAATTAACTGCAATTCCTTCTTTTTCAGGTTGATACAGGATGTCTGGAATCGTTGATATATTCCCCAAGAAAATCGCTAGTGCTGTGCACATAGGATATTGTCACACGTAACTTATCTACGGTAATCGATAACTGAGTGAAAATTTGTTTCTGTTGGTAAGTATCAGTGCGATGATTGAATATTTTTATATTCCCTTTACGAATGCTTTTCGTACTTACAGATTTCAAAAGCTGGGAAGTGTACTAATTAACAGCATTTCCTTCTTGAGCAGGTTGATACAGGATGTCTGGAATCGTCGACATATTCCCCAAGAAAATCGCTAGTGCTGTGCACATAGCATAGTGTCACACCTAACTTATCTACGGTAATCGATAACTGAGTGAAAATTTGTTTCTGTTGGTAAGTATCAGTGCGATGATTGAATATTTTTATATTCCCTTTACGAATGCATTTGGAACTTACAGATTTAAAAAACTGGAAAGTGTACTAATTAACAGCATTTCCTTCTTTAGCAGGTTGATACAGGAAGTCTGGAATCGTCGACATATTCCCTAAGAAAATCGCTAGCGCTGTGCACATAGCATATTCTCACACCTAACTTAACTAAGGTAAACGATAACTGAGTGAAGATTTGTTTCAGTTGGTAAGTATCAGTGCGATGATTAAATATTTTTATATTCCCTTTACGAATGCTTTTGGTACTTACAGATTTCAAAAACTGGGAAGTGTACTAATTAACAGCATTTCCTTCTTTGGCAGGTTCATACAGGATGTCTGCAATCGTTGACATTTCCCCAATAAAATCGCTAGTCCTGCGCACATTACATATTCTCACACCAAATTTATCTACGGCAATCGATATTTGAGTGAAGATTTGTTTCTGTTGGTAAGTATCAGTGCGATTATTGAATATTTTTAAATTCCCTTTATGAATGCTTTTGGAACTTACAGATTTCAAAAACTGGGAAGTGTACTATTTAACAGCAATTCCTTCTTTGGCAGGTTGATACAGGTTGCCTGGAATCATCGACATATTCCCCAAGAAAATCGCTAGTGCTGTGCACATAGCATATTGTCACACGTAACTTATCTACGGTAATCGACAACTGAGTGAAGATTTGTTTCTGTTGGTAAGTATCAGTGCGATGCTTGAATATTTTTAAATTCCCCTTATAAATGCATATGGAACTTACAGATTTCCAAAACTGGGAATTGTATTAATTAACAGCATTTCCTTCTTTGGCAGGTTGATACAGGATGTCTGCAATCGTTGACATTTCCCCAAGAAAATCGCTAGTCCTGCGCACATAGCGTATTCTCACACGAAATTTATCTACCGCAATCGATATGTGAGTGAAGATTTGTTTCTGTTCTTAAATATCAGTGCGATTATTGAATGTTTTTCTATTCAATTTACGAGTGGTTAGGGAACTTACAGATTTCAAAAACTTTGAAGTATACTGATTAACAGCGTTTCCTTCTTTAGCAGGTTGATAGAGGATGTCTGGAATCGTCGATATATTCCCCAAGAAAATCGCTAGTGCTGTGCACATAGCATATTGTCACACCTAACTTATCTACGGTAATCGATAACTGAGTGAAGATTTTTTTCTGTTGGTAAGTATCAGTGGGATGACTGAATATTTTTAAATTTCCTTTATAAATGCATATGGAACTTACAGATTTCCAAAACTGGGAAGTGTACTAATGAACAGCTATTCCTTCTTTGGCAGGTTCATATAGGATGTCTGCAATCGTTGACATTTCCCCAAGAAAATCTCTAGTCCTGCGCACATAGCATATTCTCACACCAAATTTATCTACGGCAATCGATATGTGAGTGAAGATTCGTTTCAGTTGGTAAGTATCAGTGCGATTATTGAATATTGTAATATTTCCTTTCCGAATGGTTTGGGAACTTACAGATTAGAAAAACAGGGAAGTGTGGTAATTAAGAGCATCTCCTTCCTTAGCCGGATGATACAGGATGTCTGGAATCGTCGACATATTCCCCAAGAAAATATCTATTGCTGTGCACATAGCGTATTTTCACACCTAACTTATATGGGGTATTCGATAACTGAGTGAAGATTTCTTTCTGTTGGTAAGTATCAGTGCGATGATTGAATATTTTTAAATTCCCTTTATAAATGCATATGGAACTTACAGATTTCCAAAACTGGGAAGTGTACTAATTAACAGCATTTCCTTCTTTAGCAGGTTGATATAGGATGTCTGCAATCGTTGACATTTCCCCAAGAAAATCGCTAGTCCTCCGCACATAGCATATTCTCACACCAAATTTATCTATGGCAATCGATATGTGAGTGAAGATTTGGTTCTGTTGGTAAGTATCAGTGCGGTGACTGAATATTTTTAAATTCCCTTTATAAATGCATATGGAACTTACAGGTTACCAATACTGGGAAGTGTACTAATTAACAGCGTTTCCTTCTTTGGCAGGTTGATACAGGATGTCTGGAATCGTCGACATATTCCCCAAGAAAATCGCTAGTGCAGTGCACATAGCATATTCTCAAACGTAACTTATCTACAGTAATCGATAACTGAGTGAAGATTTGTGTCTGTTGGTAAGTATCACTGCGATGATTGAATATTTTTATATTCCCTTTACGAATGCTTTTGGTACTTACAGATTTCAAAAACTGGGAAGTGTTCTAATTAACAGCATTTCCCTCTTTAGCAGCTTGATACAGGATGTAGGGAATCGTCGACATATTCCAAAGGAAAATCGCTAGTGCTGTGCACATAGCATAGTCTCACACCTAACTTATCTACGGGAATCGATAACTGATTGAGGATTTGTTTCTGTTGGTATGTATCAGTGCGATGATTGAATACTTTTATATTCCCGATACGAATGCTTTTGGAACTTACAGATTTAGAAAACTGGGAAGTGTACTAATTAACAGCATTTCCTTCTTTGGAAGGTTCATACAGGATGTCTGCAATCGTTGACATTTTCCCAAGAAACTCGCTAGTCCTGCGCACATAGCATATTCTCACACCAAATTCATCTACGGCAATCGATATTGGAGTGAAGATTTGTTTGTGTTGGTACGTATCAGTGCGATTGTTGAATATTTTTATTTTCCCTTTACGAATGGTTTGGGAACTTACAGAATTAAAAAACTTGGAAGTGGTTTAAATAACAGCAATTCCTCCTTTAGCAGGTTGATACAGGATGTCTGGAATCGTCGACATATTCCCCAAGAAAATCGCTAGTCCTGCGCACATATCATATTCTCACACCAAATTTATGTACGGCAATCGATATGTGAGTGAAGATTTGTTTCTGTTGGTAAGTATCAGTGCGATGATTGAATATTTTTATATTCCCTTTACGAATGCTTTCGGAACATACAGATTTCAAAAACTGGTAAGTGTAATTATTAACAGCATTTCCTTCTTTAGCAGGTTGATACAGGATGTCTGGAATCGTCGACATATTCCCCAAGAAAATCGCTAGTGCTAAGCACATAGCATGTTCTCACACCTAACTTATGTACGGTAATTGATAACTGAGTGAAGATTTGTTTCTGTTGGTAAGTATCAGTGTAAAGATTGAATATTTTTAAATTCCCTTTATAAATGCATATGGAACTTACAGATTTCAAAAACTGGTAAGTGTACTAATTAACAGCATTTCCTTCTTTGGCAGGTTGATACAGGATGTCTGGAATCGTCGAAATTTCCCCAAGAAAATCGCTAGTCCTGCGCACATAGCATATTCACACACCAAAATTATCTACGGCGATCAATATGTGAGTGAAAATTTGTCTCTGTTGGTAAGTATCAGTGCGATTATTGAATATTTTTATATTCCCTTTACGAATGGTTTGGGAACTTATGGAATTCAAAAACTGGGAAGGGTACTAATTAACAACAATTCCCTCTTTAGCAGGTTGATACAGCATGTCTGGAATCGTCGACATATTCCCCAAGAAATTCGCTAGTGTTGTGTACATAGCATATCCTCACACCTAACTTATCTACGGTAATCGATAACTGAGTGAAGATTTGTTTCTGTTGGTAAGTATCAGTGCGATGATTGAATATTTTTAAATTCCCTTTATAAATGCATATGGAACTTACAGTTTTCAAAAACTGGGAAGTGTACTAATCAACAGTATTTCCTTCTTTGGCAGGTTGATACAGGATGTCTGGAATGGTCGACATATTCCCCAAGAAAATCGCTAGTCCAGCGCACATAGCATATTCTCACACCATATTAATATACGGCAATCGATATGTGAGTGAAGATTTGTTTCTGTTGGTAAGTATAAATGCGATTATTGAATATTTTTATACTCCCTTTACGAATGCTTTTGGAACTTACAGATTTCAAGAAGTGGGAAGTGTACTAATTAACAGCATTTCCTTCTTTAGCAGGTTGATACAGGATGTCTGCAATCGTTGACATTTCCCTAAGAAAATCGCTAGTCCTGCGCACATAGCATATTCTCACACCATATTTATCTACGGCAATCGATATGTGAGTGAAGATTTGTTTCTGTTGGTAAGTATCAGTGCGATTATTGAATATTTTTATACTCCCTTTACGAATGCTTTTGGAACTTACAGATTTCAAGAAGTGGGAAGTGTACTAATTAACAGCATTTCCTTCTTTAGCAGGTTGATACAGGATGTCTGGAATCGTCGACATATTCCCCAACAAAATCACTAGTGCTGTGCACATATCATATTTTCACACATAACTTATCTACGGGAATCGATATGTGAGTAAAGATTTGTCTCTGTTGGTAAGTATCAGTGCAATTATTGAATATTTTTGTACTCCCTTTACGAATGCTTTTGGAACTTACAGATTTCAAGAAGTGGGAAGTGTACTAATTAACAGCATTTCCTTCTTTAGCAGGTTGATACAGGATGTCTGCAATCGTTGACATTACCCCAAGAAAATCTCTAGTCCTGCGCACATAGCATATTCTCACACCAAATTTATCTACGGCAATCGATATGTGAGTGAAGATTCGTTTCTGTTGGTAAGTATCAGTGCGATGATTGAATATTTTTTAATTTCCTTTATAAATGCATATGGGACTTACAGATTTCAAAAACTGGGAAGTGTACTAATTACCAGCATTTCCTGCTTTGGCAGGTTGATACAGGATGTCTGGAATCGTCGACATATTCCCGAAGAGAATCGCTGGCCCTGCGCACATAGCTTTTCTCACACCAAATTTATCTACGGCAATCGATATGAGAGTGAAGATTTGTTTCTGTTGGTAAGTATCAGTGCGATTATTGAATATTTCTATATTCCCTTTACGAATGGTTTTGGAACTTACAGATTAGAAAAACTGGGAAGTGTTCTAATTAACAGCATTTCCTTCTTTAGCAAGTTGATACAGCATGTCTGTAATCGTCGACATATTCCCCAAGAAATTCGCTAGTGTTGTGCACATAGCATATTCTCACACCTAACTTATCTACGGTAATCGATAACTGAGTGAAGATTTGTTTCTGTTGGTAAGTATCAGTGCGGTGACTGAATATTTTTAAATTCCCTTTATAAATGCATATGGAACTTACAGGTTACCAAAACTGGGAAGTGTACTAATTAACAGCGTTTCCTTCTTTGGCAGGTTGATACAGGATGTCTGGAATCGTCGACATATTCCCCAAGAAAATCGCTAGTGCAGTGCACATAGCATATTCTCAAACGTAACTTATCTACAGTAATCGATAACTGAGTGAAGATTTGTGTCTGTTGGTAAGTATCACTGCGATGATTGAATATTTTTATATTCCCTTTACGAATGCTTTTGGTACTTACAGATTTCAAAAACTGGGAAGTGTTCTAATTAACAGCATTTCCCTCTTTAGCAGCTTGATACAGGATGTAGGGAATCGTCGACATATTCCAAAGGAAAATCGCTAGTGCTGTGCACATAGCATAGTCTCACACCTAACTTATCTACGGGAATCGATAACTGATTGAGGATTTGTTTCTGTTGGTATGTATCAGTGCGATGATTGAATACTTTTATATTCCCGATACGAATGCTTTTGGAACTTACAGATTTAGAAAACTGGGAAGTGTACTAATTAACAGCATTTCCTTCTTTGGAAGGTTCATACAGGATGTCTGCAATCGTTGACATTTTCCCAAGAAACTCGCTAGTCCTGCGCACATAGCATATTCTCACACCAAATTCATCTACGGCAATCGATATTGGAGTGAAGATTTGTTTCTGTTGGTAAGTATCAGTGCGATTGTTGAATATTTTTATTTTCCCTTTACGAATGGTTTGGGAACTTACAGAATTAAAAAACTTGGAAGTGGTTTAAATAACAGCAATTCCTCCTTTAGCAGGTTGATACAGGATGTCTGGAATCGTCGACATATTCCCCAAGAAAATCGCTAGTCCTGCGCACATATCATATCCTCACACCAAATTTATGTACGGCAATCGATATGTGAGTGAAGATTTGTTTCTGTTGGTAAGTATCAGTGCGATGATTGAATATTTTTATATTCCCTTTACGAATGCTTTCGGAACATACAGATTTCAAAAACTGGTAAGTGTAATTATTAACAGCATTTCCTTCTTTAGCAGGTTGATACAGGATGTCTGGAATCGTCGACATATTCCCCAAGAAAATCGCTAGTGCTAAGCACATAGCATGTTCTCACACCTAACTTATGTACGGTAATTGATAACTGAGTGAAGATTTGTTTCTGTTGGTAAGTATCAGTGTAAAGATTGAATATTTTTAAATTCCCTTTATAAATGCATATGGAACATACAGATTTCAAAAACTGGTAAGTGTACTAATTAACAGCATTTCCTTCTTCTTTCAGGTTGATACAGGATGTCTGGAATCGTCGAAATTTCCCCAAGAAAATCGCTAGTCCCGCGCACATAGCATATTCACACACCAAAATTATCTACGGCAATCAATATGTGAGTGAAAATTTGTCTCTGTTGGTAAGTATCAGTGCGATTATTGAATATTTTTATATTCCCTTTACGAATGGTTTGGGAACTTATGGAATTCAAAAACTGGGAAGGGTACTAATTAACAACAATTCCCTCTTTAGCAGGTTGATACAGCATGTCTGGAATCGTCGACATATTCCCCAAGAAATTCGCTAGTGTTGTGTACATAGCATATCCTCACACCTAACTTATCTACGGTAATCGATAACTGAGTGAAGATTTGTTTCTGTTGGTAAGTATCAGTGCGATGATTGAATATTTTTAAATTCCCTTTATAAATGCATATGGAACTTACAGTTTTCAAAAACTGGGAAGTGTACTAATTAACAGCATTTCCTTCTTTGGCAGGTTGATACAGGATATCTGGAATCGTCGACATATTCCCCAAGAAAATCGCTGGTCCTGCGCACATAGCTTTTCTCACACCAAATTTATCTACTGCAATCGATATGAGAGTGAAGATTTGTTTCTGTTGGTAAGTATCAGTGCGATTATTGAATATTTCTATATTCCCTTTACGAATGGTTTTGGAACTCACAGATTAGGAAAACTGGGAAGTGTAGTACTTAACAGCATTTCCTTCTTTAGCAAGTTGATACAGGATGTCTGGAATCGTCGACATATTGCCCAAGAAAATCGCTAGTGCTGTGCATATAGGATATTCTCACACCTAACTTATCTACGGTAATCGATAACTGAGTGAAGATTTGTTTCTGTTGGTAAGTATCAGTGCGATGATTGAATATTTTTATATTCCCTTAATAAATGCATATGGAACTTACAGGTTTCCAAAAATGGGAAGTGTACTAATTAACAGCATTTCCTTCTTTGGCAGGTTGATACAGGATGTCTGCAATCGTTGACATTTCCCCAAGAAAATCGATAAACCTGCGCACATAGCATATTCTCACACCAAATTTATCTACGGTAATCAATATGTGAGTGAAGATATGTTTCTGTTGGTAAGTATCAGTGCGATGATTGAATATTTTTATATTCCCTTTACGTATGGTTTGGGAACTTACAGAATTCACAAACTGGGAAGGGTACTAATTAACAACATTTCCCTCTTTAGCAGGTTGATACAGCATGTCTGGAATCGTCGACATATTCCCCAAGAAATTCGCTAGTGTTGTGCACATAGCATATTCTCACACCTAATTATCTACGGTAATCAATAACTGAGTGAAGATTTGTTTCTGTTGGTAAGTATCAGTGCGATGATTGAATATTTTTTAATTCCCTTTATAAATGCATATGGAACTCACAGATTTCAAAAACTGGGAAGTGTACTAATTACCAGCATTTCCTGCTTTGGCAGGTTGATACAGGATGTCTGGAATCGTCGACATATTCCCCAAGAGAATCGCTGGTCCTGCGCACATAGCTTTTCTCACACCAAATTTATCTACGGCAATCGATATGAGAGTGAAGATTTGTTTCTGTTGGTAAGTATCAGTGCGATTATTGAATATTTCTATATTCCCCTTACGAATGGTTTTGGAACTTACAGATTAGAAAAACTGGGAAGTGTAGTACTTAACAGCATTTCCTTCTTTAGCAAGTTGATACAGCATGTCTGTAATCGTCGACATATTCCCCAAGAAATTCGCTAGTGTTGTGCACATAGCATATTCTCACACCTAACTTATCTACGGTAATCGATAACTGAGTGAAGATTTGTTTCTGCTGGTAGGTATCAGTGCGGTGATTGAATATTTTTAAATTCCCTTTATAAATGCATATGGAACTTACAGGTTACCAAAACTGGGAAGTGTACTAATTAACAGCGTTTCCTTCTTTGGCAGGTTGATACAAGTTGTCTGCAATCGTTGACATTTCCCCAAGAAAATCGATAGTCCTGCGCACATAGCATATTCTCACCCAAAATTTATCTACGGCAATCGATATGTGAGTGAAGAATTGTTTCTGTTGGTAAGTATCAGTGCGATTATTGAATATTTTAATACTCTCTTTTGCAAATGGTTTGGGAACTTAAAGACTTCAAAAACTGGGAAGTGTAGTAATTAACAACATTTCCTTCTCTAGCAGGTTGATGCAGGATGTCTGGAATCGTTGACATATTCCACAAGAAAATCGCTAGTGCTGTGCACATAGCATATTCTCATACCTAACTTATCCACGGTAATCGATAACTGAGTGAGGATTTGTTTCTGTTGCTAAGTATCAGAGCAGTGATTGAATATTTTTAAATTCCCTTTATAAATGCATGTGGAACTTACAGATTTCCAAAACTGGAAGTGTACTAATAAACAGCATTTCCTTCTTTGGCAGGTTGATACAGGATGTCTGCAATCGTAGACACTTCCCCAGGAAAATCGCTAGTCCTGCGCACATAGCATATTCTCACACCAAATTTATATACGGCAATCGATATGTGAGTGAGGATTGGTTTCTGTTGGTAAGTAACAGTGCGATTATTGAATATTTTCATATTCCCTTTACGAATGCTTTTGGAACTTACAGATTTCAAACACTGGGAACTGTACTAATTAACAGCATTTCCCTTTTTGGCAGGTTAATACAGGATGTGTGGAATCGTCGACATATTCCCCAAGAAAATCGCTAGTACTGTGCACATAGAATATTGTCACACGTAACTTATCTACGGTAATCGATAACTGAGTGAAGATTTGTTGGTGTTGGTAAGTATCAGTGCGATGATTGAATATTTTTACATTCCCTTTACGAATGCTTTCGGAGCTTACAGATTTCAAAAACTGGTAAGTGTACAATTAACAGCATTTCCTTCTTTAGCAGGTTGATACAGGATGTCTGGAATCGTCGACATATTCCCCAAGAAGATCGCCAGTGCTAAGCACATAGCATATTCTCACACCTAACTTATGTACGGAAATCGATAACTGAGTGAAGATTTGTTTCTGTTGGTAAGTATCAGTGCACTGATTGATAATTTGTAAATTCCCTTTATAAATGCATATGGAACTTACAGATTTCCAAAACTGGGAAGTGTACTAACTAACAGCATTTCCTTCTTTGGCAGGTTGATACAGGATGTCTGGAATCGTCGACATATTCCCCAAGAAAATCGCTGGTCCTGCGCACATAGCTTTTCTCACACCAAAATTATCTACGGCAATCGATATGAGAGTGAAGATTTGTTTCTGTTGGTACGTATCAGTGCGATTATTGAATATTCCTAAATCCCCTTTATGAATGGTTTTGGAATTTACAGATTGGAAAGACTGGGAAGTGTAGTACTTAACAGCATTTCTTTCTTTAGCAAGTTGATACAGGATGCCTGGAATCGTCGACATATTCCGCAAGAAAATCGCTAGTGCTGTGCATATAGGATATTCTCACACCTAACTTATCTACGATAATCGATAACTGAGTGGAGATTTGTTTCTGTTGGTAAGTATCAGTGCGATGATTGAATATTTTTAAATTCCCTTTATAAATGCATATGGAACTTACAGATTTCCAAAACTGGGAAGTGTACCAATTAACAGCATTTCCTTCTTTGGCAGGTTGATAGAGGATGTCTGCAATCGTTGATATTTCCCCGGGAAAATCGCTAGTCCTGCGCACATAGCATATTCTCACATCAAAATTATCTACGTCAATCGATATGTGAGTGAAGATTTGTTTCTGTTGGTAAGTATCAGTGCGATCATTGAATATTTTAATAATCCCTTTACGAATGGTTTGGGGACTTACAGACTTCAAAAACTGGGAAGTGTACTATTTAACAACATTTCCTTCTTTAGCAGGTTGATGCAGCATGTCTGGAATCGTTGACATATTCCCCAAGAAAATCGCTAGTGCTGTGCACATAGCATATTCTCAGATCTAACTTATCCATGGTAATCGATAACTGAGTGAAGATTTGTTTCTGTTGGTAAGTATCAGAGCGATGATTGAATATTTTTAAATTCCTTTTATAAATGCATGTGGAACTTACAGATTTCCAAAACTGGGAAGTGTACTAATTAACAGCATTTCCTTCTTTGGCAGGTTGATACAGGATGTCTGCAATCGTTGACACTTCCCCAAGAAAATCGCTAGCCCTGCGCACATAGCATATTCTCACACCAAATTTATCTACGGCAATCGATATGTTAGTGAAGATTGGTTTCTGTTGGTAAGTATCAGTGTGATTATTGAATATTTTTATATTCGCTTTACGAATGCTTTTGGAACTTACAGATTTCAAACACTGGGAAGTGTACTAATTAACAGCAATTCCTTCTTTAACAGATTGATACAGGATGTCTGGAATCGTCGACATATTCCCCAAGAAAATTGCTAGTGCTGTGCACATAACATATTCTCACACCTAACTTATCTACGGTAATCGATAACTGAGTGAAGATTTGATACTGTTGGTAAGTAGCAGTGCGATGATTGAATATTTTTAAATTCCCTATATAAATGCATACGGAACTTACAGATTTCAAAAACTGGGAAGTGTACTAGTTAGCAGCATTTCCCTCTTTAGCAGTTTGATACAGGATGTCTGCAATCGTCGACATATTCCCCAAGAAAACCGCTAGTGCTCTGCACATAGCATATTCTTACATGTAACTTATCTACGGTAATCGATAACTGAGTGAAGATTTCTTTCTGTTGGTAAGTATCAGTGCGATGATTGAATATTTTTATATTCCCTTTATGAATGGTTTGGGAACTTACAGATTTCAAAAACTGGGAAGTGTACTAATTAACAGCATTTCCTTCTTTGGCAGGTTGATACATGTTGTCTGGAATCGTCGACATATTCCCCAAGAAAATCGCTATTACTGTGCACATAGTATATTGTCACACGTAACTTATCTACGGTAATCGATAACTGAGTGAAGATTTGTTTGTGTTGGTAAGTATCTGTGCGATGATTGAATATTTTTATATTCCCTTTACGAATACTTTTGCAACTTACAGATTTCAAAAATTGGGAAGTGTACTAATTAACAGCATTTCCTCCTTTAGCAGGTTGATACAGGATGTCTGGAATAGTCGACATATTCCCCAAGAAAATCGCTAGTGCTGTGCACATAGCATAGTCTCACACCTAACTTGTCCAAGGTAATCGATAACTGAGTGAAGATTTGTTTCTGTTGGTAAGTATCAGTGCGATGATTGAATATTTTCATATTTTCCCTTTACGAATGGTTTGGGAACTTACAGATTTCAAAACTGGGAAGTGTACTAATTAACAACATTTCCTTCTTTGATGTCTGGAATCGTCGACATATTCCCCAAGAAAATCGCCAGCGCTGTGCACATAGCATATTGTCACACGTAACTTATCTACGGCAATCGATATGAGAGTGAAGATTTGTTTCTGTTGGTAAGTATCAGTGCGATTATTGAATATTTCTATATTCCCTTTATAAATGCTTTTGGTGCTTACAGATTTTAAAAACTGGGAAGTGTTCTAATTAACAGCATTTCCTTCTTTAGCAGGTTGATACAGGATGTCTGGAATCGTCGACATATTCCCCAAGAAAATCGCTAGTGCTGTGCACATAGCATAGTCTCACACCTAACTTATCTACGGTAATCGATAACTGAGTGAAGATTTGTTTCTGTTCGTTAGTATCAGTGCGATGATTGAATATTTTTATATTCCCTTTACGAATGCTTTCGGAGCTTACAGATTTCAAAAACTGGTAAGTGTACAATTAACAGCATTTCCTTCTTTAGCAGGTTGATACAGGATGTCTGGAATCGTCGACATATTCCCCAAGAAGATCGCCAGTGCTAAGCACATAGCATATTCTCACACCTAACTTATGTGCGGTAATCGATAACTGAGTGAAGATTTGTTTCTGTTGGTAAGTATCAGTGCACTGATTGATTATTTGTAAATTCCCTTTATAAATGCATATGGAACTTACAGATTTCCAAAACTGGGAAGTGTACTAACTAACAGCATTTCCTTCTTTGGCAGGTTGATACAAGATGTCTGGAATCGTCGACATTTCCCCAAGAAAATCGCTAGTCCTGCGCACATAGCATATTCTCACACCAAATTTCTCTACGGAAATCGATATGTGAGTGAAGATTAGTTTCTGTTCGTAAGTATCAGTGCGATTATTGAATATTTTTATATTCCCTTTACGAATAGTTTGGGAACTTACAGATTTCAAAAACTGGGAAGTGTACTAATAACAGCATTTCCTTCTTTAGCAGGTTGATACAGGATGTCTGGAATCGTCGACATATTCCCCAAGAAAATCGCTAGTGCTGTGCACATAGCATATTCTCACACCTAACTTATCTACGGTAATCGATAACTGAGTGAAGATTTGTTTCTGTTGGTAAGTATCAGAGCGATGATTGAATATTTTTAAATTCCTTTTATAAATGCATGTGGAACTTACAGATTTCCAAAACTGGGAAGTGTACTAATTAACAGCATTTCCTTCTTTGACAGGTTGATACAGGGTGTCTGCAATCGTTGACACTTCCCCAAGAAAATCGCTAGTCCTGCGCACATAGCATATTCTCACACCAAATTTATCTATGGCAATCGATATGTGAGTGAAGATTGGTTTCTGTTGGTAAGTATCAGTGTGATTATTGAATATTTTTATATTCGCTTTACGAACGCTTTTGGGACTTACAGATTTCAAACACTGGGAAGTGTACTAATTAACAGCAATTCCTTCTTTAACAGATTGATACAGGATGTCTGGAATCGTCGACATATTCCCCAAGAAAATTGCTAGTGCTGTGCACATAACATATTCTCACACCTAACTTATCTACGGTAATCGATAACTGAGTGAAGATTTGATACTGTTGGTAAGTAGCAGTGCGATGATTGAATATTTTTAAATTCCCTATATAAATGCATACGGAACTTACAGATTTCAAAAACTGGGAAGTGTACTAGTTAGCAGCATTTCCCTCTTTAGCAGTTTGATACAGGATGTCTGCAATCGTCGACATATTCCCCAAGAAAACCGCTAGTGCTGTGCACATAGCATATTCTTACATGTAACTTATCTACGGTAATCGATAACTGAGTGAAGATTTCTTTCTGTTGGTAAGTATCAGTGCGATGATTGAATATTTTTATATTCCCTTTATGAATGGTTTGGGAACTTACAGATTTCAAAAACTGGGAAGTGTACTAATTAACAGCATTTCCTTCTTTGGCAGGTTGATACAGGATGTCTGGAATCGTCGACATATTCCCCAAGAAAATCGCTATTACTGTGCACATAGTATATTGTCACACGTAACTTATCTACGGTAATCGATAACTGAGTGTAGATTTGTTTGTGTTGGTAAGTATCTGTGCGATGATTGAATATTTTTATATTCCCTTTACGAATACTTTTGCAACTTACAGATTTCAAAAACTGGGAAGTGTACTAATTAACAGCATTTCCTCCTTTAGCAGGTTGATACAGGATGTCTGGAATAGTCGACATATTCCCCAAGAAAATCGCTAGTGCTGTGCACATAGCATAGTCTCACACCTAACTTGTCTAAGGTAATCGATAACTGAGTGAAGATTTGTTTCTGTTGGTAAGTATCAGTGCGATGATTGAATATTTTTATATTTTCCCTTTACGAATGGTTTGGGAACTTACAGATTTCAAAACTGGGAAGTGTACTAATTAACAACATTTCCTTCTTTGATGTCTGGAATCGTCGACATATTCCCCAAGAAAATCGCCAGCGCTGTGCACATAGCATATTGTCACACATAACTTATCTACGGCAATCGATATGAGAGTGAAGATTTGTTTCTGTTGGTAAGTATCAGTGCGATTATTGAATATTTCTATATTCCCTTTACGAATGTTTTTGGAACTTACAGATTAGAAAAACGGGGAAGTGTAGTACTTAACAGCATTTCCTTCTTTAGCAAGTTGATACAGGATGTTTGGAATCGTCGACATATTCCGCAAGAAAATCGCTAGTGCTGTGCAAATAGGATAGTCTCACACCTAACTTATCTACGGTAATCGATAACTGAGTGAAGATTTGTTTCAGTTGGTAAGTATCAGTGCGATGATTGAATATTTTTATACTTCGTTTACGAATGCTTTTGGAACTTACAGATTAAGAAAACTGGGAAGTGTACTAATTAACAGCATTTCCTTCTTTGGAAGGTTCATACAGGATGTCTGCAATCGTTGACATTTCCCCAAGAAACTCGCTAGTCCTGCGCACATAGCATATTCTCACACCAAATTTATCTACGGCAATCGATATTTGAGTGAAGATTTGTTTCTGTTGGTAAGTATCAGTGCGTTTGTTGAATATTTTTATTTTCCCTTTACGAATGATTTGGGAACTTACAGATTTCAAAAACTGGGAAGTGGTTTAAATAACAGCAATTTCTTCTTTAGGAGGTTGATACAGAATGTCTGGAATCGTCGACATATTCCCCAAGAAAATCGCTAGTGCTGTGCACATAGCATATTCCCACACCTAACTTATCTAAGGTAATCGATAACTGAGTGAAGATTTGTTTCTGTTGATAAGTATCAGTGCGATGATTGAATACATTTAAATTCCCACTATAAATGCATGTGGAACCTACAGATTTCCAAAACTGGGAAGTGTACTAATTAACAGCATTTCCTTCTTTGGCAGGTTGATACAGGATGTCTGCAATCGTTGACATTTCCCCAAGAAAATCGCTAGTCCTGCGCACATAGCATATTCTCACACCAAATTTATCTACGGCAATCGATATGTGAGTGAAGATTTGTCTCTGTTGGTAAGTATCAGTGCGATTGTTAAATATTTTTATACTCCCTTTACGAATGCTTTTGGAACTTACAGATTTCAAGAAGTGGGAAGTGTACTAATTAACAGCATTTCCTTCTTTAGCAGGTTGATACAAGTTGTCTGGAATCGTCGACATATTCCCCAAGAAAATCGCTAGTGCTGTGCACATATCATATTCTCACACCTAACTTATCTACGGGAATCGATATGTGAGTAAAGATTTGTTTCTGTTGGTAAGTATCAGTGCGATTATTGAATATTTTTATATTCCCTTTACGAATGGTTAGGGAACTTACAGATTTCAAAAACTTGGTAGTGTACTGATTAACAGCGTTTCTTTCTTTAGCAGGTTGATACAGGATGTCTGGAATCGTCGATATATTCGCCAAGGAAATCGCTAGTGCTGCGCAAATAGCATATTCTCACACCTAACGTACCTACGGTAATCGATAAGTGAGTGAAGATTTGTTTCTGTAGGTAAGTATCAGTGGGATGATTGAATAATTATAAATTCCCTTTATAAATGCATATGGAACTTACAGATTTCCAAAACTGGAAAATTTACTAATTAACAGCATTTCCTTCTTTTGGAGGTTGATACAGGATGTCTGGAATCGTGGACATATTCCCCAAGAAGATCGCTAGTGCTGTGCACATAGCATAGAGTCACACCTAACTTATCTACGGTAATCGATTACTGAGTGAAGATTTGTTTTTGTTGGTAAGTATCAGTGCGATAATTGAATATTTTTAAATTCCCTTTGTAAATGCATATGGAACTTACATATTTCAAAAACTGCGAAGTGTACTAATTAACAGCATTACCTTCTTTAGCAGGTTGATACAGGATGTCTCGAATCGGCGACATATTCCCCAAAAAAATCGCTAGTGCTGTGCACATAGCATATTCTCACATCTAACTTACCTACGGTAATCGATAACTGATTGAAGATTTGTTTCTGTTGGGAAGTATCAGTGCGATGATTGAATATTTTTAAATTCCCTTTATAAATGCATATGGAACTTACAGATTTCCAAAACTGGTTAGTGTACTAATTAAGAGCATTTCCTTCTTTGGCAGGTTCATACAGGATGTCTGCAATCGTCAACATATTCCTC
The DNA here is from genome assembly GCF_021461395.2 of Schistocerca americana. Taxonomy (NCBI): domain Eukaryota; kingdom Metazoa; phylum Arthropoda; class Insecta; order Orthoptera; family Acrididae; genus Schistocerca; species Schistocerca americana. Next base: position 764,710,680 of record NC_060122.1, on the reverse strand, counting down.
AAGAATATCGCTAGTGCTGTGCACATAGCATATTGTAACACCAAATTTATCTACAGTAATGGATAAGTAAATGAAGATTCCTCTCTGTTGGCAAGTATCAGTGCGATTATTCAATATTTTTATATTCGCTTTACGAATGCTTTTGGAATTTACCGATTTCTAAAACTGGGAAGTGTACTAATTAACAGCATTTCCTTCTTTAGCAGGTTCATACAGGATGTCTGCACTCACCGACATTTTTCCAAGAAAATCGCTAGTGCTGTCCACATAGCATATTCTCACACCAAATTTATCTACGGCAATCGATAACTGAGTGAAGATTTGATTCTGTTGGTAAGTATCAGTGTGTGATTGAATATTTTTATACTCCCTTTGCGAATGCGATTGGAACTTACAGATTTCATGCACCGGGAAGTGTACTAATTAATATCATTTCCGTCTTTAGCAGGTTCATACACGCTGTGTGGTAGCGTCGATATAATCTACAAGAAAATCGCTAGTGCTGTGCACATAGTATATTCCCACACCAAATTTATCTACAGCAATCGATGACTGAGTAAAGATTTGTTTCTGTTGGTAAGTATCAGAGCGATGATTGAATACTTATATAATTTGCTTTAACAACTGTTATGAAACTTTCAGATACAGAAACAGTGAAGTGTACTAATTAATAGCATTTCCTCCTTTAGCTGGTTCATACTGGCTGTGCGGTAGCGTCGTAATAATCTACAAGATAATCGCTAGTGCTGTGCACATAGCATTCTCTATCACCATATTTATCTACGGAAATGGATAAGCGGATGAAGATCCCCTCCTGTTGGCAAGTATCAGTGCGATGATTGAATAATTTTATATTCCTTTAATGAATGCTTTTGGAAGTTACAGATTTAAAAAACCGGGAAGTGTACTAACTAATATCATTTCCTTCTTTAGCAGGTTCATACAGGATGTCTGGACCGTCGACATATTCCCCAAGAAAATCGCTAGTGCTCTACACATAGCATATTCTCACACCTAATTTATCCAAGGCACTCGATAACTAAGTGACGATTTGTTTCCCTTGGTAAGTGTCAGTGAGGTGATTGAATATTTACATTTTGCTTTACTAGTTCTTGCGAAACTTACGGAATTAGAAACAGTGAAGTGTACTAATTAATAGCATTTCCTTCGTTAGCATGTTCATACAGGCTGTGTGGTGGCGTCGATATAAAATACAAGAAAATCGCTAGTGCTGTGTACACTGCATTTTCTCAAACATAATTTAACTACGGCAATGTATGACTGAGTGGAAATTTGTTTCTGTTGGTATGTATCAGTGTGATGATTGAATATTTTTATATTCCCTTTACGAATGGTTTTGGAACTTACAGATTTCAAAAACTGGGATGTGGAAAAATTAATATCATTTCTTTCATTAGCAGGTTCATACAGAATGTCTGTAGTCGTCTACATAATCCCCAAGAAAATAGCTAGTGCTGTGCACATAGCATATTGTAGCACCAAATTTATCTACGGTAATGGATAAATGAATGAAAATTACTTTGTGTAAGAAAATATCAGTGCGATTATTGAATATTTTTATATTCCGTTTACGAATGCTTTTGGAGCTTACAGAGTTTAAAAACTGGGAAATGTACTAATTAACAGCAGTTCCTTCTGTAGCAGATTCATACAGGATGTCTGTAGTCGTCGACGTATTCCCTAAGAAAATAGCTAGTGCTGTGCACATATCATATTCTAGCACATAATTTATCTACGGCAAACGATGTCTGAGTGAAGATTTGTTTTGTTGTTAAGTATCAGTGCGATAATTGAATATTTTTATATTACCATTATGGATGCTTTTGGAACTTGCAGATTTCCAAAAGTGGGAAGTGTACAAATTATTATCATTTCCTTCTTTAGCAGGTTGATACAGGATGTCTGGAATCGTCGACATATTAAGCAAGAAAATCGCTAGTGCTGTGCAATTACCATATTCTCACACCTAATTTATCTACGGCAATCAATAACGGAGTGAAGATTTGTTTCGGTTGGTAGGTATCAGTGCGATGATTGAATACTTTTATATTTTGCTTTACGAATTCTTATGAAAGTTACTGATTTGGAAACAGTGAAGTGTACTAATTAATAGCACTTCCTTCTTTAGCAGGTTCATACGGACTGTGTGGCAGCATCGATATAATCTACAAGAAAATAGCTAGTTCTGTGCACATAGCATATTCTATCACCAAATTTATCCATGGCGATGGATAAGTGAATGAAGATTCCTCTCTGTTGGCAAGTATCAGTGCGATGATTGAATATTTTTATATTCCCTTTACGAATGCTTTTGGAACATAGAGATTTCAAAAACTGGGAAGTGTACTAATAAATATCATTCCTTCTTTAGCAGGTTCAAACAGGATGCATGGAATCGTCGACATAGTCCCCAAGAAAAAAAGGAGTGCTGTGAACATAGCATATTCTCACACCAAATTTATCCACGGCAATCGACAAATGAGTGAAGATTTGTTTCTGTTGGTAAGTATCAGTGCGATCATTGAATATTTTTATATTTTGCTTTACCTATTCATATGAAACTTACAGATCTAGAAAAGGTGACGTGTACTAATTAATAGCATTTCCTTCTTTAGCAGGTTCACACAGGATGTGTGGTAGCGTCGATATAATGTACAAGAAAATAGCTATTCCTGTGCACATAGCGTATTCTATCACCAAACTTAGCTACGGCAATGGATAAGTGAATGACGATTTCATTCTGTTGGCAAGTAGCAGTGCGATGATTGAATAGTTTTATATTCCCTTTTTGAATGCTTTTGGAACTTACAGATTTCAAAAACTGGGAAGTGTACTAATTAATATCATTCCTTCTTTAGTGGGTTCATACAGGATGTCTGAAATCTTTGACATATTCCTCAAGGCTATCGCTAGTGCTGTTGACATAGCATATTCTAGCAACAAATTTATCTACGGCAATGTATAATTGAATGAAAATTCCTTTGTGTTGGAGAATATCAGTGCGATTATGAATATTTTTATATTCCCTTTAGGAATGCTTTTGGAGCTTACAGATTTCAAACACTGGGAAGTGTACGAATTAACAGCATTTCCTTCTTTAGCAGATTCATACAGGATGTCTGGAATCGTCGACATATTCCCCAAGATAATCACTAGTGCTGTGCACATAGCATATTCTCACACCAAAATTATCTACAGCAATCCATAATTGAGTGAAGATTTGTTCCTGTTGGTAAGAATCAGTGCGATGATTGAATATTTTTATATTTTGCTTCACTGTTTCGTGTGATACTTACTGATTTAGAAACAGTGAAGTGTACTAATAATAGCACTTCCTTCTTTAGCAGGTTCATTCAAGCAGTGCGCTAGCGTCGATGTAATCTACAAGAAAATAGCTAGTGCTGTGCAAATAGCATATTCTATCACCAAATTTATCGTTGGCAATGGATAATTGAGTGAAGATTCCTTTCTGTTGGCAAGTATCAGTGCGATGATTGAATATTTTTATATTCCCTTTACGAATGCTTTTGGAAATTAAAGATTTCAAAAACTGGAAAGTTTACTAATTAACATTAATTCCTTCTATGGCAGGTTCATACAGGATGTCTGGAATCGTCGACATATTCCCCAAGAAAATGGCTAGTGCTGTGCACATAGCATATTCCCATCCTAATTTATCTACTGCAATGGATAACTGAGAGGAAATTTGTTTCTGTTAACAAGTATCAGTGCAATGATTGAATGTTTTCATATACCCTCTACGAATGCTTTTGGAACTTACAGATTTCAAAAACTGAGAAGTGTACTAATTAATATCATTTCCTTCTTTAGCAGGTTCATACAAAATGTCTGGAGTCGTCGACATATTCCTCGAGAAAATCGCTAGTGCTGTGCACATAGCGTGTTCCCCACCTAATTTATGTAGTGCAATGGATAACTGAGTTGTAATTTGTTTCTGTTGTGAAGTATCAGTGCGATGATTGAATAATTTTATATTCCCTTTACGAATGCTTTTGGAACTTACAGATTTCAAGAACTAAGAAGTGTACTAATGAATATCATTTCCTTCTTTAACAGGTACATAAAGGGTGTCTGGAATCGTCGACATATTCCACAATAAAATCGCTAGTGCTGTGCACAAAGCATATTCTCACACCAAATTTATCTACGGCAATCGATCACTGAGTGAAGATTTGTTTCGGTTGGTAAGTATCAGAGCGATGATTGATAATTTTTATATTTTGCTTTACGAATTCTTATGAAACTTACAGATTTAGAAACAGTGAAGTGTACTAAGTATTAACATTTCCTTCTTTATCAGGTTCATACAGGCTGTGTGGTAGCGTAGATATAATGTATAAGAAAATCGCTATTCCTCTGCACATAGCGTATTCTATCACCAAACTTATCTACGGCGATGGATAAGTGAATGACGATTTCTGCTTGTTGGTATGTATCAGAGCGATGATTGAATATTTTTATATTCCATTTACGAATGCTTTAGGAAATTACAGATATCTAAAACTGGGAAGTGTACAAATTAACAGCATTTCCTTCTTTAGCAGGTTCATACAGGATGTCTGGAAACGTCGACATATTCCCCAAAAAAATCGCTAGTGCTGTGCACTTTGCATATTTTCACACGTAATTGAACTACGGCAATGGATAAGTGAGTGGAAATTTGTTACTGTTGGCAAGTATCAGAGCGATAATTGAATATTTTTAGATTCCTCTTACGAATGCTTTTGGATCTTACAGATATCAAAAACTGGGAAGTCTACTAATTAATGTCATTTCCTTCTTTAGCAGGTTATACAGGATGTCTGGAATCGTCGACATATTCCCCAACAAAATCGCTAGTGCTGTGCACATAGCATATTCTCACACCAAATGAATCTATGGCAATCGATTACTGAGTGAAGATTTGTTCCTGTCGGTAAGTATCAGTGCGATTATTGAATATTTTTATATTTTGTTTCACGAATTCTTATGAAACTTACAGATTTAGATACAATGAAGTGCACTAATTAATAGCATTTCCTTCTTTAGCAGGTTCATATGGGCTGTGTGGTAGCGTCGATATAATCTACAAGAAAATCGCTAGTGCTGTGCACATAGCATATTCTATCATCAAATTTATCTATGGCATTGGATAAGTGAATGAAGATTCCTTTCTGTTGGCAAGTATCAGTGCGATGATTGAATATTTTTATATTCCCTTTACAAATACTTTTGGAACTTAAAGATTTCAAAAACTGGGAAGTGTACTAATTAATATCATTCCTTCTTTAAGGGTTTATACAGGATATCAGGAATTGTCAACATATTCCACAAGAAAATCGCTAGTGCTGTGCACATAGCATATTCTCACACCTAATTATCTACGGCAATCGATAACTGAGTCAAGATTTGTTTCCGTTTGGTAACTATCAGTGCGATGATTGTATGTTTTTACATTTTGCTTTACGAGTTCTTATGGAAATTATAGATTTAGAAACAGTGAAGTGTACTAATTAATAGCATTTCCTTCTTTATCAGGTTCATACAGGCTGTGTGGTAGCGTCGATATAATTTATAAGAAAATCGCTAGTGCTGTGCACATAGAATAATCTATCACCAAATTTACCTACTGTAATGTATAAGTGAATGAAGATTCCTTTCTGTTGGCAAGTATCAGTGCGATGATGGAATATTTTTATATTCCCTTTACGAATGCTTTAGGAAATTAGAGAAATCAAAAACTGGTAAGTGTACTAATTAACAGCATTTCCTTCTTTAGCAGGTTCATACAGGATATCTGGAACCGTCAACATATTCCCCAAGAAAATCGCTAGTGCTGTGCACATAGCATATTCCCACACCAAATTTAACTACGGCAATGGATACCTCAGTGGAATTTTGTTTCTGTTTGCAAGTATTAGTGCAATGATTGAATATTTTATGTTCCCTCTATGAACGCTTTTGGAACTTACAGATTTCAAAAACTGAGAAGTGTACTAATTAATATCATTTCCTTCTTTAGCAGGTTCATACAGGATGTCTGGAATCGTCGACATATTCCTCAAGAAAAACGCAAGTGTTGTACACATAGCATATTCTCACACCAAATTGATCTACAGCAATCGATAACTGAGTGAAGATTTGTTTCTGTTGGTAAGTATCAGTGCGATGATTGAATATTTTTATATTTTGCTTTACGAATTCTTATGAATCTTACAGATTTAGAAACAATGAAGGGTACTAATTAATAGCATTTCCTTCTTTATCAGGTTCATACAGGTTGTGTGGTAGCGTCGGTATAATTTATAAGAAAATACCTAGTGCTGTTCACATAGCATATTCCATCACCAAATTTATCTTCGGCAATGGATAAGTGAATGAAGATTCCTTTCTGTTCTCAAGTATCAGTGCGATGATTGAATATTTTTATATTCCCATTACGAATGCTTATGGAACTTACAGATTTCAAATACTGGGACGTGTACTAAGTAATATCATTTCCTTCTTTAGCACGTTCATACAGGATGTCTGGAATCGTCGACATATTCCACAATAAAATCGCTAGTGATGAGCACTTAGCTTATTCTCACACCAAATTTATCTACGGCAATCAATCACTGAGTGAAGATTTGTTTCTGTTGGTAAGTATCAGAGCGATGATTAAATATTTTTATATTTTGTTTTATGAATTCTTATTAAACTTACAGATTTAGAAACAATGAAGTGTACTAATTAATAGCTTTTCTTTCTTTATCAGGTTCACACAGGCTGTGTGGTAGCGTCGATATAATGTACAAAAAAATCGCTATTCCTATGCCCATAGCGTATTCTGTCACCAAACTTATCTATGGCAATGGATAAGTGAATGACGATTTCTTTCTGTTGGCAAGTATCAGAGCGATGATTGAATATTTTTATATTCCCTTTACGAATGCATTTTCAACTTACAGATTTAAAAAACTGGGAGGTGTTCTAATTAATATCATTTCCTTCTTTATCATGTTCATACCGGCTGTGTGGTATCGTCGATTAGTTTATAAAAAATCGCTAGTGCTGTGCACGTAGCATATTCTAACACCAAATTTATCTACGACAATGGAAAAGTGAAAGAAGATTCCCTTCTGTTGGCAAGTATCAGTGCAATGATTGAATATTTTTATATTCCCTTTACGAATGCTTTAGGAAATTACAGATCTCAATAACTGGGAAGTGTACTAATTAACAGCATTTCCTTCTTTAGCAGCTTCATACAGGATGTCTGGAATCGTCGACATATTCCCCAAGAAAATCGCTAGTGCTGTGCACATACCGTATTCCCACACCTAATTAAACTACGGCAATGGATAACTGAGTGGAAATTTGTTACTGTTGGCAAGTATCAGAGCGATGATTGAATATTTTTTTATTCCCATTACGAATGCTTTTGTATCTTACAGATATCAAAAACTGGGAAGTCTACTAATTAATATCATTTCCTTCTGTAGCAGGTTCATACAGGATGTCTGGAATCGTCGACATATTCCCCAAGAAAATCGCTAGTGCTGTGCACATGGCATATTCTAACACCAAATTTATCCACAGCAATCGATAACTGAGTGGAGATTAGTTTCTGTTGGTAAGTATCAGTGCGATGATTGAATACTTTTATATATTGCTTTACGAATTCTTATGAAGCTTACAGATTTAGGAACAGTGAAGTGTACTAATTAATAGCAATTCCTTCTGTAGCAGGTTCATACAGGCTGTGTGGTAGCGTCGATATAATCTATAAGAATATCGCTTGTGCTGTGCACAAAGCATATTCTATCACCAAATTTATCTACGTCAGTGAATAAGTGAATGAAGATTCCTTTCTGTTGGCAAGTATCAGTGTGATAATTGAATATTTTTATATTCCCTTTACGAATGCTTTTGGAACTTACAGATTTCAAAAACTGCGAGTTGTACTATTTAATATAATTTCATCCTTTAGCAGGTTCGTGAAGGATGTCAGGAATGGTCGACATATTCCTCAAGAAAATTGCTAGTGCTGTGCACATAGCTTATTCCCACACCTAATTAATCCACAGCTGTGGATAACTTAGTGGAAATTTCTTTCTGTTGGCAAGTATCAGTGCAATGATTGAATATTTAATGTTCCCTCGACGAACGTTCTTGGAACTTACAGATTTCATAAACTGAGAAGGGTACTAACTAATATCATTTCCTTCGTTAGTAGGTTCTTACAGGATGTCTGGAGTCGTCGACATATTCCCCAAGAAAAACGCCAGTACTGTGCACATAGCATATTCTCACACCTAATCTATCTACGGCAATCGATGTCTGATTTAAGATTTGTTTCTGTTATTAAGTATCAGTGTAATGATCGAATATTCTTATATTCCCTTTACAAATGTAACTGGAACTTATGGATTTCAAAAACTGGGAAGTGTACTAACTATTATCATTCCGTTCTTTAGCAGGTTCATATAGGATGTCTGGAATCGTCGACATATTCCCCAAGAAAATCGCTAGTGCTGTGCACATAGCAAATTCTATCATCAAATTTATCTACGGCAATGGATAAGTGAATGAAGATTCCTTTCTGTTGGCAAGTATCAGTGTGATGATTGAATAGTTTTATATTCCCTTTACGAATGCTTTAGGAATATACAGATTTCAAAAACTGGAAAGTGTACTAATTCACAGCATTTCCTTCTTTAGCAGGTTTATACAGGATCTCTGGAATCGTCGACATATTCCCCAAGAAAATCGCTAGTGCTGTGCACATAGCATATCCCCACACCTAATTAATCTACGGCAATGGATAACTTAGTGGAAATTTGTTTCTGTTGGTAAGTATCAGCGCAATGATTGAATATTTTTATATTCCCTTTAAGAATGCTTTTGGAAATTACAGATTTCAAAAACTGGGAACTGTACTAATTAATATCATTTCGTTCTTTAGCAGGTTCATAAAGGATGTCTGGAATCGTCGACATATTCCCAAAGAAAATCGCTAGTGCTCTGCACCTGGCATATTCTAACACCAAATGTATCCACGGCAATCGATAACTGAGTGGAGATTTGTTTGTGTTGGTCAGTATCAGTGCGATTATTGAATACTTTTATATATTGCTTTACGAATTCTTATGAAGCTTACAGATTTAGGAACAGTGAAGTGTATTAATTAATAGCAATTCCTTCTTTAGCAGGTTCATACAGGCTGTGTGGTAGCGTCGATATAATGTACAAGTAAATAGCTATTCCTATGCACATAGCGTATTCTATCGCCAAGCTTATCTACGGCAATGGATAAGTGAAAGACGATTTCTTTCTGTTGGGAAGTTTCATTGCGATGATTGAATATTTTTATATTTCCTTTATGAATGCTTTTGCAACTTACAAAGTTCATAACTGCGAGTTGTACTAATTAATATCATTTTCTCCTTTAGCAGGTTCATAAAGGATGTCAGGAATGGTCGACATATTCCTCAAGAAAATCGCTAGTGCTGTGCATATAGCATATTCCCACACTTAATTAATCTACGGCAATGGATAACTTAGTGGAAATTTGTTTCTGTTGGCAAGTATCAGTGCAATGATTGAATATTTAATGTTCCCTCTACGAGCGCTTTTGGAACTTACAGATTTCAAAAACTGAGAAGGGTACTAACTAATATCATTTCCTTCATTAGCAGGTTCATACAGGATGTTTGGAGTCGTCGACATATTCCTCAAGAAAACCGGAAGTGCTGTGCACATAGCATATTCTCACACCAAATTGATCTACGGCAATTGATAACTGAGTGTAGATTTGTTTCTGTTGGTAAGTGTCAGTGAGATGATTGAATATTTTTGTATTTTGCTTTACGAATTCTTATGAAACTTACGGATTTAGAAACAGTGAAGTGTACTAATTAATAGCATTTCCTTCTTTATCAGGTACATACAGGCTGTGTGGTAGCGTCGATATAATCTATAAGAAAATCGCTTGTGCTGTGCACAAAGCATATTCTATCACCAAATTTATCTACGGCAGTGGATAAGTGAATGAAGATTCCTTTCTGTTGGCAAGTATCAGTGCAATGATTGAATAGTTTTATCTTCCCTTTACGAATGCTTTATGAATATACAGATTTCAAAAACTGGGAAGTGTACTAATTCACAGCATTTCCTTCTTTAGCAGGGTTATACAGGATGTCTGGAATCGTCGACATATTCCCCAAGAAAATCGCTAGTACTGTGCACATCGCATATTCCCACACGTAACTGAACTACAGCAATGGATAACTGAGTGGAAATTTGCTACTGTTGGCAAGTATTGGTGCGATAATTGAATATTTTTATATTCCCTTTACGAATTCTTTAGGAAATTACAGATTTCAAAAACTGGGAAGTGTACTAATTAACAGCATTTCCATCTTTAGCAGGTTCATACAGGATGTCTGGAATCGTCGACATATTCCCCAAGAAAATCGCTAGTGAGGTGCACGTAACATATTCCCACACCTAATTGAACTACGGCAATGAATAACTGAGTGGAAATTTGTTACTGTTGGCAAGTATCAGTGCGATGATTGAATATTTTTATATTCCCGTTACGAATGCTTTTGGAACTTACAGATTTCAAAAACTGGGAAGTGTACTAATTAGTATCATTTCCTTCTTTAGCAGGTGCATACAGGATGTCTGGAATCGTCCACATATTCCCCAAGAAAATCGCTAGTGCTGTGCACATAGCAATTTCTCACACCAAAATTATGTACGGCAATCGATAACTGAGTGAAGATTTGTTTCTGTTATTAAGTATCAGCGCAATGATTGAACATTTTTATATTTTGTTTTACGAGTCCTTATGAAACTGACAGAATTAGAAACAGTGAAGTGTACTAATTAATAGTATTTCCTTCTGTAGCAGGTGCATACAGGCTGTGTGATAGCGTCGATATAATCTACAAGAACATAGCTAGTGCTGTGCACATATCATATTCTATCACCAAATTTATCTATGGCAATAGATAAGTGAATGAAGATTCCTTTCCATTGGCAACTATCAGTGCAATCATTCCATGTAGGCTTTCACGGCCGGCGTCTTTATCAGTAAACTCTTCCGGGCTAAGTTGCCGTGGTCGATCTGTAGAACTTCTTCTCCCTGACGTCTCGTTCTCAACTACGGAGAACATCTTCCGAGGTGAGTCGACGACTGGCTGCTAGGAGCTGGTGCCGCCGCTTATATAGAGATCGTAGGGGGCGCCACCACACGTCACGTGGCGTCGATGTGCAGCTATCTCTGGCTATCGTCTGTTCTCTCGATTGCAGACAATCGATTGTCACGTGATTGATGCAACGTCGACCGCCATATCTTATCCAATTTTAATCCTTCTTCTTTACGATTAAAATTGCATTGATGTTTGTGGATTTCAATTGCCTCTCTATACATACGTGTATAATAGTGCGACGTCCTCGCTAGCACGCTTGTTTCACCAAATTTTATGTCGTGATCTCCATCCTTAAAAACATGTTCCGCTACTGCCGATTTGTCGATATGTCCCAAGCGACAGTTTCTTTTGTGCTCCGTCAACCGTGTATTGATGCTTCTTTTTGTAGTTCCTATGTAGACCCTGCCGAAACTACACGGAATTTTATATACCCCTGGGGTGGCTAGGGGGTGACGAGCATCTTTTGTTGATCTTAGGCATTCACTAATTTTCTTAGTAGGTCTAAAAATGGTCTCTACCTGAAACTTGGCTAGTACTTTTCCAATGCGATCCGTGATATTATGGATGAATGGAAGAAATACTTTTCCAGCTGATGGTTGTTGCTGTCTCCTATTTTTAGGCATTTTTCTATTTGGGTGAAGTGCTCGATTAATCTCGTTTTTCGTATAACCATTTTTCGCGAAGGCCATTCGTAAATGTTTTAGTTCTTCTTGTAAGTAGCCTGGTTCACAAATATTATTGGCCCTATCCACTAGTGTTTTTATGACCCCCCTCTTTTGCCTAGGGTGGTGGTTTGAGTTCTTATGGAGGTAGCGATCAGTATGTGTACCTTTCCTGTAGACCTTATGGCCTAAGGTCCCATCCACCCGTTTGATAACTGATACATTCAAGAATTTAAGTTGTCCATTCTTCTCCTTCTCCATAGTAAACTTAATCTTTGGGTTGATGCTATTTAAGTGTACCAGAAAATCATTCAAGGCTTCTTCCTCATGATTCCATATTACAAAGGTATCATCCACATACCGATACCACTTCGAGGGGCTTTTTTTGGCCGACTGCAATGCTTGATGTTCAAAATATTCCATGAATAAATTCGCAATTGCGGGACTTAGGGGGCTTCCCATGGCTACCCCATCGATCTGTTCATAAAATTCACCATTGTACTGAAAATAGGTTGAGGATAGACAGTGTTGGAACAAGGCTACTATATCAGTAGGGAATATATTGGCTATATGGGAGAGAGCTTCATCAACTGGAACCATCGTGAACAAAGACACTATATCAAAACTGACAAGTATGTCATTAGGACCGACAGTAATTTCCCTCAATTTCTCAATGAAGTGTAGAGAGTTTTTAATATGACTCTCAGTTTTGCCTATGTGAGGTTGTAACAAAGAGGCAAGGTGTCTGGCTAGTTCTTGGGTAGGAGCTCCAATTGCGCTGACTATTGGTCTCAAAGAAACATCAGGTTTATGTATCTTTGGTAATCCATATAATCTCGGAGGATAAGCCTCCGTTTCACAAAGATACTTTTTAACTTCTGTAGGAATTGAAGACTGTTTTATCACACGATTGGTGGCATTCAGCACATTCGTTGTGGGATCCTTTTTCAACTTCTTGTATGTGCTGGGTTCCAGGAGATCACTGATCTTGTGATAATCCTCAGAATTCATTAAAACAGTAACATTTCCCTTGTCAGCGGCAACTATAATAACATTCTAGTCTGCATTGATCTCCCGCAATGCCTTCCTTTCCCCTTGAGACAGATTGCTGCTGGGTGGCTTAGCTTTGCGTAATATCCTGGAGGTTTCCATTCTAATTTCATCAGCAGAATATGTTGGTAACTGACGAATTCCTGCCTCTATATTAGCAATAATGTCCTCCACAGGAATCTTGGATGGAGTTATTGCAAAATTCCCTCCTTTAGACAGAACAGAAAGTTCTTCCTTAGACAATTCTTTTTCCGATAAATTAATAACCGTTTGGGAATTGTTTGAAATCGGTGTTTCCTGTCGACCCTCTTGTAGACGATCAAACTTGTCCTTCTGCCTATTGGAAGACACTTCTGCACTAATCTCCATAGATCTAAATGTTAAACTGTCCACTTTGTTCCAATGACAAAACTGCATAGTATTGCTAATAAGTAAATGAAGATTTAGCAGTTGGCCATCACATACCGCCAGTCCTCGTCGTGTCTGATGTATCCGCTCACGTAGTAATGCCAGTTCCATACGAGAATAAATACGGTTAGCTTGTGCCGAATGAAACATTCTTCTCACTTTTAAAAACTTGGGAACTATACCGGTATCACGACAGCGTAGCAGAAAAGAGAGTGAGCAAAGTTGTTGACCTTTGTTCTTGCGTAGGTTCTCCAGTCGTCGTACCCTAGTTGACATTTCCTCCCCGTCAGGACGTCGAATCATTCCATGTAGGCTTTCATGGCCGGCGTCTTTATCAGTAAACTCTTCCGGATTTGAATATTTTTATATTCCCTCTACGAATGCTTCTGGAATTTACAGATTTCAAAAACTGGTAAGTGTACTAATTATTATTATTTCCTTCTTTAGCAGTTTCATACAGGATGTCAGGAATCGTCGACATATTCCCCAAGAAAATCGCTAGTGCTGTGCACATAGCATATTCCCCACCTAATTTATCTATGGCAATGGATAACTGAGTGAAAATATTTTTCTGTTGGCAAGTATCAGTGCGATAATTGAATATTTTTATATTCCCTTTACGAATGCTTTTGGAACTTACAGATTTCAAAAACTGGGAAGTGTACTAATTAATATCATTTCCTTCTTTAGCAGGTTCATAAAGGATGTCTGGAATCGTCGACATATTCCCCAAGAAAATCGCTAGTGCTCTGCACATGGCACATTCTAACACCAAATTTATGCACGGCAATCGATAACTGAGTGGAGATTTGTTTCTGTTTGTAAGTATCAGTGTGATGATTCAATACTTTTATATATTGCTTTACGAATTCTTATGAAGCTTACAGATTTAGGAACAGTGAAGTGTACTAATTAATAGCAATTCCTTTTTTAGCAGGTTCATACAGGCTGTGTGGTAGCGTCGATATAATCTAGAAGTAAATCGCTATTCCTATGCACATAGCGTATTCTATCACCAAGCTTATCTACAGCAATGGATAAGTGAATGACGATTTCTTTCTGTTGGGAAGTTTCATTGCGATGATTGAAAATTTTTATATTCCCTTTACGAATGCTTTTGCAACTTACAAATTTCAAAAACTGCGAGTTGTACTAATTAATTTCATTTCCTCCTTTAGCAGGTTCACAAAGGATGTCAGGAATGGTCGACATATTCCTCAAGAACATCGCTAGTGCTGTGCATATAGCATATTCCCACACCTAATTAATCTACGGCAATGGATAACTTAGTGGAAATTTGTTTCTGTTGGCAAGTATCAGTGCAATGATTGAATATTTAATGTTCCCTCTACGAACGCTTTTGGAACATACAGATTTCAAAAACTGAGAAGGGTACCAACTAATATCATTTCCTTCGTTAGCAGGTTCATACAGGATGTCTGGAGTCGTCGACATATTCCTCAAGAAAACCGCAAGTGCTGTACACATAGCATATTCTCACACCAAATTGATCTACGGCAATCGATAACTGAGTGGAGATTTGTTTCTGTTGGTAAGTATCAGTGCGATGATTGAATATTTTTATATTTTGCTTTACGAATTCTTATGAAACTTACAGATTTAGAAACAGTGAAGTGTACTAATTAATAGCATTTCCTTCTTTATCAGGTTCATACAGGCTGTGTGGTAGCGTCGATATAATCTATAAGAATATCGCTTGTGCTGTGCACAAAGCATATTCTATCACCAAATTTATCTACGGCAGTGGATAAGTGAATGAAGATTCCTTTCTGTTGGCAAGTATCAGTGCGATGATTGAATAGTTTTATATTCCCTTTACGAATGCTTTAGCAATATACAGATTTCAAAAACTGGGAAGTGTACTAATTCACATCATTTCCTTCTTTAGCAGGTTTATACAGGATGTCTGGAATCGTCGACATATTCCCCAAGAAAATCGCTAGTGCTGTGCACATAGCATATTCTCACACTAAATGTATCTACGGCAATCGAAAATAGAGTGAAGATTTGTTTCTGTTGGTAAGTATCAGTGCGATGATTGAATATTTTTATATTTTGCTTTACGAATTCTTATGAAACTTAGAGATTTAGAAACAGTGAAGTGTACGAATTATTAGCATTTCCTTCTTTAGCAGGTTCATACAGGTTGTGTGGTAGCATCGATACAATTTATAAGAAAAACGCTAGTGCTGTGCACATAGCATATTCTATCACCAAATTTATCTATGGCATTGGATAAGTGAATGAAGATTCTTTTCCGTTGGCAAGTATCAGTGCGATGAATGAATATTTTTATATTTTGCCTTACGAATTCTTATGAAAGTTACAGATTTAGAAACAGTGTAGTGTACAAATTAATAGCATTTCCTTCTTTAGCAGGTTCATACAGGCTGTGTGGTAGCGTTGATATAATCTACAAGAAAATCGCTAGTGCTGTGCACATAGCATATTCTATCACAGAATTTATCTACGGCAATGGATAAGTGAATGAAGGCTCCTTTCTATTGGCAAGTATCAGTGCGATGATGTAATACTTTTATATTCCTTTTACGAATGCTATTGGAACTTACAGATTTAAAAAACTGGGAAGTGTACTTATTAGTATCATTTACTTCTTTAGCAGGTTCATACAGGGTGTCTGGAATCGTCGATATATTCCCCAAGAAAATCTCTAGTGCTGTGCACATAGCGAATTGTCACACCTAATTTATCTACAGCAATGGTTAACTGAGTGGAAATTTGTTTCTGTTGGGAAGTATCAGTGCGATGATTGAATATTTTTATATTCCCCTTACGAATTTTTTTGGAACTTACAGGTTCCTAAAACTGGGAAGTTTATTAATTCAAAAAATGCTTCATATAACTCTGAGCACTATTGGACTTAACTACTGAGGTCATCAGTCCCCTAAAACGTAGAACCACTTAAACCTAACTATCCTAAGGATATCACACACATCCAGACCGGAGTCAGGATTCGAACCTGCGACCATAGCGGTCTCACGGATCCAAACTGATGCACTTAGAACCGCAGAGCCACACTGGCCGGCTGTACTAATTAATATCATTTCCTTCTTTAGCAGGTTGATACAGGATGTCTTGAATTGTCGACATATTCGTCAAGCAAATCGCTAGTGCTGTACACATAGCATATTCTCACGCCAAATTTATCTACGGCAATCAATAACTGATTGAAGATTTGTTTCTGTTGGTAAGTATCAGTGCCATGATTGAATATTTTTATATTTTGCTTTACGAATTCTTATGAAACTTACAGATTAAGAAACAGTGAAGTGTACTAATTAATAGCATTTCCTTCTTTAGCAGGTTCATACAGGCTATAGGGCAGCGTGGACATAATCTACAAGAACATAGCTAGTGCTGTGCACATAGCATATTCTATTACCAAATTTGTCTATGGCAATGGATAAGTGAATAACGATTTCTTTCTGTTAGCAAGTATCAGTGTGATGATTGAATATTTTTATATTCCCCTTACGAATGCTTTTGGGACTTACACATCTCAAAAACTGGGAAGTGTACTATTTAATATCATTTCCTTCTTCAGCAGGTTCATACAGGAAGTCTGGAATCGTCGACATATTCCTCAAGAAAATCGCTACTGCTGTGCATATAGCATATTCTCACACCAAATTTATCTATGGCAATCGATAACTCAGTGAAGATTAGTTTCTGTTGGTAAGTATCAGTGCGATGATTGAATATTCTTATATTTTGCTTTACGAATGCTTTTGGAACTTACAGATTCCTAAAACTGGGAAGTGTACTAATTAATATCATTTCCTTCTTTAGCAGTTTCATACAGGACGTCTGGAATCGTCGACATATTCCTCAAGAAAACCGCTAGTGCTGTACACATAGCATATTCTCACATCAAATTTATCTATGGCAATCAATAACTGAGTGAAAATTTGTTTCTCTTGGTAAGTATCAGTGCGATGATGGAATATTTTTATATATTGCATTGTGAATTCTTATAAAACTTACAGATTTTGAAACAGTGAAGTGTACTGATTAGTAGCATTTCCTTCTTTAGTAGCTTCATACAGGCTGTGTGGAAGCGTCGACATAATCTTCAAGAGCATCGCTAGTGCTGTGCACATAGCATAATCTATCACCAAATTTGTCTACGGCAATGGATAAGTGAATGACGATTCCTTTCTGTTGGCAAGTATCAGTGCAATGATTGAATATTTTTATATTCCCTTTACGAATGCTTTTGGAACTTACTGATTTCAGAAACTGTGAAGTGTACTAATTAATAGTTTTTCTTTCTTTAGCAGTTTCATATGGGCTGTGTGGAAGTGTCGACATATTCAATGTGAAAATCGGTAGTGTTGTGCACTTAGCATTTTACCACAGCAAATTTATCTACTGCAATGTACATCTCAGTGAATATTTCTTTCATTTGGTAAGTATGAGTGTGATGATTCAATATATTTATATTTTGCTTTACGAATTATTTTAGAAATTTTAGATTTCAAAAACAGTGAAGTGTACAAATTAATATCAATTCCTACGTTAGCAGGTTCATATGGCATTTGTGGAGGCGTCGACATATTCTACAAGAATATCAATAGTGCTGTGCACATCGCATTTTCCCCCAACATATCTATCTACAGCAAGGGATAGCTGAGTGAATATATCTTTCTGTTGGTAAGTATAAGTGCGATTTTTGAATATTTTACATTTTGTTTTACGAATTCTTTTGGTACTTAGCGACTTCAGAAACTGTGAAGTCTACTAATTAATAGCATTTCTTTCTTTAGGATGTTCATACAGGATGTGTGGAAGCGTAGACATGTTATACAAGAAAATGGGTAGTGCTGTGCACATAGCATATTCACACACAAAATTTATCTATGGCAATGGATATCTGATAGAAGATTTCTGTCTGTTGGTAAGTATCAGTGCGATGATCGAATAGTTTTGTGTTTTGCTTTCCGAATTATTTTGGAATTTACACATTTCTGAAACTGTTAAGTGTTCTAAGTAAAAGCATTTCCTTCTTTAGCAGGTTCATATATTCTGTGTGGAAGCGTCAACATATTCTAAAGAAAATCGCTAGTGCCTTTGAACATTGCATATTCTCACAGCTTATTTATCTACAGCACTGGATAAATGAGAAATGATTTCTATCTGTTGGTAAGTTTCACAGCAATGTTTGAATATTTTTGAGATTAGCTTTAGGAATTCTTTTCGAAATTCTAGATCTCATAAATTGTTATGTGTACTAATTGATATGACTTCCTTCATCAGCATGTTCATATGGCATGTGTGGAAGCGTCGATATATTCTACAAGAAAGTCGATGGTGCTGTGCACATTGCATATCCTCACACCAAATTTACCTACACCTATGGATATCTGAGTGAAGATTTCTTTCTGTTTTTAAGTATTAGTGCGATGATTGAGTATTTTTAAATTTTGATTTACGAATTTATTAGGAACTTACAGAATTCCAAAAGTGTGATGTGTACTAAGTAACAGCATTTCCTTCGTTGGCAGATTCATATGGCATGTGTGGAAGGGTCGATATATTCTACAAGAATATCGCTAGTGCTGTGCACATACCATATTCCCACACCATATTTTTCTACGGCAATGGATAACTGAGTTAATATTTCTTTGTTTTAGTAAGAATCAGTGCGATGATAGAATATTTTTATATTTTGCTTTACAATTTCTATTGGAATTCACAGCTTTCATAAATTGTGAAGTGTACTAATTAATAGCATTACCTTACCTAGCAGGTTCATATAGGATGTTGGCAGCGTCGACATATTCTACAAGTTAATCTTTAGTGCTGTGCATGTAGCATATTCGCACACCAAATTTATTTACGGCAGTGGATAACTGAGTGAAAGTTCTTTCTCTTGGTAAGTATCAGTGCGATGATTCAATATATTTTAATATTTAGCTTTAGGAATTCTTTTGGAAATTCCAGATTTCAGAAACTGTGAAATGTACTAACATATATCATTTCCTTCATTTGCGGATTCATATGACATGTGTGGAAGCATCGACATATTCTGCAAGAAAATCGGTAGTGGTGCGCACATAGCATATTCCCACACGAAATTTATCAATGGCAAATGATAACTGAGTGAATATTTCTTTCTTTTGGTAAGTATCAGTGCAATGATTGAACATTTTTCAATTTTGCTTTACGAATTATTTTGGCAATTACCGATTTCAGAAACTGTGAAGTGTACTAATTAATATCATTTCCTTCGATGGCAGTTTTATATAGCATGTGTGGAAGTGTCGACATATTCTACAAGAAAATCACTAGTCCTGTGCATGAGGCATATTCTCACAGCAAATACGGATAAGTAAGTGAAGATTTCTTTCTGTTGGTAAGTACCAGTGCGATGCTTGAATATTTTTATATTTAGCTTTACTAATTCTTTTGGAAATTACAGATATCTGAAACTGTGAAGTTTTCTAATTAATAGCATTTTCCTATTTAGCAGTTTCATACAGGATGTGTGGAAGCGTCGACATTTTCTACAAGAAAGTCGCTACTGCTGTGCACATAGCATATTCTCACACCAAGTTTATCTATGGCAAAGGATAACTGAGTGAAGATTTCTTTCTGTTGCTACGAATGAGTGATATGATTGAACATATTGTATATTTAGCTTTAGGAATTCTTTTATAACTTACAGATTTTAAAAACCGTGGAGTGTGCTAATTAATAGCATTTCCTTCTTTAGCAGGTATGTACAGGAAGTGTGGAAGCGTCGACATATTCTACAAGAACATCGCTAGTGCTGTGCACATAGCATATTCTCACACCAAATATGAATAACTGAGGGAAGATTTCTTTCTGTTCGTAAGTACCCGTGCGATGCTTGAATATTTTTATATTTAGCTTTACTAATTCTTTTGGAATGTACAGATATCTAAAATTGTGAAGTGTACTAATTAATTGTATTTCCTTCTTTAGTGGGTTCATATAGCATGTGCACAAGCGTCCATATATTTTACAAGAATATCGCTAGTTCTGTGCATTTAGCATTTTTTGACACCAAATTTATCTTTGGCAATGGATAACTGAGTGAAGATTACTTTCTGTTGGTAAGTATCAGTGCGGTGATTGAAGGTTTTTATGTTTTGCTTTACGAATTTTTTTGGAACATACAGATTTCCGTAACTGTTAAGTGTTCTTATTAATATCATTTCCCATGTTAGCAGGTTCATACAGGACGTGTAGAAATGTCGACATATTCGAAAAGAAAATCGCTAGTGCTGTGTACATAGCATATTCTCACACTAAATTTATCTACGGCAAAGGATAACAGAGTGAAGATTTCTTTCCGTTGGTAAGTATCAGTGCCATGATTGAATATTTTTGTGTTTACCTTTAGGATTTAATTTCGAAATTACAGATTTCAGAAACTGTGAAGTGTTCTAATTAATAGCATTTCGTTCCTTAGAGGTTAATACACAATGTGTGGAAGCATCTACATATTCTACAAGAATACGGAAGTGGTGTGCACATACCATATTCGCATGACAAATTTATCTACGGCAAAGGATACCTGAGTGAAGATTTCTACCATTGGTAATGTCAGTGCGATGATTGAAAATTTTTACATTTCGCTTTACGAATTATTTTGGATACTGCAGATTTCATAAACTGTGAAGTGTACTAATTAATATCATTTCCTTTGTTAGCTGGATCATATGGCGTTTGTGGAAGCGTCGACATATTCTACAAGAAAATCACTAGTGCTGCGCCCATAGCATATTTTCACACGAAATTTATCAACTGCAATGGATAACTGGGCAAAGATTACTTTCTGTTGGTAAGAGTCAGTGAAACGATTCAATATTTTTATATTCAGCTTTTTGAATTCTTTTGGCATTTACAGATTTTAAAAACCGTGAGGTGTACTAATTAATAGCATTTCCTTCCTTTGCAGGTTCATACATGATGCGTGGTAGCGTCGGCATATTCTACAAGAAAATTGCTAGTGCAGTGCACATAGCATATTCCCAAACCATATTTATCTATGGCATTGGATAACTGAGTGAATATTTCTTTCTTTTGGTAAGTATCAGTGTCATGATTGAATATATTTTTATTTTGCTTTACAAATTATTTTGGAAACTACAGATTTCAGAAACTACGAAGTGTACTAGTTAATAACATGTCCTTCTTTCGAAGGTTCATACAGAATGATTGGAAGCGTCGACATATTCTACAAAAAAATCGGTTGCGCTGTGCACATAGATTATTCTCACACCAAATTAATCTACGGCAATGGATAACTGAATGAAGATTTCTTTCTGTTGGAAGTATCAGTGCAATGCTTGAATATTTGTATATTTAGCTTTAGGAAGTGTTTTGGAACTTACAGACTTCAGAAACTGAGAAGTGTACTAATTAATAGCATCTCATTCCTTCGCAGGTTCATACAGGATGTGTGGAAGAGTCGTTATATTCTATAAGAAAACGCCAGTGCTGAGCACGTAGCATTTTCCTTCATAAAATTTATCTATGTCAATGGATAACTAAGTCAATATTTCTTTCTTTTGGTAACTATCAGTGCTATGCTTGAATATTATTATTTTGCTTTCCGAATTCCCCTGGAACTTATTGATATCTGAAAGTGTGAAGTGTACTAATTAATAGCATTTCTTTCTTTAGCAGGTTCATACACCATGTGTGGAAACGTCGACATATTCTACAATAAAATCGATAATGCTCTGCACATAGCATTTTCCCACACAAAATTTATCTACGGCAATGGATAACTGAGTCAATATTTCTTTCTTTTGGTAAGTATCAATGCGATGATTAAATATTTTTATTTTGCTTTACGAATTCTTTGGAACTTACAGATATCTGAAACTGTGAAGTTTCCTAATTAATAGCATTACCTTCTTTATCAGGTTCATACAGGATGTGTGGAAACGACGACATATTCTACAATAAAATTGATAATTCTCTGCACATAGCACCTTCCCACACCAAATTACCTAAGGCAATGGATAACTGAGTCAATATTTCTTTCTTTTGGTAAGTATCAGTGCGATGATTGAGTAATAATATTTTGCTTTACAAATTCTTTTGGAACTTACCGATATCTGAAAGTGTGATGTGTAATAAGTAATAGCACTTCATTCTTTAGCAGGTTCATACAGCTTGTGTGGAAGCGTCGACATATTGTACAAGAAAATCGCAAGTGCTGTGCACATAGGATTTTCCCACACAAAACTTATCTACGGCAATGGATAAATGAGTCAATAATTCTTTCTTTTGGGAAGTATCAGTGCGATGATTGAATATTTTTATTTCACTTTAAGAATTCTTTTGGTAATTTCAGATTTCAGACTCTGAAGTGTGCTTATTAATAACATTTGCTTTGTTAGCAGGTTCATATGGCATGTGTGGAACCGTCAACATGCTCTACAAGATAATCGCTAGTGCTGTGCACATAGCATTTTCCCACACAAAATTTATCTATGGCAATGGATGATTGATCAATTTCTTTTTTGGAAAGTATCAGTGCGATGATTGAATATTTTTACTTTGCGTTACGAACTGTTATGGAAATTACATTTTCAGAAAGTGTGAAGTGTACTAATTAATAGCATTTTCTTCGTTAGTTGGTTTATATAGCATTTGTGGAAGGGTCGACATATTCTACAAGCAAATCGCTTGTGTTGTGCACATAGCATATTCTCACACCAAATTTATCTACTGCAATGGATAACTGAATGAATAATCTTTCTGTTGGAGAGTACCAGTACGATGATTGAATATTTTTGTATTTAGCTTTTGGAATTATTTTGGAGCTTACAGATTTCAGAAACTAAGGCATGTACTAATTAATACCATTGCCTTCGTTACCAGGTACATACAGGATGTGTGGAAGCGTCGACATATTTTACAAGAAAATCGGTAGTGCTGTGCACATAGCATTTTCCCACACCTAATTTTTATACAGCAATGGATAACTGAGCCAATATTTCTTTCCTTTGGTCAGTATAAGTGTGAAGATTAAATATTTTTATTTTTTGCTTTACGAATTATTATAGAAATTACAGATTTTAGAAACTGTGACATGCACTTATTAATAGCATTTCCTTCATTAGCAAGTTCATGTGGCATGTGTGGAAGCGTCGACATTTTCGAAAAGAAAATCGCTAGTGCTGTGCACATAGCATATTCTCACACCAAACTTATCTATGGCAATAGATAACTGAATGAAGATTTCTTTCTGTCGGAAAGTACCAGCGTGTTGATTGAATATTTTTATATTTTGCTTGAGGAATTCTTTTGGAGCTTACAGATTTCAGAATCTGAGGCGTATACTAATTAATAGCATTTGCTTCTTTCGCAGGTTCAAACAGGATGTGTGGAAGCGTCGACATATTTTAAAACAAAATCGCTACTGCTGTGCACGTAGCATATTCTCACACCAAATTTATCTACGGCACATGATAACTGAATGAAGATTTTTTTCTGTTCAGAAGTATCAGTGCGATGATTGAAAATTTTTACATTTAGCTTTAGGAATTCTTTTGGAACTTACAAATTACAGATATTGAGAAGTGTACTAATTAATAGCATTTCCTTTCTTCGCAGGTTCATACAGGATGTGTGGAACCGTCGTTATATTCTATTATAAAACGCTAGTGCTGTGCACATAGCATTTTCCGACACAAAATTTATCTACGGCAATGGATAACTGAGTCAATATTTCTTTCTTCTGGTCTGCATCAGCGCGATGATTAAAAACTTTTATTTATTGTTTTACGAATTATTATAGAAATTACAGATTTTAGAATCTGTGATGTGTACTTATTAATAGCATTTCCTTCGTTAGCAGGTTCATGTGGCAGGTGTCGAGGCGTCAACATATTCTACGAGAAAATCGCTAGTGCTGTGGACGTAGCATTTTCCCACACAAAATTTTTCTACGGCAATGAAAACTGAGTCAATATTTCTTTCTTTTGTTAAGTATCTGTGCGATGATTGAGTATTATTATTTGTCTTTACGAATACTTTTGAAACTTACAGATATCTGAAGCTGTGACATGTACTAATTTATTGCATTTCCTTCTTTAGCTGGTTCATACAAGATGTTTGGTAGCGTCGACATATTCTACAAGAAAATCGCTAGTGGTTTGCACACAGCATTTTCCACACAAAACTTATCCTCGACAGTGGATGACTGAGTCAATATTTCTTTCTTTTGGTAAGTATCAGTGCGATGATTGAATATTTTTATTTTGCTTTACGATATATTTTGGAAATTAGATACTTCAGAAACTGTGTAGTATACTAATTAATAGCATTTCCTTCGTTGGCAGGTTCATATAACATGTGTGGAAGCGTCAACATATTTTTAAACAAAATCGCTACTGCTGTGGACGTTGCATATTCTCACACCAAATTTATCTACGGCACATGATAACTGAATGAAGAATTTTTCTGTTGAGAAGTATCAGTGCGATGATGTAAGTTTTTACATTTAGCTTTAGGAAATCTTTTGGAACTTACAAATTTCAGATATTGAGAAGGGTACTAATTAATAGCTTATCCTTCTTTAGCAGGTTCATACAGGATGTGTGGGCACGTCGACGTATTCTAATGAGAAAATCGCTAGTGCTTTGGACATAGCATTTTCCACACAAAACTTATCTACAGCAATGGATACCTGAATCAAAATTTTCTTCTTTTGGTAAAAAGCAGTGCGATGATTGAATATTTTTATTTTGCTTTACGAATTATTTTGGAAATTACAGATTTCAGAAACTGTGAAGAGTACGAGTTAATAACATTTTCTTCGTCAGCAGATTCATATGGCATTTGTAGAATCGTCGACATATTCTACAAGACAATCGCTAGTGCTGTTCACGTTGCATTTTCCCACACTAAAATTATCTGCGGCAGTGGAAATCTGAGTCAATATTTCTTTCTTTTGGTAAGTATCAGTGCGGTGATTAAATATTATTACTTTGCCTGACATATTCTATGGAACTCTCAGATATCTGAAATTGTGATGTGTACTAATTAATAGCATTTGCTTCTTTTGCAGGTTCATACAGGATGTGTGGAAGTGTCGATATATTCTAAAACAAAATCGCTAGTGCTGTGCACATAGCATATTGTCACACCAAATCTGTCTGCGGCAATGGATAACTGAATGTAGATTACTTACTGTTGAAAAGTACCTGTGCGATGATTTGAAACAAAATTTGTATACGGCAATGGATAACTGAGTCAATACTTCCTTCTTTTGGTAAGTATTAGTGCGATAATTGTATATTATTATTTTGCTTTACGAATTCTTTTGGAACTTACAGATATCTGAAAGTGTGAAGAGTACTAATTAATAGCATTTCCTCCTATAGCAGTTTCATACAGGATGTGTGGAAGCGTCGACATATTCGACAAGAAAATCGCAAGTGCTGTGCACATAGGATTTTCCCACACAAAACTTATCTACGGCAATGGATAAATGAGTCAATAATTCTTTCTTTTGGGAAGTATCAGTGCGATGATTGAATATTTTTATTTCACTTTAAGAATTCTTTTGGTAATTTCAGATTTCAGACTCTGAAGTGTGCTTATTAATAACATTTGCTTTGTTAGCAGGTTCATATGGCATGTGTGGAACCGTCAACATGCTCTACAAGATAATCGCTAGTGCTGTGCACATAGCATTTTCCCACACAAAATTTATCTATGGCAATGGATGATTGATCAATTTCTTTTTTGGAAAGTATCAGTGCGATGATTGAATATTTTTACTTTGCGTTACGAACTGTTATGGAAATTACATTTTCAGAAAGTGTGAAGTGTACTAATTAATAGCATTTTCTTCGTTAGTTGGTTTATATAGCATTTGTGGAAGGGTCGACATATTCTACAAGCAAATCGCTTGTGTTGTGCACATAGCATATTCTCACACCAAATTTATCTACTGCAATGGATAACTGAATGAATAATCTTTCTGTTGGAGAGTACCAGTACGATGATTGAATATTTTTGTATTTAGCTTTTGGAATTATTTTGGAGCTTACAGATTTCAGAAACTAAGGCATGTACTAATTAATACCATTGCCTTCGTTACCAGGTACATACAGGATGTGTGGAAGCGTCGACATATTTTACAAGAAAATCGGTAGTGCTGTGCACATAGCATTTTCCCACACCTAATTTTTATACAGCAATGGATAACTGAGCCAATATTTCTTTCTTTTGGTCAGTATAAGTGTGAAGATTAAATATTTTTATTTTTTGCTTTACGAATTATTATAGAAATTACAGATTTTAGAAACTGTGACATGCACTTATTAATAGCATTTCCTTCATTAGCAAGTTCATGTGGCATGTGTGGAAGCGTCGACATTTTCGAAAAGAAAATCGCTAGTGCTGTGCACATAGCATATTCTCACACCAAACTTATCTATGGCAATAGATAACTGAATGAAGATTTCTTTCTGTCGGAAAGTACCAGCGTGTTGATTGAATATTTTTATATTTTGCTTGAGGAATTCTTTTGGAGCTTACAGATTTCAGAATCTGAGGCGTATACTAATTAATAGCATTTGCTTCTTTCGCAGGTTCAAACAGGATGTGTGGAAGCGTCGACATATTTTAAAACAAAATCGCTACTGCTGTGCACGTAGCATATTCTCACACCAAATTTATCTACGGCACATGATAACTGAATGAAGATTTTTTTCTGTTCAGAAGTATCAGTGCGATGATTGAAAATTTTTACATTTAGCTTTAGGAATTCTTTTGGAACTTACAAATTACAGATATTGAGAAGTGTACTAATTAATAGCATTTCCTTTCTTCGCAGGTTCATACAGGATGTGTGGAACTGTCGTTATATTCTATTATAAAACGCTAGTGCTGTGCACATAGCATTTTCCGACACAAAATTTATCTACGGCAATGGATAACTGAGTCAATATTTCTTTCTTCTGGTCTGCATCAGCGCGATGATTAAAAACTTTTATTTATTGTTTTACGAATTATTATAGAAATTACAGATTTTAGAATCTGTGATGTGTACTTATTAATAGCATTTCCTTCGTTAGCAGGTTCATGTGGCAGGTGTCGAGGCGTCAACATATTCTACGAGAAAATCGCTAGTGCTGTGGACGTAGCATTTTCCCACACAAAATTTTTCTACGGCAATGAAAACTGAGTCAATATTTCTTTCTTTTGTTAAGTATCTGTGCGATGATTGAGTATTATTATTTGTCTTTACGAATACTTTTGAAACTTACAGATATCTGAAGCTGTGACATGTACTAATTTATTGCATTTCCTTCTTTAGCTGGTTCATACAAGATGTTTGGTAGCGTCGACATATTCTACAAGAAAATCGCTAGTGGTTTGCACACAGCATTTTCCACACAAAACTTATCCTCGACAGTGGATGACTGAGTCAATATTTCTTTCTTTTGGTAAGTATCAGTGCGATGATTGAATATTTTTATTTTGCTTTACGATATATTTTGGAAATTAGATACTTCAGAAACTGTGTAGTATACTAATTAATAGCATTTCCTTCGTTGGCAGGTTCATATAACATGTGTGGAAGCGTCAACATATTTTTAAACAAAATCGCTACTGCTGTGGACGTTGCATATTCTCACACCAAATTTATCTACGGCACATGATAACTGAATGAAGAATTTTTCTGTTGAGAAGTATCAGTGCGATGATGTAAGTTTTTACATTTAGCTTTAGGAAATCTTTTGGAACTTACAAATTTCAGATATTGAGAAGGGTACTAATTAATAGCTTATCCTTCTTTAGCAGGTTCATACAGGATGTGTGGGCACGTCGACGTATTCTAATGAGAAAATCGCTAGTGCTTTGGACATAGCATTTTCCACACAAAACTTATCTACAGCAATGGATACCTGAATCAAAATTTTCTTCTTTTGGTAAAAAGCAGTGCGATGATTGAATATTTTTATTTTGCTTTACGAATTATTTTGGAAATTACAGATTTCAGAAACTGTGAAGAGTACGAGTTAATAACATTTTCTTCGTCAGCAGATTCATATGGCATTTGTAGAATCGTCGACATATTCTACAAGACAATCGCTAGTGCTGTTCACGTTGCATTTTCCCACACTAAAATTATCTGCGGCAGTGGAAATCTGAGTCAATATTTCTTTCTTTTGGTAAGTATCAGTGCGGTGATTAAATATTATTACTTTGCCTGACATATTCTATGGAACTCTCAGATATCTGAAATTGTGATGTGTACTAATTAATAGCATTTGCTTCTTTTGCAGGTTCATACAGGATGTGTGGAAGTGTCGATATATTCTAAAACAAAATCGCTAGTGCTGTGCACATAGCATATTGTCACACCAAATCTGTCTGCGGCAATGGATAACTGAATGTAGATTACTTACTGTTGAAAAGTACCTGTGCGATGATTTGAAACAAAATTTGTATACGGCAATGGATAACTGAGTCAATACTTCCTTCTTTTGGTAAGTATTAGTGCGATAATTGTATATTATTATTTTGCTTTACGAATTCTTTTGGAACTTACAGATATCTGAAAGTGTGAAGAGTACTAATTAATAGCATTTCCTCCTATAGCAGTTTCATACAGGATGTGTGGAAGCGTCGACATATTCGACAAGAAAATCGCAAGTGCTGTGCACATAGCATTTTCCCACTTAAAATTTATCTACGGCAATGGATTACTGAGTGAAGATTCCTGTCTGTTGGTGAGTACCATTGCGATGATTGATTATCTTTATGTTTAGCTTTAGGAATTCTTTTGGAACTTACAGCTTTCTGAAACTGAGAAGTGTACTAATTAATAGCATTTCCTTCCTTTGCAGGTTCATACAGGATGTGTGGAAGCATCGTTATATTCTATAAGAAAATCGCTAGTGCTTTGCACATAGCATTTTCGAACACCAAATTTATCTACGGCAATGGATAACTGACTGAGGTTTTCTTTCTGTTGGAAAGTATCAGTGCAATGATTGAATATTTTCATATTTAGCTTCAGTAATTCTTGTGGAACTTACAGATTTCAGAAACTGAAAAGTGTACTAATTAATAGCATTTCCTTCTTTCGCAGGTTCATACAGGATGTGTTGCAGCATTGTTATATTATATAAGAAAATCGCTAGTGCTAAGCGCATACCATTTTCCCACTCAAAATTTATCTACAGCAGTGGATAACTGAGTGAATATTTCTGTCTGTTGATAAGTACCTTTGTGATGATTGTTTATCTTTATATTTTGCTTTAGGAATTCTTTTGCAACTTACAGATTTCAGAAACTGAGCAGTGTACTAATTAATAGCATTTGCTTGTTTAGCAGGTTCATACAGGATGCATGGATGTGGCGACATATTCTACAATAAATCGTTAGTGCAGTGCACTAATTAATAACATTTCCTTTTTTGACAGGTTTATGCACGATGTGTGGAGGCATCGACATATTCTACTAGAAAATGGCTTGTGCTATGCATATAGCAACCTACTACACTAAATTTATATACTGAAAGGAATAACTGAGACAATATTTCTTTCTTTTGGTAAGTATCAGTGCAATGATTGAAAATTTTTATTTTGGTTTTCGAATTATTTAGGAAATTACAGATTTCAGAAACTGTGAATTGCAATAATTAATAGCACTTCCATTGATAGCAGGTTCATATGGCATGTGTGGAAGTGTCGACATATTCCACAAGAAAATCGCTAGTGCTGTGCATGTAGCATATTCTCACACCAAATTTATCTACGGCAATGGATAACTGAGTGAATATTTCTTTCTTTTCGTAAGTATCAGTGCGATGAGTGAATATTTTTATTTTGCTTTACGAATTATTTTAGAAACTGTGGATTTCAGGAATTGTGAATTGTACTAATTAATATTATTTCCTTTGTTAGCAGGTTCATATGGCATGTGTGGAAGCGTCGACATATTCTACCTGAAAATCGCTAGTTCTGTGCATATAGCATTCTCCCAAACCAATATTATCTACAGCAATGGATAACTGTGTGAAGATTTCTTTCTGTTTTTATGTATCAGAGCGATGACTGAATATTTTTATATTTAGCTTTAGGAATTCTTTTGGAACTCACAGTTTTCAGACACTGTGAAGTGTACTAATTAATAGCATTTGACTCTTTAGCAGTTTTATACAGGACATATGTAAGCATCAACGTATACTACAAGGCTATCACTAGTGCAGTGCACATAGCATTTTCACACACCAAATTTATCTACAGCGTTGGATAACTGAGTGAAGATCTCGTTCAAATGGTAAGTATGAGTGCGATGATCGAATATTTTTTGTATTTTGGTTTACAAATTATTTTGGAAACTACAGATTTCAGAGACTGTGAGTTGTACTAATTAATATCATTTCCTGCGTTAGCAGGTTCAAATGGCATATGTGGAATCATCGACATATTTTTCAAGAAAGTCGCTAGTGCTGTGAATGTAGCATTTTCTCAGACCAAATTTATCTACAGCAATAGATAACTGAGTGAAGATACTTACTGTTGGTGAGTATCAGTGTGATGATTGAATATTTTTATATTATGCTTTACCTATTATTTTGAGAATTACAGTTTTCAGAAACTGTGAAGTGTACTAATTAGTATCATTTCCTTCGTTAGGTGGAGCTGTGAACATAGCATATTCTCAGACCTAATTTATTTCAGGCAATGGAAAACTGAGTGAAGATTTCTTTCTTATGTAGATATAAGTGCGATGATTGAATATTTTTATATTTTGCTTTACGAATATTTTTGGAAATTACAGATTTCAGAAATTGTCAGATGTACTAATTAATATCACTTCCTTATTTAGCAGGTTCATAGAGGTTGTGTGGAAGGGTCGACATATTCTACAAGAAACCGCTAGTGCTGTGCACACAGGAATTTCTCACACCAAATTTATCTACGGCAATGGATAACTGTGTGAATGTTTCTCTCTTTTGGTACGTTCAGTGCGATGATTGAATATTTTTATATTTTGCTTTACTAATTATTTTGGAAACTAGAGATATCAGAAACTGTGACTTGTATCAGTTAATATCGGTTCCTTTGTTAGCATGTTCATATGGCATGTAAGGAAGCGAAGACTTATTCCACAAGAAAATCGCTAGTACTGTGCACATAACATTTCTCACAGCAGATTTGTTAATGGCAATGGATTAATGAGTGAAGATTTCGTTCTGTTGGTAAGTACCAGTGCGATGATTGAATATTTTCCTATTTAGCTTAGGAATTCTTTTGGAACTTACAGATTTCAGAAACTGTGAAGTGTACTAATTAATAGTGTTTGATTCTTTAGGAGGTTCGTACAGGAGGTGTGGAGGCATCGATGTATACTACAAGACTATCGCTAGTGCAGTGCACTTAGCATATTCCCACGCCAATTTTATCCACTGCAATCGATAACTGAGTGAATTTTATTTTCTGTTGTTACGTATCAGTGTGCTGATTGAATATCTTTATATTTAGCTTTAGGAATTCTTTGGGAACTGACAGATTTCAGAAAATGTTATGTGTACTAATTAATAGCATTTCATTCGTTAACAGGTTCATACTGGACATGTGGAACCAGCGACGTATACAACAAGACTATCACTAGTGCAGTGCACATTGCATTTTCACACACCACATTGATCTACGGCAATGGATAACTGTGGGACGATTTCTTTCTGATTGTAAGTATCAGTGCGATGAATGAATATTTTTATATTTTGCTTTACGAATTATTTTGGAAACTACAGATTTCAGAAACTGTGAATTGTACTAATTAATATCATTTCCTTCGTTAGCAGGTTCATATGGCATATGTGGAATCATCGACATATTTTTCAAGAAAGTCGCTAGTGCTGTGAACGTAGCATTTTCTCAGACCAAATTTATCTAGAGCAATAGATAACTGAGTGAAGATTTCTTACTGTTGGTGAGTATCAGTGTGATGATTGAATATTTTTATATTATGCTTTACCTATTATTTTGAGAATTACAGTTTTCAGAAACTGTGAAGTGTACTAATTAGTATCATTTCCTTCGTTAGTAGAATCATATTGCATGTGTGGAAGCATTGACATATTTTACAAGAAAATCGCTAGTGCTGTACACATAGCATATTCTCACAGCAATTATATCTACGGCAGTGGATACCGGAGAGAAGATTTCTTACTATTGGTAAGTATCAGTGCAATGATAAATATTATAGTATTTAGCTTTAGGAGTAATTGTGGAACTCACAAATTTTAGAAGTGTGATGTGAACTAATTAAAATCATTTCATTCTTTAGCAGGTTCATACAGGACGTGTGGAAGAATCGACGTATGCTACAAGACTATCACTAGTGCAGTGCACTTAGTATTTTCCCACACCAATTTTATCTACGGCAATGTATAACTGAGTGAAGATATCTTTCTGTTGATAATTATCAGTGCAATGATTGAATATTTTTATATTTCGCTATACGAATTGTTTTATAAACTACAAATTTCAGAAGCTGTGTATTGTAATATTTAAACATTTCCTTCGTTAGCAGGTTCATATGGCATATGTGTAAGCAGCAACATATTTTACAAGAAAATCACTAGTGCTGTGCACATAGTATATTCTCATACCAAATTTATTTAAGACGATGGATAACTGAGTGGAGGTTTCCTTCTGTTGGTAAGTATCGCTGTGATGATTAAATATTTTTATATTTTTCTTTACGAATTATTTTGGACATTACAGAATTCAGAACTTGTGGGGTGTACTAATTACTATCATTTCCTTCTTTTGCAGGTTCATACAGGATGTGTGGAAGCGTCGACGTATTCTACGAGAAAACCACTAGTGCTGTGCATATAGCAATTTCCCAGACCAAATTTATCTACAGCATTGGATAACTCAGTGAATATTTATTTCTTTTGGTAAGTATCAGTTCGATGATAGAATATTTTTATATTTTACTGTACGAATTGTTTTGGTAATTACAGATTTCAGCAATTGTGAGATGAACTAATTAATATCATTTCTTTCTTTAGCAGGTTCATAGAGGATGTGTGGAAGTGTCGACATATTCTACAAGAAAATCGCCAGTGCTGTGCACACAGGAATTTTGCACACCAAATGTATCAACGGCAATGGATAACT
This sequence comes from Schistocerca americana, assembly GCF_021461395.2. NCBI lineage: Eukaryota > Metazoa > Arthropoda > Insecta > Orthoptera > Acrididae > Schistocerca > Schistocerca americana. The sequence goes on along the minus strand of NC_060122.1, from coordinate 764,677,149 downwards.
GAGTGAATATTTCTTTCTTTTGGTAAGCATCAGTGCAATGATTGAATACTTTTATATTTAGCTTTTGGAACTCTTTTGGAACTAACAGATTTCAGAAAGTGGGATTTGTAATAATTAATATCATTTTCTTCATTAGCTGGTTCACATGGCATGTGTGGATGCATCGACATAATCCACAAGAAAATCGCTAGTGCTGTGCACATAGGATAATCTCACACCAAATTTATGTACGGCAATGGACAACTGAGTGAATATTTCGTTCTTTTTGTAAGTATCAATGGGATGATTGAATATTTTTATATTTTGCTTTACGAATTGCTTTGCTAATTACAGATTTTGGAAATTGTGAGGTGTACTAATTAATATCATTTCCTTCTTTAGCAGGTTTGTAGAGGGTGTGTGGAAGCGTCGACTTATTCTACAAGAAAATAGCGTGTACTGTGCACACAGGAATTTCCCACATTAAATGTATCTACGGCAATGGATAACTGAGTGAATATTTCTCTCTTTTTGTATGTATCAATGCGATGATGGAATATTTTTATTTTTAGCTTGAAGTCTATTTTAACTTACAGATTCCTGAATTACGGAATTGTACTAAGTAATATCATTTCCTCCATTAGCAGGTTCATAGAGGATGTGTGGAAGCGTCGACATATTTTACAAGAAAATCGCTAGTGCTGTCCAGATTGCATATTCTGACAACAAAGACATCTACGGCAATGGATAGCTGAGTTTATACTTCTTTCTTTATTTTCCGTCTTGGAATTATTTTGGAAATTACAAATTTCAGAAATTGTGAGATGTACTAATCAATATCATTTCCTTCTTTAGCAGGTACATACAGGATGTGTGGAAGCGTCGATATATTCCAAAAGCAAATCGCTAGTGCTGTGCACATAGTACATTCTCACAGCAAATTTATCTACGGAATTAGGTAACTGAGTGTATACTTGTTTCTTTTGGTAAGTATCAGTGCGATGATTAAATATTTTTATATTTTGCTTTACGAATTGTTTTCGGAACTACAGATTCAGAAACTGTGAAAGTTCTTATTAATAGCATTTCCTCTTTAGCAGGTTCATACAGGATGTTTGGAAGCGACGACATATTCTACAAGAAAATCGCTAGTGCTGTGCACATTGCATATTCTCACACCAAATTTATGTACGGCAATTTATAGCTGAGTGAATATTTCTTTCTTTTGGTAAGTATCGGTGAAATGTGTGTATATTTTTATTATATTTTGCTTTACGAATTATTTTGGAAAATACAGATTTCAGAAATTGTGAGGTGTACTAATCAATATCAGCACTACTTTAGCAGGTTCTACGGGATGTGTGGAAGTGTCGACATATTCTACAAGAAAATCGCTAGTGCTGTGCACATAGCATATCCTCATACGATAATTATCTATGGCATTGGATAACTGAGTGAAGATTTATTTCTGTTGGTAGGTATCAGTGCTATGTTTGAGAATTTTTATATTTAGCTTTAGTAATAGTTTTAGAACTTACAGATTCCAGAAACTGTGAAGCGTACTAATTATTAACATTTCCTTCTTTAGCAGGTTCATAGAGGATGTGTGGAAGTGTCGAGATCAGGGGCGGCTTGTGGTTTCTATACTGGGGAAGGCTGCGGCATTTATCGATCAGAGCCAATATAGACCTCGGGTTACGCTACAGATTAGTCTGACATAAACAACTAAGAATTCAGGTGGAGGGGGTGGGCAGATCACTCTCTACCCATAATTTTACGTACTGTATCTTCTATAATCAGGTATTAAATATCATTAGAAGCTAACTTCGAGTTATAATCTTTGGTAAGTGTTTGTATACGTCATCATTACATTTTCTGACACTTTGCAGCAAATCATATGGAAAGACGCGTTTCGGAGAGATCTTTAATGCGGGTCTGGATGCACCAAGTTCTTTCACTTTCATTCTATGGCCGTGTTCCAAGTTTTTACCTATTAAATTGCACACTGAATTCATATTGCGCTTGTTTCACACTTGCGGTATGTCGCAGATATTCACCAGCAAGTAAAACTCACTAAAATCTTGCAAAATATACTCCGAAAAAGAAACTTGCAAATATTACACGGTATCAACAAAAGCAGTCAGCATCAGCAAGCAAGGAAAGTAAAGTAAAGGGGACAAATTTCGAGCGCCTTGTCCTCTAACCACTTATGAAACTCTCGTTAGATGGCAGTACTGGTATGTTACTGTAGTGTAGTGCACTCTGGCGGGATATTTGCAAACTTGTTCTAAATGTGGATGAAATAGTCAATGGCAGAAACGAAAAACAACTATGTAAAACTTTATCAAAACAATAATACTAAACATCGATTAATGACGCATCGAAGCGTAGTAGAGATGTGCAGAGACAGAGATTGGATAGCGAAGTTTCGGCCACTCCGCATTCCTTTATTACATAGATAGTGGAACCTGAAAAATGTGTGGTGGTTGGTATGACACCCTTAGGCTGAAAGCTCTGAGCCTTCGGGTCGCCCATAAAGAGCAGTACTATGTAGAAGCCACGCCCCCTAACCGCTACTACATACAGCTTACGGACGTTCCAAGGCGCAGCCTAAACATTACTAACCGTTCGGAAAACATCTATCGATACAAACAGTTCCAAAAACGTTGACCGCCGTTATTTTAATCGGAATGGGAAATATGCGATATTCGTCCTGATAATTTAAATTATGTAATACGTTCTTGGGAAATTTACTTTAACGTATATTTTGGGGTGGCTCCGCCTCAAAGCCTTTAATTACGAGCCGCGCCTGGTCGAGATATTCTACAAGAAAATCGCTAGTACTGTCCACATAGATTATTCTCACACCATATTTACCTACAGCAATGGATAACCGAGAAGATATTTTTTTCTTTTGGTAAGTATCAGTGCAATGATTGAATATTTTTATATTTAACTTTAGGAATTCTTTTGGAAATACAGATTTCAGAAACTGGGAATGTACTAATTAATAGCATTTCCTTCTTTAGCTGGTTCATACAGGTACATACAGGATGTGTGGAAGTGTTGACATATTCTACAAGAAAATTGCTAGTGCTGTGCACATAGGATTTTCCCACACGAAATTTGTATACGGCAATGGATAACTGAGTGAATATCTCTTTCTTTTGGTAAGTATCAGTCCGGTGCTTGAATATCTTTGTATTTCGCTATACAAATTATGTTCAAAATTACAGATTTAAGAAACCAGGGCGTGTAATAATTATTATGATTCTTCTCGTTAGCAGCTTCATTAAGCATGTGTGGATGCGGCGACACATTCTACAAGAAAATTGCTAGTGGTGTTAATATAGCATATACTCTATCGAAAATTATCGATGGCAATGTTTAACTGAGTGCATATTTCTTTCATTATGTAAATATTACTGTGATGCATGAATATTTTTTTGCTATACTAATTCCGTTCAAAATTACAGATTTCAGTAACTGTGGGCTATAGTAATCAATATGACTTCTCTCGTAAGCAGCTTCATAAGGCATGTGTGGATGCGGCGATGTATTCTACAAGGAAGTCGCCAGTGCTGTACACATAGCATATACCTAGACGAAATTTATCAACGGCAATGGATAACTGAGTTAATATTTTTTGCTCTTAGTAAGTATCAGTGCGATGTAATAATATTTTTATATTGTGCTTTACGAAATCTGTTGAAAATTACATTTGTGAATCTGTAGAGTGTAGTAATTAATATGATTTCTCTCGTTAGCAGCTTCAAAAGGAATGTGTGGATACGGCTATATGTTCTACAAGAAAATTGCTAGTGCTGTGCATGTAGAATATACCCACACGAAATTTATCAATGGCAGTGGATAACTGAGTAAATCTTTCTTAATTTTGGTAAGTATCAGTGCGATGCTTTAATATTTTTATGTTTTGCTATATGAGATCAGTTAAAAATTATAGATTTGAGTGACTGTGAGGTGTTATTAATATGATTTCTCTCGTTAGCTCTTTCATAAGGCACGTGTGGATGCGGTGACATGTTCTTCAAGAAAATCGCTAGTGCTGTGCACACAGGAATTTCCCACAGCAACTGTATCTACGGCAATGGATAACTGAGTGAATATTTCTTTCTTTTGGTATGTATCAGTGCGATGATTGAATATTTTTATATTTAGCTCTAAGAACGCTTTTGGAAGTTACAGGTTTCAGAATTAGCGAATTCTACTAATTAATATCATTTTCTTTGTTAGCAGGTTCACAGAGGTGTGTGGAAGCGTCGACATATTTTACATGAAAATCGCTAGTGCTGAGCACATAGCATATTCTCATAGCAAATTTATCTGCATCAATGGATAACTGAGTGAATATTTCTATCTTTGGTACGTATCATTGCGATAGTTGAATATTTTGATATTTTGCTTGGCGAATTCTTTTTGAAACCACATATTTCAGAAATTGTGAACTATACTAATTAATATCATTTCCTTCTTTAGCAGGTTCATACAGGGTGTGTGGAAGTGTCGACATATTCTACAAGAAAATCGCTAGTGCTATGCACATAGCATATTCTCACACCAAATACATCTACGGCAATGGATAACTCATTGAATATTTCTTTCTTTTGGTAAGTATCAGTTAGATGATTGAATATTTTTATATTTAACTTTATTAATTCGTTTGGAACTTACAGATTTCAGAAACTGGGCATTGTACTAATTAATATCATTTCCTTAGTTAGCATGTATATATGGCATGTGTGGAAGCGTCGACATATTCCACAAGACAATCGCTAGTGCTATGCACATAGAATTTTCCCACACCAAATTTATCTACGGCAATGGATAGCTGAGTGGATATTTCTTTCATTTGGTAAGTATAAGGTGATGATTGAATATTTGTATATTTGGGTTCACGAATTATTTAGGAAATTATAGATTTCAGAAACTGTGAAGTGTACTAATTAATATCATTTCATCATTAGCAGATTCATATGGCATGTGTGGAAGCGTCGACATATTCTACAAGAAAATCGCTAGTGCTGAGCACATATCATATTCCCACTACACTTATATCTACAGCAATGGATAACAGAGTGAAGATTTCTTTCTGTTGGTAAGTGTCAGTGCGATGATTGAATATTATGATATTTTGCTTTAAGAATTATTTTAGAATCTGTGTATTTCAGCAATTGTGAATTGTACTAATTAATATTATTTCCTTCGTTAGCAGGTTCATATGGCATGTGTGGAAGCGTCGACATATTCTACCTGAAAATCGCTAGTTCTGTGCATATAGCATTCTCCCAAACCAATATTATCTACAGCAATGGATAACTGTGTGAAGATTTCTTTCTGTTTGTATGTATCAGAGCGATGACTGAATATTTTAATATTTAGCTTTAGGAATTCTTTTGGAACTCACAGTTTTCAGACACTGTGAAGTGTACCAATTATTAGCATTTGACTCTTTAGCAGTTTCATACAGGACATGTGGAAGCATCGACGTATACTATAAGGCTATCGCTATATTCTACAAGAAAATCGCTAGTGCTGTGCACATAACATATTCTCACAGCAGATTTATTTATGGCATTGGATAAATGAGTGAAGATATCTTTCACTTGGTAAGCTTTAGTATGATGATTTAATATTTTCATATTTAGCTTTAGAAAATCCTTTGGAACTTACAAATTTCAGAAACTGTGAAATGTACTACTTAAAAGCATTTCATTCTTTAGCATTTTCATACAGGACTTGTGGAAGCATCGATGTGTACTACAAGACTGTCGCTAGTGCTTTGCACATAGCGTTTTCCCACACAAATTTTATCTACGGTAATGGATAAGTGGGTGAAGATTTCTTTCTGTTGGTCAGTCTCAATGTGAAGACTGAATATTTGTATATTTTGCTTCATCGTTGCTAGATACTCCGTCTCGCATAGTTGCCAGTTTCAGTCTCTGTTGCCGCGCATACATTCTCGGATGTATCTCATCGTGATAACGTTGATATGAGTGCATACCAAAGTTCCTTGCAAGTAAGTACTTCGTCACTTTGAAAAGAAAATATCTTCCATTGGTTTTCAATGTTCATTGTACTGGTATAATTTATACATTTCTTGCATCCGTTAGGTTCTTGTGCCATCAATTGATGTCAGTGGTCAAAGTCTATTTGTCGGTGTTATTACAGATGTGATACAGGTTTGTATTGTCCATTAAAGTTCATTACGGTGCACCTTTTCCTCGCTTTTAACGAAGGAAAGGGTTCATTTTTGTTGTTTGATTGACTATTTGGTCGTTGTTCACAGATCCGGTCGTACGTAAGAATTGAAGTACATAACTTCAGGTGTGCCACTAGTGTTTAGTCCCGGAGAAGGCATGGAAATCACTTTTGACGTCACAGTTTACTGATTGGTTATCCAATGTTCAAAGGTTAGTGTTCGTCATACGTTGAATTATTAGCATTTTGGAGTGTTTTATAAGTTGCTCCTCTTGTCGCTTGCATGGCATTACATAGTTAGTTTCTCATGTTGTTAGTGAGTGCAGGCCCACTCCGATGATAATTGTTCGCGACAGCTTGTGCTCATCGTCAAACATAATTGGCATAATGTCTTTGTTCAGACTCGTTTGGACTGCAAATTTCACCATATCATACACTCGAATAACTTCACATGAAAACATACTGATCACATTGTGTTTGACAAAAGTTTCAATTTGTGGACATTTATATATTCTGGTCCTTTTCTACACTCTTGTCCTTATTTACAGGTATAGATCAATACATTGACATGGAAATAGAATTAAGAATACAATTACAACTATATTTCTCTCTCATTCATGTGAGGTTTTCATGTTAACCATGTACGATATTATTCACATTTCTCCTTCTGTTGTGATCTAGTTTTCACAACTAAATAACATAATGAAATAAGTATCCTTTGTCAACAAGGTATGGAAAGAATTGTATGCAAATGAAAAATTCAACAAATATATACAAGTTTAAATTCACCTGAAAATAGAGAATATAAGACAAAATACATCATAACTAGAGCACTGGACCCTGAGGCGCTTATTAAACACAAATTTTACCGCATAACGCAAAGGAAATTTATTCAGTACATCATAACCTAAGGTAACCATGCAATTAATTGGCCACTGTGTTCACATCACACAGTGTCGTGTGTTTTTGTCTCAAATAGCTATGCTCAAGAATTTCTATTAGTTCCGCAGGCATGCATGTGAATTGGTGTCATAATCTACACATCGCGCTGCAAACTTCTTTAATAGATGTGCCTTGCACAGTCATATATACTTAATAACAAATAATATCACTTACCTTCTATCTTAATGACCATAATATTCAGCATCAGCGTTCTGCAGTCATGTCTTCTTTCTTCAGTCAGCTACATAAATATTAATTAACATTAGTATCTTCTGCCTGTCATTATTCAGTGCATTCCCTTTAAACTACTGTTTACATATAGTTATTCTGTGTTGTACTTTTTAATGTCTTTATGCGGATATAATCCTATAATCTTGTTATTTCTCCTGTTCTTTAGTAAGTACGCTCCTGGATGTGGTATCCCGTGGATTATGAATGGACCGTCGTATACAAGTCTCCACTTAGCATTCCTATGCATCAGAGCTGAGGATTTGTGGTGAGTACACAAAAGTACAAGTTCACCTTGCTTGTAGTTTAGTCTTTTCTTAGTTTGTTTACTGTAGTGTCCTTTTCTTATCTTACTTTCCCTTTCCGATGTAATGTAGACTTCTCTTAGCTTGTCTTCTAGTGGGATTTCTTCGTGTTCCAACTTCGGTATTGGATTACTCCATCCATTTCTTTTTGCTATGTTAAACATGATTTCCATAAGTGTACAGGTAGTGTCATATATGTTTACATTATTGTGCACCTTCTCAAATGAGTTCAATAGGCTTACCCATTTGGTTTGCTTATTTGGTATGTAAGTCCTGATAAACTGATTGAGTTCCCTAAATACTCTTTCTGCTGGGTTACCTTGTGGTGCAAATTTACTAATGAATGTGGGTCGTATGTTGTTGGATAAAAATTTCCTACAACGAAATCCTGTATAGTATGTGGCATTGTCTGATATGATTTTAACAGGTTTTCCTACATGTGGTATGTAATCGTTCTTAAATCTCCTGATAATGGCATCTGCTGTTGCAGATTTAACTGCAAATAATTTTACATGTTTACTAAAAACATCATAAAATTAAAGTATATATTTTGCTCCTTCAGAGCGTGTAGCATGAGGTCCAGATATGTCAGTACTAATTATTTCCAATGGTTTGGTAGGCAGTATTGAATGCAGTTCTGTTCTGTGCGACTGGTTACTTGCTTTTGCTTTCTACCATATGGTACAAGTTTTGTGTGTGTTATGTACTTTTCTCCTCATGTTTGTGAAGTAACAGTATGAGCTTAATTTAGAAAGACATTTCTTAGATCCATAATGACCAAAGAGAAAATGTGTATGCCAAATAAGGTATCCTTCATATTCCTGGGGAATACAAACGCGCCAGTTTTTACTCAAAATATGTCTTCTGTAAAATAATACTCCTCTATCTAGTTTATATCTACTACACAGTGTGTGCTGAGGCTGATCTGTGATAACTTTCCTAATTTTGACCAGTGACGGTCTGCCATCTGTAGTGTTTCCATGTTTGTACACAAGTCTTTGTAATACTGATTATAACTGCTATTCTGCATTAGCAAAATTCTGTAATCATGGAGGTTCTCTGGTTCTGTTGTATCCTTACTTAATCCTTGTGGAAGTCATGATGACATTTACATCTACATCTACATCTACATCTACATTTATACTCCGCAAGCCACTCAAAGGTGTGTGACGGAGGGCATTTTACGTGCCACTGTCATTACCTCCCTTTCCTGTTCCAGTCGCGTATGGTTCGCGGGAAGAACGACTGTCTGAAAGTCTCCGTGCGCGCTCCAATCTCTCTGATTTTACATTCGTTATCTCCTCGGGAGGTATAAGTAGGGGGAAGCAATATATTCGATACCTCATCCAGAAACGCACCCTCTCGAAACCTGGCGAGCAATCTACACCGCGATGCAGAGCGCCTCTCTTGCAGAGTCTGCCACTTGAATTTATTAAACATCTCCATAACGCTATCATGGTTACCAAATAACCCTGTGATGAAACGCTCCGCTCTTTTTTGGGTCTTCTCTATCTCCTCCGTCAAACCGATCTGGTAAGGATCCCACACTGATGAGCAATACTCAAGTATAGGTCGAACGAGAGTTTTGTAAGCCACCTCCTTTGTTGATGGACTACATTTTCTAAGCACTCTCCCAATGAATCTCAACCTGGTACCCGCCTTACCAACAATTAATTTTATATGACCATTCCACTTCAAATCGTTCCGCATGCATACTCCCAGATATTTTACAGAAGTAACTGCTACCAGTGTTTGTTCCGCTATCATATAATCATACAATAAAGGATCCTTCTTTCTATGTATTCGCAATACATTACATTTGTCTATGTTAAGGGACAGTTGCCACTCCCTGCACCAAGTGCCTATCCGCTGCAGATCTTCCTGCATTTCGCTACAATTTTCTAATGTTGCAACTTCTCTGTATACTACAGCATCATCTGCGAAAAGCCGCATGGAACTTCCGACACTATCTACTAGGTCATTTATATATATTGTGAAAAGCAATGGTCCCATAACACTCCCCTGTGGCATGCCAGAGGTTACTTTAACGTCTGTAGACGTCTCTCCATTGATAACAACATGCTGCGTTCTGTTTTCTAAAAACTCTTCAATCCAGCCACACAGCTGGTCTGATATTCCGTAGGCTCTTACTTTGTTTATCAGGCGACAGTGCGGAACTGTATCGAACGCCTTCCGGAAGTCACGAAAAATAGCATCTACCTGGGAGCCTGTATCTAATATTTTCTGGGTCTCATGAACAAATAAAGCGAGTTGGGTCTCACACGATCGCTGTTTCCGGAATCCATGTTGATTCCTACATAGTAGATTCTGGGTTTCCAGAAACGACATGATACTCGAGCAAAAAACATGTTCTAAAATTCTACAACAGATCGACGTCCGAGATATAGATCTATAGTTTTGCGCAACTGCTCGACGACCCTTCTTGAAGACTGGGACTACCTGTGCTCTTTTCCAATCATTTGGAACCCTCCGTTCCTCTAGAGACTTGCGGTACACGGCTGTTAGAAGGGGGGCAAGTTCTTTCGCGTACTCTGTGCAGAATCGAATTGGTATCCCGTCAGGTCCAGTGGACTTTCCTCTATTGAGTGATTCCAGTTGCTTTTCTATTCCTTGGACACTTATTTCGATGTCAGCCATTTTTTCGTTTGTGCGAGGATTTAGAGAAGGAATTGCAGTGCGGTCTTCCTCTGTGAAACAGCTTTGGAAAAAGGTGTTTAGTATTTCAGCTTTACGCGTGTCATCCTCTGTTTCAATGCCATCATCATCCCGGAGTGTCTGGATATGCTGTTTCGAGCCACTTACTGATTTAACGTAAGACCAGAACTTCCTAGGATTTTCTGTCAAGTCGGTACATAGAATTTTACTTTCGAATTCACTGAACGCTTCACGCATAGCCCTCCTTACGCTAACTTTGACATCGTTTAGCTTCTGTTTGTCTGAGAGGTTTTGGCTGCGTTTAAACTTGGAGTGAAGCTCTGTACCTTTAATGTGAATTATTTCAAATGAGCATCCTTGAAGTGAAATCGCCCACCTGGCTAATCTAGGGTGTAATAATTTACATGATAGAAGAAATGTCAACTCATGATGATCTGTATATACCCTTGTGTGCTTGCCAAAAATATAATAGTTAAATTTCTTGAAACCCCAGACTATGGCTAATGTTTCTAGTTCTGTAGTTGTCTAAGATCTTTCACATTTGGTCAAAGTTCTGCTAGCAAATCCTATAATTCTAACTTCTTCCTTACCATCTTTATCTATAACTTGGAAAAGACATGCTCCTAAACCATAGTTGGAAGCATCACAAGCTGAACAGAATCCTGAGCTAATATCTGGGTGGCATAATATGTATGCATTCATTAGTGCATGTTTAATTTTCTCAAAGCCTTCCTGACACTCCTTACTCCAACGCCAAGTCTGGTTTTTCTTAAGTAGTTTGAGTAGATTTGGGTAATTAGAAGTGGGTGAGGTAAAAATTTTCCAAAAAATGAAAAAAACCCAATTAGTGACCTTAATTGTTTCTTTGTTCTGGGTGCTGGGAGATTCTTCAGTGCATCAAACTTCATTGGATCTGGCCTTATGCCTTGTGCATTTATTATATTGAAAGTTTACTGTCTTACCTCCTTGCCTAGCGACGCCAGAGGAAAGTTGATGCGATCAAGCCCTGGATCAAAATTGCGCAACGGATAACTGGGGAGAGGAGCTTGAGAGCGCTACCTAGAGAGCGTGCCCTTTCTGTACGATACTAGGCAAGGGGGTGGAGGGCTCACACGCTGACGTGTGGGTTGTAGGGAAGCTGTAGTAAATTCACATCTGTTTCCATTGTGTGCCAGCCAGTCTGCTGTAACTAGCTCTGACGTCATAAATGTTGCCCAATACCTTAAAAATCAAGCAAATGACCTAAAACTTTTCTAGCATGTCAGGAATAATACTAAATTAATGTGTGTTAAATATCAGTTCGATAACTTCAGCCATTTTCAAAATTTGGACGTTTTTCTAAAAAAATCATTGGCGCAACAGAAAAGAGCTAGAGACTTCAAAATTTATATTTAGATTCATCTTTCATAATGATTTAATAAAAATAGTACTTTGGATTTCACAAATTAAGATTTTAGTGGAAATTCATGATTTTCTGGTTTTCATCTCAAAACTGAAGGAAGCAAGATAGATTAAGTAAGCTAATAAATAAGGCTAGGATGTTTAGATTTAAATAGGTTGGAGGTACGCTATGACTATGAAGATGTGAAAAGTTTCTTTTGAATACCTATAAAATTATAGCGATAGCGGATCTCAAAAGGGCCAGTTCAGAGCTCATCTACTGCGTGCAGTATAATTAAATTAATTCTCTCGCCCGAAATATTTAACTTAGCCACGTCAAAATTTTATTATCAATACTTACCTGCGTGCTGAATGTACGTTTAAAGTAAGAGCTTCATCGGCCATCAGCAAAAGAAGCTATAAATTATTATGTAACTTGAAGTGGTGCGTTACTAGCCCAGCGGCTAGTCGAGAGAGCCGAAAAGATCAGGCGTTCCCTTCGCCGTCCGCACCGCGGCTTTATATATAAGGACGCTGCGTGAGGAAGGAAGGCCCCAGTTCTCTCCAAGCGCTGAATGACACGCCATCTGTGTCGGGAGCCGCATCGCATCAGTGTCACTGCTACAAACAGCCTCGGGTGCCGTATTAAGTTACTAGAGATACGCGGAACCATGAAAACATTTTATGTGAAGTGTTAATTCTGGAATGATTTTCATTATCTAGCTTCAGTTTGTGTATTGTCGTATTTTCACGTGCCGTCGCGGGACAGACATTCTACCAAATATTTAGCGTGGTGTTTGATGAAGTATTTTCATCAAATTATGGCGAGCATTCTTTTTAACATTTAATTCGGACATTTATAGTTGCATCAGCGCATTAGACTCTGAACTGCTCTGTTAGTTAGGTTGTAGGGATACTTGTGTTTTTTATCAGTGAATTTCAGAATATACTCAACTATTTTGGAAAACCGTTTTTGATTAGAAATCCCGGACAATCTCCTAATTCCTCAGAGCTATAAGCTGCAGCTATAATGGTATCTCAAATGAAGTGGGCACTAGGATCTGTAATTACTGGTTCCATGTTTTATTAAATCACTTTCTGGGTGCCAAAAAGTAAATAGAGAGCCAGTGTTGAGAACGGCGAAAGACAGCATTAACAACATTCTAAAAGCCAGAAACTGATTCTACATGCAAGCGTTTATATAGCAAACATAATTCATTTAATTGTTTTTACAAACTCATCTGCCGCCCCACAGGGTCCCTGCATTCTATAGCTCTTATTTTAAATAAAATCCTTTAACTTGACTTCTTTGTGATTTTTAAGGTATGTTAAAGATTGATGACAGTTGATTATCTATTTATTTTGAACATTATCACTCGACTTTACAGCGATTGCAGCAATTGTTTCAGTTTACAGATATTACAGTTTTACAACTTATAGCTCGGGTATATTATATACTAATCTGCACGCACATTTCTACGGGTAAGACGGAATTGCATTGGCAAATGAATACCACCAAAGTCTCCCAATATTTTACATAGGACATTGACTATGTGAGGAGGATAATGGGGGAACTAGGGACCAGATACATTAACACAGGGGGTCAAATTTCCTAAATTAACGAGATCATTCATTTCCTTACACAATCCGAAGCTGGAAATAAAAGAATTAGTACAAGTATTCAAATACCTCTCTTTCATGCGTGAACATTAAGGCAGACGTACTGAGGGCACGTCTGCTCACTTACCCGTCATCTGTAACACTCCTAGAATATGGCGGGCACCGGGAGGTCTTCCTGGGCCCCGGTGGAGGGGGTGGTCGAACCACTTGGCCGTGACCAACCTCTCCACCCCAAATCTTGTGAAACTGGAAAGTTTTTGACTTTTATCAGCCTGTGCTGTCTCTCTGATCCCCTACCCAGGAGTAAGGTTGGCACTACTATACTACAGAACTACTTCCCAACAAAGATTCATGTGCAGATTCACATTCACGTACAAGAAATGCATAATACACAACACATATAAATAAGTATTATGAAGCCTGACACATTTCTTTCCACCCGTACAAGAAATGCATAATACATGACACATATAAATAAGTTTTATGAAGCCTGACACACTTCTTTCCACCCGTCCACATGGGTTCTGTTGCACCCACGGCTGGCCGCGTCGCGTAATAAAATTGGTTGCGGAGCCGCCTCTGTTTCTATTTCCCGGTGTGAGGGAGCAGCGAAACCTGTTGCTTATAGAGCGGAATCTACTGTACCATTTCATCACCCCATGCGTGGATGGAAAGAAATGATCCGGAATGTTGTTCTCATGGGAGGACAATTCTGGTTCATTTCTTTTACCAATGTTATGTTCTATGCATAAGTAACAGAAAAATGGAAACAATTGCAAACAGTAGTTTGTGCTATAGAAAAGGATAAAAAATTGCAATGTCATGCTCTCTGGCATGAATGAATATTCCCGCTATGAGCGGATGAAATATGCGGCCGCTTGGCATAAGGCGATGGCATTTAAACGACGTAGCAAGTGAATAAAATAGGAAATGTCTAAACTAACATCCTAGGCAAACAGGTGACGACCTTCAAAATCATTCATTTAGTGATGAAAATTTAAGTTAAAATGAACCACAGAAATGTCATTTGTAAAATCAGATGGTGCTGCCAAGCACATGTAAAATTCTAAGTGAAGAGTACAAGAATAACAAACAAATCCAATAATGCTAAAATAATTAATGAAAGAATTTACATTAAGATGAGCCAAAGAAATGTAATTTGCAAAATCAAATGATGCTGACATACACTTAAACATCTGAGTGAAAAGTGCAAAATTAACAAATAAATTAAGCATAAAATTCAGTGGGCACCCGTTTTACACTAAGGGTAAAACAAAACAAAATATTGTTATGGAACGACACAATACTATACCACATCAAGATGTCCGTGTCTTAGCAATCAATTATCAAAGGATTTCTCAGACACACCTTAAAGACAACTAATTTCACTTATCTACCTATGATGTAAGTGCAAAACTAAAAAATTCATGTGAAATATCAAGTTATTCGTGAAAATTGTACTTCTATAATGGAGACAAAAGTTTTTTTCGAGGTAATATCACAAACATCACGAAATAGAAGAACACCTTTCAATAAAGTTATGTTCATTAAATCCTTACCAACATGGACGAGTGCAGACACACAGCAACAAATTACAATAGAACTATTCTAATTCACATAAAGGAACATCAAGAAACGATGACAATTATAAGAAGCCAAGTTATTTGATACTAAAATTAAATGTTATTACACAAACAAAGACAAAAGCCTCTAAACTACATGAGACAACGCCCACATTGTGCACGTCACAACTAAGTTCCTAACCTAGATACACAAAGAAAATAACACTAAAGTTATCTGCAATGGTAAAAACACTGTGCATAGTACAGAAACAACAACAAAAGACACGTACTTCAGCTACATAATAAAATTAAAGAACCACTAACCTAACCTGTTGACAGATTCCAAATGAACATGATAAAAAACGTCAACAAAAAACTTCAAGTGAACTATCATAAAGATAAATTATCCAAACACACACTGTGCCACATAGCACTAAAACAAACGTACAAAATAGTGGCAAACATTAGAACAGAGAAAAGTTGTTAGAAAAATCTATGGACCTGAAAATAAACAAACACAAAATGTACTTTGCCTACTTTCATATCGCCACACGCCAATCGACAATGTACCACAGCCAGGGGCGATGGGGAGGGCATTCTTCCAAAGATACTAGGAGGACAACCTAACTTCACATCCAAGTGCCAGTGATTCCGTATGCCGTGTGTTTATGTGATCACGTACCTCGGGAAACACGACGTAACAGCATGGCCCACTCCTCTTACACCTGTTCATCAGCTCCGCCACCTGTGCCTATCACCAACCAGATTATCTCTGAACAAAACTCCTCAGTTAACCTTTGTCAGTAAACTTTCAATATTACTATGACCTGAGCTATGGATCACTGATAAACTGGGCGAGTTCATCATGCTCTACTTTTTCACTGGTCATCACAATCGTATTGCCTGAGAGATCATTTCTTCCTTTGTCGAACCATTCACAATGGCGCCTGTCTCAGTCCTTCTTTACTTTATGCCCACTTAGCGATCCACAGAGTAAATAATTGTTCGTAGGTATCTTAGTCTTGGCAGCGATCATATCTCATAAAAGTTCCTTTCTCTCCTTCTTCACGACAGAGCAGTTTGAAACACATCATCATTCATCAGTCCCATAATGTCTCGACGACAACTATAATGATGTCAGCGAGGGCTACCAGAGATCAGGGTGACAGTCATCCGGTCGTCATTCCCCGCTGCATATAGGTGCTTCAGCGCCATAGTCCGCTGCTTCACCTCAGGGGTTACCCAACTTAAGGCGAGCGGTGTCCGCTGATGCTTGCCGTGGGGGTGTGTCTGATGACAACAGCTGTTGACTGGCGCGCCATGGCCAGCCCGCTCAGCTGGGGCGAGTGACGTCAGCAGCGGCTACCACTGTGATGCCTGCTATGAGGTGTGTCTGATGACGCAGCTGTTGGCTCGCGCGGCGTGGCCCCCTGAGACCGGCCGTAGGCTCAGCTGGGGTGACTGACGACACCAAAGGCTCCCCCCTGCAACTTTCCCTTTCACGCGAGGAGGGCTCGTAGCTGCCCTCAGCTGATCGCTTCGCCGTCTCCGTCCCGCCAGGTGGTGGGAGAGTGCGTCAGAGACAGGACCAGGAGGGAGCGATACACGTGCCAGCTCCAGGTAGGTGGTCCAGTTATGTCTCTCCCTCTCCACGCAGCCCCAGCCACTCTCCGTCCGCTTCACCATTCGGAGTGACTTGCACACAGACACATTTTTGTAAATAAGATTTTACAAAGTACAATTTTCTCATTGTTCATCACAACTTATCCACAGGGTTTTATTTACAGTAAAAGTAAAAGTATTCCTACTACAAAAATTATATCGACCCTGATTTTATGGAATTGGAGGTGGCAAAAACAATAATATCCAGATAAAAAAAAATCAAACTGTTACAAACTACAATTGCAGTCCTGTGGACCACCTCATAAGTTTACAATAAAACTGAGGTACCAGTTAGAGCCTAAAGAGATATTAAATCTAAACCTATTTACAACAATTTGACATCCACCGATTTACCTCACAGCTTTTACAATTAAACTGAGGTGCCAGTTAGACTTAAGTTACCTAGGCCTATTTTCTAAACACACGTTCGCCTGATCAGGGTTGATCAGGAGTCATCAACCGATGAAGGTATTGAAGTTTCATAGGAATGGAATGGGATTGTGGTTGTACCTCATCCAACACCGCAACCGCAAATCACTACATTGATACCGTTTCCACATTTTGTTTACAATCATGAAAGAAATTAGGCTGCTTGGTTAAATTATTCCACTAACTACTTCCAGTCCTTACACCAAAATTTACAAGCAGAGTAACCCTCTACCAATGAAATCAAATTACAAAACATGAGAAATCTGTTCTAACCCCTCAGAACACAACACACCAAAATAGTACAACATTACATCCATTGGTAATGGCAACACTACTGTCAGTCATTAAATACTTCTCCTTCCCCCCCCCCCCCCCCCTCCTTTTTTTTTTCGAACTGCGTCTAGATTATTCTTTCACTGCTTCTTGCCATTCGATCTGCAAACACGACTTCCTTCCACCTTACCAAACATTGTCTGGTTGTCATTCTTTAATCTCTCTTTCTCTCTTTACTTGTACTAAATTGGTACCACCTACAAAATGACGTGAGAACCTGCTAACAAAAGAAATTCACTTACATCAACATGTACACCACATGGTTTCAAATTTCAGGACACACCAAAGAATCTATATTAATAAAACATTACAGGTAACATCATCTTAAGTACTCCCTGTTCATCTTGGAATGACGTACAAATCTCCGCAGCCTCCTCACTGCTTTCCGTCGACTGAGTCACGCATCCATTTGCATTCATGGCTTCTCCTAGTCCTTGCGGGTACTACCTCTGATACTCACTCTCTCTCAATCTGGAAACTTCAAGAATTAAACCCCAGGCCCCCATGGTCCACAAATCAGCGCTCTTTCTGGCGCCACATCCTTATCTCCTGAAACACATCAAATTATTAGACATAAATTACGAACAAATGCGCAATAACTCCTACACCAAACTTAACTTCATTCTTGCACATATTAACCAGAAAGCTTCGAGTATAACCTTGCTTCGTCCCCGCACATCTAAAGGATCAATCCCTACCGTCAACAACTACATAAACAGTCTACATGAAAATTCTTAACATGAACATATTCAGTACGTCATCCATGAAAAACAAGGGGCTACTTCCACCAGGATAATTATTCACGGAAAAGTTTTAAATTAGATATATGGTATAATCCGCGACTCTTCCTAGATCTCAGAGTCTCTATCTCATAGCTGTTCTCATGAACCTCCCTCTTAACGCTGTATGGTCCAACATAAACATTAAAGAATTTACTAGCTAGAAACTTGTGGTTCTTGGACAATCGATGTCCTTTTAGAAGAACCTTGTCACCAGGTTTTAACATCAGACGCCGTACATTCCCTTTCTGCCTCCTTTGGCGGCTCAGCGCTTCCCTTTGAAATGCGCGTCTACTTTTATAGCGTCATCGAATTCCATTCTAATTTCTTCGTCACCAATTTTTATGGTGGCAAATCCACGTTGCAGATCCAAGGTGGCTTGGTACCGGCCGAGAAAATCAATCCCTAATATGGCCTGAACCGTCATTCTTTCTACAACCAAGAGCACAATACTAATAGTTTTCTCTTTGCAGACACACTCAACTTGACTTTGCTTTTTCACTTCGATGCTTTTCCCAGGCACAGCACCTCGCACCTTCGTACGCTGTAGTGGCAACGTCGGCCACTTCACATCTCCCCCACAACAATTAAATACGTCCTCCCTTATAACAGACGCTTGACTCCCCGAGTCTAAGATACAAGGAATTATTACGTTATTTACATCCACGCCGACAATTGGTAATTTAAATCCCGAAAACTCCTCCAGTTCTTCCAAAAGAACTTCCCTCATCTCACCATAATCTATGTACAAATCTAACTTATTATCCCCTTTATCATCAGACTCGGGAGCCGCGCTTGCCTGTCAAATTGTTTCGCTCGCCACTACTGCCTCATCGTTCTCCCTAATATCCTGTCGTGGATCTGCTGGCCGAGAGTCCGAGTAGCAACTATGGCTCGCTCCATTACCATAATAGTTCCGCCTCCGTTGATTTCTTCCCCGGTTATTTGAAGGGCCAAAACCTCTCCCACGTCCGTTACCATTCTGCGGGTATGACACATAATGTACGTTCCTGTAACTTTGCTGATAGGCGCTATGCTCACGGCGTTCGGGCTCATTTCTCCGCACTTCTTGCGCTTGGTTCGGCACACTTTCTTCCCCTAATTCTTGTAACAATTGCTGGAAGGCAGCCACCTCACGAATGCTCCTTCCCGCGATTGTTATCTCTCTACGTAGTCTATACGGTAGTTTCGTCAGGCATATTCTGATCAACTCCGCGTCTCCATACGGCACATCCAGGTTTTGGTTATCTTTGACCATTTCCTGGAAGTGCCGTACAGGGTTCTTCTCAGTATGGTTCTGGCAATTTTCTTTCATTAAAATGTTCAATTTTATCCTACCCTGTATGCTCTTCGACCAGATCTCATTCAGAAAAGCTTTACAAAAATCTTGATACTTCACGCAGTCTCTTATCGCTAATTGCATCTTGGCACTTGCTACGTCACGAAGGTGAGTGCATACAAAGCGTATCTTCATTTTATCACCCTACGAAGTCGGCATCGTATCTTGAAATTGCCCCAACCACACACGCGGGTGTTGTGGATTATTCGAGTCAGGATATACCGAATAATTTAGTACTGACACAAAGTGCCTGCGGCATTCCTCCTCATCTTGATCGACTTCTCGTGAACGGGCTCCCACGGTGGGGCCTGCGCTGGCTCTCTTATTTCGCCAAGACGCTCCTCCAATTCTTTTATCTCCTCCGATTCAACGCGGCGTCGCCTATGCGCGCCCATTGAATCATCGGCATTCATCGAATGTGCCTCTGCATTTCGCTGTGCCGTCTCATCTCTCAACAGCTTCGCTAACGCCTCCCTGTTCTGGCGATTGACATCTTCTTGTGCCTGACGGAAACTCATTAACGACTGCACTTCCTCACTATCTTTTACTACATTATGCTCCTGTAGCGCATCTAGTCGCTTACCAAATTCGTTAATTTTCTTTTCGACACTAGTCGTCATTACAACGCCCTTTGCAATCACGCCTTCTATGCGTTCGTTCACTGCCTCGAATCTTTCGTTAACTGTCCTTTCATTCCCCTCGACCCTCTCTTGTAGTGAATCTATTATAATTTTTTGTTCCTGAAATTGCCTATTACGTTCTTCCCTCAAATCGTCAAACCGCTTGCCTATCTTTTCAAACCTCTGTCGTATTTCTTCAAATCTCTGGTCAAACCGCTTACCTATCTCTTCAAACCTCTGTCCTATTTCTTCAAACCTCTGACTAGACTTTTTATCTATTTCTTCAAACCTCTGTCCTGTTTCTTTCAGAAGAACGCTCATCCAAGTTGGCACATCACTGACATGAGCCTCAATTGGAACATCACGATTTGTTGCTTCTTCGCCTGGCGAGGCGCGTCCCCCTGTCTCGCGCACTTCGGCAGCGGCTCCGCCTAACGGTAAACTCGACCGACCCCTCTGAGGCCATTGTCCACCCTCCCCAGCACAAACCGGATCGCTGCCAGCGTTCGGACAACGACCTGCGCTCAGGGAGGGGAAGTCGCCACTGGCGGCCATTTCCAGTTCGCCTGCGTCACGTAACTCGACTAAATTTTCTGCCTCCATGTTCGCGTTACTCTTTGCCCGTGACCTAGTTATTACACTCATTACCTTATAGCAACCACAAAATTAGCAACCAAAACTTGATCTACTTCTCCAATATCTCCCCTACAACTTTCACAAAATCAATGACAAAGAAAAATCAACAGTATTGAAAATCTCTACACACTCGTTTCGGACAACGCTGAGTACGAGCAAAACAACGCTGATCAATTTTCAACAAAGCAACAAAGAACAGTTCCTGAAAATAAAATGATTAATTATGCTAATCTACACGAATTCCTGAAACAAGAAGGATAATTATTTTATGTGGCAGTTTTACAGAAGTGCCTAGGATTCGGCGATTAAATAATCTATCCTGGCAGGATTCGCCAGGTGAAAGTTTACCGTCTTACCTCCTTGCCTAGCGACGCCAGATGAAAGTTCATGCGATCAAGCCCTGGATCAAAATTGCGTGTACGATACTAGGCAAGGGGGTGGAGGGCTCACACGCTGATGTGTGGGTCCCTGCATTCTATAGCTCTTATTTTAAATAAATTCCTTTAACTTGACTTCTTTGTGATTTTTAAGGTATGTTAAAGATTGATGACAGTTGATTATCTATTTATTTTGAACATTATCACTCGACTTTACAGCGATTGCAGCAATTGTT
The DNA here is from genome assembly GCF_021461395.2 of Schistocerca americana. Taxonomy (NCBI): domain Eukaryota; kingdom Metazoa; phylum Arthropoda; class Insecta; order Orthoptera; family Acrididae; genus Schistocerca; species Schistocerca americana. Next base: position 764,655,827 of record NC_060122.1, on the reverse strand, counting down.
TCAGTTTACAGATATTACAGTTTTACAACTTATAGCTCGGGTATATTATATACTAATCTGCACGCAGATTTCTACGGGTAAGACGGAATTGCGTTGGCAAATGAAACCACCAAAGTCTCCCAATATTTTACATAGGACATTGATTATGTGAGGAGGATAACAGGGGAACTAGGGACCAGATACATTAACACAGGGGGTCAAATTTCCTAAATTAACGAGATCATTCATTTCCTTACACAATCCGAAGCTGGAAGTAAAAGAATTAGTACAAATATTCAAATACCTCTCCTCCATGCGTGAACATTAAGGCACTCACTTACCTGTCATCTGTAACACTCCTAGAATATGGCGGGCACCCGGAGGTCTTCCTGGGCCCCGGTGGAGGGGGTGGTCGAACCACTTGGCCGTGACCAACCTCTCCACCCCAAATCTTGTGACACTGGAAAGTCTTTGACTTTTACCAGCCTGTGTTGTCTCTCTGATCCCCTACCTAGGAGTAAGGTTGGCACTACTATACTACAGAACTACTTCCCAACAAAGATTTGGCCACGCTTTACGGAAAGGTGTGAGGAGGATTAGGAAAGTTCATGTGCAGATTCACATTCACGTACATGAAATGCATAATACACGACACATATAAATAAGTATTATGAAGCCTGACACATTTCTTTCCACCTGTCCACATGGGTTCTGTTGCACCCGCGGCCGGCCGCGTCGCGTAATAAAATTGGCTGCGGAGCCGCCTCTGTTTCTATTTCCCGGTGCGAGGGAGCAGCCAGACCTGCTGCTTATAGAGCGGAAACTACTGTACCGTTTCAATATGTCCTAGAAATTTTATTTGTTCACAAGCAAACTTAGATTTAGATAGATTCACTGTAACACCACATTCCGTAAATCTGTTTAATAGCCTGTTAAGGATGTGTGAATGTTCTTCCCATGTGCGGCTGCCTATCAAAAGATCATCCACGTAGTGAGTGACAGAATGTTTTAAGTCTTCATTCAGTACCGTCTCTAAGAATGAGATGAAAACACCAGAGCTGATATTCAAGCCAAAAGGCAGTACATAAAATTGATAACTCTTTTCATTAAACGAAAAAGCTGTGTATTTTTTACACCGAGGTCCAGTCTTGTTTGCCAAAAGGAATTGACCAAATCTAAGGAACTAAAATATCTTGCATCTAGAAATTTCTGCAGTTGCTCTTCAAGGTTCTCAGGCTTAGTTCTAACATGTAGTATAATCTGGTTTATTGCCCTAGTATCTAACACAAGTCTAATGCTACCAATAGCTTTCCTTACAACTAATAGTGGGCTGCAATATGAAGATGTGCTGGGCTCAATAATATTCCACTCCAGCATCTGTTTTAACTCTTTCCAAACTGCTGCTTTCTGTGAGTGTGGTACACTATATGATTTGTGGTAGAATACTGTATGAGGCTTCACTACAATGTTATAAGAATATGTGTTAATTACTCCTGGTCTATTTGAGAAAACACTGGCATATCTATGCAATAGTTCTGCTAGTTCACTTCGTTCATCCTCAGATAAGGCCGATGATTGCTGTACCTTACTCTGTGTAGTTGTATCTGTCTCAAGCATGTCTTGCTTGGGTACTGGTGTGCATGTCTCTATATCATCATGTTCATGTATTATCTGTAACTTGTATCCTGGATAGTGTTTACCATGGGTTACTTCTCTAGTTTCTAAGTGCATGGTGTACTGATTGCCAAAATCCTTAAGACTATATGTTTGTGCAAAAAAGTCAATACTAGCGTCCTTTTCACACAAGAAATCCAGTCCCAGTATAGCATCACATATTAAATTAGGTACAACTAAGAATGCCCAATTGATCGATCCATTCTCTACTTGAACTGGTATATAGACTTGCTTTTTAATACTAATAGGCTTGTTACCTACAGCAGTCAGTATGTTGCATCCTTGCACTGGAAACACATCCACTTGTCCATGTTCTTGAATTAAATTGTAAAAATTCTCATATAATACACTTACAGCTGCACCAGTATCTAATGTGAGACTTGTAGTTATACCTCCTACTTTTGCTTTAGTGGAAGCAAGTACTACTATTTTGTGTGATGAATGGCAAATATTGTCATCATTTTCAGTGAGTTCATCTGATAAATTTTGACCACAATTATAATGTAAGAATAACACAGGTTTTTGTTTGTAAATACTTCTTACTTTTTCTTGTTCAGTACTTACTGTGTCAGTATTAAATAATTCTTGTAAATCAAAGTCGCCCCCATAGTATTCCTCAGCCACAATTTGGGGTCTAATAATGGCTGTCATTAGTTTAAATGTCTGTCTTGTGTTCCGTCAGTCTATCTTGGTGTAGGTGCGTTATTGTCTACCTCTATTATGTTTACATTCGGGTACTATCTATTCCAGTCACCCTCATTCCTTCCCTGTTGACGTCTAAAAGTTGCATTAGGTGTCTGTTGTGTTGTGTTCTGTACTGCATTGCTGTAATTCCTTTGTGGAGGTGGCTGTAATTGAGTTTGATGTTGCCATGCGCCGTTGTTTACATTCTGAGGCTGCGGATATGCTGGATATTGCATTCCGTAGTTTGGGTTATTACTGTACCAAACCTGCCCCTGTTGGTTTTGGTTACCGATGTAATTAAAATTTTGTCGGTTATTTTGCCAGTTTTGGCCATTTTCATAATTGCGGTTTTGTTTATTGCTCCGCCTGCGCTTGTAGCCATTGTCGCTAGGCGAAAATGCGGGGTTAGTGTTCAAGATGGGTGGTTGCATATTAGGTACGCTGTTGCCAGCATAATTTGCATTCGCTGCAGGGCCAAAATGCGGCGTAACATATGCTACGGTAGGGTAGGTGGTGTGTATTGATGACGTTGGCTATACTGCTTGTTTTGGTTGGAATTACGACTGTCATATTGTTTGTTGTCATGTCGGCTGCTACGCTGATCTTCAAATAACAGATCAACAGTATCTAGAGCCTGGAGAAAATATTCTATGTCATAATCCGGGATATGTAACAATTTCTCTTTGATATGGAACGGTAAACGTGCTTTCAACGCACGGAGCAGATCTCTAGACGCGACAGGTTCTGACAAGAAATGCGTCATATTTATATACTTCTCAAAGTAACGTCTAAGATTTCCGTACTTTGGATTAAATAGTTCGGGTTCTACGATCTGTCTCCTTATTCTTTCCTGCACGGTATGTGACCAGAATTTTGACAGGAAAGCATTTTCGAATAGCTGAAAAGTTTGCCATCTGTCTACCTCATTATAGGCCCAAATAGCTGCGTTTCCTTGTATATAAGATTATGCAAAATTAATTTTCTTCCGCTCACTCCACGTGCGAGGAAATGCGTCTTTGAAAGCTTTCATGAAATTACAGGGTGAATGATTTTCTTGTCTGAAGTAAAACGTTGGAAAGTTCGGTGTTTTATAAAACTTTCTTGCTGTCTGTCAGATTGATCTATATTTCCTCTACTCGTCCTTCGTCTCTGATACATTTCAGGACAAGAAGATTGTGGGTCAGAACCATTTCAGAAATTTCGGTTTTCTTCTACTTTTCTGTATTTACATCTGTCTGAGTTGTCTGAATACGTTTCTCTCTTATGTCTGTTACGTCTCGACAATTTATGTCGGTTGTGTGTTTGAATGTAACTATCACTGAAATCTGAATTGTCTGTACTGTCAACATCGTGTACACGTTTGTTTACGCATATTCTTGTGTGTGCGGCATGAGGTACTTTGCTCGCTTTCGTTACAACATATTCATTTACACTCTGTTTGACTACTGCCGGTAGGTTTGTCCTAATGCATTTGTCAAGATGTTTGTCTTTTCTGTCAATCGACTCATGAGATTCTTCATTAATTTTAGAAAAACGTCTGTCTGTCTCTAATTTGATTGTCTGGTCAATTATCTTTATCATGGTTTCTAAATCTGTCTCTACTTGTGTGACACGCTTCGTGATGTCATCATGAGCAGTGACGCACTTTTCTACTTTTGTCGTCACGGTGTCACACGTTCTACTTAACTGTTTGACATTGGTTTCAAGAACATTGATTTTGGTTTCAAAATGTTTTGCTAAAACTGTTAGTTTTGAAAACTTCGCGTCCATTTCATCGATCCTTTTGTTTAAGTCAGTACAAATTTTGGTTAATTTAGCGTCATTACCGTCAAGATTTTTTGTTTATTTCCTGAAATTTTTCCGTAAACTGTTTGTCATTGTTCTGTAAACTGGTATTCATCTGCTGAAATTGTTGCATGAGTGCATTGATAAATTGTGAGAAATTTACTGTTTGAACATTATCTGCGACCGGTAAATCGTGAGAATTTACTGCTTGTGATTCAGTTTCCATATCTTGCGACTCTATGTTACTGTCTGTTGCTACAGCTAGATTGTTTAGGTTCTGTATATCATTTACTGTTTTGCTTGTTTGAGCATTAGTGTTTTGAGCAAGCGTAATTTGATTCTGTGCTTCTTCATTGGATATGGAACTTGCAGTAGGCGAACTGTTTATGTTATCCATTCTATTTGCCATACTACGAGTCGTGACCATATCAATAGCAGAAATGTAATAAAAATTTTTGAAAATTCAGTAAAGTAAATGTATGAAATATTTTTAAACTCGTCTCTACAGCAAATGAGTATCTACAATGTTTGGCTTGTATGTAACTGTTATTCAAACAATGCATAGAGTTGATCTGTTATTGACGATGTATCTACACGCCATGTTGTTTCTACTAAGCTGCGTATCAGCCATATTGCAATAATTATTGTCGTACTTTGAAAATCGGAATAACATTTTGAAAAAAAAATCACACTCAGTAATAAAAATCACTTCTTTTTTTTTAAGAAAACTTTTGCAAAACTTCACTATATATCACGAGTTAATGAAAGATTGCACCAGAGTCAAATGCGATAGATATGATAAGTCTGTCCTACCTTCTCTGTTGTGGTGATTGTTGTCACAGTCTGACCAGATTTTCCATTATGCTTTCTGGATTTAATATTCTTTCCATTCCTTCTTGGTGATTTCTCAGAGTAATGTTTGTGATGAAAAATGAAACAAAAAAAATTATTAGCTCACAAATAACATCCTGGGCAACACGTCACCAACTTAAAGAATTAGACAGTATACATATATATATATATATATATATATATATATATATATATATATATATATATATATATATATATATGTGTGTGTGTGTGTGTGTGTGTGTGTGTGTGTGTGTGTAAATATGATTATTTATATTATTTTTGTTGAACTGAATTGAGATGGATGGAAATATTTAAAAAATCTGTGAATAAACCACGATAAGGTGGCAACGGACATATACTTTGAGAATTTCATCGAAGTATGAAGGAGTTTCGTGGGCCCCATTATTTCTGAGCTAAAATGAGATAAATACTGAAATCACAGTTTACATATAATGTTGAAATTTTAGGATCATGGATTAAACAAATAATGAAATCACAATTAATCATAAGTATAATTACTGAAGTGCACTATGCAACTTACATTGGGAATACGATATTAATCACTAGTGATATGTTGATTAACCGGACGTCGGTATCTCGTCTGTGCACAGTGAAAATTTTTATAAAATTATAGAGTTTAAATTAGAGCTGTGCACATTGCATATTCCAACAACAAATTTATCTACAGCAATGGATAAATGAGTAAAAATTTCTTTCTTTTGGTAAGTATCAGTGCGAAAATTACAGAATTCAGAAACTGTTGAGTGTACTAATTAATATTATTTCTTTCATTAGCAGGTTCATAAAGGATGTGTAGAAGCGGCGACATATTCTACAAGAAAATCGCTAGTGCTGTGCACATAGCATATGACCACACCAATTTTACCTGCAGTAATAGGTAACTGAGTGAAATTTTCTTTCTTTTGGTAAGCATCAGTTCGATGTTTGAATACTTTTGTATTATGCTTTAAGAATTCTTTGGAAAATAATTAATATCAGAACTGTGGAGAGTTATAATTTATATCATTTCGTTCCTCAACAAGTCCATAAGGGATGTGTAGAAGTGGTGAAATATTCTTCAAAAAAATCGCTATTTCCATGCACATAGGATATTCTCACACCAAAATTTTCTGTGGCAATTGGTAACTGAGTGTATATTTCTTTCCTTTGGTAAGCAACAGCTCGATGTCTGAAATTTTTTGATTATGATTTACAAATTCAGTTGAAAACTACAGATTTGAGAGAGGGTAGGGTCCTTTCATTCGTTAGCAGGTTCATAAGGGATGTGTGGAAGCGGCGATATATTCCACAAGAAAAAAGTTAGTGCAGTGCACAATGCATATTCCCACAGCAAATTTATCTACGGCAATGGATAACTGAGTGAAGATTTCTTTCTGTTGGAAGTATCAGTGCGGTGATTGAATATTTTTATATTTAGCTTTAGGAATTCTACATCTACATCTACATCTACATTTATACTCCGCAAGCCACCCAACGGTGCGTGGCGGAGGGCACTTTACGTGCCACTGTCATACCTCCCTTTCCTGTTCCAGTCGCGTATGGTTCGCGGGAAGAACGACTGTCTGAAAGCCTCCGTGCGCGCTCTAATTTCTCTAATTTTACATTCGTGATCTCCTCAGGAGGTATAAGTAGGGGGAAGCAATATATTCGATACCTCATCCAGAAACGCACCCTCTCGAAACCTGGCGAGCAAGCTACACCGCGATGCAGAGCGCCTCTCTTGCAGAGTCTGCCACTTGAGTTTATTAAACATCTCCGTAACGCTATCACGGTTACCAAATAACTCTGTGACGAAACGCGCCGCTCTTCTTTGGATCTTCTCTATCTTATCTGTCAACCCGACCTGGTACGGATCCCACACTGATGAGCAATACTCAAGTATAGGTCGAACGAGTGTTTTGTAAGCCACCTCCTTTGTTGATGGACTACATTTTCTAAGCACTCTCCCAATGAATCTCAACCTGGTACCTGCCTTACCAACAATTAATTTTATATGATCATTTCACTTCAAATCGTTCCGCACGCACACTCCCAGATATTTTACAGAAGTAACTGCTACCAGTGTTTGTTCCGCTATCATATAATCATACAATAAAGGATCCTTCTTTCTATGTATTCGCAATACATTACATTTGTCTATGTTAAGGGACAGTTGCCACTCCCTGCACCAAGTGCCTATCCGCTGCAGATCTTCCTGCATTTCGCTACAATTTTCTAATGCTGCAACTTCTCTGTATACTACAGCATCATCCGCGAAAATCCGCATAGAACTTCCGACACTATCTACTAGGTCATTTATATATATTGTGAAAAGCAATGGTCCCATAACACTCCCCTGTGGCACGCCAGAGGTTACTTCAACGTCTGTAGACGTCTCTCCATTGATAACAACATGCTGTGTTCTGTTTGCTAAAAACTCTTCAATCCAGCCACACAGCTGGTCTGATATTCCGTAGGCTCTTACTTTGTTTATCAGGCGACAGTGCGGAACTGTATCGAACGCCTTCCGGAAGTCAAGAAACATAGCATCTACCTGTATCTAATATTTTCTAGGTCTCATGAACAAATAAAGCGAGTTGGGTCTCACACGATCGCTGTTTCCGGAATCCATGTTGATTCCTACATAGTAGATTCTGGGTTTCCGAAAACGACATGATACTCGAGCAAAAAACATGTTCTAAAATTCTACAACAGATCGACGTCAGAGATATAGGTCTATAGTTTTGCGCATCTGCTCGACGACCCTTCTTGAAGACTGGGACTACCTGTGCTCTTTTCCAATCATTTGGAACCCTCCGTTCCTCTAGAGACTTGCGGTACACGGCTGTTAGAAGGGGGGCAAGTTCTTTCGCGTACTCTGTGTAGAATTCTTCTGGAACTTACAGATTTCAGAAACTGTGAAGTACTCTAATCAATATCACTTCCTTCTTAAGCAGATTCATATGGGATGTGTAGATGTGGCGACATATTCTACAAGAAAATCGCTATTGCTGTGCACTTACCATATTCCCACACCAAATTTATATACAGCAATGAATAACTGAGTAAATATTTCTTTCTTTTGGAAAGTGTCAGTGCAATGTTTGAATATTGAATATTTTTTCATTATGCTTTATGACTTCTGTTGAAAATTTCAGAACTCAGAAATTGTGGATTGTACTAATTAATATAATTTTTTTTGTTAGCAGGGTCATAAGTGATGTGCAGAAACAGCGACATCTTCTTCAAGAAATTTGCTAGTGCTGTGCACATATCATATTTACACATCAAATTTGTCTACAGCAGTGGATAACTGAGTGAATATTTCTTTCCACTGGTAAGTAACAGCTCGATGTCTGGACGTTTTAATTCCGATATACGAACTGAGTTGAATTTTACAAATTTCTGAAACTGTGAAGAGGTGAAGAGTACTTATCAATTTCACTTATTTCGTCAGCAGATTCATAATTGATGTGTAGAAGCGGCGACTTACTCTACAAGACAGTCGCTAGTGCTGTGCACATAGGATATTCCCACTTCAAATTTACCCATGGCAATGGATAACTGAGTGAATATTTCTTTCCTTTGGCAAGTAGCTGCTTGGTGTCTGATATTTTTTTACGATTTATTACTTTAAATGAAATATACAGATTTGGGAAACTATAGAGAGTACTAGTTAATATCATTTTTGAGTAGGAGGTTCATGTAGGTTGTGTGGAAGCCGCGTCACATTCAACAAGAAAATCGCTAGTGATGTGCACATGACATATTTCTACATCAAATTTACTTACAGCAATTGATAACTGAGTGAAAACGTCTTTCTTTTGGCAAGTATCAGTGCGATTTCTTTCATTAGCAGAATCATAAAGGATGTATGAAGCGACGACATGTGCTACAAGAAAATCGATAGTGTTGTGCACATAGCATATTCCCACACCAAATTTATCTCCAACAGTGGATAATTGAGTGGATATTTCTTTACTGTGATAAGTAAAAGCTGGATGTCTGGTATTTCTTTATTATGATTTACGAATTCAATTGAAATTTACAGATTTGAGAAACTATGGAGTGTATTAATTAATATCATTTAATTCATTAGCTGGTTCATATGGGGTGTGTGGAAGCAGAGGCATATTGTACAAGAAAATCGTTAGTGCTGTGCACGTAGGAAGTTCACCACACTAGTTTATCTACGGTAATGGATAACTGAATGAATATTTCTTTCCATTTGTAAGTAACAGCTCGATGTCTGATATTTTTTTAATATGATTAACGAACTCAGTTGAAATTTACAGATTTCAGGAACTGTGGAGAGTAGTAATTTATATCAATTATTTCATTAGCAGTTTCGTAAGAGATTTGTAGAATCGGCGACATATTCTACAAGAAAAGCGCTAGTGCTGTGCTCATAGCTTATTCACCTCATAAGATTATCTACGGCAATGGGTAACAAAATGAACATTTCTTTCATTTGGTATGCATCAGTGCGATCTTTGATTATTTTTATAACATGCTTATGAATTCTGTTGATAATTACAGTTTTCAGAAGCTGTGGAGAGTACTAAATTTCTTTCGTTAGCAGGTTCATAACGAATGTGAGGAAGTGGTGACATATTCTACAAGAAAATCGCTAGTGCTGTGCGCAGAGTATATCCCAGCAGGTAATGTATCTATGGCAGTGGATAACTGAGTGTATATTTCTTTCTACAAATCCAGTTTGATGTTTGAATATTTATATGATATGCTTTAGGGGTTCAGTTGAAAGTTACAGATTTCAGAAACTGTGTAGAGTATTAATTAGTAACACTTCTTTTGTTAGTAGGTTCATAAAGCATGTGTGTAAGCGATGACATATTGTACAAGAGAATCTCTAGTGCTGTGCCTGTAGTATATTCCCACACCAAATTTATCTACAGCAATGGATAACTGAGTTAGTATTTCTTTCTTCTGGTAAGTTTCAGTGCGTTGTTTGGATATTTTTATATTATGCTTTACGAATTCTGTTAAAAACTATAGATTTCAGAAATGATGGAGTGTACTAATTAATATCATTTTCGTCATTAGCAGGTTAATAAGGGATTTGTGGAAGTGGCGACATATTGTACAAAAAAATCGCTAGTGCTATGCACATAGCATATTCCCACACCAAATGTATCTATGGCAGTGGATAACTGAGTGAATATTTCTTTCTATTGGTAAGTAACAGTTCGATGTTTGAATATTTTTATGTTATGCTTTACGAACTCCATTGAAAATTAAGGATTTCAGAATCTGTGGGGGATACTAATTAATACCATTTCTTCCACTTGCAGATTCATAACGAATATGTGGAAGTGGCGAAATATTCTACAAGAAATTCGCTAGTGCTGTGCACATAGCATATTTCCACACCCAATTTATGTACAGCAATGTATAACTGAGTGAATATTTCTTCGCTTTGGTAAGTATTATTGCATTCTTTGGATATTTTTATGTTATTCTGTATGAATTCTTTTGAAGATTACATATTTCAGAAACTGTGGAGAGTACTAATTTATATCAATTACTTCATTGGCAGGTTCATAAGGGGTTTGTAGAAGGGGCGACATATTCTACAAGAAAAGCTCTAGTGCTGTGCACATAGCAGATTCCCACACCAAATGTACAGCAATAAGTAACTGAGTGAATACTTCTTTCTTTTGGTAACTATCAGTGAGATGTTTGAACATTTTTATATTATGCTGACGAATTCTGTCGAAAAATAGAGATCAGAAACCGTGGAGTGTACTAATTAATATCATACTCATAAGGGATGTGTGAAGCAGCGACATATTCTAGAAGAAAATCGCATGTGCTTTGCACATAGCATATTCACCTCATAATTTTTTATACGGCAATGGATAACTGAATGAATATTTCTTTCATTTGCTAAGTATCAGTGCGATTTTTGATTATTTTTGTATTATGCTTTACGGATACTGTTGAAAATTACAGGCTTCAGAAACTTTCTAGTGTACTTATTAATGTCATTTCTTTCGTTAGCAGGTTCATAAGGGATGCGTGGAAGTGTTGACATATTCTACAAGATAACCGCTAGTGCGGTGTGCATAGCATATTCCTACACCAAATTAATCTACTGCAATGGATAACTGAGTTAATACTTCTTTCTTTTGGTAGTAACTGCTTGATGTTTGAACATTTTTATATTATACTTCACGAAATCACTTGAAAGTTACAGATTTCAGAAACTTTTGTGAGTACTTGTTAATATGATTACTTCCGAATGCAGATTCATAAGTGATATGTATAGGGGCAACTTATTATACATGAATATCGCTGGTGCTGTGCACATAGTATATTCCAACAGAAAATGTATCTACAGCAATGGATAACTGTATGAATATTTCTTTCTATTCTACAGATTCAGTTCGATGTTTGAATGTTTATATGATATGCCTTAGGAATTCAGTTGAAAGTTACAGATTTCAGCAACTGTGTAGAGTATTAATTAGTAGCACTTCTTTTGTTAGCAGGTTCATAAGTGATGTGTGGAGGGGGCGACATTATAGGAGAAAATCGCTAGGGATGTGGACATGGCATATACAATGCCAAACTATATACAGCAATAGATAACTGAGTGAATATTTTTTTCTTTTGGGAAGAAACAATTCAATATTCAGATGTTTATATGTTATGCTTTACGAATTCAGTTGAAAATTACAGATTTCAGAAACTGTGGAGAATACTGTCTAATATCACTTCCTTTGGTAGCAGGTTCATAAAGGTTGTGTGGAAGCGACGGCATATTCTACAAGAAATTCGTAAGTGCTGTCCATATAGCGTATTCCTACTCCAAATATATCTACATCAATGGATAAATGAGTGAATATTTCTTTTCTTATGGTAAAAATCATCTTGATTTTTGAATTTTTTATATTATGCTTTACGAATTCAGTGGAAAATTACATATTTCAGGAACTGTGGATCGTAATTAATATCGTTTCTTTTGTTAGTAGTGTCATAAGGTATGTGTTTAAGTGGCTATATATTCTATAAGAAATTGGCTAGTGCTCTGTGCGTAGCATATTCCCACACCAAATTTATCTATAGCAGTGTATATGTGAGTGAATATATCTTTCTTTTGGTAAGCAACAGCTCAATGTTTGAATTTTTTTATATTATGCTTTAAGAGCTAAGTTGAAAATTACAGATTTAGAAACTGTGGAGAATACTACATTATGTCATTTCTTTCTTTAGGAGGTTTGTGTGGAAGGGGTGACATATTATAGAAGAATATCGCTAGTGCTGTGTACATTGCATATTCCAACACCAAATTTAGCCAAGGGAATGGACAGCTGAGTTTGATAAGTAACAGCTCTCTGTTCGAATATTTTTATATTATGATCTATGAATCCAGTTTAAAATTACAGATTTGAGAAACTGTAGAGTACTATTTAATATCATCTCTATAATTGGCAGGTTCATAAGGGATGAGTGGAAACGGCGACATATACTATAAGAAAATCGCTATTGTGCTGCACATAATGTATTTGCACACATAATTTATCTAGGGCAATGGATAACTGGGTGAGTACTTCTTTCTTTTGGTAAGTAACAGCTCAGCAGTTGAATATTTTATATTATGCTGTACGATTACAGTTAAACATTACAGACTTCAGAAACTGTGGTGAATACTAATTAACATTATTCGTTATCAGCTTCATAAGGGATGTGTTGAGGGGCGACATAGTATACAAGAAATCGCTGGTGCTGTGCTTATAGTATATGCCCACACCAAATTTTCCTACTGCAATGGATAATTGAGTGCATATTTCTATTTTGGAAAGAACCAGCTCGATGTTTGATTGGTTATATGTTATGCCTTACTAATTCAGTTGAACATTACCAATTTCAGAAACTGTGAGTTTGAATATTTGATGTAATTATTTACACATTCAGATGAAAACTACAGATTTTGGTACTCTGCATAGTACTGATTTCTGTATTTTCTTTATTAGCAGGTTCACATGACATGTGTTAATGCGTAGATGTATTCTACCACAGAATTGCTTGTGCTGTGCACAAAGCACATTCCCCACACGAAATTCATCCTCGTATGGTGGATAACTGAGTGAATATTTCATTCGTTTCGTAAGTAATAGCTTGCTTTTTGAAATTTGATATGGTGTTTTACTTATTTTCATTAAAATTACACACATTGGTAACTCTGTATTGTACGAATTTACGTTTTTTTCTTGCATTAACTGTTTCCTGGAGCTAAAATGGCAATATATCTTCCAGCTTATCCCTTGTCTGTGCACAAAGAGTATTCCCCATACTTAATTGGTTTTCGCAGTGTATGGAAATGAGTTCATATCTCTTTATTTTCGTAAGTAATAGCTCGATGTTTGTATATTTGATATTACGCTTTACATAATCAGTTTAAAATTACAGATTTCGTTATTCTGCATAGTGCTAATGCATGTCTTTTCTTTCATTAGCAAGTTCACATGGCGTGTGTTACAGTGGATATACAGTATATTCTACCAGTGGATCCCTTGTCTGTGCGCATACCTTATTCCACACATTAAATTTTGATCATCAGTGTCAGGAACTGAATCTATTTTCCTTCTTTTGGTAAGTAATAGCTCGATGTTTGTCTATTTATTTCTATGCTGTACGTCTTCAGGTGAAAATTATAAGATTTCGTCACTCTGCAGAGTACTAATTTTTGTCTTTTCCTTCATTAGCAGGTTCACACAGCATGTGTTATATTGGGGAATTATTCCACCCGCGAATCCCTTGTCTGGCACAAGGCATATTACTGCAGCACTAAATTTTGATGACTTGCAGTGGATAAGTGAGTGTATATTTCGTATGTATGGTAACTAATAGCCACATGCTTCAATATTTGATATTTTGCTTTACATATTGAAATTGAAATTACAGATTTCGATACTCTCCTAGTAGCAATTTACAGATTTCGATACTCTCCTAGTAGTAATTTATGTGTTTTCTTTTATCAGTAAGTTGACACAGTGTGTGTTAAAGCGGGGATATATTCTACAGCAAGTCCCTTGCATGTGCACAAAGCATATTCCCCACACCAAATTTAATGAAGTGCAGTGGTTAACTGACTGAATATTTCTTTCAATTGGTGATTAATAGTTTGGTGTTTCGACATTTGCTGTTGTGCTGGTAGCAAATAATTTAAGGGAAGCGCTGTCAAAATGGTAAAGTAACAGTGGTTACAAGAGACAGAACAGCAGTTTCTTGGGTAGGGAGGGTAGTGCTGCAGAAGAATGCCGAAGTTACATGGGTAGATCACGTAAGTAATGAGGAGGCACTGAACACAATTGGGGAGAGGAGGAATTTGTGGCCCAACTTGACTAGAAGAAGGGATCAGCTGATAGGACACACTCTGAAGCACCTCAGGATCACAAATTTTGTACTGGAGGGAAGTGTGGAGGGTAAAAGTCGTGGAGGGACACCAAGAGGTGGATGTACTAAGCAGATTCAGAAGACTGTAGGTTGCAGTAGTTATTCGGAGATGAAGAAGCTTGCACAGGGCAGACTAGCATGGAGAGCTGCATAAATCCAGTTTCTGGTCTGAAGACCACAGCTACAACAACAACAACATCAACAACAACAGGGAGGTCAGAAACAAAAGATGTTCAGAGACAGGCTGCAAATGACATTCGCATTGATAAGACAGGCAGCCACAAAACACATTTTAATGTTCACAATTCATGCAGACAGCCTCTGATTGAAACTGTAGGTACTCAAAAAGGGGCAGGAAAATTAGTTTCATTCAGTTCTAATTCAGCCAGTGCACAAAATCAGTTATTGACGCCTCTTCTTTCGTTAGCAGTCTCATATTGCATGTGTTAAAGTGGTGATATATTTTACTAGCGAATACCTTGCCTCTGCTCAAAGGTTACTTCCTATACTGAATTTAAAGATGTGCAGTAGCTAACTGAGTGATTAATTCTTTCGTTTCTTAAGTAATAGTTCGATTTTTGAACATTTGCGATTAACATTCACGTATTCAGACTAAAATTACAGATTTAGATACTGTGCATTGTACTAATTTATGTCTTTCCTTTCATTAGCAAGTTGTCATGGCATGCATTAAAGCAGGAATATACTCCACCAGCGAATTCCTTGTCTATGCTTAAAGCATAATCCCCACACCAAACGTAACTATGTGCATTAGGTAACTGAGTGAATGTTTTTTCAATTGAGAAGTAATAAGTCTAACATTGAACGTTTGATATTGTGGTTTAGATAGTCAGATTCCCATTAATGATTTCGGTACTCTGCTAGTACCAATTTATGTCTTTTCTTTCATTTGAAGTTTCACATGGCATGTGTTAAATCTGCGGTATATTCTACCAATGATTCACTAGTCTATGCACAAAGCATATTCTCCACATTAAATGTATCTCCATGTAATGGAAGACTGAGTGAATATTTCTTTCATTTCGTAAGTAATGGCTCATTGTTGAATATTGACATTATGCTTTATGTATTCAGATTAAAATCAAAGATTCTGGTACTCTGCATAGTACTAATATATATCTTTTGTTTCATTAGCAGATTGACATGGCATGTGTTAAAGTGGGGATATAGTCTGACAGTGAATCCTTTTGTCTGTGGACAAAGCACATTCCCCACAACAAATTTTTAGATTTAGATTAGGTTAGATTCAGTTTTTGTCCCATAGTCCCAAAAAATGCGATGATTCTCGTGGGTGTGGAACATGTCAGAGACTATAACATAAATAAACCGTATGAATATAATACTTACTGCCCTGATCATTCGTCAGGAGATTGTAGAAGTAGGTAAATGCAGTGTGATAAACTGGAACAGCTAATATTTACAAATGAACATACTGTCAGAATGAAACATTGTTATGTGCTATTAATAAATTTATCACACACAAAATACCTAATCTTGGCTGTTGTGACCAAGTGCTGTTAAAACTGAAATCTAACAGACAGTTTTAGTTAACAGCCTCTGTTAAGATATTCATCTATAGAGTAGAAGCAGTTGCCTATCAAGAAGTCTTCCAAACTCTGTTTAAACTATGCTTCATCTGAAACCAAGTTTTTAGTGGTTGCTCACAAATGATTGAAAATGTATGCTCCTGAATATTGGACCCCTTTTTAGACCAAGGTAAGTGATTTGTGGTCTTTATGTAGATTGTTGTTATACCTAGTATTGATACTATGTATTGAGCTATTGGTTGTATAAAGGGATGAATTACTCACAACAAATTTCATTAAGGAATAAATATACTAAGAAGCAGTGGCTGGCATACAAAGTTCCTTGAACAGTTTTCTACATGATGTTCTTTAATTTACAATGCAAATGATTTTTATCACATCCTTTTTTACTTTTTCTTCTTTTGATGAGTTACCTCAGAATATGATCTCATAGGCCATAATAGAATGAATGTAAGCAAGTTTTTTATATTAATATCTCCTCCATGTGACATCATTTACAGACTTGTTTTGGTGCTTAAACAATTCTATGGTATGCCCTTCCCAATTGAATTTATTATCTAGTTGTAATCCCAGAAATTTAACATTGTCAATCTCTTCTATCAGCATGCCTTCATATGTTATACACATGCTGGAAGGAAATCTCTTACAGGTTCTGAACTGCATATAATGTTTGTTCTCGAAGTTTAGAGACAGTGAACTGAGATTTAAACCATCTATTAATGTCAGTGAAAATTTGATTAGCTGCTATTTCTAAATCCATACTTGACTTGCTACTTATTGCAACGTTTGTATCATCTGCAAACAAAACAATCTTAGCATCTGTCAATGTAACAGATGAGAGGTCATTAATGTACGTAAGAAAAAGCAGTGGACCCAAGATGGAACCTTGAGGGACACCACACATGATTAATTCCCAGTCAGTTGAAGACTGACTGCTTACTGCACAGGTATTTCTCAAAGACACCCTTTGTTTCCTGTTAGATAGATAAGACTCAAATCATTTTGCAGTGTTGCCGGTGACACCATAATATTATAATTTGCTTAAGAGAATGCTGTGGTTCACACAGTCAAACGCTTTTGACAGGTCACAGAAAATGCCAGTAGCCTCTAATCTTTATCTAATGAATTAAGTACATTTTCACTGTTAGAGCAAATAGTTTTCTCTATATCACAACTTTTAAGAAATCCAAACTGTGACTTGAACAATATGTTATTTGCAGTCAGATGCTTAAGGAGACACTTGAACACAACTATTTCAAATATATTTGAGAAAGCTGGCGAAAGTGAAATTGGTCAATAGTTTAATGATATCTCTTTATCTCCCTTCTTGTAAAGAGACTTAACTTCAGCATATTTTAGTCAGTCTGGCAATGTTCCGCTGATAAGAAACTGATTACACAAATAACTTAAGATAGAACTCAACTGGCATGAGCACTCACTGATTAACTTTGTTGATATGTTATCATACCCACTGGAATACTTGGATTTTAAGGATTTCATGATGGAAGCTACTTCTTTTGGAGATGTGTCATTCCATTTTACTGAAGTTATTTTTAAAGACTGGCCTCAGATACTCCAGTGTACTGTTCACCGAACCTGACAACCTCAAGCTGTCAGTAACAGAAATAAATTACTTGTTTAAGAGCTTTGCAACATGACATGCCCTTGTTACCAAAGTATCATTTATTTTTAGAGCTATTTGTTCCTCTTCCTTTTTGGCCCCACATGTTTCTGTCTTTCACTGTTTCCCATAGAGTTTTTATTTTGTTGCTTGATGTAATTATCTTTATTTCATAATAAAGCTGCTTTGATATCTGGATTACTTGCTTCAATATTTTTCTGTATTCTTCGTAATGCAATACAATGCTAACATCAGAGCTGTTCCTAGACAGTAGATACAGTCTCCTATTTGTCTCACATGATATCTTCATTCCTTGTGTTATAGATGGTTTATTTTTTGACTTTTGTGTGATTTGAGTTACATTTGTGGGTAAACAATTTTCAAAAGCACATGTAACTTCATTAATGAATGCTTTGTATTTTCCTTTTGAGTCAGAAGCATCGTAAACATCTATCCAGTTCATGTCTTTGGGAAATTTCCTGAATTTCTCAATTTTTGACTTGTTTATTACCCACCTGTACTCAGATTTAATGGATTTTTTATCCTGACCACTTTCAACTTTTATCACAAGATGCTGCGTGTCATGATCAGATAGCCCATTTACTATTGCTTTTGTGATACAACCTTCTCTCCTACATTTGTTTACAAAGATATTATCAATAGCAGTCTCAGAGCATTTACATATCCTAGTTGCAAAGTTCACAGTAGTAACTAGATTCAATGATAATGTTACTGACTGCAATAATTGTTCAGTGACAGAGCTTTTCAATAAATCCACATTAAAATCAACAGCAACCACTATTTATTTGTTTTTTTTTTTACTATGCGATGGAACTACAGAGCTTCCACATTTTTTTATGTAGAGGCTAAAATTCCCTGAAGGACATCTTTATATACCTACTATTATAAAGGACTTAACATGAAACATTATTTCTGTTGCACAAGCTTCTAAGGGCAGCTCTGAGCAAAAATTATCATTATCAATATTCTTGATATCAAAACAATTTTCTCTACAGAAGTAAGAAGCTAACTTGAATCTTTATCTACCTTACGCCTAGTTATATATGCCTCTACAACCTTGCATTTGTCCTCTAGCCATCCCTGCTTAGCCATTTTTGAGACATTTGAACTCTTTTTCGTCTGCTTCATTTACTGCATTTTTATATTTTCTCCTTTTATCAGTTAAATTCAATATCTCTTCTGTTACCCAAGGATTTCTACTAGCCCTCGCCTTTTTACCTACTTGATCCTCTGCTGCCTTCACTAACTACTTGATCCTCTGCTGCCTTCACTATTTCATCTCTCAAAGCTGCCTATTCTTCTTCTACTCTACTTCTTTTCCCTATTCTTGTCAAACGTTCCCTAATGCTCTCTCTGAAACCCTCTAAAGCCTCTGGTTCTTACAGTTTATGCACATTCCATCTCCTTAAATTCCCACATTTTTGGAGTTTTTTTAGTTTCAATCTACAACTCATAGCCAATTAATTGTGGTCAGTGTCCACATCTGCCCCTTGAAATGTCTTACAATTTAAAAACTGGTTTCTAAATCTTTGTCTTACCCTTATACAAAATCTTCCAGTGCGACCAGGCCTCTTCCACCTACGCAACCTTCTTTCATGATTCTTAAGCCAAGTGTTAGCTTTGATTATGTTTTGCTCTGTGCAAAATTCTTCCAGGCGGCTTCCTCTTTCAGTCCTTACCCCCAGTCAATATTCACCTACTACATTTCCTACCATCGAATTCCAGTCCCACATGACTATTAAATTTTCGTTTCCCTTAGCTATCTGAATAATTTCTTTTATCGCATCGTACATTTCTTCTATCTCTTGATCGTCAGCGGAGCTAGTTGGCATATAAACTTGTACTACTGTGGTAGGCGTGGCCTTCGTGTCTATTTCTGCTACAATAGGCGTTCACTACATTGTTCATAATAGCTTATCCACGTTCCTACTTTTTTATTCATTATTAAACCAACTCGTCCCTTATCCCTGTTTGATTTTGTATTTATAACCCTGTATTCGCCTGAACACAAGTCTTGTTCCTCCTGCCACTGATCGCTATAATTCCCACTGTACCTAACTGTAATATCAATTTCCCTTTTTAAATTTTCTGCTCTACCTGCCCGATTATGGATCTGACATTCCAGGCTCTGATCCGTAGAATGCCAGTTTTCTTGATATTATGCTCTACATATTGAGATTAAAATTACAGATTTCGGTACTCTGCGTAGTACTAATAGATGTCTTTTCTTTCATTAGCAGTTTCACAATGCCTGTGTAAAATCAGGGTTATATTCTGCCAGCGAATCCCTTGTCTGTGCAGAATGCATAGTCCATACACTAAATTCATCTACGTGCAATTGATAACTGAGTGAATATTTCTGGCGTTTGTTAAGTAATAGCTCGATGTTTCAATGTTTCACACTCCGCTGTACGCATTCAGATAAGAATTACGGATTAGAGGCCATGAGGAATGTTCATTGCAGCTGAGAAAATTATTGTGTCTATAAAGGTCGAAGTTGAGTGTGGCGGGCAGATTATCTGGTCGCGTATAGCGGGTGTACGTGAAACCAAGTTAATTGTTAGATGCTTTTAGCGGCAATTCGATTCCACAGTAACAGTTCAAGAGTCATTCAAAGAACCTGCAACTGTAGCAGGCACGCGGTTCCAGACTGAAGCGCCTAGAACCGCTCGGCTACACCAGCCGGCACATAATGTCATTACATTAAGTATGATTACAAAAGTTAATAAATCGGTCAAGAAGGCTAGAAGAGTATCTCTGTTAGATAGAGTAGATAAGCAGTTGTTTGCATCTCATTTAGACAGTGAATTGACATCAATTAATTCCAGTAAGATGGATATAGAGTAATTATGCGCAAAGTTTAAGCAGCTGTAAATCATAGTGTGGAGAGTTATGTGCCTAATAAGCTGGTTGAAGCGTTGAATCCTCGTTGCCAATGTTGAGTGTTGTACCATAGGAATCAAGGAAGAGGATATTGTTCCGTGGCCGGCATCCTCTTTGTGCAACAGAATGCACACTTATATTAACAGGGTTCGTTATTTAATTGAACAGAGAGCTGCTACTTAACTTTACAGAGTACATCTGTTGTGGTACAAGCTCTTCTGTAATAGTCCACTCTAGTCTCACTGTCGATGAAGTACAAGACCTGCTATGCGTTGAATGACAGGCGCCATCTGGAGTAGAGAGTCTAGTCAGTGACGGAGTTAGTGCCTGAGCTAGTGTCTGAGACTGAGACTGACAGAGCCCTCTGGCCTGCGACGACCATCTAAATACTTGTGGTCGAGAGGGCGTTGGCGGTCTGTTGCTTGCGAGTGTGCCTTTGGCCTCTCTCCTGATAGTTGCGCTTGATACAGCGCCTACTATCGATCTTCTTGCTATATCTTTTCCGACTGGTGTTGTAAGGTGTCCGCATTTTTCGCACCTTACATAAGCATCATATGGACGATAAAATCCTCAGAAAATAACTCTGTATTGTCAACAGGAAGTAATTGCAGCAATCTCATGTACCGAATAACAAAACAATATCTACCGTTATAACGACAGGGGCATGTGTAAATCAGATAAAGTGAACGCAGCTTGGAGACCAGTGCACATGGCTAATGGGATTGGGACACCTCAATTAACGTTAACAAAAGAAGGCCCAATTGCAGTGCAGAAAGAAATAAGGCGAGTACAATAGAATTCCTTTTAGAATGAACACAGCCGAGACTGCGGCAAATGGCGATACTAGATCAAGGAGGTTAGCAGAGACCCTGGCAAGAAAAATAATAATTCACCTATAACGAGGAAGCAAGCATTTGGCCGAAGCCATACTGTGTGACGTAGTACAATCGTGTTGGGGAGAGTAATGTCATATAAAAGCATTTTTGGAATTAAATTAACACACAGAGAGCTCTCGTCTCGCGGCGGGCCACACACATGCGTGTGGTAAAATTAGCGAAGACGTTGAGACTCAAACTTTACGTTTGCAAAGTGAGGTCGGTATGCTTCACGTATCGTGGCGACAAACAAAAAATGGTAGTTCACATTCCTGCGGGAATTTTTGTGGGTTGAGATTTGTGCACGTCGCTCCATCCCATAACGAGTGTGCAATTGCCATTAATTTCGACTAGGGAAAATTTAATGTTCTGCGGAACGCAGGAAAGTTAAGACTGACTGAATTCAGTCAAGGGAAGAGCAGGGAATTACCGTTTCAGATCCAGCACGAAGGCAACACCGCCGCAGTTCCCGATTGGTAATGTACCAGCGCGCTTAAATGAGATTAAATGTTGAGTCCAGATTTTGCTCACTCCAACCTGCATACACTTTGAATATAGACATTCAAAAGTTAATTACTAACATACCCTGCACTGAGTACATGAGAGTTTTATTAATTCAAAAGATTAAGTTCTTTCTCCACCAACTTATTCCATTACTCAGCTATGATAAATATCATTGATAAAGGTTTAATTGTTTCATTTGTCATAATACTTTCATA
The DNA here is from genome assembly GCF_021461395.2 of Schistocerca americana. NCBI lineage: Eukaryota > Metazoa > Arthropoda > Insecta > Orthoptera > Acrididae > Schistocerca > Schistocerca americana. The sequence continues at coordinate 764,633,743 of NC_060122.1, read as the reverse complement.
TATAGAGATAAACTTTTAATAATCACATATTCAATATCTAAATGTTAATTAATTTGTTGAGAATTGTAAGTAATTAAACCCTCTTGTTGTTTATGACTTGAACCTTAAAAACACTGATAAATTAAAATTTAGAATGGGAAAGGAAGAGGTTGTGTTATCATTTTAGGATAAATCCCAAACTAGTCATTTATATTAATTTGAGTATTCTTGTAATGTCACAGTGGAATTTTAATCAATTTTAAGACAGGGTAGACTGAAGCGCCTACAACCGTTTGGCCACAGCGGCCGGCTCCACCCTGGGCTTGGGACGACAGTTAAGATACGTTATCTATGGGCGCGTAAGATACGTCATCCACTTGCATAAAGACCATAAGATACGTCGCCTGATTACAGTGTTCTCGCGGCAGCTTACACCAGTACCTAATGGATGGAAAAGACCCAACTTTATTTAATAATGAAATTCGGAGGATGCTGAGGAAGCAGAGGCTGTTGCACTCTCTATTCAAAAGGAGATGCACAAATGACAATAAGCGAAGATTAGTAGAGATTCGTGCGTCTGCAAAAAGCTCTGTTCTCGAAGCAAAAAGCAACTACCACCGTCACACCTTAGCAAAAGATCTGTCAGAGAACCTGAGGAAATTCTGATCTTATGTAAAATCGCTAAGTGGCTCTATGGTTTCCATACAATCGCGTGTTGAGCGGTCTGGTGTGGCAGTTGAAGATAGCAAAACGAAAGTCGTTATTAGATTTCGTGTTCAAGAAATCGTTCACTCAGAAGAGTTGTACAGACGTACCGTCATTTGACTATCAGACATATTCCCATATGGACAACACAGTAATAATCATCCCTGGTGTAGAGGAACAACTGAAAGATTTGAAAGCAAAAAAATCACCAGGTCTGGATGGAATCCCAATTCGGTTTCACAAAGAGCACTCTACGACATTTACCCCTTAGCTCGCATTTACCGTGGATCTCTCGCCCAGCACAAGATCTCAAGCGACTGGAAAAAACTGCAGGTGACTCTAGTATATAAGTAGTGCAAAAGGACCAACCCGTAAAATTATAGAACAATATCCCTAACTTCGGTTTGCTGCAGAATCCTTGAACGTATTCTCAGTTCGAATACAATAAAATTTGTTGAGATTGAGAAGCTCACGTCCATGAATCAGCATGCCTTTAGAGAGCATCGCGAGAAACTCAGCATGCCGTTTTTCCATATGATATACTGCGAACTATGGATGAACGGCGACAGACAGATTCCATATTTCTAGATTTCCTGAAAGCATTTGACACAGTGCCCCATTGCAGGCTGTTAACAAAGGCCGGCCGCGGTGGTCTCGCGGCTCTAGGCGCTCAGTCCGGAACTGCGCGACTGCTACGGTCGCAGGTTCGAATCCTGCCTCGGGCATGGATGTGTGTGATGTCCTTAGGTTAGTTAGGTTTAATTAGTTCTAAGTTCTAGGGGACTGATGACCACAGATGTTAAGTCCCATAGTGCTCAGAACCATTTGAACCATTTTTGGTAACGAAGGTACAAACATACGGAATAAGTTCACAAATATGGGAGTAGCTCGAAGACTTCTTTAATAATAGAACCCAGTACCTTTTTCTTGACGGCTACTATTCATCAGTCCAAAGTGCCCCAGGAAGTGTAATAGGACCGCTGTCGTTCTATATATATTCTCTATATACATAAATGATTTGGCGCACAAGTTGGGTAGTAACCTGCGGTTGTTCGTAGATGATGCTGTGGTGAAGGGTAAGGTGTAGAAGTTGAATGAATGTAGGATGATACAAGAAGACTTAGACAAAATTTCCAGTTGATGTGATGAATGGCAGCTGGCTCTAAATGTAGAAAAATGTAAGTTAATGCAGATGAGTAGGAAGAACAAACCTGTAATGTTCGAATACAGTATTAGTAGTGTCCAGGTTGACATAGTCAAATCGTTTAAATATCTGGGCTTAACGTTGCAAAGCGATATGAAATGGAACGAACATGTGAGAACAGTGGTAGGGAAGGCTCGAGTGTTTGGGATCCGTACCAGGTCGGATTGACGGAAGACATTGACGGAATTCAGAGGCGGGCTGCTAGATTTGTTGCCGGTAGGTGCGAACAACAGGAAAGTGTTACGGAGATGCTTCGGGAACTCAAACGGGAGTCCCTGGGGTAAGGCGACGTTCTTTTCGAGAAACGCTAAGGAGAAAACTTGGAGGCCCGTCAAACGATTCTACTGCCACCAACACACGTGGTACAGAAGGAGCATGAAGAGAAGACACAAGAAAGTAGGGTTCATACGTAGACATCTAGACAGTCGTTTTTTCCTCGCTCTGTTTGCGAGTGGAACAGGAAGGGAAATAACTAGTAGTGTACATGGTACCCTCTGCCACGCACGGTGCTGTGGCTTGCCTAGTATCTATGTAGAACTTCCTAGGCAGTGCTGAAGGGGCGAGGAGGCTGCCAGCTTCCTGAAGTCCTGCTGGAATCTTAATCCGTACGACCTGGATGCTGTCCGTCATAAGCCTTCTGGAGGGGAGGTCGACACCGATGCTGCCAGCTTCTGTCTCCTAATGGGGGCCTGCGACCCCTGCGAGTCATCTAGCAGTCCAGGGGGACCTGGGGGTGTGACTCCTGAGCGCAAATCTTCGATATCAGCGAGAGCACTTTGGAGATCGGTCCGTGGAGCTGGAGGCCGCTGGCGTCAATGGGCCGACGGCTGCCCTCTGACGTCACCGCCGCCACCCGACGCTTTGCTGCGCTGACGGGATCGCAAGTCGAGAGCTTGTTGGCCCTCTTCTGCTGATAAGGCTGCCGCTCTGCCAGCCCGGTTGTGGCGCGGTGCTTTGGAAGACAATCCTGTATTGCTGCTTAATATATGTATTATTATCAATGACGTCTTCTTCACGCTCTCGAGGATAGCTGGGTTCTCATCACTACATCCTTCCCGGCTCTCTGCCAATGATTGTAAGAACCTGGGACTGGACTCCTATAATGTCCTCTGTTACCCAAGGTTTCTTCACAGTTATTTTCGTTATGTCTATGCATGTCTGTTCAACGTTTGTGATTACCATTTTTATGAGATGTACAATCCTCTTCAACTGAAGTGCCTACTGTGGTGTTCATTATCGCAGTATCTATAGCCCTAGGGAGCTTCAAACGCATCTCACTACTCATTTCTTCAGTACGCCTTAAATTTCAGCCTACTGTTCATCATCACTAAATTGTGAACTGAGTGCACACTGGGTGAAAGAGTCATGGCATAGCGGTATGCAAACATGCAGGTAGCAGAAGTATCGCACATACAACGTATAAAAGGGTTGCAGTTCGTTGGCGGAGCTGTCATTTGTACTCATGTAAAAAGGTTTCCGACGTGATTGTGGCCGCATGTAACCTCCCCCTCACTTATCGACCTTAATGACAGTGAAAAATTAAACCGTGTGTACCTAATGGAAATTTGGGAAAAGCAATCGTCACCGAAGTTAATCTGTCGGTAAAGAGGGAGGAAAGGGTTACATCTAAATGAAAGGAAAAATGCAAATGGAACTGGTGGAAATTAATTTTGGAAAGGGGTAAAGTTAATAAAGAAAGTAAATGTGCGGCCGTTACGTTAACAATTAACTAGCGGTAATTAGATATTTGAGATTTGGGGGAAATTACGGTCGCCAGTCCTAAGGACAATTACTATAGTAACTGAAAAAGAAAAGTAATTACACATATAATTAGCACTAGAAGCGTGGCAACTGAAGGTTGACACGTGTAGTGTGAAAACTGAAAGTTTGTCAGAAGTAATAACTTTCGCTGCACTCTGACTTAATTTAGCAAAAGAATTAATAAAACCGGAAAACTGAAAGTTAATTTAGTGACTGAAATTAATAAGAAGCTTTCTTTCTTAAGCACATCGAAATTCAGTAAAATACGGTTAGTCTTGGAGTACCTCAACAATCATTTCAAAAGCTACTTGAATCTACGCAATTTAGAAATAAGAGATTTAGCTTTGAACTTGAATTAAATGATTCTGAACAATTAACAATAGTAAGATTTAGTACGTACCAAGCTGAGCTGCAGTCACAGGTAAGCTAAAATACGGTAACTAAACTCACACTCTTAATTTGTGCTTGCGTAATCTAAATATTGTAGCCAGCTATGAATACTTAAACTGAACTTTGAAATTAAAGCAGTGAAATGGAATGATTGTACTTTAATGCTGGCATCTGAATTTCAACGACACTCGGGTTGATTTCGGAAAAGGAAGGGACCCTGCTTGGTAATGCAATTGGGACAATGAGCAACAAAGGTTCATGCTAAGTTGCTGTAATTTTGCGAGGCAAATGGAACAATTTGAAAAGCTGAGGTCTGCCATACAGTTCTAAAACTTTACGTGCTTCCAGTCTTCCTTGTTGGTTGATTGAAGGTTTGAAGCCGTCGATCGAGGAGGTGGCGACAGTCACTCATTGTCGGCCGTCGCTGTTGCAGAAGCTGGATGTTGGCGCACCTTCTTCTCAACACGGTCACCAGACGAAACGGGCTCTTGATGTGCGCCAGCTAATGCTTCCCGTCCGCGACACCATGTCAGAAACTATTATCGCAAGTCGAGCGCAATTACATGCTGCCAAACCCCGAAAGCGCGGCAACTCGCGGGAGCTTCTCACAACACACCTGCTCCATTCGCTACCCCAGCCAGACTCTCTCTTGCTCTGCCCGCGCTCCACGCGGCAGAGTTAACACTACCAAAGATCCTACACACTTTGATTCTTCACACGACCCATCGATGTAATCGTTCGATAGCAGTTTTCCCTAGGCAAGACCCAGCGTAAAAATACAAATAATATTTACGAAACAAACCAATTATACATCGACATAAGTGCATAAATATATATATACAAACAGTAAAACAATTACAATATATAAAGAGACAGAAATGTCATAGCCTGCATCTCGTGGTCGTGCGGTAGCGTTCTCGCTTCCCACGCCCGGGTTCCCGGGTTCGATTCCCGGCGGGGTCAGAGATTTTCTCTGCCTCGTGATGGCTGGGTGTTGTGTGCTGTCCTTAGGTTAGTTAGGTTTAAGTAGTTCTAAGTTCTAGGGGACTGATGACCATAGATGTTAAGTCCCATACTGCTCAGAGCCATTTGAACCATTTGAAGAAATGTCATATCTTGAGGTAACAAAACAAGGAAAAAAAATAATAGTACAATAGATAGAAATAGGAGGATATGCATTTCCGGCGTAACACGCAAGACGGATGGTCCCATTAGAGTCAATAATTCTTATCAAAAATTAACGCTATTTCACAATATTTTGACTTCACCATGAACTATATTCTAATTGTGGTTTTCTTACTCTCATAACTACTGTAGTAATTTATTTCAGACATGAATATTTCTCTTTTTTGTTCTTATTTATTTTCGTTACCTTCAACACTTTGCGATATAATGCGTGGCTAAGTAATTAATCAGGTGAACTGTAATTGTAATTTTGTCACATTGTATTTTGTCACATGAAACATTCGTTTGCTTATGAATATGATCAACTGCTTTCAAAGACTGCGTCTATGTAGCGCCTTTGACCTAGCTGTGTCGTCATTGCTCAAATCCGTCAGGTGGAATCAGACACTAGAATTGACCCTAATACTTGACACGCACATGGCCACGTGAAGCATTAAGGGAATTAAAAGGCAAACGTTCACAAACGATTCATATGATATCAGAGCAAGACTTGGCCCGTAGCCATTAAAGAAAACTTATGAGCTTCTGATGAAGTATATCTTGAAACAACTTTCCTAAAACAGTAAAACTGTCAAATGGTTCAAATGGCTCTAAGCACTATGGGACTCAACATCTGAGGTCATCAGTTCCCTAGACTTAGAACTACTTAAACCTAACTAACTAACCTAAGGACATCACATACAATCATGCCCGAGGCAGGATTCGAACCTGCGACCTTAGCATCCGCGTGGAATAAAACTGTCCTTACCAAATAATAATACCTATATAAAAACGTGATGATAGCCTCTACTGCCGTTACTTTTATTTTGTTTCTCCAAAGCCCGGACACAAGCATCAAGACAATGGGTCTATGGCGAATCACTCGTTAGTATCAAGCTTAACAACCTTCAAGCTCATCAAATTCAATAGGATACAAACGTGGAGGTGAAATTCCTAGAATTCTTACGGTGAAAAATAGATTCTCTTCATCAATCGCCTATACAGCACGCAGAGCACCCACACGCTCGTCTCCGGAAATAGTGACCAAGGGTTTGAGGTCCACCCGACTGTAGACTTCCGTCTATTGGCCGTGCACCACATACAGGGAATGGTTGCGACTAAATGCCACGCTGCGCCACTGTTGCTGACACTTCATCTCTTATGCGGCATACACGCTGGTTGCAATCCATCCGAAGCATAAGTTATTGCTCTAGAAGTGAGGGCCAGCAAACACTATCCAGTGTACCGCCCGAGACGGACTCGCACAGGTTTTCTCAACGTTAAGTTTCCTTTTCTGTCTTTCCACGTACTCCGTGGCGGGACACTGCGCAGTCCGTCTCCCAGCGAAGGAAGAGCAATATCTCTGGCGCACTCCCAAGTCATCGACGCAATGCCGTGCAAGGCTCGATCTCAATGTACTTACTGAATTACCCTTTCAATATCCTCATATTCTTTCTCTGCCTCTTCATATTCTAATATTTGATAATCCATCGTGGTCGCCCGACAGCGGCTGATCAAATATTTGATAAGGAAAATCGCCAAACATCCGTGCAGTTTGAGAAGTTATTTCATTTTATTTTCACAGCCAGTTTCGGAAATTCAATATGCCGTCTTCTGGCCCCACATGCACCTCTTGTATAGACACTCAACATTATTGGTATCGGAATATTGGAGCCATCCGTTTCTGGAAGTTGTGAATTCGTATTTCGAGTGCTTCCTACGATGACTTGACAACAACTGACGACCTAACAACAACTCACTTGTTGACAAGCCTTCGAAAGAAGCACTCGAAATACGAATTCACTACTTCCAGAAACGGATGGCATCCAATATGTAGATATCGATACGTTTGAGTGTCTATACACGAGGTGCATTTGGGACCTGAAGATGATATATTGAATTGCCGAAACTGGCTGTGAAAATAAAATGAAATAACTTCTCAAACTGCACGGATGTTTGGCGATTTTCCTTATTAGAAATCTTCATCTTCTACGTCGGCGTGTATAACTCATCTACTGGCGTTGACGCTGGTTTGCTGTCGTTTACTGTCGATTCTGATGAGGACTCCACTACCACTGCTGTGCTCTCAGAAACTCACTCTCTGCCGTACTTTCCCGTTCATATCGAATCCTACTCTCATTATATCATTTTCTGCTGTTGTTAATATTACCCTATATTAGTCTGAAGAGAAATCCTTATCTTCTTTCCATTTCACTTCACTTACCCCCACCACATATGTATTGTGCTTTTGGAGTTCCGTTGTCAGATTTTCTAGCTTCCCTACCAAGTTCAAGCTTTTGAAATTTCACGCCCCGACCCGTAGCATGTTATCCTTTCGTTGGTTATTCAGTCTTTTTCGCATAGTCACCTCCCTCTTGGCAGTCCCTTCCCGGAGACCCGAATGGGGGACTATTTGCTACTCCGTTCAGATTTCTGACTTTTTAAGCTCCAAATCTGAGAGCAACAGCCTGAAGATGGCGCATTGAAGCGTTGAAACTGGTTGCAACAAAATAAAATAAAATCATAAGGGCGGCTGTAGGTGTTTTATTTTGTCACAATAGTAAACGGCCGTAGTCCCAGAGACCTCCTGCTAAAAGGATGGACATACTAATCTTAGAATGTTGTTCAGGCATTGGTTATCCCACTTTTATATCATGGTCACCTTCCCCCTTAGTAGACTCTTCACAGAAGTCCGAATGACGGACTAATCCGAAATCTTTTACCAATGGAGAGATCATCATGCCCCTTTTCAATTACCAGCCACATGTCCTATGTACACACACAGTGCGTATTTAATGTAGTGGTTTCCATAGCTTTCTGCATCCTCATGCCGTTGATCAATGGTGATTCTTCCGCCTTTTAAGGGCAGTTATCCACCCCAAGAGCAAGAGGTTACCGTGAAACTTTGCCCGCCCTTCCACCATGTTTGACAAGGCCGTTGGCAGAACGAGGGTGACTTCTTGTACCGGGATTCTTCTTCGCCATTGATGGTGACTTTTATTCAAAATTTAGGTAGTGGCTGGGTTCAAAACCGAGATACTATGTGTTTTCCTTACTAGTGAAAGACGCTACGCCTAGACCACTGGCTAACAGTTATACGAGGTTTGGGAGAAAGAGTAATGAGATAGATTTTTTATGTACCAAAGTTCTTATTTTTTTAAAACAACAATAATGTCAAAGTTGTTCACTTCGGCAGCTGTACCCCAGCGCATTCGTTGTTCCCACTGTTCTCTGGAGTCCCAAAATGATCTCTTAAGACGTTTTTCAATTTTTCGAAAAGAAAAAAATCGCAAGGTCTCAGAACCGGTGGATAGGAGGTCTTTTGAGCAGTGATCATGTGACATGGGGCGTTATAATGATGCAACATCCACCTGTCTGAAAATGTCCAGTCTCACTCGATCCACCCCTTTCCTGAGCCATCCAAGGAAAACTTTGTAAAACAGTTGTTTGGCAGTTTGTCCTAGAGGAAGGAATTGATTTTGAAGTTAAAGGTGTCCGCGAGAAGCTTCATATTCAGCGTGTTCTCGGCCTTCCAAAACCAATTTGTGCCAGGAAAAAGCTTGTGCTCTTGACGTTAAATGTTCCCCATAGGGCTGTTTCAACTTTTAAAAGGTCACAATCGCAGATTCCCAAGTTTAACACAAAACTTGATTGTATAATGTTGCTCTAAATTCCGCTGATCCGTTTCTGTAATACACAACAAAAACACAAATTCACTGGTGGCGTTCTCAAAAATCACGTGATGGAGTACGGGGCTGAAACTTGGACTTAGCATCTCGAAGGGGATGAACACAAGGGTTTTTTTTTTTTTTTTTTGGAGTCATCAGTCTCTTGGCTAGTTTGATGCGGCCCGCCTCGAATTCCTCTCGTGTGCTAACTTCTTCATCTCATAGTAGAACTTGTAACCTATTATCTTCTGAATGTATTCCAATCTGTGTCTTGCTCTACAGTTTTTGCCCTCTACATATCAGGCAAATGCCGGGATGGTTCCTCTGAAAGGGCACGGCCGACTTCCTTCCCAATCCTTCCCTAATCCGATGAGACCGATGACCACGCTGTCTGGTCTCCTTCCCCACACCAACCAACCAACCCTCTACATATCTCCTCTAGTACCATGGAAGTCAGTCCTTGATGTCTTCGCAGATGTCCTATCATTCTGCCCTTTTCCTCATCAGTTCTTTCCACATATCCCTTTCCTCTCCGATTCTGCTCAGAACCTCTTCACTCCTTACCTTATCAGTCCACAGGGGCGTAGAACCGCCAGAAAAAGTACACACAGGGGTTTGCATGGTGCAAGTCACAGGCAGAAGGGGCCCACTGGCCAACCTAAGTGTTATGAGTACGTGACATGGAGCAGCGCGTTTAGCAAAACATAGGTGCACAGCTGCCTATAAATAGGTGTCGGTTCACTAACAAAGCATTGGCTGACATTGAATTAAGTGTCCAAGGAATAGAAAAGCAACAGAGGAAGTCCACTGGACCTTAAGGGGATACCAATTCGATTCCACACAGAGTACGCGAAAGAACTTGCCCCCCTTCTAACAGCCATGTACCGCAAGTCTCTAGAGGAACGGAGGGTTCCAAATGATTGGAAAAGAGGACAGGTAGTTCCAGTTTTCAAGAAGGGTCGTCGAGCATATGCGCAAAACTATAGGCCTATATCTCTGACGTCGATCTGTTGTAGAACTTTAGAACATGTTTTTTGCTCGCGTATCATGTCATTTCTGGAAACCTAGAATCTGCTCTGTAGGAATCAACGTGGATTCCAGAAACAGCGATCGTGTGAGACTCAACTCGCTTTATTTGTTCATGAGACCCAGAAAATATTAGATACAGGCTCCCAGGTAGACGCCATTTTCCTTGACTTCCGGAAGGCATTCGATACAGTTCTGCATTGTCGCCTACGGAATATCAGAACAGCTGTGTGGCTGGATTGAAGTTTTTAGCAAACAGAACACAGCATGTTGTTCTCAATGGAGAGACGTCTACAGACGTTAAAGTAACCTCTGGCGTGCCACAGGGGAGTGTTATGGGACCATTGCTTTTCACAGTATATATAAATGACCTAGTAGATAGTGTCGGAAGTTCCATGCGGCTTTTCGCAGATGATTCTGTAGTATACAGAGAAGTTGCAGCATTGGAAAATTGCAGCGAAATGCAGGAAGAGTTGCAGCGGATAGGCACTTGGTGCAGGGAGTGGCAACTGACCCTTAACATAGGCAAATGTAATGTATTGCGAATACATAGAAAGAAGGATCATTTATGGTATGGTTATATGATAGCAGAACAAACACTGGTAGCAGTTACTTCTGTAAAATATCTGGGAGTATGCGTACGGAACGATTTGAAGTGGAATGATCATATAAAATTAATTGTTGGTAAGGCTGGTGCCAGGTTGAGACTCATTGGGAGAGTACTTAGAAAATGTAGTCCATCAACAAAGGAGGTGGCTTACAAAACACTCGTTCGACCTATACTTGAGTATTGCTCATCAGTGTGGGATCCGTACCAGGTCGGGTTGACAGATAAGATAGAGAAGATCCAAAGAAGAGCGGCGCGTTTCGTCACAGGGTTATTTGGTAACTGTGCTAGCGTTACGGAGATGTTTAGCAAACTCAAGTGGCAGACTCTGCAAGAGAGGCGCTTTGCGTCGCGGTGTTGCTTGCTGTCCAGGTTTCGAGAGGGTGTGTTTCTGGATGAGGTATCGAATGTATTGCTTCCCCATACTTATACCTCCCGAGGAGATCACGAATGTAAAATTAGAGAGATTCGAGCGCGCATGGTGACTTTCCGGCAGTCGTTCTTCCCGTGAACCATACGCGACTGGAACAGGAAAGGGAGGTAGTGGCAGTGGCACATAAAGTGACACACCGTTTGGTGGCTTGCGGAGTATAAATGTAGATGTAGATGTAGATTAAGTGTGGCAGCTCTCCTGGATGGCGGCGTGTATCACACCACCAGCTACACGCAGCAGCAGATGGGGCGCCAGTGTTCCAGCCCCCAGCAGGTCACTGATCGAAGCTCTGAGGCCGACGCAGGGTCCACAGCCACCCAGCGACGGGCAACTCCATGGCTCACTACTGCGGGCAGTCGTCTTGGCTCCCAACATGCAATGGAGACATGCAGGGCGAGGGCCGCAGATTCAATTGCCAGGTGGCGGGCGCTCATTGTCGCCGCATTCTTAGCGACACCAGCGAGGGAGCACGCCGTGGGCCTCCTTGCAGCAGGTGGTTCTGAGGCGACATAGGCGAAGGCCGCTGAGTCGGCTATCGGCACATCCTGACATCGCTGCAACTCCGCAGCCGTACAAGACCGACACACAGCGGGGCGTAGCACGGGTCACTGAGGCAGCCATTCTGCACCAAGCCGTTTGCAGACAGTGAAGTTGTGTCCTCAGTATTGCGGGCTTTGGTGATGCAGACCGACAGGTATGCGACACTGTAGTTGGAAACAACAAATCACTTGGAAAGCTCAGACGAGTCTTAATACATTGCCTTCTGCCCCTTCCCGCTGCATTTGGTGTTGCTGTTACATTCGGTGTCAGAAGTTCCCACGACACAGGGAAAAATATTATTTTCAGTTGTAAGGTAGGAAAATATTAATTTCAAATTGCTGCTGAGTGATGGAAGAAGGTCGACAAGTGGAGGAAGATCTATTTTATTAATAATTTGTGGAAAACGTGTTAGATATCGTTGTCAAAAAACTTTCGAGCCGATGTCCAGCTTTGAGTTCCGGGGAATGAAGTAGCTGGGGAATGGATGAGGAGCATGTGAGAGAGTGCAGGAGTGGAGCAATAACTTAAGAATGGTGTAGTACGTATTTTTCCAGTTCCTGCTGCACAGTGATTTTATTAGCTCGTTGTATACAATAAAAGATTTTCACTTCATCTATAACACCATTTTCAAGCCTTCCTGCAATATTAATGATGGTACAATTTTTTTGCATTAAGTTATTAAGGTATGGCTTACATCTATGTTAGTAACACTATACATTCACGAAATTTCAGGAAAACTTAATAATCTATTTAAAACGATGAAGGTAAAAATGAAATTTCGTACAAATAACACTTTAAAAACAAAACCACAAACATGTAAATCCCAGTTTCCTCGAATCCAGGAAAAATAAAATTGAGTGCAATAATTGTGACCAATATTACATTGTGCAGACAGGTAGGAACTTGCAATGGGTTCAAAGAATGCAACAGAATTTTTGAATATGCGTCAGTGAATTAGACACTGAGTGAAGTGTGGAGTCCAACGAATCTAGGTGCAAATAAAAAGTTAGCACTATATGTAAAGTTCAGACAAGCAAGTAGTTACTAATGTAGACGTGCGTCATACTTTTATAACTTTATAGAAAAAAATTGTACCATTGTTCATAATTCAGGATCGCTTGAACATGGCATAATAGCAGAAACGAGCCTTGTCAATAACAAGCTGATAAAATCAAAGAGCAGTATAAACTGGAAAAATACGTACTATGTAATGCACTGACTTAATGCATGTCAGAGACTCATCATAAAAGATACTTTTGGAATCATCTAGAATGATCCCAACACGTCAGTATCATTGTGCAGTATTTCCTGATGCGTAATAAGATTGAACATGTTGGGTTGAGGTTGAGAGGTTGCGCAGTAACACTGTGCACATGAAATACTTTTGAAACATACTGCTCTGCCTAGAAATACAGTGCCCTCTGTGGCAGGTACAGGAAATATCCTTGCCAGCCTCTCGTGTGCTACAGTCGCTAGGTATCTTTCTTTTCGCTGTTCGTTGTTATTGTTGTAGTTGTGTCGAAAATGAGTTCAAAACAAGATGAAAGAACGTTGTTATTAGAGTGCTTCGATATGTATGAACAGTGCTGGTGTTGCGGAATGTTAGGGCAGACGAGTACAAAACAGAAATATCAAGAATAAATCTTTTCTCAGAAATTACAGGGATCGTTACTTCAAAGCCACTAAGAAAGACGCGTGAAAAAATTTGTAGTATTTCGTGGGCACCCGTGGAAACTTCTTCGGGGGAGGAGCGGTCGCCAAGACTTCAGTATTACCATTCTTATGTAAATCAATGGTCAGTTTCGAGACGTGTCATGCCCCAAGAAGTAAAGTTTATTGATGACACAAAAAACTTATTATATCCCAGAGAATTCATGTTATCCACTCAGTATTTGTTATAGATTACATTCATACTGAAAATAGACGAACATACGTAACTTACACAGCAGTCACTGAAGACATAGCACTGTTTCACTGCGGTCAGCCATGCAGTGCACCGGAAAGCACTTCCAGAAATGTACGAGAATTTTGTTATGAATAAAAACTCTGTACGACAGAGGCGGTAGGGGGAGGGGGGGAGTTACTATTTATGGGAACGACTATGTATGGAGACGATCATTTCCAGTAATTTGTCAGATGTTGGACTATCAATACGTCAAAACTTACGACAATCTTTTTTTTTTTCTTTTAACTCAGTTCTCTCAAGACGTCTTCGTGAATGATCTTGGCGCTCTTTGAACCAATTTTTCGTATATGTTTTTTTACTGGTTGCAACTATGTAGAGCAATTGTCACAGGAGCTGCGTATTCATGGCTCAACATTACAAACCATAATATTGTTGTGCAATGTTAGTGACTGTCTAGGGGGCACTTAAGACGTACGGCATCCACAGCTCGCCGTTATCATAACAAAGGAGACTAACTGAACTATGTAATAGTCATTCTTCTTTTTGTATCCATTCTAGACTGGCGTGTCTATGTCTTTGCCAGACTAGTACTACTGCAGTTATTATTAACTTCGATTTAAAGACTGTTGGGAAGTTATTACGACGAGCTGCAACGCCTGTAACATTAGTGCAAGGATGAAATGTGAAATCAGACCTTTGTAGCTGCTTACAGGAGTCGATAAATATCAACAGAGACAGTTGAAAATGTGTGCCACGACCCGAACTCGAACCCAGGATCTCCTGTTCACATGGCAGACGCTCTATCCGACTGAGCCATTGAGGACACAGAGTACAGTGCGAATGCAGGGACTTATCTCTGGCACGCTTCCCGTGAGACTCACATTTCCAACTTATTGTCCACACACTACATTTTTAGTGCCCCTTCTCACTATACTCATTACTCGCGGCAGTAAATTGACTGGTGCAAGTAATGAGTATAGCGAGCAGGGGCACAACAGATGTAGTGTGTGGACAATAAGTTGGAAATGTGGGTCTCACGGGAAGCGTGCCATAGATAAGTCCCTGCAGTCGCACTGTACTCTGTGTCCTCCATGGCGCGCTGAGATAGTCGGCACGGTAGGTCAGCGTGTTCGGTCAGAGGGCTGCTCGCTCTCTGTAATAAAAAGAACTGAGTAAAGGAATCAATGATCAACTTGAACGGTTGTCTTATGACGTCCGCCTAGATCAAACGTAACCAACAACACCGAAAAAAAGCGTCTGCCATGTAAGAAGGAGAACCCGGGTTCGAGTCCCAGTAGAGGCGCACATTTTCAACTCTCCCCGTTGATATTTATCAACGCCTGAAAGCAACTACAAAGGACTGATTTCACTGTAATTTCACTCTCCGAGAGCTGCAAGATCACCAATGGTGTCTATGGTTTCGGATACCACATTCAAATATTGTTGCAAGGATACATATTCTATTCGTTCTGAGCAGCTCATCATTTCCTTTACAAAACGAAACGAATGGAAAAAGAGTGTACAGCTTTTAGTTTAACTACTGCGTGACGCCGAGATATTTATTTGTGTAATTTTTTAATCGTTTAGCAGTCCGCCTCCGGTAGCTGAGTGGTAAGTCAGTCCGGCTTTCGCCGCCGTGCAGTGCGGACGTGTTGCTGTTTCCGCCTGCGGAACGCGCGCGCTCGCTGTTGTTTACATTTCAGCGGCCGTCACTTACGTGTCGCTTACGTGCACTAGAATCATGGCCAACCGTTTTCGAAAATCAACTTTACGATTCAACTTCTGCAACGACTACGCACGACCAAAGGCCTTAGAAGTGGAATGCTTCCTACGCGACGTTGCTAAGATCCCAGCTTCTGACATCTTGGGCATCCATTTGTCCATATTAAGCAGTACTGTGTACGTCAAAGTCGTCAACGACGCGGTATGTGAAAGAATACTTCGTGATACCAACCATGGATTACGCTTTTGCCACGCCGACGGTAATGTCGGAGCGGTCACTGTCGACCATGCCGGCTTAGGAATGCGCACCATACGAGTTTTCGAACTCCCGTTCGAGCTTCCGGCGGAAGACGTTATCGCGACTTTCCGCCCCTATGGCACTGTACATGGCCACACTGCCGAACGCTGGGCGCAATTCCAAACGTACCCCGTTCTTAACGGTGTACGGCAGATCACCATCGACCTCCATCGCCACGTGCCATCTTACCTGCAAATTAGCGGGTGCCGCGCGGTTGTCATACACGACGGCCAACCCAAGACCTGTTCCGGGTGCGGCAAAGAAGGCCACCTCCGATCTGAGTGTCTTCAGCGACGAATCACCCAATTGCCAGTCGCTACCGTGGCATCTCCGGCTCCGACGACGGTTTTACCGATCACCTACGCATCGGCGCTCTCTACTCCTCCCACCGGCCGCCGCCCATCGGACCATGTACCGGTGACCCTTCCAGCTGCTACGGATACCGCCGGGGCCGACACGTCGCGCTCAAAGCCTGACGCTACTCCGGCGCCACTACCAACAGCGACGACTTCCGACACCCACCCGCCTGAACATATGGACGCCCCTTCATTTGACGTTCCCGCGACGGCCTTCCTCTCAGAGCGACGCGACTCCCTTCCGTCTTCCGACACGGAGGGGCGAACCCGCAAACAACGTTCACCTAAAAGGCGCAAGAGGAGGCACCGTACGGTCTCGGAACGAGACGGATCACCTCCCCCTGATGCTGTAGAGGCCGTCCGACCCGACGAGGCCTCGCAGAACCTACACGATGATACGAATGACGACAACATGACGCCGGCTGTGGATGCGTCGATACCTACTCTACTGGCTCGCTCAGGTGCTCCTGAAGCAATGGACTCCACCGATGCGACTGCCGCCGAGACGTCCTCCGCCCCTACGACCGAAGTGGAACGTACGACCATCACAACGACAACGCCTTCAATGGTGTGGAGTGAGGACGTCGATGAGAACCCGGACCACACGCTGGGGACAGAGTTACCCCAGACGGAAGCATCGTTACGCCGCTGATAACGCCGTCAGGTGGTGTACGGCACGACTCACCGTTGCCTCGCCCCTCTTCATCCTCCGCCGGTGGAGTTCCCCTCCACGGCGGGGTACGGCTCCAAACCTACCGAATAGCAACGATCAACACTAACACCATTAGCTCACCCGTGAAACTTCAACTGCTGCGAGAGATGATATGGGCGTCGGACGTCGATATCGCACTACTACAGGAAGTACACTTGGCCACGGTTCCAGACGTCGCGGGATATAACACTTATCCTTCTCCTGGTGACCACCTGGGACGCGGCGTAGCCATCTACGCTAGAGAAGGCATTCCAGTGGCCGATATCACATACCTTCCATCTGCCAGAGGCATGGCCGTCACCGTCATGGGGACGCGTATCATTAACATTTATGCTCCGTCAGGCTCCAGCCGCAGACGCGAGAGGGCACTCTTCTATTCAGAAGAAATCGCTCCTTTGTTTCTTGGACGCTGCGACCATTACTTGCTTGGGGGTGATTTTAATTGTGTCTTGCACCCTGAAGATCAAGTGCCCCACTACAACACCTGTCAAGAACTGCGTCTTGTCGTCCGAGATCTGTTGCTCCGCGACACTTGGGAAGTTCGGCACGGCGACGCGCCTGGACATACTTACCAGACGAGTCACTCCGCGAGCCGCCTTGATAGAATTTACGTCTCTCGGGAACTCACATCTGCATTCCAAGGTGCAGAACTTTGGCCCCTGGCCTTTTCGGACCACTGTGCCTACATCTGCAACATTCTCTTCCCCAAGCAAGTGGTCTGGCGTAGTCGTGCACCGTGGAAGCTAAACACCTCCCATCTTCATGATCCCGAATGTCTTCAACGTGTTACCGAGACATGGGCCACCTGTGAACGTCGCTTACCTAAATACTGCACGACCTTGACCTGGTGGCTGGAATGTGCCAAACCTGCCATTTGGCGTACTTTGATTCAGTATGGAAAGGAAGTTGCTATGTGGTGCAGGCACACTACCGACTATTTCTACGCCGTTCTCCGCGACCTGGACGGCCAACCGCCCACCCCCGACACCCAGAGGGAACGCAGCAGGATTAAGGCGCCAATTGTAACTGTGACACGCCGTAGACTGCAGGGGGCTATGGTGCAAACCCGATGTCAAGATTCGGCGGAACAAGAACATCCGACCATGCATCATATCGCCTCCGATAGGAAACATCGACGACAACAACTCATCACCGAGATCACCACCTGTCGCGGCCAGCACATCACTTGCCAGGCCGAAATCGTTAGTGCCTTTGTCGACCACTACCGCACAATGTACCAGGAGGAGACTACCAACGACCATGCTGAGGAGTCTGTGTTACCACACGTAACTCGCACCCTCACCAACGACGAAGCGGACGGGATGATGGAGCCCATTGCGCGTGACGAAATCCACGATGCAATCAAAAAAGGTGCTCTGAATAAGTCACCTGGTGTCGACGGATTGCCGATAGAATTTTATCGCGCTTTCTTCACACTAATGGCGTCACGGTGGACAACGATGTTTCATGAACTGCTGACGATGGGGAACGCCGTACCGCCGCCCTTCGTCACGGGAATTATTATACCCATCCACAATTCGACACCAGGTGTGACGACAGCACATTACCGTCCCCTGACCCTGCTTAACGCAGACTGTAAAATTTTTACACGCCTACTGGCAACGCGATGCCGCAAGATCTTGCCTAGCATTCTATCCCCGGAACAGACAACTCCGGGCGGCACAGTTAATATACAAACGGCTACAGGAGAATGTCGCGATTTAATGGCACTGGCAGCGGCGTGCAGTCTCCGCGCCGCAGTGGTTGCCATTGATTTTGACAGCGCATTCGACAAAGTGCGACACCTTTTTCTGTTCTCAGTGATGAACCGCATGCGTTTTCCACCAGCCTTTATCGACGTTATCCGGGGCCTGTACGGCACCGCCGAATCGCTGATTCAGGTTAATGGCCGTGTGGTGGGACCAGTGGCGATCCGGCGTTCCGTACGGCTGCCCACTTTCGACCCTACTGTATGCCATAAGCCTGGAGCCACTCATCGGGAGTCTGACGAGCCACCTTTCTGGTCTCACTTTGCGACAGCACAGTTTTCGATGTCGTGCGTATGCGGACGACCTCCTCCTCTTGATCCGCTCACGGAGTGAAACACACACGGTACTTGATTTGATATCAACGTACTGCACTGCAGCGGGCAGTAACATGAATGTGGCTAAATCCGCGGCGATGCCCATTGGACGCGGCCTCTCACACGACGACTTAGCACCTCTCCCGTGTGTACAAAAACTACGATACCTTGGTATCATTTTCACCTCCACCGTGCGCCGCTCCGCTGCACTCCAAACTATCCGCACGACGGTGCGACAAAATCTTCTCCGACGACTCGATTCTTTACAACGTGTCCAATACCTCAATCAACATGTGGCGGCCAGAATGGTCCACATCGCACAGGTCCTCCCGCTGCCATCAACTATTGGACGCAGCCTCCAGGCTGCCTTCGGATACTTCCTTACGGTTGGTACGCTCTTGAAGGTCCACTACGACACGCTCACCCTTCCCCCGAGAGCAGGGGTCCTCGGCCTTGTCAATGTGCGACTCCGCGCGGCGTCCTTGTACATGTCCACCATGCACAAGCAGTGGCACGGGGCCACCTCCCTTACGCGCAGCTTGCTGGAAATTCTTGTGCCCGCGACCATAACACCACCAGTACCAGTCGGACACATCAAGCACCATATGACGCACATTTCTGATTTCATCGTCGACTTCAGTTATGCTCACACACACATACCGACCACGCGTTCTCCTCGACCTAAAGATTTTTACACCCCACTCCTTCGTTCCATATCCAGCAACAATATCGAACTGAGACATCCGTCCACGCGGTGGCCAACGGTTTGGCGTCACATCCACCAGCCTTTTCTTTCCTCCAACGTCCGGGCAACATGATACCAAGTCGCAAATGAAAAATTCGCCACAAATCATCGTCTTCCCGCCATCAGACTAAAGGACTCTCCACTTTGTTCCATTTGCCACCTCGTGGATGACGATGTCCATCAACTGACTTGTGCTGCCACCAGTGACGTCTGGAAACTTGCCCGACAGTTCGTTGCCTGTTACCTCCGCGTTCCGCCGGACTCGATTGACCCATGGACTTTTATCCATCCTGAGAATACTTATTTCTCCGCCACCAAAAATCATGTGATTGTATGGGTAAAGGGATGGACGATCACCTACATGTATAATGATGGCCACAAATCACGCCTTGATTTCTGGCAGTACTTACAAACCGCCCACAGTGAAGTCGCACACCGACCGCGCTACCGCGCCTTCTTCCCCAATTACCTACATGCGATCTTTGCTTCACCCCCGCTCAGTTGGATGGTGCCACACGCCGGCAGCGCTCCCTCCCCCCCCCCCCCCCCCCCCTCTGCTGACATCTGAGACCCCCCGCGCTACTTTCTACATTGTTGTAACCCACAGTGGAGTAGGTGCATGGACACGCGCCTCCTTTCTTTTATGCACTACACCAGAAAACACTGGTCTTTCCCTCACTCCACTGTATATTGCTTATACACATTTTTTTCCTACACCTTGTTCATAAAAAAAAATTGCTCGCCTTGTACGAGTATAATGTGTTATTTTCGCCGGAAGGATGGCATTTCTGTTGTATTTAAGTTTGTACCAATAAAGATCTTTTTTTCATTTACCCTTTCCCTGGTAAACAAAAATAATAATACAAATAATAAAATAAATCAAAAAGCTACTTTGAGTGAGTGATTCAGGGACGGGAGGGGGGAGACATCGCGGCCACGCCTCGGGTTTCGACCTCTGCCCGCCTTGTCTCCACCTACTCACAACTGAACACTCTTTATTATTATAAAAGAAAAAAAAAACTAGAATAAAAAGAGTGGTAAGCGCGACACACTGTCAATTCTAAGGGCCCGGGTTCGAATCCCGGCTGGGTCGGCGATTTTTCTCCTCTCAGGGATTGGGTGTTGTGCTGTCTTAATCATCATAATTTCATCCCCATCGACGAGCAAGTCGCCGACGTGGGTCAAATCGAAAGACTTGCACCAGGCGAGCGGTCCAACCGACGAGAGGCCCTCCTCACACCCCATTATTACTGTCATTTAGTATACTTTGGAGCTTGGCGACACACGGAGCACCGGAACATTATTATCTGCAGCCAGATGCATAATCTAGAGCCCCAGTCATGATTTTTATAGTTACAAATTAATTTTTCCAGGGGAATGTTTATTTTAGGTCGCATTTAGCCGGTGATGCGCCAGGGACGAACTATAAAAATTCAAACTTTAGAGCTGGGCTCAAAATCCTTATTCAGTTTACTTTTTTGAATACGGAGCCGTCACCGCTGCAAGAACAAGAGCAATCAGGGCATCCGGTGGTCGTTATTCCGAGAACACCTTTACCACAAGTAACAGAAGACTACGCCAGGCAGCTGTAATAAATTTCAGTTCCTCGAGGGGTGGGGTGACTAAGAAATAAAAGAGGTTTAGTGAGCACATTTCAGACGACGGACCTGTAAGCGAAATGGAAATCAAGCCGTCGCCGTAAGAGGAAGTGGAGCGAAATTACGCCGGCGTTTCGAATCGTGTTGACAGCTGCCGGGCAAGACGTCGACACCTGCGGCCGCTGTGGACAGTCCATTGGTTCCGGGGGCTTCGTCTGTGTGTGTGTGTGTGTGTGTGCGTGTGTGTGTGTGTGTGTGTGTGTGTGTGTGTGAAAGAGAGAGAGAGAGAGAGAGACGGAGAGAGAAGGCACAGACGTGTGTGGAGGCTGCTACCACCCACCATGTAGCTGGACCGGATCTCTTTGTCGGTGGCCCTCTTTTTTCCTCCTGGGTTATGCACACTTATTCGCTTTCGTCAGAAAGTCGTTCACTGTGATCTGCTCCCCAGCTGTGCTCTACGAATCAAAGTGAAATGCGTGTCGGTGGGGTGCCTTTTCTAGCACAAAATATTACGGACAAGATCATACAGAGTGGCATCCAAATCAAGCTTCAGAAGAACGGATGACTCCCTTCTACGTGACCATGCCTGACCTGCCGATAAGCTAAACCTGTCTTGCATTTTGGAAAATTCTGGGGATGCATATAATTATAATCATGATAAAAAGCACTGCACCCGGTCACAACTCCACCGAATGAACTCTTTACAAACTGACAGTCACTAAAGGCCTAAACCAATCTTGAGACGGAGGCGTACATTTCGTGGGCGAAAAAACATATTATTTAACTTATGTAGGTTTGTTTCCATCAAAAACGGCACTCACCGCGATCGTATTAATGAGATCTAACACGGGAGGAAGGGCAGCATGGCTCGTAAAATTTTAATCTGTCTATTGCAGATCGATTTCAGCTACTGTGTAGCTATCTTCATTGTTACATGAATACAAGTACATGATGAGAATCCGACCACACCGCGGCTCAGATCGAAAGAAATCGATTTTCGGTTTTCATCATATTTCGGTAGATTAAAGTTTTATTTAAGTGCTCTGAAAAGGATTTTGGTGAAAAAAATTTCTTTAGAGCATTTAAAGAGCGTTTTCCTACCACGTGTGTTTATGTGCCACGCCCAATTTTCTGTCACCCACTTTTCCCCATATATTTTAGATCTTTATATCTCTTACATTGCACATTAGCAATTTTTTTTTGTACTCCCGAGTGTGTTGCCTATCCTTGGAATGCAACAGTCGGTATTCTTTTGTTTCTGCTGTTTGTGAACAACACGCTTTCAAATACGCGGTTAGTTTTGTTCAAGTGTGATTGAAAACTTGCAGGTATACTATGGGCAGACAACTAGGAGAAATAAAGAAAATATGGAGCCAATGAAGAGAGATGTTTGGGCCATATTCTTCCATAAGTCCTCTACTGATGATAAGCCATGTCATGGATTGTATCCATCAGGAGAAAATTTGTGGTGCAAATACAATAGGGCTCAGGCAACTGGAGAATCTTACTCTCACCAGCATTCTTTTCCTGCTGCTGTTATTACAGCAATTAAACCTATTTTCAGAGACTTGGCTCATCCTGACCTTCTAAGGAAATGTCTGCATGGGCAGACACAGAACCTAAATGAATGTTTCAACAGCATAATTTGGAACCGCCTTCCTAAAACTGTATTTGTAGGCATGCATACAATGAAACTAGGAGTTCATGATGCTGTTATTACATACAATTGTAGTAATGTGGGAAAGTGTTGGGTACTGAAAAAGCTGGGAATTAACCCTGGTAAAAATATGATCAGTGGGCTGCAACATTGAGATAAAATGAGGTTGGCCATTGCAGACAGGTCTGCATCTAATATGGCCAAGAAAGCAAGACAAACATACAGGAAGGTGAAAAAGGAGCTGGAAGACCTATTAGAGGCTAAAGAAGGGCCATCATATGCAGCAGGACAGTTTTAATTGACTGTAAATAACAAATTTCAAAAGTTTTTTCTTTAAAGTCAATTTCCCGCAAACTAAAATTTTCAGTACATATGCCCCATTATATCAGAAACTATCATAGATAAATGAATGAAATTTTCAGAGACGTTGCATAACATAAAAAGCCACCTCTGGTACTACATTCATTAATATACCCCCTTTAGGAAGCTCACAAAAAATATTTTCTGCAGAAAAAACTTAATATTTTTTGTTAATAAATTTAAAAAAAAGTATTTCTTAAAAACTATAAAATGGATAACATAGATTTTAGTACAATTGATTCTATTAGCATCACGTAACATACAGTAAAAATATTACGGTCCTGCAGAAATGGGTCAAAAACTTGCCTAAACTAATATGGGTTAGATAGGCAGGCTGTGGTCCCCTTAAAATATAAACTGAAACCTGCTTGTGAACAACAAAACTTACCTACCAATTATATCCAAGTTATGATGATTCTTCGTAAATATAACAGCACATGCTACCACTTGACATTACAGACAACAAACATCAGCTAAATTGAGCTTGCCTCTCTGGTTGAAATGGTTCAAATGGCTCCGAGCACTATGCGACTTAACTTCTGAGGTCATCAGTCACCTAGAACTTAGAATTAATTAAACATAACTAACCTAAGGACATCACACACATCCATGCCCGAGGCAGGATTCGAACCTGCGACCGTAGCGGTCGCTCGGTTCCACACTGTAGCGCCTAGAACCGCACGGCCACTTCGGCCGGTTGCTTCCTGGTTCATACTTGACAACTATAAAGAATGTTCGTAAATTCCCGTTACAAATTTCTAGGACTAGCAGAGGGGAGCCAGTACACAGCATTTTGAATAGGAACCCATGTCCGGAAACGTGCCGTTTCCGTTCTACGACGGTTTCAGCTCAGATGTTTTAACTCATCCACTTTTCCTTGAGGAACTGAATTAGGCGTGACACAGTACAATTATTAGGTAACAGTTCGAAAGAAAATATAACGAAACAACCATTTATCACTTAAATACATTTTTTCTTGTTAACACTTAAACATTACGTGTTTAGATTACTCCAAAACAAAAAAGGACCCAGCATATTGTACGTACATAACAGTACTGATGCACTGCAATAGCGGGTCGATGTGGCGACCACCAACAATGTTGCAGACACTGTGCCTACGGAGCATGTCCTGGTACTCACTCTCTGTGCCACCTGGTACCTGAGGGCCAGAACTCGGGCAGGCAGATCTTCCTTTGTCTCTACGGGAGTCTCGTAAATTAAACCTTTCATACACGTTAACTGGCATCTGGTGACCGTCTGACGCAGCATACGTCGTCCTGTCTACCCTACTGCATACAATGACAAGGAACTCTGACACTTTTCCCTTAGCTGTATGGAAGCGTTACACATCTAAACTGAAACCGTCGTAGAACGAAGACGATACGTTTCCTGTTCAAAATATCATGTACTCACTTTCCACTACAAGTGCTAGAAATATATAACGGGAATTTCCGAACACCCTGTACGAGTTGCTTATCATAATGTAAGCCGGCTTGGAAGAGAAAATTACGATTCAGCGTGCGATATGTATCCATAACGTATAACCGGTTTTTTTCAATATTAGCACAGATTGAGGTTTTATATATATATATATATATATATATATATATATATACAAACGTCATTCGTATTTTAATTTGCGCCACCTACAAGTGGAGTCTTTCTTCAAATTTTAACATAATTACAGAATTTATTTTATTAATTTATGATGCCATTGCAGTTTTATGTAAGGCTCTTGCATTTAAATTTTTGCATAATTAAAAAGATGTAGAACACAAAAGACACTAATAAAGAGGGCGCTAATTACTACTGATATATTCTGAGATTAGCTGCATGGAAAAGTAAGCAGCAAGCTTAGTTTAACTGACGTTTGTTATCCGTAATGTCAACCGAGCGAGGTGGCGCAGTGGTTAGCACACTGGACTCGCATTCGGGAGGACGACGGTTCAATCCCGTCTCCGGCCATCCTGATTTAGGTTTTCCGTGATTTCCCTAAATCGCTTCAGGCAAATGTCGGGATGGTTCCTTTGAAAGGGCACGGCCGATTTCCTTCCCCATCCTTCCCTCACCCGAGCTTGCGCTCCGTCTCTCATGACCTCGTTGTCGATGGGACGTTAAACACTAATCTCCTCCTCCTCCTCCGTAATGTCAAGTGGTACCAGGTGGTGTTACATTTACGGTGAGTCATACTGACTAGGGTATAATTCGTATGTAAATTTGCGGTTTACAATCTGATGTATTTGTTATCTGGTTGTCATTTTATTTTTATGCCTAATTCTCATTATGTTCTTGTATTCCCATAGCAGTGACCGTAGCTACACAGTAACTGAAACCGATCTGCAATAATCATATTTAGAAGTTCCTACCTCTCTCTTATCTTGGATTTAATTTGTGTTATGAACGTGTACACGCAATACATAATTTACACAAACGTACATGAAAATTTTGATATTATCCATTTGTCGAAAGCGAGGTAGAAGTTGTTATATTTTGTCATAAATTACTAGTAGCATTTAATAACTCTTAACGATACAACGGATTTACAGTAACAATGCTCTCATTATCAGGGTGCCGACTCTTAGCTCCTACGACTAAAACACTACAAATGCTAACAAGACATTTTCGGTGCTCAGAAAATGAAATAAAACGCATTCGAGCATGAGTCCTCGTCTTACACTAAAATGGATCTCGTTTGCGCGGCCGTTCAACGCAAGAAGCACATAAATATTTTACTTGTAAATAAAAACGCCTTTTCTTGCTGCTTTGTATTTTATTCTCCCAGACGGGTTTTGCCTTTTCACGTTAAGGCATCATCAGTGCGATCTAGAATGATATAGTTTTGTTTTGATATGTGTTATTTTTTAGATTATATAGCAGTTAACGTCTCGTTTTTTTATGTAAATAAGTGATTACTTACAATTCTTGGCATTTTTAGTTGGCATCTGCGTTTATCCTCATGTGGTCGCTTGCTGGAGATCACACTACAGCTGTATTTACGAAACATAAGCATGTTTTTATGTTTCGAACTTTTTTCTTCCAATTTTTCATCTTTTTTTATCTTATTGTTGTGATACACTATCAGTCTTCTGTCACTAATTATAGATACTTAATCTAAAACTGATTTCATGACTAACTACTGTGAATTTACCACGTGTCTGATTCTCTTTGGTTTGTTCACGTGTATGTTGACAACCTAACGCAGCATATGCTGAAAACTAATGCATGTTATGTTTATCTCTCTCTCTCTCTCTCTCTCTCTCTCTCTCTCTCTGTGTGTGTGTGTGTGTGTGTGTGTGTGTGTGTGTGTGTGTGTGTGCGTGAGTGAGAGAGAGAGTCTGTATGTATGTACATGTATGTATTTTTTTTTTTTTGTGATTTGGGTACTCATTGGGAATTGGCGAACTGAAGATTGTTGAATATCAATGTAATAGCTGTCAGAGAATGGTTGAAACTTTTGGTGTTCAGCTGATCAATGATGTCACAATAGTTACGTCTTGAAATCACAGTTTTCGGTCTAATACCGTTACTTAGTGACAGAAGACTTATAGTGCATCACAACAATATGGGCAAACAAGATGAAACGTTGGAAGAAAAAGGTTCTAATCATAATACAGTGCTTATGTTTCATAATTAGAGGCCGCATGGGGTAGCCCTGCGGTCTAGGGTGCCTTGCCAGGTTCGCGTCCTCCCTCGGGCATGGGTGCGTGTTATCTTTAGCGTAAGTTAGTTTGAGTTAGATTAAGTAGTGTGTAAGCCTAGGGACCGATGACCTCAGCATTTTGGTCCCATAAGACCTTACCACAAATTTCCAACTTTTTCCATAATTATGGCTCCAGTGCGACCTCCAGCATGTGACCAAATGAGAGGGAACACAGATGCCAACCAGAAACGCGAAGAATTGTAAGTGATCACTTATTTACATAAGAAACGAGACGTGAACTGTTGTGTAATCTAAAAATAATACATATTAAAACAAAACCGTATCATTCTAGATGCCACTGATGATGCTTTAAAGCGAATAGGCGAAACGCGTCTGGGAGAAATAAAATACAATGCAGCCAGAAAAGGTGTTTTTTTTTATTTACGAAACAAATACAAAATCGTCCACTTCTCACCAAACCACGTCCTCGTCATCACCTGGGAACTCAGTTTTTCCCTTAAAACTACCGTCGAGTCCTGATGGTTTTTGCGATGGTGAACCAACAATAAGGCGATATATATCATCGTTAGTAAAGTTACTTAGAAATCAGTCTTTTAATGCGGCAGTAACCACGCAATCCAGGAGAGAAGTAAATGCATCAGGGACAATCGTACCAGTAGCGGAGACATCATCAACATTTGTAAAGTAATATAGATCGCTCTGGAAATGTCGCATTGGGACGTCAGTACGTGCCGATCGGTGTGAGTGAGGGACGCGATATATGCTCTTTCTCGGCGAGTCCGCGACCGAATAAGGTGATGTAAGGAGATCATTTCAGTCCGTAGGAATGAGCGTGATTTTGATCGCACCCTGAGTCCTTCCATTTGTTGTCTCTTTAACGGAAGAAGCTTCGCTTTAACATGACGGACACCAATAATTCCTAAGGAAGCTTATGTGGAACCTTCATAAAGTTGGCACGAGACGGAATAATAAAATTCTTGGGTCGGACCGTGATCCCTCATTCTCTTAGCGCCGTAACGCATTAACGCTTTCCGGAGACATGGTTTTAGATGTTCTGACCGCCGTGTCACGATAGAAGAATAACGATCCTGCGAACGCAAGTTATGGGCCCAAGCCTCTTGAACGATAACCTCCAGGAAAGGATCCTGTAAGAGAAATGTGTTCAACGTCCAGGGGAGAAGATATAATTTTATTGGTGCATTTTCAACTTCTCGCGGCGTAAAGAGTAGTC
Organism: Schistocerca americana; assembly: GCF_021461395.2. Taxonomy (NCBI): domain Eukaryota; kingdom Metazoa; phylum Arthropoda; class Insecta; order Orthoptera; family Acrididae; genus Schistocerca; species Schistocerca americana. The sequence continues at coordinate 764,605,937 of NC_060122.1, read as the reverse complement.
CATTAAATTTCGGTCATGCAGCCGCGCAGATATAATTTCCTCCACTGATATTTACGATATGTACGCAGCAATTTTGAAACCAACGGTCTTCTGGAGGTACGTGGACTACACATTTGTGGTATGGTCGCACGGGCTGGATGAATTACATCGATTTCTTGAGCATTTGAATTCCATTCATGTTAGTATCAAATTTACTATGGAAATAAAAAAAGACGACTGCCTCCCCTTTTTGGATGTTGTCATTCGCCGTAAAGTTGATGGCACATTAGGACATGCCGTATATTGGAGATAAACACTCACAAATCTATATCTACATGCCAGTAGCTGCCATCATCCTTCACAGACCATAGGAGTCCTTAAGACCTTAGTGGATAGGGCGCACTGTATATCCCATAAAGATGATTTGCAAGAAGAGCTCACATACCTCAACAGCGTTTTATAGCGAATGGATTATCTCCACAACAAATTCGTAGAGCATTCAATGCAAAACCTAGAATGCAGGTATGTGATGGGAAGAAGACAGTAATTTCTTCAGATCTGGTGCGTTTTTGCCATATGTGGGTGCTCTTTCCTGGAAGATAGGCCGTACTCTTGAGAAACACTGTGTTACTGTGATTTTCCGGCCCCCCACGAAGATTGCAGCTTTACTCGGCTCCGTAAAGGACGATTTGCTGCTTCGTAAAGCGAGTGTGCATCAGATTCCTTGCGGAAATTGTGAGAAGTCATACATAGCAGCACGCACCGTTCATGAGAGTTGTGTGGAGCATCGAAGACACACACACTTATCACAGCCAGACAAGTCAGCTGTGGTCCAACATTGTATTGATACAGGGCATTCCATGAATTACAGTGATGTGAAGATTTTAACATCTACCTCTTCCTTTTGGGAATCTATTTTTAAGGAAGCTATAGAGATTAGATTAGCTAATAATTTTATATCTAGAGATAATGGTTTTAAATTGGACAAAGCATGGAATCCGGCTCTTGGTGTAATTAAACTGCAGAGAAATCGACGTGGTATCACTGCCGACGAACATACATCAATAAGCGACTCGAATGTCTGTACCCCTTCGCCACAGGCGGCGCATATGTAAGCGTATCTCTTTGTCGCCGACCAGCATCTGTGACCCTCACGCGCAGTACCGCCGCGGTGGAGCATATAAGGCCGCACTTGGCATCTTGTCTCTTTAATTGTCCCAGTGTGTGGTTTTTTGTGTGCACTACTTTTTTTACGGTCGCCCCTTTTTTGTCTATTGTCTTCCATGATGTTCCCCCTTTTTTATATTTATGTTCACCATGTTTTCTCCTTTGTTATTTTTAAATGTCTTCTATTGTTTGTTCTATGTCTTTCGGCTTAAGGGCAGCGCATATGCTGCTGCCAGCCCGCCCCGATGAGGAATTGAAATACGATAAAGGAAAAAAAAATCTTGTCGTCAGTCTTGTGACTCACTCTGAGGATGGCCAGACGATAGGTGGCCGAAATATCAGTGGAGGAAATTATATTTGCGCTGCTGCATGCCCCAAATTTAATGGACTAATGTTACTTGTTGCTGCACATGATTTAAAGTTACAGCTAAGGCACAGTAATCAGTGAAACAAGTGTATATCATGTCTATCGCTAACAGTTGTCCACGTCAACAATCGGAAAGTAAAAACGATGCTGGAAGCAGCTGTAAAATGCGTATTCCTGACGATAGTGGAATAGTGACAGATCCACGCATCACATATTTGCGAATAGCGCACAAGATTATCTAGTTCCTTATTGAAATTAAGATTGGGGATCCATCAACAGGACGCAAAACACAGATAAAATCTCCGCCTAACAGAAGTTGCTGCTTTTTGTGAAATACATAAACTCTATCCTCTTTATAGAACCAGCACTATCTTTGGAACGGCCAGATCCTGAAGGTGAATATAGAAGAATTAAAACTAAGGTCACAAAAAGGGCAGCCTATTCCTCGGTCATTATCAAGAACTTCGAAATCAATCAGTGGTATCGTCTCTCTATAAAATAACGCAGTACCAATAGATATTTCAGGAGCTACATTGAAGAAAGGGGAAAGTACTGTTTCTATCCACGGAAATCTTCATTTAAAGATGAAAGAATTATTCGTGTCAAGGGAAACCAAAGTGCTCTAAGAGTTTTCACATGAAGCTTCTTCTGGTGGCCTGGCATTCTTGTGAACTACTGTGCCCGATGTACCACTATATGCGTAGTTACTGACTGAACCACAGTGCATTCCGTCATTGCGAAAGACGCTACTGATATGCTGACGTCTACGATCGCCAGCCTCTAGGCATTACATAATCAGTGAACTACATAATCATAACTATGCATCTGCCGTAGAACGAATCCAACAAGGCAACTAAAATATCTTGTTCCTTCTCTATCGTTTGTACCTTAAACATATTACTTTGTTTCTTTTGGTGAATAGCTATTTATAATACTTCCAGCAAGTCGAATTTCTCCCTTTCTTTTACATGTTCAAGATTTCTGATTCTTCCCCTATTCTCTCTTGATGTATACGCATCGTTAGCTACTGCCGACTAGTCAGGATTCTTCAAAATGAAAAGCCTTTGCGTTCCTTGTATCTGAAAATATTTTCCCGGTATTTCAGATTTGCTCATATAATTACCAACATCTCTTAAGGTTATTTTGACGTTGCTATTCTTCACCACGTTCGCCATGTTTCTCGACACTCGTTATAAGACACAGAGTCCACCGTTTTCTTCCTCAGCGCGTTCATCCTTTCCTTTCTTCTCATTCTTACATGTTAATTCGCGGACGGTATCTTCTTTGTTACCATTGCGAACCTTTACTTTCCTAATTAATGTTTAACTGTGAAAAGTAGCCTCGTTATAACCCAGTAATGGCATGACTGATTAGGAACTATAGGACCAGTCGTCGATTTTCTATAAAAGCAGGTGTAATAATTACTCTGCCTTGTAATATTCAAATCGAGAATTTGCAAGTTGCCCTTAGTTTCGTTCCATACCACCTTATTTCAATAGTTAAACTTTTTCACTGTTTCCTCACTATCTTCTTCAGTACCATGAACAAGCAGGAGTCTCACTGTCTTCTTCAGTACTTTGAACAAGCAGGAGAGTGTCATCTAGGTAATGTTTATTATAAACCATTTTTCCCATAAACGTTTGCCCGGATTTTATAACTTTGTTTTTCAGATCATTAATAAAAGTGTCAACGAAAGTACCTGAAGTGTTTGCGGCCCATCGTTAAACTATCGTTTCGAATATAAATACTTGTAACTGTTCTGTGAATTCTATTGACTCTTGCCTTGAAGTTTTATTGTGTTAAGGAAATTCCTTCTGATTATCTCAGTCGGCGAGTCAAGACTTGCACACTACTGCACAGGTAGAAAACTGCCTGCCCACTCCCACTGTATTCATCTACTTTGATCAGACTTAGTTCATTGTAAGGACACAAGTCCAGGTAGAAATTTGGTCAGCCACTAACACGCTACAAAAAATAGTTACTTAATAACATGATAAGTCTTGCACTGTTTCCCGTCAAACGTCATGTTCCGAGTTCAAGCATATGTAGAGCTGGAAGGACGTTGTTCATGCTTGCACAAAAACACACATGAAGCTTGGAGTGACTTGTATAACAACCTCCAGTTTACACAGAACAAAACTTGAAACATCAGTTTCTTGGCGTTTGTCGCCTCTTGGCGCAAATGAGTGACGTTACTCTACAAGAAACTGTGCGAGGGAACACGTTTTATTTCCTCGGTATTCCTAATTTTCTGTGAAGAGATGAATCCATTACTGATCCTCACATCAGACAAGTAACACATCTCTTCCACGCTGAGCAAGTGCCATAGCTCTTAAAGTATACATTTTAGAGCCCATATTTACTGGACATTATTTTCTTGTTATGGTCCATACTAACTCCTCCCAAAAATATGGAAACCAAAGAACTTGCAGTAGATGTGTTTGACTCTACCGAAGATGAACAGGTGCTCATAGCTCTTCAGGTATACACTTTAGAGCCCATTTTCACTGGACTTTTTTTCTTGTTCTAGTCCATGCTACCACCTCTGAAAGCCACCTACTCTACTATCTTTGCAACAACAATATAGGTGCATGCGTTCCACTGTCAGACCTAGTGTTCTTTATTACTTTCGACCCGGTGGTTCACGGACCAAGTGTCCCTTTCCTCAGATTGATATATGTAGCATTCTCCATCATCCATGAAAGTTAGCGACATCACCAGAGAATCACTCTGTACCTCCATTTGTCATCCATCGGTTGTGGACAAGCTACAGGGAGATAGGTCAGTACATAAGGCAAGTTGGACAAGGTCGCCGACGCACCATAATCCCACGTGAAGACCGATATCCAGCCATCTCTGTGTTGCGACGTCGCATGGATACCACCAGAGCACTGCAAGAGGACATCAGAAGGGCCACTGAAGCCGCTGTGTCTTATCAGACTGTAATGAACAGGTTACGAGAAAGGATCTTACGACCCAGACGTACTGTTCGAGGATCCCTCTTGACAGTACAACACCTTGCAGCTCGCCTTCAGATCTACCGTTCTCATGTCAACTGGCAACTTCGCCAATGGCGAAAGGTGTTATACATATACAAGTCCACATACACACTGATGCAAAGTGATGAGCGTGTGTGAAGACCTGTGGTGAGCAGTACCTTCCAAATGTCGACCAGGAAATCGACATATTACCAATGGTCTGTCATGTTGAGGGGAGGCTTCAGTGTTGACAACCATTCAAATCTTGTCTTTGTCCATGGTTTTTTCAGTCATCAGTCTTCTAACTGGTTTGATGCGGCACACCACGGATTTCCCTCCGTCCTCAATTATTTGCTAGATTCCAACCTCATTTTACCTCTACAGTTTTTTACTTTCTACAGTTCCCTCTAAAAACAAGGAAGATATTTCCTGATGTCTTAACAGTTGTCCTACCATCCCGTCCCTTCTTCTTGTCAGTGTTTTCCACATATTCCTTTCTGATTCTGCACAGAAAGTCCTCACTCCTTACTTCATAAGCCCACTTCATTTTCAAATATAGTCTGTAGGACCACATCTGAAATGCTTCGATTCTCTTCTGCTCCCGTTTTCCCGGAGTCCATGTTTTTCAATCCCATACAATGCTGTGCTCCGTATGTAGCTTCTCAGAAATTTCTTCCTCAAATTACGGCCTATGTTTGATACTGGTAGACTTCTCTTAGTCAGGAATGCCCTTTTTTCCAGTAGTAGTCTGATTTAAATGTCCTCCTCTCTCCACCCTCCATTGGTTATTTTGCTGCCGAGGAAGCAGAATTCCTTAACTTCATCTACTCCGTGACTGTCTCTGCTCTCATTTCTGCTACTTCTCATTTCTGCCATCTTTGTCCGATTCACTCTCAATCTATACTGTGCACTTACTAGACTGTTCATTCCATTCAGCAGATCATGTAATTCTTCTTCACTCTCACTCAGGATAGCAATATCATCAGCGAATCGTATCATTGATAGCTTTTCACCTAGAATTTAAATTCCTCTCCTGAATCTTTCTTTCATTTGCCTCATTGCATCTTCTATGTATAGACTGAATTGTAGACTGTCTTACAACCCTATTAATCTGAGCACTTCTTGTTGGCCTTCCACTCTTATTGTTCCCTCTTGGCTCATGTGCTTGCTGTGTATTACCCGCCTCTCCCTCCAGTTTACCCCTATTTTCCTCAGAATTTCGAACATTTTTCACCATTAGAAATTGTCGAACACTTTTTCCATGTCGAAAAATCCTATGGACGTACCTTGATTTCGCTTAATATCGCTTATATTATCAACCGCAACGTCAGAATTGCCTCTCTGGTACCATTTTCTGTTTTGAAGCTAACTGGTCTATCAAACACATCCTCAGTTTTCCATTCTTCTGTATATTGTATTTGTCAGCAACTTGGATGCATAAGCTGTTAAGGTGATTGTGACATAATTCTCGTACTTGTCAGCTCTTGCAGTTTTAAGAATTATGTGGACGATATTTTTCCGAAACTCAGATGGTGTACCGCCAGACTCATACATTCTGCACACCAACGTGAGTAGTCCTTTTGTTGCTACTTCCCCCCGTGATTTTAAAATCCATGATGGAATGTTATCTATCCCTCCTGCCTTACTTGAGCTTAAGTCCTCCAAAGCTCTCTTAAATTATAGTTCTAATGCTGGATCACCCATCTCTTCTAAATCGATTCTTGTTTCTTCTTCTATTACACCAGACAATTCTTCCCCCTCATAGAGGCCTTAGGTGAACTCTTTCCAGCTATCTGCTCTCTCTTCAGCATTTAACAGTGGAATTCCCGTTACACTCCTAATGTTACCACCCTTGCTTTTAGTTTAATCGAAGCTTGTTTTGACTTTCCCATATGCTGAGTCTGTCCTTCCGAAAATCATTATGTTTTCGATTTCTTCACATTTTTCGAGAAGCCATTTTGTCTTGGCTTCCCTGCACTTCCTGTTTGTTTCATTCCTCAGTGACTTGGGTTTCTGTACTCCTGAATTTCTCAGAAAATTTTTGTACTTGCTTCTTTCATCGATCAAATGAAGTATTTCTTCTGTTACTCGCCGTTTCTACGTAGTAATCTTATTTGCATTTATGTTTTTCTTTCGAACTTCTAGTTGTCTTTTTCAGAGGCGTCACTTCCTTTTCAACTGTAGTGCCTACTGACATATTCCCTATTGCACTGTCTATAGGCTTAGAATGTATCTCGCCATTCCTTATTACTTCCGTTTCCCATTTCTTTGCGTACTGATTCTTCCTGACTAATCTCTTAAATTCAGCCTACTCTTCAACACTAGTACATTGTGAACTGAGCCTATATCTGCTCCTGGGTGTACCTTAGAATCCAGCATCTTATTTCGGAGTCTCTGTCTGACCATGATGTAATCTATCTTAAATTTTCCCGTTTATCCCATCCCTCTCGAAGTTTACCTCATCCTCTTGTGAATTTTCAACAGAGTAATCGCTATTAATAGATGAAATTTATTACAGAACTCAGTTAGTCTTTCTCCTCTCTCACTCCTAGGACCAAGTCCATACTGTGCAGTAACCCTTCCTCCTACTTCTTCCCCTACAACCGCCTTTTAGTCCACCATAACTTTTAGATTTTAATCTCCCTTTACATACTGCATTACCCTTTTAATGTCCTCATATACGTTCTCTATCCCTTCGTCTTCCGCTTGCGATGTCAGCATATACACCTGACCTATAGCTACCGGTGTTGGTTTGCTTTCCTTTCTGATGAGAACAAACCTATGACTGAACTGTCACAGTACCACACTCTCTGCTCTTCGTTTCTATTCATAACGAATCCTATTCACGTTATTTATTTACGCTGCTGTTGATATTGCCCTATACTCATCTGAAAAGAAATCCTCATGTTCTTTCCGTATCACTTCATTGACCCCCACTCTATCCAGATTGAGTCCCTAGCATTTCCATATTCAGATTTTCTAGCTACGCTTCCATGTTAAGACTTCTGGCATTTCACATCCCGACTCGTAGAACGTTATCCTTTGGTTGGTTATTCAGTCGTTTTCTCATGGTCACATCCCTCTTAGCAGTTCACTCCCACAGATCCCAATCGGGGGCTATTCCAGAATCTTTTGCCAATGGAGAGATCATCATGACACTTTCTCAGTTAAAGGCGAAATGTCCGCAGTGCCCTGAACCTTGGTCCACTCCTTCGCCCTCTCTGACAAGGCTGTTGAAAGAATGAGCATGACTTCTTATGCAGGAAGTCTTCGGCCGCCAATGATGATTATTATTCAAAATTTAACTGAGGCTGGAACATAGGACCGAGGATGTTTGGATTGCTAATCAAAGACGCTATCCCTAGACCACAGGCATATAGCGAGCGGTAACGACCGAATAAGATTCCATTGGGTACTCTCAAAGTTACTTCCATGTCTGGCGATTTCGTCCCATTCATGAGGTTCTGATTTATAAGGGGCGATCAAAAAGATTCCATTCGAAGGCTGTATAGCCCATAATCGGTATTCCAGTCAGGTAAATCGCCATGAGCATATCGAGGCCATCATTCCACCGACACACGAGGTTGAAGAACCGTTTGGTTAAAAATCTTGTCCCGCTGCGTGGAGAAGTCCGTAACTATCTGACGCACATCCTCGTCCGACGGGAATCGTCGACTCTCCAAGGCCTTTCTTAAGGGACCGAAGGCGTCATAATCGCATGGGGAGATACTAGGAGTACTTGGCGTGTGCTCGGATGTCTGACACTTGACTTGATGGGTGGAGCTGGTCTCCTATGTCGACCGGCGGCTTGTGTTCAATACCGTCCGCCATGGGACTTGCGCACCGTTCCTCAACGGTAGTTCCCGACAGACATGCTGCCCCATACACATTATGTCTACCGGTGTTTGTCCTCCGGCAGTCAATAAAAGAATAATAGCACATTGGCCCTGTTGGCTCATTTGGTAAGAATGTCACCGTAGTTCACGTTTCCTAAATTTACAGCACACACGCCGGAAAGACACGAACGGCACACTAATCCCTGGCCTACGTATCGATGTCTGTATAGCCGCATTGTAATCGCGCTACGTTGCATATACGCTGCAGCAACACCATCAAACGCGAACCATTTGATCGCCTCTTATATGTCTGCTAATACGCTCTAAATCCAGTCACAAAAATGGGCCAATATTCCGTGTCCTATTTTTCCCCCCAACTGACAACAAAGAACTGTTTCGAATTTCTTTAGGAACAGAAAGAATATTGCATCAACCTGGTTACGGTTGCCAACGGAGTTGTGGGTCTCGTAGTGTCTCAGACTGAGCTGGGACTCTCAGGATCTCGGTTTGCGAAAGAAGATAAGGAAGAGAGGAGGGAAGAAAGGTTAGGATTTATCGACCAGTCGCTCTCTTTATGGAATCCATACTGATGGCCACACAGGGCGTATGACAGAGCACTATGATCACATAAATGTGCGTAGGACACGTACATAGCGCAACCTTATTCGAATAACTGATGTCTCATGTCTCCTTATAAGACCATTCTGAAGCAGTTTAAGCAGGAACGTTCATGAAATTGACCGAAAACGTCAATTTTCATGGACAATAAGTTCCCAAAGATTCAATGATGAGCGCATGAAAAATACACACGAATATGCCATTCATCATCTGTGCCACATTAGCTGCTGTGAATATCTACAGGCTCAGAGGGAGAACAACCCCTAAATTGACAAGGAGAGGTTGTATTCATGGCAAAACTTAGAATCCAAATGTCTCTCTAAATCCATTTGTGTGGAAACGATGCCCTAAAACCACATTTTCATCTGCTACAGTTGTCAGGTTTGCAACATATGATGCAGTTCTTGTATTTAACTATGGAAAAAGAGGGAGGATTAAAGTATTGGAGAGAATGGTCTTCAGGATAGGAAATTTCATTGAAGAAAATAGATTTGCAGCGCCCCTCTGCACCTGAAAAGGCAGTCGAAGCCCTGGTAAAGGAAAGAATGCAGAAAACAAGAAACCAGAAGAGAAGCTGTTGTATCCTGCCTACTTGTCAAATATAGGGTGACTAGGAAACCTGCTTTCTTGGATCATTAGGCAACAATGCAAGCAAACCGTATTAGTGAAGTTCATTAGAAAAGAAAAAGATTACAATACTTAACTTTGTGTTAAACTGAAATGTCGTAAGCATAGGGCGACAGACAAAATAAAAAATCTCTTCAGTATAGACAGTGCTACATAGTAGATGCGAAATGACTAGTCTTGAAGCTATGCTTGAACTCGCTGCTGTAGAACTCGTAGGACTGGGTAGACTTCAACTGGGCCGCAGCCAGGCGGCGCGGCGCTTATGTCCTCTTCGTGTCGAGGGCGCTGCCGTCGGGTTTTCGTCCCAGAGGGGAGTCAGTCCGCGTGCAATTGACTGACGTCTTCTTCACAGCCCTCATTGCTCTAACGTTCCCGACCGGCGTGCCGGCGCATGACTTTATGCTCGAACGGAAGCCTTGAAGGACAAGGGGATCCTGGGTGCAAATCTGGGGCCTTCTGAAGAGGTAACATAAAGAAAAAACCTTAGGTTGAACTTTAAATTGCATTTGACGAAAACTGTGTTTTTAAAGTTTATGTACCTTCTTCTCAGGACATTAGGAAATGAGACACTTACAAGGGGAGGCCACCAATTGTGAAATTCAGATTCGATTCATACTGCGCGTAATAAAAGCTCATGGCCAAAGGTGTAATGTGGCAAAGCACCAAGATGCACTTCTCAGCCGTTGTCGAGAAAATCGGCAGTTAAAAGAAACCGTTGCGGTGAAGTACTCTCTACGACTAAAATTTTCTACAGCGTCGTGGCGCAGCGGTAAGCGCTCGGGTTCGTAATCCGAAGGTCGCCGGATCGAATCTCGCGCCATGCAATTTTTTTTTTAGTATTTGTTGTAGAAAAATATTAATCGTAGAGAGTATTTCACCGCAACGGTTTCTTTTAACTGTCGATTTTCTCGACAACGGCTGAGAAGTGCATCTTGGTGCTTTGCCACATTACACCTCTGGCCATGAGCTTTTATTATGCGCAGTATGAATCGAATCTGAATTTCACAATTGGCGGCCTCCCCTTGTTAGAGTAGTAAAGGAGTTTTGCTATTTAGGGAGTAAAATAACCGATGATGGTCGAAGCAGAGAGGATATAAAATATAGACTGGCAATGGCAAGGAAAGCGTTTCTCAAGAAGAGAAACTTGTTAACATCGAGTATAGATTTAAGTGTCAGGAAGTCGTTTCTGAAAGTATTTGTATGGAGTGTAGCCATGTATGAAAGTGAAACATGGACGATAACTAGTTTGGACAAGAAGAGAATAGAAGCTTTCGAAACGTGGTGCTACAGAAGAATGCTGAAGATAAGGTGGGTAGATTATGTAACTAATGAGGAGGTATTGAGTAGGATTGGGGAGAAGAGGAGTTTGTGGCACAACTTGACTAGAAGAAGGGATCGGTTGGTAGGACATGTTTTGAGGCATCGAGGGATCACAAGTTTAGCATTGGAGGGCACCGTGGATGGTAAAAATCGTAGAGGGAGACCAAGAGATGAATACACTAAGCAGATTCAGAAGGATGTAGGTTGCAGTAGGTACTGGGAGATGAAGAAGCTTGCACAGGATAGAGTAGCATCGAGAGCTGCATCAAACCAGTTTCAGGACTGAAGACCACAACAACAACAACTTCTCAGAAACTTTTCAGGCTAGAATTATGAAATTTTGTGCACTTATTTCTATAAGACCCATAAATGTCGTTTTAAGAGTAAATTTTGGAATTCTGTGTGTAAGCTGAGATATGGGGAAAAGTGTTTGGAAGTTTGCGTGAATTTATATTGTACTTACAGAATTGTAATTAAAAAAATTATTAAAATTCTCCAATCGATATATTCAAAGAACCCTCATGAGAGAAATTTACTATATGCAAAGATGTTAACCAGAGAAAATGGTGCTGTAATGGTCAGAAAATCTGCCTAGAAATCAAGAAGACCGGGTTTCGAGTCCCAGCTGCAGCATACATTTTAATTCACTTCTTCGGCTTCCAACGTTATCGTAAATAAATTAGAGACTTAAATGTCTCTGGGAAAATTTAATTTAAGATTCTAGAATGCGTTTGGCAGCTATGTAGCCGTTTATTTCCTGGGGTGGTGCAGAATTATCCTATTAAATTTACTCGCTAATAACAGTATTTTAATTTCGATAAACAATCCGAATGATTGTCACAGAAGCGGTGACATAAAAGTAGAAAGTTCTTGTTTTTGAGTCCAGAAAGCTCTATACAACAGAAGCTGCAAATCATTTTGCCATTTTCATTGCGAAATTGCTGGCTGATTCATGTCTGGGATAGTAATAGAGGGCTGTTTGCCTGGGTTGTCTGCTACTGCAGAGAAGGTCTGGTTTGTTTTCGGTTATAATCTCGATGGAGGCAGGTAGAATATCAGTAAAGCAATTTTAAGAAATTCTCGCGTCCCTAATACGTTTTATCGCTACCTTTATTCTGTACTGGCGCCCTGTGGATGTAAATATGAAAATATTGAAGAATTTAATACTTGTTACTGCCTACTTTTTCCACTTTTGTCAATAAATGAATTGACTTACGTGTGGCGCTGAATGCTTTTTAACTGAATTTCGTTATGAATCTTCACGCATTGCTAAATTTACACACTTTTATGGTAGGTCAGCAACGGTAATCCAGTATGACTGGTCTGAACGTTGACACAGACCGTTTCGCGGCCGAATGCGCATCATATTTTACTAATTCGTAACGATCTGGGATACTTTGTCTTACAAAAACAGTTATGTTATCTCGATAAGCTGAAATTAATTTTCATTAGTACAGTTCATACTATTTAGCGTTTCTTCTTTCATTTATGTATTATCTTTACGTGTTTTTTTAACACAGTAATCAACATTAATATAGTCTTACACATGATTGAAAACAGTCTGACAAAGTTCACGTCTGTGCATAGTATGTTGGTAGCACTTCGTCGCCTTGCCTGTTACGCTGTGTAGCAGACTTTAAAGCTGTGCGCTTCAGAATAACGAACAGGCGAGGGGTCTCGTTCGTTTTGTCCACGACTGTACATACACCATTCTTGAAAATAAAATTCTTAAATTCCATAAAAAGATTGAACTTAACAGTAAATGTATAATTTTATGTAAGGCATAGCACAAAATTTCATTGCCGTATCTTCAAAACTGTGGATTTGATGCACCTTTTAAGTAGTGTGTGTTTTTCATAATGTCCCCCCTTAACCCTAGGATGCATGGTGCCGAAAACACACATGAATGCATATGCAGGGCCACCAAGGCCCTGCCCTAATTAAAATTTTTCCTCTTTTCATATAATCATTCTTTGGAGTTAAATTTATTTCTGTCAAGTTTATTGTCATATTGAAAGATTCCTAAGATACAGTAACAGGATCTGGTGCGCCTGATTGACATTTTATTAATTAAAATAACTCTAAGAGTGAATTTTTATTAGTTATATCCATTTACATACAACATATACAAATAATTTTATTAATTCACTTATAAGTTGCAATTTACATTTTACAACATTTATTACAACCAATTTCTTCAATTAAAACGTACTCATTATTCACAATATTATGTATATAGGCAATATTTTGACAAAAAGTTATTATTCATTGTTTACATAAAACTGCAATTTTCTTAGTTTTCAACGTGTGACAAACAAGAAGCACAAAGAACGCCACTATGTTCCTTACAAATGTTGGTTTTACAGTTAATGCATGTCATAGCACTTTTGCTGTTATTATATGGACAATAATCGCATCTTCTTCTTTTTCCTGAAACAGGAAGTTAGTTCGGCAATATGACATATTTTTGAACTCCACATCTTTGCATGGCATCAACGATTTTCTTTGGAAGATTAGGGATCTGAATACGAAGTTCCATTAGTGGTCTTACCATTTCCTCTGCTAAACCTCTTAGGAACAAACGCCTTTTATCACTTCTTCCACTATGGTATGTCAGATGTTGGGCGGCAAATAAAATTTCACTCTTCATTGCTGCGACGTCCATCATATTCATCCATAATGCAAATGGCCATCTTGTTGTTTGTTTCTTGCAAGTGTAATAACGAATTTTCTGGTCCATTTGATCTACTCCACCCTTCGTTGAGTTATAGAACTTTATTATATCTGGTTTCTTTTTTGCATGAGTTTCATCAATGTTTTTGTCGTGATGCATTGTGCTAATGAGAACTACAGACTTTTTCTTTTTGGGAACATAATTCGCCATTGTAATGTCACCTCTAAATGCAAACAAAGGGGAATGAACCGCTCTTGAGGCAGATGATTTCATCTCATTAGGAATTTCTGGTTTACTTTGTTTGATTGTTCCCACCACTGTAATTTGCTTCTGAAGCATCTCTCCTGCCAGCTGCACACTAGTAAAGAAGTTGTTAACAGTAATATTTTTTTTATGATCCTTCAATACTTTTAGCAAGATCTTTCACCACATTCAATCCAACATTTTTTTGAATAGGTTCATAGGGCTTCCTTCCCGTGTAAACAATTCCGTCTAAAGCATATGCAGATGTAGCATCACATAACCAAAATATTTGTATGCCATACTTGGCTGGTTTAGAGGGCATATACTGGGTGAAGCTGCATCTTCCACGGAATGGGACTAGCTGTCCGTCAACTGTGAGCAAATCATTGGGAATCATTCTATTTCTACACTTGTCAAGAAATAGTTCCCATACATAGCGAACAGCTACAAGTTTGTCACCTGCAGATTGAGCTTCACGGGTACGCCTGTCATCAAATCTAGTCATTCTCCTTATATCCTCGAATCTATTTACTGACATGGTGGCCTTATATGTAGGATTTGCCTTTTCATCCAAGAATAATTCTTTAATAGGGACATCCCAACTCTTCTCAACACCAGAAAGCAGTAAAAGACCAAGAAAACCCTCCATTTCAGCAAGCGAAACATTTTTCCACGTTTTACCACGTAAAGCAGCCACTCTTCTGCCTTCAATATTTCTGCAGTTGATGATTTCCTCTAGTATTTCCTTGGAGATGAAATAGTCCCAGGCATCCTTAGGTTTACAAGTTTTCAAACCACAGGCTGGACCAGGTGTCTTCTTTACGATATTACGGACAGGCGTACGAAAAGTTGCAGGAGGATCTAATTTACAAATCGTTCCATTCCGACTAATGTATGTGTGATCTTCTATAATTTTTTGTGGTGGTTCTTCATTTTCAGACTCTGATGAAGTAATATTATCGGAAGGACTGTCATCTGCCTCAATATTCGCATCTGCATGTTCATTGGCTGATTCTTCACTACTTGCATCTTCAAAAATATTTCCTTCCTCGCAAGAATCATCTTCTTCAAACCACTGAGCCACAACACTTACAAAATTAGCTGCATTTGCCCATACTGACTCTCTTACTTTGCGTGTCGAAGCCATAGCAAAAGGCGTGTCTCTCGAACAACAGATTGTGCAGCACTAAACGAGTCATACTCGTAACAATATGGGCCTTGCAGCAACAAACAAACTACAGTAAGAATGAGGCTGACAAGAGCAGCACAGGATAACAATACTATCCAATAATAAAACATTTGATAGCAAAAAGATCAATAATACACCGACATCGCCAATATGTGAAAGTAGTGTGTATTATTTTTTAGTTATACCATTACTGCTACTACTGCTACTACTACTCCTGTTGCTGGAAATACCACTACAGTTATTGTTGAATTAATAACTGCTCTCAAACAAATGTTGAAGACAATATAGGCTTAAGAACATTTGTAAAAGTGTGAGGGCTTCCGAAGCCCTGCTTATGCATTCACGGTGTATGGGTAAACGTATTGAATTATACAAAAAACTTAAAAAGGTATCTTGTTCAGACTTGATAGGAGCAATGTCACAGTGTTAGCGAAAGAGTACTGGAAAGCAGTTTGAAATCAAACAAAAAAAATTACAGAATTTTTTTTAAAAACGAAGACATACCAAGGGCCTCGGAGGCCCTGTATATGCATCCTAGGGTGAAAGGACTTTCGCACTGCTGCGTGCGTAACGCGCATGCGCTGCTGGCTGCCGCTTGCGCCTGCGCGTATGCCGACCAATTGCGTGAGCGCTGTCACAGCCTAGGCAGGACTGGCTGCCTCGGTAATTACGAGCGGGCGATACGTTGCTGCAAATGAAACTGCGCGCCGCCCACGGCGCATGCGCGGTTTTCCCCAGGTCCTTATTAGCGTAGCTCAGCGTGAAGGGAGCCGTTCTTCTCGCCACGGGACAAATACGGCGATGCGTCATATCGCCGGTCGCACGCGCGCCGCCCGTCTTTCGCCAAATGCCACTCGCAGGTCCGCTCGCCTCTCACAGGTAATCATAAGTAACGACCAACAAACCAGGTTCCGCCGGACATGTAATTATTACTTGTGTAAATAAACCTGGCAGCCAGTCCCGGCACTATTATCTCTGCAGGTCATTAATAGTGAAGGCGCTACGAAGATCAACAGATTTACTACCTATAGCTCGATTTAACCCAGCGAAGATGTCGTGCAAAACGGGTACATCAAGGATGTGGAAGGTCATATTGACCCTGTTTTTTATTTATGGTTTTAAGTATTTGTTGGCAACTTTTAACAAAAGATGGGAATTAAATTTTTTGAATTATTTATTAATTAAGGGTTTTTCATGTAATAAACACCATTAATAGTACTAATTCTTTATTACTTAGTTTTTGCATAAAGTCTACAAAATAATAATTTTAAAATTTTTTTAAATCTACAAAACCGTACATTCTCATCAGTAATTCGGATTTTTTGCTAACTATTTACGAGATAAATCTTCTTCGAACACCAAAATGAACAATAAAATTTTGACATAAGCTGTTAATCATCTCTTGCCATACCACATTGTTGGCAGAATGGAGCAATGTGTTTTTGACAAATGTGCTTATGACAACCTTCACATCCGGCCGGTGTGTCCGAGCGGTTCTAGGTGCTACAGTCTGGAACCACGCAACTGCTAAGGTCGCAGGTTAGAATCCTGTCTCGGGCATGGATGTGTGTGATCTTCTTAGGTTAGTTAGGTTTAAGTAGTTCTAAGTTCTAGGGGACTGATGACCTCAAATGTTTAGTCCCATAGTGCTCAGAGCCATTTGAACCATTTGAACCACCGTTCACAAACATGAGCTGCATTACCATGTCTAGTGTAGGGACACTCTTGACATCTTTTTCGTACACCTTGTACTCTGGCAGTCGATAATTGTGAAGATTCTCCACTACATTCTCTGATTCTCTTATGCAAAACGCTTGGCACATGAGTTATTTCTTGTTATGCACTCATATGTTTACTGATGAGCATTCGGTATGGTGTTTTTGTGAAATTACGACGCTTTTGGTTTTTATTGTTATTTGATCGTTGAACAATAGCATTTATGCTGGCCAAAGTCACTATTGGGTAGAAGATAGTCTGAGTCCATTTTTTTGAGTTGTGGGTTACATCATAAGTCGCTGACAGCTCAGCTGCTACGTCAACTCCACCTTCCATAGAATTATAAAGCATGTCTACCTCTGGTTTCTTATTATCTCCTGGTTTATCGTCAACGAAGACAGCTTTGAATAAACTGAAAACGTGGCCGTGTCATTGTCAGCCGAAATACTTCAACGCCTGTTCCGTCTGAAGCCCAAAGGTCAACGGTGTTCTGTCTCCCAGATCGGTAAAATCCAGCATTGTACCATAAGCCCATAAAAGCCTTCAGCTCGCTCACGGTCATTTCCTTCAAATGGTTCAAATGGCTCTGAGCACTATGGGACTCAACTGCTGTGGTTATCAGTCCCCTAGAACTTAGAACTACTTAAACCTAACTAACCTAAGGACATCACAAACATCTATGCCCCAGGCAGGATTCGAACCTGCGACCGTTCCGGACTGGAGCGCCTAGAACCGCACGGCCACCGCGGCCGGCTCATTTCCTTCAGAAAATAGTGATTTGCAACTACTTCACAAGCTGCTTTGCTTTCTGCAGTTTGCAAGTTTGCCTATTTCAAGATAATACTAAGCACATGTTCATTGCAAAACAGACTCCAGCAAAAAAAAAAAAGAAGAAGAACTGCGTACCTTATTTTCCGATCGCTCGTCTAATTATGGTAACACAGCAATGTGGGATGTATTTTGTAGGTCATTTAGTGGTATGTTATCTTCTTTGTCACTGCCTTCACTTACATCTTGCTCAGTACCACTACTGCCACTGCACTCACTTACACAATCTTCATCTTCACTGCCATCTGTCGTAAAGTCGTTTTCACTGTCTGATAATTCCGCCAGCCAACGACGTATAAGCTCATCTTCCCTTTCTTCGTTGTCCATTCTGACTAAAAGCACCACAAAACACGAAACATTCATGGAAAAAGGTAAATTGAAAAATGACACAGAAATACTAGTTCACAGTTGTGGAAGGGTCAAAAATACCTTCATATCGTTTGCACTCGTTTATCTCCTTTCAAGAACGGCAGCTGACTGAGTGAGCGCACGCGATAGGGCAGGGAGTTCAATAATTATAGTTAGTGAGAATTTCGACAATGTCCAACTGCTCAACGAAGAACTGCCAACAAAACAAAATGAGTGGGGTCAAATTGATTCTACCACATCCTCGCCCGGTTAAAGCAGTCGGAATTTGACAGCTAGTGCGTTGGACTGCTCTCGCCAACAATACACCCGTGGGAGCTGTACTGACATTGTTGACTCCTACTGTGTTGCTGCTTCTGCTGAGCAGAGCATTGTGCCTGCCAGTTCTCGAGTAGGCTACTTTTGTGGACACAAAAATCGTGTTCGTCTTAAAAAGAAAGACCGTAACACCATCCGTAATTAAAATTAAGAACAAGTTTTTCACATGCTTAGGGACACTACACTGAGGTGACAAAGTCAGAGGAAAGCGATACGCACATAAACAGATGGCAGTGATATCGCGTACAAGAGATATAAAGGGCAGTGCATTGGTGGAGCTGTCATTTGAATACAGGTGATTCATGTGGGAAGGTTTCCGACGTGATTATGGCCACACGACGGGGATTAACAGACTCTGGACGCTGAATGGTAGTTGGAGCTAGATGCATGGGATATTCCATATTCAGTACACGTTAGGGAAGTCAGAATTCCGAGATCCACAGTGTCAAGAAGGTGCCGAGAATATCAAATTATAGGCTTTACCTCTCATCACGGACAACGCAGTGGGCGACGCCCATCACTTGACGTCAGAGAGCAGCGGCGTCTGCGTAGGGTTGTCACTGCTAGCACACAAGCAACACTGCGTGAAATCAGGAATCAATAAGGTAGGCAGACGAACGTATCCCGTTAGACAGCACGGCGAAATCTGGCGTTACTGGGCTATGGCAGCAGACGACCGGCGCGAGTGCTTTTGCTAAGATCATGATATCGCCTGCAGCGATGGACTACAGACGACTGGAACACCGTGGTCTGTTCAGATGAGTTACGATTTCAGTTGGTAAGAGTGTGGAGCAGACCACATGAAGCCACGGACCTAAGTTATCCACAAGGCACTGTGCAAGCTGGTGGTAGCTCCATAATGGTGTGGGCTGTGTTTACATGGAATAGACTGGGTCTTGTGGTCCGACTGAACCGATCATTGACTGGAAATGGTTATGTTCGGATACTTGGAGACTATCTGCATTCATTCATGGACTTCATGTTCCCAAACATTTCACCGGGCCACAGTTATTCACGATTGGCTTGAAGTACATTCTGGAAAACTCGAGTAATGATTTAGCCACTCAAATCTTCCAACATGAATCCCATAGTACATTTATGGGACATAACCGAGAGGTGAAATCGTGTACAAAATCCTGCACTGGCAACACTTTCGCAATTACGGATGACTATAGAGACAGAATGGCTCATTATTTCTGAAGGAGACTTTCAACAAGTTGTTGAGGCCGTGCGACGTCGAGTTACTGCACAACGCCGGGCAAAAGGATATCCGAGACGACGTTAGAAGGTATTCCTTGACTTTTGTCAGCTTTGTGTTTGCAGTGCCTAACAAAAAAATGTGAAGCGCGCGGAGGTCATTTTCAGAAGTGAATGTAACTTCTTACACGCACCATGAAACGATTAAAGTTTCAATTCTCTATGACGAGTAGTACGGCCACCATACTTGTACGATTTTAGTGGTGTTACTAGGCATTTTGCGACATATACTGAATGTGGTGTCACCGCCAGACACCACACTTGCTAGGTGGTAGCCTTTTAAATCGGCCGCGGTCCGGTAGTATACGTCGGACCCGCGTGTCGCCACTGTCAGTGATTGCAGACCGAGCGCCAGCACACGGCAGGTCTAGAGAGACGTCCTGGCACTCGCCCCAGTTGTACAGTCGACTTTGCTAGCGACGCCACACTGACAAATACGCTCTCATTTGCCGAGACGATAGTTAGCATAGCCTCCAGCTAAGTCAATTGCTACGACCTAGCAAGGCGCCATCACCAAGTTATATTGAGATGATAATACTGTATCAACAAGACCAATGTTCACCAATTATGGATTAAAGTTAAGTATTCCAGAAGCTACGTACTTTTCTTTATAGCATTCATTACGTATCCTGTTTCAGACCACACGCCAGCCTGCGTGAGTTTAAGCGCGTGCCTTCCGGCTTCCTCTCATTGTATCTAGGCAGTCTTGCCTAGACACAACACTGAAAATCCAAATAAACTGGTACACCTGCCTAATATCGTGTAGGGCCCCCGCGAGCACGCACAAGTTCCACAGCGCGACGTGGCATGGACTCGACTAACGTCTGAAGTAGTGCTGGAGGGAATTGACACCGTGAGTGCTGCAGCGCTGTTCATAAACCCCTAAGAGTACGAGAGGGTGGAGATCTCTTCTGAACAGTACGTTGCAAGAGATCGCAGATATGCTCAATAGAGTTAATAGCTGTGGAGTTTGCTGGCCAGCGGAAGTGTTTAAACTCAGGAGAGCGTTCCTAGAGCCACTCAGTAGCAATTATGGTCGCCTGGGTGTCGTATTGTCATGCTGGAATTGCCCGAGTCCGTCGGAAAGCACAATGGGCATGAATGGATGCAGGTGATCAGACAGGATCCTTACGTACGCGTCGTCTGTCAGAGTCGTATCAGAGATCCCATATCACTCCAGCTACATATGCCCCATACCACTGCAGAGCCTCCATAAACTTGAACAGTCCCCTGCTGACTTGCAGGATCCATGGATTCATGAGGTTCTCTCCATACCCATACACTTTCATCCGCTCCGTACAATTTGAAACGAGACTCGTGCGACCAGGATACATCTTTCCAGTCATCAACAGTCCACTGTAGGTGTTGACGGACCCAGACGAGGCGTAAAGCTTTGTGTCATGCGGTCATGAAGGGTACACGCGTGGGCCTTCGGCTTCGAAAGCTCATTTCGATGATGTTTCGGTAAATGGTTTGTACTCTGATGCCTGTTGATGGCCCAGTACTGAAATATGCAGCAGTTTGCGGAATGGTTGCACGTCCGTCACGTTGAACGATTCTCTTCTGTCGTCGTTGGTACCGTTCTTTCAGGACTTTTTTCAAGCCCTATCGATGTCGGAGATTTAATGTTTTACCGTATTCCTGATATTCACGGTACACTAGTGAAATGGTCGTTCGGGAAAATCCCCTCTCCATTGCTACTTCGGAGATGCTGTGTCCCATCGCTCTTGCGTCGACTGTAACACCACGTTCAAACTCACTTAAATCTTGATAACCTGCCATTGTAGCAGCAGTAACGGATCGAACAATTGTGCCAGACACTTGTTGTCTTAAAGCCCTTTTACACGAACGACTTTCTCGTGCCTCTCGTCTACTCGGGCTAGTGTGTGCACTGCAGCGCCCCTGGCGGTAGTCGGATACACTTTTTTCGAGTGGTCGTTTTCGGTTATACCATCGGCGGGCAAAATCGCCCGGATTAGTGCTGTCTGCTGTGCAGTTTGGTAGCCGTATCTGTCAAGCATTTCGAAGCTGCTTGTATTTCGTTGTTGATTGTCGTATCTCAATTCTAAAGGTATATCTAATTTATTTGTGGACGTGCATTTATATCATATGCACTGCATTCTGTGAAGTTATGGTCTGCATTTAACCCTGCGCAAGTATATAGTTGATTCAATGTTCTGAAAACACAGCAATGGATAAGAATCAGCTAGAAATCGCTACATCGACAATAGCAATCGCTGCACTGGAAGAGGAAAAGGACAGAAGGGGCAGAAAAAGAGGTTGTTGGGCTCGACATTGACTGCAGAGACGTGAAGAAGGGAGGGGTATTTACAGCATGCTGATGAACGAACTGGAACCAGAGGACCTCAATGAATTCCCCAGTTTTGTAAGCATGGACAAGTCATATTACGACAAATTGTTGTCGTTCATCAGCGATAACATTCGTCAAAAAGACACCGTCACGAGGGAATAAATTTCTCCTAGTCGAATGTAAGATCGTATGTACTGCAATATACCATATTGCTAGGATTACAATTTTTGTGTGTGTACTGCCGTATTTACTTTCTGGCGATTTCTTCAAAAATACTGCAAGTGGTTTGTCATTTAGAGTCTGAGAATACCAACAAAGTTTCGTTCATCAATAGGGTAAAATGAGTGACACTGTAAACATAACTGGAAAAGCGTATTTGAATGTATACCAGTTGCACATATTAACATTTACTAATACCAAACAGAATGTTTATGTGCCCTTCCTAATACACAATTAAGCTGCTGAAGAGCACTTTTATGCTTCATTATTTACTGTTTACATAGAAAAATTCTAGCACTGTTAGTATTTGCATTTTGGCCCACTCGTTTGTAATTCAAATGCATTACATCCTGCAGCAGTTATGTTTTCCAGATATCACCCTATTCAGGCAACTTGGCACAATGATGTATACAGCAGGATTTTGAGTGGTAATTTAGATTGCATTTGTCCTTCGAATATTTGATTGCTCCTAACTGCAATACTGTTACATAATTTGTATATATATCACTATTCATTCTGCAACCATCAATGTAAATAAGTCTTCTGGATAACCTTGTAACAGCTCAATTTGGCTTCTGAAAAGGCTTCTCTACTAAGGATGCAATAATCTCGTAAACTAAATTGATGTAAAACTAAATAAAAAATCTAATAGGCATTTTTTGTGATCTTGTAAAGGCCTTTGATTGTGTAGATTACAAAATTCTGCTAGGGAAAGTAATATGATATGGGATTAGTGGTCTCCCCCACATACTGACAGGCATATCTTAACACTGGAAAATGAAGGCTAGTAAATAAAATGGGAATAAGAATAAATTGACAGTGGGAAAATATTAATATCCTGTGCTGCTAGGTTTAGTGCTTAGATGACACCTGTTCTTGGTCTACATAAATGATTAATAAGAAACATGTGACTTCAAAAACTGTAATGTTTGCTGATGGCATTACTGTACTGATAAAATGTCCAAACATATCAATACTGGAGATAGGCAGCAGAATAACAAAGACCTACAATTGGTTCACAGCCAGCTCCTTAAACCTTAATATGCAACTACAAAATGACTTAACAGGTACCAGAAGTAGTGATTAATAGGGAATTCAATTTATAAGACTCCAAATGTTAAGTTTGTGGGCATGAGATGGGTAATTAACTGAGATGTTACCAGCATGGTGGATACATAACCATTTTACAGAACTGTACAATAACAGTATATTAGAAAATTTGTAATGGAGCATCTTGCTGAAGTTTCAAGGACCTAGGGATTCTTACATGCCAATAACAATAATACCAAATAGTATTTAGTTTAATAATAATAGTAATAGCTTCATTCAACATCGAATGGTACACTGCACATGTACAAAGAAACAATAATGATTAAAGTTATTTGTACAATACACAAGACACATTCTTCTGAATATGTCATTAATTTACAACAAAATTATAATAAGATGTTTACTGATTTCTATTCACATAATTTCACAAAGCATTTGTTGTTCTTCATATAAGTATGGTACTCTTCTAATGTGTAGAAAGGGTGTTTTACTAAAAATTTCTTAAGCTGATGTTTCAGTTTAATTGTAGGAAGAGCCATGACTGCACTAGGCAGCGTATTAGCTAATTTTATATCTTCGTACTGAGGCCCCTTTTCGTAAAGTGCTGTTCTGTGGCTGCCAATGTAGAATCTTTCTTTATTTCTAGTATTGTACTGGTGGAAATGTGAATAAGTGTTTGGGTGCAGTCTTTTCATAAGCAATATGGCTTTTAGAATGTATGTGTTTATAACAGTTAACACCTCTGTTTTTGGAAACAAGTTGCGACAGTATTCCCTATATGTTGCTCCACAGATTATTCTCACACCCCTTTTTTGAAGAATGAGTAGCTTATCTAGATTAGCTTTGGTTGTTGCCCCCCCCCCCCCCCCCCAATTTCAGTACTGTAGTTCAAGTGAGAGGAGAAAAGAGCATGGTATGCAGTCTTTAGGACTACAGTGTCTCTACAGAACTTGCTAATAGTACTGATTGCAAATATATTTTTTGACAACTTAGTTGCTATGGAGTCAATATGTGTGTCCCATTTCAGGTTGCTTTGGATTGTTACACCAAGGAATTTTACACTAGACTCTTTCATTACCAATTCGTTGCCAATGTATAATTTAATTTCATTATTCAAACTACTTTTGTTAAACTCCATCAAACATGTTTTACTGATGCTTACATTTAAGTGGCTTTCATTAAAAAACTGAACAATTTCTTTTGTCACATTATTACACTCAGCCTCTAGTTCATTACATGATTCCTTTTTACACACAATGGACGTGTCATCGGCATACAGAACAATTTTGGAATTATAGTACAGTATTTAATGTCATTTACATAGATCAAGAACAGAAGGGGGCCCAATATTGAGCCCTGGGGCATGCCATATTTTATGCAAGTAATCTCTGATTTGTAGACACCACTTGCCATTTTAAGTAGAACAAACTTTTCTATTGCTCATATAACAATTTATTAGGTCATAAGCAGCGCCTCTAATGCCCATGTTCCATAGCTTGTCTAATAGGATGTCAATATTCACACAATCAAAGGCTTTTTCCAGGTGTAGGTATACACTCAATAATTCACAGCCACAATACTGAAAGTAACAGATCAGAGTTTTGCATTCTAATGTATTAGCATCTAACAAGTTACCAGTGGAAATCCAGCAGGAAACTGAAAATTCAAAATATTTAAATATAAAGGAAATGAATGTCTCATTAGCCACTCTAAGATACTTGAATACTGGGACCCAAGAATATAATTTCTGCATAACAGTAATGTTTGTATTAGGGTGCAACCTTACTTTGCCTCTATATAGACAGCTGATACTGGTTTATGTGAGGTATTATACAGCAGCAACTGAATAATGAAGCAGTTGTCTTTCTCAAAGAAAGTGTTTTATTGTAACATACATATGTAATCTAGAAGTAATTACCATAACTGAGTAAATTGACGCTAGTCATCATTTTCTTTCTAGTATAGAATATAGAAGCAGCCAGCACATATTGCTTCTGCCTCTTGTACATGTTTTGAGTCATTCAGGGTTGGATCTATCGAACTTGATGTGTGAATGAATAAAATTTTTTTTACAGGCTTGCTGTTACTCTCAGGTTCTTGGCAACAGGGGAAAGTTACAAGAGTTTGGCATTCTCACACAGAATATCTGTGCCGAGTATTTAACGTATTATCGTGCAAGTATGCACAGCAATTTGCGATGTACTGAAAGATAAATATTTGAAGGTGTGTTCTTTAAAGCTGTAGTTGAAGTATCAGCCCACCAAAACCATGATCCTCCATTATTACTGTGGAAACAATGTCATCAGTGTCTCACTGCTGTTATCATTCCATAGGCTCCAACAACAGAAAGAGAATGGCAGGTGATTGCCGACATGTTTGACGAAATGTGACAGTTCCCAAATTGCTTAGGTATGTTACTTAATCAAGGAATTTAAATTTTGTGTAGTTTATTATAACTGTCTGAAATAAAGTCTCCTTAAACAAAATTGACGAATCATTTCTGTTGCTAAGATCTTTGTTTTATTTACAGGTGCAATGGATGGGAAACATGTTGTGTTTGCTGCACCGAGATCAAATGGCTCACTTTATTACAATTACAAAAAAATTAATAGCATTGTATTACTAGCAGTCGTTGATACTAAGTATCGGGTTTCTCTGATTGACATTTGGTGCAATGGGCGAGTAAGTGATGGAGGACTCTTTCAGCAAAGTGAAATAAGCTCTGCACTAAGGGAAAATTGGTTTGCAAGTTCCACAAGAAAAAGTGCTAAAAAACAGCAACATATCTATTCCATATGTTGTTGTGGCAGATGACGCTTTCAGACTCCAGTCATACGTCATGAAGCCCTATAAAGACTGTAAAAATGAAAGTCTCAAAAAGGTTTTCAATTACAGATTATCAAAGGCAAGACGAGTTGTTGAAAATGTCTTTGGTATTCTGAGCAACCGTTTCCGAATATTACTGACAACTATTAAACTTGCTGTAGACAAAGTGGAATTAATTACAGAAACACTTTGCATTTTACATAATTTTTTGATTGATGAAGCAGACAGCACATATATGTCAACCAGAGACATGGAAAATACGGAGTCATGTACAATGGAGGAAGGGTTATGTCGTGCTGGTGCTCTGTGGGTAGCGTACACCAACAGAAGGGAAACAGAACTGCGAGGGAAGCAAAGTAAGTCCGGAACAGATACTGTGAATATTTTAATATGAGTGGTTTTGTCCCTTGGCAATGGGAGTCAATTAAGAACTTCAGTTTTTGAATGTTAATGTATTTTCAAATTAATAAACACTAAATGCATACAATTCAACAATTATCATCCATTATTTGAGCCACCATTATAATTTTCAGTATCTTATGTTTTGTGTCTCTCACAATCGTTGGATTTCTTATTCTGACCAACTCTTCCACAATGAAGTGTCCCAAAGCATCATGTGGAGATGGGTCTGATGCCTTTTCGGTTAATTTTGAGTTCAAGTTCCCCAGTACTGTATTTCGTAAGGGATTACTATCACTCTTGCTCTTCTTCCGAATTTTTGATGTAGTGGAATATGCACTAAAAGCCACTGGAGTGCTAGGCACTTCAAATTCAGCACTGTCGTTAACTACCACAACATCCAGATTATGTAATGAAAAATGGCATTAATGTTCAAGAGGACTGTTTAAGTCAGTTTAATTTCATTAATGGCTACTGTTCTCAATAAAAGTAATGCTGGGAGGTTAAGCTTTAATCTCGGTATTTGCAAGATGGAATAAACTTATTTGTGTAGAAGGTTATGAACATTACCTCAAGTGAGTTTTTTACTTACATCAATTGTGATATCTGGGGCTTCACTATTCGATGTACATGGTGGGCTATCGACCTAAAGAAAATAAATGATTTAGTATATCAATTATTACTTACTGTACAATAAAAAGGAAAAATGTTATTGACCCAACTTACATTACTATTCTCACCATAAAAATTTATGATCTCAGTCCTGTTGATTCCTAGCACTGCATTGTCAGGCACCTTCCCAGTCCTCAGGATTTCTGTACCAGAGTTGTGAGGCAAATGTAAAATTCCCTCATTTTAGTTGCATATTAGACATCAGGTTGCTTTGAGCATGGCTGCAGAAAGGACAAACCTATAACAATATGACACACTGTTGTATATAATATTTTATCAACATATAACTGAAATTGTTCCATGCAGATCCAGTAATCTGCCAATTAATGAAAAATGACTGATGACTTACAAGGATGCTAATCAACTGAACTGACTACATAAATACTGAAGAGTTTTATTCTGCAGTATTTTCATTAAACATTTAATTATAGCAAACTGGAATTCATTTCTACATTAAATGGATCACAAGGCCACATATTTGAAAAGAGAATTTCCAAATTAATGAGTCTTATCTGTAACACATTTGGTCACTATGTATTGACAATATCATATATCGTTATCCATCTGAACAACCACTTTTATCACAAATGTTACCCAAAAATGTACTGAAATCAAGTTTTCATGCCATGAACAATTACTCAATATAGTTCTGCTCTAGTTTTCTACTATCCACAGTGAGTGATATTAAGCTGCTATATGGTCTGGTTACACATTAATGAAGGTGTCACTAAGAAGAATAAGCTGTTTTTGTAAGCAGTCGACATAAATATTATACTGCCCAGTCCACCAAACTGTGATCTTTCTCTACACCATTTACAGCTAAGACATATCAAATTAATTCAAATGTTTAGTGTCCAGTGGTTAGTAAACAGAAATTGTAGGGGTGTCATATTATTGCAATTGAAGCAATATTTTTGGAAAATAAGTAATGAGTGAAATACAGCCCAGAAGTAAAAAAAATATTATGTAACCATAATGAAGTAAATTTCATGTAAGTTGGAGACCAATTAAGTGGTTAAGTAATATGTAACTGGCCAGTGATGTGTCAAACTGCATATCCAGTAAAAGAATCTCAACAAAAACTGAACACCATTGACCATCAGTGTGTGTTAATAGTTACAGGTAGAAGAAATGGTATATCCGATTGCATACTTTTTCTTATTACTTTGGTCTTGCATTGGGAAAGAGAATTCATATTTTTGACTACACTTGGTACACAACATTCACTACACCTTAATCGGTACAGTCCTCTTGAGCAATGAAATAGAAGTATTTCAGGGAGTGTCTGTAATGATGTTACCAACTTTGATATATGATGGAGGGAGGTAAATCTATCATTTTGAGGTAAGAGGCCCTAGTCGAAAAACACCAAAGCTGTAAGTCATATGCGAAAATTGTTCTCATACCTCTGACAGAGAAACTCTTGTAACGTAATCTCTTTGCTTTCTGTATTTCTGGGAGGAGGTGGTACAAACCAAATCAATAAAAAAAGTCCAGTATGCATGGGCTTGAAAGTGCACACCTTAAGAGCTATATAAACAGTTATTCATATTTGATACTATGAAACATCTCTTCTACCGATTAAGTAATCATAGCTCCTAAGGTATGTCTTTTAGGACCCATGTTTACCAGACAATGTTTTTCTTGTCTTGATCCATACTACTGACTCCCAAAATATGGTTAGCAAAAACCTTGCAGTAGAAAAGTGTCATTGTCAAAGGCATCAGAGTGGTTTCCACTTATAACTTCTGTCATTTCTGGGAAAGGGTTCCTTACTCCAAATAGATACATCTTCTTCATCATCCCTAAATGATTGTAACATCACAGAAACAACTGGAATATAGTGCTAAGTATTTTCCTTCCAAAGAAGAAGATCTGTGAGTGCTTCCACATTTTTACTTTGCACACCACTTCAGAGCTAAGTGACAATGACATTGATGTTGGTGGCATTGAGTCATCCAAAACCGCTAACACTGGAGAAGACCTTGTGGATTCCCTGTCAGATTATAAGTGGGCTTTGCAGCTGAGACACACCTCCATACTATTTAAGCATAACATACGAGAATACTCTCCTCCTATCACCACCAACCCAAACAGAGGACTGCCTCGTTGCTGGAAGAAAGCACAGGGTACATTGTGTATATACTATCCCATGGAGTAAAATACATTATCAGACAAGTTGTTTTATTCACTTTAATCTCACCACAGTACCCAAGATATTTAACACTCAGCAGGTACATTGAATACCCATGTAGCTGACTCCCATTCATGGTAATGTTATTGCTCACAAGTATTCACACTTGTTGGTTATGGTCCTGGTATTACATTAACATGTTGCAGATTAAAAAGAAAGTCGCATGTGGTGCATTAGGCATGGGCTACACTGCAAACCAATCTCTAACCACACATTTTGTTTGCATTCACAAATGTCAGCTCCCCAAACTTTCAATGAAATTGACACCACATAATCTAACCCAGACCTCAGACTGTGTTACACATCAGTATGCCAACACAACCGAGAAATCATGTAAATGGGGAGTGGGGGGTGGAAGGTAATAAGGGAGGTGAGGGGAGTTAGCACTAAAACACTAACCCTTTGTCACAAGTATTTCTCTGTTTTTAAAAACAGGGGTGTTGTGTGATGTCCTTAGGTTAGTTAGGTTTAAGTAGTTCTAAGTTCTAGGGGACTGATGACCATAGATGTTAAGTCCCATAGTGCTCAGAGCCATTTTTTAAAAATAATGCTAAGCATGGGTACGATGCCAGTAGAAACATCTCTGGACAGTAACGTAGTGGAATTGATAAGTAAACTAAATCTAGAGTATATACAGGATCTGGGCTGGGAAGGAGGAAGGATAGCAACTGATCAATTGTTTGGTGAATCGAAAAATAATTATGAGAATTTACAACTAACCACTATGGGTAAAACTTGCTGTATATATCACATCTTCCTTTCCTTCAGGCTGATATTAATGTGTTACATGATTTTGTGTGTTGGGGCAGAATGTGACTTCCCTTTGTGAAGACCGTTTCTTTTAGAGTGGGGGAGGTACCTGCCCCACTGAAGAGATGTATACAAAACTGTATTCTGTGAGTGGTTTAGGTAGATATGCAAAGCAGCCACACTAAGACCACTCCAACTACTGGGTATCTTATTGAGTCTAGGTACATGCATAAATTAAAGATGTTTTGTTTGACAATTTCTTTTACTCCATGGAGGAGTACCTTCACAGAAAGGTTTCAATTTAATTAACATCAGCATTGAAATACTATAATATTGTAAGACAATGTGACTTTTCATTTGATTAAATAAAATGTTGAAGATTGGCTTCTTTCAACATCTCAGACACTCATCCCTCAATAAAAAAATAGCTCCTAACAGATAACTTTGTAGAGAACAATAAACAGTAACTTATAAAACAGGTGACCAAGAAAAAATTTACTTGTTCATAGGGAATGTATCTCATCACCTTTGAAAACTGTACGAAGGAAAAGCAAAGCTAGCAATCACACATAGATGACAGGAGGGATAAGAACCTACAGCCACAATAAGAGTATTGTCCACAAAACGTGTAATTACCACAAAGCCTTCGCTTTGTGCTTACTATGAATCACGCATTAATGTAGGTTCTAAATAAATAAAGACTTACCGAAGGAATGAACAATGATGATCACATAAATAGGTCAACAACTGAAGTAAAGGTGACGTTGAATATTGAGTATGTTAGTGGTAAGTTAAGTAGTGGCTGTCATTCCTTAAGAACTGAAAAATCATGTACCACAGTCTAAACAGTTATGAGCACTTAGTATGTTACACTCAGTTGTGCCTCAATTTAAAAATTTAATATTCTGAGGAAACTCTCCAGTAAGATGAAGTACTTTTAAATACAGAAGAAAACCTCCAGAGAGAAGGGAGTTAAAGAAGGAAATTAAATTTGTTTTCACAGCACTTAACATACGTTCTCTGCCAAGCATTTCTATCTGCCAAACATTTCAACTCTTTTAACATGTGTCCTCGGAGTCTTTCCCGA
Organism: Schistocerca americana; assembly: GCF_021461395.2. Lineage (NCBI taxonomy): Eukaryota > Metazoa > Arthropoda > Insecta > Orthoptera > Acrididae > Schistocerca > Schistocerca americana. Next base: position 764,574,946 of record NC_060122.1, on the reverse strand, counting down.
CGGCATACATGAATAAAACGTTCTCCGTTTTCCAGCCGCGTCAATTCGTATAAAATCCTCGAGCTTTCGATGGCCATCTCCGCCATCGTCGTCAGGAGTTCACTGACTGCTGGGGCTGTTACGGTCTCTCGCTTATATAGGCATGATGACATCATCAGCAGCCAATCAGATCGATACAACGTGGCGCGCGCGTAAGTCGACCCGGGCAGCTAGCGGAGCTATTGCCCGTGGCAGCATTGGTGACATCAGGTGGCGCCAAGGGCAGGCGCCACGTTTGAAACTGCCGCTCCCGCGTCGCGCATCTGTCTCTGCTTTCTTTCGATGTCCAACGCCCGTCCCCATGTCCTGCTGAGTGTGTATCCCTGGTCTCTGTTGGAATTGTTCTTGTTTAAGCGACCTCGGCCGCTTCCTTTATAACGGAGTCCCAATATGTAGACGCATGAGCCAACACTTTTGTATTTTAGAACTGTATTTTATGTCCGTTTTCTAGGCAATGCTCCGCTATGTCCGACTTGTCAACTTTTAACATATATTTAACTGATAAAGAAGCTGATCATTAAAGTAACACCAGGCTCAGCATAAACCACCACAAAAAAAACACTTCTTTACAGTGCCAGTGCAGATTACACTGTTAAACTCACTGAGAGAAATCTACATCAACGAAACAAACGCAGTCATAATTAGTGTCACTGTTTCTACTCAATCCATAAATATGTGATTCATTTAAATGTACAAGCAGAGTATGAATTGTAAAGTTAGATGTAAAATACATGTTTTAGCCACGAAGCATTTTAAGTAATTAATTCTGCAAAAAGTAGTGTACAATTTCAATGAATATGGCAAGACATATCTGCATCAGTTACTGCTGTTATAGATGCAATGGACAAATAAACATACTAAATAGAGCTTATGTTCTATAACTGCCAGCTATGCTACATTCACTGAACGTCTCTGTATTTACTACTTGAAGTAATATATTCAGTTACTCTCTAAAAGTTTTTCCTTTACTGATAAAACATGCAATTTGAGCTATCTCTTCTTCCTACATTTAATAGCTTATCTCAAAACTATGCTCAATATTCTATTAAATATTCACTAAAATCTTTTTCTTCATCTCAGGGCAGCACCAACAGCATTAACAAACTTAACTTTGTCAATAGAAAGCACTGTTACAAAATGCTGTATAGGAGACTATAAAGTTAACTAAAAATACTTACAACACTGTTCGGAATGTTACACCGGCTTTTGCGTGGTGTAATGAAGTCTTTCAGGAAATGTAAATGATCAAACCATCAGACTCGGTCTGTATACGGCGCCGGATGAGCCAGTGCTCTCGTTCTGGCGTGTTTTCTTCAGTTCAGCGGCGTAGTGAGACCGCAAAGTTGAGAATTTTGCCTTGCAGTCATCGGCGGTAACGCCTTGCAAGACTTCGGCCACTTTCGTTGCTACAGGTTCCAAACACTCTTGTAAGGTTGTCGTTTTAATTTTGCTATGAAAGCGGTACTGATAGACAATAAAAGCGGGTTAAAAGCTGTGAGCTGTCTGGGGAAGTTAACCGTGCATTACTGCACAACTGTTTCACCAGGTATCTAGTCTAGGTTTACCAAATTCCCAAACAGACTAACATTAATTATAATCTTTTAATAGTCATACAACAACCGGTAATATATATATATATATATATATATATATATATATATATATATATATATATATATAAGAGAATTTAAATAAAAAGAAAGAAATCAGTTTATATTTGGAAATTTATTTTAAGATTGATCATTGAAATTTCAGCATATTAAACTCGATTCATAACTAAGCTGGTGCCTTATTTAGGATTGTGAAAATGTGAGATTGTAATCTTACGGAACACATCAAATATGGAGCCAAGATTGAGAGACTGCATACAACACTGCATTCATAAAATAACACACGAAGAACGTTGAAACATATGCAAGAGGAAATTAACCACAACCAACCGATTCAATTTTCACCCAAAGAAATTACGTTCGTAGCACAATCCTGTCCGTCATGTAATTACCACACACTGGTATACTAAATTCATACTAACTCTCTGTGAAATTTTCCCAAAAAGAATAGCTGAGGGCTACTTTGATGATTACACCACATGCTTCACGTGGTCAACTTGGTTTACACAAAGCGTATAACTCCACAATAATTTTGATAATGAAAATAAATTAGATCGAAAAGCAATTTACAAAAGAAAAACCTCGAACTGGTTACTAACGTCTTACTATTAACCTGATGGGTGAAACAGTTATATAAGCACGTGGTACTGGTCTCGCAAAGTACACCCCACGTGGGTTGAACATAAAGAAAAGTTGCTATATTGAAAAATATTGTTAAGACGAGACGTTATAATCACACAAGCATTCACATTTAAGATTGATCTTAGAGTTACTGATCAACACGTGGTTCCACTTTACTCACAAAGTAGTGACAAAGCAACTACCGGAAAATAATCTGAACTTCACACGAGAATTACACTGCGCTGCAATTTAAGATAACATTAGATATTTTAGAGCTAAACCTGAAGTAAAGGTGATTAAATTTTCAGTTAGGCTGAACTTAAGAAATCCATTGTCCTATGGACTCAGCAGACACGCGCTTAGCCGGAGATCTTACCACTTCAGACGCTCGCCACGGGCAGACTGCCTGGTCCCTTCCTGAGGAGTGGCTCACAAATACAAACGGAAGTGGCCAGAGGGGCAGCTTCCTATACCAACATGACAACGGACGGACAGGACCATACTAAGGATAGAAACCTCTTTGCTTTTAGAAAGCGTAGCTACCTGTTCCGACGTTGGTCCTACTGTTCTCTAGCAGACAGGCTTGTCTGCTACCCTCAAGCATGCAACTAGAAATACATTTGCTCATTCATCCTCTCACACAGAAGGGAAGGGGGATGACAGTATCTTATCATATACAGTATATAAAAGAAAGCGGATGTAGGTTCCGTATGAGACTGTGTGACATGAATTACATATAAACTGTGTTTTAAAGTGTAGTAGTGTGACAGATCGTTCTTGTTTATGTGTAAAAGTAACACGTTCCACTACTCAGTCTCCTCCCAGATAGTCAGAAACGCCACAGTAAATTTAGAAGAGGAATTTATGCCGTAAATGACAACAGATTTAAGATATTAAACATGAATGGAATCCAAAAGAGACCTTTCACTCTTTCCTTGCATTCTAGAAAAAATACAAGATTTGTCGATGATACTTCTCTACACGTTTACGTATCTACTTGCGTCTATAAGTAATATAAAGATACAAGGACCACAAAGAATATTACAGAAGTTACAAATTTACCATGTTGTGGTACAGCGGATGTTCTGCACCTATTAGAACCTTTTAGTCCTGATATGCTGAAATCAGGGCAGTGTCGAATTCTTTGCCTATTCCATTTCTAAAAAATACCACGGGATTATAAAATACAAATAATTTATATACATATATACTGTGAGAATACCAAGAAATGGGCTACATTTATTAAGAAGTGACGATGAATACTCACTATGAAATGCCGCTAAAAAATTTGCTGTGTCTTCGGCTTGAAATCCACGATCTAAACAAATATGGCGCGCCTATGGCTTCTGCGCATGCGCAGTATTCCGCGTACTCCGAATTTTAGAACTCCGCACTCGGCATAGCCCGTTTATCATTGATGTCACTGATCCACTCGCGCCGTGGTTGGCTCCTGATTTACACGCAGACCCTCGACGCCCACTCAAATCGAGTAGTCGATTTTGAGCGGAACGTCGTTCGTGTAAAACGGGCTTTATGTAGGCGTTGCCGACCCCAGAGCCTTATTCTACCTGTTTACATATCTCTGTATTTGCATACGCTTCCCTATAGCAGTTTCTTTGGTGATTCAGTGTATAAAGGGCGTGAACAGCGTCAGGTGTTGAGTGATCACTGTGAAAGGCACGGAGATGCTGACTAGACGTATGAGAAAGTATTATCACCACCTGAACGATTTTTAATGGGGCCTCACTACGGTTTTTGTTTGACTGGCTGGTAGCATTGTACAATAACCAGATTTGTGGCGCTTTCGGATGTTACAGTACCCGGTGTTGGGCAGCATGTGAACGAGATGATAGGCATACTCGGCGACATGGATCCAGTAGACCAAATCTGACCACCACAAGAAGGATCTCGTATTGTGCACAAGGCAAATCGTAACACTTTTTATCTGCTCTTGCCATCCAAGAACAAGTAATAGTCTCCCGGCAACAAGCTGTGTCATCGCACACCATCAAGATTAGAATCAGCTGGACTAAGAATTACCATCCCATGCGTTAGCTGGTATTAACACGTCAACATAAAACGGCTGCATTTGGAGCTGTGCTCTGCCCAGAAACCGTGGACTGTTTATCAATGGCGTCTCACTTTATTCAGCAATGAATGCGATTCTGGACGGCTATTATTCACTACTGCGTTCACTGTTCAGTTTATACGTTGAAGAAGCAACGAACGAAATGAAAGAAATCGTGGATTTAAAATTCGAGGCCAGAGAAATCACTGACAACGTTCGCCGATCAAATCGCTATTCTCAGTATAAGCGAAGAAGACGTACACGACGTGCTCAGCGGCATGATTAGTCTAGCGTGTAGAGAATATGGATTAGTCACGTCGTTGGCGTGTGTGGTTGCGACCTGGAGAGAGGTCCCATTCTTCCAATGCTTTGGAGACGTACAGCGGCATCGCTCGTGGCGCCACTGTGTGTGGAGCGATACGGTATGACTCGAGGTGACGGTTGCTGGTGAGTCAGGGAACTCTGATGGCCCAACGGTATGTGACGGACATCCTACGTGTATTACCTCTCCTGTGACAGTATCGTGGTACCACTTTTCAACAGGACAATGCTTGTCCACATATGGCATGTGTCTCCATGAGTAGTCTGCGTGGTACTGAAATAGGTCTACTCTTGTGCCCAGGAAAATGCAAGGATCTGTCCTCGACATAACGTGTAGGGCCATCTCAGACGTCAACTTCATCCCACTGTCAGTATGCAGGACGTTAAAGATAGAAAAGGCCAGAAGTTTGATGTTTGTGGATTGGTAAGGCGAGGAAATAAAAATGGTTCAAATGGCTCTGAGCACTATGGGACTTAACATCTGAGGTCATCAGTCCCCTAGAACTTAGAACTACTTAAACCTAGCCAACCTCTATGCCCGAGGCAGGATTCGAAGCTGCGACCGTAGAGGTCGCGCGGTTCCAGGCTGAAGCGCCTAGAACCGCTCGGCCACAACGACAACGACCGGCGCGAGGCCATCAAAGGAACATCATTTTCACAATAACACCACAGCACTCATTAAGTAACAAGATACAAGTGGTTGCCCAAAAATTTACAGTGCAACTATAAATGCCAGCAACTTTCCACTTAGCTTCCTATTATCACCCAAGTGTGGGCAGGACTCTGATCCAGCATCAGTGCTGACGCGCCAATCTACACGATGCTGGCCAAATACCGCAGTGGTTGGTACTCTTAAAGCATATAAATAGAATACGTTTAACAAATGTACAATAACCAGTTCCCAAGAGCGCTTGTGGCACATCCAAGTTTCATAGGATTTCACATCGCATTGTCCATGCCCAAGAATATATCTGGAATTACGTTTCACAATACTAATAACTAAGTCAAACCCCACAAATAAGAACAAAAACAACATAAAACAATCGTGCTTGTATCTAATGCCAATAGCTATTAACTCTTGAACAAGAAACCAACAACACCAAACCTGATACAAGCATAACACATCTAGACTGAAGGATGCAAGAAACAGTGATGATGGTTGAACACTAATCGAATAGAATTAAAGGCACAGCATCGGCTAGGACAAGTTACAATACTCAAATAATAAAAAAACTTAAGACCGCGCGCACCCAGACCAGCTGTAACACTGAAATCTTCTCTCCGTACACTCTGGCGCTCAAACGAATAAATGGGCAATTTACACCTAAGTCAAATAACGTTTAATTATGACCCATGAAAACAAGAACACTTCTATGGGTAGAAGTAGTTCAACACCAAACGTTGAATAAACAACTTTTTCCAAATCTGTCGGTGTCAAAAACAAACACCAAGTAAGAAACTGAATGGTTCAAATGGTTCTGAGCACCATGGGACTCAACTGCTGTGGTCATAAGTCCCCTAGAACGTAGAACTACTTAAACCTAACTAACCTAAGGACATCACACACATCCATGCCCGAGGCAGGATTCGAACCTGCGACCGTAGCGGTCGTGCGGTTCCAGACTGTAGCGCTTTTAACCGCTCGGTCACTCCGGCCGGCTAAGAAACTGACTGGAGACCAATAGGGAGATAAGTTTCGGCAAACAGCGCTAAGCAGACTACATTATACGTTAAAGTCGGATCCACGGTGCAAGTGCACAGCAACAGAAACTATTCTGAAACGCGCTCAAGAATTTCAGTTCTTTTTGGCTGAACAGGGGCTCTTCCGAGTGGTAACTGGTACACCGATATTCCTTTGGTCGCGCCCCGCGGCTCAACGATTCCTTCGCCCGATGTACAGCCGTCCACTTCGCCTCTTGCCCACACACTCGCATAGACACCGCACTGGCGTCGTGCGCTCGGCCGACTCAACTTGTCTGCTCGGAATGGATTGGTTGGTTGGGGGAAGGAGACCAGACAGCGTGGTCATCGGTCTCATCGGATTAGCGAAGGATCGGGAAGGAAGTCGGCCGTGCCCTTTCAGAGGAACCATCCCGGCATTTGCCTGGAGTGATTTAGGGAAATCACGGAAAACCTAAATCAGGATGGCCGGACGCGGGATTGAACCGTCGTCCTCCCGAATGCGAGTCCAGTGTCTAACCACTGCGCCACCCCGCTCGGTACACGGAATGGACTCCGTGCTCCTGTTGCCAACTGTAACCTTGCTCCTTGACCGCCAGACAGAGAGTCCTCTTCGTGAGCCCCGTACACTTCTTAAAGCTTCAGAAGTCGCTGTGCACGCCTTCTCGGGCACCATGTACGAAGTCACTATTGAGTAACAATAGCGATAAGAACCGACACAGCTTAATCACCCCCTCTTAAACCCATACACACCGGGGATGTTGTTTACAAAATTTTAAGTATAAGTTGCAAGTGCTACTCTGAGATGAAGAGGTTGGCACGGGAGAGGAATTCGTGGCGGGACACATCAAACCAGTCAGAAAACTGATAACCCCCTCCCCCCCCCCCCCCAAAAAAAGAGTTCTAGAACCAGCGTTAACATGGCTTAAGTGTACCCTGTGCGCCTCAATCGTGGAGTGGTTCTCAAAGAGAAGGCTAACTGCGGTGAGTACTTTTACAGTTGTATAAGGTCCCACAAAATAGGGTAATAATTTATTTATTTTGTATCGGTCTTCCTTGGGCACCGAAGTTCTTAATGAAAACTACATCTCCCGGATTCAGTTTGATGGGGCATCTTAAGTCTGCTCTAATAATGTCCCATTCTCAAGCTCAGGCAAACCAGCAAATGAACTTTTGATTTAGGACCCTGTAATATACAACTGGCCTAGACTCGACATGATTAGTTTTGGGATCCAGGAACACCAGCGATGGATAACGGGGGTCGATGGGCTAGTAACCCCACTACGTAACATTTGGTGAATCAACTGAACTAGCATCTTCATTTTAGGTGGCGAAGCTGATAAGGGGCTTGGTGCTTGACGCTCAGGTACCTGATCTGACAACTTTATCCAATAATTTGTTTTGTTCACTACTCATAGCTTATCAGTCAAAACATTATGAAACTCCCTAAGCACATGGAGTAGTTGCTGTGCATCACTGGGTCGTAAATGACCAAGTTCAAATTCGGTAGACTCACTGAGCACTTTATACACGCCTTGAGCACCACTGTGTTCACATAAGTTACACAACTCATCAGGCTGGAATTTAAAATAAAACTGGCTCACAGCTTAATCAATATCCAGTACAGTAACCTGAATAAAGTCACAGCCCAGCAACGGTACTCTACTTACTCCCTGAGCCAATATTAACCTCACTGGTCACGGCAAGCTCTCAATTATAACAGCCTCCTACCCAACCAACTAATGGTAAGAACCCACCATTCATGGGATGACGGTCCTGACTCACAGGTTGCAATGAAGAAAGCTTGCATATGTCATGATTCCTAAAATATCGGCTATGATCGAAAATAGTTACACTGCTCCCAGAATCCAATGAGGCACAAACAAGTTCTCGGTTGAGCAGCGCGAACACAAAGGGTAGTCTTCATCTTGTTACCGCCTTCACCTTTTCAAAGTGTACCGGTAGGACTTCAGATCGACGCCGTACGATTTGCTCTTGGTGTCAGCTAATAGCCAATTTGAAACTTGCTGGTAGATTAAAACTGTGTGCCGGACCGAGACTCGAACTCGGGACCTTTGCCTTTCGCTGGCAAGTGCTCTACCATCTCTTCATCTCTTCTGCGAAGAGCTTCTGTGAAGTTTGGAGGGTAGAAGACGAGGTACTGGTGGAATTAAAGCTGTGAGAACGGGTTGTGGGTCGTGCTTGGGCAGCTCAGACGGTAGACCACTTGCCCGCGGAAGGCAAAGGTCCCGAGTTTGAGTCTTGATCCGGCACACACTTTTAATCTGCCGGGATGTTTTATATCAGCGCAAACTCCGCTACAGAGTGAAAAATGTCATTCTGGTAACAGTAAATTTGTTTCATCCTGAATGAAAATCATGTGCAAAAAGTGCAAACCCACCGTAGTGGTAACAAGCTCCTGGCTGAGGTAGCACTCTTATTAAGTTTACAAACACCTTGTATCGCACGCTCAGCCATACCCGAGGGATCTCTGCGATCACGTCTTCCATCAGCAAGTCAGATGCCGTCTATACTGGCGACTACTTTATCCAAATCAGCAAAGGTTACAAGTTTCTCAAAAAATAATACTCGCGAAGGGTCATCCCATCGCATTGTTGTTTTACAACACCATCCATGAGCTGAACGTTCAGAGCCAAGCTAACAGTTCCGGTTTGTTGCATATGCTCTGCCAAAGTCCCAGTAAGCCCCTGCACACGATACAATTGGTGGCCAATCAAGTCATACCTTAACACAGTTGGTAGTCTCTCTCATACAATCCTTTCTCGTAATTCCTCCAATGTGCCACAATCATACAAGATGACACTAATCATTTGACTCAAACAACCTTGAGCGACTGGTATAAAATTCGAAACATTAACGAGTGCTCAATCTCCAGAATATCGGGTTGGTTTTTAAAAGGCAACAGAAAACCACAAAACTCTGACTATTTCTTGAGCATTGTCAGCTGAGAGATTATCAACTCCACGGAACGTTGTCAAAATTGGTTGGGTAACTTGGAAAAGTGGAGCCCTATGCACTCACTAATACTCTCTCTCATCCAACTGTTGACCCCAACCATATTCTCATGAGAGAGAGCCACCTCCTGCTCGTCGCCAAATGAAGTGGTGCCCCACTCAAGGGCACTCAACTTCATTTGTAATTCCATAACTGTGTTCTGTGATTCATTTACTATGACAGCCGTTTCCTGATTAGTACACTACTGGCCATTAAAATTGCTACACCAAGACAAATATATTATAGTAGAACTGACATGTGATTACATTTTCACGCAATGTGGGTACATAGGTCCTGAGAAATCAGTACCCATAACAACCACCTCTGGCCGTAATAACGGCCTTGATACGCCTGGGCATTGAGTCAAACAGAGCTTGGATGGCGCATACAGGTACAGCTGCCCATGCAGCTTCAACACGATACCACAGTTCATCAAGAGTAGTGTCTGGCGTATTGTGATGAGCCGGTTGCTCGGACGCCATTGACCAGACGTTTTCAATTGGTGACAGATCTGGAGGATGTGTTGGCCAGGGCAACAGTCGAAGATTTTCTGTATCCAGAAAGGCCCTACTGCACCTGCAACATGTGGTCGTCCCTTATCCTGCTGAAATGTAGGGTTTCGTAGGGATCGAATGAAGGGTAGAGCCACGGGTCGTAACACATCTGAAATGTAACGTCCACTGTTCAAAGTGCCGTCAATGCGAACAACAGGTGACCGAGACGTATAACCAATGGCACCCCAGACCATCACACCGGGTCATACGCCAGTATGGCGATGACGAATACACGCTTCCAATGTGCGTTCACCGTAATGTCGCCAAACACGGATACGACCATCATGATGCTGTAAACAGAACCTGGATTCATCCGAAAAGATGACGTTTTGCCATTCGTGCACCCAGGTTCGTCGTTGAGTACACCATCGCAGGCGCTCCTGTCTGTGATGCAGCGTCAAGGGTAACCGCAACTATGGTCTCCGAGGTGATAGTCCATGCTGCTGCAAACGTCGTCGAAGGGTTCGTTGAGATGGTTGTTGTCTTGCAAACATCCACATCTGTTGACTCAGGGATCGAGACGTGGCTGCACGATCCGTTACAGCCATGCGGATAAGATGCCTGTCATCTCGACTGCTAGTGATACGAGGCCGTTGGGATCCAGCACGGCGTTCCGTATTACTCCCCTGAACACACCGATTCCATATTCTGCTAACAGTCATTGGATCTCGACCAACGCGAGCAGCAATGTCGCGATACAATAACCAGCAATCGCGATAGGCTACAATCCGACCTTTACCGAAGTCGGAAACGTGATGGTACGCATTTCTCCTCCTTACACGAGGCATCACAACAACGTTTCACCAGGCAACGCCGGTCAACTGTTGTTTGTGTATGAGAAATGGGTAGGAAACTTTCTCACGTCAGCACGTTGTAGGTTTCGCGACCGGCGTCAACGTTGTGTGAATGCTCTGAAAAGCTAATCATTTGAATATCACAGCATCTTCTTCCTGTCGGTTAAATTTCGCGTCTGTAGCACGTCATCTTTGTGGTGTAGCAATTTCAATGGCCAGTAGTGTATTAACTACTTTCTGTTCTTGAAAATGGTTATCACAAAGGCTAATTACGACATGTAACTGAATATTTTCCCTGTACACTTGAGAGAGAGGCGTCACAAACAGATGGGGCGGCACTCGCCTCACCAACTCTGCCCACGATGACTTACAGCATTTAATGAAATGAAATTAAATTAAAAAATAAAAATAAACAGTTAATGAAATGATTTTGTTTTCAAATGTTGCCCTTTTTTAAGTTTGTTTTTAGTTAATTTGCCTTTCTTTCTTTCTGTACGTACGAACTTTCTTGTAGAACCCCTTATTTACGTGTGGTAATAAAAATTCATTTAGACAGAATTAAGTACATTTAAAATTACGTGAACTTAGTCAACCCCCTCACGCTGATAAGTTCATATTAACTGATTAAGAATATTTAGTTGAGAATTATATCTTTTACATAATTCGGCCTTGGCACACATTTTCTAAATGCAGTGGTTTTTTTTTTAAATAATTACTGAATTCTTTCCCGGCGTTAGCTATGGAACACAAGACTGTCTCTATTAGCAGAAAATGGTTAAATATTGCCAAGCCGACCTGAACGTTTAATTATCATTGATAAAACACACTTCACTATACATTTAAGTTATTTGAAAGAACCAACAAATTGGTAAATTTCAACGTTAACTATCCGCCTATGAATGCACAAATGTGAAACTAGTAATAAATTCCGTCAGTCTCAGGATCGCTGTAAAAGAAAAACATTTTCTTAATTCACTGCTAATTTTTATCTGCTCCCGATTTACGGGTTTGGTTAATTTTTCTTAGCGGAACAATTTTTTAAATGTGCCGCCGCTGCAAATCGTTCGGTCGCGGCACAGCCCAGCAACACCAGCGATAATTGCTAAAATGCTGAAAATTCTTTAAAGAAATATTATAGATGACATGGGCAAGCTAATTTACATTAGTAATACACACTTTTGATAAATTATAATGTATTTAGACCACAACAATAATTCAACTTACATTAGTTTGTAATTTCTCCTCTAATGGCGGCTAAATCTAGATACAGACAGATGTAGTCTACTCATTCATAAAATGATACGTCACAGGTTCCTCTCTCTCTCAGCTCTCGAGGAAGAAGACAAAGAATGCACACTATGTATCCCTATTTATACGACTATCAACCGTTATTGTCTCTTTGCAATCTGCGGCTGTATTTTACATTTTTCTTATCGCAGATATTGACACATTTCTTAATTACATTATGAGTATAGAAATATTACAATCATAAATAGATCGAGAATATTACTACAGAAAATATTACAATAATAACGAATGTCCTTTACACAAAATTAAATAATATTTTTTGTTAAATAATTACAGTATATACAAATTGCTTCATAGCGGCGTATATAGTACAATTAAATTTTAGTTTATTAATAGTGTGTGTGTTGCCAGGGAACGTTACAAGCAGACATGGATCTTGCTCGTGCTGCCGCGCTCACAGCGCAAGAATGGTTCCCTCTCCCAACTGGTCATGTATCCAGAGCTCGTACTGCAACTGCTCCTTCTTTAAATGCATGAGCCTCAGAATACATCTTAGTTACATACTACACAATAGTACACCTAATGCATACTCACTCCGTCGCCAGGCCACGAGTGGCCCTCCAGGACCATCTGACCGCCGTGTCATCCTCAGTGGAGAATGCGGATAGGAGGTTCAAATGGCTCGGAGCACTATGGGACTTAACATCTGAGGTCATCAGTCCCCTAGAACTTAGAACTACTTAAACCTAACTAACCTAAGGTCATCACACACATCCATGCCCGAGGCAGGATTCGAACCTGCGACCGTAGCGGTCGCGCGGTTCCAGACTGAAGCGCCTAGAAGCGCTCGGCCACATCGGCCGGCGCGGATAGGAGGGGTGTGGGATCAGCACACCACTCTCCCGGTTGTTATGATGGTATTCTTGACCGAAGCCGCTACTATTCGGTCGAGTAGCTCCTCAACTGGCATCACGAGGCTGAGTGCACACCTAATGCATACAAAACAATAAATAGACTCTGCCCGCAAATATTAAAAAAGTAAATAAATTTTGCAAACTTTTTAAAAAAGATTGTCATGAATGATGCTTAACCGAAATTGTCAGTTTGCCCAGCTCCCAGGGAACCACACTCTACAACCACTGAAAAGGCCAGAGAGCTGGGTGTGGAGTGGTAGAGCTAGGCCACCAAATAAACATCATTCGCATAATAACAGTTGGATTAAAATAAACAAACACTGTGCTCATTGAGTAACAAGACACTAATGACAGCCCAAAATTGTACAGTGCAATGGTAAATGCCAGCATGTGTCCAATTACCTTCTCTTTACAATCAGTCGAATGTGTGCAGAACTCTTATCTGGCAACAGTTCATAGAACTGGGCACGGTGTTCTACAGGACACTGGACTTCTAAAACATATAAATAGAATCCCTTTACCAAACACACAATAACCAGTTCATAAAGGCAGGTGTCTTTTCAAAGTTTCACAGGATTACACGTTGCATTGACCATACCGAAAAACATATTTAAAATAACCTTTCGCAATACAAATAAATAATTTGACCCTCAGAAATAAGAATAAGTTAAAACAACCATGCTTGTATCCAGAATGAGATTTTCACTCTACAGCGGAGTGTGCGCTGATATGAAACTTCCTGGCAGATTAAAACTGTGTGCCCGACGGAGACTCGAACTCGGGACCTTTGCCTTTCGCATGCAAGTGCTCTACCAAAGGCAAAGGTCCCGAGTTCGAGTGTCGGTCGAGCACACAGTTTTAATCTGCCAGGAAGTTTCAACCATGCTTGTACTTGTAGCCAATTGATACTAACGCTTGAATAAGAAACCAAGACCAGGTAAACCTGATACAAGTGTAAAACAGTGTGTTGGCGAACTGGCAAGAAACAGTGCTGATGAAGGAAGCTTAACCAAATAGAATTAAGCAAAGGTACTGCATCGACTAGGACAAGTTACAGTACTCATGTAATAAAAATCTAAAAACTGGATGCACTCACTGAGCAAGATCAGACCAGCTGTACCACTCAGATCTATTCTCTCCATACAACCTGGTTCTAAATTGAGTAAATGGCCAAATTAAACGTAGGGCAAACAACATTTCATTCTTATGAGTGATAATAAGAGAAAATCGACAGGCGGAAGAGATTTAATACCAAACAATCCATAATCAACTCTTTTCAAATCTGTCGTCGCCAATAGCAAACATCCAAGTAAGAAAACGACTGCAGAGCTATAGGGAGTGAAGTTCTGACAAGTAGCACTAAAAAGACTGGACTGTATGTTGATGATGGATCCGTGGCACAAGTGCACAGCAACAGGCACAGTACTGAAACGTGCTCACCAAATTCAGTTCCTTTTGGATGAACAGGCGCTGTTCCAAGTGGTAACTGGTGATCAGTCTTCCTTTGGTCGCGCCCCAAAACTTCCTTCGCCCGTTGCACAGCCACCAACTTTGCCTCCTATTCGAACGCTGTCGTAGGCCCCGCACTGGCGTCGAGCACTCGGGCAGACGCTGCTCTTGAGGTGTCCACTCAGCTTCTCCACTCGAAATGGAGTCCGTGCTCCTGTTGCCATCTGGAACCTTGCTTCCTGAACAGTAGACCAAACGTATGCTCGTGCCTTCTTCCTTTCCTTACTCGACATTTATCACATATCACAAGATTGGTTTCGGCAAATGCAGGGGTGATTACTAGAGCAACATGAAGGCCATTGACCACCTGCTAACACACAAGAATACACGCTAGTTCGGTGTTGCTTGGTCAGGAGGCACCCTCCTCATTACCTGTGATCAAAAGGTAATCTACTCGAACCCCAACGCTGGAAGAATTTTTACCACATAGGTGAATTTGAACAGTTTGTTACTACCTCGAGGCATTGTTTAGTGGAGTAACAATATATGATAAAGGCGATACATCCAATGCGTGGGTACGTTAAACTCGGCGGCCTCTTTGATCCACGCTGTGTGCCTACATTATGTTTCACCCGCTACTTTTTCTTTCCCAGCGTAACTCACTTATCTTAGAAAGTAGATTAAGGAAAGGCAAACCTGCGTTTCTAGCATTTGTAGACTTAGAGAAAGCTTTTGACAATGTAGACTGGAGTACTCTCTTTCAAATTCTGAAGTGGCAGGGGTAAAATACAGGGAGTGAAAGGCTATTCACAATTTGTGCAGAAACCAGATGGCAGTTATAAGAGTCGAGGGACGTGAAAGGGAAGCAGTGGTTGGGAAGGGAGTGAGACAGGGCTGTAGCCTATCCCTGATGTTATTCAATCTGTATATTGAGCAAGCAGTAAATGAAACAAAAGAAAAATTCGGAGTAGGTATTAAAATCCATGGAGAAGAAATAAAAAACTTTTAGGATCGCCGATGACATTGTAATTCTGTCAGAGACAGCAAAGGACTTGCAAGAGCAGTCGAACGGAGTGGACAGTGTCTTGAAAGGAGGATACGCGTTCAGCACGGCGGATTGCGAAGCGAAAGTGCCAGGGTCAGATTCCCTGCCAGAGACAGAGTGTTGCGTTGTCCTTACGCTCGTATCGTCATAACTGACGTTACACTATTGAGGTAGCTGAATGGGCACGGACTGAAAGCCAATAAACTAAAGGAAAAACAACCACTTCGATGCAAATTACAAAACAACTCACGGAGGAAGAAAGTCAGTTGCATGTTGCCTACCTAACGGCTTCCAGGGGTGACAAGAACTTGACAGCAAATATTTCATACAGTTGTTGACCGAATTTAAAAATTTAAAATGCCGTCATAATCTACTCATAGCGAGCTATAATCTTACGGTCAAGGTTTAACACAATAACTCGAGTACCACAGTCAGAAACCGTGTGTATGTTTTAAGGCAGCGTAACTGATAACGCGCAAATTATTCTGCTGAATTGAACCAGTATTTGAGAACGAGTTGACTTAGTGACTTCCAACAAACATTACTTACAATATCGAACCTGTATGGCACTTTTTCTAGTGCCCCCCCCCCCCCCCACCTCCTCATAAAATGATGATCTAAGGAAAAACATTTTCGCTATTCATGCAGTAAAAGTGCAGCATCAAGTTTGAAGTTTTAATTATTTCTTGCTTACTATTTATTACATTCATAGGCAATATCCACTGCAAATTTATATTGCTGTAGCACCAGTAGTTCTGGACATACGTTGTTTTATTCATGGGACTTCGATTCTTGAAAGAATCAGGTGTCATTGTTTGCTGATACGTAATAAACATGTGAAATTAGTTGTAGGGAGGGCGACTGAACGACATAGAGTTATTGCAAAAATGCGGCGAAAGTGCAGGGCATTTCCAAAGCAAATAAAATACCAGACGCGAAGTATTCTGAAGTACTGATGCAACGCTTGGTATTCGTGTTTAGTAAGCATGACGTAGCTGTCAAAGGAATTCAGACTCGTTGAGTGGACGTGTGTAGTCCATAGGAAATGTAGCAGGCATACGTAGGGAACTTGAAGTTTGGCAAGAATACTGACATCGTTCTTTCGAAATCCTGTCCAATAAATGGATCGGACCCATAGTAGACGAAAGTTGTTCGTCAGTTCTGTTGCCTCTATCGTATCTCTCGCATAGACCCTGAGAAGATTTCAGGGATTATGGTGGTTTTCTCCATTCAATAGCGCAGGGAGTAACTTTCCATCGCCTTTGACGCTCCATCTGCACAAGTCCCGTGGAGGGACAGAACAATAGGTTCCACCGATGCCTTTGGAATTTCCACTCCTGAGACATTCGTGTGGTATCGGCAAACCCTAACGCAGAATCAAGTAATGCGCTTGCCTGAAAGACCATAGACCGAATGTGACTCCGGAGAATCAAAGACTATCCCCGAACTTTCCAGTTCAGTTCGCATTTTAAGACCAGATTCTGGCTACTGAAGAGAGGACCACTATTAACGGTTTCTGGCCAGGCTTTCTGCAGCTATGCTTAGTACACAACTTTTATTTTGCCTTCATAACGTTTGTTTTCATAAATACTGACGTTTAGCATTTTAGCACGAAATAAAAATTTTTGTTCCTGTGCTGCCTTACAAGCCAACGGCCTTGTCTCAGTGGTAACACTGGTTCCCGTCAGAGCACCGAAGTTAAGCGCTGTCTGATATGGCTAGCACTTGGATGGGTCATTGTCCGTCTCTTCCGAGTGCTGTTTGCAAGTCTGCAAGTTGTATGTCTCAAAGAAGGAAAAGCAGTCGGTGCTGACAGCATCCTCCCAGAAACAATCTTAAAGTGAAAGTGCGGGAAGGAAAGGAAGAAGGTGACATCGAGAAGAGGATAGGATGTGAAAAATAAATGGAAGTGAAACGGACAGTAAATGACAGGAAAGAGTGGTTGCATTGACAAGGCATTCACCTTTAGAATATCTATTTGTTGTAATAAAGCGATACCTAGAAACTTTGAGGGGTCACAGAGAACGTGTTTAGGAACAAACTGAGAAAAGGAACTAATGTCTGGAAACTTCAATCAACGTCACTACAGGGGGTCCACGTTGCAGGGATCAACCCCTGCTGCTAGACCACTTGTTTCGCAGCTGCTGATGGACCGCTTGCGGCTTCTCGAAATGGGCCTGACAGGTTTCAGATTTATAAAATGTCACCGAATGTGTCCAACAGCAATGTTACAACAACACTGTCTGTGTTCTATAAGTGAACAAACCTGTTGCTGAACGGATGGTATGTGCTCTGGAGTACGTTCTCTCTTTCTCAAATAAAGCACAACGTTTTGTTGCAGGAGATCGCTTTTTGCGAGGATTGTCCTGTCTGTCTGTGCTTCTTACATCGTCACTGCTTCGTTGTTCATGATTTATTTTACTTCCAGAGAAGAAAGATTCCTTCTCTTCGTGTACTACAGGATGTGGGGAATATGCAACATAAATTAGTTGTCTGCCTACAATATCTGCGCGACATTGGACCAATTTATTACCACCTGCTGCAAGGATCAAAAGACCACTGCATGAAACCTAAAATCACATAACTATATTTTGTATAAGGTATACAGGCTGAAGGAAAAATGCCGCACTGGGAGGTCAGCTGCGATCTCTCATCCAGATACAAGATAAATGACTATCTAGCAAAATCAGATCGTGTGCATTTTGATAACACATGTATAGAGAAATAAGGAGCTGGCAGCACTGTCACATCGTACAGCGTATCAGAATGCCCAGAGGAACTTGCACCACCCCATACTACCAACCCATGCCAGTTTGCTTCCGAAAGCAAGACAAAAAGGGTATGAATATGAAAGGTTTACACTGGAGGAAATGCGTCTTCTGCCGCAAGATGTTCTCATAATTCATTTCTCAATCCTTATTACCGTTGTGTACACAAAGCTGGCGAATGAATGGCTGTGGGCCGACGTTGTGCGATACTCTGATCTCAAATTCCGATACTCTGACGGCTGTACAGGGGCTATACTGTTTGATCACACTGGTTTTTGCCTTTGAACGTTGAGGGTTTTCGAACTCCCGTTTGAGATGCATTCGGATGTTATAGTGGCCGCCTTTAAACCTTAACGGCAACATTGTCAGCCACGTTGCTGATATGTGGAAGACATTCGAAACCTACCATGTCCTCAGTGGTGTCTGATAGAAAAAACTGAACTGAGGAAACACATGCCTTGCAACTTGGTAATTGCCTGCAGTAATTCTAATATGGTTCTTCTGGACCAGGAAATGGTCTTGTAAAAATTTCTCTACCCCAACAATAGAAAATGTCATTTTATTTAAAAAATAAAAAATCCAATAATTTTTTCCTTTATGAATAAGATCTTTCAAATCTCATCTTAGTATTCCACAGGAAGAATATTTCATTTTTTTTCAAAAATAACAAACGTAATAAACTTTTGCCCTTATAAAGAAGATACCTCAAATTGTGCTTTCTTATTTTAAAAAATGTGTATTACATTTTCTTACTTATAAATATGAAACGAAAAATTTATTCCAACAAAGAGTTATTATACAGTTTACAAGATTTACAGAATTATTGTAAAGAAAAGTCTGATTGAATTGTTCCAATTTTTGAAATTTTTGTAAAGAAAAAGGATGTTTGAATTTAAGTGCACTAGATCTCATTGACTTTTTTGAAAAATATAACAGAAATAAAATAAGGCACAAAACTAGAAAAGTGCATTGTCAATTTTGTAAGGCAATAAATGTAAAACAATACTGTAAACTTAATAAACTATGATTAATTGATCTTATTGAAAAATAATGATAATTAAGTGATTGATGCTCATTTTAAGAAGCTTCTAGTGAATAAATATCAAGGAATTAAATAAAAACGTAAAAGAAAAAACTTTCAGGTTATAACTTTCTAAATGATAACGATTTTGTAAAACAACAAAATGAATTAATAGAAATGCTACAGCTTGTCAAAATAATAACTTATGAATTTAATAATAGTTACAATGCTGTAGAACCACAAGAAATTTTTAATCAAATTAAAGAAGAAGTAATTGCCAAGTTTAAGGATATTTTGATAGAAAGGGGATTGCCTAAAACTAATATAAAGTTTAATTGTAGTTTTAAGAGACAAGAAGAAATACAGGAATTTAATTTTTAACCAAGTAACGATTTTTATTAAGAACAATACATTTAGAAGATTATTACCAAAGCTAAACAAATAAACTATTGATAGAAATTGTAGAACTTAAAAGAAAAAATCTGGTTAGCATTTACATTCTGTAAATAATTTAGATTTGGGTGTTAGTAGAACCATTACGATTTTTTGTTCTCCTTAGGGTCAATGTAACAAAAGAAATTGATGTTAAAAATCATGATCAAAAATTTTTCTATACACATTAAAATCAACTTTATATCTAGCAAAAGATCATGTGGAAATGGTTAATAATCATAAAAATATTGGGTTAAAACTGGATGTAACTTCTGAAAAAGAAAAAAATTCCCTATATGGTTAACAGACATTCCAAATTTGAAAAAAAATTCAAGTATTTCCAGCAACATTTATGCGTATGATGAAAAATTTATTGTATGTCCTCTTTACCAAATGGAAAATAAACAAGGAAAAACTTAAATCTTCTTCTAATCTGAGATGAAAATAATTCTCATTATAGTTAGATAAAAGGTTTACACAGATGAATTAGATCACAACTAACCAAACATATAAAAAAATTCATGTTAGTGTCACATGTTTAAGATTTCTTCATTCACAAGAAAAATTAGATAATCATGCAAATGATTGTAAAGAATGTAAGGAAGTAAATATAAATATATTTAAAAAGGTGAAAAAATTAAGTTTAAGAGCTATAATAATTCAGTACAGGTTCCTTTTGCAATTTATGCCGATTTCGAATGTTATTTTAAAAGATGTTATCAATTGTAAGTAAATCCTGAGGAAGCATGTATTATCAAGCATGAAAAACATCTTCCATTTTCTTTTAGTTGTTATATAAAATATTCTACTGGTCATTATAATCTACCTATAATGTATACTGGCAATGGTGCCTCACAAAAATGTGTTCAAATCTTAAAACAAGAATCTTGAGAAAGTATATGAAAAATGTTCCGATAACAATGACTAAAAAACATATAAAAATTTAAGAATTCAGTAATGTGTTTTATTTGTAAAGAAACATTTACCATTGGAGCAATAAAAGGAAGAGATCATTGTCATTAATGGGGAAATATCAGGGAGCTGTACATGAGACTGTAACCTTAATTACCAAAATCCTTCATTTATTCCAGTTTACATTCATAATTTAATGAATCCATTAAAGAATTAGCATTAGATAATAAAGATTTGAACTCTACCCAGAATAAATAAGAAAAATACATTTCTTTTAGTAAAGTAACTGAAGATGGATTAAGTCTAAGATATTTTGAGACTTTTAAATTTATGGCATCATGCATCATAAAATTGTCTTCTAATGTTAAAAAAGAGCAGCAAAATATTTGAATATGAAAAACTATTTTTAATGAATAAAAATAGTGGTCATCCACATGAGTATATGGATAATGAAGAAAAATTAAAAGAAACAAAAATTAACTAAGAAGTATATTTTTATTCAAGACTTAAAGTTGGTTTGAAAAAAAAAAAAACAGTATAAAAATTTAGAAGAAGATGAAAAATTATATATTACTTCTGATGTTCCAATATTAGTGGTTATTTTCGAAAATTTCAGAGATTGTTATACATTAATCTTACAAACTCTATCCAGCTTGGTATTAAATTGCTCCAGGTTTATCTTGGAATGCCAGGGTCATAATAAGTAATACTGAATAGAAGCCTTAAATGATTGTGATATGTTTTTAGTTATTGAAAAAGGAATACGAGGGGAAATGCCGTAAAGTATTGGAATATAACCTAAAGTTAGTAACAAACATGTGAAAATTTTGATCCATAAAAAGGATAAAGTTATTTAGGATTTATGGGTCCAAATAATATCTATGCTTCTGCCATATCTGACTATTTATCATCTAAAAATTTCAGGTGGCTAGATCTGGGATCTAGTAATACTGAAAAAAAATACTAGAAACTCCAGACAATTTGTAAATACGAGTTTATTTTATAAGTTGATTTAGAATATCCAAAAGAATTACACAAGTTACACAAAGATTCACCTTTAGCGTCAGAAGGAGGAAATAAATTGTAAGACAATCAAATTGTAAAGAAATATATGTTTTCTATTACAGCAATCTTAAACAATGTCTAAATCTTAGGTTAAAATTAACAAAGACCATAGCATTTTAGTATTTAATCAATATGGTTGGTTTAAAAAGTACATTGAGTTTTTTTACACAGAAATGAGAAAAAAGGCAGATAACGAATTTGATAAAAAATCTCTAAAAATTGTGAAGACTACCATTTTCAGTAAAATGTTGCAAAAATCTAAGGAACAGGCAAAATGTAAAAATAGTTATGGATCCAGAAAAATGTACAAAATATGTTTCAAAGCCAAATTATGAACACTCACTACTATTCAGTAGCAGTACATATGAAAAAAACGATGAAATTCGATATACCTATTTATGTTGGAATGAGTATTTGAGATATTTCTAAAATAAAAATGTATGATTTTTATGATAATGATATGGAACCAAAATAGGTAGACAATATTGATTTACATTTTATGGTTACTGCTTGTTTTACTTATGTAATAAGAACTGAAGAATTTTATGGTGATATGGACGGTAAACGAATTTGATACAATTAATTATTGTAAAGTAAAAATTATAGAATTCTACAGGTAAACAAAAAAGTTTTAGGAGGAATGAAAGATGAGAGTAGTGTAAAACTTACATTAGAACACTATAGTGTAAGATCTAAAATGTATGCTTATAGAGAAGAGAATAAAAAATATGGAAAAACCTAAAGGAGTTAAAAATAATAGCAGTTCAAATTGAAATTGCTTTTAACAATTATAAAAAATGTTGAAATGATAAACTAAAACAACATAGAATAATGAATTTAATTAGATCCTTTATAAATGAATTATTTACTGTTAAACATAATGAAGTTGTTGTAAGTGTCAATGATAATAACAGAGTTACATTAGAAGATGGAATAAATACTTCACGAGATGGACATTATAAAATAAAAGAAATAGTGTTGGATGCAACCTAACGAGTTTTTAATATTTTTCATAATAAGCTACATAATGAAGTGTTTGCAAGTATATGCTAGAAACAAATTTCCCACAAAGATATTCGCTTTTCATAGTATTATATTTTTGATAACAGGTGTTGGCACAATCTTTACAAGGTTTATAGACACAATTTAAATTTTTTCTTCCTATTTTGGCGGCCTACAATCACGTTTATGAATATATTTTGAATCGTTTTAACCTCTTTTTCACAAATGTTTTTTATTCTAGTTGTTAACAAGCCCTTTCATAAGCTGTAAGCTTTTTTCTATATTCCTTTCATTTATTTTTTATATAATCAACACACTATATTTTTGAGGGTAAATTCTATTTTCTTATTTTTATCGCATGATTGATTTCTTTTTCTTGTTTGCACAAGAGACATGTCACCTTATTTGAACTTTCCATTTATGTACAAAAATATTTATATTAAAAAGTTTTCTAATATATGACATCTTTTTAGATCTCTAAAATAACAGACAGAAGTATAACAATAAAGATGTTCCTGTGATATTTGCTGGAATGAACGAACCTTGGTTCTATACAAATCCAGTTGAAGATAACTTAAGATATGAACGTTCTAGGAAAGTAAGTAATGATACTGTTAAACAAAAATATTGTAAAAGATATGAAAATCTGATAGCACAAGAACAGTGCTATCTAAGGAAATTTGTTCTTATACCAAATTTTCCAATGAACCTGGAATATATTCATTAGTTATGAATTCAAAAATGCCTTTTGAAGAAAATTTGCAGGATTTGGTGTATGAGGACGTTTTACCATCATTTCGCAAATGTGGTGAATGTAAGATTGGGAAAGAAAAAGAGATTCCTACAGAAACCAAATAGAATACAAAAATGAATGTATAGAACAACTTCAAAAAATAAATTAAACTAATGATGAAATCATCAAACTGATTCTGAAACGAATAGAAACTAAAGAGGAAGTGTTAATGGACTTCAGAGGTAATATATGAAAGAAACAAAGAAATCATTAGTTTATTACCTTATTTTGTTCCTCAAACAACTGATGAAAATTTAAGGCCAACTTTTGTTCTTTTAAAATTGCATAATGATGAATGTAAATAAACTTATTATGTAATTAGAACATGATGAAGGAATTTAAAAAAACAATTAAATGTTATTGTTGATAGATATCATTATTGTAGAGAAATTTTACGACTGGATTGTGATCGTAATTGCCAGTTTTCACAAATTTTTATACTTTTGGTATTTACACAGAAGAATGATTGATTAACTATGTAATTGGGCTTAATCAATAAATGTGAAAAACCAACTACTTTTTGTCATATCTAATTTTAAGTAACATAGAATAAACGAAACTCATTAAAGCTATCTGTTGCAAATAACTTAAATTTAAAATTCTCAAAAAATACTGACCATAAATAATTGGTTCAACTAAAACATTCATATTTCTTTACATACTAGACAAATATGTAATAAAAAATGGGGGTTCCTATTTAAAAGAAACGCAATTGATGTCTGTTTGACCTATGGCAGCGCCGTCTAGCTGGCCAATCATAGCGCCATCTGGTTTCCACCTCCAAACTAGACAAGTTTCGTCGTTTTTAGTTTTTTCGTTTGACGCTTATTTCGTGAGATATTTGGGCAGGTAACGATCAATAGACCACCCTATATACAGTGCTTGTTTCGAATAAAATTCTAATATAATTTATCAAATCATTATGATTAAATTTTTGGCCAAAATCTTCCATAGTAATTTGTATTTTAGTTGACAGATGCAGCAAAGTACGATCCTGTGAGTGGCGAAGTGTTCACAAATACAAGGTGGTCGCTTTGAATATCTTCTGTAAAGTGAATGTTACTTGTTCATGCACATTCCAGCTTCGTGAAGATAAGCCTGGACATCGAAGTTACAGAAAGGAATTGTTGTTCACTGTGAAATGTACAATCTAGTGTAGCCTATCTACTGTGTTTTTTTTGTGCCTCACTAGATAAAGACGATGTCACTGTATCCTCTGTTATTTTCTGTTTCCCTTATTTTTGTTATGGACGAAACAAAGTGGTCGCTTACGTGTGTGAGGAATTTGTGTTGTCTTAATGTTTAAATAAAGGCAACTATAACAGAAAGAAATACACAAGATAACGCACTGTGGTGTTGTAAACTGGATACATTTTGATGCTTTAACTGAAAAAAAGAAAAATTGCGCGAACGTGATTCGAACATCTGCGAGTCTGTATATCCGTTCTCTATGGCGTTGTCTCATCTCACAGAGTTAATGGGACAGCTCCAGCCCAGCGCAGAGTTTATTTATTCTAGATGCTCTTGGCCACGTTGCACGCTGTTACAGCTGTGCGAGAGCCTTGTTTTTTAAATCATATTTCTGTTGAACATCCTGGTGGGCCCAGGTATTGCTAGATACACTTTTGTCTTGAACTAAGATTAGGAATTACATGCCGACCGCCAAGTGCGACATATTTTCTTCTCCCTGTAATTATAAACCAAACCTCTGTTTAATATTTTATTTTTGACGGCTAAAGAACTTTGCACTCTCTCGAATTATTATGTGTAGGAATTCAACATTTCTGGAAATCTTATTGTTTTGCTTTGTTTTTAGGCACTGCAAATTACTTCCATTTCAGTGTTGCAAATAAAGAAATGCACTGTGCAGAAAATCATTTAATTTCACAATACAGCTTTCCGATAAAATCTGTTTGTATCATAGTTTATAGAATGATGAGCGAAAACGTAATGACTCTACATTTAATAGCGTGTTGATCCACATTACAATGCAATGCAGTAGCGATTCCGTGTGGCATGGATTCCACAAATCCTTGCAGTTTTCCAAAGGTATGTGGCAGTGGGTGTCTACCTACGATCACGATTCTGGCCGTGTGACACGGACAATTATCTATGTTGGAAGATGCTGTCGCTGTTTAGGAAGACATCAAGGGATGCAAGGGGTCCACAGTAATGTTCACGTAGTCCATATCTGCTATGGTGCCCTCTGTTACTAGCACAGGTCCGATGCAAGCCCAGGTGAATGTCCACCACAGCACTATACTCAGTCCCCTATAGCATAATACTGTGTCCGCGGCAGCCGGCCGCTGTGGCTGAGCGGTTCTAGGCGCTTCAGTCCGGTACCGCGCTGCTGCTCCGGTCGCAGGTTCGAATCCTGCCTCGGGCATGGATGTGTGTGATATCCTTAAGTTAGTTAGGTTTAAGTAGTTCTAAGTCTAGCGGACTGCTGACCTCAGATGCTGAGTCCTATAGTGCTTAGAGCCATTTGAACCATTTTTGTGTCCGCAGAACGTGGTTGTTTCGAGCACTCGTTCGCCTTGGTGACGGCGTATCCAGTCACGACCATCGACCTGATGCAACAAGAAACCTGATTCATCCAAGCAGCTATTGATCTAGTCTCGACGATTCCGTGTCCACTATAATCATAACTGACGACATCTTCCCTGCTGCGCAGTCCTGTGTTCAACGATGTATGCTGAACGGTGTTCTACATTTACATCCACATAGATACTCCTCAAGACACCACACTGTGTGTTTGGGAGGGTATCTTGCACCACTACTAGTCATTTCCTTTCGTGTTCCACTCGCAAATAGAGCGAGAAATAGAGCCCTAGTTTCTCGTATCTTATCTTCGTGTCTCCCTTCAATCCGACTTCGTATGGATCCCAAACACTCGAACAGTATTGAAGAATGCGTCTAACGAGCGTCCTACATGCTATCTGCTTTACAGATGAACCACATTTTCCTGCAGTTCTTCCGATTAACTGAACTGCACCATTCGCTTTCCTACCGCAGTCCTCACATACTCGTTCTATTTCATATCGCTTGGCAACGTTACGCCCAGACATTTAAACGATGTGACTGTGTCAGGCAGTACACTACTAATGCTGTCACCGAATATCATAGGTTTTTTTCCTGTTTATCGGCATTAACTTACATTTTTCCACATTTAGAGCTACGTACCATTCATCACACCAACTAGAAAGTTTGTCTAAGCCACCTTGTATGTTCCTACAGTCACTAAAATCGGCACTTTACCGTACGCCACAGCATCATCAGCAAAGAACCGCAGATTGATGCCTACCCCGTCCATGTTCTCCGGAGGACTCGTCAATGCCAGTATTGTACGCTGTAGTGAGATCTGCCACATATCCTACTTTACAGAGCACACAAAATTACGACCTACAGGTACCATGGTGGAACGTGTCGTCCAGCACCGTATTGCCTATGCGTGGTTTCACCGTTCTTCAGTCTTCTTTAGAAGCTCACAAGCGTAGCAAGCGAACAGCCGACCATCTTCACTGTCTCTGGCATAGTCGTTCACAGGCACCGATCGTGATAATTTGCCCTTCGTCAAAGTCGCTTATGTCAGTGGATTTCTCCATTTCCGGTCCGTATCGTCACTGGACTGCATCCCCATTCGACTCTGTTCCGCTTACGTAAGACAGCTATTAATAAATTAACCTCCGTTGGATGTTAAAAAATTAAAGAAATAGATAAAATTTCATCCATATGCTATCTGTACTTAGATGTTGACATTGCTTATCCACACAGTCGGTACTCGAATTCAAACGTATCCTGTAACGTGACACCAGCTTCTTTATCGCTTCATCAAAGAATGGTGCCTCCTGCCGCTGAAGCCATTTGTTGATAGCATCTTTGAGCCCATCACCGGTTTTGAAGTGCTAAGGAAACTGCCAGGCCTTCACCTTTGGGACGGGAAGAAAGTCGGTTGCCGCCGAGTCCGGACTATAGGGATGACATCGGAAAATCTCCCAGCCAAAAAGTCTAAATTCTGCCTTCATTCAATTCGCAGTGTGGGGTCATGCGTTGCGAAGGAGATTGAGCCCTTCGGTAATCATCCTGTACCGTTTGTTTTGGACTGACCTTCGGAGATTTAAAAGAGTGTCACAACAAACCTGTGATGTCAAAGTATTCTCACGTGCTACTCTAATGAAATCCTGTATCAAAATTCACGTGTTATCACAAAAGCTAACAATAATTTTGCTGTTTGACAGAATTTGCTTGATTGTTTTGGGATTACCGGGAGAATGAGTGGGCATTCACAAGACTGTTAGTTTCAGAGTTCATGTGTTGCACGCAGGACTCGTCCTCAATCGTGAATCTGTTCAGAAATTCTTATTCAGTCTTCATGATACCTCTGGAAGTATATCAAGCCCAACCCCATTCCTTAAATTTTGTGAACGCTGCTGTACAGTACATATATACCTGCGTGTTGAAGGTTACAGATGTTTCTCCTTCAAATTTGACATATATCTTCAGAAAAATCAGACATTTTGAAACGATGTCCCACACCACAATTTCGTCGACATGTTACCCAAGTGCACCAGTCATATGTGAATGACTTCCTCTCTCGTTTCTGGAAGAGCAGCTGAACAGAATGGACATGGTCTTGAAAGGAGGATATAAGATGAACATCAACAAAAGCAAAACGAGAATAATGGAATGTAGTCGAATTAAATCGGGTGATGCTACGGGAATTAGATTAGGGAATGAGACGCTTAATGTAGTAGTAGAGGGTGTAAAATGTAGACTGGCAATGACAAGGAAAGCATTTCTGAAGAAGTGAAATTTGTTAACATCGAGTATAGATTTAAGTGTCAGGAAGTCGTTTCTGAAAGTATTAGTATGCAGTGTAGCCATGTATGAAAGTGAAACGTGGACGATAAATAGTTTGGACAAGAAGAGAATAGAAGCTTTCGAAATGTGGTGCTACAGAAGAATGCTGAAGATTAGATGGGTAGATCACATAACTAATGAGGAAGTCATATTAACAGAATCTTCCATCGGTTCTTGATAGAACAACATTATAATAAATGAAAAGCACCAGTTTGCTTTTGTTCTACAATATTACTTTTTTTGCTAACCGGTTTTCGGCTTACAAGGCCATCTTCAGACACTGAATGTCTGAAGATGGCCTTGTAAGCCGAAAACCGGTTAGCAATAAAAGTAATATTGTAGAACAAAAGCAAACTGGTGCTTTTCATTTATTTAATGAGGAAGTGTTGAATAGAATCGGAGAGAAGAGAAATTTGTGGCACAACTTGACTAGAAGAAGGGATCGGTTGCTAGGGCATATTCTGAGGCATCAAGGGATCACCAATTTAGTATTGGAGGGCAGCGTGTAGGGTAAAAATCGCAGAGGGAGACCAAGAGATGAATACACTTAACGGATTCAGTAGGATGTAGGTTGCAGTAGGTACTGGGAGATGAAGAAACCTGCACAGGATAGAGTAGCATGGCGAGCTGCATCAAACCAGTCTCTCGACTGAAGACCACAGCAACAACAACTGTGCGACCAGCCTTGAAGTTTCTGCACCACTACCTCAAACACCTTCAGTGGTGGATATATTAATATTTACTAATATGTACTGTGTATTTCTACATTTCTTAACATACTTGGTGTTGATTTCAGAATGAAAGTTTTGTTCTGTAGCAAAGTGCACAGTTATTGAAACTGCTGCGTAACTGTTTTATTTTTAGCTGTATTCTTCCCATGTCTCCCAGTAGAAATCGCAATTTGCTTTTTCCAAGTGCCTATCTGTCTCGGAAGCTCTGCCACTCACGCAGGAGGCGTATTCAAATGCTCGAGCGCACTCCGTGACTATCTTGAAATAGCTACAGGAGTAATTTACTACGGGAAACAAGATAATTCTGCCGAATACATTCTCCTGGCTCCAGTACTTCTCAAGGTTGTCTTCTCTGCACGCGGCGGCAAATTTACATGAGCATGAACCCTGCGTAGCCCGGAGCTCGCCAGCCTGTTACAACGGTACAGCCGGTTTGCGACACTGCCGGTGTGAATGAAGTGTGAAGGCCCCTGGACGGGGGCGGGGCGTTCGTGACGTCCAGCAGCGCGCAGGGCTGCTGACGTCAGCCGCGCTGCCGGAACGAATGGCGGCCCGTCCCAGGAGGAAGCCGACTGCCGCTTGCCGGCCTGCGACGGTCGCTGCTGGTCCGTTCCGTACATGTGTCGTTAGGGGTGTCTCGCCAGCATCACGCCACTATAGTCGCACTGATTTCTCCTTGGTTCGCAAAAGTCGTTGCAGGTATTTTTCCTACCCTTCTTTCTTGAAACGAGAATTGCATCTTTCCTTTTTATAAAAAGACCTCTTTTTGAAGCTGTAGAGGTGTGATTGCAGCCAACATAATGACAATTAACTGGTCTATTCTTAAACCACCATATGCAGTCCCTTTATTACACACTACTGGCCATTAAAATTGCTCCCCCACGAAGATGACGTGCTACAGACGCGAAATTTAACCGACAGGAAGAAGATGCAGTGATATGCAAATGATTAGCTTTTCAGAGCATTCACGCAAGGTTGGCGCCGGTGGCAACACCTACAACGTGCTGATATGAGCAAAGTTTCCAACCGATTTCTGATACACAAACAGCAGTTGTCTGGCGTTGCCTGGTGAAACGTTGTTGTGATGCCTCGTGTAAGGAGGAGAAATGCGTGCCATCAAGTTTCCAACTTTGATTGAGGTCGGATTGTAGCCTATCGCGATTGCGGTTTATCGTATCGCGACATTGCTGCTCGCGTTGGTCGAGATCCAATGACTGTTAGCAGAATATGGAATCGGTGGGTTCAGGAGGGTAATACGGAACGCCTTGCTGGATCCCAACGGCCTAGTATCACTAGCAGTCGGGATGACAGGCATCTTAACTGCATGGCTGTAACGGATAGTGCAGCCACGTCTCGATCGCTGAATCAACAGATGGGGACGTTTGCAAGACAACAACCATCTGCACGAACAGTTCGACGACTTTTGCAACAGCAAGGACTATCAGCTCGGACACCATGGCTGCGGTTACCCTTGACGCTGCATCACAGACAGGAGCGCCTGCGATGGTGTACTCGACGACGAACCTGGGTGCACGAATGGCAAAACGTCATTTTTTTCGGATGAATCCAGGTTCTGTTTACAGCACCATGATGGTGGTATCCGTGTTTGGCGACATCGCGGTGAACGCACATTGGAAGCGTGTATTCGTCACCGCCATACTGCTGTATCACCCGGCGTGATGGTATGGGGTGCCATTGGTTACACGTCTCGGTCACCTCTTGTTCACATTGACGGCACTCTGAACAGTGGACGTTACATTTCAGATGTGTTACGACCCGTGGCTCTACCCTTCATTCGATCCCTGCGAAACCCTACATTTCAGCAGGATAATGCATGACCGCATGTTGCGGGTCCTGTACGGGCCTTTGTGGATACAGAAAATGTTCGACTGCTGCCCTGGCCAGCACATTCTCCAGATCTCTCACCAATTGAAAACGTCTGGTGAATGGTGGCCGAGCAACTGGCTCGTCACAATACGCCACTCACTACTCTTGATGAACTGTGGTATCGTGTTGAAGCTGCATGGGCGGCTGTACCTGTACATGCCATCCAAGCTCTGTTTGACTCAATGCCCAGGCGTATCCAGGCCGTTATTATGGTCAGTGGTGCTTGTTCTGGGTACTGATTTCTCAGGATCTATGCACCCAAACTGCGTGAAAATGTAATCACATGTCAGTTCTAATATAATATATTTGTCCAATGAATACCCGTTTATCATCTGCATTTCTTCTTGGTGTAGCAATTTTAATGGCCAGTAGTGTATAAGTCACTAGTAGTGCAGCATGAAAACTAGGTACTAAGTAAACTATTGCTCGATGACTCGATCTACTTAAGTGAGGAATGTAGCTACCGAAAGGGAACATTCAACTGTTCCACTCTGAATTAGCATACACAAATCGTAACAGAAATGTAGAGAATATATTGCCATCATTAAATTCATTCGAGATTCAGGTGATAAGAATACTAAAAAAAACATGACGAATGCACATGTCATAACATACTGGTATGTGGCAACAAGTGGGATCAATTAGCTAATATACACAATTCAGAATATTATAAGCCATCACAATACAATACGAGGTCTCGGTGCGGCTTGAAGTCTACTGTGTATGCAGCAGGGTACATCAGTACAACAGATCCAGTGTTGTTCTATGCCTTTTCATCAGAGGGAGCGTTTTCGTTGTTTACGTCAATTACAGAGAGAACATTTTAATGATTTGTCATTAACGCTGACTTGAAGCATTATACGATGCAGCACTTACACTCAGTGTGTACTATTTATTTTGTTACAATG
The DNA here is from genome assembly GCF_021461395.2 of Schistocerca americana. Taxonomy (NCBI): domain Eukaryota; kingdom Metazoa; phylum Arthropoda; class Insecta; order Orthoptera; family Acrididae; genus Schistocerca; species Schistocerca americana. The sequence goes on along the minus strand of NC_060122.1, from coordinate 764,543,209 downwards.
TTAAGTGTTCGTTTTGATAGATTTAGTTTACACACGATATGACTGCATCTACATCTACATCTACATGGATACTCTGTAAATCACATTTAAGTGCCTGGCAGAGGGTTCATTGAACCACGTTCACAATTCTCTATTATTCCAATTTCGTATAGCACGCGGAAAGAATGAACACCTGTATCTTTCCGTACGAGCTCTCATTTCCCCTATTTTATCGTGGTGATCGTTCCTCCCTATGTAAGTCGGTGCCAAAAAATATTTTCGCAATCGGATGAGAAAGTTGGTGATTGGAATTTCGTGAGAAGATTGCGTCGCAACGAAAAACGCCTTTGTTTTAATGGTGTCCACCCCAAATCCTGTATCATTTCTGTGACACTCTCTCCGATATTTCGCCATAACACAAAACGTTCTGCCTTTCTGTGAACTTTTCGATGTACTCCGTCAGTCCTATTTGGTAAGGATCCCACACCGCGCAGCAGTATTCTAAAAGAGGACGGACAAGCGTAGTATAGGCAGTCTCCTTAATAGGTCTGTTACATTTTCTAAGTGTTCTGTCAGTAAAACGCAGCCTTTGGCTAGCCTTCCCCACAACGTTTTCTATGTGTTCTTTCCAATTTACGTTGTTCGTAATTGTAATACCTAGGTATTTAGTTAAATTTGTGGCTTTTAGATTAGACTGATTTATCGTGTAACCAAAGTTTAACGAGTTCCTTTTAGTACTCATGTGGATGACCTCACACTTTCCGTTATTTAAGGTCAACTGCCACTTTTCTCACTATTCAGATTTTTTTCTAGATCGTTTTTCAGTTTGTTTTGATCTTCTGACGACTTTATTAGTCGATAAATGACAGCGTCATCTGCAAATAACCGAAGACGACTGCTCAGATTGTCTCCCAAGTCGTTTATATAGATAAGGCACAGCAAAGGGCTTATAACACTACCTTGGGGAAAGCCTGAAATCACTTCTGTTTTACTCGATGACTTTCCGTCGATTACTACGAACTGTGATCTCTCTGACAGGAAATCACAAATCCAGTCACATAACTGAGACTATATTATATAAGCACGCAATTTCACTACGAGCCGCCTGTGTGGTACAGTGTCAAAAGCCTTCCGGAAATACAGGAAACGAAATCGATCTGAAATCCCTGGTCAATAGTACTCAGCACTTCATGTGAATAAAGAGCTAGTTGTTTTCCCCAGGAACGATGTTTCCTAAGATCATGTTGACTGTATGTCAATAGACCGTTTCCTTCGAGGTAATTCATAATGTTCGAACACAATATATGTTCTAAAATCCTGCTGCATATGGACGTTAACGATATGGGCCTGTAATTTAGCGGATTACTCCTACTACCTTTCTTGAATGTTGGTTAGTATACTCCACTGATGCCTAGTGCTAATGACTCTGTGTACATTACACTTAGACCTCGAGCTACCAGGATTCTACGATGCTATACTATCTGGATATACGTTAATGTCTGTTACTTACGTTTTGTATTAATATCACTACATTGCAATTTGTCGGGTCTTTGCTATTCGCCCCCTTCTTTCTTTACGGTGTAAGTAGGCTGTTTAGGTTTCTTATTGGTAACGCCACGTAGCGCTCTGTATGAAAATCACTGGCTGTGCTGTGTGCAATATATATATATATATATATATATATATATATATATATACACTCCTGGAAATTGAAATAAGAACACCGTGAATTCATTGTCCCAGGAAGGGGAAACTTTATTGACACATTCCTGGGGTCAGATACATCACATGATCACACTGACAGAACCACAGGCACATAGACACAGGCAACAGAGCATGCACAATGTCGGCACTAGTACAGTGTATATCCACCTTTCGCAGCAATGCAGGCTGCTATTCTCCCATGGAGACGATCGTAGAGATGCTGGATGTAGTCCTGTGGAACGGCTTGCCATGCCATTTCCACCTGGCGCCTCAGTTGGACCAGCGTTCGTGCTGGACGTGCAGACCGCGTGAGACGACGCTTCATCCAGTCCCAAACATGCTCAATGGGGGACAGATCCGGAGATCTTGCTGGCCAGGGTAGTTGACTTACACCTTCTAGAGCACGTTGGGTGGCACGGGATACATGCGGACGTGCATTGTCCTGTTGGAACAGCAAGTTCCCTTGCCGGTCTAGGAATGGTAGAACGATGGGTTCGATGACGGTTTGGATGTACCGTCCACTATTCAGTGTCCCCTCGACGATCACCAGTGGTGTACGACCAGTGTAGGAGATCGCTCCCCACACCATGATGCCGGGTGTTGGCCCTGTGTGCCTCGGTCGTATGCAGTCCTGATTGTGGCGCTCACCTGCACGGCGCCAAACACGCATACGACCATCATTGGCACCAAGGCAAAAGCGACTCTCATCGCTGAAGACGACACGTCTCCATTCGTCCCTCCATTCACGCCTGTCGCGACACCACTGGAGGCGGGCTGCACGATGTTGGGGCGTGAGCGGAAGACGGCCTAACGGTGTGCGGGACCGTAGCCCAGCTTCATGGAGACGGTTGCGAATGGTCCTCGCCGATACCCCAGGAGCAACAGTGTCCCTAATTTGCTGGGAAGTGGCGGTGCGGTCCCCTACGGCACTGCGTAGGATCCTACGGTCTTGGCGTGCATCCGTGCGTCGCTGCGGTCCGGTCCCAGGTCGACGGGCACGTGCACCTTCCGCCGACCACCGGCGACAACATCGATGTACTGTGGAGACCTCACGCCCCACGTGTTGAGCAATTCGGCGGTACGTCCACCCGGCCTCCCGCATGCCCACTATACGCCCTCGCTCAAAGTCCGTCAACTGCACATACGGTTCACGTCCACGCTGTCGCGGCATGCTACCAGTGTTAAAGACTGCGATGGAGCTCCGTATGCCACGGCAAACTGGCTGACACTGACGGCGGCGGTGCACAAATGCTGCGCAGCTAGCGCCATTCGACGGCCAACACCGCGGTTCCTGGTGTGTCCGCTGTGCCGTGCGTGTGATCATTGCTTGTACAGCCCTCTCGCAGTGTCCGGAGCAAGTATGGTGGGTCTGACACACCGGTGTCAATGTGTTCTTTTTTCCATTTCCAGGAGTGTATATATATAATGACGTTTGAACACTATTAAGGTAAATACGTTGTTCTCTATCAAAATCTTTCATTTGCTAACTATGCCTGTCAGTAGTTAGTGCCTTCAGTAGTTTGAATCTTTTATTTAGCTGGCAGTAGTGGCGCTCGCTGTATTGCAATAGTTCGAGTAACGAAGATTTTTGTGAGGTAAGTGATTTGTGAAACGTTTAGGTTATTGTTAGTCAGGGCCATTCTTTTGTAGGGATTTTTGAAAGTCAGATTGGGTTGTAAGAATAGCCTTGTCGTGTCCAGTTATCATTTCTTTCATCGCGGAATTATGACGGATGTCACCTGTAATTGTTGTGTTCCTGTTTTCGCGTCCTGCGATTGTCAGTGTCTATTTCCAATTCTTGTAAGAGTCCCTGAAAAGCTTCAATGTCGTCTTTGCCACGTCCTGCCAAAATAATATGTCTTAAATATTCAGGTAATTTGATTAAGCAATTGCGGATGAGTTCTGAGGGGCTGTATGGGTTTGAAAGATACTGATTCTTATGCAACATGTCTTCAAAATATTTCACAAGACTGGAACATTTTGATTGTTCGAAATGTTTCATCATTATGATGCTATGTTTTACTCGGTCTTGTGTGGCTTGAGACCAGTATGTTGAGAGGAAGGCATGATAAAATTCTCCTTCACTATGGCAATCGTGAATGACCGATCGCATTCTCACAGCTGGTTCATTTTCTAAGTAGCCACACACAAATTCTAATCTATGCTCTAATGACCAGTTGAGAGGAAAACAATGAGAGAATTGATGAAGCCACGCTTGTGGATGAATGTCGTTGCCAGAATTCTTAAATGTTTTGAATTTACGTGTAGTAATGAACAGCTTATAGTCAAAATCATGGTGTCGGCGAGTCGCACATCGGTCATTGTTACGTCGTGTCTGCGGTTCCATCTCAAAATTCGCTGCACCTTGCCAATTTCTTTCATAATTTCCGAAATGCCCTGTGTTATTATTTTGTGGCTTTTCCGTATTTCTAAGTCCCTCTTCCCGTGTTGGAGCGCGAGTGTCCTCTGAAATATGTAATTATTGTATTACTTGTGCCAACCGATCTTGTACTTCCCAGATTTCTCTTTTGTGTCGCGTATTAATTTGATTCTGATTTTATTTGAATTTCTTAATTTGTTCATACTCTTCTGTGTCAGTGAAGGCTACAGGTTTTGTGTCATTCAGATCATCATCCACCTTTGTAGATAAGTTAGTGAACTGATCCGAAAGTTCGGCTACTTTCTCCGACAGTGTGTTTTTCTGAACCAAATTTCAGAGTGTCCATTTGTGTTGAAATCGTATCTACTGTGTCCTTTAAGTTTTCCTGAGTTTTTGCAAGTTGCGTAACCGAATCGGTAGATGCAACTGAGTCAATTTTAGCTTGCAAGGTCTCATGATTTTCATGAACAATAGTTCGCAATTCTTTTATGGCTGCTTCGTGATTCTGTAATGTATTTTCATGCCGCAAAAAAATAGGTTGGAAATGCTCACAAATTTTTGTTTTTACGTCATTACAGACTTTTTGACATTTCGATTCGATTTTATGTAACTCAGTAGTTAAATCTTCACGTGTTTGTTCAAGTGTGGTGTCTATCTTTTGAAGATTTTCTTCCATTGCATGTAACTTTTGAAGATTTTGTTCCATTGTGTCTAACTTTTGAAGATTTTGTTCCATCGTGTCCAACTTTTGAAGATTTTGTCCCATTTGTTTCTGATTTTGTTCAAGCGTTGTGTCTAACTTTTGTAGCCTTTGCCCCATTTGTTGCATTTACTGTAATAACAATGCACCGGTGTCTGAAACATATTCCTCAGTGATATTCGGTAGTGCATTTGAACCGGCAATATTCGCATTTTGAAAAGCAGAAAATGTGTCTTGACTTATTTGAGAAAACGGTGAGGACGCAAAACCTGAATCTACAGTAATTGCAAGATTGTGTCCTGTCATTTCGGATTCCTGAGGCAAGCTGTTGCCGACCGATCAATCGATAATGCTCCCCTGTTCACTAATTGTTTCACTGTCTACATTATTATTTGCAGCCCGCTCCATTTCCCTATGCAAAATTACTGTCATTTCTCAGTTTACTTTGGAGCCTAGTATTACGTTTTTCGCATGCCATTATTGTCACAATATTTCACACGATAACACAGAAAAGCACAATTTGAAGAGCAAAATAAGAAAACACATTAACATAGCACTGAAAATAATATCTAGTTAATTGCAAGCGCAGCTGCGAAATACTTGGTGCAAATCTACATGCATGCCACAACTGTTTTACTGTACAACAATGAAAAACTACAACTACAAAGGAAATTCTCTCTATGATTACGCACTAGCAATAAACAATAGCTACACTAATTACACAAACTACAAGAAAAAAATCAGAAGATTCCAGTGAGGTATCCTTGGCTAAGGGTCGACATATGAAACGTCCCCTTAAAAAATTATACATGACTGTGCTTAAACTGACACACAATATTTTTTTTTTAGCGCAACGCAATCTGACTTTCAAAAATCCCTACTGAAGAATGGCCCTGACTAACATTAACCTACACGTTTCACAAATCACTCACCTCACAAAAATCTTCGTTACTCGAACTACTGCAATACAGCGAGCGCCACTACTGCCAGATAAATAAAAGATTCAAACTACTAAAGGCACTAACTACTGACAGGCATAGTTAGCAAATGAAAGATTTTGATAGAGAACAAACAATGTATTTACCTTAATAGTGTTCAAAAGTCACAATATATATATCAGTCCATGATATCCAATATTACAAATTTACTGTCTCTGATGGACACACGTCCAGATCGTTCGCTCTCAAGATTCTGCCGTGTCTCTCGCCACATCCACCACTGCTGGCGGCTCACCTCCAACTGCGCAACGATACGCGCTGTTAACATCCAGCTGCCCAACACTAGAATGTCAGACAACAATGCAAACTAGCCACAGACTGCACACAACAGAGCCAGTGATTTTCATACAGAGCGCTACGTGGCGTTGCCAATAAGAAAACCTAAACAGCCTACTTAAAACGGCTTTGTTACAACACACCAAGACGTCGTGGACAATGCTAGCACCTAGACTTCGTGCTGTACTGTTTATGGCTTATAATATTGTGAACTGTGTATAGTAAGTCAGTTGATTCCATTTGTTACCACATACCGGTACATTACATGTATTTTCGTCATGTTTTTGGTATTCTTATCAACTAAATCTCGAATTAATTTTGTTAAACTTGATTTCGATATATTTTATACATTTTCTATGCTTCGTAATCTACCCCCTCCTTCTTTGTTTTGGTTTTTGCTACTGTCCACTACGGTAAAGTCTTTTCTGAAGATTGGAAAGGAGCAAGATTTACAATAAACTTTTTACTTACCTTTCCTTGCGCAGTTGGCTCCAGTTCTTCATGTCTAGCGGTCTGATTCTTGAAGCTGGAATTCTCACATTTTAGGTTCTTATGGTTCAATTGATCTGCATAATTTCGAAGAATGTCGTTGCAGAATTTTTGTTTTTACGTTAATTTAGTGTGCCACATTTTGCTATATAACACTGTCTTTGAAATGTTTTGCATTAACAAATCCGAAATTACATTGTTCGCCTAAAATACAAAAATACGTCCGATCACATCAGCGGCATGCTGACAACTACCTCACTCTGCGGTAATAACAATATCCCAAAGGGTTTACAATTTTTCTTGACAAATGAATTTCTATTAGATTCAATTATTATTTCATAAATGAATCCAGAAATAAACGTAATAAGCAGTACTAGATTGCATAATTCATAATAGAAATTTTAGGTGTCCCAAATAAATCGTAATTTCAAATGTTTCTAAAAAAAAAAAAAAATTAACTGTACGATCAGAGCTAGTACATATCGATTGTAACAGCGAAAATAAAGTTATTCCTTTTCATAAATTTTAGCTTGAAATATTACATTGTTTATAAAATTATATGAAATTTTTCAGAAATACAGCTGAGATAATACTGACTTGTCCAAAATTCGAAAAACGTTACTGCTAACGGCTACTACTGTTGAGCAAAAGTAATGCTAGAGGAGGATGTCCCGTAACGATCTATATACATACATTGCACAGTGCATTCTATTATGACTTGGGCATCGTAGTTAACAGTGGAACAGTTGAATGTTCCCTGTCAGTATCTACATTGTCGTTAAACTACACCTAGACATCGAGCATTGGTTTACGTGGTAACTACATAATTTTCCTGCATTAGTGTTGGTGGTATACAGTCTGTTCATTTTAACTGAAAACATTAAAATATCTCGAAAACTACACATCGGACCAAAAAGAGTTATGATTCAAATTTGTTTCTCTCAGTGGGAGACATCCAATGATACCACACTCGACCTCCCACCCAAGCCCGTGCATGGGTGGCACGGGGCAACTTTTAAATCTTTAATGGGAATCCCCATTTTTTATTGCAGATAACGATTCTATGGCAAAATCTACATACGTTTTATCATAAGCATATTCTTCGTTTCACCACAGATGGCGCCACAATCGGACGAATAGAAATGGGTAGATGCTACTCATTCGTCTTGAATATTCAGTGGCACGTGGGACCCCAACTCCACGCTGCGAGGTTAAGACAGGCCAGTGTTTCATAACATCTAATTGTAAATCCCATTCGCAGAGTTTTATTCCTCCGACATATCGAACAGCGACTATTCGACGCTCCACGTGGCCGTGGATCGAGGCGTACGCTAAACGTAGTACCATAAACTTCAATACACTTAGTGATCCGATTTTCAAATGACCGTGCACAGGACAGAGGCATACCTGCAGGAATGTCAACCCAGGTGTTTTTTATGCGGTCGACCATGTCTTCACGGCCTGTTGGCACTTGATGGTACACCTTATCTTTTAAATATCCCCACAGAAAAAAATCCTGCGACCTAGAAGGCCAATTAATTGTGCTATCTCTGCCGATCCACCGACATGGTTATCTCGTTCAATTGCGTAGTACGCTGGGCAACCTTCGTGCTGAAACTACAAACGTTGTCGACATCCAGGGCAACATCCTGCAATAGTACCGGTAATTGATGTTCCAAAATGTTCGATATTTGCATCCATTCAGGGTGCCGCATATAAAATACGAACCAATGACTTCGTTCCCCATGATGCCACACCATACGTTAATCGAGCAGGGACATCGCTAACCAGTGGGGATTGTTTACACTCCAGTAATGCATGTTATGCCGGTTAACGCTAGCATGGTTTGTGAATGTAGACTCATTGAAAAACAGCACCACGGGAAAGAACGTGGGGTCATTTGCATTTGTTGACGTCCACATTCACAAAACACCATCTGGTTATGGAAATCGGAGCCATGAAGTTCCCGATGCAGTGAGTCGTGGTGCAGGTCATACTTATGACGACGCAGTATTGTGACAATACCGCCTACGACGCAGTATTGTGACAATACTGCCTACGAACATACCGGAAATGCCGTGTAATTGCCGGGCTCTTATCCATTGGTTGTGGTGCACTGCCACTAGTACAGCTATTTCATTAGCTCCTTCTGTAAAATGTTTCTTCGTTTCCTTTTGTCGATCTGTACGCTTGCTATCAGACATAAAGGCGTTCACAACCATGTAAAATAATGACAGAGAGCGAGCTATTTTCGGAAGAAACTCGGCATACAACAGCAGCCTCAACATTTCTCCTACATTCTTCGTAAATCAAGATAATTTCACTTTTTTCTTCTGTGGCTGCAACATTCATCACCCACTTCACATCTTTTCTCCAAATGATGGGAAGGTGTGCAGGCAGTAAACACTGCACAAGTTTTATAATGTTTAGAGCCGTTATCTGTTGTACGTTTGCACGATACGTGAGCTCCGGTCACAGTGTATTGTCTGTAACGGTGCTTCGTAGTTCGCCACGGTGTCGCGTCGAGTAGTCCCCTATACGATAAGCCGAAGGAATGCAACATGGCGAATGGGGTTTCGAATGAGAGGCTATGAAAAGCTGCCCTGTCCTAGCCTCGCAGCATGGAGGTGGGGTCCCACGTGCCATTGGGTATTCACGGGCCATTGAGTAGCATGTCGTAAATTACGCTTGTGTACCCATTTCCATCCCTCCGATTACAGCGTCATCTGCGGCGAAACTAAGAAAATTCTTCAGACAGAACGTATGTAGATGATGTAAGATCGTAATCTGCAATAAAATTTGAAAATTTCGAAGTTGTCCCCCGCCATCCACTTGCGGGGTCGGATGGCCGGTCGAGTGTCATATTGTTACATGTCGCCCTCCGAGAAAGGGAAATTGGAATTTCAACTTTTTTTGATCCGATGTGTTGTTTTCGAGATATTTCATTGTCTTCAGTTAAAATGAACGCCCTGTGCAATAAAGAGTTTTGCACATAGTGGCTTAAGAATGCACCAGTCAACTGTCCTTGTGATGTCTGCAATACTATGACATATACTTTATATAATTTCCCTGTGTCCTTTTTATTTACACTTTAAGTGACGTCTATAAGTTATGTTGTCGATGTATTTTCTGTGTGAACATTCCATATAACTGGCTTGATTACATATTTATTAACTCATGTAGTGACATAAAATTTCTGTTATGTTTTTATAAGATTTTACTAAAAAAATTAAAAATGTTTTTAAAACTTCAAAATTTTAAACAAGATCATTTTGTAATGTACTCTATCTTAGATTACTTCTTGTTATACGAGGATTGGAACTTTAATATTGGCAACTATTTATTTACAGCTCGTACAAAATAGATATGTGTTTCAAAGTGTTACTGACCTTCAAAGCAGTCACCAGCGTTGTGTATAACCCGTTGCCAGCAATGTGGAAGTCGTAGGATACTCTTAGCAGTGCCAGTTGTGTTGACAGTTCGAGCGGCGCGGTCTATTGCCCGACGAATTTGTAGCAGTTCTGAAGCGAGTGGCATGAAGTGTTTCCTTCAGTTTAGAAATCGAGTTGAACTCACGAGGTCTTAAGTCAGGAGAGTGCAGTAGGTGGTATGGCACTTAGCAGCCCCGTCAGTCAAACAAATCAGTAACAGCTTGCATTGTACGTGCTTGAGCATTGTCCTGCAAAATGATGGTCAGGATCTGCAGAAAGTATCATCACTTGTGTCTCTAAGCTGGTAGTAGGTTGTGTTCCAAAACTTAAGAGTATAGAGACAGAAGCGAAGACACTTTCTGCAGGACTTGACCATCATTTTGCAGGACAATGCTCAGGCGTGTACAGTGCAAGCTGTTACTGATTTGTTTGATGGGGCTGCTAAGTGCTATAGCAGCTACTGCACTCCCCTCACTTAAGCGTAATAGAATTTAGCGGATGTTGGCCATGCAGCGAGTTTGCATACTGTACGTATGCACAGTGACTATCTTTAAGTACATTTTAATGTAGTGCTAACTCTTCCAGATTAAACAATATATTGATGAGAGACTTGTCCTCGCTTTGCAATTCTGCAAAATGTAACACAAAATTCATAAATTAAAATTTTGATTCTACATGCCACGTTTACTGCATATATCCCGCAGGAAACTGACAACACTTGCAATTCTGAATCCCTAAATCGATGGTCTTTCACTCTGTTCTCGGATGTAGTGCCAATATTCAACGCATGTGACAACCAGAAGAGCAGGTTATCTTTCTGAAAACTTGACTTTGATGCCTTGTTAAGAGAAATACGTTGTCATATATGCAGCATGTGCCTCCATGACATAAGTAATTGCCGGTAGGCAATTTATCACCTCAGATGCTAAGTATTATGTGTAAAAATGTTATTTGCTATGGACTAAGTAGACAGTACCATTGCACTTTTTGATATCAACTTGCATAATGTGTACATAATCTCGATCATTAGCAGTAGCATATCCGCAGAAATGGTGTCAACTTTGTAGAGGAGATGTTTCCACTATTTAGGCACGTCGCATTTATCAACTGTAAGTATTGCAAGGGCTTGGCTAATATAGCGTCTAATTTTTCGATTTCTACTCCACCTTATAGTGTTCTTTTTCAGGAATATGAAAATAATGAGTGAAGTATATCTGAGAAAAAAGTAGAATGAATTTTCTGGCCCGTTTATGCATGTTCGTATCACACTCGACTTTTGAAATTCCCTTTCCCCGTTTTAGCACTAGTTGTTTTGTATAAATTTATAACATCTGACGTGCATGCGAGTACAAAATAGGAAACTATTTTCTTTGTTTACTAAAAGAATACAAAGTCCGTTGTAGGCTGCATTGTGCTTGATTAAAATCGTGCTATTAGCTCATTTCGGCCGTGAGCCATTATCAAGCTCATTTGCTATGTGATGTATTACATATCGTGATAATCACATTCTTTTATGTCACACACATAAAACAAGACGTGGTACTCCATCGTAACATACTCATGTGCCACAGCGTGACAACTTCCGAAAGTAGCTAATACCACGATTTTAATAAAGCACATTACAGCCTACAAAAGACTTTGTATTCTTTCTGTAAACACTTAGAAGCTGTGGATCCCACAGGAACAAAATTTTTATTTTCTTTCTGTTCCAGTGACACCAGTAATCACGGAGCACACTTCGTTTCTTGCCAAACAGCAAATTGATAACTACGAAGTGCGAGAATCTTCGGCCAGACACAGATACAACTACAGTTCGACATTCAGTTCAGAAAGACACTACTGGTTCGAGCAGATACGAAGGATTTTAGACTGAGTTTATACAGTATAGAGGTATCAAATAAGTTTAAATGTACACCATAAGCTCTGTTTATTGAATTCTTTGATGTTGCAGTCATTCGCGAGCAAAAGTATTAGTGCTACGTTTAACGTACCGACATTTCATTTGATTCTTCACTGTCCAATTCTATTAGAAACGACCAATGTGACCTCAAATGCAACTGCGCTATCTCCAAATCTTCTATTATTCCAGCAAAATCACACAAACACTTCCAGACAAGGAATAATTTCATGTTCTTGAATACCCTCCGCCAATGGCTTGTGGAGCACAGACATACACTATGTGATCAAAATTATCTGGACACCCCCAACAACATACGTTTTTCATATTAGGTGCATTGTGCTGCCACCTGCTGCCACGAACTCCATATCAGCGACCTCAGTAGTCATTAGACATCGTGAGAGAGCAGAAAGGGGCGCTCCTCGGAGCTCAGGGACTTCGAACGTGGTCTGGTGATTGGGTGTACGTCTGTACGCAAGATTTCCTAAACATCCCTAGGTCCACTATTTCCGATATGATAGTGAAGTGGAAACGTGAAGGGACACGTGCAGCACAAAAGCGCACATGCCGACCTCGTCTGTTGACTGACAGAGACCGCCGACAGTTGAAGAGGGTCGTAATGTGTAATAGGCAGACCTCTGTCCAGATCATCACACAGGAAATCCAAACTGCATCAGGATCCACTGCAAATAATATGACAGTTAGGTGGGAGGTGAGAAAACTTGCATTTCATGGTGGAGCGGCTGCTCGTAAGCCACACATCACGCCGGTAAATGCCAAACGACGTCTCTCTTGGTGTAAGGAGCGTAAACATTGGACAACTGAACAGTGGAAAAACGTTGTGTGGAGTGACGAATCACGGTACACAACGTGGCGATCCGATGGCAGGGTGTGGGTATGGCTAATGCCCAGTGTACGTCATCTGCCAGCGTGTGTAGCGCCAACAATAAAATTCGGAGGTGGTGGTGTTTTTCATTGAGGTGGCTTGCACACCTTGTTGTTTTGCCGTGCACTATCACAGCACAAGCCTACATTGATGTTTAAAGCACCTTCTCGCTTTCCGCTGTTGAAGAGCAATTCGGGGATGGCGATTGCATCTTTCAACACTATCGAGCGCCTGTTCATAATGCACGGCCTGTGGCGGAGAGGTTACACGACAATAACATCCCTGTAATGGACTGGCCTACACAGAGTCCTAACCTGAATCCTATAGAACACCTTTGGCATATTTTGGAACGCTGACTTCGTGTCAGGCCTCACCGACCGACATCGATACCTCTCCTCAGTGCAGCACTCCGTCAAGAATGGGCTGCCATTTCCCAAGAAACCTTCCAGCACCTGACTGAACGTATGCCTGCGAGAGTGGGAGGTGTCATTAAGGCTAAGGGTGGGCCGACACCATACTGAATTCCAGCGTTACCGATGGAAGGCGCCACGAACTTGTAAGTCATTTTCAGCCAGGTGTCCGCTTACTTTTGTTCACGTAGTGTACAAGTAAGTGACTTCGAAAGGGGTGTAAATAACGTTTTTTGTGTTTGTGAATGTAATCTCTGTTCCTACCTGTATTGTATTTCAAGTATGAGTTTAATTCCTGTAGTTCGCATTTACATTCCGTAACAATGGTGTGCATGAAAAAGTTCATGCTGCGGCAGAAGTGCAAAGTGCTGCAAATGAGAAAGTAGACACCCTGATAATTTTTAACAAGCATAGCTATTTGCATTATATAGCGATGCCGAGGCAAAATTCATCAAATACAAAAGTTGGTTAGTGAAAGAGAAGGCACTACTACACCACAATTTCGACATACGAGGGAAATGTAACGAGAATAGCACAGATGTAAAAGGGAAGAAACTCGACGCATTTAAAATGGTAGGATACAGGTCAATATGCTAGATGTAAAATCCCTGAGGAGTGCCGGATGCTTGGTAACTTGGTATTTAATCCTGTAGCTGACAGCGAAGAAATTCGTTATACACCATCGGAAGTCAAGAAACGGGGGGACGCCGAAACGCGATTCCTTTCACATTAATCCTACAAAAACTTATGTCACAAAATTTCGTCACGTGCGTATTGTCAATAGAAAACAGATGTCACAGAAAGGCAGTCTGGCAATACTGTTGTAATGTATAAGACAAATACCTTCGTAAAAAGTGTGTAGCTGCTCTGCCCAGTTAGAGCAATAGAGGATAGAGGCCCAATTAAGAGTAATAAAAATAAGGGATATAAAAGAGAAAAGAATTTAGTGCAATAGGCAGAGTTTTGCGTTCGAATAATCGAGTTAAAGAATTCAATTGCGCATCTATGAGCAAATACTTACGGTTTCTAATTTTAGACTATATGAAACGGTACCTTATCTCTTAACTGTTGTTCGCGAATTACAGCAAGTCTCATACAAAATACGCGAAATTCTTTAATACCAATACAGGAATGAGAGCAAAGTCGTATCTGTTGTTTCATTATTAAGTAAATATCTTACCTTTAAACGTTTACTGTTCTCTTCCACCCACAATACCCCCTATCATGCTCAAATCTAGGAATATGAAATCGACCTGAGATCCCTTGTCGACAACACTCATTACTCCATGGAAATAGAGAGCTAGCTGTGTTGCACAAGAACGATAATTTCTGAATCCATGTTGGATATGTATAAATAACTCATTTTCTTCAAGGTGATTCATAATCCAGAATGAGATCGAGGGTAGATTGAAGTCTCCACCAATTATAACTGTATGAGTGGGTTGCTTATTTGTAATGAGTTTCAAGTTTTCTTTGAACCGTTCAGCTGTTATATCATCTGAGTTGGGGAATAGGCAGAAGGAGCCAATTATTATTTTGGTATGGGTGTTGAGTATAACCTCTACCTATAGTAACTCGCAGGAACTATCTATTTTAACTTCACTACAAGATAAATTACTACCAACAGACACAAACACACCACCACCTACTTTATTTAACCTATCCTTTGTGAACACGGTTTGCGCCTCTGTAGAAATTTCGGCAGAATTTATCTCCGGCTTTAGCCAGCTTTCTGTTCCTATAACGATTTCAGCGTCAGTGCTTTCTATCAGCACTTGAAGCTCTGATAGAAAGCACTGACGCTGAAATCGTTATAGGAACAGAAAACTGGCTAAAGCCGGAGAAAAATTCCGACTGTTGCTTGGTCGATTCTCGTCGTTTCTATGCCCTGTACCCTTTGAGACTGGGGCCCTTTTTGATCTTTCCGAAGACTGCCTAACTTAGAAAACCGTCCAGTCCACGCCAGTGTAGTGGATACCTGACCTATTTAGCGGAACCCGAAACCCCACCATTCTATGGCGCAAGTCGAGGAATCTGCAGCCTACACGGTCGCAGAACCGTCTGAGCCTCTGATCCAGACCCTCTACTCGGCTCTATACCAAAGGTCCGCAATCGGTCCTGTCGACGTTGCTGTAGGTGGTGAGCTCTGCCTTCATCTCGCTACCAAGACTGGCAGTCTTCACCAACTCAGATAGCCACCGGAAACCAGAGAGAATCTCTTCCGATCCATAGCGACACACATAATTAGTGCCGACATGAGCCACAACCTTCAGTTGGCTGCACCCTGTACCCTTCATTGCATCAGGAAGGACCCTTTCCACATCTTGGATGACTCCCCCCGGTACCCACACGGAGTGCACATTGGCTTCCTTCCCGTCCTTAGCTGCCATATCCCCAAGGGGCTCCATCACCCGCCTAACATTGGAGCTCCCAATGACAAGCAATCCCACCCTCTGCACTTGTCCGGACCTCTCAGGAATACAGTAGAGAAGACGGAGGTTCTGAAAATCTCTGCGCTTGTCTGCAGGCAGCAGACAGCTGCGCGTATGATGGTTAAATGCGATCAAAGAGTCGTACATCACAGATATAACGAACACAGGCATTCATAATCAGTTCCAGGAGCGAGGAGCTGTCCTGAGAAAGTCCTTGCAGGAGAGTATTGCTGTAATCGATAATTGGATGTATAAATGTTTGTACAAGCTCCATTTCCAGGTCAAGAGGGAAGAGCTTTTTACACTTCGTAAGGCATGAGGAGATTCTGAAACTTCCTGGCAGATTAAAACTGTGTGCCGGACCGAGACTCGAACTCGAGGAAGAGATTCTGATGCCTTCTTGGGAATTACAGTTAAGTGAGCAGTCCAATTTAGAGTGTCATCTATTATTACTGCTAGACCTTTAGCTGAAGGTGGGAAGTTGAAATGTTTTCCATTTAGGGTTAAAGATAGTACAGACTTCCGAGTTTCGGGCTGATGGGCCTAGAATGACCCACCAGTACCGATTGGGTTGAGCTTTGACCCTATATCTTGCGCCCATTTTGATAGTACACATAGGTCGGTATTGAGCTTCTCGATAGTTGTCTTCAGAATTTTTGGTTTTGCACTTAGATACAACTGGAGCTCATCAGCGTACATGAGGTATTTTCAGTAGGACATAACTGACGACGCATCATTTAGGGCAATGAATAGAATATAGGACCTAATACCGAACCCTGGGGGACGCCTGATACTGCCTGCCTCCATTGTGATCTTATGGTTCCGGACATGACACCCGTTTTGATAAAGCTGCCTTGTCCGTCTCATGGACGATCAGAGAAATCTGTGTTTCCCAAGATCGCTGTTCGCGGAATCCGTGTCAGCTCCCAACGAGGAGAGATTCGCTCCCCGAAGAGCTGAGGAAGAGAACAAGAAGATGGGTGTTGTACCTCATTTAATATGGTAACTGATAATGAAGTGGATAAAAAGTTGAGTAAGCTTGTTCTGAATGGTCCATGGGAGTTACGCGTCGTTACTGCAGGCCACCTACGTGGAGAGCCTTTTGTGGTCACTGATGTTCACCCGCTGCTGGAGAAACTCTTTTTGTGCCGGGCGCTAATGATGATATCCGCGAAGCGGCCATCCAGCGAGCCATCTGGCCGCTGCGCCTCGCCGTGACGTAACGCCCCGTGGGCCGAGCGTTTTTATCTTTAACAACGTATGTCTGTAATTACTGCCCCCTGACGTGCCATTAATCATCTCGCTAAGCGACAGTCGGCGATAAGTCCGGCCGATTGCGGAATTAATGCTGGTGGCGCGGCCGCGGTGACCGGCCGCGGGTACGAAGCCGGCCAGATAAAGCCCCGGCGTACCTCGGGAGCGCTGTTCTCTTAATAAGACACGCCGCAGATATGCAAAGCAGACATCGGTGCGCGCGCGCTGGCCGCGATGAAAAATACCCGCGAGCGAACAAAAAGGCTTTAAAAATCCGCGTCCGCTCGTTAGCGTGTGCGTATCTGCGCGGGCCGGGCGGAAGGAGGGAAAGGTTGAGCAAAGTGGACGCGTGACCCGTTGGACGGATAACTATTAGTTTTAATTGTGACTTGCGATCGGGACTTAAGAAGCTGAAGTGCGTGTCAGCGCTCTTTTTTTGGAGTGCTGTTACCTTACAATGGAAATTGCAGCCAAATTACGGCCTGTGTTTGCGCCGTGTCCACCGTCTCAATGGTAAACATCACTGCTGGGGCCTGAGCAATGTGGAGGTGTCCAGCAATTACGTCCGAATGCGAAGATTTACCTCGAGTACTGCAGTGCTGCCTTGAAGATCTGATCTCGGTACAGGCGTCCTATAAACATGCACTTCCTTTTAGCACAATAAGTGGTATTCGAAACGATCTATACACATCGCAAGTGATTGTACAATATATTTGTATTGAGCCAAGTTATTACATGAATTATATGCATACAAACAGCAACTCAAGACGTCTTTTGTGTCATTTCACAGTGTGTGAATCGTTAGTCACACAGCACACGTCCAGTCTATAGTACAATTCGGCACATACTCGCCTCAGAAGTGTATGCATTGCGTCAGTTGTCAGTCACAACTGCCCTGATACGTCCTTGTAAGTCAGAGACGTTGTGGAGAAGTGGAGATGTGAAAGCAGTGGCCTTGATTCAACTCTGCAGATAAAACTCAAATGTTGTCAGGCCTGGTGAACGTGGGAGCTATGCCAGCTGATGCACGACCCATCCTTCGTCATGGTAACTCAGTATCCAATTCACGAATAACGTTGTGCAAGACTTGTAAAAACGAAATTATCGCTGTCCTTTTTAAACTGCAATATTGTCCATTGATCGTCGTCTATGTAAAGAGGAAGCGCCCATACACTTATTGCCTCGACAAAGCACAAGGCACTTTAACCTTCGGTGATTCCCGGACATCTTTGACAACAATGTGAGGCTTATCTACTCCCTAAGCTGGTGTACTGCACTGTTCGCGGTGAAGTGTAGCCTTACCGCTCAAGACAAACCTGCGAGTGAAAATGTTCTCTTCAGTTAAATACTACATATGAAGGGCTTATTTCAATAGTGGTACAAGTCCATTACCTCCACTTCTCTGTCTATAATGCTTCTGAAATTAATGAGCCAAACAAACAGAAAGAAAGGTTCATCTCTAGCAAGAAGCCATATGCTTGAATATTTCTGGTATCTCAACTGCAGATTTTCAGCCCTCATTTAACTTTAGGATTCTGTATCTCAATATGAACAAAAGTGGAATTGTACCACTATTGAAATAAGCCCTTCATATCAAAGCAAAACTCTTTCCGATAACGTTTGTCCCCGTGTGTAATGACTAGGAGAAACAGGATCCGATATGGCTTCATTTTCAGGCGTTTTCTCAGCTCTCTCCAAAATATTTGGTTGTGGAATTCCTAGCTCGCGACTGGCAAAATTCGTTCACTTTTCTTTCCACTTCTGAGAAATGTCTCCCTGATTCGTTCCACCTGTTCCTCCGATGCTGATGGACGTCAACAACATTTGCCTAAGCAAAGATATACTGTAGCCGTTCCTAAATGAATTGTTTGGTAGGTGTAGCCTTGTTAAATACGGTCTTCAATTTTCGACGCTTTGCAATTGCAGACTCGTTTTTGTAGTAGGAGTCCATCAGGCCATATACCTTCTCTGTGGTCTAGCAGCCACGTTGTTAGAGATCACTGGAAAAAAACATCCCTAGTTGCTACTTCCACACGTAAGAACGTGTAATACCTTACCTCAATCCAAACATTTTTACAATGACTTGAAAGTGTGTAGATAATTTTGAGTAACCCTGCATATTTACGAGATTTGCTGGGGAGGAAGGAAAGTAATGTTCTACAATTCTTCGCAATTGTTTGCCATAAATTATTTATTGTAAACTTTTACTGTTATTATTTTTACAATTCCTTTTCCAGTTACACGTGTCGCCAGAGCAAGAAAGCAATCGTTCTTATCTACGATATGCAACAGGAGTGGTCTTCTCTTTTTGATACATTGTACACGTTACAGTACTGATAACCGCTGTTTTCTGTGATTTGTCAAAAACAGTTTTGGTGCTGCGCAATTATTCTTCTTGAGAAGCTGAAATATTTTGGCATCAGGAACCCTGTAAGTAACGAATGTTCATCCTATCTAACTAACAGGAAGCAGAGTGCCGCTTTAAGATAGCCAGAGGATGTACGAAACAAAACAAAAGAATAGCACGAGCGTAAATCGTTAAATAAATCGGAATATTCTAAATTATTACTGTTTCTATTGATAAGAAACTGAGCCAACCTCTATAACTTTTGCGTTATGGATAGTATCAGATTTTGGATACGAAAATGCCCAAAAGGAGACTTACTTCCCTATTTTCGTTCGCTAATTGGCTTATGACATTTTAAGATGAACATGCTATTTTGATTTTTGTAAGTTATCCACGTGCTTGTCAGACAGAACACGTCACGTTAGTGTTAAACAATCTTTGGTTTTGTGTCACAATCTTTGCCTCTGCGCCCTCTGATACATTCTTAGTTGAAGTGTGGCAAGTATCGGACTTATTCAGTAGTGCTGTGTTGACTTGTGATTGTATCTGTCGGATGAAGAAAGATTTATTGTAAAGGATTGTACATAATGAAAGGCGAAAAGAATATAAATTTTGAATAATGTTTTCTTTCTTTTTATTTTTTGAAGAGAGGAAGTTTGAAGTAAGACTGCAGCACTGCACAGCTAGTTTGTCGGAATAATTACTGTCAGCAAGTTAACTCCGTTCACTTGCTCAGAGATCATAGAAAGACCATCCCACTTCACTGAGTCATGCATTAACATATAAACTGATTAAGCTGTTTGGTTTTTATATAAATTCTCTGTTAACATTGTACCGTTTTTAAATCATTGTTCGCTTTAAGTATGGTATTGTTCAGACCACTATTATGTGTGAGGATCACGCGAAGTTTTACTCTGTTTTTTTGAATACATACTTCATTCTAAAATCGTGATCTTGGAACACGATTTCATAGGAATAGTTACTCTCCTCATTCCACTGTTTAAAAAAGATTTATAAATACGCATAAACACATTGCACCATATGGTATGCAACAGTTTGGGTATGTCTGCTTGCGGTTTTCTGTTGTGCTTTCCAGAAATATGCAACAATGTTGTCAAGACGCGAGGCAAATGGAAATTTTGATTAGGGCCAAATAATTGTTTTACTTCAGTAGCGTATTTAATATAAAGACAAGTTCTATTCAGATCCGTTACAGATCAATTCAAATTAGGTTCTGTTTAGTCAAAGGTTAGCATGCAAGCTAAGTTAGATAACAGTTTGTGGGTACATAGTTTTGGTAATACGTAGACTCTTTATAGAGTGGGAGGTAAATCTGGGCTAAATTTAATAGCGAAACACACAGTGGGGAACTTATAACATCATATTTTGAGGTTCATTGCTGCAGAATAAGGCTTGGCCGCGCAGGCGCATGTAACGCTTTGCGGCAGTTTTAGCTCTGCAACAGGTTTCATCCTCTTTGTAAAGCACAAAGGAAGGAAGACAATCCTTCACAATCTTTGAAGACTTGCCAATATATCAGCTAGTTTACATTATTCTTAGACTAAGGATAAGAAATCAAATACTGAACAGCAAAAAGTCTGAGTAAAGACTCAGATCATGTTAAGTGGCAGACAAAAGGAAACATGGAAGACTGCAAAAAGTAAGTAAACTATATATTACTTCAAAAGCATTCGTCATAGATGTTAAGACATTTATCCAACTGTGAGACGAATTCGTTGATGCCTTCATGGAAAAATGTTTGCGGTTGGCTAAAGAACGATGATTGTACCCAGCGACAGCCACGAATATCTATCTTCAGGGCTCCAAATATATGAAAATCGCATTGGGAGAGATCGGGACTGTATTGAGGATGTGTAAGGGTTTCCCAGCAAAACTTCTGCAGCGTCATCGAAACAATGGTGGCAACATGTGGGTGGGCGCTATCCTGCACTAGAGCGATGCCGTCCGTCAACATTCCCGGGCATTTGGACCTGATGGCGCGCCATTTTTGCGAAGTGTCCATGTGACGCTGCGCGTTAATTGTGGTGCCACGTTCCAGAAAATCAGGGAGCAGCGGACTTTTGCAGCCAGAGAAGAAGCTCATCATGACTTTCCCGTAGCTTTGGATTTTTTCGGTTTGGCTGAATCCATATACTTCGGTTGTTGGCTCTGATGATTCCTCTCCGCTGCAAAATGATGACACCGTGTTTCATCTCCCATGACCACGCGGGACGGGATAAGATATTCTTCATCGTGATACTATTCCAGGTACTACAGTGATGTCGACATTCTGTTCAACTGCTGCTCCCCGTCAGGCTGTGGGGAATCAACTGCGCACAGATTTCCTGAAACTACAGATGCTCTGTCGTGATGGTGTGAGCTGTACTGTGACTGATGCGCAACAGGAGCCGAATGTCTTCCAGTGTCTGCCGTCGGTCGTTTCTGAGGGTAGCATCCGCCGTAGAAGTGGCAGGAGTAATGACACCAACGCAGCAGTGACAGAAGGGATATTGACAAGATGAGTATGTCCTGGATGACCGCTGTCTTTCAGTGACACCCGACCTTCTCGAAATCGTTTATGCCGCGCAAAAACACGCACACAACGTACTACACTGCTCAATTCGAATACTATCGTAAACTATAGTCTACGATACTTGAGGTCTCACTGAACTAGGTACTTCATGCATCGTCCAGTTACAGCCCATATACTCGACGGTGTTTACTACTGGCTTTGTGGCCACTTTCCAGTCACGTAAACATACCGCTGCTGCAGTGACACATCGCGAGCAGTCCTGTATCAACAATAGCTGCATTCACTTTGTGTTTAGCACTGCAGGAACATGCCACGTAGGGACATACAACATTCTGATGGACTCAGGATAGTAGCTTTACTTTCAGCAGGTCATACATAAGCAAGATGTTGTCGATCGGTTACATGTCACACAAAGTGGTGTGTCCGAGATGTGGAGACAGTAAAAAGAGACGGGAAATGTGAACGATAGACCTCGCAGTGGTCATCCTCGTGTGACAATTCTGTATCGTTTCCTCCAATTGTCGGTCGTCTCGCAGGCGCCCATCAACTGCCAGAAATATTGGAAATGGCTTCACCATGGCAACAGGGATTCGTAACTCAGACCAAACTGTGCAGAAGATGGCATCAGGATGGCGTCTTCTTTCCAGAAGACCAATGAGAAGTTTTGCACTGAACCAACGACGCACTCGGAGGACCTGGGCTCTAGCACATCAGCACTGGGCCATTCCAGAATGAAGTTATGTCACGTTTGCTGACGGGACCAGGATTGGTTTCCTACCGTACAGTATGAGTATTAGGGCCTGGAGAAGCGCCAGACGGCACCAGGAACGCCGGTACTTTCAGGAAGTCCGTCCTTTTGCAGGTGGAGGTGTAATGTTCTGGGCGGCAATAATGATGGGTCGGCGGAACCGTCTAATTCCCTTTTTTTTTTGGGTGACGAGTCTTCTGACTGGTTTCATGCAGCTCCCCGACGAATTCATCTCCTGTGACAACCTTTTCATCTCAGAGCAGTACTTGCAACCTAGGTCCTCAATTATATGCTGCATGTATTCCAATCTCTGTCTTCGTCTACAATTTTTACGCTCCACAGCTCCCTCTAGTACTATGGAAGTCATTCCCTGAGGCCTTATCCTGTCCCTTCTCCTTCTCAGTATTTTCCACACATTATTTTCCTCTCCGATTCTCCTCAGAACCTTCTCATTCTTACCTTATCAGTCCAACTAATTTTGAACATTCGTCTGTAGCACCACATCTCAAATGCTTCGATTCTCTTCTGTTCTGGTATTCACACAGTCCATGCCTCACAACCGCACAATGCTGTGCTCCAAACGTAAATTCTCAGAAATTTCGTCCTCAAATTAAAGCCTATGTTTGATACTAGTAGACTTCTCTTAGCCAGGAACGCCCTCCTTGCTCAGTCCATCATTGGTTATTTTGCTTCCTAGGTAGCAGAATTCCTCAACTTCATCTACCGGGTGATCAAAAAGTCAGTATAAATTTGAAAACTGAATAAATCACGGAATAATGTAGATAGAGAGGTACAAATTGACACACATGCTTGGAATGATATGGGTTTTATTGGAATCAATAAATTACAAAAGTTCAAGAAATGTCCGACAGATGGCGCTTCATCCGATCAGAATAGTAGTAATTAGCATAACAAAGTAAGACAAAGCAAAGATGATGTTCTTTACAGGAAATGCTCAATACGGCCACCATCATTCCTCAACAATAGCTGTAGTCGAGGAATAATGTTGTGAACAGCACTGTAAAGCATGTCCGGAGTTATGGTGAGGCATTGGCGTCGGGTGTTGTCTTTCAGCATCCCTAGAGATGTCGGTCGATCACGATACACTTGCGACTTCAGATAACCCCAAAGCCAATAATCGCACGGACTGAGGTCTGGGGACCTGGGAGGCCAAGCAGGCCAACAGTCTCCATTTCTTCCTGAACTGTCTCAGCAGCATTACGCCTTGTGCTCGGTCGGCCACTACGGGAAGCCCGTGGCTTCGAACTTCGAAATCATTATCGTCACAGCTGTATTTGACAACCAACCTTTACCAGTTCGAATCGCCTCCCTATGGAGATAGGATCGTAACGCTGAACTAGCACATTCCCCATTCTGATAATACAGCTTCACTAAAAGCGCCTTTTCAGGTAACGTCAACATGCTGCGACTGCTGGCGCATCTGATTCTCTCTGTCATTACAGCTCCTTTTATACACGATTGTCACGCCCAATCACTGACATTTTGCTGTCCAGCGCCATCTGTCGGACATTTTGTGAACTTCGTTTTTTTTTTTTGTTCTAATAAAACCCCATGTCACTCCAAGTATGTGTGTCAATTTTTACCTCTATATCTACATTATTCCGTGGTTTATTAAGTTTTCAAATTTCTTGCGATTCCAGACTGCAGCGCCTTTAACCGCACGGCCACTTCGGCCGGCACGGGACTGATGACCTTCGCTGTTTAGTCCCCCTTAAACATCCCAACAACCACCACCAGTCACCTGACGTTAACGCCTGATAAATTTCGTAAACCACATCAAATACTGACGAACCGATTCCACAGACCGAACGTGAGGAGAGGGGCTAGTGTAACTGTTTAATACAAAACATACAAAAATGCACGGAAGTATGTTTCTTAACACAAACCTACGTTTTTTTAAATGGAACCACGTTAGTTTTATTAGCACATCTGAACATATAAACAAATACGTAATCAGTGCCGTTTGTTGCATTGTAAAATGTTAATTACATCCGGAGATACTGTAACCTAAATTTGACGCTTGAAAACGTTCAGTTGCGTGTTGTAACAAACACGGGCCACGGTCGGCGAGCAGCATCTGCAGGGACATGTTTACGATGACGACCGTGTTTACGAGTGTGGCTGTAGTGCACTGTTGTGGTTTGGTCTTGCTGTCGCAGTGTCCGCATGTAGAGCTTGCTGCTATTGTTATTCTGCATTCGTCTCCGCACGCAGACCAACTGTAGTACACCGTGTTACCAGACGTCTGTGATAGTGTAGTGTTGTAGGAACTGTGACCATGGTGTATTCGAACTCTGAAAAGGCGGAGATGATACTCATCTATGGCGAGTGTCGACGAAATGCAGCTGAAGCCTGCAGGGTGTATGCAGAACGGTACCCGGACAGAGAGCATCCAACGTGCTGCACATTGCAAAACATCTCCCGCCAACTGTATGCAACAGGTATGGTCGTAACACGCAAACTGGTCCGTAACAGGCCCGTCACAGGAGAAGCGGGTGCAGTTGGTGTGTTAGCTACTGTTGCCATGAACCCACATATGAGTACACGGGACATTGCGAGAGCCGGTGGACTGAGTCAAAGTAGTGTCACGCGCATACTGCATCGTCACCGCTTTCACCCGTTTCATGTGTCGCTACATCAGCAATTACATGGTAATGACTTTAATCATCGAGTGCAATTCTGTCAATGGGCATTAACAGAGAATGCGTTGCAGTTCTACCTGTTTACCGATGAAGCGGGTTTCACAAACCACGGGGCAGTGAATCTACGGAACATGCATTATTGGTCCGTGGACAATCCTCGCTGGCTCAGACAGGTAGAGCAACAGCGACCGTGGACTGTAAATGTATGGTGCGGAATCATTGGCGACCACCTCATTGGTCCTCACTTCATTGCAGGGGCCCAAACAGCTGCAACATACGTCGCGTTTCTACAGAATGATCTGCCGACGTTGCTCGAAAATGTCCCACTGGAAACGCGTCGACGTATGTGGTATCAGCATGATGGTGCACCTGCACATTCCGCAATTAACACTAGGCTGACCCTTGACAGGATGTTCGACGGGCGTTTCATAGGACGTGGAGGACGCATAAATTGGCCAGCCCGTTCTCCTGATCTTACACCTCTGGGCTTCTTTCTGTGGGGTACGTTAAAGGAGAATGTGTACCATGATGTGCCTACAACCCCAGAGGATATGAAACAACGTATTGTGGCAGCCTGCGGCGACATTACACCAGATGTACTGCGGCGTGTACGACATTCATTACGCCAGAGATTGCAATTGTGTGCAGCAAATGATGGCCACCACATTGAACATCTATTGGCGTGACATGTCGGGACACACTCTATTCCACTCCGTAATTGAAAACGGAAACCACGTGTGTACTTGTACCTCACCCCTCATGGTAATGCACATGTGCGTCAGTGAAAAAGACCATTAAAAAGGTGTTAGCATGTGGACGTAATGTGCTGTTCCAGTCTCTTCTGTACCTAAGGTCCATCACCGTTCCCTTTGGATCCCTACGTAATTCGGTGCTCTCCGATACACACGATCGAACAGCGGAGGAGTGGTACTCAAGCGTCAACTTTAGGTTACAATATCTCCGGATGTAATTAACATTTTACAATGCAACAAACGGCACTGATTACGTATTTGTTTATATGTTCAGATGTGATAACGTGGTTCCATTTAAAAAACCTAGGTTTGTGTTAAAAAACATACTTCCGTGCATTTTTGTATGGTTTGTATTAACGAATTACACAGCCCCTCTCCTCACGTTCGGTCTGTGGAATCGATTCGTCAGAATTTGATGTGGTTTACGAAATATATCCAGCGGTAATGTTAGGTGACTCACCCTGTATATATATATATATATATATATATATATATATATATATATATATATATATATATATATATATATGCATTAAACTCGGGTAGAAACGACGGAGAGGCTTCGTCCCGCCTTAGGCCTCAGTGGTTCACAACCCCAAAACAGGCCACAGCAGTCCACCCACCCCACCGCCGCCCCGCACTGAACCCAGGGTTATTGTGCGGTTCGGTCCCCAGTGGATCCCCCCTTCCCCCCTCCCCCTCCGGGAACATCTCATATCAGACGAGTGTAGCCCCAAATGTTTGCATAACAGAATAATTCTGGTGTACGCATACGTGGAAATGGTGTTTGTGCAGCAATTGTCGACACAGTGTAACTGAGGCGAAGTAAGGGGAACCAGCCCGCATTCGCCGAGGTAGATGGAAAACCATCATAAAAACCATTCACAAGCTTGTCGGCACACCGGGCCTCGACACTAATCCGCCGGGCGGATTCTTACTAGGGACCACACGCCTTCCTGCTCGGAAAGCAGCGCGTTAGACCGCGCGGCTAGCCGGGCGGGCACATTATTGCATACAATGTTACTAAATGAAAATAATTAAAGTTGGTTAACTTACCGATCTGTCTCTCTACAAGATTTGCAAGGATTTGAAATGCAAATGTGTCTGAAGTGAGTGATTTTAGGTTTTAAAAAATCTTTTTTTCTTCAGTTTCAATTTTCATCTGTAAGAAAACGTAAATTATTGAATTTTTCGCAGTAGTTATTATTTCCTCGCTACGTATTAACACTTATCATTATTACTGATGTAGTACCTCTAAGCTACATTCTGTATGTAGCTTTTTTGAAATTGTGTGTGAGTGTATTTGCAGAAAACCATTCGAGAACCCTTTCAAGGACATGAATGCATTTTGGATTGATTATAATACAAGTGTCATCTGCAAACAGAGCTCATTCTGCCTGGTGTACACTAAAATGAAGGTAGTTTAAATACATGAGAAACAATAGTTGACCTTAGATTTTACCTAGTGGAATCCCACAAGCGATTTCTCCCCAGGCAGAACAATCTCCTCAGCTTAAATTAATTGCATTATTAAGTAAAGCTTCATATATTCTTTTGGTTAGCTCTGATATTATCCACTGGTTGGGTACATAATGAATTCCATGAACACCGCACTTTGGCTAGGAGGATATTATGACTACCAGTCAAACGCTTTGGATAGATCACAGAAAATATCAGCTGGTGCTAGTTTGTGATTTAATGCTTGTAAAACTTTATGAGTGCACGTGTAAATGGCATTTTAAGAAGAGCAACTATTTTGAAATGCAAACTGTTGTTTTTAAGGGTGTTACTGTTGCTCAGTTAGAATGCTATTCCAGAGC
This sequence comes from Schistocerca americana, assembly GCF_021461395.2. NCBI lineage: Eukaryota > Metazoa > Arthropoda > Insecta > Orthoptera > Acrididae > Schistocerca > Schistocerca americana. The sequence goes on along the minus strand of NC_060122.1, from coordinate 764,515,510 downwards.
ACGTTTTGTAAAAAAAATTTGCGATAGTGTTGTCAGTGAAACGTTTCCGATACGTATTGACATCTCCCCTCTCACCTTTCTCATAGAAGGATTTGACAAGGCATATTTAAAATAAATTTTCTGTCGGTACTAGGCAGAACATGATAATAATATTAGAAAGGAAACACTTTTTAATGTTCAGTAATATTACATTTATTATGTTACGAACAAGCTTTCGGCATCTTTAACCATCCTCAGGTGACAGCTGAAAGTCGGAAAGACGGATAAAATAACGTGCGACTAACGGACGAGTACAACAAAAATGACATGTGGAATGATTGTATAGGAAAGTATTACACTTTTTTGGTCATGCAGAAATAGATACATTAACTAAAAAAGGAAACAAAGTTTTTCATGCGGAGATACATTTGACAACAGATGAAAAATAAAGCTGTACTTACTGTTTCTATCAAGTATTTGTAACTAAAAGCTTAATTTAAAACAGGGGGAAAAAGAAAACTGAGTTTGGGCAGGTCATAGTAAGTTATGTTCTGTGTCATATGCTTCTTGATTTCCAGAATTTCCAACAGGGTCCCATTTCTGCTTTTCTTAACAGGATGTAAAAATTCACGTTCTGGATTATATGAGCGGTTTTCTATTAGAAGACAATGGGCAGAAGTTGAATCTTTCTTTCTTAATCTCTAGGATTTGTCATGTTCAGATAACCTAATTGCCTCTGCCTTACTGAACAGGCTGTACTTTTCCACAGTGTTTGCATGTACTTTTACACACACACTAATCTGTGCCAAGGATTGCAGTTTGTCTTTACTGTCGAATATAAATCTTGATGTTTTGATGATATTAAAAAATGCTGGCTTGTAGTCTTTTTTGCGAGGATCTCTGAAATTCTGCAATAATGAGATACTGGACCAGTTTTGGCAACTACTGACTTTCTCCTATAGGCCAGCGGACAGAATTGGTGTAATCTTATGCGTTTTACTTTTTTTTAGTGTATCAATCAGATTTTAATCTTTCTGGGAAAACGACCTCAGATAGTGGTGCATTACATACACGATATGGCTATGATATAACGGGATTAGTGCTGTAAGGCATTTTATTTCAAAGACATACGTGTTTAGTTATTGTCATCCTCAATGTACTGCCTCCTCTAAAGGTGCTAAGCTCCATGCGAATTTTCCGTTGATGGGAACAGCGCTGGAAGCTTTACTCTGTGTGCTCCCTGATGACACATGCAGTTTTTTCTTCCACTGTTTCAAATGAATGAAATCTTGTTCTTACTAATGCAAATTTGACGTTGGGAAACAGATAAAAGTCACATGGTGCTGGCTCAGCCGAATTAGGTGGGTGGTCTTCCACTGAGATGCCGTACTTCGCTAGAAACCTCTTAACAGACATACAGTATGAGCCGGTAAGTAATTCTCAGGCAAAACCCATGACTTATTCCGCAATTCGAGTGTTTTTTTTTATTTTCTAATGGCGTTGAGCAACAAACTGAAGGCTAATAGTTTTACGTTCATGAACCCAGTGGAGATACACAATTTCATAAATATTGCAAAGAAAAAAAGAAAAATCGTCATAGCTTTGAATCTTGATTTGCTCACTCGAGTTTTTTCGCTGTCGGTGAAATTGGGCTCTTCCAGTACATGGCTAAGCACTTAGCTTCTGGATAATAAGTCGAAAACTAAGATACATCGCGTGTTATCGAGCGTTTCAAGCAATTACTGTCGTTTTCAGCCGGCCAGTGTGGCCGAGCGGTTCTAGGCGCTTCAGTCTGGAACCGCGCGACCGCTACGGTCGCAGGTTAGAATACTGCATCTGGCATGGATGTGAGTGATGTCCTTAGGTTAGTTAGGTTTAAGTAGTTCTAAGTTCTAGGGGTCTGATGACTCAGATGTTACGTTCCATAGTGCGCAGAGGCATTTGAACCATATCATTTGTAGTGGTAAACAAAGTGTCACTACAAACATTTTGATGAGGTTCTTCTTGTTCAGTCGTGAGAATTTTCGGCACAAGTTTCGTAAGCACTTTTCTCATGTTTAGTAGTTTATGTAACATTTGTCTTACGTATTCTTTATTAATTTATTCAGCTTTAGCAATTGATCGAACACTCAACTGACGGTAAGATCGACTCAGAGTACCTACGTTTTTAGTATTTTCATCCGTTTTTGATGTTGAACGGTGCCCTGGGCGTGACTCATCTTCAAAATGGCTCTGAGCACTATGGGACTTAACATCTGTGGTCATCAGTCCCCCAGAACTTAGAACTACTTAAACCTAACTAACCTAAGGACATCACACACGTCCATGCCCGACGCAGGATTCGAACCTGCGACCGTAGCGGTCACGCGGTTCCAGACTGAAGCGACTAGAAACGCACGGCCACACCGGCCGCCGAGTCATCTTCAGCATCTTGTATGCCATCTTGGAAACGCTCGAGCCGCTCAAAAACTCGCGTCCGTGATAAGCAGTCTTCGCCATGCATCTCTTTTACTAACAGATAGGCTTCAGCAAATGTTTTTCCAAGTTTCGTGTGAAACTTCACGACAAGTCGTTGCTTTATTATGACACTTATTAATTTTCCAGCAAAACAAAACAATTTTAGACACACTAAGGCTACGGGCACACTGAAATGTCTTCAGACACCAGAGATGCCGCATTCGATTGAGACGCCTTCAAGCTTTACAGCTATTGGTAGTACATCTTTGGCGCATGCGTACTTACTCAGTGACAGCGTCAGTTCCATTATTTTATAGCCAGGAAATGCACCACTTATTAAATGGGAACGAGTATCTAGTGTTCTGTTTGAGGCACTATGAAATCCGGATGAGCTTCTGTTTTTTGGGAGATTACACAATATTCTTAATTTCACAAGAAGTGGGTGAGAAATCCATATGATGGAATTTTCCGTGCATTGCTTCTTGAATATATTGATTTCATTTTTATCTTGAACTATCTACGCCGGCCGCTGGTGGCCGAGCGGTTCTGGCGCTACAGTCTGGAACCGCGCGACCGCTACGGTCGCAGGTTCGAATCCTGCCTCGGGCATGGATGTGTGTGTTGTCCTTAGGTTAGTTAGGTTTAAGTAGTTCTAAGTTCTAGGGGTCTTATGACCTCAGCAGTTGAGTCCCATAGTGCTCAGAGCCATTTTTTTTTTTTTTAACTATCTACCTTATATTTTTTCTGCACTTAAAAAACGATTAGTAAGCACACTAGGTATTTGATACTGATCGTTGGTAGCCCTTCAACAGTGATGTTATCCTGTTCTGTGACCTGTGACAGTCAAACGGAAATAATCATCGTAGAGCCAACCTTTGTTATTGCCACCTGTTGACAGTAGCTTCTGCAAAGTGTAGGTAGACCTGTCCGTCACGAGAAGCGGGCGGTGTCCAGTGCAGGCCTGCCGTTACGGCGCGCGCAGCAAGTAGCCGATCCCCCTCAGGTGGGCGGTGGGCGGTGGGGGCCCTCAGCTCGCCTTGACCCCACCAGCCGCGGGCCGCGGCGCCATTCACAACGGGCCATTCTGCTGGCTCTGCCGCTGCTTCTCCCACTGGCCGGGCCGACCGATGGAAGCCCTGCACGGCTAGCTTCAACTCGCTTACGTTACGAGTGCTTCGCTCAGTAATCAGAAATAGTTCAAATGGCTCTAAGCACTGTGGGACTTAATATCTGAGGTCATCACTCTCCTAGACTTAGAAACTATTTAAACGTAACTAACCTAAGGACATCACACACATCCATGCCCGAGGCAGGGTTCGAACCAGCGACCGTAGCATTGCGCGCAGATCTAGACTGAAGCTCCGCAGCGGCCGACACAGTAACCAGAGGAAACGTTTTCTGAACACAGGTGAATCCAAAAATTTCATCCTCCTTTTTAATACCGCGTTGGGCGACATTTGGAACGCCAGATCGCAGAAGCTTTGCGTGACACCAGTTCGACAGATAATGGTATGTTTCCAGAGCTTTGTGGCACCAAATTTCCATTCACAGATCACGCAGTTCCCGTAAATTATGGACCCATGATTTGTGGTCGAGGAACTGGTGTCGAATGGCGTCCCAGATGTGTTCAGATCCGGTGAATTTGCTGGTTAAGACACAAAAGTGAACTGATTATTAAGCTCCTCAAACCACAGTAGCACGATTGCAGCATTTTAACACGGACAGTCATTCTGTTGGGAGATTCCACCGCCATTGTGGCAGACATCAAGCAGGGAGGGAAGCAGGTCGTCCAAATTAATGTTCACATAGTCCACAGTTGTCATGGTGGCAGCCCAGGTGAATGAGCACTACAGCACAGTACTGCCCCCACAGGTCCGCATCCGTGGCGCGACGCATATTTCGACCACCCGTTCGCCTGGTTGAGGATTTACCTGGTGTAACAAGAAACAAGGTTCACCCTACCTGATGACTGGTTTCCATTGATCCACATTCGAATTTCGATGATCCAGTGCCCATTGCAATCGCAATTGATGATGTCGTTAGGCCAATATGGGCATATGTAGGGGTCCTCTGCTGAGTGTCCCATGTTCAGCAGTGTGCGTTGAACGGTGTGTTCCGTAACGTACCTATACCATCATTCTACTCTGTCGTGAAACCTACCACAGACTGTCACCTATAGTGCTTTACTAAACGAGCGAATGTCGGACCTCCACGTATTTTGATGAGATGTAGATGTCAAACACTTTGCTGCCTACTAGTGGTTTCACCTTGCTTCAACCACTTTCTACACATGATAACGACAGTAACACGTGAACAGCCGACCACCTTCGCAGTCTTCTGGATGCTCCTTTCTAGAGAAAAGGTCATAGCAGCCTGCCCTTTGTAAAAGCCGTTTATATCAGTGGGTTTCCGCTTTAGCGGCTCCCATCGTCAGTAGAATGATTCCCTTCTTGTCTCTGCCCTGCTTGTATACTTTCTTTACCATGTAACGAGTCCACAGTTCCACCAGGGAGCTTCAGTCTCGCGATGGCCAGTGGTCATAAGAGTTTGGATCGTCTGTGTACTTTGTAGACCACGTGCGTGCCCATTTGAAACTCCTGCTGACGGCCGCAGCGCGGGAAAACCGTGTCGTTGGAGCAAAGAGCTGGTCCGCTGTAGCCACTGGTGGCGCTGCCGCGCCAGCTGGAGTCCGCTGGTGCGACAGGCGCTGGAGGTCGATAGTCCTGTTTCGTGGTCAGCGAGCGAGAGGTCAACATCACATGCGAGGACTGAGCTCGCGCGAGGCAGCGAGATTACGCTATTTGGGTTTCAGCGGCTGCACTGGTGGCCTTCGAGCATTTTTGCGTCGATACCAGTCTTACATGCTATGAGGGGGATTCTGAATAATAGGAGGACATCTGAATATCCAGTGGCCGTAAATCCTGATGTTTCGTTCTGTGGTAAGACTGGATCAGACTCAAAGGGTGTTATGTGGACATCGATATATTTCTGTTCTCTCTCATTCTTTCACTAACTACTGGTTGTCTGACCTATTGTGAAATCTGTTGCACTGGTAACCAGTGAGGCGTATCAGTTGCAGAGACTTTCGCAGCCGATGAGCAGCTTGGAAAGTGTTCTTGTGTGTAGTTAAATACGCAACTTATGCTTTGTGCACAAATGGCCGTTCCCCGGCGGATTTCAGTTCTGTGTTTATCTGAGCTGCTGATTCTTCATTATAGGGGAGCACATTCTGTAAATTGCTTATTGGCCTGTTGAATAGTCGAGCGTAACGTCATTTACTCGTATGTACCACATGTCTTTGTGCTCTTCCCTTTGGTATTAAATTATCGTTTGTGTAATCTACTGTGGGCCAATGGTATTAACTACTCTTTGGGCACTCTTGGCAGTGTACTGTTTGTTTTTTAAACTGTGGTATTAACCACTACCTGCTTTAAGCGTAGGTTAACTTTTGATATGAACCCTGCAGCTTGTTGAAATCGTAATTGAAGGTGAAGCTTAACCACCATTTGCGTTTTGGAACTATAACTTGTGTAGGTTGCAATACATGTGCAGGGAGCTTCTTTAATCATTTAACGACATTAATTTGAGAATACTGTAGCTGGAGCTTGACCAGCCAAAATGTGTCAGACTTGTGTTAGGAAAATTGTAAATTTGTAAGGCAAATTTCCTATTTTCGTATTTGAGCTTACATGAAATGTCTCAGTGTTAAATTGTATTAAGTGGGTGTTCTGACATTTTGTGGGATAATTGTATGTTCATAGTTGCGAACTGTTTAACCACTCTCCTGGAATGGAGATTTGAGTTATTTGGAGAAATAAATGATTTTAAAGTCTCTCAACCCAGCACCATCTCTCCAAAAATCCCAGTTTTGCCACATCATTTGCGTCCGCTACACAACAGAGCAAGTAATTGGAGGAATCTTGCTGCACAAGGGACCGTAGAGTGTATTACACTCGGAAGGTACTGTATTGCATTAGCATCACTACAGTTTAAACATCTACTTGCTTAATATCTTATTTCACGGATTGGAGGGTGTTCCTTTACAGTAATAATTGAATCCTCTTATATGTCGCTCTGATAGCCCGCACAGAACTAGAAATTCCTAATAATTGTCTATGACAGGATTCATTTTAATCAAAAATGGAGGGCAAAAATACTGTAGAACATTCCACTGCTTGAAAAGCTCATTACTACTACAGCGTAGTTATTGTTACAGTACTCGTTGTTATTTACGAGGGTTGGAACTTTAATAGTGGCCACTATTTATTTACAGCTCGTGCAAACTAGATACGTGTTTCAAAGTTTTAGAAATCGAGTTGAATTCACGAGGGTTTAAGTCAGGGGTGCGCAGTAGGTGGTATAGCACTTAGCAACCCCATCAGTGAAGCAAAATGATGGTCAGATCCTGCAGAAAGTGTCATCACTTCTGTCTCATGCTGGTCGTCGGTTGTGTTCCAAAAATGGACAGCGTAGAGAAGTAATGGCACTTTCTGCAGGACCTGACCAGCATTTTGTAGGACAATGCTCAAGCACGTACAGTGCAAGCTGTTACTGATTTGTTTGTCTGATGGGGCTGCTAAGTGATATACCACCTACTGCACTCCCTGACTTAAGCCCTCGTGAGTTCAACTCGATTTCTAAACTGAAGGAAACATTTCACGGCATTCGCTTCAGAACTGCTACAAATTCGTTGGGCAATAGACCGCACCTCTCGAACTGTCAGCACAACTGGCACTGCTAAGAGTATCCTACGACTTCCACATCGCTCGCAACGGGTGATACACAATTCTGGTGACTACTTTGAAGGTCAGTAAAAGTTTGAAACACGTATCTATTTTGTACGAGCTGTCAATAAATAGTTGCCGCAATTAAAGTTCCAAACCTCGTATAAGGGTCACGTGCTTGCACATACGGACCCACAGAAAATGTAAGTTATAGCATTAAGAAAAGGCTGAATCCCAATGCTGGCTCTACTATTGTCGAATAACACCAAGGGGTCACCAAGCTGAACATCTCTGACAACAGACAGATCGATATCAGTTGCGTCACAAGCGCTCATCTCACAAGACGCTGAGAAAGGTCTCGGAATTTAATTCAGGACATAGATGCAAAGTCTGGTGATGACCAACTGGGCGCACGACGTCTCCTACCCTTTCAAGGCAAATACAGACGGTGAACTTTAGTTTACAGCCAGGTTTCGAGCGTGCTACCTCCGTGACCTGCGCTACAAGCGTCTAACGTAAGTCTTGCTCGCCACCAGGTATGCGTGATCGTTCCAGTTTAGCTTCGGACTCTATCTTTAGCTAACTTCCAGTGATTTGGCTGGCTGCTGTAGTCGAGCAGTTCTAGGCGCTTCAGTCCGGAACGGCGCTGCTACGTCGCAGGTTCGAATCCTGCCTCGGGCATGGTTCTTGTGTGATGTCCTTAGGTTATAAGGTTTAAGTAGTTCTAAGTCTAGAGACTGATGAGCTCAGATGTCAAGTTCCATAGTGCTTAGAGCCAATTGAATCAGTGATTTGTCAGCGATTTTGTAATCAAATGACATACGATATTTTCGCCTATTTGCGCGCGCTGTAATACGTTTATCTATGCTGAGTGAACCAAACGTTGGCCACCTCCACGTCTTCCACCATTTGGAGTAATGTTCTAAAAGTTTAACTCATATTATACATGGTGTGATAAACTGCTTTTACAGATTTCGATGCTGTTGGAGTTCATCAAATGCGATCGCATTTCATCAATTTCATCAGAAAGTATTTGTCACAAACTCTTGTTTTTCTTCTAGAGTTTGCTCTTACTCATAGTTGACATGGTAAAAAAATTGGAATATTGACATGGGGTTCGAAGAACAATTAATTATATTGAGCTAAAAGTCTTCTATATTTGTGTAAGGACAGTTATTATCGGTCCACAGCTAATAATAATATTTCAGGAAATAAACCGTGCTATGATTCAACGACAATCAGTTATAAAATCCTCATATTCATCATACAGACTTGACAGTTGTAAAACAGAAGACCTACATTATATCAACCATTTGTAGTCTAACCAAAAGCTGTGACGATATCGTCCGTCATACGCAAGAGTCAGATTACTTGGGATATGAGTGACTGTCACTTAATTTTTTATTTGGTTGACATATGACATGTGCTTATTTTTATGTTATATAATTCTGTTGAACTCACAGCTTTGCAACAATCAAAGATCGATACCTGATCGTTTGCTTCTGACCGAAAGATCTTTGTGTGGTGTCACCGCCAGACACCACACTTGCTAGGTGGTAGCCTTTAAATCGGGCGCGGTCCGTTAGTATACGTCGGACCGCGTGTCGCCACTGTCAGTGATAGCAGACCGAGCGCCACCACACGGCAGGTCTAGAGAGACGTACTGGCACTCGCCCCAGTTGTACAGCCGACTTTGCTGGGAAAGGTTCACTGACAAATACGCTCTCATTTGCCGAGACGATAGTTAGCATAGCCTTCAGCTACGTCATTTGCTACGACCTAGCAAGGCGCCGTATTCAATTGATAATTTATTATGTAAAGCATGTATCATCAAGATAGATATTCTACAATTGTGGATTAAAGTTAAGTACTATATCAACTAGGTACTTTATTTGCAATTCTCAAGATATTGTCCTGTTCCAGACCTCACGCCAGTCAGCGTGTAATTAAACGCGTGCATTTCGGCCTCCTCTAGCAACCCAGTGTTGGCGCTTCTGCCAACACTACACTTTGTTTCTGTAATATAATTTTTCGTCCATTAAAATTTTGTTCTGATGTAACTTAACATAGTTTCAGCTACAACATAAAATAACTTGAAATTGTTTGTGTCTTTTTCCGCCAATCATTTCAGTTCTGTTTACTTTATCTGTTATCTTTATTTGTTTTAACTTTTTTCGCCTTTGATTTCCTTTTTAGAAATTATGTCAAGCATTAGTAGAGTTTATCGACAGTCAGAAGTAACATTATATTTGCAATGAGATAACAGGTTTCGCAGGGATGGCTTCCAGGAGCTAATTCCACCAAGCCCAATACGAAAGCATTGGCCAAATGTTTTTCTTGTTTTCAAGAAACAGACTTTTCAAAGAACTTAGAAGAAGACTTCTTTAACTTAGAAGAAGAAACCCTCTTCAGTATTTTCAATCACCACGACAAAATGCAGATAAGTAGTGATTTGGACGCTAAACACGCCATGTGGAACAATCGGCAAAACAGCGATAAGGGCGAGAAGCTACACGACCTAGAGTATCGACTCCAAGTAGTTACCATAAGCCCAGACAGGCCTGCGAAACACCAACCAGATGTCTTGGACATCTAAGTTATTAAAGGCTTGGGCACAGGTACGCACCTCCAGACTGCAACAAACCGAACTTCAGACCATAATCCCACCATTCGGGAACCTTGCTGCTGGAAAACCCCGCAAACAGCAAGATGGCTGAATAATAATGTCAGACCCACAATAGACATCAATCAACCAGAGAAAATCGATGAAGCCGTCTCAACGCAAAATTAGGAAATAGAAAAAGGGCAGAAAAATGCATCAACTGTCAAACGATTTCACGTATCCACGAGAGAAGTGCCCCAGCCAATGATACAAGAAGTCAAATTCTTAGAGAACAAGGCCATGAAGAGACGGAAAAACATCGAACCCCAGCAGACAGAAGCGAAATGCAGCTTTCACGAGAGCAACCGAAGATAACAATAGAGAGCCGAACGCTGGGAGGAACAACAGTTAAAATCAAGAAATGGCTAGAAACTGATCCACAACTTTCTAAACTTAATATCAAAGAAGACGACGATCCTTGGTGATCCGAACTTAACATAAGAGGCTCCACGAAATGCAGAAATCTACGCTCGAACACATGAAGAATACAAGAACTTGCTAACGAAGCACACGTCCTAAGTAAAGTAAAATAAATGAAGAACAACCTACGAATTGACAGCTTTGAACATACCACATCATGAGATTCGAAGAAAATTATGAAGAATTTAGAGATCTATTTAGGACCGGGATTTAACCGAATTACTAACGAGCAACTCTTCGTCTACCCAGAGGACCAACAGTGCTATTGACATGAATATATAACAGCTGCCTACAACACCCATACTTCTCAACGGCGCGGAAAACGTCAAAAATAACATCTATTCCAAAAACAAGAAAATATCCAAAATATCCCAACAAATATGGACCAAAAAGTCAACTGGCGACTATATCAAAAGTGTTGCAACGCACCACACTTATCGAAGGCAAAGTAATTAGACCGGAGCAGTTCACCTTTCAAGAAAAACTACCGCCAGAACTTCAGCGGCTTCGTATAACAGAGTTCAATACGCACATTATTAACAGATCCCAGTATGTGGCTGCCATTTCTCTGGATGTGGCAATAGCCTGTGACAATGTTTGGGAAGAAAAACTGATAGTGAAGCTGAACGATACGATCAAACTCCTGCTGTGCTACATCAATATATTAGACAGCTATTTAACCAACAGAGATTGGTTCAAATGGCTCTGAGCACTATGGGACTTAACTTCTGAGGTCATCAGTCCCCTAGAACTTAGAACTACTTAAACCTAACCAACCTAAGGACATCACACACATCCATGCCCGAGGCAGGATTCGAACCTGCGACCGTAGCGGCGGCGCGGTTCCAGACTGTAGCGCCTAGAACCGCTCGGCCACTCCGGCTGGCCAACAGAGATTCTACGTTCAGACCGACGGTAACCGATCCGAAACAAGATACTTCCTACAAGGCATGCCGCAGGGATCGCGTTACAGCGCTGCCAACCACACTATTGGCGCAGTTCTCCGACGGTACCGCGCTTCTCACATCCAGCAGATGCATGGATACTATAATATAACGGCTTCAGGACAAAATTGATGTACTAGCACCGTGGCTGGCGGGCAACGAAATGCAAGTCAATGCTGCCAAAGCCATCTTATTTACAAGAAGACGCCCGATCTTAGACACGAAGCTGAACCTGCTCATTGAGGGTATTACCTGGATGAATAGCATCAAATATCTAGGGGTAATCATTGAAAAGAAACTTCCTTACAAGGTACATACCCTCGTGAAGGAAACAGAGACAACTAATACAATACACATGCTGTTTCCTCTGCTCAAAAGCAGGAATCAAAACTAGCGAACAAAACACGAGTGTAGGCTATTCCAGGCAATAATACAACCTACGCTTCTGTACGGTTGCTTCTCATGGGACCCTACAGGCAAGTCCCATATTCAAGTCCTGCAACGACTACAAAATAGATGTTTAAGACTGATTTTAAATGGTCCTAGGTGAACACGAACCATCGGACTTCACGAGGAATTACGCATTCAAACGTCTCACAATAAATCAAAGATTGAACTCAGAGGTTAGCTGATGAGGTAGATTCCTTACGAGCAGTATCAAGACTCTTGGATGATGTTGGAACAACATAACTAGCAGCATGGTGTAAGTTTGTAGACAAGTCTGGAGGTGTGAAGGTCCATTTTCGACCCCAATAAACTCTCAAAGATGCACTAAATAAATGATCCAAAAATGCATTCTTGAAAGTCCAGCCTTCAAGAATGGAGCACTTTGGCTCACACAACACTCACACACACAACTCGGATGTGTTATACCTTGATTGAATTTCGGACTGATTTGTAAGTAGCTTTGAGCGATGAACGAGTCCATCTAATTAATATCTTTTGTATTCGTATTAAAAACCACATGACAGGTGTAATGATTTACTGGTAATGAATTGAATTAGACTATAATAGTTCACTGATGATCTACACTTACAGTGAGCAACTCTCATGACTGAACAATTATCAGACAATTTTTCTGCTTGCATAAAAAAGGTAAGGTTTGCTAGCTCTGAAAGACCACTGTTCGGAAAGAACATTCTGTAATTAGAATTCGAAAAAGAAAGAGTGTAGAGACTCTTGGTACATAATAGTATTTCCCTTCCTGGTATCAATCTTCATCACGGAGCTGATGTGACGCAGAAGTTGTAGTTTTCAGGTGAGTTACCTGAAAGGAGCCTGCAGTAGAAAGTCTTCTGGCTACACTGTTTCTTTAGTGTTCTTCAGGTGTCTCTCACAGCTGTATGTATTGCCACTGTAGATTGGAAGCAAAGATAATGTAGTTGGTCAATTAGGAGTCCATGAACATTTCTAGAAAAAAGAATTGGACCAAAGCAAATCCATATATATAATTGTTTTTGATCCAATTCTTCAATGTATCACTCACGGTGAGTTTCATCGTCGCGCAATAAAGAGAAAGAAAGAAACACCATGATGTTGCATTCTACAGGCAGTCATGATAGTGATCTACACTACACGTTACCATTAATCTGCCATGTAAGCTACTGAGGGCAAGGAAGGCTTCCACTGTCCAATGTCCACGTCTTAAAAAAGATCATAGAGTTTCCATAGATACGTTTGTCAAATGACGGACAATACCACGCATGTGCAGAATTACTCATAGTTTATCTTTTCATAAGGCTCGAAAGATTTTAAAAACTCTCTGAAAGCAGGTTCCGCTATCTACTGTATTCTGCATGTTCTGTTATCTCCTTTAGTGTGAAGACATTATCAGTATAGTTACTTCTCTTTTGGAAACCTAACTGCCCCTCACGTACGTTACTTCCAATTACAGTCTCTAACCTCCACATTAGGATTCTGACAATTGTCAAATAGAAAGTCGTGCTTCATTATGGTTGATTCGTCTGCAATTTGGGCATTTTTTCCTCTGTTTTCAGCACTTGAAAAGAAAGATCCTACACTGAGTACAAGATCAGATTAAATTTGTGATGCCATCTGAACAAGATGAATTTAAACTCAAGAATTTATGCAACGGACATCCACAGTTTAAAACTTTGTGTTGAGTAAAAATCCTGTTGAAGCTGTATGATTGCTTTATTTGAAAAGCACGACCGATATCGCACCATTTTGCATTAGTCTATCGTGGGGTGCGACATGATTCTACAAGGGAGTGAATTTTTATGAATGGGGGGGGGGGGGAGGGGTGGAAGTTTAATATCAATTGTACCATAGTGTCATGCTTTAACTGACGTTACCTAACGATGTAACTAACGTTATGAAACCGGTCGTGCTTTTTAAACAAAGAAACCATACAACTGCTGTGGTGTGTTTTACTCAACAAGCTGAATTTAGACTTCATAGAGACTGTCGTGAGTGAGTGCCCCCCCTTCACTACGTACATAGAAAAAGAAACTCAGGACTGGGGTTATTTTCGTTGACCTGTCAGCAGCTTATAACAGAGTGTGGCACAAGGGCCTAGTACAGAAATTTCTGAAAAAGTATCTCGTAAAACTCCAGATAATCTCTTAAGCAATATGTTGACAAATCAGTGGTATAAAGTACTCTAAGGTGAAAAGAAGAGCAAACGACATGTACTCGTCGATGGGTTGCCTCAAGGTTCCATTATTGTTCCAGTGTTGTTGAATCTCTACACAGCAGACCTGGCGAACTTGACCTGCGGGAAATTTCTATACCCAGATGACCTAACAGTTTTATATCAGAGTGAAGATGTTTCTGGATATGAAGAACGCCTAAAAAACAGCCTCACTAAGCTCTATGATTATTTAAGACATGGAGACTTAGACCTAATGTTTCTAAAACTGAACTGTGTCTTCTATCATCCGCAAAGATCAGCCAATAATTTTGACCTCTTGCCAAAGTTAGATACAAGGACAAAAAAAAAAAAAGACCATGGTGTTACATTACACAGAAGGCTGACATATCATAAACAGCTTTCTAGCACAGCCACGGAAATACAAACACGAAGAGACCTGGTGAGAAAGCTGGTGTAGGTAGTACATGGGGAGCAAATACTTGAGTGTCCTGTGGAGGATTTCTTGCATTTGTATACTCTGCAATATTGTGCTCCAGTTTGGCTCCGCAGAGCCCATTTGAAGACAACTGAAGTTCATTTGACTTCAGCTATGAGAACCATTAGTAGCACGGTCAGATCTACACTTACATGTTCGTTGCTGTTACTGCCGAATATGTGTCCACCTCACCTTCGTCGGAAGCCAACTCTCTACAAATTTTACCAGCGAGTTCTCAAAATGAGTCAATCCCTCTTCACAAAGATTTGCTCTCGCTGCCTAGGAAACGCCTCAGTCAAGAAGACCAGCATATGAGAAGTAATCGGAATGCTCTCAACCGCGATGCTGAGTGTCAAACCATGGAAACCCATCCCACGAACTTATTGACAACCAAGTGTTAAAGTTCCAGCCTTTCGTCATCCTAGTGAGAAGTGGCTGCAGCTTAACAGACACCGGTCTGCAGAAGATATGTGCAAACAGAGCATGTGGGGCTTTTGTGCTGACAGTATGTGCGACTGTGAGGAAATTCAATGTGCCATATTGCAAATGAGTGCCTTGATAGACGTTTTGCTGGTGGGACCAAGGATATACATGAAGCACGCGAAGAGGGACTCCGCTAAATTGAGTATTCCGGTACTTGTATGTAGTCTGGAGGGTTTAACGTTTATATAGTGTAAAGAGTTAAACATATGTAGTTTTTTCTTTTTATGTGCTTTGGATTTGTTGCTGTAATTGTGAAACGTCCCCTTTTAACAATTATACATGACTGTGCTTAACCTGACACACAATATTTTTAGCGCAACGCAATCTGACTTTCAAAAATCCCTACAAAAGAATGGCCCTGACTAACATTAACCTACACCTTTCACAAATCACTTACCTCACAAAAATCTTCGTTACTCGAACTACTGCAATACAGCGAGCGCCACTACTGCCAGCTAAATAAAAGATTCAAACTACGGAAGGCACTAACTACTGATAGGCATAGTTAGCAAATGAAAGATTTTAATAGAGAACAAACAATGTATTTACCTTAATAGTCATAATATATATAGCAGTTCATGACAAATTACAAAACTCCGCCATCTCTCTCCCCACATCCACCACTGCTGGCGGCTCACCTCCAACTGCGCAACGCTACGCGCTGCTAACATCCAGCTGCCGCTGCCCAACACTACAATGGCAGACAACAATGCAAACTAGCCACAGACTGCACACAGCACAGCCAGTGATTTTTATACAGAGGTGGCGTTACCAATAAAAAAACCTAAACAGCCTACTTACAATTGATGCATACGATACTGAAAAATGGGTATTGCTATGGCAGTTTCCAACTTCAACGGATACTTTTCTTAGCCATCACCGATTTAATAAATCTAATACCCTTCTTATTCCTTCACAGGGGAAGCTTTCACTTCATATCTGAAGTGTTGTTGAGAAAATTTCTCATGTACAGACGTGTATAAAAGGGTATAGATTGGTAAGTGGAACAATTTCTTGAAACTGCTTCGAAACAGATGGAATGCTGAGAAGCCAAGTTAACGAACTCACAAGGTGATCAAGAGCACAGTTTGGTCACCAATAAGGACTGTTTATAACCTCACCACAACCATCTGCGTGTTTTGCTGAATACAAAGCATTTTGAAGATATATTTTCAGTTTACATAACACAATTCCATCTAAATGAATGAAGATGGAAGCTTGTGGTGAATTTTAACTAACAAACAGAAAATAAAAGTTAGTTAACACCAGTTACTAATCGCCGATTATTGTGGTTCCCTTTTGGGGTTTCTGATGCAGGTAACTACCTCGCTCGGTTGTTCAGTACAGAATGTGCGCAGAGTCAAGATGGCGACTACACAGCAATAAAAGGCGCTTTTGGATTCTGCGTTTCCGCAGCTGTAATTCAATTACAACTGTGCGGCGTGACCTTCGTCGAGCGGGCAGCAATTGCACTTCCTACAGCTCAAGGCATTCGACGACAGCAGTAGCGGTTTCAACACAGTGGTTGTTTATGTAAGACGAAACACACAAGTCACCTCCTGTAGCGTTCGCGCAGAGAAGATGGTAATGTTATATGCGATATACAGTTAATGTTATGTTAGGTTAATTGCAAATAATACTTACAAAATACATTTAAAATATTGAAAGAGATATTCCTTGAACATTTTATACGTTTTTGAGATAACACTGAAATAACATTCTTGGTGTTACTGAAGACTGCTGAAATAGTGTTCTCTACAACACATGTGACTTCGTGGAGATAGGTATTTGGCAGTGTTACTTTTTTGGGTGTCTATCTTTCATGGTATCATTATATGCGTACAGCTGCATAATTAAAATTAGGTAGGATTTGCATCTTTAACATTTAAGAAGACAAGAATGGTCAGTGCATTCATGTACTGACTAACCGCTACTGAATAACAGAAGAAAGATCATTTTTACCTTATATTTTTCTGTATATCTTTCAATAAATTGTCCGACAAAATCAGTATATCAGAGACTGTGCGTCTGACCTAAGGTCTAATGCAGAAATGAGCAGTACAGCGTAATGGCGACTGTCGTGCCGTTCGCTCCGATGCCTACGCCAGAACGAACAAGAAAAAGTCAAAGAAAGTTGAACACCGCGTGCCAGAACAGATGATGAACGTAATTCCTAGCAGCGATTCATAAAACTTCTCTGTTTTCTGTCTCTAACATTGTGTCTCTGGCAATAGACAAAAATATAATTAATGTTAGCGTTGATATTACCACCTCTGGGCTACACGCCGTGAACTCATTCAAGAGGGAAAGCGACAGACTTTTGTGCTTAGTGGACAGAAGTCTTTTCGTCATATCAGCCGAGTGTTGAGCATTTCAGTGTACCTCATTGGTGTGTTTTGCGGTGTCGTTTGTGTTTCATACGTTACAGCACTCAAATTGCTACAAGATCTTCATGATTTTGATAAACAACAACGCATACAGTTAGTGTTCTTTGACAAGTCTACGGTCTATTTCAGGGAAAAGGGAACTGTCACAACATGTGAACATGGGGAAAACAGTAGTCACATTAGTCAAGCACGAGAGAGATACTCAGTTTCCTGAGAAAATATTTACGGCTCATTCTGCTTTACAGAAAACATGTTTACGGGAGTCACGTAACTGGATACGTCGTAGATTTTTTCTTTTTCAGAATTGCAAGAACATGCCAAAAATTTCATTTTTCGACAAGATGAAGTTCTATAACACAGGAGTTTGCAGTTCTTAGTAATAACAAGATGTCTCAACAATGAATTGGTCGTGAGGGTCTCGCATTCCAACACTGGCCTTTAGGGTCACCTGACCTCACGATATGTACTTTCCTTTTTTTTGCAGAGTTTGCGAAACACCCCGCCAATAAGCCTCTCCATCCGGAGGATAGCAACAGCACTGAATTCAAGTGCTTCTGACGTGTTAGAAAAAGTGTGGGACCGAGTTCGACTCGTTTCTTTATTTTTTGTGGGGCCAATGGAGGTCACATAGCGACATTTATGAAAGTTAAATGAAAAATTCGATCCGAATAATACTGTAGAAAGCACTCAAAATTTGTATGTGGCAATGTGTAAAAGACACACACTCTTCTACAATTGGGTGGTTCTTCTGAAAATAGTTTCTCAGTGTGTAAGTTAAAACCCACCACAACTTTCTACGTCTCTGTCGGTCCATTATGGCCTGGAGGACATCGGCTGGTACGTATTTCTTGATTCAAAAAAATTTATCAACAGCTGTATGTTTTGGATTATTTTGTTTTATATCTCAAATGCTACCAGTTTCGGCAACTCAATATTGCCATCTTCAGGCCCCATACGCTATTATCGTATTAACAATCTTATTGCATGGTGCTATAAAACTGGAATTGTAAATCCGATCATTATGCAACAGATTCCTGTGACCTGGTGACACTCAATGAGCCTACATACAGTCCTCAATCAGTATCACCCGTTCACAGGAATCTGTTGCATAACGATCGGATTTACGATTCCATTTTTATGGCAGCATTCGATAAGATCGTTAATACGATAATAGCGTATGGGGCCTGAAGATGACACTATTGAGTTGCTGAAACTGGTAGCATTTGTGACATAAAATAAAATAAACCAAAACTTGCGGCTGTTGGTAAAATTTTTTAAATCAAGAAACAACATTCTAAATTCGTTCATGCAGGAGATATAGTCTTGTAAAGTTTGATAATTTTTTTGAAATCATTAAAAATGTGTTTTGCATAAGCTGGATCAAGTATCCAAAACAGTATTATATCTAAATAAGGCAAGACTGTGCACAATGACTGCTGCCATAGGTTTTAGCTATGTGCACTATCGATTCATACTCAATGATTATTTCTGCACGGAAAGTGTGGTTCATACCTTCCAAGTGATATAAGACTATTTCACAAGACGCAACATAAATATTACAAAAAAATTATCAGTCACTGTTGGTTTTAGAGACACGAATGCGAGAAGTCTTCGTAAGTTGCTGAACTCTAAAAAAAACTAATGTGCATAAGTCAGTGCAAACATTGCGAAAACTTCTTCACAATATCTTTAGGACCAGATTGTGTGAACCCGTTCATTAACTGAGTTTTATTTTATGAGTACTCTGTCCGGTGCGTTTCAAACAACTAGAGGTAGATCTTTACGACATCCAATTAAGATGCCAAATGCAGAAAATGTTAGTCTTCCAGTGTCGACAAGAAAAGCTGAGACTTACTTTACTAACAACACGTGTATTCATTTAATGCAACGCCTAGATTATCCAGAGACAGACATGGAGTACGCATTAGTTGCGCTGGGAGAGAGAAGACATCGGCATAAATCAAGAGGTTCTATGACTATGTACAGACTCGAAAGCAATTACATTCTTCCTTACAGCGCACACAATAATAGGGCGAGCAGGTTTTGCAGTTAATCAAGCCTGTTTGCATGTCATTCCACGCCTTGCAAGGGCCTCCAGCTTAATAGAACACGCAACAACCCGAGTGAAACGCTTCGCATTTTCCGTTGATAATTTTCTTGAGGTGTTGATCACTCGAGCTATAAGGTTAGAAATTCCTGGAGTATATTTCTCGGAACCAATTATCTTTACAGCATCCCCGTGCTATGGATGCGTTCAGATTTACTTCTATAAAAATTTGAAATTGTTGAGTGTCCTTTTTTCAAAGACATTAATTCACATACATACGCAGCCTTTCTCATGGAAGGGACACTTCAAAATGCACTATGGATTTCTCTAGACTCACAAAAAAGTACGTTTTGCGAACGAAAGCACAGAAGTCGAGGAGAGCAGGAGGGACAGTTTTTACACAGATAATACGTTGTGTATTTTGGGATGTTTTGACGTTTAATTATTGTTACTTAACTGCTTCAAATAATTCGACCTATTTACACACAATACAGTACTTCAGATATAATCATGTCCTCATTTTTAGCTTTTTCCTAGAAGGGTTATTGTAATCGATTTATTATATTCATAACAAATACTGTGTAAATATGAAACACCTTGAAGGAATCACTGAAACTGAAAGAAATTTCCCCTGTATACTGCGAGGGCTCACATTTCTGACGAGGACGTAATCAACTGATGGATCGTGAAATCGACTGAAGAAAATGTACTGATAGCTCCGTCTAATGGAAATGCAACTTCATTAAGAAGATCGTACGTTGTAGTTTGAAGTTGTCCCCCAGTACAAATTCTTTGACACAAGCCTATTGTTATAAAAATAACAAAACGAAAAATGCTCCTGTCATCCGTGCGGCCTTAAATGCTCGATGAAAGAGTAAATCATATGCTTTGGTACGTGCATTATTTTGCACGTCCACAGATTTTTCTGTGATTGTTAAGCGGCTGGTGAATAAATTCAGCAAAACGATAATCGTCTGTAATAACGAGTTTGTTAAATTATGTCCAAATGGAGCGCTTAAAATGCGACGCGTTTATATGAAATACAGTTTCATGTACAAAGGTGTGATTTTACGCACGTAAAATTCGAACAATTAAAGATTTTTGCAGACACTTCTTATAATTACTGTTAAAATATAATTTTTACTATCTCTAGCAATTTAAAATGTACCAGCACGGGCGATTCGCGTAAAAGAGGTATGTCGTGGCAACGGACAAAGCTTACACAAAAAACGACCGTTAGTTATATGTATTTGTCTACCTTCTTGTAAAATTTGAACCCATTCGCACAGTTATGAAATACAGAAGTGGCGCGCGTCAGACAACTCACAAAAAATGTTTTTTTCGCGGAGAATCCGAACTGTGAACATAAAATGGTGCCATTATCTGAGCATTAATTTCAATCCAATTTACATCTTCTAAAAAAAAAATTGTCGATGCGAACAATTTGGCTGGACATCAGCTCCTATTTGTCCTTCAAATCTTGTCTCATACATAGTAATATAGCTTCAGCAAGACAGATGTTGGAATGGCTATACGCCCGCACCAACGTGGTGACCAAACCAAAAGTTCTACTGTCACCTCCTAAACATGTTAGTGATCTAGTAAGTGGATCACAGGATGCTGGGCTGTGATGTTGTCCGTGCGTCTGGGTAAGATTACGAATTAACACGGTCCATCAGGTGATAGTGGACGAAACGCGAGTGAGGGTAGCGATTTGAAGTGCAGAGGGAAAAAAGTGCCATGGCTCGTGCCGTGCGAAAAAACCTCTGCGACAGTGGGATGGGTAGTAAGAGCAGTAGTGGCTTACTGGCTGCGAGAGTTCATGCAAGGTTGGATTTGTTAGTATAGGTATCATACATCATTACCGTGGCAAGCGATGGCGATGTATCCCATTTGCTCCAGCTGCTGCATTCCTGCAACAATCAAGATTGTTATACAGTAGTGGGAGATCGGCCATATATCATCTCACTGTGTGGGGGATGTGTGGAGCTTGTCTGCATGCAGTGTACGGTACGGCTTCCCTGCATGGTGCCAGTTATTCGGCAGCGTATTCCAGCTGGATATCCAGTAATGGCGTCTGATTAACAGGGGCTCGCCTGTACCGTTATGTTTGCGTATGCTTGGCCATAGATGTTAGGTCCTTGCAAATATGCCTTTTGGTATTTTATGTTTCCATCTATGGTTGTGGTCATAGTTCCCTAGATTCAGAATAAACGGGTTCTGCGAATGTCTGGAGTTTCTGTATAGTCTTGTGGTGAGTTTGTGGATTACCTCCGTGAGAGTCTCAAGTGGGTATTCCCGGTGAAGGTCCGCGATGCGTGTGTATCGAGGAGCATTGCTTATGATTTTGAGTACTTTGTTTTGTATGAGCTGCAGACGGCGCAGGTGTGTAGGCGCGGCGTATCCCCAGACAGGAGGTGCGTAAGTCATCAGGGGTCGGATAAGTGTCATATACATGGACCTCGACACCCTTCTGTTCAGTGTGCTACGCCTCTTGAGCATAGGATAGAGCAGTTTGAGCCTCGCGCTAGCTCGGTTGGTCATGTGTTGTATGTGGTCCCCCCAGAGTAATTTCCGGTCCAGCCAGACACCGAGGTATTTGACTTTCTCGCGGAAACGTATTGGGCGTGCATGTAAAGTTATTAGTCTGCAGTAGCGGTGTTTGCGCAGTTGCTTCTGTCTTCTAGTGAACAGAACGGCTTCGCACTTGTCGACGATTACTCTAACACGCCATTTCTCCAACCAAGGCTCAGCCACTCTGAGTGCAGTCTGTAGGCGTGACGTAATGTTTGATGGTTTCCAATCTTGCGCGAGGATGGCTGTATCATCCGCGTAGATAGCCATCGTAGTTTTGTGTGTGGCTGGGAGATCATTTATGTAGAGGTTGAACAGTAGGGGCCCTAGGATGCTTCCCTGGGGTACTCCCGCGTGTATACCGTGTCGTGTTGATTGTTTTCCCTGCACGTCAGTGTTGAAACTCCTGTCTGTGAGGTATGAGTGTATTAGACGCACCAGCCCGTCGGGGAATCCCGCATCGCTCAGTTTGCGAATTAGGCCGTTGTGCCATAGACGGTCGAAAGCCTTTTCCATGTCCAGGAACACCGCCCCTGTAGCTTTGTTTATGTTGAAGCCATATGTTATATGTTCAACGACCCGTAGGAGTTGTTGCGTTGTGGAGTGGTGATTCCTGAAGCCGAATTGCTCCGGTCTCCGGATGTCATTTGTTATGCAGTGCCTAGTGATGCGTTTGAGAATCACCTTCTCAACAATCTTACTGAGCGAGCTCAGAAGGCTGATGGGTCGGTAATTTTGTGGGAGGCTGTGGTCTTTCCCCGGCTTCCTGAACATCAGGACCTTGGCCGTCTTCCAAAAGGCGGGGAAGTGTTGGTGTTTTAGTATGGCATTCGTTATGTGTGTTAGGTACTCAGTTGCTTTATCCGTGAACTCCTGGAGGGCACGGTTTAGAATGCCATCTTGACCAGGGGCTTTCCTAGCAACGGAATGCATTATAGCCCAGGAGACTTCGGCTGTGCTAGCATGTCGAATGTCGTCGCGCGATGGTTGGGCTAGAAAGCGTGTAACCTCTTGGTCAGTAGCAAGTGTGAACACTGGATCTGATGGTACCAGGTTCGGTGTGAATGACGCTGCGAGTGTGCGGGCCATTAGTTCTGCTTTCTCTTCCGCTGAGTACGCAGGTCCGTCAGGCCCTTGAAACGTTGCCGGCCGAAGTGGCCGTGCGGTTAAAGGCGCTGCAGTCTGGAACCGCAAGACCGCTACGGTCGCAGGTTCGAATCCTGCCTCGGGCATGGATGTTTGTGATGTCCTTAGGTTAGTTAGGTTTAACTAGTTCTAAGTTCTAGGGGACTAATGACCTCAGCAGTTGAGTCCCATAGTGCTCAGAGCCATTTGAACCAACCTTGAAACGTTGGGGTGTATATTTTCTCCCTGGTGAAGTGTCGGGCTAGTTGCCACACGCCAGGTCGTGCGGTGTCCAGCCCTTCGAGTTTTTGGTTTCACTGTTGTGTTCTGTGTGTTTGTATTTTATCGTGTATGATACCCTGTAGCCTGTTAATGTGCCGTTTGAAGTACGGACGCCTGGTGCGCTGCCATTGTCTCCTGGGGCGATTCCTCATTGAGATTAGGCCCAGGATTTCCTAGGGCAGGGCCGCACTGTGTTGTTGTGAGGTGCGATCAGGTATGGTGCCTGCCATTGCGTCCTGGACGGCGTTAGTGAGGGTTTCTACTGCCTCGTCAATTTGTGCTGTTTCATTAATGTCGTGTATGGGTGGGATGTGGCCATCGAGCGTTTCCTTGAACAATGTCCAATTCGCACGCCCGTAGTCCAACATCTTGCGTTGTTTCATGTGCTGCAGTGTTCCCTCAATGTATAGTATTACAGGTTGGTGGTTGGAGGGCAGATCGTTTTCAAAGGCAACGTTGAGTGTCGATGTAATGCCCTTGATGAGGGCCATGTGTATCACGTCTGGCCTGTGTCCCCTCTGATAGGGAATGTGCGTCGGTTCAGTCGGCGCTAGTATAATATAGTTTCTGCCTAGTGAATGTTCGTACAGTTTTTTGCCGCTGGGATTTCGTATGCGTGAATTCCAGTCTGGGTGTTTTGCGTTCAGATCTCCAGCGACTATTACTCACGGTGAAATGTTGAGTAATGTGCTGATATCGCGTGTTGAAACGCCTACAGGGCTGTTGTATACCGATATCAGTGTGGTGTAGGCTCCGTTGAACTTGACTCTGACGGCCGTAGCCTCGATTTTTTCCAGTTCAGGGAGCTCTATGTTTGTGTGTTCAATGTCCTTGTGTATGACGATTGCAGTTCCACCTGCCACGGTGTCGCCCGGTCGGTCGGTACGATAGACACAGTAGCCAGGAAAGTTTAATTGTTTGTGCGGTTTAAGCTTAGTCTCGCTCAGTAGCGCGACAAGGATTCCCTTGCGCTCCATGAACGCGGCAAATTCTGTCCTTTTGTTGTGGATCGAGTCTGCATTCCAGAACAGGATCTGTGATAGTGTGTGCGGGTTTGCGTTATGGGCCGGGTGTGGTATATTATTCATGTAAGAGTGTGAAAGAGTGTTGTGATGGCAGTGTGTATGACAGCCCAGTATTGCCCGGGTTCGGCGCTCATGAGCTGGGTGATGAGTGTAGTGACGGCCGTCAGCACCTTGGTAAGGATTTGAACCGTCGTGTGTCGAGGGAATAGTGTTTCCAGTATTCCCCCAGGTGATGTGTTGGGGTTGGGTGTGGCAGCCTGAGGTGCTGTTGTGGAGCTAGCGGCCGCTTGTGCGGGTATTGGTGTGTTGTTAGGAGTGGCATTTGTGTTTATGTTATTTTGAAACCAGAGATACGATTTCTCACTTTTATCACTTCTCCCAGTCTAAATGGTTTTCTTTTCTTTTTCGATACAAGCAGCCAGTTGTTCATTATTTCTTCAAAAAGTATGTTAGAAAAGAAACCTTCTTAGTAGACACACTAGGAATATTGATAAAGAAGTGATTATTTCTTTTGTCTTCACAACAACTTCGACTGCATTTATTTACCACCAGAGACTACAATATAATGCCCCATATTAAAAACCTTTAAGTATTTTGATTAAGTAGAAATTGATTTGTTAATGGACAGGAAGAGACTGTTTACCTCTTTATCGGTATTAATATAATACTCATTTATTTTCATTGTAGAATCATAATCGCCGCGGTAGAGGCGGTACGCTTCAAGGTTCTAGTTACGGTGGACGGTGGTCGACAGGTTGAGAACTGAATTCGATGACATGATATTCCCGTGCCGCGTGAACAGCCGACAGCGCTTGCCAGATCTCCGCGGACGTACGTGGAAGAAAAGAAATAAAAACACTTAGTAGTTTTCCGTTAAATAACTCTAACTTTGATACACACATTAATTTAACAAAATACTGTACAATATATCGTGAGGGCGGCAGAGTACGCAGTGCTACGGCGCGAGTTCTGCAAAACTACACTAGGCAAAGGAATTACCGAAACGGTGTTCCATAAATAACTTGAAGTAAGTTCACCGCACTGTCACTATGTAAACGTTTCGGCCACTTTCGCAAATGGCGTTCCACAGGGTGTTCTGCTTACTGCTGAATGCGGAAAACAAGGTTCAAATGGCTCCGAAGACTATGGGACTTAACATCTATGGTCATCAGTCACCTAGAACTCAGAACTACTTAAACCTAACTAACCTAAGGACAGCACACAACACCCGGTCATCACGAGGCAGAGATAATCCCTGACCCTGCCGGGAATCGAACCCGGGAACCCGTGCGTGGGAAGCGAGAACGCTACCGCACAACCACGAGCTGCGGACAGGAAAACAAGGGTATCTGAAAGTGAAAGATACATTTGTCTAAGGCAACACACCAAGTCAGCGGTGGCAAAACATCAGCACAGTGCGGCAAAAAGATAATATGTCTAGAAGATCGCGTACTAACCAAACTGCCATTTGCTTTGAGGAGGAAGATTAGAGAGGCGATGGAAACAGCCAAGCGATCCGCCATCGTGAATGGAGAGAAGATGAATACAGACTTCCAGTGTCTTCGGTGTCAATAGAAGCAGCGCTGCAACACAGCCCTGGCACAGCAACCCACGCAGACCCACGGGAGACCACAGGGGCCGCAGGTACACAGAGTACACGCACGCCCCAGTCGGCACTAGGCAGCAAGTAAACAGCGCTACGTCACACCCGCCGCCCGTTTCCTCATTCGCCTAGTCCACCAGTGGCAAGCGATAAAGAAAAAAAACAAACCTTGACTTCTGTTTTCAACAATAACAAGAAATATAACAGAAAACAACAGAGAATGTGTCACATCCCTCCTCCTCACCCTCAGTAACCTATCAGATCATAGTAACTGCTTCTTTCACTAGTGCATAGGGTGCTCTGAAATTCCCGTTACAAACTTCTAGGACTTGTAGAGGGGAGTGAGAACATAATATGTTGAATAGGAATCCATGTCCGGAAACGTACCATTCTACGACGGTTTCAATTCAGCTGTTTAGCTCATCAATTTTTGCTTGAGGAACTGAATTAGGCGTGATGCAGTACAGTTATTAGTTAACATTTCGAAAGGAAACATAACGAAACACATATTTGTCACTTAAGTTCATTTGATTAAATCAGCACTTAAACCTTACGTGTTTACATTATTCCCAAACAAAAAAGAAGCCAGCATACTGTAACCACAGAACAGTACTGATGCACTGTAGCAGCGGCTCGGTATGGGAACCACCAATGTTGTTACAGACACTGTACTTACGAAGTACCTCCATCCCACCTGATGTCTTTTCAGTTTCTAATCTAGCGGCCTGAGCTCGTGCCAGCAGATCTTCCTCTGTCTCTAAAAAATGGTTCAAATGACTCTAAGCACTATAGGACATCAGAGGTCATTATTCCCCTCGACTTAGAACTACTTAAGGGGAGGTTTACTATCTTTGGCCCGAAAAAAGCATGTTCTTTGAGAATTTTTTTCTCAGGATGTGTTACAGATATCAATGTCAAATTTGTTCATAATGTTTATTGATATTTCCTCCACAAACTTGAATTTTTTCAACCGGAAATGTCGAAGAACAAAGGCGGAAGTGCCGTCGGAACGAAACAAAATTTCGATGTAGACCTCTACGCGCGATACGTCACAGGTCAGCCGGCTCGTCTGAAATCAAAATTGAGTTGACGGTAGAGAAGTATATAATATTCTTTAGGAGTTGTACCTCGCTTAAGTTATTTTGACCATAGGAAAGAAAATGGCGGCCATTTGAAAAACTAGGGTTTTTTCATCGATTTTTCGACTTCGTCGGCCAGGTAAAAATATTTATAGTTGGTGGATCGGAATAAAAGTGGTACAACTCCTAGACACTCCCCTCTACAAGTCCTAGCAGTTTGTACCGGGAATTTCTGAACACCCTGTTTAAGAACTATTTTCTCATTAAGCAGTAAGGAAAACACACCATTTGCCACAGTTGCCGAAACGTTGGACAATTTTATATATCGATAACGCGTTCACATGCTTTGAAGGGTGTTATGGACAGTGACAACCGCCGCGGAAACCTACGCCTACAACTCTAAGTAAATGACATTCATCATCACCGACAGTAAAAAAAAAAACGAGACATTTAATGTTGCAAACTGTTAAATTAATTTGAGCACACAGAATATTCTTCTGTTTAATTAATTAAAATTCCTTTACGCTGATTAGAACAATTGTTCATGGAAGTATTAATTGTAATCGCGCTCTGGATGTGATGAGTAAAATCCGTTTCGTGGTTAATTTCTTTCTGCTATGCACACTACGCAGATCCAGACAGAAAATACGTGTGATACGTTAATTACTTTCCATTTCACTAAAAAATTACTACACCAGCACTAGAAAACGCAGATTAACAACACATAAACCTGTTAAAAATTCAGTGAGCTCATACAGTCATAAGGAATAAAAGAGAAAAGCTTAAGTTCTTAGGTCCCATAAATGACGCGCTAAATAGAGTCAGTGCACAAGGTCCAATTGTGTTCTTCGCAAAAGAACCATCTAAGGATTCGCTGAAAGCAATTTAGGGAGATTTGGAAATTAATAAACCTGGACTCTTCTCCAGAACGCGGGTAAGTTTCTCAACCACTGTGCCAACTCCCTCTACCATTTTCGCACGGCTTAATAGCGACGTCACTACAAAAATACAACAGTGTAAATTTTGTGTCAAGTTGAGTAGGGGAAACAAAACTGTAGCAAACCTTCCGTACTGTCTGATACACACTACCTCAAAAAAAATGAAATAAAAAGATGAAGTACCAGACACATGGTCGGACGTCAGCGTATCTTCTTGCAGGTGTTCAACACCGGCGCGTATGTAAATCATTAGAGTTGCATTTCTGTGTGACAAGTAGAACGGGCTCCAGAGCGCTTTAGTGTTGTTCGTATTTGTTGCTATTACCGGGCAAAGCAGGGTATATAAGGAACATGAAGAGCGTCAGACGATGAGTGATCACTGTGAAGAACATGGAGTTGTGGAGTACTCGTATTGTACAGCAATATTAGCACCCGATACGGTGTTTGAAAAAGGCGACATTGTGCGTCTCCATTTGGCCGGCTGCTCGAATCGCACAGTGTTCAGATTTGTGGGGATTTCCGGATGTGACTCGACGTTGGACTGCATGGCAAGGCGAAAACAGGCTTACCTGTTGTCGAGGCTCAAGTCGACCACGCCTGACCACCGCCAACGAGGGCCGCCGTATTGTGCACCAAGCATACTGTAACCCCTTCTCACTGAAACGTCCCCTTTGAACAATTTATACACGACTGTGCTTAAACTGACACACAATATTTTTTAGCGCAACGCAATCTGACTTTCAAAAATCCCTACAAAAGAATGGCCCTGACTAACATTAACCTATACCTTTCACAAATCACTTACCTCACCAAAAATCTTCGTTACTCGAACTACTGCAATACAGCGAGCGCCACTACTGCCAGATAAATAAAAGATTCAAACTACGGAAGGCACTAACTACCGATAGGCATAGTTAGCAAATGAAAGATTTTGATAGAGAACAAACAATGTATTTACCTCAATAGTGTTCAAAAGTCATAATGTATATAGCAGTTCATGACATCCAGTCTTACAAATTTCAAAACTCCGCCATCTCTCTCCCCACATCCACCACTGCTGGCAGCTCACCTCCAACTGCGCAACGCTACACGCTGTTAACATCCAGCTGCCCAACACTACAATGGCAGACAACAATGCAAACTAGCCACAGACTGCACACAGCACAGAGCGCTACGTGGCGTTACCAATAAGAAAACCTAAACAGCCTACTTACATAGCCCCCATGCTCCCCACAAAAAATTTTACAAATTGTTTTGTGCAGTGGCCAATACACATTTGAAAAAAAAATTTATAATTACAATAACAAAGAAATCAAATGAACACACTTATTGATACAATGTTGGTCAAAAGCTAAAATTTTCTCACAGTCCATAAAGACAGTCCTGATCGTTCATCACAGTAAAATTGCAGTGTTTTTCTCAAAGTCTGAGCAGTAAATGAAAATGCACACGGAAGTAGTGGTTTTCCATGCAGTCTTGAAGAAGTAGTGTTGTCCTTCCAATGGAAAGACAGTGCTGACTCTCGACATGCAGACAGGTAATGGGCCACAACAGAGCAAACCCACAGCAGAGTCATATGAAGTTTTGAAGAATATTGGTAGGTAGGTCATCACAGAGTAGACCCACTGTCGTCCTGGTAGATAGTATGGTATTGGTGGGCCACCAGAGGTGCAGACCCACTGTAGTCCTGGTAGAGATTGTGGTATTGGTGGGCCACCAGAGTTGCAGACCCACTGCAGTCCTTGTAGAAATAATGGTACTGGTGAGTCCGCAAAGGTGTAGACCCACTGTAGTCCTTGTAGAAATAATGGTATTGGTGGGTCATCAAAGATGCAGACCCACTGTAGTCCTTGTAGAGATGGCCAACAGCCATCTGTTGCGACTGTGCAGGTGCACAATCACCATCGAAGAGTATTGCGGAGAATATAGCAAGTCCATAAACCACCACTTGTGCACTCACAAAGTTTTTGGAATGTCCTTAGAACCAGCAATGCTGTTATCCAGTCCTCTGCTGAATTATTAACACACGTGCAAACACTATCAGTCCCTACTTCTCACATTTTGTCCATATACTATGACCAACAGAAACGTGTGCAGTGAATTGATACTTAATTTGATGAACTGGTGTCAATTACAACTTTATAATATAAGAATACAATAACAAAGGTACAAAATACATCATTAAAGAACATAACAGTACAGATAACATTTGTAGTAACACAGACTTTACAAAAGAATAGAAATAAACATGCACATCAGTGTTACAAAAATTATGACATAAGTACATACATAAAGATCAGAATAACTTTTGAAACATCAACTTGACATATGAGCAACAAAACAGAACAGATAAATAATGTCTAAACATCTTTACAAAGTAAATAACATAGTATTAGAAAAATTCTACAACATAACTCTCATCAGCTAAACACATAAGACAGGAAAAACACAAATACACAAGCATACACAAACACATAGCAGTATAACACAAGGAAAGGATAGGGTTTCTTTTACTGCAGTATTTTGCAAACAAAACTTCCTTTACTTCTCGGAGATCTCCCTTCGTTCTTCATTATTTCCAATAAGTCCTATCTATACCTGCTTTCTGTACTTTTTTCGTATGACTTTTCAATGCATTTCTTCCAATTCATCGCAACTCATTCTCTTATATAGTCTACCCCCTCTTAAGCTAACTTAAATCTACTGAGCTCAGATGCTAAACTAAGGGACGAGGCAATGCAGCAGCACAGAACAATTAACACAAACAGCAATGACAAAAAAAAAAAAAAAAGGAAATTGGCAAAGCAAGCTACAGTAAATCTAAATTACCAAGCAATGCAACATTACAACTAATATGAGCCAATGTGCAGCAACAAGAAAAATAAATCAGTAGTAAAACTAGCTTAACAGAGTAATACAAAGTGAAATTTAGTAGCACTATGCCTGGCAAACAGCCACAGCAAATGCAATAATTTATATCTAAACATGAGAAAGATCAAGCAGAAGAAATATTACAGTAAAAATGGCCATGTTTAATACCTATGTCACATCTTAACACTAGAGTGATGCATCACTGTAACTTGCTCTAGCAGACAAGTTACCAAGTCACTGACAAAAATTATGTATGCAATTCCTGTGAAGTGGAAATGTCTTTTTGGGCTCCCTCATTTTTTTGGAGTACATCCATCATAAAGTTATTTTTTACTGGATCTGTAGGCATAAAATATTTATATTAGTACATCTATAAAATTTTATTTTAACCAATGCTGCAGTGCAGCTAGGAACTAGATATTAAACATCATTCACTAACCATATGGCATTTCATAATGCAGTAAACAATCTTTCAACTAGAAAGACAATAGACAGGAAATGTTTCTCATCATTTCATTTCAGTAAATATCATAAATTAAGAACTCTACAGTGTAATCATGTTTTCAAGTTTGAGGGTGTCGTATTTATGATGCTTTCTACAAAGGAATGTCAATAGCGAGGATAATGGCCTCTTTTTTTTTTTCTTCTCCACCTGTGCCTCTGAAAGCCACACACTAATGGCTTTTTTCCAGGCGTCTGTCACGCAGCTGGGTGCCCACAACACATTACGTGAAGGTGGTCACTTAACTTTCTTACCGAAATATTTACGACAGCAGTTTCCGCTACAGTGACAGTCTCATATAAAAATATTTCACAGGTCAAGAATTTGCGTTACAAATCTGTAGAAACAAAATCCTATTGATATAACAGTGTCCAAAAAATTTTCGTCAGCATTGTAATACATTCACGCATATACATACATTTCATAACTCTTAAAGTACGATTCTTGGTTTCCAACAACCATTTTCACAAACCATAGTCCCTAACCACTACTCATTATTCCTTACCTTATTCGTCGACACTTCTTCAATATTTCATCATAACAGATATGTAGCATAATCAAATAACTCATATAGCATCAGCTTATTGATCATAAACATACCGCAACAGCATAATACACATGTTCATCGTAATAATAACATCATAACACCTCAGTCAAGTCTCAAAATCGTCGTAGCTTCCTCTAATAATTTCAAAACCTAAAAAAAAAAATCTCTGCTCATGTCAAAAGTGTCATCTGCCTCAAACGTACTTTAAAAATCGTGATCTCATACCAAATACATCATTCAAAGCTCTCATAGTATCACAATGGTTTCGAAAAAATATGAACAGTTCACAAAGTACAGACAAAATACAATTTCATAAGTGTGAAGTTACCCATCTGTGTAACTGCGTAAACATGTGTCACTGATGTAGTAAATGTTTATCTCTCAGTTAAATGATCAGATAGCTGTGTAATTTGCGTGTTAGAGAAATATGGTACCGATGTGTAAAGTTGTATTGAAACTTCCCCTTTGAACAATTCTACAGGACTGTGCTTAACCTGACACACAATATTTTTAGCGCAACGCAATCTGACTTTCAAAATTCCCTACTAAAGAATGGCCCTGACAAACATTAAACTATACCTTTCACCAATCACTTACCTCACAAAAATCTTCGCTGCTCAAGCTACTGCAGTACAGCGAGCGCCACTACTGCCAGCTAAATAGAAGATTCAAACTACTGAAGGCACTAACTACTGATAGGGATAGTTAGCAAATGAAAGATATTAATAGAGAGCAAACAATGTATTTACCTTAATATCATCACAAGTCATAATATATATATCAGTTCATGACAAATTAGAAACCTCCGCCATCTCTCTCCCCACATCCACCACTGCTGGCGGCTCACCTCCAACTGCGCAACGCTACGCGCTGTTCACAGCCAGCTGCCTAACACTACAATGGCGAGTATTACAACAATGCAAAGCAGACACAGACTGCCCACAGCACAGCCAGTGATTGTCATACAGAGGTGGCGTTACCAATAAGAAATCCTAAACAGCCTACTTACATAGAGAAAACATAAACAGCCTACTTACATAGAGAAAACATAAACAGCCTACTTACATAGCCCCCATGCTCCCCACAAAAATTTTTACAAATGGTGTTGGGCACTGGCCAATACAGATTTGACAAAAAATTTTCACAATTACAGTAACAAAGATATAAAATGCACACACTTATTAATATTATGTTGGTCAAAAGATCAAAATTTCTCACAGTCCATAAAGACAGTCCACATTGTTCATCACAGTAAAAATGCAGAGCTTTTCTCAAAGTCCAAGCAGTAAAAGAAAATGCACATAGAAGTAGTGGATTTCCATGCAGTCTTGAAGAAGTAGTGTTGACCTTCCAACGGAAAGACAGTGCTGACTCTCGACATGCAGACAGGTAATGGGCCACAACAGAGCAAACCCACAGCAGAGTCATTCGAAGTTTGGAAGAATATTGGTAGGTAGGTCATCACAGAGCAGACCCACTGAAGTCCTGGTAGAGATTACGGTATTGGTGGGCCACCAGAGGTGCAGACCCACTGCAGTCCTTGTAGAAATAATGGCGTTGGTAGGTCATCATAGATGCAGACCCACTGTAGTCCTTGTAGAGATAATGGTATTGGTGGGCCACCAGAGGTGCAGACCCACTGGAGTCCTTGTAGAGACGGCCAGCAGCCATCCGTTGCGACTGTGCAGGTGCACAATCACCATCGAAGATTCTTGCGGAGAATATAGCAAGTCCATAAACCACCACTTGTCCACTCACAAAAAATTTGTTTGACATGTCCTTAGAACCAGCAATGCCGTTATCCAGTCCCTTGCTGAATTACCAACACACGTGCAAACACTATCAGTCCCTACTTCTCACATATTGTCCATATACTATGACCAACAGAAATGTGTGCAGTGAAATGGAACTTACAAGTTACTAATATCATGAACTGGTGACAATTACAATTTTATAACAGAAGAATACAATAACAAAGGTACAAAATACATCATTAAAGAACATAACAATATTGATAACAATTGTATTACAGGCTTTACAAAAGAATCGATATAACATATACATCAGTGTTCCAGGAATTATGACATTAGTAAATACATAAAAGATCAGAATAACTTTCGAAACATCAACTTCACACATGAGCATTAAACAGAACGGAATTAATGTCTAACATCTTTACAAAGTAAATAACATATTATTAATGCCAATTATGTTCGAGGATAACAGTATTCCTCATCATAGTGAATGTAGCTTAATATTAAAAGAAGAAAAAATTCTATGAAACTACACAGAGACAGGAAGAAAACAAATACACAAGGGTACACACACACATAGTGGGATAACACCAATAGGAAAGGACAGGGTTCGTTTTCAGTGTAACATTTGGTACTGCAGTCCAACCCAAAACTTCATATATCTTTCCTCTTATTTCATCCTTTGTTTCCACCAAAAAAAATTCTAACTAAGCATGCTTTCTGTGTTTATATGTTCACACATTTCTTACCTCATTTTTATTTTCCATTATCTTACCTCATCATTTATTTCCAAGAAAATCCTACCTAAACCTGTTTTCTCAATGCATTTCTTCCAATTCATCGCAACTCATTCTCTTAGAGGCTACCCCCTCTTAAGCTAACTTAAATCTACTGAGCTCAGATGCTAAACTAAGGGACGAGGCAATGCAGCATCACATAACAAATCAACACCAACAGCAATGCAAAAAATGCAAATTGGCAAAGCTAGCAGCATAAATGAGCAAAAGTCAAATTCAATAACACTATGCCTGGCAAACAGCAGCAACTTATACCTAAACATGACATAGCGCAAGCAGAAAAAATATTACACTAAAATGGCCATGTCTAATACCTATGTCACATCTTAACATTAGAGTGATGCATCACAAAAATTTACGCTAGTAGATAAGTTACCAAATCGTAAAAAAATTATTTATGCAATTCCTGTGAAGGGAAATGTTTTTTTTTTTTGTGCTCCCTCATTTGTTTTGGATAGATCATAAAATTATTTACTGGATCTGTAGGCATAAAATATTTATATTAGTACATATATTAAATTTTATTTTAACCAATGCTGCAGTGCAGCTAGAAACTTGATATTAAACAAAATGTGTAAATAAATACATTAAGCAAGCCATATGGCATTTTTCTTAACTAGCAAGGCAATAGCTGTGAAATGTTTCTCATCGTTTCATTAGGCATTTCAGTAAATATCATAAATTACGAGCTCCACAGTATGCTTTCAACAAGGAGATGTCAGTAGCGCGGACAATGGCCTTCCCTTTCTTTTTTTTTCTACCTGTGCTGCTGAAAAGGGCTCGCAATAATGGCTTTTTCTCCAGGCGTCTGACACAGCTGGGTGCCCGCGACGCATTACGTGCAGGTGGTCACTTTGGTTTCCAACATCCTGTTTCACAAGTCAAGAGTCCCTACCCACTATTCATTACTCCTTACCTTATTACACATATACGTATCCATCGACACTCGTCAATATTTCGTCATTATAAATATGAAGCATATTCAAATAACTCGTATAGCCTCAGCCTATTAATCATAAACATACCTCAGCAGCATAATACACATCGTCGTCGTAAAAATAACATCATAACACCTCAGTCAAATCTCAAAATCGTCGTAGCTTTCTGCAATAATTTCAAACCCTAAAAAAAATATTCTCTGCTCATTTCAATAATGTCATCTACCTCAAACGTACTTTAAAATCATGCTCCCTTACCAAATACATCATTCAATGCTCTCATAGTATCACAATGGTTCCAAAAAAATATGAGCATTTCACAAAGTACAGACAAAATACAATTTCATAAGTGTGAAGTTATCCAACTGTGTAATTGCGTAAACATCTGTCACTGATGTAATAAAAAAAAGTTTAGATAGCTGTGTAATTTGTGTGTTAGAGAAATATGGTACCGATGTGTAAAGTTGTATAAGCAAATACCATATTAGCTAGGGTTCCTTGTGGTTGCCACACACATGGTACACAAAGTAAGTGTGTACCCCCCTGAGGATTAATGTAATTATACCCTCAGGTGTTACAGATTACAGCAATGGAATGAAATGTATCACGGAAAGCTTTCTTTGTAATTCAAAAATCTTTAAAAATAAATCTTTTAAGTACAAAATTAATCACTCAAATACGTGTACTGTAGCACTAAATGTGCGTCTTGTTGCAACATAATCTGTGTGGAAATGTCGTAGTTATCGTCCTCCGAAAGCTAAGTTCTGCAGAAGTCAATGTACTTACCTCATAATACACAAAAGTGAAATGCTTTGCGTATAAATGTCTTAGTTATTACGCTTATTGCCGTGATGAGGAAAGTACTGTGCTGTAACGTATTGTTGTGCTATGGAAAAGGCAGTCTCATTGTAGCTATACCACAAAAGTTACTACTAAAACCTGTTTTACTTTCCAGAATAAAACAGAAAACTGTGCAGATATAAAACAGAAACACTGCAAAAGCAACATTGTAAATTGTCACTCATTAGTAGCGTCGTGATAAAATCGTGTAGCTGTCACATAAACTAACACTGTGTCATCTGGTATCTCACAGAAAGTACTTTAAATCCAGAATACATTTTCAGGTCAACCAAAATGTTGCCTTAAAATCTCATTAGCAGTACTGGTAAATGTTCTAAGTATGTGAGCCTTATAGTCGTTACGTAATCGTGCAACAAACAAGCAAGAATGTACAAATACAATACTGTGTCGTCTGTTCACTATAACAATGCATTCGTAATTTCTGTTTAAAATGTTCCCTAGGTTCTAGACTGGATATTGTACTTCAAACATTGTTGTATGTTAACAGTTTCTTAAGTCTGACAAAGCATTTAAGTAATGTGAAGCGAAAAGTTTTATGGCAAAGACAAAGTTAAAAGGCAGATTATCTGTCAATAAATGGTTTTACATGAGAAATGTGGTGTAAACCTTTACTCTTCCTAGTATGCAGCGTTTCAACTTCAACGCAATTATCATGTGGTATACGTCGGATTCTGTAAGGTCCATTGTAAACTAGAAAGAATTTGTGACTCAAGTGTTTCTTCTTATGTGACAATGAATGAGCTTTAATGAGAACTTTCTGACCAATATACAATTTCTTTGCATTTGCTTTACCGTGTAGTTTTCTCCTTTTGTCTGCTGCAGATTTTATATTTTTAAGAGCCAAATCAATTATGTCTTTGTGTCGAAGTTTACGTGTATTCGGGAAAGGTACAAGCTCTCTGATTCTGTTCGGTGGTTCTTCATTCTTCAGTACAAGAGTAGGTGGTAAAGCAGTGGAGTCGTGAGGCATTTCATTCAGCACGTTTTGAAATAAGTGTAAATATCTGTCCCAATGCTGATGCTTTCTGTGACAATAAAGTCTGCAAAGCTTATTGATTTCTTTCATAATCCGTTCAGACGGGTTGCAATGTGGTGAGAACAATGAAATAAAAACGGGTTTGATTTTATGGTTGCGAAGCATGTGTGACCAAACAGCAGATCTGAATTGCGGTCCGTTATCTGAAATGACTTTACTAACGTGTCCAACTTCACCTAAGAAATTTTTAACAAAGGCGTTGGATACAGATCGTCCAGTGGCTTTACGTAATGCAGTGAAAGAAACAAATTTTGAAGTAAGTTCAACAGCGACTAGAACATACGAAAATCCATTAGATGTTCTGACAAGCGGTCCCAAGAGATCAACAGCAGCAAATTCTTTTAATTTAGAAGGAATGATAGGAAACAACGGAGCACGATGTGAGACAGTAGATGGTTTCGCCTTTTGACAAAGTTTACAAATAGACAAGACTCTTCGAATTCGCTTTTCCATATTGTTAAAATAACAAGTCGTTCGAAGAATATGATAACATTTTCGTGGGCCAAAATGTGCGTAGCTGAAATGAATGTACCAAATGAGCTTATTAACAAAATCGTCTGGAATGCAAAGTACCCATAGCTTGTCATCAACAGTGCAGCGTTTGAAGAGTATGTTGTTTCTAACCAGGTAATAATGCCGAATCTGAGTGTGTGTCTTTTCATGCCATTTACTTTTGATGTCTTTCCAAATCGGATCTTTATCTTGTTCATGAGCAATGTCTTTTAAAGATGTGGTGATGAAGTTTTCAAAGGCGACTTTCTGAATGTAAAGAATACTGAAATTTTTCTTGAGGTTGCCTTCTTTGTTACTTTTCTCAAGCCCAGCCGGTGCGCGTGACAGTGCGTCCGCAACAATGTTCTCCTTGCCGGGAATGTAGACTATTGTGAAGCGGAATTCTTGCAGAAACAATGCCCAACGTTTTAACCTGTCATGATTTAATTTTGAAGACATAAGAAATTGTAATGCACGATGATCACTGTATACTTTTACGTGCTTACCAGAAAGAAAGAAACGGAATTTGT
Organism: Schistocerca americana; assembly: GCF_021461395.2. Taxonomy (NCBI): domain Eukaryota; kingdom Metazoa; phylum Arthropoda; class Insecta; order Orthoptera; family Acrididae; genus Schistocerca; species Schistocerca americana. Next base: position 764,477,364 of record NC_060122.1, on the reverse strand, counting down.
TAAATGCCCAAACGATAGCTAAAGCTTCTAATTCAGTAACGGAATAATTTTTTTCAGATTTTGTTAGCACTGGGCTAGCAAAAGCAATGGTTTTCTGAACGGTAGTGTCATTTTCTATGGCTTCTTGAAATAAATGGGCACCAAGACCGACTTTAGAAGAATCCGTGCTAAGGCAGAAATCTTGTGACAGATCTGGATGAGTTAGTATTGGCGCGTTAAGTAGTGATTCTTTCAAATAATTGAATTCCAACTGTGCTTGTTCGTCCCAGTTCCAAATAGTATTTTTTCCAGTGAGAGAACAAAGTTTTGGTGTAACAAGAATTTGCATATTCAGAAAACGACGGTAAAAATTTACGAGACCTAGAAAACTGCGGACTTGTCTTTTTGTAGATGGAACTGGAATGGCTCTGATTGCTTCTAACTTTTCAGGATCCGGCTGAATGCCTTCAGAAGAAATAATATGTCCCAAAAACTTCACTTTCGTCCTACCGAATTCAGACTTTTCCAAGTTTACTGTAATTCCAGATTCTGCAAAAATATGTAACACGCTGTTGAGGATGCGATTGTGTTGTTCCCATGAGGTTTCTGCTATCAGAATATCGTCTACATATAAGGTGATGTGACGTTTTAAGAGTTCAGGTAATATGGAATTTAGCCCGCGAATGAATGCTGCTGAAGAAATGTTCAAACCAAAAGGAAGTTTCCGAAACTGATAACAAACGCCGAAACAAAGGAAAGCTGTGTATTCTCTACATTCTGGATGAAGTTCGATCTGATAAAAGCTGGATCTGAGATCAATGGAAGACAACACTTTTACACCATTAAAATTTTGAAGAAGTTCTTCCATCGTCTGCGGCCTGTCTGTTTCAGGAATAATGATAGTATTGATTTGTCTCGAACCTAAGACAAGCCTGATCGATCCATTTTTCTTCTCAACAACATGTAACGGATTGTTGTATGAGCTTACTGCAGGCTCAATAATGCCCTCGTCAAGCATAGATTGTATTTCTGTTCTAACACGGTCCCTATAATGCGCCGGAATTACGTATGGTCTAACACAAAATTTAGTATGCTCACGAACACGAAATTGGTATTGAAATCCCTTGATTGTTCCTGTTTTGTGAGTAAAAACTGTGGAATGTGCTTGTAAAATCTCAAAAAGGTCTTGCCTATCATTGTCATTACAATTCTCAATTGTTTGAATTTTATTCTGAATTAACTTATTAGTGTCAAATGCGCCGTCGATATCATCCCTGTCAGTACTTGCAGAGTGATTGTTAGTGTCTAGTTCCGTAGAAAAGTCCGAACTGTTGTCTAACAGAAGGTAAAGCCGATTAATTTCCTCGTCATGGTTTGAGAGCCAATCTTCAAATTTCAAAGCTATTGACTTACCTTCTTTCTCTAAACGTATTTCAGCATCGTGAAAGTTTAAGATTGCTTTGTATTCATTCAAAAAGTCTACTCCCAATATAATTTCCGTCGACAATAATGGAACAATGAGAAAGTTCATAGAGAAGCTGTGGCTTTGACAAAAGAATTCTAAATTGGTTTGTTGGCGTACATCTACACTTTTTCCAAAGATTGCACCTTGTAATTTAATCTTACGTAACGGAAGTGTGGGGCAATCGTTCGATTTGTTACATTTGCTAAAGGCTGTTTCACTGATTACTGAAATGGGACTGCCAGAGTCAAGTACTGCCGTAAATTTTACGTCATTTACTGTAATGTGAATCACAGGATATGCAATGTTGTTATGTTTTACGTCGTGTTCTTGGAGTAAAATGTCCCTAATGTCTTCCATTTTTACGTAATTACTAGCTACGGCAGCTGCGTCGTTAGTTTCATACGTGCGTTTTGTGGCTGCCTGCGGTATGAGTCATTGCCTATTGTCTCTTTGTTGGCGCGCGTCGTTATTGGGATTTGGAGACCTAACTTCTACAAATTCACCGTGACGAGAGGGCCCTGCTCTGTTTGAATCCCGCCAGTTCTGATGCAATTCAGGTCTGTCGTTACGATCATATCGTCTGTCGTCATGTCGGTAGATTCCATAGTTTCTTTCTTGTCGGTCACATGGTGGAGAATTTCTCCCTGAATCGTAACTGCGCGCTGGTCCGTTGCGTCTAAAGTTATTCTGTCTCCCTTGATAGTATTTATTTTGGTTCCCGTATTGTCTGTTTATCTTATTGTCTCTGTGATAGTCATTACCACGGAGAGGTGATCTTTCCCTGTAGTTATTACTACTCTGCCAACGGTTGTCATACGGGTGGTGTCTGTTTTGGTCACGATTTGTGTTGTGAGAATAGCCTTGTCATGTAAAGTTATTACTTCTTTCATCGCGGAATTGCGACGGATGTGACCTGTAATTGCTGTGTTCCTGGTTTCGCGTTCCGCGATTGTCAGTGTCAATTTCTAATTCTTGTAAGAGTCCCTGAAATGCTTCAATGTCGTCTTTGCAACGTCCTGCCAAAATAATATGTCGTAAATGTTCAGGCAGTTTGATTAAGCAAATGCGGATGAGTTCTGAGGGGCTGTATGGGTTTGAAAGATACTGATTCTTATGCAACATGTCTTCAAAATATTTCATAAGACTGGAAAATTCAGATTGTTCGAAACGTTTCATCATTATGATGCTTTGTTTTACTCGGTCTTGTGTGGCCTGAGACCAATATGCTGAGAGGAAGGCATGGTAAAACTCTCCTTCACTGTGGCAATCGTGAATGACCGACCGCATTCTTACAGCTGGTTCATTCTCTAAGTAGCCACACATAAATTCTAATCTGTGCTCTAATGACCAGTTGGGAGGAAAACAATGAGAGAATTGATGGAGCCATGCTTGTGGATGAATGTCGTTGCCAGAATTCTTAAATGTTTTGAATTTACGTGTAGTAATGAACAGCTTATAGTCAAAATCATCATGTCGGCAAGTCGCATGTCGGTCATTGTTACGTCGTTTCGGCGGTTCCATCTCAAAATTCGGCGTACCTTGCCAACTTCTTTCACAATTTCCGAAGTGCCCTGTGTTGTTATTTTGTGTCTGTTCCGTATTTCTATGTCCCTCTTCCCATACTGGAGCGCGAGTGTCCTCTGAAATACGTAATTCTTGTACTACTTGGGCCAACTGATCTTGCACTTCCCGGATTTCTCTTTTGTACTGTGTATTGATTTGATTTTGATTTTGTTTGAATTTTCTAATTTGTTCATACTCTTCAGTGTCCGTGAAGGCTACAGGTGTTGTGTCATTCAGAACATCATCTACCTTTGTAGATAAGTTAGTGAACTGATCTGAAAGTTCGGCTACTTTATCCGATAGTGAAATCATTTCCTCTGTATGTTTTTCTGAACCAAGTTTCAGAGTGTCCATTTGTGTTGAAATCGTATCTACTGTGTCCTTTAAGTTTTCCTGAGGTTTTGCAAGTTGCATAACCGTATCGGTAGATGCAACTGAGTCAAATTTTGCTTGCAAGGTCTCATGATTTTCATGAACAATAATTTGCAGTTCTTTTATGGCTGCTTCGTGATTCTGTAATGCATTTTCATGCCGCGAGAAAATAGGTTGAAAATGCTCACAAATTTGTGTTTTTACGTCGTTACAGACTTTTTGACATTTCGATTCGATTTTATGCAACTCAGTAGTTAAATCTTCACGTGTTTGTTCAAGTGTGGTGTCTAACTTTTGAAGATTTTGTTCCATTGTGTCTAACTGTTGCTGTGTTTGTCTCTGGTGTTGTTCCATTGTGTCTAACTTTTTAAGATTCTGCTGTGTTTGTCTCTGATTTTGTTCCATTGTGTGTAACTGTTGCTGTGTTTGTTTCTGATTTTGTTCAAGCGTTGTGTCTAACTTTTGTAGCCTTTGTCTCATTTGTTGCATTAACTGTAATAACAATGCACTGGTGTCTGAAACATGTTCCTCAGTGCTTTTCGGCAGTGAATTTGCACCGGCAACATTCACATTTTGACAAGCGGAAAACGTGTCTTGACTCATTTGAGAAAACGGTGAGGACGCAAAACCTGAATCTACAGTGTTTGCAAAATTGTGTCCTATCATTTCGGATTCCTGAGGCGAGCTGTTGCTGACCGATCGATCGATAATGCTTCCCTCTTCACTAATTGTTTCACTGTCCACGCCATTGTTTGCCGCCCGCTCCATTTCCCTATGCACAATTATCAAATTACTACTTTGAACATCAGTTAATTCATTACTCGGTGGCGCTAACACACTGCTTTCATTTTCACTGTCATTTCTCAGTTTACTTTGGAGCCTAGTATTACGTTTTTCACACGCCATTATTGTCACAGTATTTCACACGACAACACAGAAAGACACAATTTGAAGAGCAAAAATAAGAGAACACATTAACATAACACTGAAAATAATATCTAGTTAATTACAGCTGCGAAATACTTGGTGCAAATCTATATGCATGCCACAACTGTTTTACTGTACAACAATGAAAGGCTACAACTACAAAGGAGATTCTCTCTACAATTACGCGCTAGCAATAAACAAAAGCTACACTAAATACACAAACTACAAGAAAAATCAGAAGATTCCAGGTTCGAATCCTGGCAGGGTCGCCATATGAAACTTCCCCTTTGAACAATTCTACAGGACTGTGCTTAACCTGACACACAATATTTTTAGCGCAACGCAATCTGACTTTCAAAATTCCCTACTAAAGAATGGCCCTGACAAACATTAAACTATACCTTTCACAAATCACTTACCTCACAAAAATCTTCGCTGCTCAAGCTACTGCAGTACAGCGAGCGCCACTACTGCCAGCTAAATAGAAGATTCAAACTACTGAAGGCACTAACTACTGATAGGGATAGTTAGCAAATGAAAGATATTAATAGAGAGCAAACAATGTATTTACCTTAATATCATCACAAGTCATAATATATATATCAGTTCATGACAAATTAGAAACCTCCGCCATCTCTCTCCCCACATCCACCACTGCTGGCGGCTCACCTCCAACTGCGCAACGCTACGCGCTGTTCACAGCCAGCTGCCTAACACTACAATGGCGAGTATTACAACAATGCAAAGCAGACACAGACTGCCCACAGCACAGCCAGTGATTGTCATACAGAGGTGGCGTTACCAATAAGAAATCCTAAACAGCCTACTTACATAGAGAAAACATAAACAGCCTACTTACATAGAGAAAACATAAACAGCCTACTTACAGTATAAGCAAATACCATATTAGCTAGGGCTCCTTGTGCTTGTCAAACACATGGTACACAAAGTAGGCGTGTACCCCCCTGAGGATTAATGTAATTATACCCTCAGGTGTTACAGATTACAGCAATGGACTGAAATGTATCACGGAAAACCTTTGTATCATTTTACTTCAAATATCTTTAAAAATAAATGATTTAAGTACAAAATTAATCACTCAAATACGTGTATTGTAGCGCTAAACTGTGCGTCTTGTTGTAAGATAATCTCTGTGGAAGTGTTGTAGTTATCGTCCTCCGAAAGCTAAGTTCTGCGGAAGCCAATGTACTTACCTCATGATAAACAAAAGTGAATTGCTTTGCGTATAGATATCTTAATTATTACGCTTATTGTTGTGATGAAGAAAGTACTGTGCTGTAACGTATTGTTGTGCTACGGAAAAGGCTGTCTCCTTGTAGCTATACCACAAAAGTTACTACTAAAACATGTTTTACTTTCCAGAATAATTCAGAAAAACTGTGCAGATATAAAACAGATACACCGCAAAAGCAACATTGTAAATTGTCACTCATTAGTAATGTCATGATATAATCGTGTAGCTGTCACATAAACTAACCACTGTGTCATCTGGTGTCTCACAGAAAGTACTTTAAATCCAGAATGTATCTTCAAGTAAACCAAAATGTTGCATTAAAATCTCATTAGCAGTACCAGTATATGTCCTAAGTATGGAAGCCTGATAGTCGTTACGTAATCGTGCAACTAACAAGCAAGAATGTACAAATACAACACTGTGTCGTCTGTTCACTATAACAATGCATTCGTAATTTCTGTTTAAAAATGTTCCCTAGGTTCTAGACTGGATATTTAACTTCAAACATTGTTGCATGTTAACAGTTTCTTAAGTCTGACAAAGCATACTAGAAATGTGAAGTGAAAAGTTTTATGGCAAAGACAAAGTTAAAAAGCAGATTATCTTTCAATAAACGGTTTTACATGTGAAATGTGGTGTAAACCTTTACTCTTCCTAGTATGCAGAGTTTCAACTTCAACGCAATTATCATGTTGTATACGTCGGTAAAGAATACTGGAATTTTTCTCAAGGTTAGCGTCTATGTTATTTTTCCCTGAGCCAGCCGGCACACACGGCTGCCTGCGGTGCGAGTCATTGTCTGTTCCTTTGTTGGCGCGCATCGTTATTGGGATTAGGAGACCTAACTTCTACAAATTCACCTTGATGAGAAGGCCCTGCCCTGTTTGAAGCTCGCCAGTTCTGATGGAATTCAGGTCTGTCATTTTGTCGGTAGTTTACATAGTTTCTTGTTTGTCGGTCATCTGTTGCGTCTGAGGTTATTTTGCTCCCTTGATAATAATTGTTTTGGTTTCCATATTGTCTGTTTCTATGGTTATCTCTGTCATATTCATAATTATGGAAGTGCGATCTTTCTCTGTAATTATTACTCTGCCGGTGGTTGTCATACAGGTGGTGTCTGTTTTGGTCACGATTTACGTTGTAAGAATAGCCTTGTCACGGCCAGTTATTATTTCTTTCATCACGGAATTGCGACGGATGTGACCTGTAATTGTTGTGTTCCTGTTTTCGCGTTCCGCGATTATCAGTGTCAATTTCTAATTCTTGTAAGAGTCCCTGAAAAGCTTCAATGTCGTCTTTGCAACGTCCTGCCAAAATAATATGTCGTAAATGTTCAGGCAATTTGATTAAGCAAATGCGGATGAGTTCTGTATGGGTTTGACAGGTACTGATTCTTGTGCAACATGTCTTCAAAATATTTCACAAGACTGGAAAATTCAGATTGTTCGAAATGTTTCATCATTATGATGCCATGTTTTACTCGGTCTTGTGTGGCTTGAGACCAATATGCTGAGAGGAAGGTATGGTAAAATTCTCCTTCACTGTGGCAATCATGAATGACCGATCGCATTCTTACAGCTGGTTCATTCTCTAAGTAGCCACACATAAATTCTAATCTGTGTTTTAATGACCAGTTGGGAGGAAAACAATGAGAGAATTGATGAAGCCACACTTGTGGATGAATGTCGTTACCGGAATTCTTGGATTTACATGTAGTAATGAAGAGCTTACAGTCAAAATGATCATGTCGGTCATTGTTACATCGTTTCGGCGGTTCCATCTCAAAATTCGGTGTACCTTGCCAATTTCTTTCATAATTTCCGAAGTGCCCTGTGTTATTATTTTGTGGCTGTTCCGTATTTCTATGTCCCTCTTCCCATATTGGAGCACGAATGTCCTCTGAAATACGTAATTCTTGTATTACCTGTGTCAGCTGATCTTGTACTTCCCGGATTTCTCTTTGGTGTTGCGTATTAATTTGATTCTGGTTTTGTTTGAATTTCCTAATTTGTTCGCACTCTTCTGTGTCATTAAAGACTACCGGTTTTGTGTCATTCAGATTATCATCTACCTTCGTAGATAAATTATTTAGCTGATCTGAAAGTTCAACTACTTTCTCTGATAATGAACTAATTTCCTCCAAGTGGCTTAGTGAACCAATTTTCAGAGTATCTACTGTGTCCTTTAAGTTTTCTTGAGTTTTTGCAAGTTGCATAACCGAATCGGTAGATGCAACTCAGTCAATTTTATCTTGCAAGGTCTCATGATTTTCATGAACAATAGTTTGCAGTTCTTTTATGGCTGCTTCGTGATTCTGTAATGCATTTTCATGCCGCGAAAAAATAGATTGAAAATGCTCACAAATCTGTGTTTTTATATCATTACAGACTTTTTGACATTTCGATTCAATGTTATGTAACTCAGTAGTTAAATCTTCACGTGTTTGTTCAAGTGTGGTGTCTAACTTTTGAAGCTTTTGCTGTGTTTGTCTCTGATTTTGTTCCATTGTGTCTAACTGTTGCTGTGTTTGTCTCTGATTTTGTTCCATTGTGTCTAACTTTTGAAGCTTTTGCTGTGTTTGTCTCTGATTTTGTTCCATTGTGTCTAACTTTTGAAGATTTTGTTCCACTGTGTCTAACTTTTGAAGATTTTGTTCCATTATGTCTAACTTTTGAAGCTTTTGTCCCATTTGTTGCATTAATTGTAATAACAATGCACTGGTGTCTGAAACATGTTCCTCAGTGCTATTCGGCAATGCATTTGAACCAGCAATATTCGCAGTTTGAAAAGCAGAAAATGTGTCTTGACTTATTTGAGAAAACGGTGAGGACGCAACACCTGAATCTACAGTATTTACAAGATTGTGTCCTGTCATTTCGGATTCCTGAGGCAAGCTGTTGCCGACCGATCGATCGATAATGCTTCCCTGTTCACTAATTGTTTCACTGTCTACACCATTGTTTGCAGCCCGCTCCATTTCCCTATGCACAATCACCAAATTACTACTTTGAACATTAGTTAATTCATTACTCGGTGGCGCCTACACACTGCTTTCGTCTTCACTGTCATTTCTCAGTTTACTTTGGAGCCTTGTATTACGTTTATCACACGCCATTATTGTCACAATATTTCACACAATAACACAGAAAAGCACAATTTGAAGAGCAAAAATAAGAGAACACATTAACGTAGCACTGAAAATAATATCTCGTTAATTGCAAGCGCAGCTGCGAAATACTTGCTGCAAATCTACATGCATGCCACAACTGTTTAACTGTACAACAATGAAAAACTACAACTACAAAGGAAATTCTCTCTATAATTACGCACTAGCAATAAACAAAAGCTACACTAATTACACAAACTACAAGAAAAAATCAGAAGATTCCAGTGAGGTATCCTCGGCTAAGGGTCGACATATGAAACGTCCCCTTTGAACAATTTATACATGACTGTACTTAAACTGACACACAATATTTTTTAGCGCAACGCAATCTGACTTTCAAAAATCCCTACAAAAGAATGGCCCTGTCTAACATTAACCTATACCTTTCACAAATCACTTACCTCACCAAAAATCTTCGTTACTCGAACTACTGCAATACAGTGAGCGCCACTACTGCCAGCTAAATAAAAGATTCAAACTACGGAAGGCACTAACTACCGATAGGAATAGTTAGCAAATGAACGATTTTGATAGAGAACAAACAATGTATTTACCTCAATAGTGTTCAAAAGTCGTAATGTATATAGCAGTTCATGACATCCAGTCTTACAAATTTCAAAACTCCGCCATCTCTCTCCCCACATCCACCACTGCTGGCAGCTCACCTCCAACTGCGCAACGCTACGCGCTGTTAACATCCAGCTGCCCAACACTACAATGGCAGGCAACAATGCAAACTAGCCACAGACTGCACACAGCACAGAGCGCTACGTGGCGTTACCAATAAGAAAACCTAAACAGCCTACTTACATCACTTGCGCCTGTCATCCGAGAACAATCGAGAACATGTGAACATTTTGTGACACCCCGCACCACTGGTCCGAGACCAGCGGCAGCCGGAGAAGCGAATCACCGTCCCATGCGTAGACTGCCATTAATACCACAACACACGGCTGCGTTTGAGTGTAGCCGTGACCGGGAGGCATGAACTGTTGATGAATTAAGTCGCATTTTGTTCTCTGGTGAATCGCTGTCCTACACTACGCAGGATGTTCGGTCGGCGACTTTGGCTGTGACCTGGGGTGTAATTTTTCCAGTTCTTTGGAGAGACACAGCCGTGTTACTCCTGGCGTCACGTTGTAGGGAGCCATTGGCTACGACTTCAGGTCACGGCTGGTGGTGACTGAGTGAATTCTGATAGCACAACGGTATATCACGGACATTCTGCGTCCTCAAGTGTTACCTCTCATGCTACTGTTTCAGTTTTAGTTATGTCATGTTCCATAGATAATTTTCCCGATTATTTTATCGATATGATGTGGAAAAAGTCAGATTACAAGATATATATACACGCAGGAATAGTGCTAATGTTAATATTATTGAAATTTTTAGTTCTACGCATGCAACTACATTTAGAGGTAGAATTTTGTTTACCATTTATGAAACAGAAACTCGTACGTGGAGTAGAAGGAGTTGTCCAAAATAAATGATTTTAAGCTAGATTTAAAACTTGACCTGCTACCTGACAGACACTTTATGTCGTTGGGCAAATTATCAAAGATTTTTGTTGCTGAATAATGTACTCCTTTTTGAGCAACTGACAGCTTCAATAACGGATAGGAAAGGTCATTTTTCCCTCTAGTGTTGTACGTATGCCGGCAGGAGTGGCCGTGCGGTTCTAGGCGCTACAGTCTGGAGCCCAGCGACCGCTACAGTCGCAGGTTCGAATCCTGCCTCGGGCATGGATGTGTGTGATGTCCTTAGGTTAGTTAGGTTTAATTAGTTCTAATTCTAGGCTACTGATGACCCCGGAAGTTAAGTCGCATAGTGCTCAGAACCATTTGAACCATTTTTGTTGTACGTATGAACATCACTATTCCTCGCGAATTGAGATGGATTATTTGTAACGAATTTCATTAGCGAATATATGTACTCTGATGGTGCAGTTAAATTATTCTCACTGCACTCTTTTTTGCAATCAATACTTCATATCTAAGTGGTGAGTTACCCCAGAAAACTATTCCATAAGACATTATTGAGAGGAAATATGCAAAGTACGTTAGGAGGCAGATCTGTTTTTTTACCAAGACTAGCGATTATACGAAGGGTGAAAGAAGCTGAACTTAGTTGTTTGAGAAGCTCAGTAATATGCTTCTTCCAGTTCAAGTTGTCATCAATGTGAACACCCAAAAGTTGGAGAAATCTACCTTGTTAACTGAGCCCTGTTCATATGCTACATCAATTGTCGGTATGACTCTATTCGGTGTACAGAACTGGATATAGTGAGTTTTTTCAAAATTAAGGGAGAGTCCATTTTCTGAGAATCACTTAATAATTCTTTGAAAGACGTCCTTAACGATAACTTCAGCCGCTTTTTCTGGAATGGGATTTATTATAACACTCAGTCACCTGCAAAAAGTGCTAGTTCCTCGAGCTGAACGTTAAGTGGGTGGTCATCCACATGAATAAGGAACAGCAGAGGACCTAAAATTGAACCCTGCGGGACTCCCTTTGTGATAACTCCCCATTCACTATAATTTACCACCCACATAACATTATTTTGCGCTACTCAGCACAACGTTTTGCTTTCTGTTCATTAAGTATGATTCAAACCAGCTGTGTGTATAACCTTTACTTCCATAAAACCTGAGTTTTTCTAAGACCCAATCTATCTCCAGATACTGCAGTCCCATTTTTGACATACAAATGCTCCTGTATACATGGCATGTGTCCTTATGAGCTGTCAGAGTGATGTTCGGGTATTCCCGTGACCAGCAAGATCCCCAGTTATGTTCCCGATAGAACACACGTGGAACCAGCTAGAGGGACAAGTCCGTCCCAGTGTCGGTATTCAGGTTATCAAGGACCAGTTACAAGACTTGTGGGCCAGCTAGACTCAAGAGAGAATACAACGGCTTTACGACACGCTTCCCAACCGAATAAGTGCATGCCTCCTGGTCGGCCGGGGTGCAACGTCATACTGGTAAGCTGATATATACATAGGGTGGAACCCCTCCTCCACGCCCACACTGGCATGATGACCAACACAAAAGGTCTGCTGCCATCTCTGCATAGTGGTTAGTTTACACTCGAGGTCTTTGCAGGATGTGGATACTGCGATGTTTGCGTACATCCGGTTATGATTATCCATTAATACGTGCTCACCAGGAGATAGATTGGGTCGAAAGTTGAACGAAGTGTAGAGGTTTGAAGGGCAGAGGGAAAAAAGTTCCAAGGCAAAAGCCAAGGGAAAAAAAAACCTCTGCGATAGTCGTCTAGGGTTGTGAGAGCAGTAACGGAATGAAACTTCCTGGCAGATTAAAACTGTGTACCGGATCCAGACTCGAACTCGGGACCTTTGCCTTTCGCGGGCAAGTGCTCTACCATCTGAGCTACCCAAGCACGACTCACGGCCCGTCCTCACAGTTTTACTTCCGCCAGTACCTCGTCTCCTACCTTCCAAACTTTACAGAAGCTCTCTCGTGTGAACCTGGTACTGGCAGAAGTAAAGCTGTGAGGACGGGGCGTGAGTCGTGCTTGGGTAGCTCAGTTAGTAGAGCACTTGCCCGCGAAAGGCAAAGGTCCCGAGTTCGACTCTCGGTCCGGCACACAGTTTTAATCTGCCAGGAAGTTTCATATTAGCGCACACTCCGCTGCAGAGTGAAAATCTCATTCCAGGAACGGAATGCTTGCTATCTGCGACATATCATTTAAGCGTCAGGTAAGTTAGTGGTGGGTGTCGTGCAAGCGGATACCTTTGACGTTGCGAGACTTTGTCACTCGGCGGCTGCAGCTGGGTACCGGCGTCGTCTTCTTGGCCAGCCCCAGCATACCTGCAACTGTTGTAGTGTTAATCATCGGTTAGTGTCCGGTAGTTCATATACCGGATGTGCAGTGTAGGGTAGTAATGGCTGTTTGTTTGTGTGTTAATCTGAGAGCTTCTAGTCTTCCCTGTGTTGGTCGGCTGTGACAGCAGGTGGCATATCCAGTCAGTATTGCTGATGTGCAGAGTCTCACTGATGTTGTCGCTCGTGTGTGTTTGTCTTAGCTCACCATAGGTGGTTATGCCTTAGTTAGCAGTGTCTTCGGTCGCCTATGCTTCCACCTATAGTTGTGATCATAATTCCCCAGAGAAAGGATCAAAGGACTGTTCGAGTGTCTCGAGGGCCTGTATAGTCGTGTGGTAAGTTTTTTTGAATACTTCCTTGAGGGTTTCAAGAAGGTATTCATTATGAAGATGTGCGGTGCGAGTGTAGCTTGGAGCGTTACTAATGATAGGTAGTACTTTGTTCTGTATGACCTGCAAGCGGCGCAGGCGTGTAGGAGCTGCATATCCCCAGTCAGGAGATGCGTACGTCGTCAGAGGTCTCATCACTGTCATGTATATGAACTTCGATCCCTCCTGCTCAGTGTACTTGTATTGCGTAGAGCTGTTTGAGCCTCATGTACGCACTGTTCCCATTATTTCCACAATTATTGAACTATATGAAAAAAAACGTCAATTAGTTACAAGCTACGGCGTGCATACATTTTGTTCAACATCTAAACGTCACTACAGATGTTCGAATGCAGATTATGACATGTTCGATATGCCTGCCATCATTGCCGACGATGTGGTGCAGACGAATAGCGAAATTCTGCATGACCCTCTGAAGTGTCAGAACATCGATGCTATCGATGACCTCCTCAATCGCTGTTTTCAGCTCAGCTATGATTGTGGGGTTATTGCTGTACACCTTGCCTTTAATATAGCCCACAACAAGGAGTAGCATGTGTTCAGATCCGGAGAATATGGCGTCTTATCGAGGTCCATGCCAGTGGCCTCTGCGTGCCCCAGAGCCAGAATGCGGTCCCCAGAGTGTTCCTCCAGGACATCAAACACTCTCCGGCTTCGATGGGATTGAGCTCCGTCTTGCATGAACCACATCTTGTCAAAATCAGGCTCACTTTTCATAATGGGGATGAAATGAACTACCAAAGCCTTCACGTACCGTTTGGTAGTCACCTTGTCATTAAGGAGTATCGCACCTATTATTCTGCGACTGGAGATTGCACACCACACAGTCATCCGTTGAGGGTGAAGAGACTTCTCGATCTCAGTTTCCAAATGAACCAGTTTTGCGTACTGACGAACCCATCCAAATGAAAGTCGGCTCCGTCGCTAAACCAACCCATGCATACGCATACTAATTCCCATCATGTCCCACGGCCAATCGTGCAGTTTGAACATCCTAACTCTAACCGTTAATAAACTACGATGATTTTATTTCATATAGTTCAATAACTGTCACACGGTATGTGGTCCCCTCATGTAAGTTTCCGGTCCGGCCATACACCGAGGTATCTAACTTTCTGTCGGAAACGTATTGGGCTTGAAGTGTTTGTTAGCTTCGTATGTGTTGTTTGCGCAGTAGTTTTGGTCTGCGTGTGAACAGAACTGCTTCGTACTTGTCGACGTTTACTTTAATACGCCATCGTTCGAACCAAGGCTTGGCAGTTCTGAGTGCTGCCTGTAATCGTGATTTTATGCTCGACGGTCTCCAATCTTGCCCAAGGATGGCTGTGTCGTCCGCTAAGATGGCTCACGTCGTGTTTTATGTTGTTGGGAGATCATTTTTAATGTAGAGGTTGAACAAGATGCGCCCCACTCTGCTTTCATGGGGTATTCCAGCTCGAATATCCTGTCGTGTCGATTGTATGCTTTGCACGTCAGTGTTGAAATATCCGTTGGTGAGATATGAGTGTATGAGACGTAGGAGCTCGTCGGGGAAACCAGCATCGTTTAGTTTTCGTATGAGACCGTTTCTCCGGGGATGGACGAAAAATTTTTCGATGTCGAGGAACGCAGTCCCCACGGCTTTGATCGTGTTGTAGCGGAGGAGTTGTGTTGTTGAGGGGTGATTCCTACAGCCAAATTGCTCCAGTTTTAAGGTGTCGTTGGCGATGTAGTGCCTGGTGATGCGTTTTAGAATTACTTTCTCGACAATCTTGCTGAGGAGCACAGTAGACTGATGGATCAGTAATTTCGTGGGAGGGAGTCGTCTTTTCCAGGCTTCCTGAACATCAGGAACTTAGTCGACTTCCAAAAGTCAGGGAAATGTTGATGCTGTAAGATGGCATTCATTATGCGTGCAAGGTGTTCTACGGCCCTGTACGTAAACTCCTGGAAACACGGTTTTGAATGCTATCGGGATCAGGGGCTTTCCTAGAATTGGTATAGCTGATAGCCCATGTGATTTCATTTGTGCTAGTACGTCTGATTTTGTTGCGCGTGTAAACTCCTGGTCCGTTTCAGCGTGAGTACTGGGTCTGAAGAAACAATATCCGGCATGAAAGACGCTGCAAGTACTCTGGTCATAAGCTTGCCTTCTCCTCCGCTGAGTATGCAGGGCGTCTGGGCCTCGTAGAGTAGGAACGTTATGTTTCTCCCTAGTGAAGTATCTGGCTTTCTTCCACATGCCCGGACGTATGGCATCTAGCCCTGCGAGTTTCTGCCCTCACTGTTCGTTTCTAAATGTTTGTATTTTCTTCCGTATTAGTCCCTGGACTCTGTTGACGCGCAGTTTATAGAAAGGACGACTGGTACGCTGCCAGTATTTCCAGAGGCGGTTCCTCATTGAGATTTCCTGGGCTGGGCTACCGAAGTGTTGTTGTTGTGTTACATGTGGGATGGGGTCAGACATTGCGTCTTAGACAGCAGTAGTGAGAACCCCCACTGCCCCATCAATTTGTTGCGTGTTGTTAATTTCTGGAGCGTCCGGAATACGACTATCACGCGACCCTTGTACAGAGTCCAAGGATCAGTATCCTATGTGGTTCCGTGTCCTGCAAGTTTCTTATGTGTGAAGTATTACAGGCATGTGGTCGGAGTCAAGATCGTTTTCAACCGTAACGTTGAGTGTGCATGTGATGCCCTTGATGAAGGCTACATACGTCTAACACGTCTGGCCTGAGTCGGGGCTGTGCGGACACGTACGTGGGGATGTCCGGCTCTAGTATAATGTAGTTTCGGTCTAGTTTCTTGCCGTTGGAGATACGATTTCATGAATTCCACTCGGGATGTTTTGCATATAAATCTCTGTTCTTAGAAGAGTTGGAAAACGATCCTAGTTCCTTCTATTTTTGTCTAGACATTTTAATCACTGAAATAATATCACACAGCTTCTCAATCAGAGAGTATAGTGTCGTTTCCTCCTCCCTTTCAGCGCGTTTCGCTTTCTTGGTTAGGTGGTGTGTTTACTACCGTTTACTTAGATTTCTAACACTTGAACAACTCAAATTGCGGAATACTTTTATACAGATTTAGACAACTACGAAGGATCTTTGATTTCCCATTTGCGCCGCGTGAAGTTCTGGATGTCACAGTATGATAAGCAGTAAAACGTTTTTATAAGTAACTGAACTTACCGTTGTCCTTGATAGAACATCAGTGCAACAAAGAAAATTCTTCACTAACGTAATGTAAAAGTGAGGAAAATGTTTCCTTTTTGATACGAGAATTTTTAACTGACTGTTGAGCTATAGCCATTGCTGCGCAAGCTGTTTCTTCAAAACAAACAATTTTTTATGCACTGAAACAGTCGTTTTGTTCTACGTCTCTTTATCTCTTCTATATTCAGAAGCGATTCTTTTGTGGCTAATATTTTTTAAAGCAAAACAATTTTTCTTAATGTATAATAGAAGTTTCTTCCAATTTTAATTATGAAACAATCTTAATTATGAAACTCGTTTATTTTAGGAAACTAGTTCACTAATAATTGTTCCTTTTTGGGAATAGTTTATTTTTACTCGTTCATCGTCCATTTTTTTATCTGATTGTGCATGCTACATGGATTTCAGTTAAACTTCCAGGAAAAATATCATGTATGCACGAGTATTACTTATGCACGATAATTTCGTTGATTATCTTGTGTAGACAGGTTGTTTAGTGGATTCCCTGAGCCGAATGCCCTCTCTGAAACAATTACATTAGTTGGCTGACGTAAAGAGCCAGTGATCGCAAGACAAGTAGAGAGAGACTAGACTGGACGGAAGTACGAATTGCGAAACCTCTTTATGACACAGGGCAGACCACCTCAGTCCTCACTCACTTCCGAGGCAATCATAGTAAGTACAATGTCTTCGTTTTCAGTTGATCAAAATAAAATAATATATACTTACATGGGAGTTACTATCATGAAATAAGTAGAAGTAGACTGTCATCTGTCAGTCCAACATTATAGTTTTCTTTTGCAATGCACGCGTGTGTAAATTAACTACACATGAAAGTGTCATACTATCTGTGTAGTAAGATTTCTTTGGAAAAATCAAGAATTATAGCACAGCTTTTTGCAAAACTTGCAGCTAGGAGAGTTGGAAATGAGCGTGCAGCTGCAATATTCGTTACATACTTCTGTGCGATGTATTGTGGACTTCTAGATGCTGACAAATTAATCGGGCTGGACTTCGTTGAAAAGCAGCTGCTACTGTCGCAGTGCTTTATGGGGTGCGAACCGTTCGTGGTCTACCAGCTGGCGACTTATTTGCTGCTCTGAACTGCTGAACCCATTTCGTAATCAACTTCTGGGACGGAATTTGATGATAACGGCCCATGTAAAAATTTTGCAAAAACAAACGCTGCCTTCGTAAGATACTGTCACCACATTTGAAAAACGTTTTCACTTGCAAACGCACAATGATTGATTGATCAACGGCTCATGCAGACTGGTAATTAAGCGTGCCATGCTCCCCATTAAAGAGAACGGGGCAGCCACCTTTCTGTGCTTGTGTGTTTCGCACCTTCAGTGTTTTTGTTGCGACACACGTAGGTCCTATGGCTCTTTCTTTTTTTTACACCGTCTTCCTAAATTAAAATCCGAACTGTTTTTGACATTTATTGTGGGGAATGCTAGATTGGCGTTTATCTCACGTATTGGTGAGACAGTTTAGCACGTTCTGAGAACAATAGAGTCTAATATTACTAGTTGATGTGGTTTGTTGTTATTAGTGTGAACCAAGCTATTATGCCCAAATGAAAATTCACCTTTTCTTTCAACATAAAGGAAAAGTATCCTTTCCTCAAAGACACAAACCTTGGATATGATGTTCACTGTAAAATTTGCAATGCCACATTTTTCATTGCACAGGGTAAGAACGGTTCAGCATGGCAAATCACGATAAAACAGACGGACATAAACTGGCTTTTCTCGCTACTGTTGCAGCATTGTTTCTATGACTCATGCGTTTAAAAGTATACAACATTCTCAACATAAACATGCTTTATTAAAGGGGTATCATTATATTCAGGATCACAGAGATTTTATATTAATTATAATAACAAAATATATAACATTATCACTTAAGGCTGCTTGATACTTCACCGTAATCGCCATAAGACATTTCGTTGAAGTACGCCCATCGAAGAAAGTTTTGCATCACCTCGCATCCGAAAATTCCGTAACTTGTACAGAAAATTCGAATAGAGATCAACATAAACATCATTTCCACCCTTTTCATTGCTCATGAAAACCACACATTGCATGTTGTACCATCATACAGCGAGACCTTCACAGGTGGTGGTCCAGATTGCTGTACAAACCGGTACCTCTAACACCCAGTAACACGTCCTTTTGCATTGATACATGCCTGTATTCGTCGTGGCATACTATCCACAAGTTCATCAAGGCACTGTTGGTCCAGATTGTCCTACTCCTCAACAGCGATTTGGCGTAGACCCCTCAGAGTGGTTGGTGGGTCAAGTCGTAAGTAAACAGCCCTTTTCTATCTATCCAGGCATTTTCGATAGGTTTCATATCTGGATAACATGCTGGCCACTCTAGTCGCGCCATGTCATTATCCTGAAGGAAGTCATCTGCAAGATGTGTACGATGGGGGACCGAATTGTCGTCCATGAAGACGAATGTCTCTCCGATATGCTGCCTATATGGTTGCACTATCGGACGGAGGAAGGCATTCACGTACCGTACAGACGTTACGTGCTGACCATTTCTTCTTCTTTTTTATTTTGTTTGATATAATTCGTTGCGTTTGGTCTGGGCTGACATCGCAAGACATCGTTCAAGTTGATCATTGATTCTTTGACTAGGTTTTTTTATTTTATTATTATTACAGAAAGCACAAAGCCCTGTGACCGAACACACTGAACCACTGTGCCGGCATCACTCAGCTATAGGGGGAAAAATGGGTAAACAGTAAAAGTGAAATCTGTGAAATTCCAGGAAATGGAGAGGCTACATCAGCTGTAACTAAGGGAGCTTTTGCATAACATATCGTGCGTTATAATCATAGTTAAAGTTCCATGGATTGCACAACAAATATAATTAAAAAACCCTATTATGTCAAGTTTAGTTGCAAATGAACCAAAGATAAAACCATTGTTAACAATGTATTCACTCCTTGGTGTAAAAAATTTATTAAACGAGATGTCTGTAAGTTTATCCATTGATACTAGTAATCACAGATCAACCAAATTTCTTCAGCTATTTGTTAAATATTTCAGTCCTGAAAGTGGGATGTATAAAAAATAATGGAATCCAGTTCTACTGAAAGTGAAAGCTTTAAAATAATGTCTGATAATTATTTAAATAAAAAACTTTGTAATATAACACAGTTTCAGAAAGGAATAAAAAGTAAAAAATAATTCCTCTTATCCTCATACAGATTACTAGCCCCAAACAAATAGTCCTAAAAAATTGTACTTGTGAATTTTTGATAGCTGTGACAATCTTTATGAAATTTAAAATGAAAAACATGGGGTGCCTGTGGTAAGTAACTGACACATGAGTAGGTCACCTAAGGCAATAGCAATTTTATTTAACTGCAAATGGTGTGAACTGTTGAGTGATATTTCAGTAACGCTGACTCCCTACACTCCCTACCATCATCTGCTGCATGCCCCACCACGTTTGCTGTTACAAGTATTGTTATAATATGGAAAAAATTGAAGCACAAATTTTCAGGACTATATGTATGGTGTTATGAGTCTGTATGGGGTTGGGAGAGTTTTGTTTTATTCTTTTCAGTCCAATTTAAAAACTTGATGTATTAAAAATTCATTTTCATTGATGTATTTATGTTCTGATTTTTAGTCCTGTGTGTACGAAATTTTTCAGTAGCTTTCAAACGTTTTGATGAGACTACAATAGAGACATGTGGTAAATTTCATGATTATTTCACTTTTTCTTCAGCTGAGACAGCCGGTATATTGCTTTCTCCAACGCATATCTCTCGAAAAGCCCGTGAATGTTAAAATTAGAGAGATCTACGCTCACACGTAGACTTAACAGTAATCGTTCTTACCGCGAAATATTCGAGACTGGAGCAAGAAAATGGGGAAATAATAATGGTATACAAAATACCCTCCACCGTACAAGAAAGCAAGTTAATACGTATCTGTCATCCATTTCTGAGCTATCTCAAAAAATTCAAGTGTCCAGCTCATCGAGAAATTAATTTAAAATTAACTCAAAAATTTGTGTTGAACAGAGAGCCTGCCGGTGTGGCCTTGCGGTTCTAGGCGCTACAGTCTGGAACCGCATGGCCGTTACGGTCGCAGGTTCGAATCCTGTCTCGGGCACGGATGTGTGTGATGTCCTTAGATTAGTTAGGTTTAAGTAGCACTAAGTTCTAGGGGACTGATGACCACAGATGTCAAGTCCCATAGTGCTCTGAGCCATTTGAACCATTTGAACAGAGACAAAAAAAAGTATCTTGCGCCCACTCCAGTCAAGGGAGCGCGTTAATCTTGCGCGACATCCACTTCTCCGTCATGTTGAAAGTTTCACGTCTCTAGTTCATTGGGAAGTTAATTTGAAATCAACTGCAAACTTCGTACCGAACAGGCTGACAGACAGAAAAACAAAGTACCCTCCTCCACAAACCAGCATGAGAGCGAGTTAATACTGCATTATTATCTAGTTAAGAGCTGTTTGGAAAGCTTCAAGTCTCTAGATCATGGGAAAGTTACCTTAAAATCTATTGCAAAATTTGTACCGAACAGACAGACAAGAATGCGAGTTAATAAAAACGTATTAAAAATATGATGTCGGTTCTGTATGATCACTGCCTAGAATCAAAGTCTGTGTGTTTATCTACCGCCAATACAAACATTATGTTTGATGAAGTAAACAGAATTGGTAGAGAAAATGTTTACGCTAAATTACAAGCAATTTTGGTAGGAATTATGTTATAGGTGTGTGTTGCATTGCACCTTTCGTCCCCAGAAGTGTCGAAACAGACGTTGGGAAGATTCCCGTTGATATAGAGGATATCATTTGTAAAATTTATAAGGATTTTCATATTTATACTGTATTGATGGAAAGACTCAAAGAGTTATGTGATTAAGTGAATGTCAGTTGCCATCAGTTGGTGGATTACGGCAGTACAACATGGTTGGCGTTGTTTCCTGCTCTTGAAATAATTTTGAATGTAGTCGTGCACTAAATCACTTTACCTCTCTGAATCAGGTTCTCTTTTATCTTTGAAAACAGTTTTCAACAAAGAGGAACCTGATTTATGGTTGTGATTTGCTCATAGTCAGATAAATGTTTTTGAAAGAAGCACTCGAGAAACCAAAAAGCAGAATGCCGGCCTTGCAGGGTCAATATCTTATGGTTTACTCATAACAAAGACACACTAAAAATTGGCCGTGTGCAACTAAAAGTTTCTCACTCAGAATACCGTGAAAAATAATTTTGTATATAAGTGGTTCATCCAGCCTAGACATCAACAATCTCAACAAGTTTTGCTTGTTATCGATATCGATACCGGCAAGATATTGTTCCCGGGAATTCCAAGACCGTATCACTATCTCTACAGTAGCTCCTCAGACTAGTTGAGACATACAAAAAAGGGAGTAGGGGACTTCGGATTATATATTTAGAGAGATAATCCATATAAACAAAAATCAGTTGCCGCATGTATTAAAGATCATCACTTGGGAATGGCTCGAGTGATTTGGCTGATTTTTTTTTTTATGTTCGTAAATTTCAGCACAACGTTTGCATGAAAAAAAAAACATTTTGCAAAGTCCACCGGAAAAGTCGGAAATCTCGATAGTAGTTTTTGTATGAAAATCTCAATAAAAGAAATGCGACGGTCAGTTTGAGAGTTCTGCTGTCACATACGTTCATAACATTAAAAAAATTTGACGTTCACTTCGACAGTTCTGCTGACGCGTTTCCGAAACAACAATAAATTCCCCATTGAATATGGACTTTTGCGAAAAATAAAACAAGATCGGCTCGGTAATAATCATGTTACGCAATCTGAACCAACCGAAACTACGGAGTGGAACAAGGCTCTCTGTTAAGAAGACGACGAACAACGTGATTGAAGCAACGATAAACATGGGCAATTGTAAAGGCGAGGATGTTCTGATTCCAATAATACCACTGTTTCAAACTGACTTGCCATTTCAATTTAAGCTTATCCAGTTCCCGTTTCGCCTTGCATTCGCAATGACAATTAACAAATCGCAAGGCCAGTCGTTGGGAAAGTGTAGAACAGTTGTACGTGGCGTGCTCGAGAGTCGGTAAACTATGGATGCCATTCTTTTCCTGTCCGCACGGAAAGGCAAAAATATCGTTATCACTAACCATTACGACATCCACATTAACAGTACTAATATATCATTATGAAAGCAACGAAATCCGATTTCATTCATTTGAATAAATTCATGAGCTTACTGAAGTTGTTCATGCAAATAAATCTTTTCTCGTGCAACTGTCTTACTAACAGGGACAACACACAGTCCACACAGCTAGAGGTAGAGACATATTACACACATCAGAAATAGTTTTGCATCACCTCTGCTACGAGAGTTCTGGAACCCGTACAGAAAACTGGAATAGAGATCAACATAAACCTCATTTCCGCCCTTTTTATTGCTCATGAAAACCAGTCATTGCGTGTTGTACCACCATACAGCGAGACCTTCAGAGGTGGTGGTCCAGACTGCTGTACACATCGGTACCTCTAATACCCAGTAGCACCTCCTCTTGCGTTGATGCATGCCTGTATCCGTCGTGGCATACTATCCACAAGTTCATCAAGGCAATGTTGGTCCAGATTGTCCCACTCCTCAACGGCGATTCGGCGTAGATCCCTCAAAGTAGTTGGTGGGTCACGTCGTCCATAAACAGCCCTTTTCAATCTGTCCTAGGCATGTTCGATAGGGTTCATGTCTGTGGAACATGCTAGCCACTCTAGTCGAGCGATGTCGTTATCCTGAAGGAAGTCATTCACAAGATGCGCACGATGGAGGTCCGAATTGTCGGCCATGAAGACGAATGCCTCGCCAATATGCTGCCGATATGGTTGTACTATCGGTCGGAGGATGGCATTCACGTATCGTACAGCCGTTACGGCGTCTTCCATGACCACCAGCGGCGTACGTCGGCCCCATTTAATGCTAGCCCAAAACAGTAGGGAACCTCCACCTCGCTGCACTCGCTGGACAGTATGTCTAAGGCGTTCAGCGTTACTGGGTTGCCTCCGACGATTGTCTGGTTGAAGGGATATGCAACACTCATCGGTGAAGAGCGTGTGATGCCAATCCTGAGCGGTCCATTCGGCATGTTGTTGGTCCCGTCTATACCGCGCTGCATGGTGTCGTGGCTGCAAAGATGGATCTCGCCATCGACGGTGGGAGTGAAGTTGCGCATCTTGCAGCCTTTGAGTTTGAGTCGTAAGACGACGTCCTGTGGCTGCACGAAAAGCATTATTCAAGATGGTGGCGTTGCTGTCAGGGGTCCTCCGAGCCATAATCCACTGCAGCGGTAGCCCTTGGGCAGCCTGAGCGAGGCGTGTCATCGACAGTTCCTGTCTCTCTGCATTTCCTCCATTTCCGAACAAAATTGCTTGGGGTTCACTCCGAGACGTATGGACACTTCCCTTGTTGAGAGCCCTTCCTGGCACGAAGTAACAATGCGGACGCGATCGAACCTCGGTATTGACCGTCTAGGCATGGTTGAACCACAGACAACGTGAGCCGTGTACCACATTCCTGGTTGAATGACTGGTACTGATCGGCTGTCGAACCCCCTCCGTCTAATAGGCGCTGCTTATGCATGGTTGTTTACTTCTCTGGGCGGGTTTAGTAACATCGTTGAACAGTCAATACAATATCCACAGTAAGCGTCTATCTTCAGAAGTCCTGAGAACCAGGGTGGTGCAAAACTTCTTTAATGTGTGCATATTATAAACACTCTGTGTTATGCCGGGCGCGAGGAAGAACATGCTAATCTGTGCTGTCCAAATGTGCGGTTTTGTTTTCCTTTTCGCAGTAATTTTTAACAGAGAACAGGAAATCTGTGTTTATGGCTAACCTTACAATTTACCTGTTTCTAAACGAAAATCACGCAAAATACTGCCATTAAAGGTACTGCCCTCACAGATCAGCATCGGGAATGATTTCTCTCATACCCTGTTTACTAATGATTCCTACCAATTTACCCATTCATTTTGACCTCTACTCCTAATCAAGGCTCATTTTGCAGTATCAATAAATAAGGTCAGAGAGAAAGGAGAGGGGGAAATGGACAGATAAGGGGGGGGGGGGAGGAAATGGATATAAAGAAAGGGTAGGAGGATATGTACAGAGAGATAAGGGAGGAGTACATCGATAGAGTGTGAGATAGGAGTTATACAAGGACTGGGGGAGAGAAGGTGATGGACAGAGATAGGGGTAGAAGAACGGGGATAGAGAGAGGGGGGAGACGGAGACTGGTACGTATATCCAATTCCCACACATGTTTAGCAACTGCAAATCACTGCCGCGTTGGCTACTGTTTAATAAAACATTTTTAATTGCTTACTAAAACATGACTACAACTTCAGTTTCATGTTTGCATGCAGTAGTGTTACTCTACTATACTTTTGACGTATGATGAACGCACTCTACGCTCAAATGACAAAAGAAATTTTTTTTTTCGTGGTATAGTCACAGTTTAACAAGTTTCAGGTTTTTCACTTTACTTGTACTGTGAAACCTTTCTTCTTGCCGAATTTCATGATACTAGAATAATGGGAATTGCCCTATCTGTTTTGACCAGCGAGTACGAGTCAGTCATCGTGATATGAATGGCAGATCCTTCAGATTGCATTGGCTTAGAAGCTTAAATCCTTTACGCCGCCAATGAACCGTAGACTTCTGTATATGACATAAATCTGTACTAGATACGCCAAAGTGTTCCAGCGGAAAAGGGGTCTTAAAAGACAGACGGATAAAAAATGACAAAAAATGTTTTCTCGTATGATATAATTATAAAGTAACAACATTCATATTTTTATCTTTACGTATACTGTGAAAACCTGCTTCTTGGCAAATTTAATAATTCTAGATTAACAGGGATCACCCTATAGGTTTTGATGAGTAAGTTTTCGAGTATCAAAATATGTCACATAACTGTCCGTATCTTTTGACTACGTGGACTTAGAAACGTACAATTTTTACGTCGCCAAGTGGGCATATGTGACATCAATTTGAACTTGACAGGCCAAACTGTTACAGAGAGAAAGGCTCTTAACTGACGGATAGACGAACAGACAGACGGATAAAAAATGAAAAAAAAAATTCGTATTATATAATCATAAATTAACACATTTAGGATTTTTTCCCTTTAATTGTACTGTGAAACCTTGCTTCTCACCAGATTTCAAGATTCTAAGTCAACAAGAAATGCCCTCTAGGTTTTGGGGAGTGAGTTTTCGAGTATCGAAATGTATCACATAAATGGTCGTATCTTTTGACAGTAGCGACTTAAAATTTTTCCATCTCCAGGGAACTACAGACCTTAACATGTGACATATATCTGAACTTGATACGTTGACCCGTTCCTGAGAAAAAGGGTTCTTAATTGTCTGACAGGCACGCAGACAGACGGACGGATAACAAAACCTATAAGGGTCCCGTTATTGTAAACCGAGGCACGGAACCCTAAAAACCAGAAACAGAATTTTTTTGGAGTTTTATGATTAAATCTATACTGAAGGAATTGTACGACGTTGGTAAGGCTGCTCACATTACGTTTTATTGCTATGTTCATCATTCTACAAATGTAGCATTTGAGTACTTGGTTTCTTGGAGAAAGCTGTTTCCACATTATAATTCGCTTTGTTGGCCCAATTTGAAAAAGGAGCTGCAACGGAGTGATATAGGATTAAGTATACCACTGATTCAGAAAGCTAGCAATGTAGAAACTGATAGTGCAGAATTCTTTGGTGGATTTTATACTGTCCAAACAACTGTAGTTGAAAAGTTAAGTTACAGGAACGATCCGAATGAAGTCGTGCTAATAAGTGGGCTGGAATATTTAAAAAGTTAAAGGTAAAGTGCATAACAGTAATGAAAAATGCATAAAAGTAAGGTAAAATGCTTAAAAGTAAAAGTCATACCCAAAATTGTAAGAGCTGCTCTGTGCATTCTAGTGTCGGATGTAGAAATTAAGCTTGAATCTTTAATGGTTACGTGAGAAAACATACGTGAGAAAACACACGGTTTGGATAGTGCAATTGCCAATGCGACTCTTCTCAAATATAATCAAAAAAGTTGATGTGCTGACTTGTAGAACACATCGTTACTCAATAAACAGTTGTGTGAGCAACTAACTCAGCTGAGAAATACAAAACAAATTCTAGTAATATGAAGGATTTGTTACTGCACTTCACTTAAGGGTAGTCGTAAACACTGTTCCTATGCAAAGTGCATATAGTCAGTATCATCTTTCCGCCGCCATGCTATTCTGTTTACACAGCATATCAGAAATTATTGATCTGTTGATAGCAGCCGTTTTAGGTGTCCCATATTTTCGTGGTAAAAGGTGGTAGGCTTATGGTAATGCTTTGAAACGCATTAAGCGCTCTCTAGGAAACCGTTTTCAACGATGGCACGTAATGTAAAACAGTTCGTTGTTTCTGCCGCACCCTGTATGTTTGTGCACACCTTTTTTCCAGCTGGTCTAAAGTGCAAGTGTTCTAACAGCGTGGGAGACGAGATGAGTTGGGCTCAATACTCCTCTAGCAGAGCGTCAGCCGTGAACTTTAGCTCCCAGTGAGCGGCGTTTCGCATTCACGTCCTCCCACATGCGTTCTTCAGCTGTCTTCTTCCTTCTTGACCCCCGTAAGGCAGTACTCTTGAAATGCTTTTAATATCTTGACCTGATGCTTCCTGGTGTCAGAACTGCTTTCGAATTCCCTGCGATAATGATGTATATATCAAACTACAAAGCGTAGCGAGTGGTGCAAATTTTCATCTGTCCATCGTACATAACCTTTCTCGATTTCAAATCTTTTCACGAAGACAATAATTCTTCATTTTGTCTGGTGAGTACAAAATAGTTCACCATTGTAACTAATTCACTTTCTGCTCAGGAAAGACCGCTACACTTGAAAAATGTCTCACTTTCATCCGCAAAAAATTTGTTATTAACATTACTGGTGGATTTCAAGAAATGAGTTAAACATGTTGTCCCACATTAAGATCGTTATGCAACAAGAGTGGGACATTTTCAGAGAAGCATACACCTTGAGCCGCATGGAATTTCCGACCTTGGACTTTGCGACCAGTGACGTCAACGCAGTGTTTCCGATCACAAATATTTTATCCGCGGCTGTTCAGGCCGTCAAAGGAAGCCGCAACAGTGAGATAGGAAATACCACGGTGCAAAACTGATTGCTGTTAGCCGTGGATTTTCCGATCGTTTTGTAGTTTCATCCAGGTTTAGGACTGGTTATGTACATAACACATAAGTGTGTTTACATTTTTGATTTATCTTTTTACAAGAGGCAGTCAATTAAAAATGAGACAGATGGAACAAAGTAAGTCCTCTTCTCTTCCTTTCTGCAGTCCGTGGATTAGGTAATGTTGTATGTTCCGGTTTTAAAACGTATCTGAACACCTTTCCGTTGGTCTTCCCGGATACCTTGTCCCCCTTAGGCCTATAGTACAACGCTCTTCTTTGGATCGTCTCCTTCGACACACTATCGACATGCTTTCTCTAATCATTTCTATAGTTTACAATTTTTTCTTCCAAAGAGTTTATTCCTAGTTCTCCCCTTACTTCTTTTCATTTGCAGTTTTGTCTAAAAGAGTACATCCTTTTACTGCTATTAAGAATCTCAATTTGGCAGCATCGTCTTTTGTCAACGTCCATTTTAAGATGTATAGAGAAAAACAGGCATAGCAATTACTTGGCAGAAATTCATTCGTGTTTCTTTTCTGGTTTTAGTTTTTAGGCTTCTATTTATTGCACAGGATGCATGCTGGAAAATGGGTAATTTCTTTTTAAAATCGTAATTTCTTTTTTTTGCAAATCCTTTTCGTATTTGTTATTGACATATGTTCCTAAGTAACTGAAACGGGTATCTTGTTCTAATAAAGTGTCAATGATTACAATTTTGGTTCGAACAGTATATTTACTTCTGAAGACCATTGTTTTTCTCTTATGTATAGAAATTTGAAAATTATGTTTTTCACATAACTTCTGTAACGTACCTACTGCTCTTTGCAGCTCGTCTTCAGTTTTGCTTATAATAACCTGATCGTCAGCAAATAGCGTAGTCTTAAGCATAAATTTTTGTGCAATTCAAATCCCTCCGTCGATTTTATACATCCATTCTCTGATCGTATAATCAATGCTTAGGTAATTCGGATACCCTCTTTGAGTCATAATTTCCCATAATATTCCCTTATTTACTCGGCCGTAATCAGTAAAAGCAATAAGAGTTTAAACTGATATTCTCTCCTCATTTCTGTTATCTGCCTAGCTCTGAAAATGACGCCTGTACGGCATCGTCCATTACTGAAAGCATTTTGTTCTTCAAGTAATTAAACGTCTGCGGTGGCTCATAGTCTTTCACTTAATGTTCGTGCATATATTTAAGCTCATACTCTTTTACTTAACATTCTTTCTTATCTTATATATCATGTGTTCAAAACACTTGTTCCCTACAATTTTCACACCTCTTTCTATCTCCTTTTTTAGGCATAGGCATAACTTCCGCATCCGATAAGGATCTTGAAATATGACATCCATTCCGACATCCATTAATTACTTTCGGAAATTTATAATTTAGTATTGTGTGCCCGTATCTCTATAGTTCCGCATTTATTCTATCTTCTCTTATATTCTTCCTACTGTTTATTTCCTAAAATGTTCTTTCTGGTTTCTCTAAGGTAATGAGATATACTTTTCCATAAACAGGCTCATCGTTTTATTCTTCTTTTTTGCACGGAGTTATTAGACAACAAATTTCTATAGTGTTGTATCCCTTTTACTTCGTAGATATCGTTTATATTTGCTACATGTCTTTCTTGACTCTTTACATACTTAAACACTTTATAGGCCATCATTTTCAACAGTGCTTATGAACTTGTTTAGAGACTCTTCGTGAACTTGCCCTAGAATATTTTTCGCTTCATTCAGTTTTTCCTTATACAGGGTGTCCCATTTATCTTTACCACCCTAAATAATTGTTTATCCAGATGCAAATTACAAAATGTTTCAAACAAATGTTCTTTAGCCGTCAGGGGGACATCAATCAGCATGATTGCCTTCGTTGTAGCTTTGTTTTTTCAAAGATATGAGCAGAGGTATGACTTTTTTAAATGGCGGTCTGTATTTTTTATTAAGTAATTAATTTCCTCTCCTAAAGACCTATTCAGAAATGTATCACAGTGTACCATACACTGAGACACAACGTCATTAATTACATAACACAACATTGACGTTGACGCACCCAGCGGGGTAATGGAACACATCCATGTGCTGACGTTGACAGAGGACAAACGTAAACATAAGCAGAATGCACACCCATCATTCCGTCAACCATCGTCAGTTGGAGAGTTGTGTAAGTAGAATGTACACCAACGAAGAGAAGGTAAAAATGCTGCTCATCTAAGTGGAATGTAAGTTAGCAGAACTTTAATTGCAACACTGTTTTCTTATGTACGGGTACATTTAGTACAGTAGTTTAGTCCTTTTAAATACTGTTGTGTAGAGTAGGCATACAGTAAAGGCTGTCCGTCCTACAAACTGCATAGACGTAACGTTTCTTTTATTGTTGTTGAAGGTAGGCGAAATCCTACGCAGGCAGTGGAACTGTATAGACAAGAACCCACCTTCCCAACGGATGTTTTCTCGTCTTGTTGCGACGCTTCAGGTAACGGGAAGTTTCAAGCCACGACAACGCAATCGTCGTAGCACTCGCACAGACGAAGCTGCCGAAGTTACTGTTCTCGCTTCCGTTGCTACGAATCCACATGTGAGATCACTGCAGCTTGAACACGAGTTTGGCATTCCTAAAACTAGTGTACACCGTATTCTTACACGTCACCGGCTCCATCCTTACTATGTATACCTACATAAAGAATTGCATGGGAATGATTTCCAGAATCGTGTACAGTTCTGTCATTGGGCACAGCAGCAAATCCTCGCCAACTCGAACTACTTCTCCAATGTTCTATTTACCGATGATTGTTCCTTCTCAAACAAAGGACAGATAAATAAAAGGCACATGCATTATTGGTTCAGCGACAATCCACGATGGCTTAGACAGGTGGAACATCAGCGTCAATGGAGAGTTAGCTTCTGGTGTGGGATGATTGGTACTACAATTATTGGCCCTTATTTCATCAATGGTAGCCTAAACAGCATAGCGTATGCCAACTTCCTCCTCCTCTTCTGGATGAAATGCCGCTAAGAACCAGAATGCTTATGTAGTACCAACACGATGGATGTCCAGCATATAATTCCAGATGGATTGATCGAAGAGGGACAGTTACCGGGCCTGCTAGGTCTCCTAATTTAAATCCTCAGGACTTTTTTTTGTGGGGATGCATTAAAGACGTTGTCTATCGCGATATTCCAACAACTCCAGAGGATATGCAGGAACGTATCGTGCTTGCTTGTAATTCTCTTCAGCAGGCAACACTGGAAGCAGTAAATAATTCTTTCATTCAACGAATGCACCAGTGTATCGGTGTCCAGGGTCACCACTTAAGTACCTTTGAATGTTCTGCTCTTGACCAATGGTACAGGAGAGTCGAAATCTATTTTGTGTTACGTTTTTACTTAGTTTTCATTTGTTTTCTGACAACTCCAGCAAGTGGACGAGTTTGTGATCCAGGGCTCAAAGTCAGTGTTGTGTTATGAATGGTACACTGTGATACATTTTTGAATAGGTCTTTGAGAGAGGAAATGAATTACAGAACAAAAAATACAGGGTGCCATTTAAAAAATTCGTACCGCTGTTCATATCTTTGTAAAAAACAAAGCTACAGCGATGGCAATCATGCTGATTGGTGTTCCCCTGACCGCTAAAGAACAATTCCTTGAAACATTTTATAATTTGCATCTGGAAAAATAGTTATTTAGGATGGTCAAGATAAATGGGACACCCTGTATATCGATCTTGCCTCGTCCATTGTTGTTGTATCGTTTGCAGGTGAGCTAGTTTCTTGTCACTTCATTCCATATTCTTAATAATTTTTCTTCCCGTACTTCCCATTTTTACCCAATGCTTAGTTAGCTGTAATTCTTACAGCTTATATAATGTTATCCCATACCTCATTGATAGCTTGACTAATATCTTGATCTTGTAGATAAGCATATAGCCTACTTTAATATAAAGTTTGTACTCTCACCTTATAAAATGTATATTTTAAACAAATGTTCATTGTATATACCTAATATCGTACAAGTCTGGAGGCAATTTAGATTAATATGAAAACAAAAGTAAAAAACTTGAAACAGCAGCTATCGCTTTTATAGAGCATGAATTTTGATTACCGGTTTCGGCAAACTAGGTCACCATCTTCGGATATGTAAAGAATAGCCTGAGTTGTAGGCACAATGTGGCTATAAAAAATCAGGGGCGACACGTCTACAAAACATTTTTCACAAAGTGGGGATATGTAACGTAAGTCATGCACAACACTTCAAAGAATCACGTCCATGAACGCAATATATATGCCACAACGTAAAAAAGACATTTTAAGAACATGCAAGGCGTGGAATACCGGTATGTCATAACTAAAAGTACCATTATATAAAATATCACGCATAGTGCACAGGGTGTACATGCTGATGTTGGCTTAGCAGCTGAATGAAGACTGATATTCAGGAGTAAACATTGTAGATACTACGATCAGTCGTCAGGTGGACTGTACTATTAAAGAAACAGGAATATATCGTATCGTATAAAGCATTATAGTATACAACAATTAACTTTATTCCCACTGCTTTCCGATCTCAAAGAAGTTCATCCCGTGACTGCATTTCGTTCTAGATTTGTTTTACTAAAGTACAAATGCTGGTGTCTCAGCAACATCTTTAACACTCTCGTTTCTTAGCTTCCTCCTGAACAGATGGACTATAAGGTGGCCTTATGCACTAATGTATTGACTGAACAAAATTATGTTGTTATGAATATTTACTTTAATTACATTTTATTCTTTAACTTATTCCTTGTCCTCATCTCAGCCGGCCGGGTGGCCGAGCGGTTCTAGGCGCTACAGTCTGGAACCGCGCGACCGATACGGTCGCAGGTTCGTATCCTGCCTTGGGCATGGATGTGTGTGATGCCCTTAGGTTAGTTAGGTTTAAGTAGTTCTAAGCTCTAGGGGACTGATGATCTCAGATGTTAAGTCCCATAGTGCTCAGAGCCATTTGAACCAATTTTTCCTCATCTCATTTTTTAAAATGTCTCTCAGCAAATATTCGTTGTCGGTCGTCTGAATACGGTGATGCAATGGATCGTCCGCCTTAAGTGCTCATTGCATGTTTCAAAAACGAACGTCTCTTCATTCAGTAGCCACAAACCGAAGTCCGATGCCATTTTTTGCACGTAATTTTATTACAAGGTCAATTCTGACCCAAAACTTTTAGTTATCTTACCACAATCATACTTCATCGTTTTAAAGATGAGCAACAGGCTTCACTTTTTTTAATTTCTTCTCTCACTATTATAATTGCACTATCTCTCTTTCGCTTACCTTATTCCTTACAACCAACATTTTAAAAAATTAACATTCAGAGAAAAGGCGACAATAAATAGCGAGACCGCAACTGAACTTACAATCAGCTGACAATGTATGGTTTTTATGTTGCATAAACATCTTACTGGAAACTTTTAATAAAAAATAGACAAAAGGAAGGGAAATTAATAACTGAATTCAGAGGAAAGAAGTTTCCGTGCATAAAGTCTTCTATTGGAAACATTATTGGGAACGGCATCGCATCACTATTTGATGTAAGGGCTACCTGCAGGGTGTAACTTTAAATTATCTTGCTGTATACAACATGTAACAGTGAAATATTTGTCCATAAAAGTAAATAAAATTTTCTTTGTTAAATTCTACCATTGTTAATATGCAATATTCCATATCTGTGGGCTGTCTTTGTAATGTTTTACGTGTAATGGAAAATGCTCATTGCATTGTCGTATGAGCCCAGATCACGTAAGAAACAGATTGATCGTCCTTACGGCGGAACAGGCAACCGTAAAAATATTTTCCCGTCGGTCAACAGATGTCACAGGCGACGCTACAATGCTAACTGACCTGTCCACGTCGCGGAATTGGCAACGCTGTATCTTCGGTGACGTGAATGACGCTGATTTGCGTTCGGCTAGAGCGCTGCGCGCGAAATGCATTCGTCACACTGCTGACTGTAGCTCATGATCGGCTGTGGTTTTTCCCGAGTTTTCAATCTAAGAATGTAGATTACCTCCTGTAATTCTACAAACCAAGTTGATTTCTCACAATCATATGCGAAATGAAATAAATGAAAAGTAACACACAAACATTTCTCGCGAGTTAGTGTTTAAATGCAGACTGTATTGCAGTCGCAAGGGTTTTACACTCGCCTTCCATGCCGTCTTTTTCTCTTTGCTATACAGCTCTTCTGATACGGATTATGGTGGTAAAAAAGATCTCCACGTGCAGGTTAACACTAGAAAGTTTTCAAAATCCGCACTCGGTTATGATGCGAATTAAGGCTGGACATATTTCAGTGACAGTCATTTCAAATTTAAATTCTTTTACTTTGCATGTAACTTATCGTAAATGATATAAGAGTGGCACAAAACGATGAATTTTGGATTGTTGTTGAAAGGGGGCTGCAAACGCGGTAATATACAAGTGAAAGCGTGTTTTTCGAGCATATTTTGGCGGTGTCATCTTTGAAGAGCCACAGACGGCAAACCATAATTATGTTAAAAATTTACTTTGTACAGTTTAAAGATAACCCGCAAATATTCACAACAGACATACGCTTTCATCTGCAACACAGTTATTACTGGGGATATCCGCACTCGCGCAGACCTGTTACTATAAGTAGTGTTGTTTTCAAGTGAAAGCTGTGTGAGGATTAATAGCGCTCAGATAAAAAATATTAAAATAGGCAGCATCTATAGTTTGCATGTTATGCTCGTTCTCTTCTATTCTCCTCCTTTCATTCCAGTATAAATGCTTGTTCACAAGTATAAACGAATGGCAGTGAACATTGGCGAATTATCTATGAACACTAGTTTGCAGCAGTGTAAACGAGGTTTTACATGCGATCACTTTATTCGCTCTAGTATATACCAAGATTTAGAGGGACCGATGATCGAGCAGTTAGATGACGGCTATTATTCATTTATTTCACTGTTGCGATTTCAGCTCTAGAGCCATTTTCAAGTACCAAGGGAAAGGTCTTGTAAGGTAATGCTTCTTAAATTGTTTACCAAATGTTACCACACTATGCTTTGCATTTTGTGATCTATATGTTATATTGGTTTCAGTTTTCACATTGCACGCAAAAATGCCTCTACACCCAAAATTACGATAGTGAAGTGAATAAACAGTTTTTAAAAGTCCAAATCGCAGCAAAGATTTCATTTAAAAATTATATGATATGATTCTTGTACAGGAAGGGCTGCCACGTTATATCGAATATAACATCGACAAAATTTAAAAAGGATCGAATGCTTATGGCTCTTTATTAATTCTTACTCGTAACTCATTTATTGATTTACCTGAATTCAAAATCCACTCGCGTAACCTTTCTTTATCTTTGATGGGAAATCTGAACATTTTTAGTTCAGGATTTGTTCTTCTACTCCCTCCACAGTTGATATACTCGTAGGTCCTCGGTATGACGACTCGATCCACTACCACCGGTAATGTCAGAAACAGCTGTACTTCACAGACGCTAAATAGTGGAAAGCTGCACGCGTTCGGCCGATGTTGCCACATATTTCACAGAACGGAGTGCCATCTAGTGGTTGATTCCAGAAGTAAGGGTGTGACGCTGTTGCCGCCTGGTGGCCGTTCCCTGACAAGGGTTGCCTGCTAGACCAAGCGATCGGGCAATCTGTTTCTTACGTGATCTGGAGTATGAGAATCTACGCAGATTAAGTTCGAGGCTAAATACTATTATCAAGTAAATGTTTCTTTAGATTATAACTATTCAAAATTTTTGCAAAGATATTTTCGGTTTATATTAATGTTATGGTAAAAGTAGGAAAGAAAGCAAAAATGGAAAAGCAACAAAATGGTAGCATGGAGTATACCCCTGAACAAAGCGAATCTGCTAGTGTGGACGTTGAGAATTTCCGCAGTTCAGAGCACAATCTTGGATCGCGCCCTGAGGGCGAAATTAATGTTTCGACTGAAAAGCTTTTCTCTGAGGTTCATATTGACAGAGACAGTTCTTTCCATTATGTAACTGTGCAGCTTTATGATGTTTCACGTGAAGTATATAATATCAGACAAATACAGTCGATATAAACTTTAGGGAGCCTTCTGACTGCAAACTGCTGTTATTCACATAGCCTAGGGCAAAACTGTGTCATTTGTAATGACAGCAATAATTGGCAATCAGTAACACCATTTATATTTTTTATAGTGTTTAACTTGGTACCTAAACCTTTGTCCCTCCTAAAATGTAATTGATAACTGTTTAAAAATGTGGAAAAGTATACTATGAAGATGTGTTGTGAGTAGCTCTAACCTGTTAAATTCAGAGTATTTGGCTACTTAGCTAACTCTTCTTTTTCTGCTGTTCTAAGGCTGTTCAGAATAGTTTTATGACATAAAATTTTTAGACATAACTTCTAAAATGGTAAATGTTATTAGTAATTTAAATCTAGCTGTGGTGTACATACCTTGGAATTTTGGGCACTAATCTGACAAATATGTGTATATGTGGAAATGAACTCACGCTTTCTTTCATGCTGCAGACATTTTTTGCAACATTGTGTCATCAGACAGAATTTTTCAAGTATTAACCTCAAACAACAATGTAAACATGGCAATTTTTCGTACTACTGCTGTACTTTACGTACATTTTGGACACTTTTTAACATCTTAGATACTGAAAATAATTAATTTACAACTCTGCCATGTTTTTCTAACAATGCAGCATTCTATTCGTGGCAGTAAAAGATCGTGGTCTAAGGATCGGACTTCCCTCAACTTGCTATGTAAACATCATATTTTTCGCGATACCGA
Organism: Schistocerca americana; assembly: GCF_021461395.2. Taxonomy (NCBI): domain Eukaryota; kingdom Metazoa; phylum Arthropoda; class Insecta; order Orthoptera; family Acrididae; genus Schistocerca; species Schistocerca americana. The sequence continues at coordinate 764,441,144 of NC_060122.1, read as the reverse complement.
AATATTTTGCAGATATTTTAGAATTTTTGCAACATCTTAGATATGTAAAATATTTAATTTACAAGTCAGTTGCGTTTTTAACTGCTATATTCTGACACATCATTAATTAATACCTCAACGAAACCCTAGGTACTTGGTGTAATCATTGCATTTTTTGTGCAGGTGACATATTTACAGAAATTTCAGAATGTTGCAACATCTTAGATGTGAAAAATAATTAATTTACGACTCAGTTGTATATTTTACTGCAGAGCTATCTGTTGGTAACAGTGAGAAATACTTATTTGTGGTACAGCCAACGAACTAACAAGGATTTTTGACAGTGGAGCCATCTACTGGTGTGAAACAAAGATCGAACTATGGTCGAAGTAAGGTCGATTTTTCAGTGCATCCAATTGCTGGTGACGGGAGGAACTGGGATGTGAATCTGGATTTGCCATTATTTCCTGTTTTTTGAGTTTGTCAGATGGTAATTAAGGTAAAACCCAATTTCAATAAATATGAATTCCTAATTTATTATTTATACTTTACAACCAATTGTTGGTTTTTAATTGTTTATACACAAATGAGGATTTTTCAATGCAGCCACCTGCTGGTGACAGGAGAAACTGGGACAATAATTATGAGTTGATTTTATTTACTTTTTCAGGTCCTTTGGGAAAGTGCATGAGGTAAAAACCTCAGTTTCACCAAAAACAAATTCCTATTTCATTTCTTACATTTTATAAGCATGTGTTGGATTTTAATTATTTATAGGGAATATGCTGTGTATTCGTACCAATATTACATGACAAATGACAAACAGGTTCAAATCAATGTTATCAATGTGAGGACTGGTGAGTCAGTCCTTAAACGAAGTGAGTAATGCAAATATAATTGCAGAGTGAAGGGCTGCTTAGGGTGCAGCATGCTTCATGAAAATTTGCAGAACTGCAGGGCCCTCCTATCCCCTCCTTGACCTGAACACATGGCAGGATATCATGATTTCTGGAATAACCTTGGAGATAAAGAAGTGCTGACGCTGCTGTCAGAAAAATATGACATGCACAGTAGTGTCAGCTGTAATATGACACCACAGTAAGAAAGCTCAGATGCTGACATCAGCACTTTTCTGCCTAGAAATCTCCTTGGCACACTACTTCCATCCCCACCTCCTGTTAACGAGAGAACATTGCATGCAATGAACATTTATAGTTAGCCACCTCACAACTGACTACTGCTCACACAGGCATACAAAGATGACAACTGCAAATTTCACCAGGCTGGAAGAACCCAGTCTATTACATCGTGAATGGTCTGCAAAATCACATGACTTCAGCCCCACAGAAAATTTGTGTGACATGTTGGAGTTGTGGGTAAAACGCCGATATCAGCATTATGCAATTTTGTGGAATCAAATCCTCAGTGAGTTGCTTATCCTGCATACGACATACTTGCACAACCTTATTGACTCCCTTCTTGACAGAATCCAGGCGGTTATGGTGACCAAGGGCGAAATAAAAATGGTTCAAATGGCTCTGAGCACTATGAAACTTAATGGCTGTGGTCATCTGTCCCGTAGAACTTAGAACTACTTAAACCTAACTAACCTAAGGACATCACACACATCCATGCCTGAGGCAGGATTCGAACCTGCGACCGTAGCGGTCGCGCTGTTCCAGACTGTAGCGCCTAGAACCGCACGGCCACTCCGGCCGGCATGGGCGAAATTGCATGGTATTGTATGATACTTGTAATTATTTCCTTAAGGGTGACTAATTTTTTGTCCTGTGAGCTTAATTCATGACATGTTAAAAGTCTGCACTGGAGTCAAACGCAAAATGGTCGCCGTCCGTTTGGGAGCAGCAACCGAGAAACTGATCCACTACTACGCCTTTAAGTTCGCCCCGAATCGTCGGCTTCTCACTGATCCCCGCCCCTGATCCCCCCTCCCCTTACCCGGCCCTCCTACTTTTTCCCAGTGACACGTTGAAGTCTATTGATGGTGCGTGAGGAGTACAGTGGCTTATCAGCTGGTGAAGGACTGGTCGCCAAAGCAAAGTGACCTGCTATAGAACCAGGTACAGGATCCAATTTTGTCACATGTGACCGAGACAATGTATGCTCTGCCTAAAAGATAACATTATGATTTTATTAAACCTCCAAATTGAAAGCTAGTTAAATAACAATGGATTTGTTATGTTAACGCAATCCATTAATGATATCAAATAATTACATTTAAATGTGACATTTGCCAGTTAATAATAGACAAAAGTAAGAAGTGGGTTGGGATTTGGATTCGCAGCCGTCATTAGATCTAAAAACTCTTATCAATTTATTAGTAAGTATTTTTATATGTTTTTCTTTTTCAGATCGAATAACGGCTGCAAGGCTGAAACAGAACGTGAATTTTAACGTAGTAATGTGTCAGCAAGAGAATCACTTTTATAATTTATTTAAAAGTATCAGCTACATAATCGCTATTGAACTTCATCAAAATGGCTGTTTTGTCCACTTACGTAATATTCGGTTATGGGTTACAATCAGTGCTTTTTTTCTAAAAAAAAAGTTAGGGGGTACTCCGACACTGGATATAATACAGCGAAAATTACTTATAACTGAAGCGTGGGATACTACCCGTCTGCTTTTAGCCATGACATCATCAACATGTCGAACTAAAAAAATGGTATCAAACACTTCAGTTCACATCATCTCAAATGAAGCATGCGATTACCATCAACCCCTGAACAATAAAAAAATGGTATCGTACACTTCAATTGACCTATAATTCACCTCAAATGAAACACGTGAGTCCAATCAACCCTCCGACATACAAAACAATCCAAGGAAATATTACCGAACACATATTTTAACCTATAAAACACCACTAAAAGACACAATACAACAAAAACCATTCACACCTATGATCAACAACAATAGAAACTGTTGTTGTTGTGGTCTTCAGTCCTGAGACTGGTTTGATGCAGCTCTCCATGCTACTCTATCCTGTGCAAGCTGCTTCATCTCCCAGTACCCACTGCAACCCACATCCTTCTGAATCTGCTTAGTGTATTCATCTCTTGGTCTCCCTCTACGATTTTTACCCTCCACGCTGCCCTCCAATGCCAAATTTGTGATCCCTTGATGCCTCAAAACATGTCCTACCAACCGATCCCTTCTTCTAGTCAAGTTGTGCCACAAACTTCTCTTCTCCCCAATCCTATTCAATACCTCCTCATTAGTTACGTGATCTACCCACCTTATCTTCAGCATTCTTCTGTAGCACCACATTTCGAAAGCTTCTATTCTCTTCTTGTCCAAACTGGTTATCGTCCATGTTTCACTTCCATACATGGCTACACTCCATACAAATACTTTCAGCAACGACTTCCTGACACTTAAATCTATACTCGATGTTAACAAATTTCTCTTCTTCAGAAACGATTTCCTTGCCATTGCCAGTCTACATTTTATATCCTCTCTACTTCGACCATCATCAGTTATTTTACTCCCTAAATAGCAAAACTCCTTTACTACTTTAAGTGTCTCATTTCCTAATCTAATCCCCTCAGCATCACCCGATTTAATTTGACTACATTCCATTATCCTCGTTTTGCTTTTGTTGATGTTCATCTTATATCCTCCTTTCAAGACACTGTCCATTCCGTTCAACTGCTCTTCCAAGTCCTTTGCTGTCTCTGACAGAATTACAATGTCATCGGCGAACCTCAAAGTTTTTACTTCTTCTCCATGAATTTTAATACCTACTCCGAATTTTTCTTTTGTTTCCTTTACTGCTTGCTCAATATACAGATTGAATAACATCGGGGAGAGGCTACAACCCTGTCTCACTCCTTTCCCAACCGCTGCTTCCCTTTCATGCCTCTCGACTCTTATAACTGCCATCTGGTTTCTGTACAAATTGTAAATAGCCTTTCGCTCCCTGTATTTTACCCCTGCCACCTTCAGAATTTGAAAGAGAGTATTCCAGTTTACGTTGTCAAAAGCTTTCTCTAAGTCTACAAATGCTAGAAACGTAGGTTTGCCTTTTCTTAATCTTTCTTCTAAGATAAGTCGTAAGGTTAGTATTGCCTCATGTGTTCCAACATTTCTACGGAATCCAAACTGATCTTCCCCGAGGTCCGCTTCTACCAGTTTTTCCATTCGTCTATAAAGAATTCGCATTAGTATTTTGCAGCTGTGACTTATTAAACTGATAGTTCGGTAATTTTCACATCTGTCAACACCTACTTTCTTTGGTATTGGAATTATTAAATTCTTCTTGAAGTCTGTGGGTATTTCGCCTGTCTCATACATCTTGCTCACCAGATGGTAGAGTTTTGTCATGACTGGCTCTCCCAAGGCCATCAGTAGTTCTAATGGAATGTTGTCTACTCCCGGGGCCTTGTTTCGACTCAGGTCTTTCAGAGCTCTGTCAAACTCTTCACGCAGTATCTTATCTCCCATTTCATCTTCATCTACATCCTCTTCCATTTCCATAATATTGTCCACAAGTACATCGCCCTTGTATAAACCCTCTATATACTCCTTCCACCTTTCTGCCTTCCCTTCTTTGCTTAGAACTGGGTTGCCATCTGAGCTCTTGATATTCATACAAGTGGTTCTCTTCTCTCCAAAGGTCTCTTTAATTTTCCTGTAGGCAGTATCTATCTTACCCCTAGTGAGACAAGCCTCTACATCCTTACATTTGTCCTCTAGCCATCCCTGCTTAGCCATTTTGCACTTTCTGTCGATCTCATTTTTGAGACGTTTGTATTCCCTTTTGCCTGCTTCATTTACTGCATTTTTATATTTTCTCCTTTCATCAATTAAATTCAATATTTCTTCTGTTACCCAAGGATTTCTATTAGCCCTCGTCTTTTTACCTACTTGATCCTCTGCTGCCTTCACTACTTCATCCCTCAGAGCTACCCATTCTTCTTCTACTGTATTTCTTTCCCCCATTCCTGTCAATTGTTTCCTTATGCTCTCCCTGAAACTCTCTACAACCTCTCGTTCTTTCAGTTTATCCAGGTCCCATCTCCTTAAATTCCCACCTTTTTGCAGTTTCTTCAGTTTCAATCTGCAGTTCATAACCAATAGATTGTGGTCAGAATCCACATCTGCCCCTGGAAATGTCTTACAATTTAGAACCTGGTTCCTAAATCTCTGTCTTATCATTATATAATCTATCTGATACCTATTAGTATCTCCAGGATTCTTCCAGGTATACAACCTTCTTTTATGATTCTTGAACCAAGTGTTAGCTATGATTAAGTTATGCTCTGTGCAAAATTCTACAAGGCGGCTTCCTCTTTCATTTCTTCCCCCCAATCCATATTCACCTACTAGAAACTACACTACAAAAATCTTTTGTACCCTTGCTTGGCTCCCAAAATGGCATAGATGATGGGTGGTATCCCGTGCTTCAACTGACCCAATTTTTAATACAGCTGAAAATTTATTTAACTATAAAACTACAGTGTAACTTACATTAATAGCATTACAACAGCTTCCAAACTGACTTCAGTTCATGGATGCTGCAGTTTTCACGCCTTCTTACTTTACTCTTGCTATCTGTAGCAAGATATCTGCCTTTCCTGAACCAAGAGCGTGCATAGTCCATGGGCTGTAACAACATCACTGGAGGACCAACCAACTTTATGAACATCAGATTGCCGACTGTGGAAAGATGAAATGAAGCTCTTGTTGGCGAGACGATCAGATTAATTTGGGAAAACCCATGTTCACATTCACTCGTTGATATACGAACACATTCAGTGCATTCTGAAGAGGAAGGAGGGATGCTGGAATTTTCTTCTCCATCAAATACTCCCGAAATGCTCTACATATTTCTCTCTCTGGAAGAGCAAAACGACAATATACAGCTTTGATATTTGTTTCACCATATGTTATTCCAGGATTCTCAGGCCAATTTGACGAGTCCAAAACTTTCGCGCGTTCAGAGATAGCAATATGATATCGAAAAAAATTACTTTGTCTACAAAAAAGTTCAGGGGTACGCATCCCCCAGCGTTCTCCCAGAAAAACAGTACTGGTTACAGTTATTCATTACAAAACTCAGTTACGAAATAGTTCAATCCATCAACTACACAATAACATTAAAAGTAAATCAATAATATTGAATTTGTGTCATTTATTATTCCTGGGTTATTTCGCTGGCTGTTAGTTATTGCTTTGAAACAAACATAACACAGGCAGGCGGACATTTAAAGGAGTGCTGCAGCGCATTTTGTTTACCAGTCAGTGCTTGCCAGTGAGCTGGCTTGAAGTTTATGGCGCAGTGTGCATGTCAGCAGGATTAAAAAGCGACAGACATGAAGACGGTCAACGGTCTATGTGCGTCCAGCTACGGCAAAGTGTAGTGCAGGGGTTGTAGAGTGGTCACAGATTGTTACTGTCTTTCCCCCTTCCTACCCCTTCCCTCTGTAAATTTACTTGCGGTCGACCACTATTTTATCGTGCTACAGACCTCTGTGGTTGTAGTAGTAATAAGGACTGGTTTGTTTGTGTTACCATTACTTCATGTGTTGCCTTAGATAACATACAAGAAATTGCATTTGTATGAAAATTTGAGAGGAGTATCAGTAAACTTAGAACCATAACAGCAACAAACTCTAATTATTTTGACAACGTTATAATTTACTCTATATAAAATCGAATAGGTTGCAAGCACAGAACCAAGATCATATAAACGGTTTCTTTATTTCAGACAATCGATTTCAACAGACATTTGTTGTCATCTTCAGGTTTTTAAAATTCTTTTTGTTGTAAAATGTGTTCATTTTATGCTTAACCTCATGCACATTTTAGCGATAACAAACCTTTTATAATGTGCTGAGTCTTATCCACTTCACATCTTTTGCATGAGTTTAAGCATAAAATGAACATGTTTTACAGCAAAAAGAGCTTGAAGACCTGAAGATGACAGCAAATGCCTGTTGAAACCGGCTGTCTTAAATAAAGAAGTATTTTATGAGATTATGGCTGCTGAATGGTTTTGTACGATTAAAACAGCTCTTCAGCACCCACAAAGCGATAAAATTCAAGTTACATGTTTTTAGTTTATTAAAGGCTCGCTCCTGTAATTTGGCTTTTAATTTGAACCTACTTTAATTTTACTTTAATTTTTTGGTCGCCTGTCGTGATGTTCGCCATGGTACACGGGACTCTTTGATCACGGCAACCGGAAGCGCCGCAGAGCCGGCGCTGGTGGACGCTGCGACACGGTGACGGTGGTCCCAGCGCGCCGCCCCTAGTGTTTGCCCACCGCCCACGCGCGCCGCCCGCCGAGCAGCCAGCGCCGCCCACGCCTCTCGCTGACGGCATCCGCGACCCCGCGCTTTGTTTGAGGACCCGCTGCCGCCGCCAGACACTGCTGGTCCACTTGCTAAACAGAGTCGGCGCCACTACCTGCAGGGACAGTGCTTCCTCACTTCCTCCGCACCGCGTAGGATTAGCCGAGCGGCCTAAGGCGCTGCAGTCATGGACTGTGCGGCTGATCCCGGTGGAAGTTCGAGTCCTCCCTCGGGCATGGGTGTGTGTGTTTGACTTTAGGATAATTTAGGTTAAGTAGTGTGTAAGCTTAGGGACTGATGACCTTAGCTGTTAAGTCCCATAAGATTTCACACACATTTGAACTTCCTCCGCCTTTCGAGTGTGTCGGCGAACAGATATAAAAACAAACCGCATTAAGGGATTGATATGGAAGGAACTGAGAGAGGTAACAGAACGACATTACAGAAGCCTATAGAGAAATGCCGAGAGGAACTGGAGTAGGAACTGCAAGCTGACCCTCAACATATTAGGTTGGTGCGTACGTTCGTAGCGGTTTCCCGTAAGTTTAATAAACACAACAGATATACATAACAGAGAATTTAGTCGTCAGTAATATATATATTCTCCTTCACTATTAAGAACAAATTTGTCAACGCTGGGGTAACTTCTCGATTCCACGACTGTAGAAATCAAGTGGTTTTGAGGCGAAGAAATCGAGAATCACGTCCGGAGAGGAAGTTCCTTGAAGGTCGCTCGAGAGAGAAAGACAAGGTGAAGATCTGAGGGGGCAAGATCAGGTGAATAAGGTGGGTGCGTAATGACTTCCAAATACAACCGCTGTAAAGTGTTTGTTGTCAGTCTAGAAGAACGCTGGTGGGTGTTAGCGTGGAGTAGCACCACTTCATGCACCCTTTCTGTTCGTTGCTCTCGGACTTCGTCTGCAAGACGTCTCAGTTGTTGACAACAAGTGTCACCGGTAACGGTTACATATCGGGGAAGCAACCCGTACACCACACTGTCGCTGTTCCACCACGTACATAACATTATCTTTCGTGGATGCGCGGAGGCCTTTGTACGGGGAGTCGCTGCCCTGTTTGTGGTCAACCATTCCTTTCGTTTACTTATGTTAAAATGCAAATTCCGTGTGGCTAGGGCCTCCCATCGGGTAGACCGTTCACCTGGTGCAAGTCTTTCGAGTTGACGCCACTTCGGCGACTTGTGTGTCGATGGGGATGAAATGATGATGATAAGGACAGCACAACACCCAGTCCCTGAGCGGAGAAAATCTCCGACCCAACCGGGAATCGAACCCGGACCGTTAGGTATGACATTCCGTCGCGCTGACCACTCAGCTACCAGGGGCGGAGTATGTTAAAATAAAGACACTATTTTCCGTTAGCAGTAACGGTACATGATAGGGACGGTCAGTGATTTTCACGAGCCAATTGATGAATAACAAGCAGAAGTGATCATGTGGTCGCTCACTGATTTTTGTGTTTTTGGTTTAGAGCATGCGGTACTCGTACACCCGAGTTTTGAACCTTTCCCATTGCACGAAAATGTTGCAGGGAAGCGTGATAGGACCTTTATTGTTTACAATATACATAAATGACTTAGTTGACAACATCGGTAGCTCCGTGAGGCTATTTGCAGATGACACGGTTGTCTACAAGATAGTAGCAACATCAGAAGACTCGTACGTACTCCAGGAGGACCTCCAGAGGATTAATGCATGGTGCGACAGCTGGCAGCTTTCCCTAAACGTAGATAAATGTAATATAATGCGCATACATAGGGGCAGAAATCCATTCCAGTACGATTATGCCATAGGTGGTAAATCATTGGAAGCGGTAACGACCGTAAAATACTTAGGAGTTACTATCCGGAGCGATCTGAAGTGGAATGATCACATAAAACAAATAGTGGGAAAAGCAGGCGCCAGGTTGAGATTCATAGGAGGAATTCTAAGAAAATGTGACTCATCGACGAAAGAAGTAGCTTACAAAACGCTTGTTCGTCCGATTCTTGAGTATTGCTCATCAGTATGGGACCCTTATCAGGTTGGATTAATAGAAGAGATAGACATGATCCAGCGAAAAGCAGCGCGATTCGTCATGGGGACATTTAGTCAGCGCGAGAGCGTTACGGAGATGCTGAACAAGCTCCACTGGCGGACACTTCAAGAAAGGCGTTACGCAATACGGAGAGGTTTATTATCGAAATTACGAGAGAGCACATTCCGGGAAGAGATGGGCAACATATTACTATCGCCCACATATATCTCGCGTAATGATCACAACGAAAAGATCCGAGAAATTAGAGCAAATACGGAGACTTACAAGCAGTCGTTCTTCCCACGCACAATTCGTGAATGGAACAGGGAAGGGGGGATCAGATAGTGGTACAATAAGTACCCTCCGCCACACACCGTAAGGTGGCTCGCGGAGTATAGAAAAAAATAAAAAAAATAAATAAAACGGTGGAATGATCACAGTTCACCAAATTTGGCAATTCGCGAGTACACTGGCGTGAATATTGTCTATTAATTCGTTTGAACGATCTTCATCAAGCGCCGAAGGTGTTTCTGAAGGTGGAGAATCAGTTATGTCAAAACGATCCTCCTTAAAAGGAGAAAACAATTTTAATGCCGTTCTCTGTCCAATGGCGCAAATGTTTCTTGTTTCTTTCGCTGCTGTCATACATCTACTGAACCTAAACAGAAGAACAGTTCGGAAATGTTGCGGTTTCTCAACTTGGCACTCCTTTTCCTAGCGTCCACAGCTCCAGCCACTGTCTCAAAACAACACTATGTAAACTCAAATAACAACAGTGAACTACAAATACAAAATGACCGTCGGTTAATAAACGCATAGCGACCTGTAACCCAACCTGCAAAACAAAAACACTATGAACCTATTGACCAACCTAACACATTATTGATAAAAAAGTGAAGCACCAAGAAGCGGAGGAGAAAACGAAATGAAACTTCACAGGCTGACGGGGTATGTTTATATTACTTTCGTGGTTATACAGCCCAGTCAAATTCACAAAGAACTTGGTGGTAGGAGCCCGTCTATCAGTGTGACGTTTCACCCCCTCTTGCCTGTGTTGTATGCACTGACTCAGTTGGAAAATGCGCCATAAATCCATTGTATCCTCGCCTGTCGCAATCTGGTCAACAAATGTTGTAACGGCCTTAATATACTGGATAGTGGCACCGGAACGGAGTCGATGTCTTAAGTGGTTCCTCAGATGTTCTATCAGAGACAGATGTACGCTTTTTTGCTGGCCGCAACAGTACCTCAACATGAAGTAGAAAGTTCATAGAGACACGCGACATGCATGGGCGGGCATTGTCCTGTTGGAAAATGGCACCACAACAGTATTTAATGAGAGATTACGCACGAGGACGCGGGACGTTCGTGACACGCCGTGGTGTCATCAGTTTCCTTAGTCGCTACCAGCCACAACCTGAAGTGATAGCCGTTGGTCTCTCCCGACGTGACACCAGGAATAACACAGCTATGCCTCCTAAGCATTGCAGGGATGGGATCTCTCCTCAGGTCGTCACCATACTCGACGACAGTGGCCACTCGGGGTAGTGCAGAACCGCGATTTATCACTGAACGTGATGCGACACCATTCATCAGGCGTACACTTTTGCCGGTCCAAACGCAGCCATTTCTGGTGTGCTGTTTACGGCATCCTACTCATGAGATGGTAAATCCCTAGTCCGCTTGCTGCTATTTCCAACCAGTGGTGAGGGATAACACAAATATTGCAGGGAGACCATTCCTTATTCTCGGACGGCAGGCGAAGGCGTGAAGCGGTTACCATGTGCTTGATGCACAGTGTGGCTTCCCTCTCTTGTGGTGGTCAGTCTGCCCTCACTACATTTGCGAGTGGAATAGGGTAAAGGGTAAAAGGGTACTGGGTACCCTCCCCCACGCACCGTACAATGGCTTACGAGGTATGCATATACGAGGCCTGTTCAGAAAGTAAGCTCCGATTAATTGCCAAATTGAAACCACAGTGAACATCAGAAATGTTTTACTTCTAACAATTAGCTACACCTTTCAGCTACTTCTCTACGTAGTCGCCGTTCTGACTTAGACTTTTGTCATAGCGTTGTACCAACTTTTCAATAGCCTCATCATAGAAGGCAGCCGCCAGTGCTTTCCGCCAATTCTCCACGCTGGCCTACACCTCGTTGTCTGTGTCAAAATGTTGTCTTCAAAGACAGCGGTTCATGTGACCAGAGATGAAACTCATGGGGAGACAATTGCGGACTGTATTGTGGGTAATCTAACATTTCCATTTGAAAACGATGCAGGAGCATCTTCATTGCCCCTGCAGAATGCGGCTGAGAATTGTCTTGAAGAAGAAACAGCACGACAGTTATGTAATGTTAGCTGCATAGCTTCAGGCGAAATTTCTCACCAGGCCCTCGTACTTGGCGGCAGACACTATTTTCTAGACATCTTTACGCACTCACTGCGAGCTCAGAAATGAGAAGAGCGACGTGATGCTAACTGGAGTTATACTAGAGACACTACCCAACACATCTGTGCAAAGCTTTATCGGATTTTCATAGTCGTTTCCATTTCGCGACCGATCGGAGCTTACTTTCTGAACGCCCCTCGTAGATGTAGATGTAGGTTTTCAAAGGAAAGTTATAACACTCTTTCTACGAAATAATGGGAACTTCAGGTAAAAGTTATGGAAGTGAATAGCAATCAAGAACTGGATAGCGGTCAAGAACGCTTCTCACCAAAGTAGACCACAAAACTTCAATAATGTTGAGATTTGGTGGTCAAGGTAACATCGTACACACACAGACACACACACACACACACACACACACACACACACACACACACACACACTCGGCTGCTTTGTAAATGATTAGAGTTGCAATTCTCTGTGACAGGTTGAACGACCATCAAAGTGCATTAAAGGTGTTCGTGTTTAATGTAGTTACCAGCCCTATTAGGGTGTATAAGAGGTGTGAACAGCGTCAGATGTTGAGTGATCCTGTTAAGGGACTCGGAGATTTCGCGTACTCATGTGAGACAGGGTGTATCAGTTCATCACCTGGCAGAGCTTAAAAGCTAACTCGTTCTGTGTCTCCGTTTGTCTGACTGCTTGAATCATGCAGTGTCCAGACTTCTGGGGCATTCGAATGTGACAGTGGCCCGATGTTGGGTTCCATAGACAGTGCTTATTTCTCGTGAAATATCTTCGTGGTCCTTATGCGAAATGTATGTTGGTGCCAATAGAATCCTTCTGCAGTCTGCTTCAAAACATCCGTTCTCAATAATGTTCGGTGTGGGGGCGAAGGCATCGTGGAGGTGGATAGTACAATGAAGATCCCTACTGCTCCCATAGACAGACGGGTCTTAGCAGGATTAGTTTGGGGGTGGTATACCGGAATTCTACGTGACTTACTTCCAGCACCATGAGAAGGCACCCAACAGACAGAACGTAATTAGTGTTGTATATCTTCAGCTATCTGATGACGGTTGCCACACATTTTGGTATCGGAGGAAGGGGCTGCCTAGGTTGCGGGAAGCCTGAGTTGAGAGCAAAACAGAGTAAAGTGCTTTTGTGTAAATTTTATTTACTGTATCCCTCTCTTGCGACAACGCAGGCGTGTATTCTCGCACGCAAACGGCCATAGAAGCGCCGAATAGCACTATGCGGCAAACTGTCCCAAGCATATTGCCCCTTTTGTTGCAATTCGGCATATGTTCTTACAGGCCCCGTAGAAAGTTAAATTTTCGTTTTTGAGAAGACGGATGGAAATATCTATTTCACTTGCTTAAAACGTTCAACAGCCAGGATCGCATAAATATTTCTTTATTCAAGACGATCGGTGTAACGTTTACATGGTGAGTGTAGTCTGAGTGTAGGAAAAAAAATCACTCACCTTGCAAAGGGACCCTCATGAACAATTTAACTGAATAGTCAATCAGTCTGATATCAATGACGTGCCACCGGGCTGGTGAAAGCGAAGGTGGGAGCATCACGGATATAGCTTACGAGTTGCAGCGGTAGTCGGGCGTTTTCCATTGCGGCGATATCTTTTAATGAAATTTCAATCTCCCATCTACACAAGGAGAGATGGCTATCATAATAAATTCAGCCATATTGACGAATCAATAAAGTAATACACAGTATTAGCCAGATATTTGCGACTCCTGCGCCTGCTACTTTAAGAGAGCTTAAAAAATGAGGAGGCATCATGTACGGAGGTAGAGCATGCTCCTAGCACTTCATCTTGATCCGAAAATGAGTTTAATATTCTATTTCTGTGATGCAGGACATGGGAGATATTAAGCTGATAATACCAGATTTTTCAACGTAATGAGAGGAAATATAGCTTATGCATTGTGTTGTACAAGATTTTCACAACAAGTAACGACACTTTAGCGATGGTCCAGTTTCTTCTGTCTCCGAAAATAACACATATAAAATGGGGGATCTACATTTCGCACGAGAAATTCGACGTGTATTGACATCACCACCTCTGTCTCAGAATGGGTAAACTGGATTTTTTTATCTGGGGAGAGTCTATGTTGGGGGGCAGAATTGCAGTTTGAACTATACGTCCAACCCACGCCTGCTTGTCTCGCAGTTTGCTGCAGCCAGTAGCGGGAGTGGTCACTAGGTCTTGACTAACTGGAAGCCACGGCTTAGCCTCGTGCGACCGGCAGTTACAAACAGAGATTCCGGCTACTTGGCTCTTGCTCGCATTCATGGGAGCAAACCCCAGAGCCCTCTGGACGGCTGAATAACAAAGTAACCAGTATGCTGGTTAAGTGATGACAGAAGCGGGCGTGTATGTTGCGTGAGAAGATTCAATGTGACGAGTGTTTGCACTAGCATATTATTCCTCCCACGTAAATTGATAGGTTGACTGCTTGGCAGTCGTGGTGACAGCCCCTCCAGCTTCTTAATGCTTTGTATAGCTGATCGCAGGTGTGTGCAATCAGAAGGTTATTTTCGCCAGGTATGTTTAGTGTAAGGTGGAAACGTAGCGGTGGAGTAGGGTTCTTGTTTTCTCAAACGTCGGTGCATACAAGACCTTGGATATATTTAGCTCTACGATATCTTTGTGGCAGAAATCTAATTACTTGATTTGAAAAATGTTTGCGTGTAATTCTCAAAGGTTGAAAATATGTTTTATTATGAAGAACAATCGTCGTAAGATGGTGGTGAATGTTTTAAGTGATCTATTTGATACTGTTAAACTGCTAAACACTTACGTTGATAGGGTAGTGCAAATCGACTTTTTCCTGACTTTTTGGTATCACAATTGTGCCACCTCTCCCTTTGTCTCCAGCGTTATCCAACAGGAACACAGTATTCTGGGTCACAATGAAAACTTTCTGCGTGTATGGACACATTGTTTCATGTATGTGTTCACACAAACAGCAAGTATCCAATTGAGAGAGACAGAGACAGGAAGCGAGTCTTGAATTTCCTGATCAAAGCAGTACCAGCACCTGATGCTTTGCTGGGGTCTGCAAGGTCAAAGGAGGCCAACATCCAGTCTGTGGTCGATGGTAATTAGTATCGTAATCTGTAATTAGGACATTGGGTAGTTTCCGACCCTGGTGGTAGCGCCCTCACGCAGGCGATCCAAAATGCTGCCTTAAAAAACCGCACTTCATTCTATTCCTCAGTACTTACAGTTATTACATCATGGGAAGTGGGGGTGAGGATGCAGACGTGAGCTCCACCCAAGTGGAGGGAGCCCTATCTCCTGCAAACTGATTAAATAAAGAATATGCAAATTAAGTTGAACAATACATTATTGACACTGATTTGAATTTAATGTCATAAGATCCTTCCTCTGCTGTACAGACTGATTTTTTCCCGTCAGTTTCCAGATAGGGGAGGTGAGGGAAGAAGTTGTGGAGGGGAGGTCGAAGACTGAGGGATTTCCCAGGACGGGGAAAAGAGGCTCAGAACTGAACTGGGCAAGAATGACAAAAACGTGTCCCTTTCCCCATCAGTGGGATGGGAGAGGAGGAGGGGGAGGGGTGGAAGGTTTCTCAGAAGGATAGAGTAAAGGGTAAATTATCATGAGGGGGTGATACACTAGTTACAATAACAACAGGTGCCCCCAGGGAGTCATGAATCAATTAGCATAACAATAGGTTAAGATCACAAATCAATCAGCTATCACAATTTAATTAATTGATATATCAATTTGATTTCAAAAGTGTACCGGGACCTTCTTTGTCCCAGTATTCATGTGTACCTGTGTGGTAAAAAGTATGGCCGTGCTCCCTCAAGCAGGTTCAAAAAATGAATGGAAGACTCATCTGCAGCAATAATTTTCCTAAAAACTCCTCCCCCAACACGTTGAAGCGCTGCAACAGACTGGATACAGTTGTTTCCCCTGGCTCTTTATTTGGTTTGGTCAACATATCCGGCATCCAGCGTACACAAAAATTGAGGTAGCCCAGTATTTCAATATTGGCTATCATGCTGCCTTTAGCAGTGGATAACTGGCGACGCATTTCATTTGCTGTTATTCGGTGGCCTTCACGGGTAGTTTGGTCGACACGCTGGGTGTTTTGTGTAGTCATTGCAATCCCTGGCCGCTCTGTGTTGCATCAGCTAATTTTGTTTGCCCTGCAGACTCTCTACAACGATGAATCCTTTCTTTATTGTTGCTGACGTCCACCACAACGTTTCCATACACTTTTTTCAGCCTTTTATTAATAAGACTTCGCATTTCCCCTTCTGCAGTATGAAATTAAATTACAGAACGCTTCTAATATGTGTGCTACTGTCGGCCATTTTCTAAACTTATACAGTGCTGCCACTGTTGATATAATACGCTGTTACTGGAGTGAGCTGTAAAGGAAGTCTGCGGAAGTGCGCCAGATTCATGACTACTAAATTATCAACTTTGTGAAGCAGAAAAGAAAAGGATGCCTTACTTTCGACTGGTCTTCATATATAGAGGTATCACATCACCTACTTGTCTCAAATAGCTGAGACAACTAACAAACGTAATTTTCCCATCGTTTAGAATTAATCACCAATCACAACCAACAGTGCGACACACCGTCACTCTATGAGACACAGTGGAGGGGTCAGGGATTCATCACAAGAGAAGTACCTACGGTCCGGTGATCAGGAGATGTACGACAGAGCTTTCCAACCCTCTCCTGCCAACTGTTTTTTTTTTTTTAAGTTGCATCTTTCGACTACTGTCTCCCATCTGTTGCAGGCCCTGTGCTAGTGTTTCCTTTTCTACAAAACTAGTTAATCAAGCTCCCTCAATAAGTTACTTCGCATGTTATGGTCTTTGTCAGTCTCAGCTGTTTATTGCCTCTACTGCTGCTTTGAACCCAATAGTAATTATTCTGGGATGCCATCAAAGATATCTCTTCTTCCGATAAGAATATTGTTAATTTCGTGTTTCATTTGCTCACTAAATATTTAATATCCTTCGATGGAACCATATTTCAAATACTCGCGCGTGAAGAACAGCCCACAGCTGCACTAATTGAGTTTGTTCTAAATCTTGACCATGGTTTCAACTATAATAATATAGCTTTCTTCAGAAGTCCTGAAAAGTGATCAAAATAACATCTAGGCCAGTAACACAATCTATATATAAACTTCTAAAATTTACGTATGTGATAACATATTACTTACATAAGCTTTTAAATATGAAAAACGTCTTAGCCCAGAGGCTGCGTCAAGATCAATAAAATAAAATAACTTCAACAGACATAAGCGTGATTCGACTATAAGTAAAACTACATATGGTACCGTATGTCCTCCGCCACTACATCTGGTATATTAGGAGCACGGTCGTCAAGTGTGCTACATCGTGCGCGCCATAGGTGGCGCTCCCCACATTGTGCTACAACGCACCGTTTATCAGGAAACTAGTTGATATCTACGATAAAATATTAATCACAAGCCTACAAGTGCAACTGAAGGACCATATACTTATTAATACGACTCTACAACAATTAAAATGCTGTTGCATACGATCATTAAAGAAAATGGCTGTTTTCAATTCGAGTGTATACAGGTCAGTAAATTTACCTCTTACCCAGGCTAACTTTCAAAAAGAAGTTTGTACCCTAAAAGAGATTGTCTGTAATAATGGTTATAGTCCCAACATAGTTGAAACAATTGAGCGCAAGACGAGAAAGACAGTTTCCACGTTGACGCGGTCCGTGAGCAACTGGGATGAACGGAAAAGATTTATAGCTATTCCGTTTCTAGGTAACATATCGTATAAAATGCACCGTGTGCTCCAAAAACAAAACTGTAGAATGGCATTTTCCACCAACAATAGCTAAAAACGGAATTTTGTATGTTTTGGCAATTACAATTATAATAAGCTATTGCAATCGGGAGTTTATAAATTGAAATGTGATGATTGCCCAGCGTATTACATATGGAGCACAGGTAGATCTATAGCCATAAGATATAAAGAACATATGCCGCCGAGGATGGGTACGAATAAGAATGGGTCATAGTTTGCCGAACACATCATTGAAGAACGACATACGCCCCAACATGTTAATGATACCGAGCTATTGTGTAAAGAAGTCAAGGGTATGAAATTAGATTTACTGGAGGAGGTGCAGATATATAAGCACAAAATGCGTGACAATAGGAATTTACTGAATGATGAGTGTTATTTGAAAAGTTCCAGCTTCCTTGAAAGTTTTCAGCCCGTATTGGGCATAGCAGATAGGCACTAGTGGTGACTCGATTGTGCCATATTATTATATGATTATTTGAGATAAACTACTGTTTTAGGACAATGTTCCAGTAGGAAATTGTTGTAAAGAGGCGTGAGCTGTTATTATGTTAACAGTGGTTTGTGTTGAGACAGTTATGTTAATGTGTCTTTCATTGTCTTGTGCCATGTTACCGTACTTATGCACTAGACTGCTATTCGTAGAACTATCGTCTTTCATTAGTAGTTTGCCTATGTACAACGACTAAGGTCGGCTGGTAGGATTAGCCCTATAAGCTGTTAAAGCGTATGATGTAAGTTGGAGTTTAATTTGTATATAATAGCCCCGTTCTTGAAAGATGCTTCAAATAGTGATGCAAACTTTGTTATATGAATTTGTTAATGTTTGACCACTTTAATGATCGTATGCAATAGCATTTTAATTGTTGGGAGTCGTATTAAGAAGTATATGGTCCTTCAGTTGCACTTGTAGGCTTGTGATTAATATTTTATCGTAGATATCAACTAGTTTCCTGATAAACGGTGCGTTGTAGCTCAATGTGGGGAGCGCCACCTATGGCGCGCACGCTGTAGCACATTTGACGACCGACCGTGTGCCTAGTATAGCAGATGTAGTGGCGGAGCACATACGGTACCATACGTAGTTTTACTTATAATCGAAACAGGCTTATGTCTGTTGAAGTTATTTTATTTTATTGATCTTGACGCAGCCTCTGGGCTAAGACGTTTTTCATATTTAAAAGCTTATGTAAGTAATATGTTATCACATACGTAAATTTTAGAAGTTTATGTATGGATTATATTACTGGTCTAGATGTTATTTTGATCACTTTTCAGGACTTCTGAAGTTGGCTATATTATTATAGTTGAAACCATGGTCAAGATTTAGAACAAACTCAATTAGTGCAACTGTGGGCTGTTTTTCATGCGAGACAATTTCGTAACGGTTGCTGGTGTTGCTGCCATGATGAATGTAATATTTCAGATACTTCCATTTTCTTCTACTCTGGATTTTTGATGGCTCTCGTTTCACCCCCATACAATGATGTGTTCCGGACACACACTTTCAGGAAGTTGTTCTTCATTTTCATATCAGTATCTCATACCAGTAGAGCTCTTTTAATGAGTAAGCCCTTCTTCGCCTGTATTAGCCAGCTTATAATTTCTTCCTTGATTCAGCTATCCTGTGTTACTTCTTACATTGTTATGTCGTTCCGATTTTGATATTAAGCAAGGCGTTATTCTCCTATCAGGGTGTATTTCATAAGAAGTATGTTCCTCACTCCTTTCAGTAGATCTTCGAAGTCTTCCTTATGAACGGCCAGACACTCCATCTTATCAATGGGCTGCTCCATTTCTTTTGTCCGCTCAGACGGGGTGCTACTTCCATAGACATCTGCCTGCAACAAACAAAAAATCATGTAAGTTTGTTTTTCTGAGTCTTAATTTAACTTCACAACTACTCCCCCTGTAAGATGCAGAGGAACAAAAGCAAAACAAAGGAATGAAATGCAGTCGAATTTAAGCAGGCAATGCTGAGGGAATTAGGTTAGGTAATGAGACACTAAAGGCAGTAGGTAAGTTCTATTTGGGTAGTAAAACAGTTAACGGTGGTCCAAGTAGAGACGATACAAAATGTAAAATGACAACGACAAGAAAAACGTTTCTGAAGAAAAGAAACTTGTTAACATCGAATAGAAATTTGAGTGTTGGGAAGTCTTTTGTGACAGTATTTCTTTGAAGTGCAGCCTTCTATGGAAGTGAAACGAGGACTGTAGACAGTGTAGATGAGAAGTGAAGCTTTTGAAAGTAGGCGCTACAGAAGAATGTTGGAGATTGGGTGGGTAAGTTGAATAACAAATATAGAAGAATCACTGAACTGAATGGGGTGTAATAGCACAAGTTGACTAAGAAAAAGATACTGACTGACAGAGAAGACTCTGATGCATCAAGGAACAGTCACTTTGGTTACGGGGGTCAGCAGGCAACTCTGAGCAACGGTGTGAGCAGTGAGTTGAGGGGCGGGGAAACAGACCTTCCCGTCATTCCATTCTGGCCAGTCACTGGTCTGCGTGACCGGTCGACCAAAAAGTAATGGTTTCAAGCAGACTTTATAGTTTACCCTATTGTTTGCCGTTTACAGTATACCATTTTCGATTAGTTTTTGCGTACAACAAAAGGGGAAAAATTCTAGTGAAACGTCCACGCGCCTCCTCACCGTAAGGAAGAAACTGACGAGGAAATCCTAGAATTAGCTGAAGAAAGGAAATGTGTTTCATGACGATAATTGCATACCGGTACCAGTGTTAATAAACTGTATATACAGCAGCTGCCGATACCATGGGCACACCAATGAATTTGACGAACATTATTTCAGAAATATCAGTACACTGAAAATGTTAGTCCAGTCTCATTAAACCGGTAACGGTTACAATGTTGATGTAATTGTATCTACCGGGTGATCAAAAAGTCAGTATAAATTTGAAAACTTAATAAATGACGGAATAATGTAAATAGAGAGATAAAAATTGACGCACATGCTTGGAATGACATGTTTTTTTATTAGAACAAAAAAAAAACAAAGTTCACAAAATGTCCAACAGATGGCGCTGGACAGCAAAACGTCAGTGACTGCGCATGACAATCGTGTATAAAAGGAGCTGTAATGAGAGAGAGAATCAGAGTGAAGCTGTATTATCAGAATGGGGAATGTGCTAGTTCAGCGTTACGATCCTATCGCCATAGGACGGGGATTCGAACGAGTAAAGGTCCGTTGATAAATACAGCTGTGGCGAGAATGATTTCGAAGTTCGAAGCCACGGGTTGTTTAGACGATAGACCCCGTAGTGCCGACCGAGCACAAGGCGTAATGCTGCTGAGACAGTTCAGGAAGAAATGGAGACTGTAGCGGGTTCGTCTATGCACGGGGAAGTCAGCGCTCGTGCAGTCGCACGTCGCACCAGCATTCCATACACTACTGTTTGGTTGGCACTTAGGCGTACCCTCCGATGATATCCGTACAAAATCCATCGTCATCATGAACTGTTACCTGGGCGTTTCAAAAGATGGCGGAAGATGACAATTGGTTGAGTAAAGTGTTGTGCACCGACGAAGCTCATTTCACGTTCCGAGGGTTTGTCAACGCCCACAACTGCAGAATTTGGGCTACCGAAAATCCTAGAAACTCCATTTCAAGACGAGAAAGTCACGGTATGTGTTGGACTTACCACATCTACCGTTATCGGGCCTTTCTTCTTCGAGGAAATGCGTGATTCTGGTTTTGTAACTGCTACCATGACGGGTGAGAGGTACGCCGATATGTTACAGAATCGCATCATCCCCAGCCTAGCTGATAAACACTAGCTGGAACGTACGATGTTTATGCAGGATGGCTCTCACCCCATGTTTCTAGATGCGTGAAAGATCTCTTGCGCGCGTCGTTTGGTGATGATCGTGTGCTCAGCCGCCACTTTCGTCATGCTTGGCCTCCCAGGTCCCCAGACCTCAGTCCGTGCGATTATTGGCTTTGGGGTTACCTGAAGTCGCAAGTGTATCGTGATCGACCGACATATCTAGGAATGCTGAAAGACAACATCCGACGCCAATGCTTCACCATAACTCCGGATATGCTTTACAGTGCTGTTCACAACATTATTCCTCGACTACAGCTATTGTTGAGGAATGATGGTGGACATATTGAGCACTTCCTGTAAAGAACATCATCTTTGCTTTGTCTTACTTTGTTATCCTAATTATTGCTATTCTGATCAGATGAAGCGCCATCTGTCGGACATTTTTTGAACTTTTGTATTTTTTTGGTTCTAATAAAACCCCATGTCATTCCAAGCATGTGTGTCAATTTGTACCTCTCTATCCACATTATTCCGTGATTTATTCAGTTTTCAAATTTATACTGACTTTTTGATCACCCGGTATAAAAATGTTTTTAGAACAACACGTAGTATTCCATTGCAGAGCACTCCACGGTGCACACCCGATTCGCTGCTAAACTCCCGTCTGTCGCATTCCTCTCGACAGTGAACTGTAAACGTGACTCTGTGTGTGTGTGTGTGTGTGTGTGTGTGTGTGTGTGTATGTGTGGTGGGGTTGGGGTAAACATTGTAGAGGGTGACCAAGGCTTAACTACAATAAGCACGTTCAAGGGGAATTAGGATGCACTACTTATGCAGAGGTGAAGGGAGTTACACAAGACTAGCGTGAAATGTATCAAACCAGTCGTCAGAATCAAGAGCACAACAACAACGACAACAATAGCAACAGTAACAGTCAGAAGAAGTGGGCCCAGTATTGATACCTGTGGCACACTAGCGGTGGTTATTCCTCAACTGAAAGATGCAGCCAGAATTTTGTGGCACCGCTGTATCAGAGGAAACATGTGTAAATCGGCTCCGTAACTGCTGACTGTGTCACACAGTGGCAGGTAGCAGGCAGCAGGCTGCGCGTGCAGGATGTGTTTGCCCATGCGCGGCGCGGCGCACCGTGGAGCCCGTGCCAGCGGGCTGTGCGCCAGAGAACGGCGGCAGCTGCCCAGTGACTCAGACATCAGCGCAGAGACGGTCGCATGCCCGCCACTGACTCATCGTTCCAACGCCCGCACAGCGCTGTCCAGGCGCCGGTATCCTCTGCTGGCAGGCTTCCTTGACACCAACAAACCTTCGTCTTTATCCTCGAGTACGGTTCGTCTGTCTGGAAACTTCAGGGAGGGATAGTAGAGGAAGCAATGTACGACCTATCCTGGATTTGTATTAGGGGTGTATTTTGCGGTTACTACTACAGGATGCTACAAATCTATAGCTTTATTCAGCTAGCCACCCTAACGTACCATTAACATCTTGCCCCCCCCCCCCCCCCCCCCCCTTTCTGTGTTCCATCAGCGAATGGTGGGTGCGAAGAACGGTTGTCGATAAGACAACAACTCCAATATATCTGATTTTACTGTGTTGAACATTTCTGCAGAACTATTAAGGAATATTTTGTCTAACTCTCCTTGAAACGTACGCATTTGGAATGTCAACTGTAATTCTCTCCACCACGAAGATGCCTCTCATGTAGCACCTGCCATTGAAGTTCGTTGTCCCCGTAACGCTCTCTCAGTGATTAAATGATATTCTGTGACCGAGTGAATTGATCACTTCTGTCAAAATTGGTTTGTAACTGGACTAACTAATAAAAATTGTACACGTGTAGTTTCATAATGTATTACTCCGCAGAAGTTGCGTTTTTTGCAGACAGTCCTACTCGTTGCTAACAGAAACTTAGATAGTAACCGCGAAGTCGTATGCCCTTCATCAAGATATTCTTTACGTAGTTGACGGAAGAATCGATAAAACTTTAATATGTACCAACACGATGAGTCCCTATAGTCTCTTACTGGGATGGCCTAATTGATAATACCGAGGCACATGCTGTAGTGAGTGGTTTCAATCGCGCTTCAGTTGAGTTATCTACAATTGGTAGCGGGACATTTTGTTACGAGGGGCGTTCAATAAGTAATGAAACACTTTTTTTCTTGGTCAGTTTCGGTTAAAAATGCGAAATTTCTTGTGGGATATCGTGGAATATTCGCGCTTCAGCCCCTGTAGCTTCACGGAGTTCTGATAGGCGGCGGCGCTATACGGACTCTTTTGGCGGAAACCGACAGCATGGCAGATACTCATAGCCACTTGCAGAATATCTACGGAGACCTGGCAGTGAACAAAAGCACGGTGAGTCATTGCGCGAGGCGGCTGTCATCATCACAACAAGGTCACGTAAATCTGGAAATGTCCCTCTTTCCTGTAGGCCGCACATAGCTGTGACACCTGCAATGTTGGCACGTGTTTGATTGTGATCCGTCAATCTCCTCGAATGAGGGTGTCCTGATTCGATGAGATCGACGGATCACAATCAAATATCTCGCTGCACAACTGGACGTATCTGTTGGTGGTGCTGACACACACATCCACCAGCTGGGGTACTCAAAGGCTTGTATCCTGTGGGTTCCTCATCTCCTAACAGAAAATCATACAGAGCAACGAATGGCAATCTATGCGAAATTGCTAGCGTGTTACAAAGCTGATCGTGAGAATTTTTTGTCGAACATCGTCAAAGGCGATGAAAGATGGGTTCACATTTCGAACTGAGAACAAAAAGGCCAAGTATGGAGTGGCGCCACACCACCTCTCCTGCGAAGAAAACGTTCAAAGCCACACCCTGAGCCGATAAAGTCGGCGACTCTCAGTGGGTTATCCTGTTAGATGTTCTCTCTCGTAGCGCAACACTATACTCCGAAGTGTATTGTGCTACCCTCAGGAAATTGAAAAAATAACTTCAGCATGCTCGCCGCTTCAAAAATGGAAACTGTCTCCCCACGATGTGTATCTACCTCATTGCGAGGAAATTGTTTATATACTAATACAATACAGTTATCTAAAAACAATTACACTGTATAATATTTTAAAAACACACGATATTTATCTCTTACAGTAGCTCTTACTTACACAAAAAAGGTCCGTAGCTAAATGTATTTGCCATTTCGGCTGTCTTTATAAAAGAGTACTTCAGAACTTGAGCTCGATCTTTTGTTTCAATACGTATATATAGGGTGGTCAGAAACAGTCTGTAAAGCTTGTAGGAGTATTGCAAGGTAGGTTTTGCTGAGAAATAATTCTTAACAAAACATTTCGATACCTTGCGGCGTTGTTTAGTTATTTAGCATTCAAGTTAGCCAATCATGCCGTTGCACGCGCAGATTCAAGCGGTACGCCAGATACAACTATTATTAGTTGTGTGTGTGTGTGAGGGGGGGGGGGGGGGGGCGCCCGCTCTCTTTTTAGATTTTGGAAAGCCAAACGAAGAACACGTTTGGTGACACCGTCTCTGGAAGGCCGTTTGAATTTGTGCCCGCAATGGCCTGAATGATTAATTTATGTGCTAATAAATTGGAAAGCGGGGAAACATATCGATTATTTTCTTAACAATTATTTCTCAGCACAATCTGCAGTGCAAAATCCTTACAAGCTTTTCACACTGTTTATGACCACCCGTATACAGAGTTACCAGTACCTCCAGTGTCACGCATGGTGATTAGACTAAAACTATAAGACATGCAGAAAATAAACACATATCAGTGGATAGATCGTCTCTCCAAGTTTCTAACGAATGTAACAAGTGCGCAATATGAGCAACGTTTATGACGTGGAAAATGTCAATAAGGGCGTAAGAGCACATACGTGCATTTCATTGCTGCCGGGGAAGGCGCAACGACGACAGCCCGCTTCGCAAATCTGTTCATTCGGTTGCCTACCTCCATGCGCGAACTAAATCGTTGCCACAAAATGGAGCGAATGATTCGTCTACATTTTCAGACACACCTGTCCCCTGGTGGTGCGGACAAGAAATACGCCACGTCGCGTACTACAAATCGAAAATTGGAGCGACGCTTTTTCCACTGACATGTGCCATTTTTTTCTGTATGTCTTGTAGTTTTCGTGTAATCGCCTTGTGAATCCCTTGAGGTACTTGGAAATAACCTTGTCTATTGTAAACAGTAGTGGCCGTATAACACCCTCTTTGAGTATGCCCAATACTACCTCTCACGTGTCGCCCCATTAGGAAGTCACAAATCTAATACGGTACTCGGCAGGTTCGGTATTTTTCTCACTATGTGCTTGTCCGGAACTGAATCGAATGCCTCCCTGCAGCCAAGGAACACGGTATCAACCTGGCCGCCATCGTCTACGGAGCTCTGAATCTCATGAACGGACAGTTCAAGCG
This sequence comes from Schistocerca americana, assembly GCF_021461395.2. Classification (NCBI taxonomy): domain Eukaryota; kingdom Metazoa; phylum Arthropoda; class Insecta; order Orthoptera; family Acrididae; genus Schistocerca; species Schistocerca americana. Next base: position 764,415,343 of record NC_060122.1, on the reverse strand, counting down.
AATTTTACAAAATCCCTATTGCGGAATCTATGTTGACTACTTCGGGCCTTACCATGAATGCTGCAGTTTTGTGGTACCACATAAAGTATCCTCTTTGTGTTCTGCGGGGAATGTCTCCTCCGACAGTAAAGTCACTTATCGTTCTCCGCCTACATTGAAACGTCCCCTTAGAAAAATTAATGAATTACTGTGCTGGTAAACCCCTTACGTTATTTGATTTTCAAACAGCTGAGCAGAACTGAACGTACTCAGACATTTCTCTCTTTACTTATTCTGATCAATACTAAACTGACACACAATGTTTTTGGCCCAACGCAATCTGACTTTAAAAAATCCCTACAAAAGAATGGCGCTGACTAACATTAACCTATATGTTTCACAAATCACTTACCTCACAAAAATCTTCGTTACTCGAACTACTGCAATACAGCGAGCGCCACTACTGGCAGCTAAATAAAACATTCTAACTACTGAAGGCACTAGCTACTGATAGGCATAGTTAGCAAATGAAAGATTTTGATAGAGAACAAACAATGTATTTACCTTAAAAGCGTTCAAAAGTCATAATATATATAGCAGTTCATGGCATCCAGTCTTAAAAATTTACTGTCTCTGATGGACACACGTTCAGATCGCTGCGCAACGCTACGCGCTGTTAACAGCCAACTGCCCAATACTACAATAGCGTATGTTCCAACAATGCCAACCAGCCACAGACTGCACGCAGCACAATCATTGAATTTCATACAGAGCGCTACGTGACGTTGCCAACATAAAAACCTAAACAGCCTACTTACAACATCAGATAATTCGTCATTTACCTTATGCAGATAAAGGTAAAAAAAACCTTCGTATCAGATATGATACTCCTGTCTGTACTAGTTAGACAGCGATACTGTAAGGAACTATCAACATGTTACCGTTCGAAGGCTCTATAGTGCAGATTAGGTATTGCAATCAGGCCGTGATCATTGAGTTAATTTTCCCACCTACGCAAGATACCTGTTTGGTAAAACACCATGTCCTGTGCTTGAAGAAGTCTGTGGATTCCTCGCCCCTAACAGAAAATCACGAAGAGCAACGAAGGGCAACCTGCGCAACGCTGCTTGCACGTTACAAGGCTGACAGTGACAATTTTTGTCGAACATCGTCACAGGCGATGAAGCCTCTTCCGTAGACCCTTCAAGCCCTTTTTTAAGACACGGAAGACGTGATAATTGCATGGGGCGAGATCAGAGCTATTGGGAGAGTGCTCGAGGGTCTCCTAATTGCGCTGCCCTAATTTCTGCGCTACGGCATTTAGATAAGGGGACGTGCGTTATCATGAATCAGTAGAACCCCTTGTCGCAGTTTTCCCGGACGTTCCGCCTTAGTTCCAATCAGTAATTTCTTCAATGTTGTATAGTACCGTTTCCCTTTGATGGAGACACCAGGTTCCTTGAAATCAATAAACAACAAGCCCCCTTAGTTAAAGAACAGGGCGAGCGTCACGTTCACAGCAGATAGCAGGCTCTTGAACTTTACCATTCCACAACGCTGATTCATACACATTCTTCATCCTCCGAAGGACGTCTCCCCGTGTTTGTCACTCGGCAGCCGAGAACATCACGTTGGTTCTGTCTGGACGCATTCGGTAATAACGTCACCATAGTTCACGTTTCCACATTTACTGCACGCACGTCGAAAAGACACTAATGCCGCACTAAAACTTTGCTACGTGCATGTGCTTAGATACCTTAACGTGTATCGCACTACGTTGCATATACGCTGCAGCAAAAAAAATGGCTCTGAGCACTATGGGACTCAACTGCCGAGGTCATTAGTCCCCTAGAACTTAGAACTAGTTAAACCTAACTTACCTAAGGACATCACAAACATCCATGCCCGAGGCAGGATTCGAACCTGCGACCGTAGCGGTCTTGCTGTTCCAGACTGCAGCGCCTTTAACCGCACGCCCACTTCGGCCGGCAAGCTGCAGCAACGCAATCAAACAAAGTTTTCGATTGTCCCCTGATATCACTGATAACTTTTCTTAAACAATGGAAAATACAGGACGAACACAACTGCCAGTGACTGTGGCCATGTGCATGTGCGTTGCATTTGTGTGATTATATGGGTGTATTTTGTGCCTATCTGCGAATCAGCATCTCCGCTATATGATGAGTAGCAACTATCCTTTTCGTAATATTAATAACATATTCTGTTGGACAGATGGAAATTACGGCAGTTACACTACTGGCCATAAAAACTGCTACACCACGAACATGACGCGCTACAGACGCGAAATTTAACCGACAGGAAGAAGATGTTGTGATATGCAAATGGTTATCTTTTCAGAGCATTCACACAAGGTTGGCACCGCTGGCGACACCTACACGGATCGTCCAGCCACGTCTCGATTCCTGAGTCAACAGGTGGGGGACGTTTGCAAGACAACAACCATCTGCACGAACAGTTCGACGACGTTTGCAGCAGCATGGACTATCAGGTCGGAGACCATGGCTGCGGTTAACCTTGACGCTGTATCACAAACAGGAGCGCCTGCGATGGTGTACTCAACGACGAACCTGGGTGCACGAATGGCAAAACGACATTTTTTGGATTAATCGAGGTTCTGTTTACAGCATCATGATGGTCGCATCCGTGTTTGGCGACATCGAGGTGAACTCACGTTGGAAGCGTGTATTCGTCATCGCCATACTGGCGTATCACCCGGCGTGATGGGTAGGGGTGCCATTGGTTACACGTCTCGGTCACCTCTTGTTCACGTTGACGTCATTTTGAACAGTGGACGTTACATTTCAGATGTGTTACGACCCGTGGTTCTACCCTTCATTCGATCCCTGCGAAACCCTATATTTCAGCAGGATAATGCACGACCGCATGTTGCAGGTCCTGTACGGGCCATTCTGATTACAGAGAATGTTCGACTGACATTCCCCAGATCTCTCACCAATTGAAAACCTCTGGTGAATGGTGGCCGAGCAACTGGCTCGTCACAATACGCCAGTCACTACTCTTGATGAATTGTGATATCGTGTTGAAGCTGCATGGGCAGCTGTACCTGTACACGCCGTTCAAGCTCTGTTTGACTCAATGCCCAGGCGTATCAAGGCCGTTATTACGGCCAGAGGTGGTTGTTACGGGTACTGATTTCTCGGGATGTATGCACCCAAATTGCGTGAAAATGTAATCACATGCCAGTTCAAGTTCAATATATTTGTCCAATGAATACCCGTTTATCATCTGCATTTCTTCTTGGTGTAGCAGTTTTAATGGCCAATAGTGTAAGACAGTAGGGGTTACATGCTGTAAACTATACTCACTTCTCTTTAAAGTGAGACAAATTTTTATCACAGTAATGGCTAGGAGATTCATGATAAATCATTTGGTCACCAAATAAGAAGTATTTACAAATTGCCTAGCATTTCATACGACAGAGAGATTTTGCTTTCGGCAAAAGTATTTGGAGCAGATTAACACAATGTATGTGAGAACAGTGTCCCATAAACTTTGATCTGCGTATGTCGAAAATGAAACGGAGGCTAACAGATGTCGTAAGACACAGTTTTCTGTGAAAAATCCCAAAATGACCTCTAGACTATATACACTCCTGGAAATGGAAAAAAGAACACATTGACACCGGTGTGTCAGACCCACCATACTTGCTCCGGACACTGCGAGAGGGCTGTACAAGCAATGATCACACGCACGGCACAGCGGACACACCAGGAACCGCGGTGTTGGCCGTCGAATGGCGCTAGCTGCGCAGCATTTGTGCACCGCCGCCGTCAGTGTCAGCCAGTTTGCCGTGGCATACGGAGCTCCATCGCAGTCTTTAACACTGGTAGCATGCCGCGACAGCGTGGACGTGAACCGTATGTGCAGTTGACGGACTTTGAGCGAGGGCGTATAGTGGGCATGCGGGAGGCCGGGTGGACGTACCGCCGAATTGGTCAACACGTGGGGCGTGAGGTCTCCACAGTACATCGATGTTGTCGCCAGTGGTCGGCGGAAGGTGCACGTGCCCGTCGACCTGGGACCGGACCGCAGCGACGCACAGATGCACGCCAAGACCGTAGGATCCTACGCAGTGCCGTAGGGGACCGCACCGCCACTTCCCAGCAAATTAGGGACACTGTTGCTCCTGGGGTATCGGCGAGGACCATTCGCAACCGTCTCCATGAAGCTGGGCTACGGTCCCGCACACCGTTAGGCCGTCTTCCGCTCACGCCCCAACATCGTGCAGCCCGCCTCCAGTGGTGTCGCGACAGGCGTGAATGGAGGGACGAATGGAGACGTGTCGTCTTCAGCGATGAGAGTCGCTTCTGCCTTGGTGCCAATGATGGTCGTATGCGTGTTTGGCGCCGTGCAGGTGAGCGCCACAATCAGGACTGCATACGACCGAGGCACACAGGGCCAACACCCGGCATCATGGTGTGGGGAGCGATCTCCTACACTGGCCGTACACCACTGGTGATCGTCGAGGGGACACTGAATAGTGCACGGTACATCCAAACCGTCATCGAACCCATCGTTCTACCATTCCTAGACCGGCAAGGGAACTTGCTGTTCCAACAGGACAATGCACGTCCGCATGTATCCCGTGCCACCCAACGTGCTCTAGAAGGTGTAAGTCAACTACCCTGGCCAGCAAGATCTCCGGATCTGTACCCCATTGAGCATGTTTGGGACTGGATGAAGCGTCGTCTCACGCGGTCTGCACGTCCAGCACGAACGCCGGTCCAACTGAGGCGCCAGGTGGAAATGGCATGGCAAGCCGTTCCACAGGACTACATCCAGCATCTCTACGATCGTCTCCATGGGAGAATAGCAGCCTGCATTGCTGCGAAAGGTGGATATACACTGTACTAGTGCCGACATTGTGCATGCTCTGTTGCCTGTGTCTATGTGCCTGTGGTTCTGTCAGTGTGATCATGTGATGTATCTGACCCCAGGAATGTGTCAATAAAGTTTCCCCTTCCTGGGACAATGAATTCACGGTGTTCTTACTTCAATTTCCAGGAGTGTATATTCCATAGTAGCAGACACATCACCGTCAACAGCATGCTACAGCATTAAGTCATCAGAGCTTGTTAATAGATTTGGGGTTACGCTCGCAATGTGTACCAGAACGTTAATGATAGAAACGGTTTGTAGCCGTTTCTCATTGAGCACAAAATGCTGTGTGTGAAAATACCGATCTTTGTAGCCATTCCCATTCGCTTGGCACGACGTAAATGTATTTCTTCGTGGCGATTTCTACAGAAGTTACGGAGACTTGTTCAGATTGAGAATGTAGTTTTCTGCGGCATCTTCGGATAAGTGTTTCTCGGTTTTGTTACGACCTCTGATTTGTTGGCATATTTAAGGCTTAAACGACTTCCACTGACGCCACTGTCGGGAGTTAACTGTAATACTAATAGGCCGTGTCTATATCCAGATCTACATCGAAATCTACATGACTACCCTGCAATTCACACTTAAGTCCCTGGCAGATGGTTCATACAACCACCACCAAGCTAGTCCTCTACTCTCGAATAAATTTAAAATGGTTCAAATGGCTCTGAGCACTATGGGACTTAGCTTTTAAAGTCATCAGTCCCCTATACTTAGAACTACTTAAACCTAACTAACCTAAGGACATTACACACACCCATGCCCGAGGCAGGATTCGAACCTGCGACCGTAGCAGCACGCGGTTCCAGATTGAAGCACCTAGAAGCACTCGGTCACAGCAGCCGGCCACTTTCTAACAGCGCGCGGGAAGAACGACCACTTAAGTCTTTCCGTATGAGCTCTGATTTCTGTTATTTTATCACAATGATCATTTCTCTCTATATAGATGGGTTACGACAAAATTCTTCGCATTTGGAGGAGAAAGCTGGTGATTGAAATTTCGTAAGAAGATCCCCGCGCAACGAAATACGCCTTTGTTTCAATGACTGCCACCCCAACTCTTGTATCATATTTCTGACACTCTCTTACCTATTTCGAAACAACACAAAACGAGTTGCTCTTCTTCTAATTATTTCGATGTCCTCTGTCAATCCCATCTCATGCAAATCCCACATTGCACAGAAGTACTCCAGAAGAGGCGGTGAAGAACTGTGGGGGCAATGATTTTAGTAACCTTGCTGTATCTTCTATGTGTTTTGCCAGTATACCGCAGTCTTGCTAAGCTTTTGTCCCAACATTACCTATATGATAGGTAAGAATTCACGGCCTTTAGATTTGTGTGATTTATCGTGTAACCGAAATTTAGCAGCTTCCTTTTAGTACTCATGTGGATGACTTCACACTTTTCAAAGTCAATCGCCACTTTTCGCACCATACAGACATCTCAGACATCTCGTCAGAATCATTTTTCTATTGCTTTTTATCATTTGATGACTGTAGGAGATGATAAATGACAGCATCATTTACAAATATTCTAAGAGGGCTTCCAAGATTATCTCATAGATCATTGATATAGATTAGGAGCATGTAATTTGAGTAGAAGTAGCTTGTGAATTACGGTGTCAAAAGCCTTCTCGATATCTAGAAATATGAAATCTAGTTGAGAGCCCCTATCCACAACGCTCATTACTTCTTGTGAGTAAAGAGATAGCTGTGCTTCACAAGAACGATTCTTTGTGAATCCTTGCAGACTATCGGTCAATAAATCTTTTTCTTCGAAGTAATTCATAATATATGTTCCAAAATCACGCTTCAAATCTGCAATTCAGGGGATTACTCATACTTCCTTTCTTGAGTATTGGTGTCACCTGTGCAACTTTCCATTCTTTAGGTGCCGATCTTTCGTATTTATTTGGACGAATTATATCGTGGAGACACTACGATGTCACGGAACTTTCATTTGCTGCCAGGGATTATGTCGATGTCTGAGAAACATGAGTAGCTAGGCAGATTCCGTTATACGGTAGGTTGTAGCCTTTCACCGCAACTACATGGGAAGGCTTCACACGGTCTATTAAAATGACAGGTAACTACTGACGATGACACAGGAAGTTTTTTAGAGCTGGAGTATACAAACAAAACTCATGCGACTAGAAAATTGAGAAGTGTTTATCGACTTGCTTACGTCTCTCTGAATATAAAATTATACTTTTCAGGAAACGCAGAATTTTAATAACCTCGGAACACACAATGAATGAGCTGCAATTGAATCAGCCATGTCTTACTATTAGACTGACACACACATTCTATGGTTCAAAGACGTAGTATGATCACGATGTCTTTGTTGTTAGCCAAGTTAAAGACTTTGATTTATTGGGAAGATAGTGGGAAACTGAGGTTCATCTACAAAGGAGGTTGCCTGCAGAACACTTTGTGGTCTACATGGCTTATATTAGATGAGTGACCGAATGTATGACATACGTTGGACTAACAGCGGCGGTCGAGGGTATATAAGGATCACTCTGAAAATAACGCCCTACATATTTTTCACAGCCGACAATGATAGGAATGAGAAAGGTTAAGTATTAATTCTTCGAAGTTTCCTAAGTGTATGCTTAAAATTTATGTTTCCCGACAGATACGCTAAATGCAGCAGTGTTTCACAATGGCGGCTGTAAGTGATGTACGGTACAGCAGCTTATAGTCACTGAATTTCCCACTGCGAAGAAAGAAACTGTGGAGAATATTCACAAACGTTTTGTGAAGTCTATGATGAACGTCTGCAGTCGCTAGGAGAACAATTGATAGCCGGGTACAGACTGGCGAGGCTATCAGGGGGGAGTTCGGTGGTACTCCATGATTTGCAGCTAGCGGCAAGATAATTCATGGCTGTCACACTTGACATGTTCCAGCGTGCTGACCTCCTCAATCGCGAGGGTCGACGCATAACGACCCGGTAGCTGGCGCCGTAACAATCCAGGCGACGTTTCGATTCAACGCAATAACGCTTGGCCTCACGCAAGTTTGAGGACTTTTGGATGCTTCACGTAACAGGGTTGTACGACGTTACTCCTTCCACGCAACAGCCCTGAAGTAGCTCCCTCTGACTCCTTCTTGTTCGGTCCATTAAAACGTAGCGTTCGTGGAAGACATTTTGAAGGCGACGAGGGAGCGATCCGCGTTGTGAAGAAATGGAGTCGTGACCAGAGCAAAGGTATACCGCCATTGCGTCTATCTGGAAGAGGGCTACAGAACTGGAAGGAGATTATGTGGAAAGGTACACGCCCCTCTTATATCCATCCTCAACTGAGAATGACACGGTGGTCGGATGGTCCCGATGGGCCACTTGTGGCCTGAAGACGGAGTGCTTTTTGTTTTTTTTTTTACTTACAAGAGTATCAGGAAATGTTTTTGAGTACAGAGCGCACGATAATTGTTAAGATCCTTAAATAGCATTAAGCTTGCACAAAATAATCGCTTGTGTCCGAGTTCATGTGTGTGCATGAAGTATTTTGGGTACCGTATATTTAAATTCGATAACAAGGATACTGAGCTAAACCTGCAACCCAAGTAGGTAGGGTTTGTTGTTGTAACGTAATATGAGAGAAAATGAAGACCTGGATTTCAGTGAACAGATGGTACTTAGTATTCACAATTGCAGTGGCGGCTTTCTAGTATGATAGGCTGCAACCAGTAGGTAGCTGATAAAATTATACATCCCAGCTCTTTGAAAGTCGTTACTGCGCTTTCCAAGTTATTCATTGGCAAGCTACAGCTACTACACGTAAAAGAGAGAGTGAGCGGGTATGTCTAATCAAAATCATGCAGTTAGCAGCGTCTCTCGCTGTTGTGGACACACAGGAAAAACATAACGCCAGCCGCAACATTGTGACGCCTTTCAGTTTACCTACTCGGTGAACAGATGTCGGCTGCGCTTCTTTCTGAAAATAAAGATATGACTGGTCTCACGTGTGTGCAAAGGGGTACGATTCACGGTAGCTTACATACGTCACTAACATACTCTCATGTACTGAATTTGTAAAACTAAAGAGCTATAATTCAATTTTTACCAAAAAAGAAATAGTCTTTAATCTGATTAATAAAAGGAAATAAATGTTTACTTACATTGTACCTTAACATTGCAATTAATTGATATGTTTATTTACATTCTCTCGAAAATTTTTCAGTGCTCTATGCTCTTTCCTTCCTAAAACCTCACAATAAAACTCTTTTTTATATCCTTAATCTCAGATCATTTTCGTTATTACTCCAGAAGGAGACAACACATTTCCTTTCTCCATTCAAGAAGCAAGAAAATTCTTAAGAATAATTAACTAATAATTAACCACGTGGAGAAATATCGCTTCTATAATCACATCACGTTCCTCGATTAAAAAAAACTCTCTGGCGCTGTTTAGATTTTCTCACTCGCGTACAGATGTCACTCTCGTCGTCAGTTCACGTTCTCTCTATCGAGTCCTCCTCAGTCCCAACAGATGGTAACACTCTCATCTGTCACAGGTCGTCTCTCACTCACTCACTCCATCGTTTGCGACATGGAAACGAAATAAAACCGGTTTTAACTACTATTTCCTCCTTACCTACACAATTTGAAACGTTTTACTTGAAGTACACTACTTGCCATTAAAATTGCTACACCATGAAGAAGACGTGCTGCAGATGCGAAATTTAACCGACAGGAAGAAGATGCTGTGTTATGCAAATGATAAGCTTTTCAGAGCATTCACACAAGGTTGGCGCCAGTGGTGACACCTACAACGTGCTGACATGAGGAAAGTTTCCAACCGATTTCTCATACACAAACAGCAGTTGACCGGCGTTGCCTGGTGAAACGTTGTTGTGATGCCTCGTGTAAGGGGGAGAAATGCGTACCATCACGATTCCGACTCTGATAAACGTCGGATTATAGCCTATTTTCATTCCGGTTTATCGTATCGCGACATTGCTGCTCGCGTTGGTCGAGATCCAATGACTGTTAGCAGCACATGGAATCGGTGGGTTCAGAAGGGTAATACGGGACGCCGTGCTGGATCCCAACGGCCTCGTATCACTAGCAGTCGAGACGACAGGCATCTTATCTGCATTCCTGTTACAGATCGTGCAGCCACGTCTCGATCCCTGAATCAACAGATGGGGAAGTTTGCAAGACAACAACCATCTGCACGAACAGTTCGACGGTGTCTGCAGCAGCATGAACTATCAGCTCGGAGACCATGGCTGCGGTTACCCTTGACGCTGCATCACAGACAGGAGCGCCTGCAATGGTGTACTCAACGACGAACCTGGGTGCACGAATGGCAAAACGTCATTTTTTCGGATGAATTCAGGTTCTGTTTACAGCATCATGATGGTTGCATCCGTGTTTGGCGACATCGCGGTGAACGCACATTGGAAACGTGTATTCGTCATCACCATACTGGCGTATCACCCGGCGTGATGGTATGGGGTGCTATTGGTTAGACGTTTCGGTCACCTCTTGTTTGCATTGACGTCACTTTGAACAGTGGACGTTACATCTCAGATGTGTTACGACCCGTGGCTCTACCCTTCATTCGATCCCTGCGATCCCTACATTTCAGCTGGATAATGCACGACCGCATGTTGCAGGCCTGTACGGGCCTTTCTGGATGCAGAAAATGTTCGACTGCCCTGGGCAGCGCATTCTCCAGATCTCACACCAATTGAAAACGTCTGGTCAATGGTGGCCGAGCAACTGGCTCGTCACAATACGCCAGTCACTACTCTTGATGAACTGTGGTATCGTGTTGAAGTTGCATGGACAGCTGTATCTGTAGACGCCATCCAAACTTTGTTTCACTCAATGCCCAGGCGTATCAAGGCCGTTATTACGGCCAGATGTGGTTGTTCTGCGTACTGATTTCTCGGGATCAATGCACCCAAATTGCGTGAAAATGTAATCTCATGTCAGTTCTAGTATGATATATTTGTCCAATGAATACCCTTTTATCATCTGCATTTCTTCTTGGTGTAGCAATTTTAATGGCCAGTAGTGTATATACATCGCCCAGCCAAAACTTTATGACCACTAGCCACGGCGACATTGGATGCCGCCTGGTGGCGTTGAGGGCATGTCACGCGCTAACAAAAGCATGTGTAAGCGGAGCAGATACCGACGGGGATCGCCCCTGCTAAGAAATGGGCTGTAAATGGGGAAATCCGTTGGGATTAGCGACATTTACAAAAGGCAGATTATTATTATTACACAGAGCCTGTGAAGGAGTATCACGGCGAAGCTGGTCGAAGGTTCACTTGCTACTGTCGTGAGCATCTACGGAAAGAAGTAGAAAGACTGTGTAACTACCACTAGGCGCAAAATGGCTGAACGTCCACGTCTGTTAACAGTGTGTGGGGTTCGGAGGCTTGTTTGTTCTGTAAAGTAGAATAGATGGTGATGTGTGGCATCTCTGCCGAAAGCGCACGATGCTGGTGCACACACAAGTGTTTCGGAGCACACCATTCATTGTACATTGTTGAACATGCAACTCCACAGCAGACCACCCATACTTGTTCATATGTTGACTCAACGACATCGTCAGTTACGACTACAGTGGGCGTCAGTGTTAACGTGTCGGCTCTTCGGGTGAGTCACATTTTTGCTACAGTAGGTCGATGGTCGTCTCCACAAACGTCGTCATCGAGTTGAACGGCGGCTCGAAAAGTGCAGTGCGCCACGGACACAAGCTTGTGGGAGCAGTATTTATGCTATGAGAGACGTTCTCCGTCGCTTGCATCCGACCTGTGGTAGTACTCGAAGACACGCTGACAACTGCGAACCACCTGCGTCCCTTCATCCTTGATATCTTCTCCGACGGCGATGTCATCCGTCAGCAGTATAAATGTCTCGGAACAGAACGGTGCTACAGTGGTTTGTGGAGCACTATAGTGAACTTACGTTGATGTCTCGGCGACCAAATTCGCCTGATTTAAATGCTATGGTACCTACCTGGGCCGTATCGGGCGCAATGACCGCGTACGCAGGTCAGCGGCCCGTTATTTACGCGAATTATATGACCTGTGCGTAGACATCAAATGTCACGTACCTCCAAAACCCCTACCAAAAGATATAGGATCCCCGATACCAGAATCACTGATGTATTTCGTTCCAAAGACGTACAAACAAGCTACTAAGCAGGTGGTCATAATGTTTTGGCTCTTCGCTGTAAGCAGACTGAAGCACCGAGCCGGCCGGTAGGGCCGTGCGGTTTTAGGCGCTTCAGTCTGGAACCGCGTGACCGCTACGGTCGCAGGTTCGAATCCTGCCTCGGGCATGGATGTGTGTGATGTCCTTAGGTTAGGTAGGTTTAAGTAGTTCTAAGTTCTAGGGGACTGGTGACCTCAGCAGTTAAGTCCCATAGTGCTCAGAGCCAATTTTTTTTTTTTTAGAAGCGCCGAATGAAAATATGTACCAATATGTTGGCCGGGAGTTTACTTTAATGATACTTAATATGTGTGCTGCGAGAAATTATCTGCATGTAATGGGGTACAAAAAACACGTTGCATGTGAGCGAAATTACCGAACACGCTAGGGACCATGAAAGTAATACAGGGTCAATGATGGGCTGTCCGCGGTTGTAAAGGGATAGAAACTGAACATACAGAAATTAAAATGTGCATTGATGGAAAAGTCTGCACGAGGTTGGACTCTCATCGTCGGAGTGTCGACGTAATATGAGGCGTTTATAAGCTAGAGCTTTGGCGCGGCTGGTTTGCCTGTCGTCACCGGTTTGTAGAGACAAGCACACCGGATGCTGGCCGCTCGCCATGCGGCACGTTCAGTGAGGGGGCGTAAGGCCGCCGTGCAGGACGAAGGCGTGCCGGCGCGTGGAGGCGTCCGCGAAATCCATTACGTGCTGGCGACGGCCTATGACGCTGGCGCCTGGCCCATCTGCCGTGTGCGTGCGTGCGTGTGCGTGTGCACGCGTGTGTGTGTCTGTGCGTCGCGGCCGACGGCCTGACACGCGTGCAACATGTCTCTCAGTCCTGTCACGGAACTGAGCTTCATGTGACGAAGCACGACCCCTTTAGAATATTAATCTAACTACACTTTGACCGTGTTTATGTAACAAAAATGGAGGAAGCTTGATAGATATACCCTGATCTCATCAGCATAAGCTCGGTGGTAACGGGAAGCAAGAATATTTAACTTTTCCCAGGATTAATTGAATATTACCCCCGCTCTGACCACAATCTATCGGTTATGAACTGCAGATTAAAACTGAAGAAACTGCAAAAAGGTGGGAATTTAAGTAGATGGGACCTCGATAAATTGAAAGAACCAAAGGCTGTAGAGAAATTCAGGGAGAGCATTAGGGAACGATTGACAAGAATGGGGAAAAGAAATACAGTAGAAGAAGAATGGGTAGTTTTGAGAGATGAAGTAGTAAAAGCAGCAGAGAATCAAGTAGGTAAAAAGACGAAGGCTAATAAAATCCTTGGGTAACAGAAGAGATATTGAATTTAATTAATGAAAGGAGAAAATACAAAAATTCAGTAAATGAAGTAGGCAAAAAGGAATACAAACGTCTCAAAAATAAGATCAACAGGAAGTGAAAAATGGCTAAGCAGGGATGGCTGGAGGACAAATGTAAGCATGTAGAAGCATGTATCACTAAGGATAAGATAGATACTGCCTACAGAAAAATTAAAGAGACCTTTGGAGAAAAAAGGACCACTTGCATGAATATCAAGAGCGCGGATGGAAACCCAGTTCTAAGCAAAGAAGGGAAAGTAGAAAGGTGGAAGGAGTATATAGAGAGTCTATACAAGGGCGATGTTCTTGAGGACAATATTATGGAAATGGAAGAGGAGATAGAAGAAGATGAAATGGGTGATATGATACTGCGTGAAGATTTTGACAGAGCACTGAAAGACCTAAGACGAAACAATGCCCCGGGAGTAGACAACATTCCATTAGAACTACTGATAGCCATGGGAGAACCAGCCCTGACAAAACTCTACCATTTGGTGAGCAAGGTGTATGAGACAGGAGAAATAACCTCAGACTTCAAGAAGAATATAATAATTCCAATCCCAAAGAAAGCAGGTATTGACAGATGTGAAAATTACCGAACTATCAGTTTAATAAGTCACAGCTGCAAAATACTAACACGCATTCTTTACGGACGAATGGAAAAAACTGGTAGAAGCCGACCTCGGGGAACATCAGTTTGGATTCCGTAGAAATTTTGGAACACGTGAGGCAATACTGACCCTACGACTTATCTTAGAGAATAGATTAAGAAAAGGCAAACCTACGTTTCTAGCATTTGTAGATTTAGAGAAAGCTTTTGACAATGTTTATTGGAATACTCTCTTTCAAATTCTGAAGGTGGCAGGGTTAAAATACAGGGAGCGAAAGGCTGTTTACAATTTGTACAGAAACCAGATGGCAGTTGTAAGAGTTGAGGGGCATGAATGGGAAGCAGTGGTCGGGAAGGGAGTGAGACAGGGTTGTAGCCTATCCCCGATGTTATTCAATCTGAATATTGAGTAAGCAGTAAAGGAAACAAAAGAAAAATTCGGAGTAGGAATTGAAATCCATGGAGAAGAAATAAAAACTTTGAGGTTCGCCGATGGCATTGTAATTCTGTCAGAGACATCAAGGGACCTGGAAGAGCAGCTGAACGGAATGGACAGTGTCTTAAAAGGAGGATATAAGATGAACATCAACAAAAGCAAAACGAGGATAATGGAATGTAGTCGAATTAAATTGGGTGATGCTGCGGGAATTAAAATTAGGAAATGAGACGCTTAAAGTAGTAAATGAGTTTTGCTATTTGGGGAGCAAAATAACTCACGATGGTCGAAGTAGAGAGGATATAAAATGTAGACTGGCAATGGCAAGGAAAGCGTTTCTTAAGAAGAGTAATTTGTTAACATTGAGTATATATTTAAGTGTCAGGAAGTCGTTTTTGAAAGTATTTTTATGGAGTGTAGCCATGTATGGAAGTGAAACATGGACGATAAATAGCTTAGACACGAAGAGAATAGAAGCTTTCGAAATGTGGTGCTACGTAAGAATGCTCAAGATTAGATGGGTATATCACATAACTAATGAGGAGGTATTGAACAGAATTGGGCAGAAGAGGAGTTTGTGGCACAACGTGACTAGTAGAAGGGATTCTAAGGCATCAAAGGATAACCAATTTAGTATTGGAGGGCAGCGTGGAGGGTAAAAATCGTAGAGGGAGACCAAGAGGTGAATACACTAAACAGATTCAGAAGGATGTAGGTTGCGGTAGCTACTGGGAGATGAAGAAGCTTGCACAGGATAGAGTAGCATGGAGAGCTGCATCAAATCAGTCTCTGTACTGAAGACCACAACAACAACAACCTCCACACAGGGTGAAATGACTTTACCATGTGCACGAACTAGGCTCAGAAGATTATAGTATTCCTGATACCTAGGTATTTCACCACTGGTATCACATTTGTTATTTGTGATGTGTTTGGCTCCTGATAGCTTAACGGCTGACTCTGACAACGCTCGTTTTTTCCCAACATACGGCAATGATCGATAGGAAAATGGAAGCAGAACCAAGGCAACATGCACATGGAGAAAGCAACACTCACATACAACAAAAATAACATAGACAATATAAAAATAAAAAATGAAGAGTGAGGACTTGAGTACCATTGATAGCAGTTATTTTTAATAACGAAAGCAATGTCAAAAAGAATATGCTTACCAAATTTTTAGTGTAATAGTTACTCGAACTGTTAATTAAAACAAAGTAGATCTTCAGTTACGTAAAAGCAATGATAAAGTGAAACGAAAACAGCTTCAGTGCAAAGTATAGCTCTGTTACAAAATGCTTCCCAGTAATAGTTCGCGAGAGTTAAGCAGTCTGCATATTTGCAAAAGCCATTTGCCACTTAGCTGATGTTGTCGATTTGTTGTTCTTCCCCGCGTTGTTGGCCCATAATCCATGAGCGTGTATGTCAAGAATTATCGACTCCAAACAGTTAGAACTGTTCATAACAGCTACCGTACACTCACAGCAATCACGCGGCGAATATTAGGTTACGACGAGACAATGCGTTACCGTATTTCTATCTTAATTTGACAGTCCGCTATACACTGCACAGTCCTTGCAGGTCATATACTAGATACCGCACACGCACAGCATCCGAGCGGCTTGGCGATCTGCACATTGCAGTTTGAAGATTAATGTTTTGAATGTGTACTTTGAAGATTAATGTTTTGAATGTCGGTTCACGGTGAAAAGCAATGTGAATCCTTAGTTAATTAGTTTCTTGGCCACAATACACACTGACATCAAAACACATTGTCACTGATTAAACAGTTTTAACATCGTCCAAGGACACATGCCACACTCACTCACACGCGACGATACAATTACCTCCATCACCAGACTCTTTGTTGGTGTTCCCCTTTCGTCGTGTCCACCTTTTTCTAGGTCTTGCTGAACATTACACCCAGTACAACGATTCACAGTTTCATACAAAATTGCCACGTCACATTTTCATGTTCCTGGAAAGAAATTTTAATAACACGTTAATAAAAGTGTAGACACACATCAGAAAAAACAAAACTAGCACTTCCATTCATAACAACTCATGGCACTAACAGAAACAAAGCAGCACAAAAGACAAAGATAGAAAACCTATCGTATAATAAATCTTCCAAAGAAAACGGGGAAAGAACAAATCACGGTAAACAGAATGTTGTTATATCGTACCGTAGCGTTATCTTTACACACTCCACGGGAGGCTGTAGCGAAAGAAATCCATCATCTTCATATCCAGTTTTGGTTTCGGCATCATTGCCTGTTCCAATTTCAAGTACATCACCGCTGACTTTTCAGTGTCTCCTTGGGAATCACAACATTTCTTTTTCCCTTGAAGTGCATATTAATGTATATTAATTTAGGTACTCGTTCATCTGAGATGGTTCGAATTTATTTATAGCAGATCTTTCTGTACTCCTCTATTTTCCTGAAGTATGCTTTTGACGCCTAGTTCATTTCTAATTTCCTGTTCTTTCTCCGATGTACGAGTCTTTAACCAGCTGCTGCTTCAGTCCTCTTCTGTTGACTCACATGTGGAGTCCATGTCTCTGACCCCCGACATCTGAACTGGTGCTGCCATAACATTATAAAATGTTAATACAGTCTCTTCCCTTTGAGCTTCGTGAGAGTTATAGCACGTACTAACTGTTGAACTTCTTGCAATTTGCGTTCCTGATAATAGGGTGTAAAATATGAGGTCTCACATAGCAGACATTTAACAGGGTTTGTCACAGCGATTTATTATTAGTTATTAATTTTACTCTTAAGTGTTCCTTATTAAGTAATCGGCGGGGAAAGGAATATACGGAGAACACCGACAAGAACTAGGAACAGGATGATCTGTTAAGACATCAGGGAATAACTTCCACGGTACTACTGGGACCTGTAGAGTGTAAACTAGCAAAGGAAGACAATAATTAGAATACATTCAACAAATAATTGAGAACTTAGGATGCAATTGCTACTCTGAGGTAAAAAGGTTGGCAAAGGAGGGGAAATCGTGGAGGGCTGCATCAAACCAGCCAGAAGACTGATTAGTAAAACAAAAAAACAAAAAATATATATATTCCGAGTCCGCTAAGATTATTTGATCCTCTACAAACGCGAGCGTATTTATTGCTGTAATTTTATGCTTATAATGTTGCACGTCTTTTTCAAAAATGGCTCTGAGCACTATGGGACTTAACATCTGTGGTCATCAGTCCCCTAGAACTTAGAACTACTTAAACCTAACTAACCTAAAGACATCACCCACATCCATGCCCGAGGCAGGATTCGAACCTGCGACTGTAGCAGTCGCGCGGCTCCGGACTGAGCGCCTAGAACCGCTCGGACGTCTTTTTCCTTCCATGTTTTTGTGATATCGCCTATGTACATATTAAATAAACATATTAGATAATGTAGGCGAGTAAGAACATCATTGCCTTGTCTGCTTGAGAAATAATTCCGTACGTACTTTTAATCACACCTACTACATGCTTAGACAGATAATTCTTTTCTAAGCTTTCCATGATTTAACCCTACTAACTTTTCAAAAAGGTTTCTCGTAATCGACAAAGGCTCTGCATGTTGGGTTATTGTATTCCTGAGTTTTTCAAAAATTTGGCAGATTTTAGGTATTCCGTTAACCGTAGTCTACATGCATTCGTAGGTTGCATGCGTTTGCTCTCTCTCTCTCTCTCTCTCTCTCTCTCTCTCTCTCTCTTACTCTCTCTCTTTTTCCTTTCCTTGGAACATATATGCCAGTTATATTCACCAACTTCTCCAATATCTTTAACTTTAATGTATCATTTTTTCATTTATGAACGTAGCAGATTGCAACCATTTTATATAGGTTATTTTAATCAAAACTGTAACTCTAAGTTCTGCCGTTCAGTTCTGCTTAACGTACCGTATATCATAATATAACAATTAATTTCTTTAGCGCTTTGTAGTTCTTCTGTGTTTCTCCTGTAGCAGTTACATCAACCTTTACTGTGTTTAATCCCTTTGCTATCTGTTCTTATTTAGTGCTTATTCCTCTAGCATTCCATGTAGCTAGTTTCAAAATTCATTTTATTCTTAATCTTTTTCCTCGTTTTGGCCGTCTTCAAAACACCAGTCCGTTTTTTTACTTGATTTTTGTGAGTAATGTTATAATTCCCTCATTACAGGATACCGCCCCTAGCGAGGGTAGCTAGTTAGTAGAGTTACCACCATTAGATATCTCAGCACACATGTTTTTCTTTTGGGATTAACAGAATAAAACGTTTCAGTTGCCAATAGTTTCTTATTTATTGGACAACCGATTTCGAAGCCTAAAGCTTTATCCTCAGGAGACTTCCATGTAGTGCTGTCGAGGTGGGCGATTGCTGGTCCTGCTCTCCCATGCCCTTAATGTGGGTGTGGCCTTCCATAATTATTAATTGGCCACTGAAGATGATGGTTTAGGCTTCGAAATCGGTCGTGGAATAAAAAAGAAATTACTGGCAAGTGAAGCGGAATTTTTGTTCTATTAATATGTTTCTCAGTTTCGGACGTTCGTCTGATCCAAGCATTCTGATGTTGCCTCCCGAAGATAGTTGCCTTCGCTACGCCTATGAATCCATCTCTCCGGGTTTTATAGGGTGTCCTTCCCTGTTACTCAAAAAGGTTGTCTCCTCTGCAAGGATCGGTTCCCCAACACCTAGGAGCTCCTTTTGCCCCCTCCCCCCCCCCCCCCCCCCCCCCCCGTTGTGGACTTCTCTTCGTACGAGACGTGCCCGAGAGACCCGTAGGACAAGGGTGTCTACCAGGTGCTTAGGCTCCCTGGAACTGCATTTTCATGCGACCCATCTTCAGAAAGACGAAAGCCGAATTTCGGAAATCGTTTTTCGTTGTCGTGTTTACATGTTAACGTCTGAAGCGGATTCACTAGGTGAATTAAATATGGCGTCCGGAAAACAGCAGTTCCAGTTTCTGATTTAGTTAGCACAATCGTTATATCTTTTCACTTGAATATCACGTTCAAAACGGTTGTGTGTTTACATGGGAACGAATGTCGATTGCGGGAGTGGAAAACCGGCAGCTAGAAACGGATTTCCAAAATCTATTTTGGAGTGTTTAATGATCATTTAGAAACGGTATTGTGACATCGGTTTAGGAAACCCGGTTTTCGGAGCTACAGGTAGACGTAGTGTGAGTATCATCAGACCATGCAAACCTCCTCTGCGCCGTAAGATGGTAATCCTTGGGGAGACAAAAGAAATAAAAATGAAATAAAAAGCTGTATGCAGTTTTAAGTGTAAAATCCATTCAGTCTTACAAAAAGTGAAATTCCCATACTAATGTACATTACAGTAGTGTCAACGTTGTTGTGAAACATTGAAATGTCACTAATTTAATAAAGTGTTCAGGTAGCCTCTGCATAGCAGAATCGAGGGTATAAAACTTTTTTTTTCTTCGTACATCCATATTTAAATTGGATTATGGTGGGACACAGCTGGTTTAATTTTTATTAAAATGAAACTCTTCCAGCTGTACTTAAGATTTTATATTTATTTGGCAACTAGTTTCGACATAGCGTCAACGCCATCTTCAGGCCCGTGATCCATGTGGAGCACGTATTGGTCTCACCGCGGACTTCTTGTACTCAGCCACACATAATTCTTTTCATCAAAGTGTACGGGCCTGAAGATGGGGTTGACGCAACGTCGAAACTAGTAGGCAAGTAAATATAAAATCGTAAGTACAGCTGGAGGAGTTTCATTTTTAATAAAAATAATATAAAAGTTCACTGGAGTGACTAGTAACACAGGAGTCGTTAGCGGTTACAGAGTGATAAAATACAAAATTTTACGTGTGCTAAAACATACTGATGAGCCGAAACATCAAAGTCACGGCAAACCGCCATACTGAATGCTGCCTAGTAGCTTTGGGGGCACCTGGTGCGGTTAGGAAAGTATTGAAGTCGGAACGGGTGTAAGTGCAAATATTCCTATTGGTAATTAAGGACGGAGTTAGCAGACTGATAATTATAGCTGTTACGAGTAGTATGCTTTTAGGTTGATTAGTACTTTCAACCACATGTGGCAAGAGCAAGCCATAAAGGCTTATTTTCCCCTGGGCAGCAGGTCAAATGTAGAAGTGTGGACGCATAGACACAAACCGGTTAATCTCTACTGACAGGCGTAGTCAACATAGTGGCAGAGATACGACTGTGCAGAAAATGTGAGTTCATAAAGTTGGTGACGCATTTGTAGGAAGACTGTTCGACGCACAGAAAAAGCAACCAACAAGCTGATGTGTGTACGCATTAACATATCGGATACAAAAATATTTGCAGTTACGCCCGTTACACCCTGTATAAGCGAAGCAGATACGTATGGGGCGCCCGCATCTCGTGGTCGTGCGGTAGCGTTCTCGCTTCCCACGCCCGGGTTCCCGGGTTCGATTCCCGGCGGGGTCAGGGATTTTCTCTGCCTCGTGATGGCTGGGTGCTGTGTGCTGTCCTTAGGTTAGTTAGGTTTAAGTAGTTCTAAGTTCTAGGGGACTTATGACCACAGCAGTTGAGTCCCATAGTGCTCAGAGCCATTTGAACCATTTTTTTTACGTATGGGGACCCATTCTAAGGGCGCTGATGCCGCACTATAGTCTGATCCACGAACGACGGTGGATCGCGCAGGTCGAGAAACGGACAGGGACTGCATTACTGCCGGTTCCAAGCGACAGTTACTGTACATGCGTACACGTGCCTTGCGCTTGATGTAAGCGTGTATCCTACAAATTATTTCTCTCACTTGCTTGGATAGAATTTGTCGCTTACCATCATCAGGCCGGCCGCTGTGGCCGAGCGGTTCTAGGCACTTCAGTCCGGAACCGCGCTGCTGCTACGGTCGCAGGTTCGAATCCTGCCTCGGGCATGGCTGTGTGTGATGTCCTTAGGTTATTCTCAGCAGAACTGACAGCAAGCGAACACTGACAACGATAGCTCAGGGTACATACCGACGTCGCAAGCTGAAGATGAGATAGAAAAAACATATGAAGATATTGAACGGGTAATTCAGTACGTAAAGGGAGACGAAAATCTAATAGTGGTGGAGGACTGGAACGCAGTTCTAGGGGGAGAAGGAAGTGGGCTTGGTGTTAGAAATGAGAGAGGAGAAAGACTAATTGAGTTCTACAATAAATTCCAACTAGTAATAGCGAATATTCTGTTCAAGAATCACAAGAGGAAGAGGTATACTTGGAAAAGGCTGAGAGATACAGGAAGATTTCAGTTAGACGAAGTCAGGATCAGACAGAGATACCGAAAATTGATACTGGATTGTAAGGAGCAGATACAGACCCGGATCACAATCTAGTAATCATGAAGAGCAGGCTGAAGTTTAAGGCACTAGTCAGGAAGAATGAAGGAGCAAAGAAGTGGGACACGGAAATACTAAGGAATGAAGAGATTCGATTGAATTTTTTTGAGGCTATAGACACTGTGATAATGAATAGCTCGGTAGGCTGTTCAGTTGAAGAGGAACTGACATTCTAGAAAGGGCAATCACGGATGTTGGAGAGGAAAATATTGGTACAAAGAGAGTAATTGCAAAGAAACCATGGGTAACAGAAGAAATACGTACTTCAGTTGATAGATGAAAGAATTAAGTCCAAAAATATTCAAGGAAATTCGGGGGTACAGAAATGTCACTTAGAAGTGAAATAAATAGGATGAAGTGCAGAGAAGCTAAGGCGAAATGGCAGCATGAAAAATATGATGAAATCAAAAAAGAAATTAGTGTCGGAAGGTCTGGCTCAGCATATAGAATGGTTAAAACAAGCTTCGGTGACATTAAAAGGAAGGGTGGTAACATTAACAATGCAATAGAAATTCCACTGTTAAATTCAGAGGAGCGGATAGGTGGAAAGAATACATTGAAGGCCTCTGTGAGGGAGAAGCCTCGTCTCATGACGTGATAGAAGAAGAAACAGCAGTCGATCCAGAAGAGATGAGTGATTCAGTACTGCAATTAAAATTTAAAAGAGATTTGGAAAACTTAAGAACGAATAAGGCAGAAGGTTCGAGACTGGAATTGAAATTCAAGGTGAATGGACACCAGTGATAAGATTCGCTGATGGAATTGCTATCCTCGGTCAAAGTGAAGAAGATTTGCAGGATCTGCTGAATGTTATGAGCAGCCTAATGGGTACAGAATATGGATTGGGAGTAAGTCGAAGAAAGAGGAAAGTAATGAGACGTAGCAGAAATGAGAACAGCGAGAAACTTGATGTCAGGATGTGATCACGAAGCGGATAAAGTTAAGGAACTCTACTCCCTTCGGACAATGCGCCACTCTTGTTGCAGAATTTTCTTGGATTCGTACAACCTGTTCAACTGACTTTCTGAAGTTCCTACATTTCTTAGCAACTAGTTTTATTTCAGTAATTAAGAGTCTTTGTAATGTAAATATATAAATGTGAAAGTGTTAAGTGACGTGTCGTGGCTATTACTGTGCTCTGTATTTCTTGCAAAAATGTATGTAAATATATTAATGAAATATTTCAAACATACAATTCATTTAAAGTATATACTGATATGCATGAATCTTTGTGTACAGTGTTAGATTTCGTTATGTAACCTGACTGACACATCCAGTGAATAATCCACATCACATTTCAGATTAATGTACATGTAACTTTAACTCTCTTGCATGCTCTAGTAAAGGTGACTGAAATAATAAAAAGTCTAAGAATGTATTACAGGGTCCAAGCGCGGGCAACAAGATGACTCTAGTCAGACCGGTCACAAAGGCATTTAAGCACGGTATTCCTGCACGCAAATCGAACGGGAAGAAACCTTAATATGAGGTACGGTGATAAGTAACCTCTGTCGTGCGCTTCACAATTGGATGTTAGGTACAGTTGTAGATGTATACATAAAGACGAAATGCCAATGAGAGCTGTTATCAATTTCAAGAAAGCCCCAACATACCGCATAGCCAAACACCTCCAAAAGTTAGTTACAGAACACTATAAAGTAGAAAACAACAGAACAGTGATAAACACGGGAAACCTAATAGAAAACATACAGAACATACAGGTACCACACACAGCATCACTGATTTAATTCGATATAGAAAATATGTATACCTCCATCCCTATCACAGAAACAATAGAAACCACAGAACAAAATCTCTCATCCCACAGCAACCTCACCACAAACGCAATAAAAGAAATAACGGATATGCTCAGACTGACAACTGAACAAAACTACTTTCAGTCTGAGAAAGAATACTATCTACAAACTGATGGACTGCCCGTGGGATCCCCAATATCAGGAACACTAGCGAACATTTTCATCAGTCACCTAGAAAATCAGATATTTGATAAGATAACCACAAATGAAAGTTTCAAAATCATATATTGGTACAGATACGTGGATGACATTATTTGTCTGGTAGATGATCCAAGTGAAAAAATAGATGAACTCCATTCAGAAATAAACAAAGCTCATCAGAACATAAAATTCACACTTGAAAAAGAAAAAGAAAATCAAATAAATTTTATTGACATTACGATTAAAAAAAAATGGTAAACATACATTTAACATCTTTAGAAAACCAACAGCCACAGACACAATAATACATTCCACATCCAACCACCCCCACAGCCAGAAACTTGCAGCACTAAGACACACGTTACATGGATAAACAGAATCCCACTCAGCAAGAGAAACTACGAACAAGAAATTAGTACAATCATACAAATAGCTAGGATCAACGGGTATGACAAGCATGTGGTACACAAGCTCAATCAAAAAATAAAAACACAAATAAAAAACAAACACAACAGTTCCACAATACAAAAGAACTCACAAGCTGAAAACTTACAAACACACTCAACAAACACACGCAATGATAACACCACACAGAAAAGAACCAGATGGTACACCATGACCTACACACATAAACTAACACACAGAGTTGCAGACATCCTAAAGAGACAGGGCTTCAAAATAGCATATAAGCCTGGGCAAACCCTTCAATCACACCTAAGCCAGCCAGCTACCAAGAGGGACAAATTCCAACAATCAGGAATATATATTAACTTGAATGTCAAAGTTGTGATGCAGTATACATAGGCATGACATGCAGGAATTTTGAAATAAGATACAAAGAACATATCAGATGTTGGAAATATGAAACAAACCATTCCACATTTGCAGAGCATTTAAAACACTACAACCATCATCCTACAAACATGGAACAAGAAATGAAAATAATGAGAATAAGCAACCATGACAAACATCTTACACAAATGCAAGAAAACTTCCACATCCAGAAAGCCATAGCAGAAAACAAACATGTGATAAATGAACAAACACACATCAGCACAGGCTCCTTACTACACTTAATAAAGGAAATGATAACATAAAACAAAACAAAAAAAACTCCTCCCCACACCATCTGGAGACACACACACACACACACACACACATACAGAGCCAAAAAAGAATTATATAACACCAAAATACACACACACACACACACACACAGCACAAAAAATATATATCACACCAAAAAACACTCACTCACTCACACACACACACACACACACACACACACACACACACACACACGCAAATGCATACACGAACAGACCACAGATACTTCAATAGTTACACTCATAAGTTTGGCAATAACATTCGATCTTTGGTAAAAACATTTGACAGTCGGCAACAGAAACCAAAACGTTGCATTAAAACAAGCGTTCAGTGCATAGTGCTGTGGAATGTGGAAAAAACCACAAATTGGCGTTCATAAGAAGAGGAACAACACCAAAAATGCAACAGGAGCGTAATGTGTAAGAAATTGTCCACGCAACCTGTAAGTACAGTTCAAAACATTACTACTTAATAGGAAATACCAACCACCAGAACTGTTTATACCGTATAGGCACAATGACAAAAATGTAAATAAAATAGCTAACATATGTACATATTCCAGGCCACTGATGATGCCTTGCAGAAAATAAAGGCGAAACACGTATGGCACTAAAATTGTGTTTTATTCAGTTGCTGTCAGACGGTCCATAAGTAAAAATTATCAATATACCGTAATGTATACTAAGCGTTGCCATGAGCACAATGTTCTGCTTGTCACGTCGCAACAAGCCCCATTTTTGTATCGTTCTGCGCATTCCCCCCTCTACCAAACGTGGGCAGCCAATGAGATTTAGTCTGCCTCGGGACGCCTTTCCGTGAACAGCGCTGAACGCCGTATATTCTCTCCTTCAGCAGGAACGTGTCCGTACTACAATCACGATGCAGTTTTATGCACACCAACACCTCGTAAGCTTTGTTCTGGACGTTTTGGCTGCCATAAGGGATGCGCAGACCTTGGGCATTACCGTCCAGTTACTCTGGATTGAAGGACATCAGGCATTCTACGTAATGAAACTGTTGCCTACGTTGCCAATAGGAGTATTAGGGACGGACAGTTTCGTCCATCGCCGATCCCTTATATGGATCTCATATCGACGATACAGAAGGCTGCTTATTATGCTCGGAACTGTGAATGACATGTCTCTCAGCAGTCTAAGGGCGGGCGCCCGGGAGCCATGAAACCGGACGTCTCTTCTCGACCACGGTTCGCCTAGTGCAGTTTCGTAGACGTCATGTGACTTCTGTCATTCGCGCATCTATATTGGTTGAGGAGTACCCCCTCCTGGACACTGCGATAAGGACTCAACAACAGTAGCAGATCTTAACCACATCATACTGCCATTTTCCAAGTACACGACTGCACAATTATACTTGTATAAGAAACTAGTTTGCGAGAGGTCCCCCTCTCCCCACCACTGCCCCTGTTTTACTCCACCGTATTGATAAATATAACTTGCTTACAGACTATTTGAAAGCCGCAGGCATCCAAATTTAATTTATGAGTCGCTGGGGTCTTCATTTTCCCATGGCACCAGCCCGTTCCGTAATCGGGTGCGTAATTTTGTGTATTAATTTGTGTACAGACCTCTAACTGTCTATTAAATTTTCATTATTTCTCTTTTGTGGATTTTGTGTCACTGTTCTACTGGCACTATCGTACGTGCCGTTGGTTGTATTATGCTTGACATCTTGAGTCTTCCTTTTACTTTAAGTACGCCTGCTTGTATGCTACGTTTCTCATATTGCTATACGATGTTATTTGTAATTTTGTTCTTCAGCTATTGTTGTACTTAGTGTATGATGTACGGTGTTTTCCCTTTCATGTTTTGCTTTTTACTTCAAGAGTGTATGTATGTTTGTCACAATGTTGCTGCTGTAGAGTACTGTTTGTAATTCTGCTCCAATATGATTGTTATCACAGCTGCCGGTTGTCTGGTGTTTGTCCATTTGCGCTTTTATTTTACTTTAAGGGTAATTTGTATGCCAACTTCGTAATTTTGTTGTATTCTGCTTTTTTGCAGTTACGTTCCTTTGACTCTTTATACCCGTTGTTGAGTGTATGGTGCTCACAACTGTAATTTCGTGAGTCGATACGCAATAGCATTTTGTTGCAGTAAGCTACTTTGTAGTAAGGCTCATAGCTTTGGAGCCGTTGGCGGCGATAGAAACAGCCGCTTGTATCTTAGCGTGACAATCGCACCTGTAGCTAGCCTAGCCGTGGGAAGCGGTACAATTCGAGCGACAGAACATTCAAGCCCCTAAGAATCTAAATAAACTATACTAAATATTATTTAATTTAGTTAAAATTCAATATACTGACCTCTGTTATTAAAAGGAAGACTGTGTAAAAATCTCAGCTTTTTAGTTACCATACCTTCAGAGTTAGAGACAACTACCTAAAATACCCCAAACCGACACTTGTAAGATTAAAGTCAGTTAGGATTCATAACAGTTTGTCTTTTAGTATCATATGGAATCATTACTGAAGCTCACAGCACGTTAGGTTAATTTGTTTAGAGTTTCATAATTAAAAACGTTAACTATTTGGCATTTTAGGTGCGACATACGAAAAAATTCAATATTGTCTCATGTTACAGCATTATGTAACTGTCTCGTGGGAAAGTTGTTTTACCGACATTGCTGATGACGTATGTGTAAGTGTACCTGCTTTTGTAAGGAGACATCCAGAACTAAATTTATTTCAAGTTTTGTTTTCCTTTCGTTTGGTATTGTTAAACATTATATTAATATTTGCATTTTGAAGTGACGTAAATGCATCTGTGAATGTTGATTGGCGTAAGACAGTTGTAGCGCGAAAAAGAAATCTAAGGATTGTTTTGCTTGGCTGGTCATTTTGAACGACCAATCAGAGTTAAGCATTTCTTGCGCATTGCAAGTAGTTATAGGCCCTGTAAGGAACGGCAGTGAGTCAGTCGCTAGTCAGCTACCGGACGTGCAAGTCATGTTGAACGCTTCCGTCTTTATTACGTGTAAAATGAATAAATAATTGGCTTCTCGTGTCCAGATTGTGTGGTCGTAATAGCAGTTGCATTTACGGGACAGTTTTCTGAAGTTTGGAAGTTTTTGGATTGTTTTGTTGGGAAGAGACCCGCGTGTGAACTCCCGGCCTTTGTAAAATTCTGCATGGCATGACCCATATGGTCTATTGAATATTTGGCGAGCAATTTCTTTACTAGATATCCACTGAAAAAGGACCGAATGTGAAACTCGTATCTTGTAGCAGAGTAAAGACTGTAAATCGCGTAATAATTCGGGTCGGACTTGAGTGCATCTCTGCCAGCTGGAGTGGCCGTGCGGTTCTAGGCGCTATAGTCTGGAGCCGAGCGACCGCTACGGTCGCAGGTTCGAATCCTGCCTCGGGCGTGGATGTGTGTGATGTCCTTAGGTTAGTTAGGTTTAATTAGTTCTAATTTCTAGGCGACTGATGACCTCAGAAGTTAAGTCGCATAGTGCTCAGAGCCAGCCAGTGCATCTCTGGCTGTCCTGCGTGTGTACTGGGTTGTCTGAACTGTAAGCTGAGGACAGTGATGTTATTCGTTAATTAAATACGAGCTGATGGCAAGTTTTATTTTTAACCTAAAGAAATAAAAGAAATTGTTGCAGAATTTTGACATTTTTCCAAGCAGTTGAAGCAATCTCCCTATATCCGAAAATTGTTATAAGATACTACAGGATGGTTTGCTACCAGAGTTTACGCGGGCTTTGCAAACGTAAGTATTGGTGGTGTTTTTCATCAACGGTGCTTTTAACGCCGTCTGAACAGTATCAACGTATGCAGAGAAACGGGCTGGTGATCAGACGCCGTGCTGAGGTAGGTGGAACTTTTGTAGTGCACACTACGACGAGAGACAGTGAACAAACATTACGCACAAATTTCTAACCCGGCCCTCCGCAAACCCGAAGCAAGAAAGTAAAGTGACGTAAGCTTTGGCAGTATTGTCTACACTATCTCATGTATCTGCGAAGAGGCGCCATCCGATGCGGCGCGAACCATAACGGTTTTGAGAAGTACACAGGAACGAGAGGGATATTTAGCCATAGCTGTGCCAGTGTGAGAGCCCAGTTTTCGGAGACGGCCCTGCTCGGTCCCTGGGCTGCGGGAGTGTGTCGTCTGTCCGCTCACTTTACGGGCGACCCCGGGCTCCGTCCAGAGGTCAACCCCACCGATCGCTGAATGATGGCCGCTCTCTGCACACGTCCCGGTCCCGCCGTTTGTCCACGACCGGAGGGGCCTTTGTCCCGCTTTCTCGTCGCAGCTGGAAGCCTCGCCTCCTAATATAACTTTAACCCGTATTGCCAATAAACTACGAACTCTCGATGGCGTAATTAATTTTTGGGAGTGTGACAGGTGAAAGAGTTGGTAACTAATGGAGCCCGCGGGACAGAGCGAGACATTCTAGCTTTCGCGCGCCTCCTTTGCGGAATTCTTTTTGCTGGGAGAGCTGCCCGCAGGGGACGCAAGTGGCCGGCGACCCCTGCTGAACCTCGAACAGGGTCGCTGATCCCTGCTCAGTGGGCACATTTCTGACACGGTTCAGTGTCTTCCGTTAATGATTGTTTGTACAGCAAGGAGAAATCTTTGTAATCTTCGATCTAAACCGTTCAATTATTTATTTATTTATCTAGTCCACTTCCTTGATTACAAAAACGGACTGTTACAATAGAATTACTTATACCTGAATTTACATGGAAACATGCGTGGTTTTTCTCTCATTTACTTTTTTTCAATTTTGAACTTTGAATTATTTTTAGAGTTTTTCAATATAATTTTTTCGTTATATTTATTTCTCTCTTCGGAGTAGGTATTAAAATCCAAGGAGAAGAAATAAAAACTTTGAGGTTCGCCGATGACATTGTAATTCTGTCAGAGACAGGGAAGGACCTAGAAGAGCAGTTGAACGGAATGGACAGTGTCTTGAAAGAAAGATATAAGATGAACATCAACAAGAGAAAAACGAGGATAATGGAATGTAGTCGAATAAAATCGGATGATGCTGAGGGAATTAGATTAGGAAATGAGACACTTAAAGTAGTAAATGAGTTTTGGTATTTGGGGAGGAAAGTAACTGATGATGGTCGAAGTAGAGATGATATGAAATGTAGATTGTCAATGGCAAGGAAAGCGTTTCTGAAGAAGAGAAACTTGTTAACATCGAGTATAGATTTAAATGTCAGGAAGTCGTTCAAATGGTTCAAATGGCTCTGAGCACTATGGGACTTAACTTCTAAGGTCATCAGTCCCTTAGAACTTAGAACTACTTAAACCTAACTAACCTAAGGACATCACACACATCCATGCCCGAGGGAGGATTCGAACCTGCGACCGTAGCGGCCGCGCGGTTCCAGACTGTAGCGCCTTTAACCGCTTGGCCACCACGGCCGGCCAGGAAGTCGTTTCTGAAAGTATTTGTATGGAGTGTAGCCATGTATGGAAGTGAAACATGGACGATAAATAGTTTAGACAAGAAGAGAATAGAAGCTTTCGAAATGTGGTGCTACAAAAGAATGCTGAAGATTAGATGGGTAGCTCACATAACTAAGCCGCGCGGGATTAGCTCAGCGGTCTAAGGCGCTGTAGTCTTGGACTGTGCGGCTGGTCCCGGCGGAGGTTCGTGTCCTCCCTCGGGCACGGGTGTGTGTGTTTGTCCTTAGGATAATTTAGGTTAGGGACTGATGACCTTAGCAGTTAAGTTCCATAAGATTTCACACACATGTTTGAACATACACTCCTGGAAATTGAAATAAGAACACCATGAATTCATTGTCCCAGGAAGGGTAAACTTTATTGACACATTCCTGGGGTCACATACATCACATGATCACACTGACAGAACCACAGGCACATAGACACAGGCAACAGAGCATGCACAATGTCGGCACTAGTACAATGTATATCCACCTTTCGCAGCAATGCAGGCTGCTATTCTCCCATGGAGACGATCGTAGAGATGCTGGATGTAGTCCTGTGGAACGGCTTGCCATGCCATTTCCACCTGGCGCCTCAGTTGGACCAGCGTTCGTGCTGGACGTGCAGACCGCGTGAGACGACGCTTCATCCAGTCCCAAACATGCTCAATGGGGGACAGATCCGGAGATCTTGCTGGCCAGGGTAGTTGACTTACACCTTCTAGAGCACGTTGGGTGGCACGGGATACATGCGGACGTGCATTGTCCTGTTGGAACAGCAAGTTCCCTTGCCGGTCTAGGAATGGTAGAACGATGGGTTCGATGACGGTTTGGATGTACCGTGCACTATTCAGTGTCCCCTCGACGATCACCAGTGGTGTACGGCCAGTGTAGGAGATCGCTCCCCACACCATGATGCCGGGTGTTGGCCCTGTGTGCCTCGGTCGTATGCAGTCCTGATTGTGGCGCTCACCTGCACGGCGCCAAACACGCATACGACCGTCATTGGCATCAAGGGAGAAGCGACTCTCATCGCTGAAGACGACACGTCTCCATTCGTCCCTCCATTCACGCCTGTCGCGACACCACTGGAGGCGGGCTGCACGATATTGGGGCGTGAGCGGAAGACGGCCTAACGGTGTGCGGGACCGTAGCCCAGCTTCATGGAGACGGTTGCGAATGGTCCTCGCCGATACCCCAGGGGCAACAGTGTCCCTAATTTGCTGGGAAGTGGCGGTGCGGTCCCCTACGGCACTGCGTAGGATCCTACGGTCTTGGCGTGCATCCGTGCGTCGCTGCGGTCCGGTGCCAGGTCGACGGGCACGTGCACCTTCCGCCGACCACTGGCGACAACATCGATGTACTGTGGAGACCTCACGCCCCACGTGTTGAGCAATTCGGCGGTACGTCCACCCGGCCTCCCGCATGCCCACTATACGCCCTCGCTCAAAGTCCGTCAACTGCACATACGGTTCACGTCCACACTGTCGCGGCATGCTACCAGTGTTAAAGACTGCGATGGAGCTCCGTATGCCACGGCAAACTGGCTGACACTGACGGCGGCGGTGCACAAATGCTGCGCAGCTAGCGCCATTCGACGGCCAACACCGCGGTTCCTGGTGTGTCCGCTGTGCCGTGCGTGTGATCATTGCTTGTACAGCCCTCTCGCAGTGTCCGGAGCAAGTATGGTGGGTCTGACACACCGGTGTCAATGTGTTCTTTTTTCCATTTCCAGGAGTGTAACTAATAAGGAGGTATTGACTAGGAGAGAAGAGGAGTTTGTGGCACAACTTGACTAGAAGAAGGGATCGGTTGGTAGGACATGTTCTGCGGCGTCAAGGGATCACCAATTTAGTTCTGGAGGGCAACGTGGAGGGTAAAAATCGTACAGGGAGATCAAGAGATGAATACACTAAGCAGATTCAGAAGAATGTATGTTGCAGTAGGTTCTGGGAGATGAAGAATCTTGTACAGGAAAGAGTAGCATGGAGAGTTGCATCAAACCAGTCTCAGGACTGAAGACCACAACAACAACAACTATCAATCTAATATTCAGGTGGCTACCTATGTGCTACACTACGTGTAGTTTATCTATGGATTCTCCGTCCTCAGTCGGCTCTTCCTTAACTGTGATAGAGAAAGAGCCATAAGTTTTCGTTGTTTAGCTTGACTAGTTTTACAGCTGTTTCAATACCTACTGCCATTACTACTGATACATCGAGCGAGGTGGCACTGTGGCTAGCACACTGGACTCGCATTCAGGAGGACGACGGTTCAATCCCGCGTCCGGCCATCCTGATTTAGCTTTTCCATGATTTCCCTAAATCGGTCCAGGCAAATGCGGGGATGGTTCGTTTGAAAGGGCACGGCCGACTTCCATCCCTAATCCGATGAGATCGATGACCTCGCTGTTTGGTCTCCCTCCTCCCCCAACAACCCAATCCAACAGCATATGCTGCTACCACAGTAAGCATTATTCAGTTATGTACCGCTTATTACAAAGCACAACTACTGAGAAATATATTTGCCGACAATTTCCGCATTTTCGTGTATAGTTTCACGTAAGGATTAGTCAAACTGGTCGGTCGTCTATTACCGAACAATGCCGTTGTCAGTCGCCTCAGTAGTCTGATGTCCACTGCCGCAAATTTAATTTCGACGAAAGAATTAACTTGTAAATGTTTGTTGACTTAATCATCCAGGGTTTTACAGCATTTTGTCTATAAAGAGACACACTTTTATTGATCGTAACTGGAGCTTTCTTTTTCTCGAT
Organism: Schistocerca americana; assembly: GCF_021461395.2. NCBI lineage: Eukaryota > Metazoa > Arthropoda > Insecta > Orthoptera > Acrididae > Schistocerca > Schistocerca americana. Next base: position 764,382,282 of record NC_060122.1, on the reverse strand, counting down.
GCCTTATTCGAGTTATGCAAAGTTTCTTGGTAGACATAGTATCTCCATATCGTTACTCTCTGTGTAATTTTTAATTGAAACCTCTCAGTCTTTAGAGAGAGAGGAGGAGAAACGCTTCATATCACGACCTTGATTTCTGTTCAGCAACTGCTACTGCTGCTACTAATACTGAAAATGAAGCTATTAATTCTAACACTATTAGTAACAGTTGTTCTAAAGTTTCATATGATACTGTTAAGGTCACTGACTCTCAGACAAAAACAGCGTACTGCTTTCAAACACACACACACACACACACACACACACACACACACACACATACACACACACACACAAAATTTACTACTAATGGAACGCATCAAGTTTCTGTCTATGTTCCGTATCCGAGCGGCTATCCTGTGTGATCAAGAAATAAATTGCTGCCTGCAGACAGCAGGGCGATTGATGAGAGCGCGACACTTATATTTCTCTTATTCTTCCGGTGTTCTTAGGTCCGCTGTGGCCACCTCCCTTCACTCTTCTTATTGGACCATGTGATCGTAGTGGTACCAGGTTTTTTTCTGCTTTCCTGAGGTCATATATAGGCCTTGCTCTTCTCTGCAGCGGTTCCCGTCGGCAATGCTTATTTCTTGCTTCTTCTGAGAAAACATCAGCTACAAGATTTAATTATATAATTATACACTACTGGCCATTAAAATTGCTACACCAAGAAGATGACGTGCTACAAACGTGAAATTTAACCCACAGGAATAATATGCTGTGATATGCAAATGATTAGCTTTTCAGAGCATTCACACAAGGTTGGCGCCGGTGGCGACACCTACAACGTGATGACATGAGGAAAGTTTCCAACCGATTTCTCATACACAAACAGCAGTTGACCGACGTTGCCTGGTGAAACGTTGTTGTGATGCCTGATGTAAGGAGGAGAAATGCGTACCATCACGTTTAAGACTTTGATAAAGGTCGGATTGTAGCCTATCGCGACTGCGGTTTATCGTATCGTGGCACTGGTGCTCGCGTTGGTCGGGATCCAATGACTGTTAGCAGAATATTGAATCGGTGGGTTCAGGAGGGTAATACGGAACGCCGTGCTGGATCCCAACGGCCTCGTATCACTAGCAGTCGAGATGACAGGCATCTTCACCGCATGGTTGTAACGGATCGTGCAGCCACATCTCGATCCCTGAGTCAACATAAGGGGACGTTTGCAAGACATCAACCGTCTTCACGAACAGTTCGACGACATTTGCAGCAGCATGGACTATCAGCTCGGAGACCACGGCTGGAGTTACCCTTGACGCTACATCACATACAGGAGCGCCTGCGATGGTGTACCCAACGACGAACCTGGATGCACGAACGGCACAACGTCATTTTTTCGGATGAATCCAGGTTCTGTTTACAACATCATGATAGTCGCATCGGTGTCTGGAGACATCGCGGTGAACGCACATTGGAAGCGTGTATTCGTCATCGCCATACTGGCGTATCACCCGGCGTGATGGTATGGGGTGTCATTGGTTACACGTCTTGGTCACCCCTTGTTCGCATTGACGGCACTTTGAACAGTGGACATTACATTTCTGATGTGTTACGACCCGTGGCTCTACCCTTCATTCGACCCCTTGCGAAACCCTCCATTTCAGCGGGATAATGCACGACCGCATGTTGCAGGTCCTGTACGGGCCTTTCTGGATACAGAAAATGTTCGACTGCTGCCCTGACTAGCACATTCTCCAGATCTCTCACTAATTGAAAGCGTCTGGTCAATGGTGGCCGAGCAACTGGCTAGTCACAATACCCCAGTCACTACTCTTGATGAAATGTGGTATCATGTTAAAGCTGTATGGGCAGCTGTACCTGTACACGCCATCCAAGCTCTGTTTGACTCAATGCCCAGGCGTATCAAGCCCGTTATTACGGCCAGAGGTGGTTGTTCTGGGTACTGATTTCTCAGGATCTATGCAACCGAATTGCATGAAAATGTAATAGCATGTCAGTTCTAGTATAATATATTTACAGAAGTACGATCGACCTCCTGGGGGGAACTCAGAGCATGGAGGAAACGGACGGGAACTGCGGATAGGTGGCGGTCTGCGGGAGTGTGGGTCGGCCCTGAGGCGTACCGAGGTAGTCCACTTACTTGCGCACCTGCCTAGCAAGCAGGAGATCCCGCCTACGAATCCCGGTACGGTACACATTTGCACTCATCGCGGCTGATTCAAGTTAATGTCCCGATGCAGCTGACGTCAGTAAACCTTTAGCTTTCCTTTCCTTTCTCCCCCCTTCACCTTCAATTTACAGACAACATTTAAGTTATCGAAGCACCCTTCACTCTAATTTTGTCGTAAACAGTTTTTACTTCTAAATGCCTGCCTAGCCACCCTTATATCTTAGCCGGCCGTTGTGGCCGTGCGGTTCTAGGCGCTTCCGTCTGGAACCGCGCGTCCGCTACGGTCGCAGGTTCGAATCCTGTCTCGGGCATGGGCGTGTGTGATGTCCTTAGGTTAGTTAAGTTTAAGTAGTTCTAAGTTCTAGAGGACTGATGACCTCAGATGTTAAGTCCCATAGTGCTCAGAGCCATTTGAACCATTTGTACCTTATATCTTAAACTAGGGGACATTACCGTAGGGACGTGATCCATTGTGCTGATTTCGCCAGTGACAGCTGGTTGTTGTCCTGTAATCACTTCAACTCAGATGTGTAGGATATGGTCCCTGTCCAGAAAGGTAATGGACACTCCCCCACTTAGTTCAAAACACGTTATCCGAAGCCTTTTACTTGCGACTAAATCATAAAGACATTGAAACGTTATCCTTCCTGTGTGCGAGGAATTCCGTCTCTGCTCCCATTCTGAAAAATTTAATTTCCTTACTACAAACGGAATTGTGGCGGGTTCCCCAAGAATTTCGTGTACTTTTTCGTACTGTGTTTTCTTCAGCCAATAAATGGCAGCCTTTTTCCTTATTTAGAGGTCCCTGGGACATACGCCTTTCCTTGCCACAAATTCTGTGTGAGCATTGAACGTCCACTGTTTGCCCAGGTGCACACCTAAATACCTATTGATGGTATCCCTTGAATCTCTGTCATACGATCTTCTTTGGCGTACTCTTCTTTCCTTCAGATCTTGTCTTCTAAGCTCAGTGAGTTTTGAACCTCAACGTGTCACTTGTGCTGCATGGACTTGTTCCCTCGGTGGCACAGTTTTTTCTATGCTATCCGGATGACATTGACAGCTCGAAGGCTTTTTCGTCAACGTTGTTCAGTTGGAAGTCAGAACTTGTCGAAGACGTAATAAAAGCAGAACTACTCGTCTTTTGACAGTGTTGAAAGCGCACATACAATGCTAGTGACTCCCGCGCTACTTAATGAAACTTAATACTGTCTGGATATAGCTACATATGAAGTATGGAGGGCACGTTTATGTGAGATGGGGAAAGGGGTAGTGGGGCTAGCAGGGTGGGAGGGGGGAGCGGAGGATTATTAGAGGGCTTGTGGCATGGGATCTTCTATAGAAAGATAGGGAACCAGTAATTAAATATTGCTAAAACTTTGTAAGCTGCATATTACACCGATCAATAGTCCACCCTTACGATCGCACATATTTCTTTTGCTCTTTATCACTGGTGAGTGCCACAAAAGGGTAGAGAATTGGGATTTCATTACGCAGAGTAATTGAAGCCTGGCTTACTCGTGGAGCATGGATTGGGACCTAAAGTTTGGAAGTTCAAATAAGTGGTAAAATGTCATTATTGGTGGTGTGTGAACTTGTGTGCCACGTGAAGTACAGACGATACATTTAATGCACTACTGTACTTAAGCTGATTTGTACATTTGCCGCACCGTGGCGACTGAACCAGGAAGATCATAATTATGCTCACTATCATGCGAGCTATATACTTGAGTGGTAAACTGTGAAAGTGACTAGTTTTCATCTATGAGTATAACATGTGATTTCTACAGCCCTCAGAAAGAACCTCATCAGAACAGATTTGATTTTTACCAGCACTGTGTTATCTCTGGCTGCATAATAGCATTCCCTCTTTGTCGAATTGGACTGAAACATTTCAGTATATCCACGACAGTACCATGGAGAAAGAAGCTGTCTGTGCCGAAGTTTCGGGCTAAAGTTGTAAAACTAAAACATTCCCATCACTTGCTATACATAATTGTAGACAGCCCACTGTTAAGTGGCAGTTTTTTCCATAACTGTTCCAAAGCCTGTTTGATAATCCAGTATGCATGTAGAGCTAGTAAATCAAATAAATAACGCTGCATGAAGTTGCAAGGAATTATTATGAATACCAATAGTGGCAGTTCTAATTAGCTCTATCTTTTTTCCTTTCATTACGGGAAATGAATCTTGTAATGTACTATAGCCCGGGTATTTGATGGCTAGTCAAAGATCGGTGCCACTGGGGGAAGGTGCACAGGTCATAAAGATATTTCTGCTGAAAGCCGAAGTCTCGTACAGGTAAACGCAGGGAAGAGCGGTCTGCCAACCGACAGCTGAAGGAGTGACTAGCAAGAGTGACCAGCCCATCATAAAACTTGACAGAACGAAAAGCAAAAAGAATCCGTCTTAGCCAAGATAAATATCTGAAGGGCAGAAGAAAATATGATGCTGTTAGAATGGGGGCAGCCATCAGCCCTTAAGGAGGCCAGCTAGAATATTTGTTCAAAATTTAGTAACGAGAACTGAATAACTCATATTAATTATTTTGGTAGCAAGGGAGAGTTACTATCTCTTGTACATGATGTCGTCTCATTGGACAAACTAGAAATTAGAGAAGATAAACTTCTTTGGCAAGATGGCTAATAATAACCTTTATTTTCGATAATTAATGTTACCAACTTCAGATCTGGAAAGAATTTATACATTGTAACTATATACAAAGTAACTGTAATACACAGTATCAGGTGCAATATAAAAGAAGAACCAGGAATACTACATACCTCGACAGACAGGTTATTGCATATTTCTTAGAACAGCAGTAAGAGTACTCTTTCTCATAAACTGGCAGGTACGTAACAGTCTAGAAGACTGATGCAGTGGCATGTTAAAACTAAAACCACTATACACACAGTTATTCGCCACGTACACTTGTCTCATGCCACACACGACAGAGCACATCATAGCAGCCAGGGTGCTGCTAGACTGGCAGTCGTAACCGGTAAAAGTTAGACGTTGACAATTGGAGCGACAGGTGTCGCTAGTTTAACTTGTCCGTATACCCCTTCTTAAAAAGATTTATGCGATTGCATTACAGTGTGCTAGCCAAAACGTGGACGAAAGTAAATCCAAACACATGTTAGCAAAATTACTGGCAATAATTAATTAAGGCAGACTCTAAAAAAATTTTCTTGTACCGTTAATGATGCAGTGCATCTATTTATTTAGTAAACACAGTCGTGGTCGCATTCGAGTTGTTACTTTTTATTTTGATGAATAGTCTTGATCTAATGCAGAGATTACCATCAGATCTATATACCGTGGTGATTATAGGAACTGCTGGCGTGGAGCAGGCCAGTCAGTGCTGACATGGAGAGCACCGCTTACGTCTGGCATCATCTACGAGCTATTCATGACTTCTTCGATTTCTAGTTTTGGTAAGTGGTGTAAATGCTGAATAATGCTCAATAATGTAACCATTGTTCCTATTTTCTAGAATTTTCTTCCTATGCTGACATTCTGTATTCGTTATCCAGCGTTACATGTGTAATGTCTTTTTGCATCGATAATCACCTTTCTGTAGGATTTTGAGGACACAGCAGTGATTTCATCGTCGTGCTTTGTCTTACGGCCTAAGAATATTTTAATCGGTCCTACGAAAATGTCATGTGAAAGCACTATTGTTCTATACTTCTTCTTGGCCCACTCGCGTACGCTTTGAGTTTTCAGTAACAGTGGACGAGGAAGGTCGAAGGACACTGGATCTCGACGTCCTTTCGAAGTGGCTACAATTTCGCTGCATCTCGTAAAACTCGCCGGATTCCTGCTGACTAGGCGGCCTTGCGAATCAGCCGCCACCTGGACTGTGAAATGTATAGCGGTAGTTTAAATTCCGCTTTTACGATATTACCTGTAGTTTTTTGGGGGGCAGCCGGCTGCCGTAAATTAGGGGAGTAGCTTCAACGAGGACAGAGTAATGCCTACAAATTGGGCTGGTGGCCCACGCAGTGGTACTGTGTGCACGTATTATGTGTTTGTAAAGACCCAAGAGTGCGAAAGCTATATTTGTCTCCTGTTTGTGGAAATTTTAACAATATCGTCGGACAAGATCGTAAGCGCACAGTTGGCACATGCCGTCAAGGTCGACTGCTCAAGAATGTCGTCTGCGATCCAAACTTGATGAACGGTGATAGAGAAGCAAAAATCCTTTCTTTCACTCGTTCAGTATTCTTGGTGCTGCGTGTTGCTACGTCTTACTAAGTACACTCTGTCGAAAATGGTTACTTACGAATTGACCTGTGTGTAGTATAGTCTATTATGTATGTTCCAATGTAAAAAATGAGTAATGTAGTGTTGCGTTGGAATCACGGTGGTGTTTGTCTGTAATAGGCTGGTGCCGAAACTTATGAAAAAATTAACGTTTTTCCGTGATTTTAACAATATTAACAGATTCCTTCACGCTACAGGAAACAAGAGACGATACGAATTGCATCAAAATATAACCACATACTAATATAACACGAGAATCATGGAAAATTATGGCGATCACATGAATTGATCAATTTGATTTGTTAGCAGAAGTTCGATTCACTTTACCTTCAACCATACGGTCTCTGTCAGAAGGCTAAACTATCCACACGCGCACACGTGAACGATTTGTGACAGATATCTTTACTAAGAAGTAACGTCGGATGACTGAAACTCATTCAGATAACGTAGAGAGAAACCGAACTTGGCAGAGGACTAATGCTTCTCGCTTTTGTGCAGCTGTTGACCGACTTACTACAGAAAACACGGTTGGCGATTTTTGGCACTGCAAGGAAAGTTTTCAAGACCCTCTAGAGAAGCTTGTAGCATTGGATGAAGCTGTCCACAGTTTTCTCTCTGAAGGCGAATTTGACTCACACGGGCGGAGGTGTGAGGAGTATACTCCGACCGACAAAGCGCCCGGAAGGTTCGGAGGAAACGAAATGAAACTTAGCAGATTAGAAAGGTATGTGATGTTATTTCAGTGATTACAAAATCGAATCAGATTTGCAAATCTTAAGCATGGCTGCAGCAGCAAGTGTGCCAATGTAGTATACGGAACAAAAACAGTCAATGGTTGCGGAAGGTAATAGTCACAAATTCTTAACATAGGTTTCAACCAATATAAATGGGCCTTCTTCAGAAGTGTTATTACGTTTTACTTGCTATTCATGATATCATAATTAAAATTAACGATCGTAAAAACAGCCTTCCGGGTTTGTCATACATAAAATAACACACATATTAGATGCTGCATGTTTATCCGCCACTGGTCACACACGCCACGTCTAATACGTGAATTATTTTATAATGACAAAGCCGGACGGCTGTTTTTAAGATCGTCAATTTTAATTATGACTAACCCTATTGGTAGCACATCGTGATCAGCATGTAAAACGTAATAAGACTTCTGAAGAAGACCCATTTACATGGGTTGAAACCTAGGTCAAAAGCTTGTGACTACTACCTTGCGCCACTGGCGGCTGTTTTTATTCCATATTTTTCAGATTTGCGAAGAACTTGGCAGCATATGCTCACTAATCGGCATGTCGTTGCACCCCTCTCGTTACGATGAGAGTGTGTCATAAAACCGTTGTATCCTCCTTGAGGGAGTCTGCTCCATAACTGTTACAACTGGTCCTTGACATCCTTGATATTGGCATTGGGACGGAGTCGACGTCCTAGGTGGTCCCGCAGATGTTCTACTGGGGACAGATCTGGACATCTGCTAGCCAATACAGAACTGCAACATCATGCAGACAGTTCATAGACAAATATAGCCCGTGTGGGCGAATATTGTACTGTTGAAACATTGCAGCACGAGCCCAAAGAAAGCTGGTGTTGACAGATGTGAAAATTACCGGACTATCAGTTTAATGAGTCACAGCTGCGAAATACTTACAAGAATTCTTTACAGACGAATGGAAAAACTGGTAGAAGCTGGCCTCGGGGAAGATCAGTTTGGATTCCGTAGAAATGTTGGGACACGTGAGGCAATACTGACCCTACAGCTTATCTTAGAAGAGGCTACGTTTGTAGCATTTGTAGACTTAGAGGAAGCTTTAGACAACGTTGACTGGAATACTCTCTTTAAAACTCTGAAGGGTAAAATACAAGGAGCGAAAGGCTATTTACAATTTGTACAGAAACCGGATGGCAGTTATAAGAGCTGAGGGGCATGAAAAGGAAGCAGTGGTAGGGAAGGGAGTGAGACAGGACTGTAGCCTAACCATGATGTTATTCAATCTGTATATTGAGCAAATAGTAAAGGAAACAAAAGAAAAATTTGGAGTAGGAATTAAAATCCATGGAGAAGAAACAAAAACTTTAAGGTTTGCAGATGACATTGTAATTCTGTCAGAGACAGCAAAGGGCCTAGAAGAGCAGTTGAACGGAATGGACAGTGTCTTGAAAGGAGGATACAAGATGAACATCAACAAAAGAAAAACGAGGATAATGGAATGTAGTCGAATAAAATCGGATGATGCTGAGGGAATTAGATTAGGAAATGAGTCACTTAAAGTAGTAAATGAGTTTTGGTATTTGGGGAGCAAAGTAACTGATGATGGTCGAAGTAGAGAGGATATAAAATGTAGATTGGCAATGATAAGGAAAGCGTTTCTGAAGAAGGGAAACTTGTTAACATCGAGTATAGATTTAAGTGTCAGGAAGTCGTTTCTGAAAGTATTTGTATGGAGTGTAGCCATGTATGGAAGTGAAACATGGACGATAAATAGTTTAGACAAGAAGAGAATAGAAGCTTTCGAAATGTGGTGCTACAGAAGAATGCTGAAGATTAGATGAGTAGACCACATAACTAATGAGGAGGTATTGAATAGAGTTGGGGAGAAATTTGTGGCACAAGTTGACTAGAAGAAGGGATCGGTTGGTAGCACATGTTCTGAGGCATCAAAAGATTATCAGTTTAGTATTGGAGGGCAGCGTGGAGGATAAAAACCGTAGAGGGAGGCCAAGAGATTAATACAGTAAGCAGATTCAGAAGGATGTAGTTTGCAGTAGGTACTAGGAGATGAAGCAGCTTGCAAAGGATAGAGTAGCATGGAGAGCTGCATCAAACCAGTATCTGAAGACCACAACAACAACAACAACTGCTTCATGACATAACACGTGAAGTACTGTCGTGTCGTCAGAGTTCCTTCAATCGTACTCAATGACTTCCCACATCGTGACATCAGGACTAACACCACTGTATAAAATTAGTGAAAAACAATCTAGATCGCAATGATTATTTTATTCAAGCTGGCAGGTTTTGGCCTGGTCTTAGGTCACCTTCAGAATAGCACTGTGAAGGATAGAAATCGTGCTAGCTACATAAAGAAGTCAGTGATTTAAAATAATTTTTACATACTAAAGTAGAAGAGTCGTTACCCATCAGTTGAAGTTGATGAATTCCAGTAGAGTCAATAGGTCTCAGTCGCTGAAACTACTGACTGAACTGAAGTTTTATCCCTGTTGGCTATGCAGCATGGCGTAGTATGGATCTGGTGAGGGCGTTTCTGCGCTGTATCAAGTGGACGTCAGCCAATAAAGAACGATTTATATAAATTACGTATCTCTTGAAGATACAGTTTATCTGAAAGTGAGTACTTAGAAGAAAGTAGTGCCTATTGGACAGAACATATTGTTATAAATAGTGAGTAACTGTAATAAGATTATTTAGAAGTTATTTCTCTTATTTCTTGTAGTACCATCTGGCGGAAATAATTTATTTAAGCAGTATAATATATCTTTAGCAAAAATTGTAGTGGTGCCACTTCAGAAGACACTATCCTCATTATCTTTGAGAGCTCCAGTCGTAATGGTAACACGTGTTGTCCATGATATATGTCTTTGATATTTGCTGGCCATCTTACTACGCGTCCGTAGATAGCAAATTCAGGCCATAAGAGTGCTCCAGTGTTCTACTAAATTTCGTATTATTCAGAATACAGTGTAATTACTGTATAATTATCATAGGCGATCATCTGAGGAACATCTTTGGTTCGGTTAAGGATGATCTTGGCCTTAGGAGATTCCTTGTCATTGTGGGGCAGTATATATATATCAGACACGTCACACACTACAAGAACGCTGCGATGATCATCAGCGTCATATACGCCTACGTCAACCGGAAAAGTCGGCAATTGCGTAACACTGTCTGAATTCAGGACATCGCATGATTTATGAAAAGATTGAAGTTTTATCCCTGTCATCATCTTTCAGGGATTGCGTCATTAAGGAAGCACTACATATCCGTACAGCCGATAATCTCATCAACAGGGTTCAAATGGCTCTGAGCACTATGGGACTTAACATCTGAGGTCATCAGTCCCCTAGCACTTAGAACTACTTAAACCTAACTAACCTAAGGACATCACACACATCCATGCCCGAGGCAGGATTCGAACCTGCGACCGTAGCGGTCGCGCGGTTCCAGACTGAAGCGCCTAGAACCGCTCGGCCACAACGGCCGGCTCATCAACAGGGATGCGGGATTTCAACTGAGCACAGCCTGGAACCCTACATTGGCTGCTATTAAATCACGACGAGAAAATTAAGATTTTTTTGACATCAGACCCGTCATAACATTTGTGTAGTATAAGTTTTTAGTGAGTGACGTCTGGCCGCACTGTTAGTAAACATAGCGTACAGCGGACTCGCAGGAGGGCCGCTCTGCGATATTCGGTAGAGAGAGTTTGAGTATGGCATGATCTATCTGCAAATCATTGCGCATGCGTGATTTCCGCACTTGCGCATTCTTCGCGCGAGTGTTCTATATATAAGGCGTCGACGTGCGGATACCGGTTGCCGATGACACCGCCTTCCTTGCCCTCGCTCCCACCCTGCAGCGTTCCCAACACCTTCTCCAATCCCATCTTGACCGGTTTACCGCTTGGTGCTACCAGTGGTTGCTCAAGGTCAATCACTCCAAAACCCAGGCGATCATTGTAGGCAAAACCACCCCTTCATTCCCCCTCCTTGATTTCTATCTCACCATCTATGGCCGTCCTATCACCCTCACCTCCACCCTTAAATACCTCAGCGTCACTCTCGCACGTCGCCTCTCCTGGACCCCCCCCATCTTCGGACAATCCAAGCCAAGGCACGCTCCCGACTCCGTCTCCTCAAGCTCCTTTCCGGCCGTACGTGGGGTCTGGACCCCTCCACCATCCTCCACACCTATAGATCCCTCATCCGCCCTATCCTCTGTTACGCCCATCCTGCCTGGATCTCTGCCCCCCCTACCTTTTACAAGTCCCTTCAGATTCTTGAACGTCATGCTCTCCGCCTCGCCTATCGCATCCGTCTCCCCTCCCCCACGCGGGTCCTGTACGACCTCATTCCGTTCCCCCATCTCCTCCTTTTCCTTGAAAGGATACGGATCCTCTACACCTCCTGTAAACTCGATCCTCCTCACCCGCTTGTCTCCCCCATCCTCTCCCACTCCCGCCCGCTGCTGCACCTGTATTCCCATGTCCCACCTGCTCTCCATCTCTCCACCCTCCTTAAACTCTCCCAAGGTGGCTTCCGCCTGCTCGCCCTCCCTGGTGATGCCCTCCTCCCCTCCATCTCCCCCTCCTATCAACTTTGATCCTCCCTCCCTCTTCCTGTGTTTGCTCCTTTGGGCACCCTCCCGCCCTTCTCTACCCCCTTCCCTCCCTCCTCCATTTCTCCCCACACCTCGCCTGGGCTTCCCCTCCCCTGTCCCTCTACTCCTCCTCCCATCTCCTCAGCCATTGGCATCTTTGTTTCTCCCCTCTCCACCCCGCCCTCACCCTTCTTCCCCTCTTGGCAGGTCCCCGGACTCGCACACGCTACGTGGACATTCGCGCACCAGAGATCATCGCCATTAGTGTCTTGTGTGTGCCGTCGTGTTTAGTGTTTAGTGTTCACTGTCACACTCCATCGTTCACCTGTGCCATCGACATCTTCAGTGTTTGTACGTCGTGTCAATAGTTTGTAGTGTGGGTCGTCATCGAGTGTGAACGGCTTTATGTTTTTTATGTTCATGTGTCTACTGTTTTCTCCCCGCCGTTTTGTTCCAACTCATGTGTCTTCTCTGTTTTACCATAGTATTTTGGGCTGAAGAGCGGCGTATTGTGCTGCTGCCAGCATACCTGTTTTTATATGGGTATTAAAATCACAATAAAGAACAAAGCAGACACCGGACTTTCCTCCAGGGCACCCTCTTTCCCTTCTCCCTCTCCTCTGTTCCTCCCTCCCTCCCCTCCCCCTGGCTTCCACACCCCCTACCCTCTCACCTCCCCCACCCTTCTCCTCTCCCACTGGCATCAACTCCCTCCCCCTCTCCCTCCTACCCGCACCTCTTCCCTTTGGCAGGTCCCCGGCTTTTTCACGTGAACAGTGGATCTTCGTGCGCCGGAGGTCGTCGCCAGTGCTCGTGTGTGTCTTCGCGCCAGTGCTTCAGTGTCTCTCCGTTTGTGCTCCTCCGTTCACGTGTGTAAACCCTGTCTTCCCCATTGTGCACTATTGTTCTATACATTGTGAACAGTGATGAACGATTCCATCCAACCAGTGCTCCCGTGAACGGCCTCATTTATTTTACTATGACTATCTCCCGTTTTTGTCCACCATATTTGTTTGTTTTTTGTCTTCATGGTTCCTGTATGTATTCTCTATGGCCGAAGAGCGGCGTGGATAGGGCGCTGCCGGCCCACCTTTATTGTAGAGGTGTCGAAATAACAATACAGAAAAGAAGCGGATAACGTCAGTCGTGCCTTAGCCACCAGCTTGGTTGATCCATCTGAAGAAATTTGGAAATTTGTGATAAGTTCCTATGGGACCAAACTGTTGAAATCATCGGTCCATAGGGTTACACACTACTTAAACTAGCTTACACCAAGGACAACACACACGCATACACACCCATGCCCGAGGGAGGACTCGAAGCATCGACGGGGGGGGGGGGGGGGTGGGAGTGGGGGGGGGGGGGGACCGCGCGAACCGTGGTAAGAAGCCTCAGAAAGCGAGCCCAGATACAACCTGAAGATGTCGGACAGTTGCTCCGAGGAAATATCGTGGGATTTGTACAACGGCAGCCCGCGGTAAACCCGTGAAAACTATTTATAGCATATCCGCCGGGAGAGCTTGAAGAGTCGCAACTCATTCTATTTAAACATCCGATGCTATGGGTATATTGTACTGGTTAAATCAGTTATTTCCACTACATGGTACCACAAGAAATGACAGAAATAATTTTTGAATAATCCTATCACAGTTACTCACTATTTTTACACTACTGGGAATTAAAATTGCAACACCAAGAAAAAATGCAGATGATAAACGGGTATTCATTGGAAAAATATACAAATATATTATACTAGAATTGACATGTGATTACATTTTCACGCAATTTGGGTGCATAGATCCTGAGAAATCAGTACCCAGAACAACCACCGCTGGCCGTAATAACGGCCTTGATACGCCTGGGCATTGAGTCAGACGGAGCATGGATACCACAGTTCATCAAGAGTAGTGACTGGCGTATTGTGATGAGCTAGTTGCTTTGCCACCATTGATCAGACGTTTTCAATTGGAGAGAGATCTGGAGAATGTGCTGGGCAGGGCAGCAGTCGAACATTTTCTGTATCCACAAAGGCCCGTACAGGACCTGCAACATGCGGTCGTGCATTAACCTTCTGAAATGTAGGGTTTCGCAGGGATCGAATGAAGGGTAGAGCCACGGGTCGTAACACATCTGAAATGTAACGTCCACTTTTCAAAGTGCCGTCAGTGCGAACAAGAAGTGACTGAGTCGTGTAACCAATGGCACCCAATACCATCACGCCGGGTCATACGCCAGAATGGCGATGACGAATACACGCTTCCAATGTGCGTTCACCGCGGTGTCGCCAAATACGGATGCGACCATCATGATGCTGTAAACAGAACATGGATTCATCCGAAATAATGACGTGTCTTGCAAACGTCCCCATCTGTTGACTTAGGGATCGAGACGTGGCTGCACGATCCGTTACAGCCATGCGGATAAGATGCCTGTCATATCGACTGCTAGTGGTACGAGGCCGTTGGGATCCAGCACGGCGTTCCATATTACCCTCCTGAACCCAACGATCCCATACGATCCCATATTCTGCTAACAGTCATTGGATCTCGACCAACGCGAGAGCAATGTCGCGATACGATAAACCATAATCGCGATAGGCTACAATCCGATCTTTATCAAAGTCGGAAACGTGACGGTACGCATTTCTCCTCCTTACACGAGGCACCACAACAACGTTCCACCAGGCAACGCCGGTCAACTGCTGTTTGTGTATGAGAAATCGGTTGGAAACGTTCCTCATGTCAGCGCGTTGTAGGTGTCGCCACCGGCGCCATACTGGTGTGAATGCTCTGAAAAGCTAATCATTTGCATAACACAGCAGCTTCTTCCTGTCGGTTAAATTTCGCGTCTGTAGCACGTATCTTCCTGGTGTAGCAATTTTAATGGCCATTAGTGTAATAATCTTTTCTCTCCTATAGGCATTACTTTTTTTTATAATTATTCACTTTTAGATAAACTGTTTCTTCAATTGGCTGATATTGACGTCAGACAGCACAAACACGCCCTCACCAGAGCTATACAAAGCAATGATGCCCAGCCAACTGCAGCAGTTTCAGTGAATGAGGTCTACTGACTGTTCCGGACATCATCAACTTCAGCTGATGGGTAACGGCTCTTCTTTTTTAATAAGTATAAATTAATTTTTTTAAGTCATTGAGTTCTTTATGTAACTTTCACCATTTCTATCGTTCGCAGCGGTATTCTGAAGATAGGCCAAGACTAGGCCGAAACTGGTAATTTTAATTAATATAACTATTGCGATCTAGACTGTTTTCTACAGATTTTTAAATAGATTACAAGATCGCTGCTCTCCAAAAATGTTACCAAAATTTTTTAACACCACTGTGCCTATCCAAAACATAGGAAGGTTAGTATCTATTCTCTGGTCGCCGCCATCCACATCGACGATGGTCATCCACGGTAGTACAGACCGCGATTCATCGTGAACGCAATGCGACGTCATTCGTCAACATTGAATGCATCTCTGTCACGACACTATTCGATACGCAACCGTTTGTGTTGAGTTTTAACGGCAGTCTGCGCTTGGGGCGGTAACTCTCACGCTGGCTGCTGCTAGGCTCCGGCAAATAGTGCAGGATAACGCACAGTGAGTCCATTACTTGTTCTCGGATGGCAGGCGCAAATTTGAAGGGGTTATGACGTGTTTGATGCGTAATACGGCCATCTTCCGTCGTCACGTTTCCGTGTTGTGCACCCCTGCTCCACTATCACATCCAAATGCCCCACAAATCGGAATAATGCAAGATTCGACCAGCTGGCCAAAGGCGACCCACAGCGCGGCCACTTTGCAGCTACGTCAGATACTGATAGCTGATGACATAGTCTCACTCGAGTACTCGACGACTGCGTGTCCTTCATAGTGGTCACTCAATATCTCTGTTAACGCTGCTTATACATCCTACCGCGCATGGCTATAACACTAAACACGAACAGCACTTCTGTACTCAGGTGACGTTCTACCACAGAGAATTGCAACTCTAATCGTTTACACGTCATCCAATGACGTGTACGCGAGTGAAATTATATTAACTTGGAACCAGGTTTTCTGGGTGCCTCGCTGTTTTTTAAGCAATGTATGAACAAAATAAAACGCGTTCTTCAGAAGCCTACAAAGCCAACTGAATACAAGTTTTCAGGCTTTACGTCACAACTGTCCATGACTTTGCCTACACTGTCCACACTCGCCACTATATTTCATTCGGTCAGACTACCTGCTTCGAAGCTTGAGCCATTCGGTGCAGTTGCCGAAACGTGGTCCCGCTTTTGGGAACTACTTGTATCGGCCAATGTTAGAGACACATCACTTTCTACGGCAAACAAACGTATTTTGTTTCGAGGGTATCTTTTAGGCATAGAGGAGCTGATAGTGAATAGAATACCTGTAACAGATAAAACGCAAAAAGAAGAACAGAAAATCTTTGAACTGGTACACAAAGAACTACCGCATTACACGGACCACTACAATCATTTGGGTCCTTTAACGCCTTGGGTCCGTATTGTCATATCGCTGGCTTCGTTGCGGAGTATCTTTGCGGGCAGCCGCGTTTGCAGAGTCGAGCACGGGACACGTAACTATTATGTTGTGGTTGTAGCTCTGCATGGGAAGGGCATTATTATGCAAGTTCAAGTGTTACTACAAGTGCTATTACAGTAAAGTGATGAAATATGGAAGTGGATTCGGAGGAAAGTGCGTAAAGGTGTAATTAAAAATAAGCAGTGTTGTCGATATCGTTTTTTGAGAATCCTCCCGTTTGCGTGTCGTAGCAGATTCAAAAGGATGTAGGTTGCAGTAGGTACTGGGAGATGATGAAGCTTGCACAGGATAGAATAGCATGGAGAGCTGCATCAAACCAGTCTCAGGACTGAAGACCAAAACAACAACAACAACCGTAAGTCAGTCACCTGCTCCGTGTTCGGTCTCCCAGAATGAATAATGTGAAACAGTAAAAATTAGCTACCACAAAAGAGTGCAATCAAGTGCCTGTGTCTTGTGGCGAGCGTGAGAACGTGCGTTCGGTCATCGCGTTTCCGCATCAACAGTCAATCGCGCCGCGACGGTTACGCGCACGCTCTTACAAGTGAGAATTGAAAAGTTAACTTTATGAACAGTGTTATTTTATTACTAGAGACAAGGAGAACGGTGCCAGATGTCGGTGTGTGGGTGAAGAGCGTAAGAACTTCCCTTCGATTATTCGGCTTCTGCATATTCAACAATCTTGTCGGTTACACGTACGCTCGTCAGAGTGATGTTGTGGACTGGTAATCGTCCGTTAATTGGGATAAACACTTGTGACTTAGAATGTAAACAGTGCAACCTGCGATTTTCTTATCGTCTCAGAATATAGTTGTTCGTACCAGACGTGGGACAGTGTTGTGTTTAACGTTGAGTGGCTGCCCTAAACCCGCTTGCGTATTTCGATACATAATATCAGGCAAGCCAGCAGCAGTGTGGAGCTGAACAATACGACCGCCGCGGGATTATCAGGTACGTGGTGTGGACAGGGCGCGCGGTCAAAGGAACGAGAAACACTTTAAGGGCACCCCCGCCATCTGTACCCCCGGGCGTCTTACAGCCTGTACAGTCAGCGACCGCTGAAACTATACATTCCAGAAATGTAACCTCCGTATACAGGCACTGCATGCTCTAGGAGAAGATGTCGTCCATATGGCAAACTCCTCACCCCGGAAAGTGTACATACACTTCGTTTAGAAATCTGTTATAAATGTGCTGCAGTACAATAGCATTTACAGGCATCGCCGAGGGACTCCTAGGGACCAGTAGGTGTAGAATATTGCCAAGTTTGTTGTCCACTAACGGATACATTATTTCATGGTGGCTTAATTACATGTTAAAATTTTATCAAAAACAAAGAAGTGTTGAAGGATTATGTGTCATCGCATTACATAATGTGTGTCACTCGCGTTGGATAGATAATTTTTTTAGTAGCATTATGTTGGCAACTTTAAGGTCAGTGGTCTTAAAAGTTTAGCTAGTATAAATGTGTGTGTTGTAATATTATTGCGTTTCATATACTTTGCATATGAGATATTTGTCGTAAAAGAAAAGGACAGCCAACGAGCTGTAGTTCGTAAATATGCTAAGCATCACAGCGCGAGAGTAAAGAGATGAAATATTTTTTTAATGTGCACCTTGTAAGGTGTCAGGCAAATCCAACACCTTCAATGAAAACCCTGACATGATAAGCAAATCCATTAGTATGTCACATAGCTCCGAAAAAATCGTGACATTAAATTAATCAAAGTAATACGAGTAACGAGTGAGCAGATGGAATACCACAGACTAACACAAGAATGCCTAAATGCATGTCATACCTTCCCACCGTGAGACAGACGCAGTTCCGAGGGGAGAAACGAGAACAGAAGCCGAGAGCAGAACCGTGTTAAGCGAGAAGGCCCTACGATAAGGGACGGACACCCACGTCGTCAGCTAACCGCTACGACCACACCACCCGCAAGTTTTTAGCGTGAGACTTTTTCGCGCCTCTGTTACGTTAGGACCACCCCCCAGCCCATGTTAAAAGCTAGAGCCCTCCAGAAGAACAGTATAGATCTTACGATAACACATAAAGGGCCACACCACCCGCAAGTTTTTAGCGTGAGACTTTTTCGCGTCTGTTACATCAGGACCACCCCCCAGCCCATGTTAAAAGATAGAGCCCTCCAGATAACACTAAAAGGACCACACCAGCTGCAAGTTTTAGCGTGAGACTTTTTCGCGTCTCTGTTACATTGCAAACTTTAAAACCATTGTCCCCACCACGAAAAGTATAACGTTTCTCATTGAATGGACAGAATTTTTGTAGGCGGAGCTTAAGGTTAACATTGAAACCCTGATTGGTCAGATGAAAAGACAGCCAGATAGATTTTTTTTAAACCAACTTCGGTAAATTGCAGTAAGGAGAAGTTAGGAGAGAGTTGCTTCCGAGACGACGAGGTGAGCGGAGCTGTGCTGTCCGCCGCCCCCTGACGAACACCGACAAGGTAATGAACGCACGCGATGCCGCATTTTTGAGCGCATAAGGCTTCACTCAGAACTGCAGAAGTCTCATCTGTTACATCCCCTTTACGTAATACTAGTGTCGATCGTCAATTAAAGCTCATGGTGTTCACATTTGCCACTTGAAGTAAAAATCTGAAACGCGATGATTTTTCTGTTATATAGTTATTGAGAAGCCACATCAGCCACTGTAATTTACGACAAGTTACATAAGTAATTAAAGATAATTGAGGGTCATTGTAGACCATTTTGATAGTTTTCTCTTTTGTGAAACTTAATTTAAACCTAGATTATAGATGTGATATGGCATAGCTCATCCTTAGATCCATTCTAGAACTTGGAAACCACTTCAGGGAATATTCGTTCACATTTTTGTTGAACGCAGTTGGTATTTACCATCCTGTATTAAAACATTTCCTTTTATCAATAGTGCAATTTATAAACAATAATTTGTGAGCAGAATAAAATTTCCAATGGTATACTTAACTGCTTTTTCGACGTAATTTTACCAGCTAACTAAAAATAGGAAAGCCTTGAACCCCTTCCACTAAATTTAGTTAGTATTAAGATTCTTTTACAGGGAGTGCAGTGGAGCTGACGCTGAAATCATTAAGTATTTGGTTATATCATCGCTAGTCTCACTGAACTCTTCTGAATTCTACATGTCATGTGTGGTCTGGCGTCTCCTTACCAGCAACAGGTCCCAGGTTCAAACTAGTCAATTCCCTAAAAAACACGCTCAGAGCGTCGTTGCGCGAAAGTGGTAGGGAGACACGATACAGAACAAACAGACACCACGCAGAATGTTTAGAACCTATACCAGCGTTTAAATACTCTAAATAAACACTTTGATCCGATAGCAAGAAGCTGCGAAACAGAAGAAAGGACTTTTGTTAAGAAAAGTTCTAGAGACTTTATTATCCACTGTACTTTTGGTCACCGACATGTTAAGACGTACTGCATAGCATTGCTAAAAGGTGTATTTTCACTTTGTGTAAAAACTATGTGAAACGACGAGCAAACATTTCGGTAACACGAGTGTGGATACAATGTACTTACGCACAAGCAAGGACATTTAATTTTAAGAAGGAACGGATTGACAAAGCAGCGATTATTGGACTGCACCATGCACAAAATAAATACCAGGTGTAAGTCATGCGTTTATTGTGTATTTCTCAATGTTTAGAAGTTTAATGCCAATTTGTGCAAAATATATTAATATTTACGATGCAGTAATTTTCTTATTCTTTTCTTTCACTAACCAAAAATGATGTTCAAATTGTATTTGAGCTTTGTTACAGGTTCGCTCTTTATCGCGGTGTCTCGATTGTGTTTGGGAGAACACTAATGTGTTCAACTTCCGATCTCTTAATCTTTCTCTTAAGCAATTCCACTAATTTGCTTTCATTTCCATTTTTATATTCAAATAGGTCCCTTAGGTAATTTCATCGAAGATTCTGATTGCGTGAAGGCAATCCGGGTCAAAAGGTCAATTATTCGCGCAATCAATGCGTACGTCTCCTGAACACAATTGAGAACCGACGCATCGGTGATCAATTAATAATCTCTCTCTCTTTTAAAGTCGTACTAAAAATCGGTCACACAGGATAGCCGTAAGTACGCAATCTTGTGTTAGGTTGCATTTTGCCAATAAATATTACCAACAAACAGTGACAGTATCACTATTATTATTTATTACTATTTCTTATACAGTATAAGGAAGCTGCTAACGCCACAGTGTGTGTTTGTGCGCGCGCGCGTGTGTGTGTGTGTGTGTGTGTGTGTGTGTGTGTGTGTTTCATTCTTATGCTTGTATCTGCGATGCATTTAAAAAAATAAGATTATATATACCACATCAACCACTGTGAAAAATTAGTAAACATATGAATGTATAACGTATTCTCATGTATAACCTAAGGGAAAGAAACCGAAACGACGCACCATAAAGGAATTATACCAACCGGACGGAAATCGGTAGATGTGATGTACATGTACAGACAAAAAAATAACTACAGTTTTGGAAAAATTAGATAATATGTTCAAGAGAAAAAGCTTCACAAATTCTGCAACTCGTTGGTACACCTCTGGCTCTATGCAAGCAGTAATTCGGCTTGGCATTGATTGACAGAGGTGCTGAATGTCCTCCTGAGAAAGATGGCGTCAAAACCTGGCCGACTGGCGCGTTAGATCGTCAGACTACCGAGCTTGCTGGAGGGGCCCTGCCCATGATACTCCAAACGATCTTTACTGGGGAGCGATCCGACGGCGTTGCTAGCCGAGGTGGGCTTTGGTAAGCAGGAATACATGCAGTGAAAACTCTACCTATATGAGGGCGGGCATTATCTTGCCGAAATGTAAGCCCAGGATTGCTTGCCATAAAGGGAAAAAAAGCGAGGCGTAGAACTAAGTACCGCTGTGCTGTAAGGGTGCCGCGGATGACAACCTAAGGGGTCCTGCTATGAAACGAAATGGCATCAAAAACCATCACTGCTGGTAGTCGGGTTGTATGGCGGGCGACTGTCAGGTTGGCACCCACCGCTATCCGGGGCGTCTCCAGACATGTCTTCGGCAGGAATCTCTGCCTGTCTTCGTGCTTGCCAAACCCTACTTTGGCCAGCAAGGTCGTCGGATCTCCCTCCAATTGAGAATGTTTGGAGCGTGATAGGCGGGGCTCTCCAACCAGTTCAGTATTTTGACTATATAATGCGCCCACTGGACAGAATTTGGTAATAATATTCCTCACGAGGACATGCAACAACTGTGTTAATCAGTACCAAGCCGAATAACTGCTTGCATGAGGGCCAGAGGTGGACCAACGCGTTATTGACTTGCTCAATTGTGAAGCTCTTTCTCTAGAGTAAATAACCCTATCATTTTTTTTTTTTTTTGAAATAGTGATCATTTATTTGTCTTTACATGTACATCGCATCTGCAGAGTTCCGTCTCACTCGGATAATTGGCTCGTGGTGTGATGTTTTTTTGTCTTACAGTGTATCTGAACGTTACCTGCGAGACAGCAAATTATTGTATAAAAATCTTATACAAAGTATACCCCCTCAGTTAAGGAAGCCTGCATACTGTAGTTGTTAGTAGGCACCTATTATAAAACGGTAGAATCAGTATGTTTAGTGAATAAGGAATAGTTTTTTTCCAATAGTTTTAAATTTATTTTATAACATATCCTGTTTTTCCCCCACATCTGCTCTTTCTTTGTAAATATTAGTTTAATGTAACCTAAGTCGTCACTACATGTGCTCACCACATGTTAAAATGTGTCAACACACACAGATTCATGTGCCATTGTTCGAAAAACTAGACTCAGAGCTTGAGAGAATGAGAACTCAGCCACAATTTCCTTCACATCTCGTCATAAATCGGTAAGTTTTATTAAATATTAATTCATTTATGAAATTTCATTTTACTGGGTGCTGTAAACGTAACGTGGGCTAGACTGTTAGGTTCTGAAAATACGGGCAACAGAAGTAAGAAAAAAACTAAACACAATTTGATCAGTTGCGTCCCACATCAGCATAATTAATACGCAAAAAAATAATTATAGTAAATGTGCGACCCGGTCCCTGGCAAGGTACAGAGTTTTGCAGCGTTTTACTGATTACAGTTTCGATTAAAATTTGATTGCCTTTTTTAGAACACCAGTACGTTTACATATCATTTCAGTTACGAAAGATTATACAATTACACAAAGTTTACACTTCTTCCTACAACTGACAGCTGAGCCGTGGTAAAAATTGAAATTTTGAAGAGTGCGCCGCAGCGCGTAGTGTCAAGCAATCGTCCTCCGTTTCTGGCGATGGCGCCGCTGTGGCAATTGCAGCGTTGGTGTCTCCCTCTGCTGGGAAAGGGGAAAGGTTGCCTGTTCACGTGCATTTAAGGGGCGCTATGAGCTCGCCAGTCGGTCAGTCTGGGTCAGTCTCTCGTCCCATGCTTACTAGTCTGTCTCTCGTCCGCATTTGTTAGGCAGTTAGTGTCTGTCTGTCGTTCGGAGTGCTAGTATGTCTGTCGTTCGGATCAACCTTTAAAAACGGCAAAATGAGAGTCTTTCCACTCCGCCAGTAAGAGAACTCAGCGAGTGGTCGCCCAGTCGGGGCTGAGTTCCTGCATCGGAGTCTGCGCGTTAGGCCTCCAGTCTGCTCGAGTTTGCTCAGGCAATGGTCATTGGCGGTTGGATCGATGGTTGGTCGGTCGCGCTCTGAGACACAAGATGACTTGTCCGGTTTGAGCGTCGTCGCATGTGAGGTCGCCACGTGAGTCCGGTGGGCCGCGGCGTATAGTGAGGGGTAGTGGCTTCGCGGTCGAGACGAGAGCAACAGGAGTCAACCTACGACATCAGTCTGACGGTGCGAGCTGTGCCGCCGTGAGACGGGAGATCGGCGCGCCTTCCTGCGTCCGTTGAAGCGGCTGGCAGCGGACGGTTCAGGAGAGCGATTTGGGGGTGCTGTGCCAGGTCTTCTCGAGAAATCGCTGTTTATTAGAAGTTAAGTGATTGGTGATATATTGTTTGATTTACTCTTGTTAAATTCTACTTGTTTTCTTGGTGAGGTCACCAGCCGTTTTGCTTTGGGTTCGTCCCACCGTTCTTCTCCGTTTGCCCACCCGCGGGAAGGTGGTTGTTTGTAAATTGGGTGGTCCGTTTTTCCCTTGTGGAGTAGGGGCGGGGTAGAACAACCTGTGGTTCGGGTTGTTCGGTAATCTCCCTATCAATCTACCGTACGTTAGTAGCTGCCTCTGTCATGTTTGTCGGATTTGGTGTGTTTACGAATTTATTGCTTGGAGTGTAACGGCCTAATACCTGAAATATGTTTTGATCTTTGGAAACTTTGATATTGTTGCCTATGATGTTGAGAGGCGGTATCTGTGTACTGTAGAGCATCTTAACTATTGTTTGGCCAACATTGTAGAATTTTATATAAGATTGCATTTCATGGGCTTTTATTTAAATGATAATTTTAGTATATAAAGTTGCCACCCTTTCACCGTAAGACTTTTCTTAGAAGTTAAAATCAAGTTGCACCGTCGGTGGCAAGGTTAATATTTTAATTGTTAGTGTCTCTTAGTTTAAAATTATCTGCTGTGTTGCAGATTTGCACCAGTGTAGCCTTTCAGAGGCTGTTGTGAGCGGTGGTAACTACGGCCGTGTCATAAGGGAGCGGCAAGGTTCTCTGCCCGAAACCTCATACAGTCAAAACTTGTTTCTTTCTGCTTCTGAATAAATTGTAACTTTGATATTTAGAGGGTGCTTTCCGATTATAATTTTAAATCTGTTTCTTTTAAAAATGCTTTTAGGCACTATTAAGGTGAATAAAATTCCCATTTGTTAAAAGGAATTTGGTTTGATTTCATCAGTTACTCCCTGGCAACTACTTCCATGCTTACATAGTGTGATTAAATGTGGTAATGTTCATCATGAATCGCTAGTAAGTTTTAAGAATATTCTTTGAAAATAAATCACGGTTCAACAGCATCTACTGGGCATCAGATTCTTCAGTCCTGCAAAGCGTTAATAGTTCACACCAAGTATTCATTATGTAATACGGGCAGAGCACCAACTCTATCGACAAAATTTTCGAGATTGCTCATGGACATTTCCTGAGCGTTTTCTGTATGGGCTCCATGTCTCTAGTAGCTCTCCACAGAGTACATACACATATAAAAAAAATTGCATCACTCCGGTTCCCAAAATTACTGAAGATAGACGTTGACTTTGGATGTTGTATCACAGACACAGTCCCTTTGACTGTTCAGAGATGTCACTAAACCCGCCCAAAGATGTAAACAAACATGCATGAGCAGCGCCTATTAAACGGAGGGGGTTCGTCAGTTCCAGTCATTCCGCTAGGAAGGAGGTACACGGCTCGTGTTGTCTGTAGTCAATACCGCCGTTCGATCGCGTCCACATTGTTACTTTGTGCCAGGAAGGGCTCTCAACAAGGGAAGTGTCCTGGCGTCTCGGAGTGAAACAAAACGAGGTTGCTGGGGCATGTAGGAGATACAGAGAGACAAGAACTGTCGATGACATGCCTCGCTCAGGCCGCCCAAGGGCTATTACTGCAATGGATGACCGCTACCTACGGATTATAGCTCGGAGGAACCCTGACAGCAACGCCACCGTGTTGAATAATGATTTTCTTGCAGCCAAAGGACGTCGTGTTACGACTCAAACTGTGCGCAGTAGGCTGCATGATGAGCAACTTCACTCCCGACGTCCATGGCGAGGTCCATCTTTGCAACCACACCATGCAGCGTGGTACAGATGGTCCCAACGACATGGCGAATGGACCGCTCAGGACTGGCATCACGTTCTCTTCACCGATGAGTGTGGCGTATGCCTTCAACCAGACAATCGTCGGTGACGTGTTTGGAGGCAACCTGGTCAGGCTGAAAGCCTTAGACACACAGTCCAGTGAGTCCAGCAAGGTGGAGGTTTCCTGCTGTTTTGGGGTGGCATTATGTGGGTCCGACGTACGCCGCTGGTCGTCATGAAAGGCGCCGTAACGGCCGCACGATAAGTGAATTCCATCCTCCGACTGATAGTGCAACCATATCGGCAACATACCGGCGAGGCATTAGTCTTACTGGACGATAATTCACGCCCTCCATCGTGACCATCTAGGGAATGATTTCTTTCAGGATAACGACATCGCTCGACTAGTAGCCAGCATGTTCTCCAGACATGAGCCCTATCGAACATGCCGGGGATAGATTGAAACCGGCTGTTTATGGACGATGTGACCCACCAACCACTCTGAGGGATCTACGCCGACGTTGTGGCCGAGCGGTTCTTGGCGCTTCAGTCTGGAAACATGCGACCGCTACGGTCGCAGGTTCAAACCCTGCCTCAGGCATGGATGTGTGTGATGTCCTTAGGTTAGTTAGGTTTAAGTAGTTCTAAGTTCTAGGGGACTGATGACCTCAGATGTTAAGTCCCATACTGCTCAGAGCCATTTTTGAACCACTAAAAATCTCTGCACAGTAGTACATATATCGACGATATGCGCTGTGGATCTCTATCCATACACTCACAGGGCTTGTTGTGGAGAACAGTAGTGGTTAGTTTACAATTCGACCGCATGTTTGCTGTCAGTACTGCTCGGTGCTGTCTTATTTGTGTTTTTCCAACAATATTAGTCGTGCGCTAACAGTTATACAAAGTAGTTTCTCTGGTGGCGGGTTACAGAACTTTTCACAATTGTGAAGGTATTGTAAGATGGCAAGAACTATGCCCCTTACATGAAGTCATTAAAGATCATCTAACTCACGTAGGGCTGAACAAAAAATGACTGACAAGGCACAATGCATCTTGTAGAGGGTATAGTATGGACGTATTGGAATAATTAATGTCGGGTGATGGTTTTAAAGTAATTCACACGACATGAAAACTTTGAGGAAACGCGTCGATTTACTGGAGGCTAGTTTATCCCAGGGAAGTATTCGAGTGACCGTGGCCGGCTGGGGAGGGGCGAAGGGAAGCAACAATAGGCAGCTTAGGGCGGCTCCAGCTCTGAGAAAGCAGTAACGGGGCGCGGCCTCCAGCTGCCTTAAGGTGAGTGACAGTGAGTGAGTGGTTGACCCCGTGCTGGTGTACCGGGAAGCAGACGGAGAACTTGTACGCCTGTTGATAAATGTCCATCGTCCTGTTTTCAGTGAAACATGCGAGAAAGCCGCGCAAAACTACGGTGGAGCGGTCAACAGAGGCCAAAAATGCGTGTTCGTGACTACAGCAACTTCACGCTGAGTTCACGGTCCGCAGAGTCTGAAGTAAATCAGGTGAAGAGCGACAGAATGAAATACACCGGCCTCCGATGGGAACGTAAGCTTCAAATGGTTCAAATGGCTCTGACCACTATGGGATTTAATTTCTGAGGTCATTAGTCCCCTAGAACTTAGAACTACTTAAACCTAACCAACCTAAGGACATCACACACATCCATGCCCAAGGCAGGATTCGAACCTGCGACCGTAGCAGTCGCGCGGTTCAAGACTGTAGCGCCTAGAACTGCTCGGCCACACCGGCCGGCTGGGAACGTAGGACCAAGGAATCTGAAGTACTCAACTGGGAGTCAGAATTCTGGTAAAATTGGTGTTTTGTGCAGACGCTAACCTTGATGGATGGCCTTGGAGGAGCTAAATAGCAGAAGTTGAGAGGAAGGGAAATTTTGTGGGAATTTGTTCACTTCCCAGAGCAGGCATTGGTCGGCGCTGGGAAGCAACGCATAATTAACGCGACTTGCGCTGCAATTGGCGTAAGTGTTTTTGCTGGAGGGGAAAACGAGGCAAAGAGCGGACTGGGAGAAGTCTCCATAGGGGTCTTCAGTTCCCAGTTTGCCTAGAGTGCGGACGTGGCGTTCTTTACTCAGCTTGACTGAGAGAGAGTGAGCATCCCTGCAATTTAGGACTTAGCAAATGGAAGGATTGAGCTTG
Source organism: Schistocerca americana (assembly GCF_021461395.2). Classification (NCBI taxonomy): domain Eukaryota; kingdom Metazoa; phylum Arthropoda; class Insecta; order Orthoptera; family Acrididae; genus Schistocerca; species Schistocerca americana. The sequence continues at coordinate 764,355,012 of NC_060122.1, read as the reverse complement.
GAGATAGAAAGTTTTGGTTTAGCTATGTACTGAGCAAGATAGCTAGGAGTGAATAGACGAGTGCAGCCTTGCAGCACCACGAGGTCGGCCGATGTCCACACAACGAAGCTGCTCCGCCACGCTGTATTTGGTGATATTGCGCCCGCTCCGGCCACTGATTAATTTGTTGGATCACGTTGGCAAAGTTTCCACGAGCGCTTCATGGGCCGTGTATTATAGAAGTCTTCTCGCACTTCGCATTACGCCTGGGTCAGTCAATAGGAATTACTTTTGAGTTATCGCGCTTTACTCCACCCAAACGCAATTTATTACCACTGCCTGGTAGGAGAGTCATGTAATGTGATTATTGAAGGTCGCGAGTTAAAATACATTGGTGCTAATCGACTGCATCTGTTTTCAATCTAGTAGTTGAAATCCCAAGTCATTTTCTTAATTAATTTTATGTTCAACATTTGCATCTGGTGTTCAATAGCTGAATGTAACATCAATGTGCAACCCTTTTTAATTAAAAGTGATCAATTCTGAATCAATTAATGTCAACTCTGCCACCGCAGTTCAATCAGGAGTCACAGGGCCGTATTACTTTCTTTGCGTTATCCGATGTTGCACCAGTTTTGCACTCTCTGTTGATCTGTTAGTCAATTAGCTGGGGTGAACAAACGCCAAAACCAGATAAGTGGCGGGAGGGGTGTTACAGTATAAATAATCTTCGAAATTTTAAGTGGAGTTTCATCGTGAAAAATCCAAAGACCCAAAGGTGTTCTGCAGTGTTATTAAAATCTAAAGTTTGGTATAACAACGTTTCCCGCTTATTTCTTAGGGGAACTACAATGAATGCATTAAATTATGTGAACGCATCGTCAGTGATCAGATCTGAATAATACTGCACTGTATCGTATGCATGTTTGCGTACTATATATCTTCCAGTGAGCCAAAAAGATCATGAAGCTCTAATTTACACCTGTCACAGCATTGTGGGCAATTCCTCGAACCACTATGTAGCTTTGCCGTTCAGCGTCTGTGATTAAGATACAAACACTTCGCAGTCTCTTTGATAATGGACGCAGGTGTTTTCAAATAGGGTCCGTTTCTCCAACAAGCGTAGAGTAACGCGATTCACTTCACGCTGTATCGGCAGGGATAAAGCGAGACGTCACTCACGGGAACGTATAACGAGCCCAGCGCACAGTGACTATGGGTCCCGCCCGGCGACCTTCGACCCCACTAAGAGGAGGCGGCTCCGTTTGAACACGGAACCGCCGCGGAGCGAAGGGCGAATGCACCGTAATCACGTCAAACGTTTCCGTAACCGGCTGTTGGGCGCAGTAAAATCTGAATAATTCTCAGGCGCAGTATGTTTACTTCGCGCGGAAATCAATTACAGACACCACGTTTCGAGTTGGTCGACCGTTAGCTATCGATCGTTTCGCAATTTCTCTTCCACAATTTTGATGAGGGTGGAGGTTAGCGGGCACGATGCTCAATGAGCTCTCTCTCCCTTATCCGGTTTGCAGACTTTATTTATCGTATCCGTTAGACAATATTCGTCATGTTACGTACTCATACAGGGTTACTTTCCAATGCTTACGGAAACGTGGGCAGCAGAAATTACATATAATTTATAAATATTCCTATCAATTTCTTGGTTGTCGAAAGGCTTTGTGAATAATTAACGTCAAAGTTTTTCATGTATAGGGACGAAGTCCGGAAAGGGCCTGTGTGTTGATCAGGCGGCTATTCACAGGTGTCAGAAAGTGGTCCCCCACCCGGCTCGTGTTGACATTGCAGTGCGGGTACGTATAAGGAGAAGGGCACAAGACACGCAGAAAATTACTCATTCACAGGAGACACAACGCTAATACCGTACAACACCGCTTCGCCTACATAATGGCCTCAAATCGGCTATGTCGTGAGCCCATAAGTTTGTTCAGGTTTGCCATAAACAGCTGAAGCCTCTGGTTCACCGTCGTTAGTCGGTTTACTCACTGCTGAGTGTCGTGATCTCATTTTTCATTCATTCATTGGACTAGATGTCTCCGCAATATTTAGCACTTATAAATACAACGTAAAGAGGTAGGCCGGTCATTTTCTCCGCTTCTTCGAACCATCTACTTCCTGTTCATGCTCGTGGTCTCTTGTCTTCGTTTCCGCCTTGTAAGATTGTCTTCTATAAATTACCTCTTTCTCTTCTCAATGAACTGGAAGTAGCTTTGACTGACACGGGAAGATAAAGTTTTGTAATCCATCGTCGCCGGTTTTGTAAACCCTCGTCGCCAGTTTTGTAAAGGCCTCGTCGCACCTGCTGTGGACGCCGAGTTGCCATTGTGGTTACGGTAGGCCGAGTTTGTGAGTTGGTGAAACGGCACTTCCTCCTTGCCACTGTTACACAGGCATGCCCCAGGATCAGGTAACAGGATGGGGGAAAGAAGGTTCTACAACAGTCCAACAAATCAAAAACAAAGTGACACATATGAGTTAAAAAGATTTACTGACCTTTGTGACTTGTCGAATAATGAATTCTGCAACACTGTACGTAATATAACTCAAAAAAGTACCTAAATCGCTAAGTGCAAATAATCGTAGGTAAACTTCACAGTACATAGCAAATGCAATTTACAACAACTTTCTGTTCGCTTCTAAGAGTTCACTAAATGACGTTTCCTATCTAAGACAGCCGTGGACGATGATCTATAATCAAGTGGGCGAGAACTGCTCTTCTATCTTCCGAGTAGGCTTCTGTCGGTTGTCATCCGGTCATTGGCGGATTGTACTCGTCCCGAATTTGGCCGAGGCGAAGTCGATATCTTCATCCTAAGCGCCGCCCGTGGCGCTTGCGGAACTCCCGCAAGTGGCGAGTCTCTATGGCACCGGCACCAGATTGCATCTTTGCGCCTGTGGTGCTTTTTCCCTCAATGTGTGTTGTTCGGATGACACAGCATAAAGTTCTTGTCATGGTAAGTTATTCCATAGGCGTAGTATTCGCTCTACTTCCTATACATGGTACGTTATAATATCTTCCTCCAACACCTCATCTCGAAGGCATCAGTTTGGCTATCGTCACTTACTTTCATGTTCCAAGTCTCGTGATCGTGCAAGAACACAGGGAACGCCAGTGATTACACCAAATCGCATCTTATTTTTTTTTTGTCTGCTGTCTTGTTCTGCCAGCGCCGGCCGCTTTGGCCGAGTGGTTCTAGGCGCTTCAGTCCGGAACCGCGCGACTGCTTCGGTCGCAGGTTCGAATCCTGCCTCTGGCATGGAGGTGTGTGATGTCCTTAGGTTAGTTAGGTTTAAGTAATTCTAAGTTCTAGGGGACTGATGACCTCGGATGTTAAGTCCCATAGTGCTCAGAGCCACTTGAACTATTTTTTGGTTCAGCCAGACCTTAGTGATTCGACGATTCATTTCAATATAACAGTTTCCTGTGTCACTGATCAGAGATCTGAGCATTTTTTTTTTTTTTTTGTCATCAGTCTACTGACTGGTTTTATGCGACCCGCCACGAATTCCTTTCCTGTGATAATCTCTTCATCTCAGAGTAGCACTTGCAACCTACGTCCTCAATTATTTGCTTGACGTATTCCAATCTCTGTCTTCCTCTACAGTTTTTGCCCTCTACAGCTCCCTCTAGCACCATGGAAGTCATTCCCTCATGTCTTAACAGATGTCCTATCATCCTGTCCCTTCTCCTTATCAGTGTTTTCCACATATTCGTTTCCTCTCCGATTTTGCGTAGAACCTCCTCATCCCTTACCTTATCAGTCCACCTAATTTTCAACATTCGTCTATAGCACCACATCTCAAATGCTTCGATTCTCTTCTGTTCCGGTTTTCCCACAGTCCATGTTTCACTACCATACAATGCTGTACTCCAGACGTACATCCTCAGAAATTTCTTCCTCAAATTAAGGTCGGTATTTGATATTAGTAGACTTCTCTTGGCTAGAAATGCCTTTTTTGCCATAGCGAGTCTGCTTTTGATGCCCTCCTTGCTCCGTCCGTCATTGGTTATTTTACTGTCTAGGTAGCAGAATTCCTTAACTTCATTGACTTCGTGACCATCAATCCTGATGTTAAGTTTCTCGCTGTTCTCGTTTCTACTACTTCTCATTACCATCGTCTTTCTCCGATTTACTCTCAAACCATACTGTGTACTCATTAGACTGTTCATTCCGTTCAGCAGATCATTTAATTCTTCTTCACTTTCACTCAGGGTAGCAATGTCATCAGCGAATCGTATCATTGATATCCTTTCACCTTGTATTTTAATTCCACTCCTGAACCTTTCTTTTATTTCCATCATTGCTTCCTCGATGTACAGGTTGAAGAGTAGGGGCGAAAGGCTACAGCCTTGTCTTACACCCTTCTTAATACGAGCACTTCGTTCTTGATCGTCCACTCCTATTATTCCCTCTTGGTTGTTGTACATATTGCATATGACCCGTCTCTCCCTATAGCTTACCCCTACTTTTTTCAGAATCTCGAACAGCTTGCACCATTTTATATTGTCAAACGCTTTTTCCAGGTCGACAAAGCCTATCAAAGTATCTTGATTTTTCTTTAGCCTTGCTTCCATTATTAGCCGTAACGTCAGAATTGCCTCTCTCGTCCCTTTACTTTTCCTAAAGCCAAACTGATCGTCACCTAGCGCATTCTCAATTTTCTTTTCCATTCTTCTGTATATTATTCTTGTAAGCAGCTTCGGTGCATGAGCTGTTAAGCTGATTGTGCGATAATTCTCGCACTTGTCAGCTCTTGCCGTCTTCGGAATTGTGTGGATGATGCTTTTCCGAAAGTCAGATGGTATATCGCCAGACTCATATATCCTACACACCAACGTGAATAGTCGTTTTGTTGCCACTTCCCCCAATGATTTCAGAAATTCTGATGGAATGTTATCAATCCCTTCTGCCTTATTTGACCGTAAGTCCTCCAAAGCTCTTTTAAATTCCGATTCTAATACTGGATCCCCTATCTCTTCTAAATCGACTCCTGTTTCTTCTTCTATCACATGAGACAAATCTTCACCCTCATAGAGGCTTTCAATGTATTCTTTCCACCTATCTGCTCTCTCTTCTGCATTCAACAGTGGAATTCCCGTTGCACTCTTAATGTTACCACCGTTGCTTTTAATGTCACCAAAGTTTGTTTTGACTTTCCTGTATGCTGAGTCTGTCCTTCCGACAATCATATCTTTTTCGATGTCTTCACATTTTTCCTGCAGCCATTTCGTCTTAGCTTCCCTGCACTTCCTGTTTATTTCATTCCTCAGCGACTTGTATTTCTGTATTCCTGTTTTTCCCGGAACATGTTTGTACTTCCTCCTTTCATCAATCAGCTGAAGTATTTCTTCTGTTACTCATGGTTTCTTCGCAGCTACCTTCTTTGTACCTATGTTTTCCTTCCCAACTTCTGTGATGGCCCTTTTTAGAGCTGTCCATTCCTCTTCAACTGTACTGCCTACTGCGCTATTCCTTATTGCTGTATCAATAGCGTTAGAGAACTTCAAACGTATCTCGTCATTCCTTAGTACTTCCGTATCCCACTTCTTTGCGTATTGATTCTTCCTGACTAATGTCTTGAACTTCAGCCTACTCTTCATCACTACTATATTGTGATCTGAGTCTGTATCTGCTCCTGGGTACGCCTTACAATCCAGTATCTGATTTCGGAATCTCTGTCTGACCATGATGTAATCTAATTGAAATCTTCCCGTATCTCCCGGCCTTTTCCAAGTATACCTCCTCCTCTTGTGATTCTTGAACAGAGTATTCGCTATTACTAGCTGAAACTTGTTACAGAACGCAATTAGTCTTTCTCCTCTTTCATTCCTTGTCCAAAGCCCATATTCTCCTGTAACCTTTTCTTCTACTCCTTCCCCTACAACTGCATTCCAGTCGCCCATGACTATTAGATTTTCGTCCCCCTTTACATACTGCATTACCCTTTCAATATCCTCATACACTTTCTCTATCTGTTCACCTTCAGCTTGCGACGTCGGCATGTATACCTGAACTATCGTTGTCGATGTTGGTCTACTGTCGCTCCTGATTAGAACAACCCGCTCACTGAACTGTTCACAGTAACACACCCTCTGCCCTACCTTCCTATTCATAACGAATCCTACACCTGTTATACCACTTTCTGCTGCTGTTGATATTACCCGACACTCATCTGACCAGAAATCCTTGTCTTCCTTCCACTTCACTTCACTGACCCCTACTATATCTAGATTGAGCCTTTGCATTTCCCTTTTCAGATTTTCTAGTTTCCCTACCCGACTCGTAGAACGTCATCCTTTCGTTGATTATTCAATCTTTCCCTCATGGTAACCTCCCCCTTGGCAGTCCCCTCCCGGATCTGAGCATACACACTGATAATACCCAGTTCCTTTAAACAGCGTGTAAGTTGGATTTGATCAAACCTTTTCCATTAAAAACCATTAGTTTGGTCTTTTTCCATTTTATCTCTAGACCGAAACATGAACAAACTACACTACTGGCCATTAAAATTGCTACACCAAGAAGAAACGCAGATGATAAACAGGTATTCATTGGACAAATATATTATACTACAACTGACATGTGATAACATTATTACGCAATTTGGGTGCATAGATCCTGAGAAATTAGTACCAAGAATAACCACTTCTGACCGCAATAACGGCCTTGATACGCCTAGACATTGCGTCAGACAGAGCTTGGATGGCGTGTACATGTATAGCTTCCCATGCAGCTTCAACAAGATACCACAGTTCATCAAGAGTAGTGATTGGCATATTGTGACGAGCCAGTTGCTCGGCCACCATTGACCAGACGTTTCCAGTTGGTGAGAGATCTGGAGAATGTGCTGGCCAGGGCAGCAGTCGAACATTTTCTGTATCCAGAAAGGCCCGTACAGGACCTGTAACATGCGGTCGTGCATTATCCTGCTGAAATGTAGGGTTCGCAGGGATCGAATGCAGGGGAGAGCCACGGGTCGTAACACATCTGAAATGTAACGTCCACTGTTCCAAGTGCCGTCAATGCGAACAAGAGGTAACCAATGGCACCCCATACCATCACGCCGGGTGATACGCCAGTATGGCGATGACGAATATACGCTGCCAATGTGCGTTCACTGCGATGTCGCCAAACACGTATGCGACCATCATGATGCTGTAAACAGAACCTGCATTCATCCGAAAAAATGACGTTTGCAGTTCGTGCACCCAGGTTCGTCTTTGAGTACACCACCGCAGGCGCTCCTGTCTGTGATGCAGCGTCAAGGGTAACCGCAGCCATGGTCTCCGAGCTGATAGTCCGTGCTACTGCAAACGTCGTCGAACTGTTCGTGAAGATGGTTGTTGTCTTGCAAACGTCCCCATCTGTTGACTCAGGGATCGAGACGTGGCTGCACGATCCGTTACAGCCACGCGGATAAGATGCCTGTCATCTCCACTGCTAGTGATACGAGGCCGCTGGGATCCAGCACGGCGTTCCGTATTACCCTCCTGAACCCACCGATTCCATATTCTGCTAACAGTCATTGGATCTCTACCAAAGCGAGCAGCCATGTCGAAATACGATAAATCGCAATCGCGATAGGCTACAATCCGACCTTTATCATAGTCGGAAACGTGATGATACGCATTTCTCCCCCTTACACGGGGCATCACAACAACGTTTCACCAGGTAACGCTGGTCAATTGCTGTTTGTGTATGAGAAATCGGTTGGAAACTTTCCTCATATCAGCACGTTGTAGGTGTCGCCATCGGCGCCAACCTTGTGTGAATGCTCTGAAAAGCTAATCATTTGCATATCATAGCATCTTCTTCCTGTCGGTTAAATTTCGCGTCTGCAGCATCTCATCTTCGTAGTGTAGCAGTTTTAGTGGCCAGTAGTGTATCTTCACGCTGGGGAACAGATCATTTAGGCCTTCATCACAACCTGCAATGAGGGTAGTTATCTTCGGCGAAGCGTAGATCATTGACTTTCGTGCTTCCAACTGAAATTCCACCATTCCAGCCGTCAAGTGTGCCCTAGAGACATACCCAGTGCAGATGTTATAGAGCTGAGGTGACAGTATACAACTTTCTCTGACTCCATTTGTCACATAGAAAAAAAACCCTAGCATTCACCGCCAGTCTTCATCTCTCCTGATCCACTGCGGATACGGGACAGCGGCTGGTGAGATATTCACCAAATAAAAGTCGCCAAACAGCCCTATATTTGCAGAAGTTATTTTATTTAGACAACCTGTTTCAGTGTCTCATTAATACCATCTTCGGCTCCCTGTGCACCCTGTAGATACAGAATCAGATAGATCGATACATACGTAACTGGAGCCATCAGTGCGTAGGTTCCGTGAATTTTCTGTGGATGACTCAAGTTATGCATCTATCTGATTCTGTACAATCATTCGACGAGCAAGTCGCCAAAGTGGCGTCACCTCAAAAGACTTGCACCAGGCGATCAGGTCTACCCGTCGGGAGGTCCTCGTCACACGACATTTCTTTTTATATATGTATAACTTTATATATATACATGGAGTGCATAGGGACCTGAAGATGGCAGTAATGAGATGCCGAGACTGGTTGTCCAAATAAAATAACTTCTGAAAATATACGGCTGTTTGGCGACTCTTCTTTGGTAAAAGTCCATCTTTAGGATTGTAGTATAGCTGTCAACAATACCTTTGGTAATACTAGATGTTTTGGAACTCCACACTCATTGAGCACGTACCACAGCTTGTCCTGCACGACATAATCAATGCTTTTATATAATGTAGGCAATAAATGAAGGCAGGTGCGCACAGCTGACGACATTTTCAGTTATATACGTTAAATTCATAATTGTCTCTCTAATACCTTTACCTGCCTTAAAACCGGCTTGTTCTGCAGAAATGTGACATTGTTGGAATTTCTTTAGGCGTTGTTTTATTACTTACCGGAGGACTTCGCTAGCGTTTGATATTAACGATTTAGTTCGATAACTAGAGCCTTCCCTACTTAACCCTTTTTCGTGGAAAAGAATTAGAACAGATGTGTACAGTCTTTAGGCCATTCACCAGTTTTCCACATCGTATTACATATTAAATGTAAAGCACGCATGCATTCTTCTTTCATTACAGTGTCTATACTTGGGGTTTGTTGTCTCTAAAAAGCTTGATGGCATTCTTGACTTTCCTGAATAGAATATCAGGTTGCGCGTCTGATTCCATGCGACTGTTCTCTTTATAGATGCTATTTCATTTGCAAGATACGGTTTCGCAGTGTTCATTCCCCTTAATGCCTGCTTCTTTCCCAGTCACTGATAAGGTTGCCATTGACATCTTTCATCAGCCACGCACGCCGTCTGAATTCTCGGACAGTGCTGATGTTCAGCATGGTTTGATTTAGTTCATGGTTTGATTTAGCTTTTGATACTAGTCTGATTCATCACAAATACTGCTGAGATGCTGTGTCTTATCATTACGGCAGTTACGCTGTGTTTTGAGGCAAAATACATTGCTTTTAGTGCTTCTTCATCTTGAGCAGAGCTACCGTATTTTGGAAATGTTGACTGCTACATTCCATCTAGTGCTCCAAATAGCCCGAGGCATTATAGGCTTACGACGGGATGTTTTAGAGGATCTGTGAAGACGTGATACGGTGCTTGAGTCTTCATCAAAGGCAAGGATGTGTAACAGGAGGCCCGCGGGTCGGATCCGGCCTGCGATTGGTTTCAATTCGGATGGCCGAAGGAATTAATTTCGGTGTTGCGTTTTGTTTTACGTCTGCTTAATTGAGGACAAGGTTGCAAGTGCTACTTTGAGATGAAATCGCACAGGAAAAGGATTCCTGGGGTTGTGAGGGGGGGGGGGGGGGGGGGGGGGGACTAATTCAAGCCAGTCAGAAGAGTGATGACTGAAAATAAAAGTTTGTGTTGCAAATAATTTCGTCACGTCGCACTGGACAGAGTTCGTAAGATCATCATAAACCAATAAACCAGCCATCAGTCCACCAGCCTCGCACAGCGAAAAAGGTGCTTCTTGAAACACGAAACATTTCGGCTACCTTTCGTTACGGGAGCACCAACAATTTGCCCACGACCGGATTCAGTTCGCTACGACGCAATGCACTTGTAACGTGCTGCGGACATTGCGCAGGCGCCGGTCACTGCCAAATACAACAGCGCAACTGGAGGCTTCACTAGCATCTACACTTATGTTCAAGAACGCATTTCCAGTGGTGTTTCCATATTCTTGTCCAACTCCTGTATGTGAAACCTCTGTTTGCCAGGTGTCCATTCCATACTAGCTTACGCGTATTTCGCCTGACTGTTTAAGAGTCTTTTGACTGCAGCCGGCATAGACAAACCTCACGCCCTCCCCAGGATCAGCTCAGCTTGGTCTTCCACACGCTCACGCCGCCCCGGTCACGCGCGGTGTGTCGGACGGTGCCGAGCTGCTATCTGATGGATGGAGCGCGCAGAGGGCCGCTATCTGATGGATGCAGGGCGCGGCCTGCTGAAACCCAACCCCGGCAGGCTGACCCCAGGTGCGGTGCTGCCGCGCTGACGTGCTGAATGGTTGACTGCTGTCAGCTGCCAGGCCGTACTGGACGCGCCGGCCCGTAACACTTGTCAACGCCTCCAGCCGCCGCTGGGCGTGTGCTGGAGGCAGCTGATGGTTTCCCGGAAACGCGAGGCTCTCGCTGTATCCACAGACGTGGGTGGCTGCCTCGCACGCACCGGAGCACACAGTTCCTAACACGTGCTCGTCACGTTTCGTGTCAATTATCCAATGAACGACGAAATAACATAGTTCCATCCATTCGTGAATTCCTAGTCAAAACTAAAACAGGAGGTGGCACGCTCCAATACATTTCACGTCGGAGTCACACTTTATTCTCCAGAGCAGGCCGCTGTGGCCGAGCGTTTCTTGGCGCTTCAGTCTGGAACCGCGCCGCTGCTACGGTCACAGGTTCGAATCCTGCCTCGGGCATGGACGTGTGTGATGTACTTAGGTTAGTTAGGTTTAAGTAGTTCTAAGTCTAGGGGACTGATGACCTCAGATGTTAAGTCCCATAGTGCTCAAAGACATTTGAACCATTTTAAACATAAGACGCATGCAATATAAAATCATCCCCCCTGCCTGCCCTTTCAGTCCCCATTTGGCGCTAAATGGAGGAACATTACTATCTAAAGCCTGATCAACGATGAAGTCATTACCTTTCCAACTCCGGCGATAGACTCACGCGGTACGGAACCGGCCGCGCGATAGGGTCCGCCGTACACGCAAATAATGTGTAAGGGAGCGGATGCGCGACGCGAGACTAGACGTCACGAAATGAAGTATGTATTTCCCACCCTGCTTTTGGATTCAGACTCTGAGCCGGAACCGTCCGACTTAGAAGATCGTACATGCCCCAGTCACATCAGTAAGACCACCATCTATGTTCAACATACCCGCCCACAGGTGGCAGATGGCAGCACTAGCGATTTTTCTGCCGTCTAAAAGGGCATGATCATTGGCTTCCGGGCCAAGTGTGGAAGCATTTGCGAACCGGCTACGAAAGGGAGGAAGCATTTCCGAAACGACCAAGTTTTGTTAACTGTTCACTTGCCGCCGCGGTTAAAGTACACCGTGTATAATCAAAATGGCGCTATCTGAATCCGGTGCTGTGGCTACTGTGGAGCACCACAGGCCATAGAGGAGACAACTGAACGAGGGTTGCGGAAATGTTTATGGGCGATGAGACACGCAACCGAGGCTGTGCAGGACGACGATGCCCTTCTGGGAGACATTACACGGGACGAACTGGATGTCGCCTGAAGAGTGGTGCGTTGAGCAAATCACCTGGGCCTGATGGGAACTCTATTAAGTTTTACCGCTCCTTCTCCAGTCTTACAGGCGAAACATGGATCCAAATGTATAAAGAACTTATCATGTCCATTTACAGAAGGCATTCATGGCCCCTGTGCCTAAACCAGCGGAGGGCGCCACTGCAAGACTATCGACCACTGACTTTGTTCAACGCCGACTATAAGCTTTTTATAAGCATCTCCCGTGCCCTTCCGTAATCCACAGTTAAGGACGCAATACATGTCGATCAAACATGGTTTGGTCTCAACAACGATGTTCATGCCGCGCTGGGATCGTAAGGGGGCGCAATTGCACTGATGTCGGCCTGCAACCTCCAAGGAGCCATTGTCATGGTTGATTTCGATAACGCATTCAACCGCGTCGATCATAGCTTTCTGCGTTGGGGTGCATAGTCCTCTTCCAAGTGTTTGCCGATGTAGTCCTGCACTTCTTTCATTGAGCACATTTGAGGGTTATGGTGAACGGTTATCTGTAAGAACTCTTTGCGATCGAACGTTTCGGGAGAAAACGATGCCCCTTGTCCGTCGTTCTGTTTGCAGTAGCCCTCGAGCCAGCCCTGTATGGTCTTCGCCGACGCTTCGAAGGGATCTGTTAACGGATTGCGAGGTTCCGATGTTGTGCACGTGCCGATGATGTTGAATTCCTGCCCATGTCAGGGGCCGAAATATAGACGGCGATTTGATGGCTTCAACAGTACGGTGTTGTGGCGGGCAGTGTCATCAATCTGCGGGAAACGAAATACATGGACGTCGGCAGGGGGCTGGTACTGGGCGTGACACTCGCCATCACTGTAGTACCCATGCTCAAATGTTTAGGGGTACTCTTTCATGGCCGTATTCCACGCATTTCAGTGGTCAAGTATCGTAAGCTGTTACAACAAATACTTGCACTAGTGCGTCTCCACACGCTACGACCATGGAGATGTCCCAGCTTGCACAGTACATTAATGTCCACTTAACTCCAAAATCAAACAGTTTCGCCCATGTGCTACCGATGCCTATTACGACTGTTATAGGACTACATGCGTTTGGACATTTTGTGTGTGCTGAACTTGTTTCTAAAATTCGTCACGACACCTTGACATCGCCCTCACATGAAGGTGGCGTAGGCCTGACCATGTCAGAAACAGAGCGCGGGCACTGTTTCTTGGAACTATGCGCAGACTATGGCATTTTGAGGAAGTTAGCCTGGCAGGTACCGTGATCGGTGAAGTGGCGCGACATTCGCTGCACCCTCCAGTCCCTGTCGGTCATATTTCGCCGTCATTCAATCACATTAGGATATTCCTCGTGGACTACAGTTGTCAGCTGGATGTCCTGCCTTCTACAAGATCGCCCACGACGAAGAACTATTACCACTAATTGCAAAGATACAGACAAGTGGTTGAACGGCGCTACCCCGCCGTACGATGGAAGAGAGTGCGATCCAACTATCCTCTCTCCTAAAGGGAGTTCGGGCTTTGCGTTACTCGATAGTGAATGACAAAACCGCTAATCGCCAACAATTGTACTCCACTCATGTGGTCGACACGCCTATGTGTCCACTTTGCACAGTAACTGATTCTGACGCACATCGGTTGACATATGGTGCAGCTGCATGTCGGCTGCTCACGCAACAAATGTTATCCCTACTCTGACGACGGCCGCCCGCATCGGTTGTTTCTGACGCTCTCGTCCACCCATAGTCAGAACAACCTTCGGTCAAATTAAAAGCAAGGGTGGTAACGTCAAGAGCGCAACGGGAACTACACTGCGAAATGTATAGGACAGAGCGGATAGGTGGAAAGAGTACATTGAAGACCTCTATGAGGGAAAAGATTTGTCTGAAGTGGTAGACGTGGAAACAGGAATCGATTTAAAAGACATAGGGGATCCAGTATTAGAATCAGAATTTAAAAGAACTTTGTAAGACTTCAGGTCAAGTAAGGCAGAAAGGATAGATAACATTCCACCATAGTTTCGAAAATCATTGGGGAATACGGCAACAAAACGACTATTAACGTTAGTGTGTTTGAGTATGTGTATGTTTGTGAGTCTGGAGATATAAAATCAGACTTCAGCTGAGAAGTGCGAGAATTATCGCATAACCAGCTCAACAGATGAAGCAACCAAGTCGCTGACAAGAGAAATATGCAGAAGAATGGAAAAGAAAATTGAGGATGTGTTAGATGACTATAAGTTTGGCTTTAGGAAAGGTAAAGGCACCAGAAAGGAAATTCTGACGTTGCGGTTAATAATGGAAGCCAGACTAAAGGAAAATCAAAGTACGTTCATACGATTTGTCGAGCTGGAAAAAGCGTCCAACAATGTTAGATGGCGCAAGATGATCGAAATTACGACAAAATATGGCAACCTGTACGGCATGTACAAAAGCCAAGAGGGAATAATAAGAGTGGAAGACCAAGAACGAAGAGCTCAGATTAAAAAGGGTGTAAGACAGGGATTTCGTCATTCGCCCCTACTGTTGAACCTATACATCGAAAAGGCAATTATGTAAATAAAAGAAAGGTTCAGGAGATGGAATTACTCGTATAATGCTAGGTGAAAGAATATCAGTGATAAGATTCGCTGATGACATTGTTATCTTCAGTGAAAGTGAAAAAGAATTACATGATCTGCTGATTGAAATGAAGAGTCTAATGACTACAGAACTGGATTGCGAGTAAACTGAAAAAAGACTAAAGTAATGAGAAGTAGCAGAAATGAGATCAGTGAGAAACTTAACACAATACTTGATGATCGCGACGTAGATGAAGTTAAGAATTCTACCACGTAGGCAGCAAAATAACCAGTGAGGAACGGAGCAAGGAGGACAGCAAAAACAGACTAGGATTGGCGAAAAGGGCATTCCTCACCAACAGAAGTGAACTAGTATCAAACATAGGTCTTAATTTGAGGAAGGTATGTATGAATATGTACGTTTGGAGCAGAGCATTGTATGGCAACAAAACATGGGCTATGAGAAAAGCGGAACAACAGAAGAACGAAGTATTTGAGATGTGGCGTTACAGACTAACCTTAATGTTGAAGAGACGTTTAATACTACTTCTAATCTCCATCGGCCACTGAAGCACAATCTTAGGGAACTACGGTGTAGAACTTCTCTAAGTAATTTATTGCCCTCGGTATTGAAGACATCTGCGATCCACTTCCCCAGGGGTTGGCAAATGTAGATGTAGGGCAGATGAAACTACTTTTTGCCTTGCTTCCTGTCGGCGTCAGCAAAATGAATGGATACGGCTAACGGGGAACAGTAAAACTTCATCTCCAATATTTTAATGGATACATCACTCTAAACACAAATAATAATCACCGTTTACGCTTTGGTGCAGCCTTCCAAACCTGTACCATGCCAGATAAAGCAGTCTAACTGTTATTACGACCGGTACTAATTACTTCTTTATAAGCAAGAGAGTAGTAACGGGACACTAAATCATCGAAATCCGTGAGCACCTGTAAAAACGTGAGCTTGTCTGAATTATAGTAATGCAGCGGGACGCCCATTGCTACAGACACTTTACTTTCTGCCGAGTTTGTTGTTTGGTTGAGGAACGTTTTAATTCCTGCAGAGAGCAACAATCAAAGATCAGAAATTATGTATGTTAACCGGTGACCGGGACTATTTTTCCTCCCAGACGCATACCTCCCCTAATTTTAGTAATTGTACCCCTTTTTTTAATCATTCGGTGGACATACCATTTAAAAAGGATATATATTCTCGTACTGATTTATTGCGCGTAATTCGACAAAATTAGGAGCTAGGCCGCGCTTCACAATTTAGAAACAATTACCGCGTTCGGTGCGGAATAAATCAGCGGTGGCGGGCACTGCAGCGCCCCGAGGGGCAGTGGTTACCTGGCGAAGCAGGCCGAGGTAAAACGACTATGCGCATGCGCTGCGCACGTCGAATGTCCGAAGCACCTGACGGACGAAACAGCTGTTCCGCTCCAGATCGCCGTACCAGATTTCAACGGCGAGAACTACTCTTTCTGGCCGAAACACACTTGTTCATTCGAACGAAGGAAGGAAACAATATCACGGTTCAACTTTCCGTCAATAACGACATCAGTGGAGCCAAAGCTCAGACTCAGAGAGGATTGGAACGGAAATTCTTTGTGTCGTCTTTCGTAGCAAGTGTCCCGGTATTTGCCTTATACGATTTAAGAAAATCTCGGATGTTGTAAACTGGATGGCCAGAAGGATATCTGAACTGCTGTCCCCCCCCCCCCCCCCCCCCCCCCCAGTGTCTTAACACTGCAAAATTTTGTCGAATGTTCGAAAGAAGGCAGTTATATCGCTGACGGAGCGGAGAACTATTACAGTGTGTAATATTCGATGGTGGATTGCCACTAAACCGTACTGTCGGTCTACCCCTCTTAAGGCCTGCTTCCAGGTTTCTGGCGAACTGAGGTGGATGCAGATGACTGTCTTCCGTACGATTATATTCGGGGATTTGATTACGCCTGACCAATAAATTCATACGGTCCTCTTCGAAATGCGAGCAATCGATCCTGATTTCTAGACAGAAGACGCTCGGTTACTAAATTATTTCTACAATCTGGAAAGCATACTGTTGTCCAGAATGATTTCGAGGCACCTATATTCAATCGTACATCATCGACCGGAACTAACTGTCCGAACAAATCCAAATCAGGAAAAAACACCTGCGTATAAGGAATTCCACGAACTTAGGTAACTGGGCAGAGTGTTGAAACTTGAGAAAGTTTTCAGGATTTAATGTATTTTCTCATTCCATTTTGAAATGATCGCATTCATTTTTACGTGCTGCAGTGATGTTCTAATGTACGACACGATCCTGTGCACAGGATCAAATCTTCTATTGAAATCTGGAAGGGCTGCAAACGAGAGAATCATGTCAATATTGTATTTATTCGTAACATTATTTCTCTGTTACACACAAATGATCAGTAAGTGAAATCAAATGAAGCAGAAGCATCACCAAAAACCAGTTACAAGTTAAATGGATTTTGAAACTGAAGCTCTTCGAAACTCACACAAATTTCCGCTTTTAGGAGAGCTAAAATTGTGAGACATTTACGAAACTCAGTTAATTTGCAAGTTAATTTTTGATAAATCCACCTTTGCAATGCATCTAAAACGCCATGGTCACTCAGCCACAGCCATTACAGAAAACCTGCAACTACTACACACTGTGAACAAAGGAAAGAAAATGAATCTGCTTGAAGAGCTAGAAATTTATATCCACAGCTCTAACTCCTCAGACCTTATTCTCAGCGAACAAGTGGAGCTTGCAAACATATCCTATCTTCATATATTACATGAAATATTCAAAAACAGAACCTAATTATCCTCTGATATAATAACAAAGTAATATTCTATGGAAATTCGATGTAGCAGTCATACAACAGTCTAAGTGTCATTATCGTAATTTGCAATAGTCATACTGTAAACACAAGCTGTAACTGTCATTGTGTAATGTGTAATAGTTTTCAAAATTTCATGTGTGTAACATTATTGTACCTCTTAGATCTAAGTTCTCTGGCAACAGTGTGGCTCAAAACAGTTCTAGCTGTTATTTTTTAATTTTTAATAGTTTTTAGTAATTTCATATACATAACATCATTGTACTTCCTACATCTAAGTTCCCCAACAAAAATGTGAATCAAAAAATTTCATAATGTGTATTAAAAAAATTCGCAGCCTATAATAGATTTTTAAGTTTCTATATATGCAACACCCTTGCACTTCCTTTGGCTAAGTTTTTTGACCATAACCTACATGTTTCTGTATGAGCAACATCTCTACATCTGCTATGTCTAAGTTCTTTTACCACACCCCACATTTTTGTGTGTAAACATAGTGTATTTCACGAGTGCACATCATGATAATGACCGAGCGAGGTGGCGCAGTGGTTAGCACACTGGACTCGCATTCGGGAGGACGACGGTTCAATCCCGTCTCCAGCCATCCTGATTTAGGTTTTCCGTGATTTCCCTAAATCGTTTCAGGCAAATGCCGGGATGGTTCCTTTGAAAGGGCACGGCCGATTTCCTTCCCCATCCTTCCCTAACCCGAGCTTGCGCTCCATCTCTAATGACCTCGTTGTCGAAGGGACGTTAAATAACACTAACCTAACCTAAAATAATAATGAAATATGAAGCTATACTTGGTAAAACTGAAATATGGACGTGAAAATGATAATAAGTGTGTAACCAAGTGGCAAAACTGTCACCACTGCGTAACTGTAATAATGGTGCTTCATCTTTAGCTAAGTACAGATATATTTTAATCAAATGCTGCCTTGCCACTTTCAATTGCCCACTTGTATCTGTGTCGCCACCAGCAAATAATTTTTTGTATTTATACAGTGATCTCCAACAGTATAAATATGTACATGGATGTATAAACACCTGAGGATGGGCGCTAGCCTGAAACCGGTCGTGTGACAAATAAATAACCTTTTATTGTGACTGGTAGTGGATATTTTTCCACACTCTATAAAGGAACAGTCACGGAGTTAGACAGAATCCACTATGGATAAAATTCATTGAAACTGTCCTATGTTTCTCATTAGGCGAGAAAAACACGCACTCATCCCTAGTCTGGAAAATATGGTGATATACACAGGCATAGATGGAGTAGTATGTATAGTTCAACGCCCCCTCAGTTCTCGTAAGAACAGTTAACTATGTGGCAGTTTTGTTTCTCAGCTGCTGGAGCTCAACGACTCCTCAGCTACTTTCTAGCTGAATGTCGACAAAGTGGACGCAGTGTTCACACGAAATTCCTCTTTTGGCGTCGTACAGAGCCTGATGCGCCCTATTCTACACTTGGTGGTGTTTCAGAGGAGAGTCCCTGAAGTTTTCGGTACTGTGTCTTTCGTAGCAAACCGTTCCCCACCTGTGTCCTTTCGTGCTTCACGTCACGGCTTTTTCAGACCAATAGGAGCGTTCCTCTCACCTTGCGAAAACTACCCCTGCCAATGGCAAAGGGCCTACCTTTAAACTGCATCGAAATATCACCCCTTTTCCTCCTTCCACGTTTATTTCAGCCAATCGGACATTTTGTGCTCGCTCCTGACGCCCAAAAGTTACACGTGTACAGTACAAGCGTACCACGGGTCTTTCACATGATCAGCTGCGTTGCTGGCCTGTTTGTATCCAGCTGGAAATTCCCAAATGCAGTTTTCAGTTTTCTACATAATTTCTCCATCGCAAGCAGCGCTGGTCCACTACCTGCTCCCCTAGATGTGTCGCCTGGCGTGTTCATTGTCTCTCTCCCTGTGGGTCACCAACTTCCTGTTAGGGGCCTTCCGTTGTATGTGGGCCATGACGGCACAACTCGAGTCTGCCTCCTCAAAACTAAAATGTTTCTTCCAGCAGCTTTTTTGGGTCTGGTGTCTCAATACCATCGACTTGAGTGTGAACCCTCTGCATTACATGCTGTACAGTTTGATAGGCAAATCTGCTGACTACCACCAAAGTATTGCAGGTGAAATATCCTTGTACTTGTTACGCCGTATAAAATCTCATATAAGGTGCGAAATTAACATTCAATCAAGCTGCCACCTTACAGCCTGAATGCTCAATCTACACGCTTTCATCCCTCCACCGCGGGACCACATTTTAAGACTTTCCACTGGCCTGAGCTTAAAGCGAAACTGACAACCAGCGTAATCTATCAAACACTTAGTTAATTGCAAAAAATTTCAACCTAGAATAAGCTTAGCAGACAACCTCTTCACAACCAAATATTTGAAGGACCATGTAAAACCTGGGATATTCAAACCGAGCCTGGTCCACCACGTAGAGGGACCAACTATCAGTAGAAAGACACAATCGATTAACCAAACTTAATACAGGCAACCTGGGTAGTTGCCTGTATCTTTTATACCAGGCATAATTAAGAAGGAACACATTACCGCTGAAATCCACCAGAGCACATACAGTTTCAGTAGTCAGTAAAAGGCACACATAAACAGTAACCACCCACACTTTACAGCCCACACCTTACGACAACCTGCTGGGAGCTTCTGGCGCTATGCCGAAGGTATCTCTTTCCTCTGGTATCAGCTGTTTCGACACCTACTCTTAGGAACCGGATAATCCTTAACAAAATGCCTTAGTTTACCACAACAGTAACATACCCCTATAGCAGCTGAAGGCGACTGATCATGTGGAACATCAACATTATTCACTCGTTCTGAAAACAGCCTACATTAGTTCTCCCAGCTTACTGTCGCCATAATACACATTTTAAATACTAACGAATAATTTATGTGATTGAACACTACATAACAGCTTATCACAAAACCGGATCCTAGACCTGTCCTCCAACCTCATGCCTTCTAAGATATTAGCTTCTGCTTGAGCTTTGGATATCTGAGCACACATGGCTAAGATATATAGATTTAAGTGTCAGGAAGTCGTTTCTGAAAGTATTTGTATGGAGTGTAGCCATGTATGGAAGTGAAACATGGACGATCACCAGTTTGGACAAGAAGAGAATAGAAGCTTTCGAAATGTGGTGCTACAGAAGAATGCTGAAGATAAGGTGGGTAGATCACGTAACTAATGAGGAGGTATTGAATAGGATTGGGGAGAAGAGAAGTTTGTGGCACAACTTGACTAGAAGAAGGGATCGGTTGGTAGGACATGTTTTGAGGCATCAAGGGATCACAAATTTAGCATTGGAGGACAGCGTGGAGGGTAAAAATCGTAGAGGGAGACCAAGAGATCGATACACTAAGCAGATTCAGAAGGATGTAGGTTGCAGTAGGTACTGGGAGCACAGGATAGAGTAGCATGGAGAGCTGCATCAAACCAGTCTCAGGACTGAAGACCACAACAACAACAACAATGGCTAAGATAGCACGACGCACTTCATTAATATAACGTGCCAAAGTTTCTTTTTGCCTGCTACTCGATACACATGGTTATCTATTATTTCTTTCTTTTCTCGAGTACCAAGACACTTAGTCGAAAGCCCATTCCTGAAATTCTGCAGTGTTACGTGATTCTCTAATGCTGTAGCAATAATTCTGGCTAGAAGACCTATAACGAAGGGACAAATGAGATGCAGTTCCACGCTATGGTGCACCTGCAACGCATTAGACTGCTTATTCAACTTAACCAACAACCACAACAATTCAACTAATTGATCAAAACTATCAACAGATAAACTCGATTCCCCTTTAAGAATGGCCATTAACGGATTTGGCAACTTTCCAAACAGGTTCAGATTGCCAGTTCACGCTGTCCCTCATTGATATTGGTGTCAATATTCTGTTCCTCATCACACCAACTCAGGGGTAACATCTGCTGCTGCAGAGCCAAGACTTCGTCCCGCAATTTGAAAATTTCAGCTAACACCGTGAGGTTTTAACTGACACAACGAACATCACGAATTCTGCTAGCTAAATGGTCAAGGAGACCACGTACTCAGCAAATTTGCCTTCGCAACGAGGAAGCAACTTCGAATTCGCGATTCACTCGGATCTTCCTGGACTAAATCCAGTGAGTCGAATACAGACAAATTATTCTAAATCCGTCCCCGGAATTTCTGTATGCTTTCACGGATCTCGAACGATTATTTTGCTTGTAGTATCCACAATACATACGGTTTAGAGACAGGATCGTCCCAGTAATATACTTTTCAGTATATACTTACGTCTTAGGCTACCCTGCCGTAGATTAAAGAATTCTGGCTCAAAAACATGTTTTCTCAACCTCACCTGAACCGATCCTGAAAAATATGAAAAATATTTGTTCGGGAAGCTCGTTCAAACTATTCGTAGTCGATACAGTTGCCCACGGTTTTGGTTACCCATACGGTGGACTCACCCTGTATGTAGCTTACTACATAATTAACCTTTTGCCAGTCAGTCCAAGCCCAACGCAAGGCTGTTTTGAATGATTTAAGAAAAATAACAGGGTGAACTGCCTTTTCTCCCGAATGTGTACCTGACAGTGTTCTAGTAAACTGGCAATTTTACTAGAATAATAACGCTGACAAGTTAGGTACTGCCCCCGGATTATACGATACGTCATTGGTGGGCAACTGAGCATATTTTAACTACCAAAATTTCGTGCAGTTCGCGCGTTAATAGAACTCTCATGTGTGGGTGCAACCATGGGTGAGAAATGCTTCACAATTTCCTGTACTTGTCGTAGTTCCTTCTGAAAATTAGACAATTGTGGAGACACATTTTGTAGACAAAACAGCAGATCTTTGTCCAAAGTTTGTTTAAGTTGTTCGTATTCATGAATCTGTTTATTTTTTGCAACCTCATTGCTTGTAAAGTATTCATTCACCAACCGTTGCACCGTCCACAGTAGCTCTTCACTAATACATTTATCAAAGTGTTTATTTTTGTTATCTATCCATGAGGAATAGTTACTGCTTAAGATATGCATGTGGTCATCGAATTGTAATTTTAAACTATTAGCCTGTCCTGAAGTGAAATGTTCTACTTTAGACTGAAATGTATGTACATTGTTATGAAGTGTGGTATTTTCACCAGTGAGCTTGTCCTTATTAGTAGACATTTGAAAATTTTATTATATTGCTGGCATACGTTTCGTGTTGTTGCTTCCAGTTTTTATTCTCTTGGCGTATTTGCTCTGTATCTAGGGAAATGTCACTAATCCGTGACTCTGAAATATGGGTTGTGTTATTTTTCGTTGCTTCATCGAACCTTGAAGTCATTTCATCTGATATCATTGTAGCAGCTTTATTTATAACCTTGGGCATTTCATCTTTGTTACAGAGAGTGGTCATTTCATCTTTGGTATGCAGAATGCTCAAATCACATAATATTCTTTGCGACATTTGTCGAACGTCGACTCCACCAGAAGCTTGTACTGGCGGGAATGCAAGGGTCGGCTGAAGGTTGTGGCGCGTGGTGTAATTGGGTGTGTTGTGTTGTACTATTTCATAAATATTACAATAAAACTAATTACTTATTATTAATGTAACATGAAGTTTTATTTAATTACTGTTTTTTCCCAGCTAATGATCGACAATTTGTTAAATAAATCAACACGTGGGAACGTGTAGCAGTTTTGTCTGTCGAGCAGTGTAAATGTCACTAAGTTCATTCACGAAAGTAATCATTTATAACCAGTAAACAAGCAAAATGTATGACAATTAATCTGAACTAAATAAGAGAAATGATTTTTAATCATTTCAGTGCTGTTGATCAAAAGACTGTTTGCTAGTTGCAGTCCGTTTATCGAATTTAAAGCTACTGTTATTCGTGGTGGCAACACTTTTCGTTAAGCAAATGAACAGTTTTGTCACACAATACATACGTACACAACACTAACGTATTTTCCTGCCAAAATACAGGGTGATTCAAAAAGAATACCACAACTTTAGGAATTTAAAACTCTGCAACGACAAAAGGCAGAGCTAACCACTATCTGTCGGCGAATTAAGGGAGCTATAAAGTTTCATTTAGTTGTACATTTGTTCGCTTGAGGCGCTGTTGACTAGGCGTCAGCGTCAGTTGATGCTAAGATGGCGACCGCTCAACAGAAAGCCTCCAAGAAGCCCTGATCTTACCCCCTGCGATTTTTTCTTATGGGGGTATGTTAAGGATATGGTGTTTCGGCCACCTCTCCCAGCCACCATTGATGATTTGAAACGAGAAATAACAGCAGCTATCCAAACTGTTACGCCTGATATGCTACAGAGAGTGTGGAACGAGTTGGAGTATCGGGTTGATATTGCTCGAGTGTCTGGAGGGGGCCATACTGAACATTTCTGAACTTGTCTTTGAGTGAAAAAAAACCTTTTTAAATACTCTTTGTAATGATGTATAACAGAAGGTTATATTATGTTTCTTTCATTAAATACACATTTTTAAAGTTGTGGTATTCTTTTTGAATCACCCTGTATTTCATAAAAGTTGTTACGAAATAACCGGACTTCATCATTAGCAGATAAGAATTTTTATTTAAGATACTGTTTGCATTCATACAAGTTAAATGGATTCACATCCTAACAGGCATTTATTACCTCAGAGTGGGTCCTCGGCCACCAATACACACTTATTATCGCAATTACGACAAACAACATTTATGTATGTATAGAAAATCAATTTAAAACTACCGCTGCAGTATTTCACTAAGATGGCCGCTAACATAAGACAATCACTCATCGATTCTGGTTCAGGCTGTGTTTTACTCCATTTACTAATAATCTCCGCTGTAGATCAATAGCGCTAAAGGCTGCGCTCTTTTGTAGCTGAGCAGTAAACTTAACATTTACACAGGAGGAGAATTACAATGAAATAAAACTCCAAACAAAGAAAGCTCAATTAAATAACACATTAACTCTACTTTCAAATATCGGTTAGCAACATGGTACAGTTTTTTTTACAGACCTCTATGTTACGAGACATCAGTCACACCCTATTTATACAACAGTTCGAACAAGAAGTAGGATTTTTGCACAAAAATCATAGATAACAAATGAGTGAGATTTTCAGTACCTTTTTACATGGTTATGGTCTGAGATATGTTTTTTACAAGTATTAAAATATGTCGTTGACAATAATTATTTATTATTTTATAAATGCTGAAATCCTTTTTTTAGTATTACTAGAACAGGATGAAAGTTCGGTCACATTCCACATACAATGCATTCGTGAATAGTGTTTTGAATAAAATATAGGCGTGTGTATTACATTGCCACTTGGTCTGAAAAAGAAACTAGTTTATGTACTCCATATATTTTATTATTTTTATGAGACCGCCATATTAATGTTCCTTTCGTTCACTCTCTCTTCATTAACACACTGTTCTGATAATGCAGATGTTGAGCTATAAGACTGAGTAGTGACGATGTGATTGTGTAAATGACTTCAGTAACTGTAAAGTCTTAGAAAATGAGGTGGAGGCTTCCCGGATAAACTTGTTGTTATTGGTTTGATGCATCTCTCCATGCTACTCTATCCTGTGCAAGCTTCTTCATCTCCCAGTATCTACTGCAACCTACATCCTTATGAATCTGTTTAGTGTATTCATCTCTTGGTCTCCGCCTACGATTTTTACCCTCCACGCTGCCCTCCAGTACTAAATTGGTGCCGGCCGGGTGGTCGTGCACTTCTAGGCGCTGCAGTCTGGAACAGCACGACCGCTGCGGTCGCAGGTTCGAATCCTGCCTCGGGCATGGTTGTGTGTGATGTCCTTAGGTTAGTTAGGTTCAAGTAGTTCTAAGTTCTAGGGGACTGATGACCTCAGCAGTTGCGTCCCATAGTGCTCGGAGCCATTTGAACCATTTTTGAACCAAATTGGTGATCTCTTGATGCCTCAGAATATGCCCTACCAACCGATCCCTTCTTGCAGTCAAGTTATGCCACAAATTTCTCTTCTCTCCAATTCTATTCAGTGTCTCCTCATTATTTATGTGATCTACCCATCTAATCTTCAGCATCCTTCTGTAGCACCACATTTCGAAAGCTTCTGTTCTCTTCTCGTCTAAAGTATTTATCGTCCACGTTTCACTTCCATACATGGCTACACTCCATACAAATATTTTCAAAAAAGACTTCCTGACACTTAAATCTATACTCGATGTTAACAAATTTCTCTTCTTCGGAAACGCTTTCCTTGCCATTGCCAGTCTACATTTTATATCCTCTCTACTTCGACCATCATCACTTATTTTACTCCCAAAATAGAAAAACTCCTTTACTACTTTAAGTGAATCATTTCCTAATCAAATTCCCTCAGCATCACCCGATTTAATTTGACTAAATTCCATTACCCTCGTTTTGCTTTTGTTGATGTTCATCTTATATTCTCCTTTCAAGACACTGCCCATTCCGTTCAACTGCCCTTCCAGGTCCTTTGCTGTCTCTAACAGAATTACAATGTCATCGGTGAACCTCAAAGTTTTTATTAAGTTTTTATTTCTTCTCCATGGATTTTAATTCCTACTTCGCATTTTTCTTTTGTTTCCTTTACTGCTTGCTCAATATACAGATTGAATAACATCGGGGATAGGCTACAACCTTGCCTCACTCCCTTCCCAACCACTGCTTCCCTTTCATGCCCCTCGACTCGTATAACTGCCTTCTGGTTTCTGTACAAATTGTAGGTAGCCTATCGCTCCCTGTATTTTATCCCTGCAACCTTCAGAATTTGAAGGAGAGTATTCCAGTCAACATTGTGAAAAGGTTTCTCTAAGTCTACAAATGCTAGAAACGAAGATTTGCCTTTTCCGTTTTCTAAGATAAGTCGTAGGGTCAGTATTGCCTCACGTGTTCCGATATTTCTACGGAATCCAAACTGATCTTCCCCGAGGTCGGCATCTATCAATTTTTCCGTTCGTCTGTAAGGAATTCATGTTAGTATTTTGCAGCCGTGGCTTATTAAACTGATAGTTCGGTAATTTTCATATCTGTCAACACCTGCTTACTTTGGGATTGGAATTATTATATTCCTCCTGAAGTCTGAGGGTATTTCGGTTGTCTCATACATCTTGCTCACCAGATGGTAGAGTTTTGTTAAGCCCAGCTCTCCCAAGGCCGTCATTGTTCTAATGGAATGTTGTCTACTCCCGAGGCCTTGTTTCGACTCAGTTCTTTCAGTGCTCTGTAAAACTCCTCACGCAGTATCGTATCTCGTATTTCATCTTCATCTACATTCCCTTTCATTTCCATAATATTGTCCTCAAGAACATCGCCTTAGTATAGACCCTCTATGTACTCCTTACATCTTTCTGCTTTCCCTCCTTTGGTTAGAACTGGGTTTCCATCTGAGCTCTTGATATTCATGCAAGTGATTCTCTTTTCTCCAAAGGTCTCCTTAATTTTCCTGTAGGCAGTATCTACCTTACCCCGAGTGATCTGCGCCTCTGCATCCTTACATTTGTCCATTAGCCATCCCGGCTTAGCCAATTTGCACTTCCTGTCGATCTCATTTTTGAGACGTTTGTATTTCTTTTTTCCTGATTCATTTACTCCATTTTTATATTTTCTCCTTTCATCAATTAAATTCAATATCTCTTCTGTTACCCAAGGATTTCTATTAGCCCTCGTCTTCTTACCTACGTCATACTCTGCTGCTTTCACTATTTCATCTCTCAAAGCTACCAATTCTACTTCTACTGTATTTCTTTCCCCCATTCTTATCAATCATTCCCTAATGCTCTCCCTGAAACTCTCTACAACCTCTGGTTCTTTCAGTTTATCCAGGTCCCATCTCTTCAAATTCCCGCCTTTTTGCAGTTTCTTCAGTTTTAGTCAGCAGTTCATAACCAATAGATTGTAGTCAGAGTCCACATCTGCCCCTGGAAATGTCTTACAATTTAAAACCTGTTTCCTGAATCTCTGTCTTACCATTGTATAATGTATCTGAAACCTTCTAGAATCGCCAGGCTTCTTCCATATATACAACCTTCTGTCATGATTCTTGAACCAAGTGTTAGCTACGATTAAGTTATGCTCTGCGCAAAATTCTACCAGGCGGCTCCCTCTTTCAATCCTTAGTCTCATTCCATATTCACCTACTACGTTTCCTTCTCTTCCTTTTCCTACTATCGAGTTCCAGTCGCCCATGACTATTAAATTTTCGTCTCCCTTCACTATCTGAATAATTTATTTTATCTCATCATCTTCGTCATCTGCGGAGCTAGTTGGCATATAAACTTGTACTACTGTGGTAGGTGTGGGCTTCGTATCTATCTTGGCCACAATAAAGCGTTCACTATGCTGTTTGTAGTAGCTTACCCGCATTCCTATTTTCCTATTCATTATTCCTGAATTACCTCTATTTGAATTTGTATATGTAACCCTGTATTCACCTGACCAGAAGTCTTGTTCCTCCTGCCACCGAACTTCACTAATTCCTACTATATCTAACTTTAACCTATCCATTTCCCCTTTTAAATTTTCTAACCTACCTGCCCGATTAAGCGATCTTGTAAGGTGTCAGCCAAATCCAACACCTTCGATGAAAACCCTGACATGATAAGCAAATCCAGTAGTATGTCACATAGCTCCGAATAAATCGTGACATTAAATTAACCAAAGTAATACGAGTAACGAGTGAGCATATGAAATACCACAGACTAACACAAGAATGCCTAAACGCATGTCATACCTTCCCACCGTGAGACAGACGCAGTTCCGAGGTGAGAAACGAGAACAAAAGCTGAGAGCAGAACCGTGTTAAGCTAGAAGGCCCTACGATAAGGGACAGACACCCACGTCGCCAGCTAACCGCTAGGACCACCCCCAGCCCATGTTTAGAGCTAGAGCCCTCCAGAATAACAGTATAGATCATACGGTAACACTAAAAGGGCCACCCCAGCCGCAAGTTTTAGCGTGAGACTTTTTCGCGTCTCTGTTACTTCAGGACCACCCCCCCCCCCCCCCAGCCCATGTTAAAAGATAGAGCCCTCCGGAAGAACAGTATAGATCTTACGATAACACTAAAAGGACCACACCAGCTGCAAGTCTTAGCGTGAGACTTTCTCGCGTCTCTGTTACGTTGCAAACTTTAAAAACATTGCCCCACCATGAAAAGTATATCGTTTCTCATTGGATAGACAGAATTTTTGTAGGCGGAGCTTAAGGTTAACATTGAGACACTGGTCAGATGAAAACACAGCCAGATAGTTTTTTTAAACCAACTTTGGTAAATTGTAGTAAGGAGAAGTTAGGAGAGAGTTGCTTCCGAGACGGCGAGGTGAGCGGAGCTGTGCTGCCCGCCGCCCTCTGACGAACACCGACAAGGTAATAGACGCATGCGATGCCGCATAACTGCGCATAAAGCTTCACTCAGAACTGCAGAAGTCTCATCTGTTACACCCTCTTTTTGCGTAATACTAGTGTCGATCGAGCTTTAATTAAGCTCATGGTGTTCACATTTGCCACTTGAAGTAAAAATCTGAAACGCGATGATTTTTCTGTTATGTAGTTATTGAGACGCCACATCAGCCTCTGTAAATTACGACAAGTTAGATAAGTAATGAAAGATAATTGAGGGTCACTGTAGACCATTTTGATAGTTTTCTCTTTTGTGAAACTTAATTTAAACCTAGATTATAGATGTTATATGGCATAGGTCGTCCTTCGATCCATTGCCGGCCGAAGTAGCCGTGCGGTTAAAGGCGCTGCAGTCTGGAACCGCAAGACCGCTACGGTCGCAGGTTCGAATCCTGCCTCAGGCATGGATGTTTGTGATGTCCTTAGGTTGGTTAGGTTTAACTAGTTCTAAGTTCTAGGGGACTAATGACCTCAGCAGTTGAGTCCCATAGTGCTCAGAGCCATTTGAACCATTCGATCCATTGTAGAACTTGGAAACCCATTCAGGGAATATTCGTTCACATTTTTGTTGAACGCAGTTGGTTTTTACCCTCCTGTATTAAAACATTTCCTTTTATCAATAGTGCAATTTATAAACAATGTTTTGTGAGTAGAATAAAATTTCCAATGGTAAACTTAACTGCTTTTTCGACGTTATTTTACCACCTAACTAAAAATAGGAAAGCCTTGAACCCCTTCCACTAAATTTAGTTAGTATTAAGATTCTTTTACAGGGAGTGCAGTGGAGCTGACGCTGAAATCATTAAGTATTTGGTTATATCATCGCTAGTCTCACTGAACTCTTCTGAACTCTACATGTCATGTGTGGTCTGGCGTCTCCCTACCAGCAACAGGTCCCAGGATCAAACTAGTCAATTCCCAAAAAAACAGGCTCAGAGCGTCGTTGTGCGAAAGTGGTAGGGAGACACGATACAGAACAAACAGATACCATGCAGAATGTTAGAATCTGACATTCCACGCTCCGATTCGTAGAACGCCGGTTTTCTTTCTCCTGATAACAACGTCCTCTTGAGTAGTCCCCACCCGGAGATCCGAATGGGGGACAATTTTACCTCTGGAATATTTTACCGAAAAGGACGCCATCATCATTTACCCACACAGTAAAGCTGCATGTCCTCTGGAAAAATTACGGCTGTACTTTCCCCTTGCTTTCAGCCGTTCGCAATACCAGCATAGCAAGGCCGTTTTGGTTAGTGTTACAAGGCCAGATCAGTCAATCATCCAGACTGTTGCCCTTGCAACTACTGAAAAGCTGCTACCCCTCTTCAGGAACCACACGTTTGTCTAGCCTCTCAACAGGTACCCCTCCATTGTGGTGGCACCTACGGTACGGCTATCTGTATTGCTGAGGCACGCAAGCCTCCCCACTAACGGCAAGGTCCATGGTTCATGGGTATGGGGGCGGGGGGCGGATAAAGTTATCCCCCCCCAATCTGGGTTCACTGGATCCGGAAAACTGGGAACAAAGCCGTACAAGTTGCTTGAAGAGAATACAGTTACCTACTCTTATGTGTCAGCTTGACATGATTGTAACAGAAGATATTTTTGAACACGAAAATTTATGTTTATGTTTAGTTGTATCTGAGGTCAAAATATTCCTTCAGTGGGGTTTAACAGTTAATAGTTCATGTAGTTCAAAATAACAAAAGTTCATATCACGATTCCCCGACAACGTCGTGTAGCCACCACCGCTTCGAGCCGCTGGATCGAAGGTAGATAGAGATCACTGTTGGATGCTCCCGACCACGTGGATGGAGCATCAGCTGCCGTCAGCCGCACCCTGGTCTGGAACTGTTACTGTCTGGAAGTATTATTTCGTCAGGTCTTGTTTCGCTCGTTCCACGTCCCTCTCGTACAAGATGGCTACATGAAATGTTGAAAAGTCGTATCAGTAACAAGGTAATTATTAAATACTTCCTGTGGAAAAAGTGTTAGTTTCAAGTTCACTTTCATTGGCACGGATTCATACCGTTTGTTTTCGGACGATGATCTGCATCTTAACACTGTTCATTTGAATGTAGTGATTTATAGGCCTAATTCTCGTAACGTTTTTTGGAGAATCAAACCTAAGTTATCTCGTTTAATTGTCCTTTTTTCATTCCATCGAGTGAAATATATAATAAATAGCGTATACCTTCATTGTTTTAATACAGATCTCATAAAAACAGCGGAATTTTAAATCAGAAACTTGCTTATATACATTTGCGAATAGGCTTAATTCTTGTAACGTCTTTTTTGGTTTTCGGTAATTTAATTGATTTATTCTGGCTACAGTGTTATTTTTGCCATGGTGAGAAATGTCTGACTTGCCGTAGAATTGTTGGTTCCGGGGTTTGGTGTGATCGATGCAGTAGTTTTTTTCATTGGGGGGACTGCAGTGGATCAGGCTCATCTGTGGTTATGTAGTATTTGCAGCAGAGATAGGAAGATAGTGGAACAGGAGGGGAAAATTGCTGCCCTTCAGCTGAGCTAGATAAGGCTAGGGAAGATCTGGACAGGTTAAGGAGGGAGAAGGGCAAAGAGAGGTGGGTAGTGGCAACAGGTAACAGAAGGAACAGGCCTAAAACTAAGTCTGACAGTTTTGTGGTGAATGTCTAAAATAAGTTTGACCTGTTGCTTGAGTTAGAAACTGATGAGCCTCAAGCAGAGGTAGGTGTAGACAGGACACAACAAGCTTTCAATATGAAATTG
Organism: Schistocerca americana; assembly: GCF_021461395.2. Taxonomy (NCBI): domain Eukaryota; kingdom Metazoa; phylum Arthropoda; class Insecta; order Orthoptera; family Acrididae; genus Schistocerca; species Schistocerca americana. The sequence goes on along the minus strand of NC_060122.1, from coordinate 764,323,652 downwards.
AAAAAGAATGTAGGAAAGTCATCGAAAAGGAAGAAAGTTTTGTTGTTAGGCAGTTCTCATGCCAGAGGTGTAGGCCAACTTCTGCAGGAGGAATTAGGACCAGAATACCAGGTCACAAATTTTTCAAACCAAGTGCTAGTTTGGATCAGGTGACAGAGGATTTAGGTTCATTCTGTAAAGGATTTACCAGGGAAGACACCGTGGTTATTGTAGGAGGGCCAGGGAACAGTATCGACAGAGATCCTGGGTACAGTATAGAGCGTGACCTGGTCGGCATCGAGACACACCAGTGTTGAGTTTGTATCTGTCCTGAGACATCATGACCAGCCTCATTTGAACTCTTCTGTTGGAAGAGTTAATTTGGAGTTGGAACGGCTGCTTGGGTTGGGTGCAGGGGCTCATATTGGTGTGGTTCCTGTTGATTCTTTCAGTAGATGGGACTATACCAGGCACGACCTACATCTCAACAGGAAAGGGAAGGGTAAACTGGCTGGGGTAATAGCAGGAAGTTTAAAGGGGGGCGGGGGGGAGGCACTGCCATGAATGGTAAAATACCAGTGGTTACAGGTGTTGGAGCAGCACCTTTTTTAGGATAGGTAAGACAGAAAGATGTCAAGTTCTACGAGAGGTCAGGATTGAAACAAATCTTCAGTTTAGGAAAGAAATTAAACTGCACAATTCTATGACATTGGATCACCAATCACAGCTGTCAATTATAAATTTTCACCAATCACCAGAAATTTTATCTCCAACTTATATCTCAGTCCTAGGTAATTGCATTGATGAATTAAAGTCACCCAACCCAGCTGACATAATCTGCCTCTCTGAACACCATGTGACCACTGGTATAGGAACTAGGTCTAAGCACAATGAGAAACTCGGACAGGAGAGTACTGCAAATGTTAGAATAAGGAAAGGTTCTCATAAAAGTATAATTAAAAATAATGTAAGTATATTTCATCAAAATATTGGGAGTTTGAAGAATAAAATAGATGAGCTTCTGGTTTGTTTAGAAGATTTAGAAGCTGAGCATGAAATAGATATACTATGCCTGTCTGAGCATCACATTGTTACTGATATGGATAAGGTAAATGTAAGTGGATATAAGCTCTCTGCAGATGTAATTAGAGAAAATATGGAGAAAGGAGGAGTTGCCATATATGTCAAAAGTTATCATTGTGCAAAAAGTATAGAAACAAAAAATTTTTGTGTAGAGAAACATATAGAAGCATGTGCCTGTGAGCTTAAATTAAATAAAGGCACATTTATAATTGTAACTGTATATAGGTCCCCATCAGGAAATTTTCATCTATTTCTGAAAAATTTGGACTCCTTGTTGTGCTGTCTGTCAGACAGGGGGAAGCAAATTATTATTTGTGGGGACTTCAAAGTAGATTCTCTGAAAGAGTGTAATAGGAAAAATGACCTTGAAGTATTACTTGGTTCTTTCAATTTGACACCCGTTATTGATTTTCCTACTCGGGTGGTAAAGGATAGCAGCTCACTGATAGATAACTTCTTTATAGACCAAGATAAGTTTAACCAGATAAATGCTCAGCCTGTTGAGAATGGTCTTTCTCATCATGGTGCACAGCTAGTTACAATATATGACATAGCTCCATTCAGCAGTACTAAACAGTCCGCCAAAGTAGTATGTTCAGTCAACGATTTAACAATTGCAAATTTCAGGGTAAGCCTAGAGCAGTTAGACTGGGATGAGATGTACCGTGAACCAGATGGCAGTTTAAAATATAATTTATTTCATGACACTTTTGTAAATGCATTTGAAAACTGCTTCCCCAAGAAAATAGTTAAATATACTCATAAGAAACCATGTAACAAACCATGGCTTACTAAGGGTATAAAAATATCTTGTAACCGGAAAAGGGAAATGTATCTGACAGCAAGAAAGAGTGGCAATCCAGAAACTATCAAACATTATAAAAACTACTGTGCTATATTAAGAAAAGTTATTAAAAATCCAGAAATATGTGTATCATGTCTGAAATCAGCAACTCTGATAATAAAGTTAAAACGATTTGGAATGTTATTAAAAGAGAAACAGGTCAACCAAGAGCACAGGAAGACAGTATCACCATCAAATTGAATGATAACTTTATGAACAAAAAGTCAGAAGTTGAAAATATTTTTAATAATCGTTTTCTAAATGTTGTGGATGTAGTAGGATCCAGGTGTTCATTAGAAGATGCTAGGCTGTTAATGGAAGAGGCAATACCTATGCAATTTGATACAATTGAAATCTCACCCACTTCTCCCTCTGAAATTAGGAAAATAATAAACTTGCTTAAAAGCAAAACCTCACATGGAATTGATGGCATTTCCAGCAAGATACTAAAAGCTTGTTCTCAACAGATAAGTAAGATCCTCAGCCACCTGTGTAATAGCATTTTCCCTGATAGACTGAAATATGCTATTGTTATACATTTGCATACAAGAGGGGATAGATCTGTTGTCAACAATTACCGTCCAATCTCCCTTCTAACAGCTTTATGTAAAATTTTTGAGAAAGTAATGTATTCAAGAGTAGCTTCACATATCTGTAAAAATGAAGTACTAACAAAATGTGAGTTTGGTTGCTAGAAAGGTTTTTCAACAGAAAATGCCATATATGCTATCACCAATCAAATTTTGAATGATCTGAATAACCGAACACCACCCATTGGGATTTTTTGTGATCTCTCAAAGGCCTTTGATTGTGTAAATCATGTAATTCTGCTAGACAAGCTCAAGTATTGTGGCATGAGTGGGACAGTGCACAAATGGTTTAATTGATACCGAACTGGAAGAGTGCAGAAAGTTGAAATAAGCAGTTCTCATAATATTCAAAGATCAGCACATTCCTCAAAGTGGGGAACTATCAACAATGGGGTTCCACAAGGGTTGGTCTTGGGTCCTTTGTTGTTCTTAATATATATTAATGACTTGCCATTCTATATTCATGAAGAGGCAAAGTTAGTTCCCTTTGATGATGATACAAGTATAGTAATCACACCTGAAAAACAAGAGTTAACTAATGAAATTATCAATAATGTCTTCCAGAAAATTACTAAGTGATTCCTTGTAAACGGAGTCTCACTGAATTTTGATGGTATGACGCCATTAATAAATATAGACCTTAATCAGAAGGATATGGCTAAGGTAGAATATTCAAAATTGTTAGGTGTGTCCATTGATGAGGGATTAAATTGGAAGAAACACATTGATGATCTGCTGAAACGTTTGAGTTCAGCTACTTATGCAAAAAGGGTCATTGCAAATTTTGGTGATAAACATCTTAGTAAATTAGCTTACTATGCCTATTTTCAGTCATTGCTTGCGTATGGTATCATATTTTGGAGTAATTCATCACTGAGGAATAAAATATTGCACAAAAGTGTGTAATCAGAATAATAGCTGGAGTCCACCCAAGATCATCCTGCAGACATTTATTTAAGGATCTAGGGATATTCACAGCAGCTTCTCAGTATATATACTCTCTTATGAAATTTGTTACTAACAACCAAACCCAATTCAAAAGTAATAGCAGTGTGCATAACTACAATACTAGGAGAAAGGATGATCTTCACTATTCAAGATTAAATCTATCTTTGGCACACAAAGGGGTGAATTATACTGCCACTAAAGTCTTTGGTCACTTACCAAATAGTATCAAACGTCTGACAGATAACCAACAAGTATTTAAGAAGAAATTAAAAGAATTTCTGAATGAAAACTCCTTCTACTCCATAGAGGAATTTTTAGATATAAATTAAGGAAAAAAAACAAAAAAATAAAAAAACAAAGAAAAATAAAAAGGTTGTTATATTAACTTAATTATGTTGTTAAATTAACTTAATTCTGTCATGTATTGGAAAATTTGACTCGTTCCACATCATTACGAAATATCGTATTCATGATCCATGGAACTAGTATTAATCTTATCAAATCTAATCTAATCACTGACAACTATAATTTGCTATGCATAAGTATGACACTGCACCATTTTCAGTCTGGTTCAGTCTTGTTTATTTTCTGTGGTAAGCAAACATTTGTGCGAGGTGCTGCAGTATATTGTTGCCGCGCGGCTGGCTGTACAGTGCATCTCATAACATTTGACACTCGAAGGTGACTCGTAACAGCTTTATTTAAGGTCTGAAATTTTATATAAATTTTTATGCTGTTAACAGTTTTTCAACGTACATGTCATTGCTGCTAACATCAACACTCTATTAGCGTTCATATGGTCGCTGATTACAGGTATAAATCACTGTTCATCGCTTTCCTTAAAAGAAAACACAGTTTGTCACTTGTCCACTAGACTTTTATAGTTCTTGTGATACACACTTCACTGTCCCGATTACTGCTAATGTTTCATGCACCACACAACAGACAATCTTCTATACAGTTGACACTTTAGAAAATAATGATTTCTGTTCATGTTCACATTGTTCCATTTTGTAATAACATGATAACAAAGATCATATACTGTCAAAAGAAATATGACAAGACAATTGTTGAAATGCTCTACTCTGTTCTGACCAAAGGATCTCATTCAACTATGTAGATACCAGCGCATTTCCACATTTGATGGCATACATTTTATTTAAATTCATTTATACTTAGTCATTCATATGCTTGTTAGAATTATTACCAGATTATGGGACAGATGTCCATGTTCGGTTTACCAAACAAAAGCTCACGAGATAAAACGGCAAAGACAACCGTTTAAGAAAAGCGTAGGGGCGCGAGGGGCTTGTTGTAACAGGGGTAAGAAGTAACAGGCTCTTTTCACTAGGATCTTAAACTTTATTAGCGTATTTCTTTGACTCGATTTGACCTATAAACCGCGCCGCATCATGCTGCCATAGCCAGTGTCCCTCCGGCCGGCGCAGTGGGCGGAAGTGTGCAAGCGCTTCACTTTTGCCAGGTAATATAAAATTGTACTGTCGTAACATTTTGGTTTGCGTTATTGTTATCGACTGTTGCAAACTGTATATATCTTATTTACATTCAAATTTATCTATCTATGATAATGTGTAACAGTTTCTCACATTGCTAAATTGTTTAAATAGTTATCTTGGTAAATGTTAAAAATCATACCATGTGGTTAGTTGTAACAAATTCCTGGGGCTTGTTGTAACGTGTTACAACATGCCCCACGTTATGATGTAGATACCTATTTTTTTTTCCCCTCTTCTAGAATGAGGGTGTAAAAAGAAAGTCAGAGCGGGCAACACAAAACCAAGAAGTGTACGAGTTAGTGGCAGCTGAAGTTGTAGGAAAAAAATGCAGTATTCAGAAAGCTAGTCAGACTTTCGGATTATGTCAAGTCTCTCTTTATAGATATTGTAGCTCGGATGAAGACTGAATTTAATTATAATGAAACCCACCAAATGTTGATTCATATGTAAGTGCAATACTTTGTTAGATAGACATTAAAAAGAGATAATTACGAAGCATAACTTAGATATAAATAATTTAATTACTTACTGTGATTGAAATGTGCCATGATGGTTATAAGTCGTGTTTAACTAAATAAAACTGTTAATTACGTAATTTTTAGGTGTTGATTACTTAAAAAGTGTATTTAAGTTGATTTTTGATGAGAATTACATAATACCTACTTTAAAAAGATGTCAATTTTGTTAACAATAAACAAAGAATAAATGATTAGACGTATTATTGTTGTTTTTTGTCGTTACTACTTGCCCCGGTAGACGTTGCAACTTGCCCCAAGCATGAGGTAAGTTGTAACACCGCACTTCTGCTAGCAAATAATTGACTGTAAAATAATGACCAATTGTTATGGTATTATTTTTACTTGATTTGCTAGAGAAAGAGTTACAGCATCCATCCATCTTTATTTAGTAGCAGTTTCATCAATGGATCTCAAGATATATTAGTTTTCATGAAAACTGTTACAACATGCCCCTCGCTCCCCTACCCAAAACGGTACATAAAAATCATATGCTCCGTAAAGAGCAAATGCGGATGAAGGAAAACACATGAACTAACATGCAACTAACATCCGTCACGTGTGTGCGTCTACATAGGTGATTGGCAATTTCTACAACCTACATAGAAAAGATAAGAAAATTATGTTTACTGAGATTGCATTAACACGAACCTCTATCAAGTAAATGACTTTTTCAGAATAAAATTTTCACCGTAAAAACATTATTCTCCCCTTATGGGATTTACACTTCATGAATACTACAGTGTAACTACTGACATGTAAGCTTACAGATTAGTACATATGAATTCATGAAATTACTTATGATGACATTTTCACTATAACTACTATTTACATATTTACATTTGCTCAACCGTGCATTTGTACGGGACATATTATTCTCTTTACAGAGACACAAAAGTGGTTTCCTACTGCAAATGTTTCTTAATGTCTCTATGACAATACAGTCCCTTTAGATTCTCTATACTGACGTATTCTAGTACATAACATCCATAATGTGGGATTGAGATTATTCTGAATGGTCCTTCGTACAATAATTGGCATTTTCTTCATCCAGGTTACCGAATATGAAACTTTGTAATAGGTCTTATGTGGATAGACTTTCATATCATAAACATAACCTTTTATGATACCTGGTCGATCTATAAACATGGTGTCTTGATAGCAATTTTATTAATTGTCCAGCCTGTGAAGCGTCAATGAAAGATGCCTCTTTCACCTTCTCCTCTATTGATGCGCCAATGTCACTCAAGGTATTGGGTGCATCATTGTTTCGGTTAGTATGACACTTTTGTGGATGATCATATTCTAACACCAACATTTTTGTTTGCCGACAGATGTCTAATCCTCTTGTCAGCGGAAGGCTCGCACCTAACTCCCGGATCAGCTTCAACATTGATAGTCACTGCCGGTACTTGACTACACATATTCCCCGGGCGAGATCTATTATAGCCTCTCTGTCCCATAAAAACTGCAGGACCAGTAACATCGGTATTGATAAGTTTTCCATTAATAGGAACGTGCATATAACGCTATCATTTCCAAAGGAAATCTCCACCTGTGTCTGGTACTCTACAATTTGTGCCTTCTTTCCCGGCGCTCCTATAACATTGCAGTTCGTAACAGGCAAAATCAGCAGTCTTTTTATTTGCGTTACCTTCTTGAAAAAATTGTGCGTTCATCACCAATACTCTCGCACCTGTGTCAAGGAGGATAATGGTTGCTACACCATTGATGGTTCCATTGACACTTGCCTGAATACTCTTTTTTCCTTCCCTATCAGAGACAGTAGATTGGCTCAAATGGCTCTGAGCACTATGCGACTTAACTTCTGAGGTCATCAGTCGCCTAGAACTTAGAACTAATTAAACCTAACTAACCTAAGGACATCACACACATCCATGCACGAGGCAGGATTCGAACCTGCGACCGTAGCGGTCGCTCGGTTCCAGACTGCAGCTCCTAGAACCGCACGGGCACTCCGGCCGGCGACAGTAGATTCTTGATAGAGTTCATCTTCGATTTTCTTACCATGTTGTTGTTGTTGTGGTCTTCAGTCCTGAGACTGATTTGATGCAGCTCTCCATGCTACTCTATCCTGTGCAAGCTTCTTCATCTCCCAGTACCTACTGCAACCTACATCCTTCTGAATCTGCTTAGTGTATTCATCTCTTGGTCTCCCCCTATGATTTTTACCCTCCACGCTGCCTTCCAATACTACATTGGTGATCCCTTGATGCCTCAGAACATGTCCTACCAACCGATCCCTTCTTCTGGTCAAGTTGTGCCATAAACTTCTCTTCTCCCCAATCCTATTCAATACTTCCTCATTAGTTATGTGATCTACCCATCTAATCTTCAGCATTCTTCTGTAGCACCACATTTCAAAAGCTTCTATTCTCTTCTTGTCCAAACTATTTACCGTCCATGTTTCACTTCCATACATGGCTACACTCCATACAAATACTTTCAGAAATAACTTCCTGACACTTAAATCTATACTCGATGTTAACAAATTTCTCTTCTTCAGAAACGCTTTCCTTGCCATTGCCAGTCTACATTTTATATCCTCTCTACTTCGTCCATCATCAGTTATTTTGCTCCCCAAATAGCAAAACTCCTTTACTACTTTCAGTGTCTCATTTCCTAATCTAATACCCTCAGCATCACCCGACTTAACTCGACTACATTCCATTATCCTCGTTTTGCTTTTGTTGATGTTCATCTTATATCCTCCCTTCAAGACACCATCCATTCCGTTCAACTGCTCTTCCAAGTCCTTTGCTGTCTCTGACAGAATTACAATGTCATCGGCGAACCTCAAAGTTTTTATTTCTTCTCCATGGATTTTAATACCTACTCCGAATTTTTCTTTTGTTTCCTTTACTGCTTGCTCAATATACAGATTGGACAACATCGGGGACAGGCTACAACCCTGTCTTACTCCCTTCCCAACCACTGCTTCCCTTTCATGTCCCTCAACTTTTATAACTGCCATCTGGTTTCTGTACAAGTTGTAAATAGTCTTTCTCTCCCTGTATTTTACCCCTGCCACCTTTAGAATTTGAAAGAGAGTATTCCAGTCAACAATGTCAAGAGCTTTTTCTAAGTCTACAAATGCTAGAAACGTAGGTTTGCCTTTCCTTAATCTTTCTTCTAAGATAAGTCGTAAGGTCAGTATTGCCTCACGTGTTCCAGTATTTCTGCGGAATCCAAAATGATCTTCCCCGAGGTCAGCTTCTACTAGTTTTTCCATTCGTTTGTAAAGAATTCGTGTTAGTACTTTGCAGCTGTGACTTATTAAACTGATTGTTCGGTAATTTTCACATCTGTCAACACCTGCTTTCTTTGGGATTGGAATTATTATATTCTTCTTGAAGTCTGAGGGTATTTCGCCTGTTTCATACATCTTGCTCACCAGATGGTAGAGTTTTGTCAAGACTGGCTCTCCCAAGGCCGTCAGTAGTTCCAATGGAATGGTGTCTACTCCGGGGGCCTTGTTTCGACTCAGGTCCTTCAGTGCTCTGTCAAACTCTTCACGCAGTATCGTATCTCCCATTTCATCTTCATCTACATCCTCTTCCATTTCCATAATATTGTCCTCAAGTGCATCGCCCTTGTATAGACCCTCTATATACTCCTTCCATCTTTCTGCTTTCCCTTCTTTGCTTAGAACTGGGTTTCCATCTGAGCTTTGATGCTCATACATGTGGTTCTCTTATCTCCAAAGGTCTCTTTAATTTTCCTGTAGGCAGTATCTATCTTACCCCTAGTGAGATAAGCCTCTACGTCCTTACATTTGTCCTCTAGCCATCCCTGCTTAGCCATTTTGCACTTCCTGTCGATATCATTTTTGAGACGTTTGGATTCCTTTTTGCCTGCTTCATTTACTGCATTTTAATATTTTCTCCTTTCATCGATTAAATTCAATATTTCTTCTGTTACCCAAGGATTTCTACTAACCCTCTTCTTTTTACCTACTTGATCGTCTGCTGCCTTCACTACTTCATCCCTCAGAGCTACCCATTCTTCTTCTACTGTATTTCTTTCCCCCATTCCTTTCAATCGTTCCCTTATGCTCTCCCTGAAACTCTGTACAACCTCTGGTTCTTTCAGTTTATCCAGGTCCCATCTCCTTAAATTCCCACCTTTTTGCAGTTTCTTCAGTTTTAATCTACAGGTCATAACCAATAGATTTTGGTCAGAGTCCACATCTGCCCCTGGAAATGTCTTACAATTTAAAACCTGGTTCCTAAATCTCTGTCTTACCATTATATAATCTATCTGAAATCTGTCAGTATCTCCAGGCTTCTTCCATGTATACAACCTTCTATCATGATTCTTGAACCAAGTATTAGCTATGACTAAGTTGTGCTCTATGCAAAATTCTATCAGGCGGCTTCCTCTTTCATTTCTTAGCCCCAATCCATATTCACCGACTACGTTTCCTTCTCTCCCTTTTCCTACACTCGAATTCCAGTCACCCATGACTATTAAATTTTCGTCTCCCTTCACTATCTGAATAATTTCTTTTATTTCATCATACATTTCTTCAATTTCTTCGTCATCTGCAGAGGTAGTTGGCATATAAACTTGTACTACTGTAGTAGGTGTGGGCTTCGTATCTATCTTGGCCACAATAATGCGTTCACTATGCTGTTTGTAGTAGCTTACCCGAATTCCTATTTTCCTATTCATTATTAAACCTACTCCTGCATTACCCCTATTTGACTTTGTGTTTATAACCCTGTAGTCACCTGACCAGAAGTCTTGTTCCTCCTGCCACCGAACTTCACTAATTCCCACAATATCTAACTTTAACCTATCCGTTTCCCTTTTTAAATTTTCTAACCTACCTGCCCGATTAAGGGATCTGACATTCCACGCTCCGATCCGTAGAACGCCAGTTTTCTTTCTCCTGATAACGACATCCTCTTGAGTAGTCCCCGCCCGGAGATCCGAATGGGGGACTATTTTACCTCCAGAATATTTTACCCAAGAGGACGCCATCATCATTTAATCATACAGTAAAGCTGCATGCCCTCGGGAAAAATTACGGCCGTAGTTTCCCCTTGCTTTCAGCCGTTCGCAGTACCAGCACAGCAAGGCCGTTTCTTACCATACTGATAGAGAATCACATTGACGTTTTCTTGCATGGACTTTTTGCCTTCATTCTTGGTCTCGATCTCCTGCCGAAGGCCTACAGGGACCGAATTAGTTTGTTGACTTTGGTATATGCTGTTTCGGGTCCGAGGATACCTCCACTGTTTTCACCTTTTGTGATTCTACAGTCGGTGGTGGTCCACTCGGGTCCCACCATTGTGGATACTGGTTATTCGGCATGGTATAGACCTGTATGTAATTTACTGGCTGATCCGGATTCAAAAAAATTTGTTGCGGCTGCCAGTGACTTGGCCCTGGTTGCTGCCAATATTCATTGTCACCACGCATGATTTTTGGTTTATCCTTGCATGGACTGTTCGGTTTATTTTAATTTCGTCTTTTAAGTTTAGAATTATTATTATTGTTGGCATTTTCACTACTATATAGGCTTTGATTACCATTTGAATGCTGGTAGTCACCGTTTTCCTGGTGATTATTGTTATTACTAAGGTGTGATAAGATTTTTGGTTGTAATGATTTTTACTGTTATACTTTCCTTTGCCGTGGGTTTTGTTTTTGTTTTCGCCACTATTTCCATTGCTTCCATTCCAGGAACGATTTCTGTTCGAATAGTTGGCTCTATTTATTGCATCAGAATTCCATCTGGCGTCTTCTTGGACTAAGCCTAACGAGTCTACCACAGATAAAAATTCCTTGAGATCAGTATCTGTGACGTTAAACAGTTTCTCTTTAATATTTATTGGCAATCTAGCCTTCAATACTCGTAACATGTCCCGTTTGGTTACTGGTCCATCCCAGTTCCTTGTCGTAATTAATTAATCTGACTATAAAGTTCGGTGAATAAAGTCAGAACGGTCGATCGGGCAACGCTGGCGACTCACAACGCTGCACCGGCGAATGGCCGGTGTTGACAACCTGCCTCCACTGTAATTCAGTTGAGCATTGTGTGTGTTCCGTCTTAGACCTGTTGGACGAAGTGCTTGTTTAGTGCTTTGGTTCTGAACTGAGAACAAGGCAATGAACGAGGCAAGGATCAGTTTAAAGTTTTGTTTTAAGTTTGGCAAGATACCGAAAGAAACGCATGCAATGCTGGTATATGTTTATGGGGATCAAGCACTGTCCATGAAGTGTGTGTACGAGTGGTTCGCCCGTTTTGGAGGAGGCCGGGGAAGTGCTTCTGACAATCCTCGTAGCGGACGACCGGCGACCGCCGTCATTGAGAAAGTGAGGACATTAATCACGATAGACTGTCGACTAACTGTGCGCATGATAGCGGATGAAGTGCAGTTGAACCGTGAATCCGTGCGACAAATCCTTACACAGGAGTTGTGGAAGAGGAAAACGTGTTGTCGTCTTGTGCCACATCACTTGACTGACGATCAGAAGCAGGAACGTTTAGAAGCTTTACAGGATTTTGTCGAAATGGTGGATGCGACACCCAGTTTCTTGAACCGTATTGTCACTGAGGATGAAACCTGGTGTCTCCGATACTACCCTGAAACGAAACGGTCAAGCATGAAGTGGCGTTCTCCGACATCACCTCGTCGGAAAAAGGTCAGGGCCGAAAAATAACACATCAAAACGATGCTCATCGGCTTTTACCATGGTCAAGGTATTAGCCACAAGGAATTTCTACCTGAGGGAGCGACGTTGAACGCTGCACAGTACGTTGAAATTATGACCCTTTCGTGCAACGTCTACGCAGGGTATGACCCCAGTATGCACAACAAGTTCTTGGTTTTTTGTTCAGGACAACACTCGCCCACACACGGCCAATATCGTCAAATAGTTCCTGGCAAAAAAGGGGTTGGTGCAACTTGAACATCCACCATACTTCTTATATCTCAATCCTCCAGACTTCTTCCTATTCTCTCGACTCAACCTCGCTTTGAAAGGAAAGAGATTTGACGATATTCCTGACGTCCAACGAAACGTGATGCCGCTTTTGGACACCATCCCAAAGGAGAACTTCGTGCAAAGTTTCCAGGACATGTATCGCAGAGCTCAGCGGTGCATAGTTACGGGTGATAACTATTTCGAAGAACAGTAAGGTAACTGTATTTCATAGTTCACCTACGTTAGTGTTACATGACTACTCATCGAAGTTTATTGTCAGAGGTTGTATATTTCAAAGTATTTTCTCAAACAGCCTGTCTTCTGTGTATATATCTCTGCGTCATATACAATCTTCCTCAGTCGTTCGGACTTGTTTCGGTACTTCTGTGTGGATATTATTCTGTATTGACTCCACAGTAGTAGTCAAAGCTTTGAAATGTGTTTCCGACTTATCTACTTCAGCCTGAAGATTATTCAATTGAGTTGGTATGTTTGCCAACGGTTTAATACTAGTCATTTTTGGGTTGGTTTCTTTGTTAAAATGAGTCGTAATTGTTGCATCGCGATCGACTAACACCTGATTAATTCTCTGTCCAGTTTCCTTATCTCGTTCGATAAAGATATTGTTTATTTGTTCCGTGAATTTCCTATCACGCTCTTGTTCTTTTATAGCCTTTTCTTGCCTGCGCTTTCCTGTTCCACGATATTAAACTTTTCAAATAATAATGCTAGCAATTTACCATCCGGTAGTGGTATAGCTCGAGAACTGCTAATTTATGCCCCTTGGCCGGTAGAAATATCATCATTCACTTCTAACGGTTTAAATTCAGGAATGTCCATCTGTGTTTAAAGGTTTAACTGCAGGAATGTCTGTCTGTGTTGACAACTCCGCAGTTTCATTTTCGGTCGAAATATCAGGTAATAAATCGTTATCATCTATTTTCACATTATCAAGGACTTGCACTGAAGTGTGCGAAGGTTGATCTATTTGAGCTTCTGATGCCATTTATTCATCAGCATGCTCATTCGACTTTACTTGCATCTTCGGTCTAACCATGTTTGATACTAATATTGCCCAAAAATATATCAGTGACAATAACAATAAATCCCACAAAATATCTTACAACTAAAACATATACAAATAATAATAGCAAAATATCTACCAGAAAAATTATATTTGAAAATATACTAAAGCACTGATATTTAGGACTGCCGTCACTTGCAATGTGATGTAGTTGTTTGCGTGTGTTGTTCGAATTCAGCAAAGTTACAATAAAACTTACCTACTATTAATGTAACATGAAGTTTTATTTAGTTACTGTTTTTCCCAACTAATGATCTTTGTTTTGTTAAATAAATCAACGCGGGGGAATGTGTAGCAACGTTGTCTGTCAAGCAGTGTAAACGTCCCTAAGTTCATTCACAGAAGCAAAGCTGTGTAACCAGTAAACAAGAAAAATGTATGATAAGCAATCTGAACTAAAGAAGAGTAATGATTTTTAATAATTTCAGTGCTATTATTTAAAATACTCTTTGCTAGTTGCACACCGTTTTTCGAATTTAACGCTACTGTTATTCAAGGTGGTAACACTTTCCGTTAAGCAAATGAACAGTTTTGTCACACAATACATACGTACACAACACTAACGTATTTTCCTGCCAAAATATTTCATAAAAGTTGTTACGAAATAACCAGACTTCATCATCAGCAGATAAGAATTTTTATTTAAGATACTGTTTGCATTCATAGAAGTTCAATGGATTCACAGTCTAACAGGCATTTATTACCTCAGAGTGGGTCCTCGGCCACCAATACACACTTATTATCGCAATTACGACCAACAACATTTATGTAGTATAGAAAATCAATTTAAAACTGCCGCTGCAATATTTCACTAAGATGGCCGCTAACATAAGACAATCACTCGTCGATTCTGGTTCAGGCTGTGTTTTACTTCATTTACTAATAATCTCCGCTGTAGATCAATAGCGCTAAAGGCTGCGCTCTTTTGTAGCTGAGCAGTAAACTTAACACTTATACAGGAGGAGAATTATAATGAAGTAAAACTCCAAAAAAGAAGATCCGTTTCAATAACACATAAACTCTTATTTTCAAATATCGGTTAGCATCATGATGCCGTTTTTTACAGACTTCTGTCTTACGAGACATCAGTCACATCCTGCGAGTGCAACAGTTCGAACAACAAAAAGATTTTTCTACAAAAATCATAAATAACAAAAGATTGAGATTTTCATTACCTTTTTACATGAGTATTGTCTGAGATATAACTTTTACAAATATTAAATTACGTCGTTGACAATAATTATTTATTATTTTATTAACGATGAAATCCTTTTTATTGGTGTTACGAGAACAGGATCAAAGTTTAGTCACATTCCACATACAATGTAGTCGTCAATATTGTTTTGAATAAAATATAGACGTGGATATTACAAGGTAGAACCCTTACATTCGCAATCTGTTCGTTACTCGTTGTTGATTGCGTACCTGACTGAAATGCGTCGCTTCCAGAGCGCGTATTGGTCTTACACGCAACAGCATTAATAAGCTCCATATTTGAATTAATTTCTACTGCGATACTTTCTTCCCCACAAGATATAACAGAATTTGCCTCTGCCATTTTTTGTTTTATTCAAGTTTTGACCACAATATTTAGTGATTAATAAATAAAAATAGTGCTTCTTTTGTAATAAATACCATTAACCGTCAATGGATGATATTAACACTGCTTCTGCATGGCCAGGATACTGATTGTTTCTACGTCAATAATGGAACAGGCCATTACACATGTAACAAGATCGTCCATCGTGGACAAGCTAAACTTGGTGTTATTAGATTTGTTGATATTAAGTATATTGTATTGTATGAAAGTATGTGAGTAACTAAGAAAAGTAACGTACTACTGAGTTGATTAAATAAGAGAAACATAAAATCGCAACCTTTCATTCACTTCTTCAAGCCGTAAAGCACAATAATGATTTCAGTCTCACCATAAATTATTTCATTCGTCTGCGACTTGTTGGTTTTTCCTTTGCATATATCTCTGCCAATTCATCTCGTGATTAATTCAACTTAGTTTCAGTTTCCAACTGCTTTATGTACCTGTATAATAATGTTTTGAGCAACTGATCAATCATGAAAGAAAGGATCCTGTCTGAGGAACATCCACAACTCAGCATTATCCCGGAGGTTGAAAATACCGCTACATTTTTAAGGTTCTTTTATTTAGAACATGACTGGTTTTGGGATCTTACACTCCCATCTTCAAATGTTTTAAAATTGTGCTGTGACCCCGAGAGCCGTGGTGGTCGAGCGCAGGATGCGATGTGCTTACCAGCGATCGGAGAACACTCCCAGTTAGGTTCTTTGTAGCCATAAGCACGGGAAGTCTATTATTCGAACGTAGTCCGCGCAGAATGTCGTGGCCGGCAGATGCTCAGATGACAGGGCACGCATGGAGAGAGTGATAGTGCGGGGGCGGGGGGGGGGGGGGGGATGGATGGTTACGGGCTGTGGACAGACGTTGTAGGGGAAATGGGGAGCATTGGAGGGGAAGTGCCGTTCTAAACTGAAGCCTACACTCACACCTTATGTAAATATTAAGTGGGGCCCCTCCACGCCCACACTTGCATTGTGCCCATTCAAAAACATCTACTGTGACTTCTGCTTTCGTTAGTATCGAAAAATAATTCCGCCGAAAACTGCAGCGATTTTTTTTCGTCTGGCTTGTTAACGATTTCTACTTTCAGAGAAGGGTCATGAGTGGCGAATTCTGAGTAAAGCCTACAGCTTTTTCTGGTTGCCATGTTAAACTTTGCTTCTTTTTCCTAAACACTGCGGAGTTTACACAGTTTCATCTCACTAACATGTTGTGTGGAGGCAGTTGCGAGAGTCAGTGATTTATTAAGTTTAGTATTCTGAGTCGGTGATTTATTAAGTTTATTAAGTGATGAACTGAGGAAAAATAGGCTCAGTAGCTACAAAAAAGGTGTAATGCCTTCACTTACGTTGTTGCAAAATCCATGGCATTTCTAGTTCCACCAGCTATGGATGGCCCTTAAAAATTACATTCTTTCACTGAAACGTCTGTAGTTACTGAAATAACACGGTAGATAATGAAGTTTTACGTAATAGCGATATAGTAAAGTACTCTCCACTTTGTTTGCTACTACTCACCAAAATATCATTTCGATATGTGAAGCCGTTTATGAAATATGGGGAATGCTGTGCATATTTCTCTCTGGCTTTATCGCTGGCGCGGCGCGATCGTAGATGAGAATGCTACATCGTATCAGTTTTCTCGAGATTGGTGACAGATTGATACCTCTACCCAAGTCTAAAGAAAAATTCAGTATGTTATTTACATTTCACATGCAACAACATGTTATGTAAATTGCACCAAATGCAAAATGAAAGCGGCCTCCAATTTCATTGCACACTTTTCCGAATGTCGTGCAGTGACTTGTTTCTTTTTTTTAGTTGTCAGTCTTCCAACTGGTTTGATACGACCCGCCACGAATTTCTCTCCTGTGCCAACCTCCTCAACTCACAGTAGCACTTGGAACCTACGTCCTCAATTGTTTGCTGGATGTATTCCAATTTTTGTGTCCCTCTAAAGATTTTACCCTCTACAGCTCCCTCTAGTACTACGGAACTCATTCCCTGATGTCTCAACAGATGTCCTACCATCCTGTCCCTTCCATATGCCCTTGTGTTAGCAGATAGTGTTTCGTTTACTGTCAACCTAACCTCACTTTCCCGTTTCCTGTACATGTGCTCAGTACAATGTCTAATCGTGGTTGCAAAAACTCTGCTGACAGTTTTTGTTATATTTGTGGTGAATTTGTGATTAAAAGACACCAAAGGAACATTACAGATTTGAGAAAAAGATTTATCTATCATACTGTGGATCGAAACTTGGTGATCAAGACAAATCTTGGGCGTCGCATAAGTTACGTGTGTGTTGAAGATCTGAGAAAATGGTCCAAAAAGGAGAATAAAGTCTTTAGTTTTGCTGTTCCTATGATATGGAGGGAGCCAAGAAATCATTCTGATGATTGCTACTCTTGCAGTGTTGATATTACTGGTCATAATTCGAAAAACAAGAAGGTAATAAGCTACCCTAACCTTCCGTCCGCCATACGACCAGTAGGGCATGGTGTAGATTTGCTGGTTCCTGAACCACCAGATGATTTAAATTCTATTCCTACAGAAGTATTTTCTGATGTGCAATGTGATTTAGATGAACCAGATGTTGATGAATTCCATTGAAATACTGAAAGTCTAGAACACAAATTGTTTACTCAGACCGAGCTTAACGATTTGGTTAGGGATCTGGACTTAACGAAAGATAAAGCTGAATTGCTTGGCTCTAGACAAAAAGAAAAGAAGTTATTCGCAGTTGGAACCAGGATATATATACGTATAGAAAGAGAGAGCAGCAATTTTCCAAGTTTTTGAACAAGAAGGTGATTTAGTGTACTGCTCAGACATTCCCGGTCTGATGAATGAGTTTGGTACTGAATACAAAAAGGAAGATTGGAGACTGTTTATTGATTCATTCAAAACTAGTTTAAAGGCTGTTTTATTCCACAACGGTAACATATTTGCATCTATACCTGTTGGCCATATGAAAGAAAGCTATGAAAAACTAGAAATAGTGCTGAATAAGATAGGCTATTCTGCTCATGGTTGGATTATATGTGGCGATCTAAAAGTAACATGCGTGCTCCTGGGTCAGCAAGGTGGCTTTACAAAATTTCCATGTTTCTTGTGTGGATGGGACAGTGGGGTTAGGGATCAACACTGGTGCAGAAAGAACTGGCCTGTCTTTAAAACCTGGTGATAAGAACATTCTACGCAAAAACCTTGTAGATCCAAGAAAACGTACTCCTCTACATATAAAGTTAGGCCCAATGAAACAGTTTGTAAAGTCTTTGCCTAAAGTTGGACGATGTTTTAAGTATCTCTGCCAAAAGTTTCCACACCTTTCAGAAGCTAAACTAAAAGAAGGCGTCTTTGTCGGACCTGACATTAGAAAATTGATGTTTGATGTTAACTTTGAATTCATAATGACCATAAATGAGAAAGAAGCATGGGTATCACTCAAGCAGTTACAAAGTTCTTAGGGCATGAAAAAGACCCAGAATATGTTTCTATTATAGCTACAATGGTAAAGAAATTTAAAAATTTAGGATGTTTAATGAGCCTGAAACTTTTTGACCATTCACCAGGATTACTTCCCAGACAATATGGGAGATGTTAGTGAGGAGCAAGGAGAGCATTTTCATCAGGACATCAAAGTGATGGAAAAACGCTACCAAGGCCACTGGAACACCAACATAATGGGCGACTACTGTTCGTCACTTCACGGAGAAGTTCAGCAAGCGACTCATCGTAGAAAAAGCTACACAAGAATCTTCAAAGAAAAAAGAGAAAGAACATACAAACCAATTCTAGCTGACAAGTGAAACCTCTATTAACACATATCATTGTTTTAAGTAGCTTACTGTAAATACAAACGATGCTTATATTGTAACAAAGCTTTTCATTAATTTCCCCGTTTACCGTATAGCATAGCATCTTTATACTATATAATAAAAAGCATATTACTCGAAAACTATGGGTGATACAAAACAAACATTTCATAAAAATCTATAAAGATTAGCTATCAAACTAAAAAAAATTTGAAAAAATTTTTTCGTTGGCCTGTGTTTTCAACCGCAATGTCAGAATTGCCTCTCTGGCGCCTTTACCTTTCCTAAAGCCAAACTGATCGTCATGTAACACGTTCTCAACTTTCTTTTCTATTCTTTTGTATATTGGACTTGTCAGCAACTTGGATGCAGGAGCTGTTGAGCTGATTGTGCGATATTTCTCGCACTTTTCAGTTCTTTCAGTCTTCGGGGTTGTGTGGTGATGCTTTTCCGAACGTCAGATGGTACGTCGCCAGACTCATGCATTCTATACACCAACGTGAACAGTCGCTTCGTTGCCATTTCTCCCAATGAGTTTAGAAATTCTGACGGAATGTTATCTATCTCTTCTGCCTTATTTGATTTTACTTCCACGTAAATATCACAATAACTATGACCATTAACAAAATGATTTGGCACATAATCATGAACCTGACATATGAAGCTATAAGTAATGCACAAATGATTTTTTTATTTACTGAATAGTTTCTATAAAATCGTTTGAGAACAAATGCAGGGCGTGCACTTCGATTCTGTCATTGCTGACTGGCCGAAAGGTGGAAAACACTTGTCGACCGCCACTTCCGAACAAAGGAATGAATTCTGCCAGCACTCTGGACGAAAACTAGTTACTGCGCATTGGCCGCCGTATCGTGCGCGAACTATAGTTATCTATCTTAGAAGTAATTTTTACACAATTTTATTTACCTTTTCAAGCATTCGGATTTATATTTGTCGAGTGCGATTATGCTCTGTTCGATGTTTACTTCTCGATAGTGCCGTTTACGCTGTCTAAGGCAAGTTCTTTTTATAAGTTTCTTAAGTCAGTAGTTGCTTAGCAGGGGTCTGACAGGCTCGAGGTCACAATATCTGTAATATACAGGGTGGCCCATGGATCGTGACCGGGCCAAATATCTCACGAAATAAGCCTCAAGCGAGAAAACTACTAAGGACGAAACTTGTCTAGCTTGAAGGGGGAAACCAGATGGCGCTATGGTTGGCCCGCTAGATAACGCTGCCATAGGTCAAACATACATATATCAACTGCGTTTTTTTAAATAGGAACCCCCATTTTTTATTACGTATTCGTGTAGTACGTAAAGAAATATGAATGTTTTAGTTGGACCACTTTTTTCGCATTGTGATAGATGGCGCTGTAATGGTCACAAACATATGGCTCACAATTTTAGATGAACAGTTGGTTACGGGTAGGTTTTTTAAAATAAAATACAGAACGTAGGTACGTTTGAACATTTTATTTCGGTTGTTCCAATGTGATACATGTACCTTTGTGAACTTATCATTTCTGAGAACGTATGCTGTTACAGCGTGATTACCTGTAAATACCACATTAATGCAATAAATGCTCATAATGATGTCCGTCAACCTCAATGCATTTGGCAATACGTCTAACGAACTTCCTCCCAACAGCGAGTAGTTCGCCTTCAGTAATGTTTGTACATGCATTGACAATGCGCTGACGCATGTTGTCAGGCGTTGTCGGTGGATCACGATGGCAAATATCCTTCAACCTTCCCCACAGAAAGAAATCCGGGAACGTCAGATGCGGTGAACGTGCGGGCCATGGTATGGTGCTTCGACGACCAATGCACCTGTCATGAAATATGCTATTCAGTACCGCTTCAACCGCACGCGAGTTATGTGCCGGACATCCATCATGTTGGAAGTACATCGCCATTCTGTCATGCAGTGAAACATCTTGTAGTAGCATCGGTAGAACATTACGTAGGAAATCAGCATGCAATGAATTATTTAGATTGCCATCGATAAAATGGGGGCCAGTTATCCTTCCTCACTTAATGCCGCACCATACATTAACAACCCATGGTCGCTGATGTTCCACTTATCGCAGCCAACGTGGATTTTCGTTGCCCAATAGTGTATGTTATGCCAGTTTACGTTACCGCTGGTGGTGAATGACTCTTCGTCGCTAAATAGAACGCGTGCCAATAATCTGTCATCGTCCCGTAATTTCTCTTGTGCCCAGTGGCAGAACTGTACACGACGTTCAAAGTCGTCGCCATGCAATTCCTGGTGCACAGAAATATGGTACGGGTGCAATCGATGTTGATGTAGCATTCTCAACACTGACGTTTATGAGATTCCTGATTCTTGCGCAGTTTGTCTTCTACTATTGTGCGGATTAGCCGCGACAGCAGCTAAAACACCTACTTGGGCTTCATCATTTGTTGCAGGTCGTGGATGACGTTTCACATGTTGCTGAACACTTTCTGTTTCCTTGAATAACGTAACTATCCGGCGAACGGTCCGGACACTTAGATGATGTCGTCCAGGATACCGAGCAGCATACATAGCAGACGCCCGTTGGGCATTTTGATCACAATAGCCATACATAAACACGATATCGGCCTTTTCCGCAATTGGTAAACGGTCCATTTTAACACAGATAATGTATCACGAAGCAAATACCGTCTGCACTTACGGAATGTTACGTGATACCACGTACTTATACGTTTGTGACTATTACAGCGCCATCTATCACAAAGCGAAAAAAGTGGTCCAACTAAAACATTCATATTTCTTTACGTAATACACGAATATGTAATAAATAATGGGGGTTCCTATTTAAAAAACGCATTTGATATACGTTTGACCTATGGCAGCGCCATCTAGCGGGCCAACGATAGCGCCATCTGGTTTCCCCCTTCAAGCTGGACGAGTTTCGTTCTTAGTAGTTTTTTCGTTTGATGCTTATTTCGTGAGATATTTGGCCCTGTGACTATCAATGGAGCACCCTGTATACGTTTTTGTTGATTTAGAGAAATTCTGAAGATGCGCCACTTGCGCGAAACCGGTCAGTTTTAAAATAAATACCTGCAATACAGACTGCCTTTTCATTTGAAGATTTGCATAAAATGTTTTCCATACAAATTAAGCGGTTTCAGACTTGTATAGCCGCCTGTGGACAACGTAAGTTGTAATTGAACAACAGCTTTCAGAAAGCCCTGTTAAAGGAATAACAGTGGACCCAAAACTGAATCCTGTGGGACTCTCTGCAGGCGCCTCTGCTACACACTGTACAGTTGTTTGCTGAGTATAGTGGCAGACGATGCGGACTAGATCAGTCTGTCCGCTTTCTTCTTTACACGCACTTCACAGTCGCAGAACTCTTCCTGCCCGCCTTACGCCGCGTATGTGCCACGTCTCCGCCATCCTCCGCGCTCCATCTCCTCGGCGCCTGCGGCAGCGTTACGTGAGCGCACACACCGAGTGCTACCGAGACGTCCGGCGGCCGCTGCGATCGTGATGGCCGCGAGGTGTCGCCCGCCTATCCTGTGGTTACATTTCTACCGCTGTAACTGCCGTGAAATTGCGGCCGCCGCCGCTCCGTGTGAATGTCTTTCAGATTGCAGGCCGCTGCCCGGCCGTCGCACCACCTGTGTTGACCGAAGCGAACATCTTCCGATGCGTGTCCGCATTTGCATCAGCGCTCGGAATGGCGCCACACAGCAAGCTGTCTGCCGCATTTACATCTCTGCTGTAGGCTCGGCGTGAAGGAAAGGGTACTGGAGAATAATTGTTTCGTTACAGTCTGAAATACGAGGTCATTGCATAGCTCTCGCGGCAGGACTGCATGAATTTTAATGTCCCAAATGACATTTTATTACACCGTGCAGCTTCCTGAATGACAGGCCATAAAATATAAATTGTTTCGTGGTAGTTGTTAATGATACAGAAGTCCACAGTAAATGTCTGTCATTCGTTTATATTTCTATCTATTTGTCGGTTTGCGCTGTTAATACGAGCCTTTGTGTCATTTATCGCAGTAGAACGAACATTCATTTGTCGGCCCTGGGGTCTACAGTTTCACACATAATCATAAACTGCTGGTTTCGAAATGCTGTACGACATCAATCTGCAACGCAGAGTAGTGATAGAGCACTAAATATTGCCAAGATATCACAAACAACCTTTTGTATTTGTTTTTGCCATTTGTGATCTGATTGGCTCGCTTTACTGCCGGTTTTACACTGAACTGATAGATCTATTTCTGCATAACGTTTACCTCAGTAGATATATCAACAGTTGCCGGATTTTAAAGTAGCATGACTATGAAGAGGAAGATTTCTGGAATAATTTCACGCACGAATTGTAAAATAAATGGATACACAACTGCTAAATTTTCTACTGGAAATGCACTCTGCATAAAAATCAAATTAGAATCATGTATTTTACTTATGAAGGTCACTGTTGTGGATATTGTAGAACACTGTGACTGCATATTAATCTAATATAGACACATACAACTGCGACTGGTCACTAACGAAATATTCTTTTAGTTCCTCTTAGTAGTCTTCGAGCCTCTTCATGTTCATCTTCTGCATGCTTCACCAGAAAAGTTATTAAAAGGGCTCGACAACGAATTAATGGAGGTAAAGAAATATTTAATAAGTGATTGATCGCAATTAAATGTATATATACATATATTCAATATTATGCTTGCCTCTTTTGAGGCGTAGACATTAAAAATAAATACAACAAAATCAGCTATTTCATAACTTAAGTAATGACAATATTCGACCGTTATGTTGCTTGATAAATAGCTTTTTTTATCCTAAACAAATATTCTTAACTTTGTAAGTAACAAAATCGCCTGTTGAGCTACGTGTTGAGAAGTTGAGGTTTTTATGGAAGTATATTGGGTTCATCAGAGGAAGAATGATGTTTCTTTAATCAAACGAAAACTAAAAAAATTAATCTGACGTACATTGAAGCAATCCCATTGAGATTTTAACATTCAATAAATTTTATATGTGTTTTGCATTTAGAATCTTGCAACACCAACCTTAAGCAACTGCATGTTACGGAAATGTTACTTCAAATCTATTGTAACTGAAATTGTACTAAAGAGCTATAGCTTCTTGTTTGGAATGCAAACTCTTTACTTGTCCATGTTTCATAAATATATGTAAGAAACAAAATATTTATTTATTTCAAGGAAGACCAAATATATGTAAGAAACAAAATATTTATTTATTTCAAGGAAGACCTAATGTAAAGTGTAAAAATATTTAAATTTAAAGCGTAATGCGTAAAGTGTAACGTTGTACGCTTTTACATGAAGTAGTCATGATCAGATGTTGTGTTATGCGGATGTTTGTATGCTGCAAGATGACTTGATTGGTTAACTATGAAGCTACAAATGCTGGAATCATGAATGCAACCTGTTTATTAACTCTGCAATAATAAGCCAAGAGACAAAACGTAACCTGACAAATAAATGTTGATTTAACTGTAATGCAACACATGTATCACTGAAACCTGTTAGGAAAACTTATGATCCGGACCTAAAGCATCGTACCCCCAGACTAGCCTACATAGCCAATAAAAGAATTAAGATAAAATATATAAAACAATGAGATTAATCGTATTGACGACTTAAGATAATGAATTTCAGCGGATAACTGTTTTGAGGCGACCGCTAACCTTTGCCAGTGATTGAAGTACAGCAGCATGTAAATTTCAAGACACTGAAAATTTACGAGGAAGAGGAAGGTAATAAAATCATTAATTTGATTTCAAAGACTGTGAGATTAAAGACGATGAATCTTAACATTCGTCTTCAGCGTATGTCAGTTTTTGTTTATGATTCTTGTTCTCTGAAGTGTCAGATACTGTAATGATTTATTCATGTTGCTGCTTATTACTGATTTAAAAATATGTATTGATTTTCTTGTAAAATATTTGTTTACGTGTAAATTGTATCTGTAGTGAATAATTTAGAAACTTATAACACTACTGGTCTGCTTGTTATAGCGGCATGCAGTTTACCTAGTGACGAGAAGGTATATTTCTGTCATAAGGCAGCCACTTATAACACTACTGTGGTAGTACATTTGCCAAATATGGCCTAGACTAGCGGTAAATGTTATCCTTTTAGAGGAGTTTGGAATTTTGACCTAGTTTGCTTAAAGGAAAATTGGTATAGAACCTTAATTTCATAAGAATAACTGTAGGTAGCTAGCAGAAAGAAAATATTTCTTCAATAGGTAACAGTAACTGATTACTGTTAAATGAAATTTTTATAGGGATGCCAACGTAATTAGGCACAATAACGTAAAACCATTATTTATAAAGAACCTAATTTTACTCATTGAAAACGAACTTTTGGTAAGTACTGTTCTGTGAAGTGCAATTAACACACCCAAATTGACAAATTACATAGTGAGTAGCAGCAGCTGTCACTTTAGCAGTAAAGCAGTCACAAGATTTAAAAATTAGCCCTTTCTCTTGTTTACGTTAATCATTACTTTTGCCTTTAGCTAATATAACCTAAACTTGCTCTTCACAACCCACACAAGATGAGATAGCACATGATAATAGTCAAGTACAATTAATACACACATTTTCTATACAAAAGCAATAAGGAGGTACAGTATGCAAACCTTATACCTTTACTTCCCAGTATTCACTTCAAGATTCGTTAGCTAGAAACCTACTAATATGATTTATCGTTTTTGTAATGATGAAAAAGAAATGTGGCCCCACAAACTATCCCTTTCATTGTAACATCAAAACTAATTACACTTTCAAAATCATGTAGCGTTAAGGTAGAATTGGAAAAATTCTACCATTTGAGACCATTACTTTTGTACTATTTTTTCACTCTTCGTCCTGACAAACCTTCTGCAAAACCAGAGACAATCTCCAGTAAAATTTTACTTCAAACATCCTCAAAACTAAGTGTTTTATGATACCACTTGTGAAGCAAGTGCCGGCCGGTGTGGCCGAGTGATTCTAGGCGCTTTAGAGTGGAACCACGTGACCGCTACGGTCGCAGGTTATCCTGCCTCGGGCATGGATGTGTGTGATGTTCTTACGTTAGTTACGTTTAAGTAGTTCTAAGTTCTAGGGGGCTGATGACCTGAGATGTTAAGTTCCATAGTGCTCAGAACCATTTTTTTGTGAAGCAAGTAGTTTTTGAAAGCAACTTTAAAGCAGAAAAAATTGGAACACTCTTTTCCAAGTAATGCTCTTTCCTAAGCTGATTTTAAAGTTCATTCTTTAGTTAAGTTTCAAAATATTCAAACATAGATAATCTCTACTATACCGGGTGATCAAAAAGTCAATATAAATTTGAAAACTTAATAAACCACGGAATAACGTAGATAGAGAGGTAAATATTGACACACATGCTTGGAATGACATGGGGTTTTATTAGTACCGAAAACACACCCCATATTGCTAGACGCGTGAAAGATCTTGGTGATGATCGTGTGCTCAGCCGCCACTTTCGTCATGCTTGGCCTTCCAGGTCCCCAGACCTCAGTCTGTACGATTATTGGCTTTGGGGTTACCTGAAGTCGCAACTGTATCGTGATCGACCGACATCTCTAGGGATGCTGAAAGACAACATCCGACGCCAATGCCTCACCATAACTCCGGAAATGCTTTACAGTGCTGTTCAAAACATTATTCCTCGACTACAGCTATTGTTGAGGAATGATGGTGGACATATTGAGCATTTCCTGTAAAGAACATCATATTTGCTTCGTCTTACTTTGTTATGCTAATTATTGCTATTCTGATTAGATGAAGCGCCATCTGTCGGACATTGTTTGAACGTTTGTATTTTTTCGGTTCTAATAAAACCCCATGTCATTCCAAGCATGTGTGTCAATTTGTACCTCTCTATCTACATTATTCCATGATTTACTCAATTTTCAAATTTATACTGACTTTTTGATCACCCGGTATGTATGAGAGACAAGTAATTCTTGTCCAGCACATTAAGTGTACTGGCGTAAAACTTTGCCACACATCAATAATATGCACTGCAAAATTGTTAATGCTTTTTAATGCAAAAGACACTCTCGGATTTTATCACATACAGGAGAGGATCCTACTTGGATAAGTGCATACGATCCTACTTGGATAAGTGCATACGATGGACACATTGTTCAAACACTTTTTGAATATTAGGATTATATTTTCACAGAACCAAACACAACATTACCGGTTCATACAGTAATCTTTCGTATGTGCGACAAAGTGGTTGTGCAATCGTGGTGGCGAGCATGTGGCGGCTAGGTGGTCTTTCCATTGGCAATAATAAGCTCTATTTACTTCTTCTTGGCCCTTTAACATCATTTTTAGACAAAATATCCACGGGTGTGCTGCCGGTCTACAGTGTCCAACGGGCATAATATTTCGGCGATCATACATGTCGCCATCATCAGGTGAACTGACGGACTGAGCTCCTGTGAACGTGCCGGCACGGAGATCCGTACGCTATGGCTGCTCAGAGGGAACTGGGTTCGGTCGCGGCGGCGGCTGATTTAAATACCCTCCGCCCGCGGCGCGCTCCCTCCGCCGTCCGCGCACCGCGCCACGGTCGCGCGGTGGAACAGATTGCGACGGCGTCTGAGATGACGTCGGAGTGATGGCTCTGTCCGCCGTGGTCGTCACAACTATACGTTTGCTCGATTTACTCTTGATTAACCCGATCGCTGGTTCCCAAGCCTTGCTAAGATTATAGCCACAGTCACGGTTTATGAGGTCGTCATTGGTGCGAATTTCGATGGCCTCTCTAACAACACTGTCCCAATATCTCGACGTCTGTACCA
This sequence comes from Schistocerca americana, assembly GCF_021461395.2. NCBI lineage: Eukaryota > Metazoa > Arthropoda > Insecta > Orthoptera > Acrididae > Schistocerca > Schistocerca americana. The sequence goes on along the minus strand of NC_060122.1, from coordinate 764,295,893 downwards.
GAATCCTCGTGCGGTCATATTCCATGGCGTGATTTTCCGACAAACAATGTTCAGCGACTGCCGACTTGCTAGGATACATCAGACGAGTGTGCCTCTGGTGTTCAGGGCATCGATCCTCGACGGTACGCATCGTCTGACCAATATACGACTTGCCACATTGACACGGAATCTGGTACACGCCGGCCTTCCTCAAACCGAGGTCATCTTTGGCGCTCCCCACCAGTGCACGAGTTTTATTTGGAGGACAAAACACCGTCCCGACCCGGTGTTTCTTCAGAATGCGAGCGATTTTCCCCGAGAGTGCGCCTGTGTATGGAATAAATGCAGTGCCTACCTCCTCCCTCGTGACTTCATTCATCTCAAGAGGTTGTGCTGCAGTGGTTGGGCGGAGAGCACGTTGAATCTGCCAGCAAACATATTTTAAAAAATCTCATTTTTTAAACCTATTAAGAAGTCAACACAAATATACATAATTAAATACCACTTCCCTCCAAATAATACAAAGAACTTAACTTTCAAAGAGTAAACATGTTGCACTACCTTTCCACTTCTTTACATTAGATCAAAGAATATACACTTGACATTACGCAAAATTAGTCAGTACAAGTAATTAACAATACTGATTGTAGTGTTACACATGCCCCATGTTTTATTGAGGTTCCCCATCTGGGATACATCAGTAAAACATCCATAACATCTAAGTGGTGTCAGCTACAAAAATATTCATCCATCCAACTTCACTTGGGTAAAAAAATACAATAAACATACTAAGAACTCAAACACTTTATACACAACACTCTCAAAACTAGATACATGCAGTAATAGTCTACATGCACAGAATAGTTCATCCTCACTCTACAAGTTAATAAATAGACAGTATGCTATATCACTTACATAACTTGAAAAAATGGTACAACATTCTAGAGAAAAGCATATATGCACTTACAGGAACATACATTAACAATAGCACAAAACATTTTACACTTTTCAGAGAATACTGAAATACTCAAAGTTTTGTATCTACACCTACGCACATATACAAATATATACATAGAACTGGCACAAAAAAATTTTACAGTTTATTCTTTATATTCTAAAATTACATTGTCAATTTCCTCCAGAAAAGATTTTTCCAATACTACTCTTAATACTAGCAGTTCATATCTGTTTCAGTTAATTACACAAACCAACAGCTATATTTAAATTTTTTTCTTTTAACCTAACCTTATTTTACTGGCTTCATTTTAAAACAGACAGTCCATTTTTGTTAACTACATGGGAATACATACAGTTACATTGAGTCTAACATTAATTTTCACTGACTTCAGTAGGAATAGTCAGTCCAGTTTTGAAAAATTATAACAAATACACACAATATTAATCAAGAAAATTCAAGTTATTTTGCTGCCTGCAATAGCATTTGGCAGTCTATGTATGTATATATTTAGACACACAAAAAAACATACAAAAACAATACTTAAAGAACCTTTACAAATTCACACACTGCCCATTCTTGATGTATGGCAGTCTATGCTGACCCTTTTTCATCTTTGTCCCAGGTTGGCAAGTCCTTGTTGCTGCCTGCTTAGTTGTTCAGGGATTACTCTGTTAGTGATTGCACTGCTTAAGGCAATCTTTATACATTTTCTTCATTATTATTCAACTGCCTAACAACACATTTTCAGGCAGCTTATTTCATCATACTGCAGTATTTCATAATTGCAGTTCTCTGTATTCATCGTATCCAGTTAAGTTGCACATTTTGTACAATATATTGCATTATTTTGTTATGTAGAATCTGAAACTTACAGACAGGTATTAAACACCTGGTAAGAACACATTTCTTTTCAACATGACAACACCTGGTAATAAATTTCCAAATTAGGCATTAAAGTTTTGACATTGAGATCAAGACATTAACCAAAAAAGAAAGGCACATCCGGTATTAGAACAACTCTACTGAATATTTATTTCAGCTTGGTGTTCACAATGATTGAAGATTTGGCCAGGACATTTCCTCTACCTCTGACACAAACATCATTTTCAAAACCATTTTTTCCTATTAATAACATTATGGCATCCTTCTCTTCTTATTTTACAAACATCCTTCATACTTTCTGATTAGTGTTTTAGTCATCTATTTTCCTTGTTTGTCCACCTTTTACTTTACTTACAAACTCCTACTCTAACAGACATTGGCAAGAGATTATTAAAAGAGACTTGCAAGTTTTATATTTGATTATCCATATTATAACTCTCTACTCCTTTTTACTATAATAGGGAAGAAGGAAAGATGATAGTCAATAGTTCTGAATGATGAAGGGTTAGGTTGGCAACACGAAATGGAAAGGAAGTAGTATTGCCAACAACTCAGGACGCCTGGTGTTCATCAGACACCTGACAATGCAAAGAATGCGCGTCCCCTGAGGCTACATTGTATTATTTTTTTCTGTGGAGATACAATTTTAGGTCAACAATGTTGTGAACCCACAAGGGTTTTCTGGTCTTTGTGTACGCAATAAAATAAGCATTAGCATGTGGAGCTCCTTGCACTTCAAACGGACCATTACAAATGTATTTAAATTTTGAAATTTCGTTGTTGATTCTGCTGGGTTTTTCATGCATTTTCACTAAAACATAATCACCAATTTTGAATTTAGTTGTTTCAAGGCCCTTGTCATGCCTTTTAGACCTGGAAGCCGCTTTCTCTTTCATTCATTTTCTAACTAACTCTTTTTTCTGATTCAAGTCAATTCCTGCAATGGGTGAAAATCGCAAAGCCTCTTCAATAACAATTTTAGTTTTATGATTTAACAGGATTTCTTCAGATGTAAACCCTGTGGTTTTATGATAGACGGTATTCATAATGTTCTCAAAATCTGTAACAAACCTGCCCCAAACCTTGTGATTATGGTGACAGTAAGTTGTTACTCACTGATCAAATACCTGTATCTGGTGACTTCTTTGGCCTCCTGCTTTCTACATCGTTTACAATCCTCTTCAACACTTGCCATCATAATGCATTGTCAGGTGGCTTTTGTGGTTTTTTGATCTCTACGTTTTTGGAGATCCTCAACAACTCTTGTTCTGATATCATTTCGTTAGGTGGTTCATTTGGTTTCAGAATTTCAAATTCCTTCATAACATAAGGCTTGCCCCCAGTATAGTATCATCTGGAGTTTCTTGCAAATCATATCCAGCTCCACATTATTCGGTGGCTCTTTCTTTTTCGGTAGTATTTCAATTTCTGGGTTTTGTTTTGAAAAGACTTCACTTATTCTTTCATACCCACTTTTGGTAAACGTATACTCATTTTCATTCACTCCCAAGAATTCATCCTCATCATCCGAATTATTACTAATCTCCTTTTCACTCTCTGACTCAAGTAAGAAAGCAACTTTTAAACGAGGCAAATCATCATTTGATGTTTCATTAACTTCGGTTTTCTGACTGGGTTTCGGATAATGCAGTGGATTTTTGGTTACAGGCAAAGTTTCAGTGTCACTTTGAATAACTTCAGTTTTAATTTCATATTTTGTACACTTTTTATGCACTTCAGTAATTCGCATTCTGTGTTCTGACTCCTTTTCTTCCTCACTGTCATTACCAGTTAATTGTGCAAGATTATTGTCAATTTCTACTTCATTTATTCTATAGAGGATCTCATCTTACAACCTATTTTTATTTATAATAACCATTTTATTACTTTTCCCTTCATTTTCACCATAATGACAACTTGTGTCTCTTCCACGGTGCCTTCACTTCCAACATTTACCTCTTTAATATTTGCTGCACACGTACGTTGTGCAGCGCTTCCTGTTTTTACTTCCTCTCTGCCTATAGCTTCCGACTCTACTTAAGTACTTCCCCCTTTGTGATATCACTGGCCATATAAATATTTTCAATTTCTCTTATTTTATTCTGCTCATCTTCGCCCTTTGACAACTCTTTCTTGCTCAATATCTTTCTTATTATTACTATTAATCGACATACTCCAACTCTGTTTGTTTTTGGGGTCATAAACCGCCGAAACATGCCTACTAAAGTGTCTGATTGCATGCTGCTTTCCACTGCGGCTAAGTCAGCCGTACAACGGCCAGCTGCCTGCCTACCGGAGTTCGTTGTGCTCTGGCGCTCGGAGCATAAGTGCCCGCTTGTTAACTTTTCGCATTGGGTATGACTCATACGTACTGATATCTGTTATTCTACTAGTGTCACCCAGTGACGGGTTCTTATAGTTGCCTCTTTGCTTGCTTTCATTACTTTGATTATTTCAGTATGATTTACTGCGTTTGTGCCTCATATCATTATCGGGACAGATCTGGCCCGTAGTAAATGTGGGACTAGTTTACCGTGTCGTCTCTGTTTTGGAAACTTCGAGGTGCGAACCCTCTGCCTCAGAATGCAACACTCCCACATCCTCTACCTCTTCCTCGCTGTGCCATATTTATGCAATATCTCTCATTTTCATTTCGTTCACTTTGATCGGGGCTTTCTCTCATTCTATTATTAATAATCAGAAGGGGGTCACTATTTCTCTTCCAATGGTCTTCGTCTTCGACCCCCCCTAAGAAGGATGAGAAGCTTTTATGATTGCTTCCCACATACCTCCTCGAATCTTCTTCCACAATTCCCATAGTATTTCTGATTCTGTCTGTATCGATCTTAAATGAATCAGATTTCGACCAGGTCTCACAGAATTCTTTCATAGAATGCCTGCCCCTAATATCATACATCCTGGCCATTATAAATTCGCGCCACGGATAGTCTTGTTTCTGTTCAGACCAATATTCTTCGATAAGTTCCTGTTTAAATTCTTCAAAAGATATCCTACCTGTTCCCAAATTTAGCCCCCATCTTTTAGCATCGCCTGCTAAGGCGCTAATCATTACATTAATATTTACCTGATCTGTCAGGTATTCAGGAAAATTCGTTTCGAAGTTCTTAAAAAAATCAAGAGGACGCCATCCATTGTGTCTTCTCGCAGAGTTGAACGTTTCTTCGCCCTCTAATTGTATGATATTAATCACTCATTTGGTAACATTGGTCCGCCATTCCTTTATTTTTCTTTCCAAGTCGCACACTTTGCCTTGGATTTGAGAAGTATGGCGCTTGCAATTCTTTTCGCATGTAGTTATCTGTTTACTTAATTCTTTTTCAGTTTGTACCACCGACTGTCTCACTTGAGCAAACTCCGTGTTGCATTCGGTCAATATTTAGGATTTAAGACCGAATTCTTTTTTGTCAATTTTAGTTATTATTAATTTTTATCATCTCAGTGTCAAATCTGTCATTTATATGCCCTTGTACATTGGCAATATTACCACTAACATTAATTTCACTTTTTAATTATTCGATTTCATTACTCACTGCACTTACCCTTGAATTTTCCTCTTCAATTTGTTTACAAAGTTTGTTCCCTTGCATTTCAATTTAGTTATTCTGCGTTTTCTCAAGTGATTTAATCTGACAGTTAATGTTACTACTGCAAGTTACTGACCCTGTTCTGCAATTTGTGCATTTATTTGTTGGCCTTGTGCCGAAATTTGTTGACCTTGTGCTGCAATCTGCGCGGCTAACATTGTTAACAGTTCTGTCCTATCTGGTGATTTTTCTCTTTCCTGTCCTGATAAGTTTTCATTTTCAAATTTTACTTCTCGTGACTCACACACTTCTCTTTTGACTTTTGGCCAATCAAACATATCCATTGACTCGTCAATACATCCACTATCCTTACTCACGTCCTCTTCACTACTTTGCTTTGTCTGTGATGCGTTCATTATATTGATTTGCTCATTTACATGTGTGTGGTATTCTGTGTAGGCTTTCTGGCGTCTTGTGGGGCCATCTATTGTTTGATCTAGTGAACTACTGACACCTACCGCATTCTGTGCTGCCTCGTCCCGTTCGTCTTGACCAATTATCATCCTATTGTCAATCTTTGATATTCTGTTGTGAAATGGTATCTTTATCGCTCTGTTCTAGGAAAATTTTTATGTGCACTTTCTTCTAATATTTTGCAGATTCGTGCCGCTGGACGTTTGTTCCTCGTTCTACCTTTGTTTTACTACTAATATTTCTATTTTTTGCTGTCTCTGATAGTAAAACGTACGTCCTGTCAAGCGGCGCCACGTATAACACTATTTCTCCACTTGTTATATCGGAGTGCAGTTTACCTAGTGACGACAAGGTTTGTTTCTGTCACAAGGCAGCCACATATAACACTACTGCGGTTGTAAATATAGGCCATTATTGGCAAATTTTCAACCGCAGTAGTGTTATACGTGACTGCCTTGTGACAGAAATAAATCTTGTCGTCACTAGGTAAACTGCATGCCGGTATAACAAGCGGTGCAGTAATGTTCTTAACTGTCACCACATAAATCTTATACTACAAAATGTTAAGGAAACAAGGAAACATAAGAACGTAACGTTGATGATGAACCAGTTGACCACAATCCAGTGAGGATGATAGCGGCACTGGAAATACAAGCACCATTGAGTAGAGACAAAGATAGGAAAGATTATGTGGTAAATTGTCGGGCAGAAAGACAATACAAGAAAAAGCTAGGATAACATTGCGAGTTCCAGTGCTCAAATGAGTTTATAGAATGAAACAAATGGTAAGGTGCAAATCAATGTAATGGGTCACTGTTAGGTGCCAGCTAAGAATGTGTGTTATTATTACTTCATTGAATACCAGTGCACTGTACTAATAATGCAGTATTTAAGATGTTGAGTCGGGTGTAGCCGTTCTGTACTTAAAGCAGTCGTTATTTGATTTATACATGTACTGAGTCTTTGTTTCAAGTAATGTGAAATGGCTTGTACAAAAAATTATGGACAGTGTTGAATATTATAAATGCGCTTTGTGGATGGATGAACACTTATGTATGAGAAACATGGTAATGATTGGATGTAGAAAAGTTGAAATTTTGTAGAATTTGGAGTGTGTAGATGAATTTTTGGTTAATGCATGAGCTTTGTATACAGTGGTTATAGTCACGGAGGCATACAGCCATATCTTGCTGGTTTTTGTAGATAGTTGGGTTGGTGTACTGTGGTTTAGTATTGAATTATGGCTATGTACCCCTTCCTAGAGCAAATATTTGTCCATCCTGTGCTAGAATTTTGTTTAAAATTTGGGATAAAGATGAATTAAGGGTATCGATAGTCCAGGAGATAAAGACTGAAACCAGTAATTTGAGAGATCCATCATGGTGCCTACTGCCGTATTTGTGTAATACTTGTGTAAACTCCTATCCCTAATAGAAGTCATTGATAGATGTCCACACATTTGCAAAGTTGCGGATTATTTCTGTTATTTTCCGAGGTCGCGTTGTTTGTGTCATACAACGTCTAAACTCCTTTTTGTAATAATACAGTCATGAATAGTTAGATGTCCAAGTACTTAATGTTAACATGTGGATTATTCATGTCATTTGCTGAGTGTTTTGTATTAAAGGAACTCTAATACTGACACAAAAAATAAAAATACGAACCAAGGAATGAACAAATTGTACAGTACTTGTTGTTTTCAAAACTTCTAAGTGAGGTCAAATTTTTATGTAAAGGATTATATTCACATTAGTGTAACAGTGGATCTTCAACCAGTGCATGAAATTTTGAGATTCTACTTTTGTTATGTATGCGCAATTTTGTTGAAAGAAATGATAATTAAATCAAGACCCCAAGCTGTCGACAGGCGTTGATATACCGGGTGATCAAAAAGTCAGTATAAATTTGAAAACTTAATAAACCACGGAATAATGTAGAGAGAGAGGTAAGAATTGACACACGTATTTGGAATGACATGGGGTTTTACTAGAACAAAAAAAAGCAAAGTTCACAAAATGTCCTACAGATGGCACTGGACAGCAAAATATAACTGCTACTGTAACGAGTGAGAGGTACGCCGATGTGTTACAGAATCGCATCATCCCCAGCCTGGCTGATAAACACCTGCTGGAACGTACGATGTTTATGCAGGATGGCGCTCCACTCCATATTGCTAGACGCGTGAAAGATCTCTTGCGCGCGTCGTTTGGTGATTATCGCGTGCTCAGCCGCGACTTTCGTCATGCTTGGCCTCCCACGTCCCCAGACCTCAGTCCGTGCGATTATTGGCTTTGGGGTTACCTGAAGTCGCAAGTGTATCGTGATCGTCCGACATCGCTAGGGATGCTGAAAGACAACATCCGACGCCAATGCCTCACCATAACTCCGGACATGCTTTACAGTGATGTTCGCAACATTATTCCTCGATTACAGTTATTGTTGAGCAATAATGGTGGACATATTGAGCATTTCCTGTAAAGAATATCATCTTTCATTTGTCTTACTTTGTTATGCTAATTATTGCTATTTTGATCAGATGAAGCGCGATCTGTCGGACATTTTTTGAACTTTTGTATTTTTTTGGTTCAAATAAAACCCCATGTCATTCCAAGCACGTGTGTCAATTTGTAACTCTAAATTTACATTATTCCGTGATTTATTCAGTTTTCAAATTTATACTGACTTTTTGATCACCCGGTACATCAACGGGGACAGTTGAAAATGTGTGCCCCGACCGGGACTCGAACCCGGTATCTCCTGCTTACATAGCAGACGCTCTATCCATCTTTTTTTTTCATTTTGTTCCTTATTGTTCATTGTGTTTGGTCTTAGAGGACGTCACATGACATCCGTTGAAGTTTGTTGTTTATCCCTTCACGCAGTTTTTTTTTTTTTTATTATTATTACAGAGAGCACCCAGCTCTCTGAGCGAGCACGCTGCGCTACCGTGCCGGCAACATTTTAGTCCCGTCAAAGTTGATCCCGTTCCGTACCATTATTGCCGTACTTAATTGGGAATCCATCTGAGCTACCGAGGGCACAGAAGATAGTGCTACTGCAGGAATTTACCCCTTGCACGCTCCCCGTGAGATCCACATTTCCACTATACTACATTCGTAGTGGCCCTGCCCACTACACTCAGTACTCGCGGCAGACAATCTCACCGAGTCCGGTAAGAGTTCGGGCAATGAGTGTGCATCCAGCACAGAAGAAGAAAGTCAATGGTCGGTTAGCCTTAACTATATGAAGATGGTATCAGTTCTTTCGGACATGTCCGAAAGAACAGATATCATCTTCATATTTGTTGAAAGAGTCTGGAGCAGTGTGAAAGAGCCTGCGACTTCACGGTGCTGACGCTTATTCCTGTTCCACTCAGCCCATTCACATGTATGCCTCGTACGTGTCTGGAGAAGTCCCGGAGAACAGTGGGATACCAACCTGACAATCGCCCGCCACAGAACCCGACAACGGGAGTGATGCTCTGGGCTGATATTTCTTTTCATAGCAGGACGCCTTTGGTTGTGATTCATGCGCACCCTTGCAGCACAGCGGTACGTCGACGACATTCTATGCTCGGTTTGTTGCCCTTCATGATCCACCGTGGGCTTACATTCCAGCAAGATAATACCCGTCCGCACTGGGCGAGGGTTTCTACTACGTGCTTGCCAAACCCATCCTGTGCCAGCGAGGCCCTCGGATCTCCCCCCAGTTGAGACCATTTGGAGCAGTATGGGCAGGGCACTCCAACCATCTAACGCGCCAGTACGACAGAATTTATTGTGATGTTCCTCAGGAGGGCACCAAAAAACTCTATTAATCAATGCCAAGTCGCATAACTGCTTGCATATGGGCCAGAGGTGGACTAACGCGTTCCCGCCGGAGGTTCGAGTCCTCCCTCGGGCATGCGTGTTTGTATTGTTCTTAGCATAAGTTAAAGTTAGTTTAAGTAGTGTGTAAGTCTAGGGACCGATGACCTAAGCAGTTTGGTCCCTTAGGAATTAACACACACATTAACGCGTTGTTGACGTGCTCAGTTTGTGAACCTCTTTCTCTTGAATAAATAATCCAAATTTTCTGAAATTGAAATTGTTTGTTTGTCTGTACATGTATATCTCATCTACCGAATTCCACCCCATTCGGATAAATTTTTCGTGGTGGGTCGTTTTCTTCTGTCTTAGTGTGTACATCCATAATGAAGAAATATATCCAGGTGCGGTTTTCGACAAGATACAGCGTACAACATGGCGAATTTCCTGACGTTCATAAGTAATTTTCATCGTTCTGTAGTTGTCGAATCACAACACCGACTTTGTTTGTTTTCTAATGAATCCATAGGCTTTCTCCTGTGGAATTTGAAACATTGTTTCGAGAGAACTTCAGTGACGTAGCATGTGTGTGACTTCATCGGATAGTATCAAGATAACAGCGCCGCAAATCACTCTCGCGCCGTCAGGGAAAGAGGTGTGTGTGTGTGTGTGTGTGTGTGTGTGTGTGTGTCTGTCTGTCCTGTCGTACCAACTGTAAGCAAACACAGCTGTCATACCATGTGCTCAAAACGTTGAACTTGATCACTGCTAGCTGCTGTAAAGTGATTCTGGAGAAACAACAATGCACTTTTAATTTCGGCTGGAGTTAACGGGTAGCACAGGGTGGTGTCAAGAGGTATTTTATTACTTCGAGAGTCGTCAGTGCTTCAGAATAGATCTCGTGTTTAATTTTCGCCACAGACAGAAGTATGGAAGTGTTAAGTTTGGTGAGTGAGCAGAGTATTTTGTGTTTCTTGAACGACCGTTTCAGTGCTCGTCGAATTCTCTCTCAAGAGAGTCCCGTCCGGCACAAAAATTTTCGTTGTCGTCATTCTTTTCTATAGTTGATGATAGTCCTTATTCGGCAGAGTCCAAAGGTACATTGTTTCGTAATTGGGAATAACAGAGGCACTGCAATATCGTACCTTCTTCTGAAGGTGGGACAGCGGTTTGCGGCGCTGTTATCTTGATCAAGTCACACACATGCTGGTCGTTATGGTTCTCTTAGAAGCTTTTTTTAATTTCCACAGAAAAATGTGTACAGTTCCATTAGAAAAACGAACAAGTTGGTGTCATATTTTGGAGACTATGAACGATAATAAAAGACTTGCGAACATCAGGAAATACGCTATACCGTCCGCTATAACCTTGCGAAGAACGCACCTCGATGGAATTATTCGTTCTGGATGTATTTCGGGTGGCTTCGCCCTTTATACATACAGGTCCACAGAGTTAGCTTCATAGTACGTTCTTCTGTATATCAGTCACTACGAAAATTTATTTTTTGTTCTCTGGATCACCTAAAACTTCAATAGAAACACCGTTCAGCCATTTTCAAACAATACAGAAAAAGCATCGGAGCACTCATAAGGACACCACGAGGGAACCACGTAACTCAGTTCAAAATCACACAGAACTTCAACGACAGCTGACGAAGAAACTGACTAACTGGTTGCTTCATTATTTTCGTGCGTGATGTACTGCTTTATTTGCATGATATGAAGAAGGCCAATGCCACAAGTAATTGATAATTACTGTAGAATTTCTTGATGATTATATCGGCGAAAAAAAAAAAAATCAATTCTCGGGCAGACGCGCCGTTTTTCGTAACACGAGCTGGCGCGCGGCGAAGTTTGTACACATGTAAATAATATCTGTCTTTATGTCACCAGGTAAACATGTTTGAGGAAAATCACTGTTTTTCTTAGTTTGATTAGACAAGGATAAACTAAACTTACGCAATATGAGCCAAGACACTCTTAAATTAAACAGTAATGAAATAAACTTCCTTTATATCACTCTGTTGTCACGGGCAGGTGTTACCCACAGTAATGACCCACTTGAAGCATAAAACGGGGCAGTTGCGTCAGATCTCAGTCAACCTCTTATTCTATTACTAATTATCTCGTAGGCAACAGCTTCAATATGGGATTGTGCTGCTAGCTCGTAATCTGGGTCATTTTCTTGCACGGAACGTAAATTTTGTTTCACCTACCTCGCTCAGTATTTTATATTATCTGTTGCTCACTTGGACGTACGACAACATAATTTATCACTGTCTTAGCTGGCGCTGTAATGAAGGAATAGGTGTGGCCTCGTAACTGTGAAACAACAGTGGAGTGATGCAAAACAATTTTATTTGTGGTTGGCGCACCATATGCCTGCTCGGGGATTAAAAATAGAATTTGTCATTGAAAGACTTTTCTTCATTAAGACAGAAATTTCGTGTAATTCAAAGTGTAAAATGCAACATGGATGTGATACCTTACTCAGTGGGACTTTTCTGGGCCCAAGTAATCTCCCATTCATATGACATCAAGCCATCCTCACTATTAAGTACGTGTTTCACAAGATATAATAGCACTACTTATAAGTAAGAGAGTTATAGTCAGCTAGAAAGTACTTCAACGATGTTATTTTTGTTTCGTTAATTCAATTCCGGACGTGTGATACATGGAGGTAAACGTTTGGCTCCCTACTTTTAGAAGTGCTGTAATCATTATACATCTCGTATTCATGAGTGTGTCCGTGTTCACCGGTTATACGACGTTGTATTTTCTATAAGTCGACTACAAGAACGCATATACACTTCAACGCGTAATAAAGGAAGCTATACTGCTCTACAAACGCCACTGGCCGGCGCAATTTGTTTACAGTCTAAATAGGTTGTTGACACTAAGCTTCTCACCGTAAATTAATTATTTCGCGCACGAACGACGCGCTATTATGGCAAGTAGTAATACAATAATTTTATTGGTGTAAATAATAGCGGCCTACCTTCCCAATGTGCCTTAATTTACAACACTATCAGACCATTAAAAGAACGTGGGTACTATGTTAGCCTTACTGAAACCCTGTTTTTTGAAATGGGGCCATATATTATAAACTACATCGAAACAGAGAAAAAATAGTAGATATTTAGTGTAAATAAGAAGATAAGTACGAAGTAATTTTTGCACAAATGTACGAGTCCATTCTGGCGCGTTATGTTGTCTTTCAGACTGATCACAGCATGTAAACAGCCGACAATGTGACAGGGTTCTGCCATTTTTATATTACAGTTGCCTTAGTAAGCTTGATTTTCAGTTGATGTAATGACCAACGGTTTAGTCAGGTAATGTTTGCTACGTAAACATGACCTAAGTAACACATAATAATGATGCTGTTGCTGCCAGCATTGTACATCAATACTGATTCTTTAGTAAGTATGAAGGTGTCAATCAACAGAAATTGTAATCATAAAACTGTTATTTTACTTTTTATTGCTGTCAAGACTACATTTAATTATTTTTATTGCTGTTTCTGCAATAAACATCGATGAAATATGTTGACATTTCCTCGTAAATGGAAAAACAGAGAAAGTATAGGACTTGACAGTAAAAAATCTTAGGATTCTTCTACATTTGCTTCTCCCCCTGAATTACAAAAGTACTTTGCTACACAGTACTCCTCCAATTACTTTATTATTTATTCAAGTTTCTATCGCTTTGAGTACAATTTCTTGGCGACTACTTTCGAACGTTGACGTTCCTTCTCAAACCATTGCCCACATAAGTCACAATATTATTAAAGACAAAGAACGCAAAATACTACAAAAACTACCAGTATCCAGAGCGCACAGCTCATTGTAATACGCATACAGATTAAGACATGCATACATGTCCGAAGGAACTTTACATCGTACTTCCGAATAGCAAAGGCAATGCAGTATCGCATTTATCCACCAACACGTGGCAAGTGACTTTCCGTTGAAATGTTTCTCCTATACGGGAATATACGTAATGGACGCACGAGAAGATGTTTTAGCCACATGATTGACGAGATATGGAAGTTAGGATGCGGCTGTGATATGTGCACGGACAGGCTATGGTACACAGTCTGCCTCCGGCACTGCTGCGGCTCGTTCGTCTATTTATGTCCATGTCGCGGAACTTGTGCGCGCGGGCACCCGCCCGCGGGGTTATCTACCTGTCCGGCGTACTCGCAGGTTTTGAAGCCACCGATATAGAATAACGCATACATTCCGGGAGTCGACTATCAAGATTTGTTTTTCGAATGAATAAAAGAATGATTCCTACGAAACGTACTTAAACTTGATTACGAAGACGTTATTGGAATACAGTTCTCCATAATGAGCTGTGTCATCTACGTCAAACTGGTTAATGATGCAGTGTGTGACAAAATCATTCGAGATACTAAACATGTTCTCAAATTTCGTCACTCCGACAGACATGTTGGAGAGGTAACTATTGATCATGCAGGACTGGGATTACGACATACGCACGTTCGAACTTTCCTTCGTGGCTCCGAGGTGATCGATGCCCTACGCCCGCCCATACGGAAGAGTGCTTAGCCAGGTGGACGAAAAATGGTGGAACTTCACGACCTACTTCGTTCTCAGTGGAGTGCGACGGATCAGAATAGAACCATGTACCCTCATAGTTGTTCATCGGAGGATGCAGATCAATAGGGCCAGCTGATGTGGCCGAGCGGTTCTAGGCACTTCAGTCCGGAACCGCTCTGCTGCTACGGTCGCAGTTTCGTATCCTGCATCGGGTATGGATGTGTGTGATGTCCTTAGGTTAGTTAGGTATAGCTCAAAAATGGCTCAAATGGCTCTGAGCACATGGGACTTAACATCTGAGGTCATCAGTCCGCTAGAACTTAGAACTACTTAAACCTAACTAACTTAAGGACATCACACACACACATCCATGCCCGAGGCAGGATTCGAACCGGTGACCGTAGCGGTCACGCGGTTCCAGACTGAAGCGTCTAGAACTGCTAAACAATGTCAGGACAGAGATGTCAGGTGCAATGCAACTTAATTCAAAAATATCAAACTGTATGCAAAAAAAAGAATAAACGAAACAGAGGACATCAAAGACCTTAAGAAAAATAAAAGGGAGAAGATGATGGAGAAAGAATGAGAGAGAGAGGATGCAAAGTGTGTCTGCTGTGAGGACTTCGTTTCTAATGAGGGCTGGGTCGCATGTCAGAGTGGGCACACAATTCATGTGCTGGCATAGACAGTGAAGATGAAGAGGAAAACCTGATTTGTGACTATTGTCGAAAGGGCTAGTAGTTAGTGGTTTGGTGGTTATTAAGCATTGTACATTTTAGAATGACATTAGAACATTTTCTTATTTTGAAGAATGGCTTCTTAATTGTTTAAATTACACATTCCTTAGTCTGAATTGCCTGTTATACAACATTTTGTCATTGTTTAATACGATATTCGTAATTCAAATTCAACGTTTATACAATAATTTAACAAAAAATACCCTTATCCCATTCGTGGTGGGGCGGAATGGGAAATATGCAAGACTTTCTTTGAAAAATTGTAAAAAAATGCAAAACGTATTGTTTTAAGTGATTTTAAAATAAGGTACATCGGGTTACACTACAAGGTGTTTTTTTTATCGCCTTTAAGAAGTGTTTCCTTGTGTTCCCTTATTTTATAGATATTGTTAAACATTAAGTACCCCGTTCCGCCCCGAGTTCCCCTATGTACAGGGCTATTACAAATGATTGAAGCGATTTCATAAATTCACTGTAGCTCCATTCATTGACGTATGGTCACGACACACTAGAGATACGCAGAAAAACTCATAAAGTTTTGTTCGGCTAAAGTCGCACTTCAGGTTTCTGCCGCCAGAGTGCTCGAGAGCGCAGTGAGACAAAATGCCGACAGGAGCCGAGAAAGCGTATGTCGTGCTTGAAATGCACTCACATCAGTCAGTCATAAAAGTGCAACGACACTTCAGGACGAAGTTCAACAAAGATCCACCAACTGCTAACTCCATTCGGCGATGGTATGCGCAGTTTAAAGCTTATGGATGCCTCTGTAAGAGGAAATCAACGGGTCGGCCTGCAGTGAGCGAAGAAACGGTTGAACGCGTGCGGGCAAGTTTCACGCGTAGCCCGCGGCAGTCGACGAATAAAGCAAGCAGGGAGCTAAACGTACCACAGCCGACGGTTTGGAAAATCTTACGGAAAAGGCTAAAGCAGAAGCCTTACCGTTTACAGTTGCTACAAGCCCTGACACCCGATGACAAAGTCAAACGCTTTGAATTTTCGGCGCGGTTGCAACAGCTCATGGAAGAGGATTCGTTCACTGCGAAACTTGTTTTCAGTGATGAAGCAACATTTTTTCTTAATGGTGAAGTGAACAGACACAATGTGCGAATCTGAGCGGTAGAGAATCCTCACGCATTCATGCAGCAAATTCGCAATTCACCAAAAGTTAACGTGTTTTGTGCAATCTCACGGTTTAAAGTTTACGGCCCCTTTTTCTTCTGCGAAAAAAACGTTACAGGACACGTGTATCTGGACATGCTGGAAAATTGGCTCATGCCACAACTGGAGAGCGACAGCGCCGACTTCATCTTTCAACAGGATGGTGCTCCACCGCACTTCCATCATGATGTTCGGCATTTCTTAAACAGGAGATTGGAAAACCGATGGATCGGTCGTGGTGGAGATCATGATCAGCAATTCATGTCATGGCCTCCACGCTCTCCCGACTTAACCCCATGCGATTTCTTTCTGTGGGGTTATGTGAAAGATTCAGTGTTTAAACCTCCTCTACCAAGAAACGTGCCAGAACTGCGAGCTCGCATCAACGATGCTTTCGAACTCATTGATGGGGACATGCTGCGCCGAGTGTGGGAGGAACTTGATTATCGGCTTGATGTCTGCCGAATCACTAAAGGGGCACATATCGAACATTTATGAATGCCAAAAAAAACTTTTTGAGTTTTTGTATGTGTGTGCAAAGCATTGTGAAAATATCTCAAATAATAAAGTTATTGTAGAGCTGTGAAGTCGCTTCAATCATTTGTAATAACCCTGTACTTATATGCTCCCAGGGTTCTTTTAATTTAAAAGCACTATTTTCTCACGTCTAGGTGCCTTCAGTATGAAATACACGGATTTTCGCGCCTGAATTCTATTGTGGCCGCACTGTCAAAGGCGATAATAAACTCCTTTTTCTCTTATAAATGTAACTTTTGCGTTGATTAACTGCGGAAGAAAGGAGAGGATATTAACTCTTGTACGTCACGGTCGATAGGAAAGCCATTCTCGTCAAAAGTACGGGACACAAACCTCTCCAGAAATTAGGCAAAGAATCTAGATAGCTTGTTCAAGTATTAAATTGTATTTATTCCAACATTATCTTAGAGCCCACTGCTTTGCTCGCGTAGACTACATGACCTGCAGAGATTTTTCTTTGTTTTAATTTAATTGAGTTTTTATGTTGATAACAAATTGCAACACCTTATAAGCTTTTCACGCTAATTAAGGCCATATAAGCATGGTCTTTTCCGAATGTATTTCTGACCAAAAAGTGAGTGTGGTAGCTGGAGTCCAAAGTTTTTTAAATCATGCCTTTTGCCTTCTTGCATACATATCTCCATAGCATTTTTCATTCCCTAATAAACACTTCTTTATATCTACCAGAGAAGTGAAATACCAATTTAATTAATTCAGCTTTAAAATTTTTTTGATGTAACGAAGTATTTTTTTAACAATTTTCATCCCCTATTGCACTCTTTTAGGGGTTGAATTTCCAGAAACACTGAAAAGCGCGAGAAATGCATACTTGGACATAAATGCAGCTGTGCAACGGCTTCAATGTGTTACAAGCGTCAGTCGTGGTCAGAACAGTGTTCTGTGTAGTTGTGAGTGCGTTATATCGGAGATAAGTGACTTCAAATGTGGGTAAATCGTTGGTGCTCGTATGGTGGTGGTTCTTCCATAACCAAGGCACACGAAATTTCTGGTGTTTCCAGAGGCACTATGTAGAAGATTTATACGGCACACAGGGAAAGCGGAAAAAGTCAGAACGCGGACGAAAGTACGTGTTGACTGATCGTGACGGACGGTCATTCAAAAGAATTGTGACGCAAACTTAGCTGCAAAAGCCACTGCAGAATTGAATGTCGTACTTGCGAACCCCGGCAGCTCCAAAACAACAGGAAGGGAGCTCCATAAGCAGAGAAATGCAGGGCGAGGTGGAATTCAAGAACCACTCATTAGTGGTGCAAATGCCCTTAACAGGAAAACGTGGTGCCGAAGCCATAAAACCTGTACCATGAAGCAATTGCGAAAGTCATTTAGTGAAGCCTGACATTGTCAGGGAGGAGACGGCAGTCTTTCATAGCTATTAACCTTTAACTTCATCCCCACGTTATTTTTATCGTTTTAAATTTATTTGGACTTAGTCACAACATTTTTGGATTTTATTCTTGATTTACTGTCATTTACGTAATATTTTCTTCCTACATTGTGCTTGTTGCTTGTTAACGGTGTAATACTATGTCCGTACCTTGTAATTTTGACTTCCTTCCATTGTAATCTTTATAAGTTTAAAATTCACTTGGATGTAGACATATATTTTTGCGATTTCTGATCTAAAATTATTCCGGAAGATGTATGACATGACTTGCTCACAGTGATGTTTTTGATCTACCAACTTTCATTGGTATTTACAACTGCATGTCATTACATGCTAATGATGATTTCAAATTCATATTCACCGCTTTTTTTACAGTTTTTTCGGTATGTTATAAGACTTAACATATTTTGTACCACAGTGTTAAAAGAATTTCTCAGAAGTTCGATTTTACTTTTAGAACTGGATCCCCATTATATTTTTTGGTCAGCTTTTACACAGTGATTTCACATCCTAGTTGACTACAAAATGTCCTTAGGCTACTTTTCATCCATTTGTTTAATGATATGAAAATAGTTGTAGACAGTAACTGAAACTAGTTACCGTACTTTAATTGTAATAGGAAAATTGCGGTCTAGGTGTTAAAAAATTTTTTGCTTTAAAATTTTTTTATTTAAGCGTGTCATTTGGTCGCAGCTAGTCTTGTTGCACACTTTCCACGTTCCCGCCGCGTTTGTGTCCCAAGAGTGAGATATGGTCATTTGACCTTTTTCGCTGATCAAGTCCAGCCCATCCGAAAATGTTTGCCCCCCAACGGTTATGTAGTGTTCCAAGGAGAGAAAACGCCTGTTCGCACAGTTCACGTGGTCCAGTACTGGTTTTGTGAGCACGAGGATGAATTGTCTCCTCTGGCCACCACAGTCAGCAGATCTCAATATTATTGGGCTTTTGTGGTCTATTTTGCAGAGAAACGTGGGTCATCACTGCCCACCTCCATCATTGTCGCTTGAACTAGCCACTGTTTGGTAGGTAGTATAACATTACCGCCTGTAATTCCGTGGAACCTGCTTTATATTCTGAATCTGATCATCATCACCAACATTTTCTTCGGGCCTTTGTCCCCTTCAACACGGGATCGACCTTGTTACTACGGATTTGGCGGTCTTTGTGTCAGAGAGTGGCGGGATGCCCTTCCTGTCACCACCCCGAATCCCCCGAGACGGAAGTAGTGTGCCCCAGCTGTCTGCATCTAGTGTAAGCCATGAAATAGTGCGAACGTTTTCAAATGTCTGTGAGTCGTGTACCTGAGGCGAACGTGGGGACCAACCCGGTATTCACCTAGCGGGATGTGGAAAACCGTATATTCTGAATCTGCTGATCAAGAATATTAAAATGTTGAGAGACAATCATTTATCGGGACTCTGTCGGTAACGTTATAAAAAAAAAAGAAAACTGAGGCTTGATAATCTTTGGTTTAATCTTTTCGTATGAATCAAAAATGATAATAATAATTTTAACTTTCATTTACTTTAAAACTACGAAATAGCTACGACCCACCGTTATACAGGGTGATTCAAAAAGAATACCACAACTTTAAAAGTGTGTAATTAATGAAAGAAACATAATATAACCTTCTGTTATACATCATTACAAAGAGTATTTAAAAAGGTTTTTTTTCACTCAAAAACAAGTTCAGAGATGTTCAATATGGCCCCCTCCAGACACACGAGCAATATCAACCCGATACTCCAACTCGTTCCACACTCTCTGTAGCGTATCAGGCGTAACAGTTTGGATAGCTGCTGTTATTTCTCGTTTCAAATCATCAATGGTGGCTGGGAGAGGTGGCCGAAACACCATATCCTTAACATACCCCCATAAGAAAAAATCGCAGGGGGTAAGATCAGGGCTTCTTGGAGGCCAGTGATGACGTGCTCTGTCACGGGGCTGCCTGGCGGCCGATCCATCGCCTCGGGTCGTTGACGTTCAGGTAGTTACGGACAGATAAGTGCCAATGTGGTGGCGCTCCATCCTGCTGAAATATGAATTGTTGTGTTTCTTGTTCGAGCTGAGGGAACAGCCAATTCTCTAACATCTCCGGAGACTGTAGTCCGGTTACAGTAGCACCTTCGAAGAAAAAGGGACCAAAAACTTTATTAGCTGAAATGGCGAACAAATGTACAACTAAATGAAACTTTGTAGCTCCCTTAATTCGTCGACAGATAGTGCTTAGCTCTGCCTTTTGTCGTTGCAGAGTTTTAAATTCCTAAAGTTGTGGTATTCTTTTTGAATCACCCTGTATTGGAAATAAATCGTTAGTTATTGTACTGACCGCGAAAGGAACTGTAGCTTACTTTCATCATAATCCCACTGAGAAAAATTATCGGATTTCGAGAAAAACAAAGGGATGCAAGTTCTTTTGAATGTAATATGCAAATTGTAGTTACGTAGAAAATGGCCTTTGAAATACATAATCGCAAATCAAACGAAATGCTTCGGTATTTAATTTACTCACATTTTTTTAATGAAATTATTTTTTTCGCAATGTCCTTTCTCCCAGCACGGTTAAGGAGCCACAGATATTTTCAGAAAGAATAGAGATCGCGTAGACCAGTTATATTACAGTATCAGCATGACAATGCATCGTGCCATAAAGCAGCATCTCTGTGCAATGGTTTGTGGACAATATGGATTGGTCTGCGCAGAACCCTGATCTGAACCAATAGAACACATTTGGGATGAGACAAAACGTCTAATTTTCTAGAAGCATCAGCTTTCACACCTACCTTCTCTGGTTTCAGGTCTTGAAGAAGAATGGGCTGCCATTTCTGCATACACTACGAAATCAAGTAGTCCCCAGCATAGATCAGGCTGCGATAAAAGGAAAGCGTGGACACAGTCCATATTACATTTACATATACATCATACTCCGAAAGCCACGCAGTGGTGTGTGGCGAAGGGTACTTTCGGTACCTGTTCCATTCGCGTATAGTTCGTGGGAAGAATGATTGTCGGTAACCCTCTGTATTGTGTCTAATTTCTCGATTTTCTCCTCGTCGTGAATACGCGAGATGTATGTTGGGGGAAGTGATATGTTTTCCGACTGCTCCTGAAATGTGCTGTCTCGAAATTTCAATAGTAAATCTCTCTGTGATGCACAACGCTCTCTTGTAACGTCTGTCAGTGGAGTTTGTTTGGCATCTCCGTAACGCTCTCTCGTCACCTAAACGATCCTGTGACGAAACGCGCCGCTCTTCGTTGGATCTTCTCTCCCCCCTCTATCAGTCCTGCCTGATACGGTCCCAAACAATACTCAAGAATAGGGCGAACAAGCGTCTTATAAGCCACTTCTTTCGTGGATGAGTTACATTTCCTTAAGATTCTTCTTATGAATCTGAGTCTGGTATCTACTTTTCACCGAGCGAGGTGGCGCAGTGGTTAGCACACTGGACTCGCATTCGGGAGGACGACGGTTCAATCCCGTCTCCAGCCATCCTGATTTAGGTTTTCCGTGACTTCCCTAAATCGTTTCAGGCAAATGCCGGGATGGTTCCTTTGAAAGGGCACGGCCGATTTCCTTCCCCATCCTTCCCTAACCCGAGCTTGCGCTCCGTCTCTAATGACCTCGTTGTCGACGGGACGTTAAACAACACTAACCTAACCTATCTACTTTTCCCACTATCTGTTTTATGTGTCATTCGACGTAAGGTCGCTGTGGATAGTTACGCCTGGATATTTTACGGCAGACACTGTCTCCAGCTGTTTGTCATCAAAAGTGTAGCTGTACAGTAGTGGATATCTTTTCTTATGTATGCGTAATATGTTACATTTATTGACGTTCAGGTTCAACTGCTAGAGCCTTTACGATTTGTCAGTTCTCTACAGGGCGTTTTGCAAATTCTTACTAACTTCTGGCGTTGCTTCTTTGGAATAGACAACTGCATCATCTGCCAATAGTCTTAAAGAGTATCCGACGTATTCTACTAGATCATTGATATATATTCTAAGCAGCAACGGTCCTATCACACAACCCTGTAGTACTCCGTATATTACCTTTACATCTGTGGATTTCGTTCAGTTAAGAGCAACGTGTTTAGTTCTCTCTGCAAGAAAGTCTTGAATCCAATCGCAAGACTGCTCCGATATTCGGCAAGCTCGTATTTTTTTTCATTAAATGTCAATGCGTGACGGTGTCAAATGTCTTACTGAAGTCAAGGAACACTGCATCAACCTGAGCGCCGTTGTCGACTGTGCTGTGGATCTCATGGAGGAACAGAGCGAGGTGAGTTTCGCAGGATCTCTGTTTGCGGTGTCAGTGTTGATTTTTATAGACGAGATGTTCATTTCCCAAAAACGTCATAATTATTGAGCATAAAACATGTTCCATGATTCTACAACAGATTGACGTCAACGATATAGGTCAATAATTGTGTGGATCTGTCTTACGGCCTTTCTTAAAAACGGGAATGCGCTTTTTTCCAGTCGTTAGGGCCGGCCGCGGTGGTCTAGCGGTTCTAGCGCTCAGTCCGGAACCACACGACTGCTACGGTCGCAGGTTCGAATCCTGCCTCGGGCATGGATGTGTGTGATGTCCTTAGGTTAGTTCGGTTTAAGTAGTTCTAAGTTCTAGGGGACTGATGACCACATATGTTAAGTCCCATAGTGCTCTGAGCCATTTGAACCATTTTTGAACCAGTCGTTAGGAAGCTTTCGTTGTTCAACCGTTTTAGGATAAATTACTGCTAGAAGGGCAGCAAGATCTTCCGTATAATCTTTATTGAATCTTGCAGGATGCCTTTCCACTACTAAGCTATTGTAGCTGCTTTTCATATCCGCGATCTGTTATCTCAATATCTGCCATTTCGACGTTCGTACGGCGATTGAAAGGAGGGACAGTGTTACGAAACAACTTCGGAAGAACGAATTCAGTATTTCGGCCTTCTCTCTGTTATCTTCCGTTTGGGTGCCGGCGTGGTCGCTGGAAGAATGAATAGATGATTTTGACCCTCTTACTGATTTTACATACGACCAAAATCTCTTAGGGTTTTTACTCAGGTCGGTTGACAACGTCTTACTTTCAAAATCATTGAACGCTTCTCTCATTGCTCTCCTTTCGCTTATTTCGCTTCATTCAGGTTTTGTTTGTCAGATAGGCTTTTACTCCTCTTGAATCTGAGATGAAGTGCTCTTTGTTTACGTAGCGCTTTTCTAAGACGGCTATTAAACCATGGTGGACATTTCCCATCCCTTAAAACCTTGTTAGTAGGCTGTTTAGGTTTTTATGGTGGTAACGCTACGTAACGATCTGTATGAAAATCACTGCCTGTACTGTGTGCAGTCTGTGCCTGGTTGGACTCATTGTTGGAATATTCGCTTGTGTAGTGTTTGGCAGCTGGATGTGAACAGCGCGTAGCGTTGGGCAGTTGGAGGTGATCCGCCAGCAGTGTTGGATGTGGGGAGAGAGATGACAGAGTTTTGAGATGTTAATATGAGTGGACGATCTGGACGTGTGTCCGTCAGAAAAACGAAATTTGTCAAAATAGATGTCATGAATTGATAGATATAGATATATAATGACTTTTGAACATTATTAAGGTAATGTGTTGTATTGTATGTTAACCGGGGGCTTAGAAACGACGGAGAGCCTCCGTCCCCCCGGTAGCCGCAGTGGTCCACAACCCCACGACGACTACCGAAGTCCACTTCACCCCTCCGCCGACCACACTGAACCCAGGGTTATTGGGCGTTGCGACCCCCGGTGAACCCCCCAGGGAACGTCTCACACCAGACGAGTGTAACCCCTATGTTTGCGTTGTAGAATAATAGTGGTGTAAGCGTACGTGGAGAACTTGTTTGCGCAGCAATCGCCGACATAGTGTAACTGAGGCGGAATAAGGGAAACCAGCCCGCATTCGCCGAGGCAGATGGAAAACCGCCTAAAAACCATCCACAGACTGGCCGGGTCACCGGACCTCGACACAAATCCCCCGGGCGGATTCGTGCCGGGGACCAGGCCCTCCTTCCCGCCCGGAATTATTAACGTAAATACATTGTTTGTTCTCTATCAAAATCTTTCATTTGCTAACTATATGCCTATCAGTAGTTAGTGCATTCAGTAGTTTCAATCTTTTATTTATCTGGCAGTATTGGCGCTCGATGTATTACAGTAGTTCGAGTATCGAAGATTTCTGTGAGGTAAGCGATTCATAAAGGGTATAGGTTATTGTTAGTCATGGCTATACTTTTGTAGGGATTACTGAAAATTCAGATGCGTTGCGCTAAAATATTGTGTCAGTTTAGAAATAATCAGAATCAATAAAGAGAAAACTGCCTGAGTACGTTCAGTTTTGCTCAGCTGTTTGAAAATCAAATAACGTAGACGTTTACCAGCATAGTCGTTCATAATTTTTCAAGGGGATGTTTCAACCCTATATTAATATCTGCTAGTAGGTGTCCGGACATATCCGATCAAACAGTGTACGTGACTCCCGATATACACTCCTGGAAATTGAAATAAGAACATCGTGAATTCATTGTCCCAGGAAGGGGAAACTTTATTGACACATTCCTGGGGTCAGATACATCACATGATCACACTGAAAGAACCACAGGCACATAGACACAGGCAACAGAGCATGCACAATGTCGGCACTAGTACAGTGTATATCCACCTTTCGCAGCAATGCAGGCTGCTATTCTCCCATGGAGACGATCGTAGAGATGCTGGATGTAGTCCTGTGGAACGGCTTGCCATGCCATTTCCTCCTGGCGCCTCAGTTGGACCAGCGTTCGTGCTGGACGTGCAGACCGCGTGAGACGACGCTTCATCCAGTCCCAAACATGCTCAATGGGGGACAGATCCGGAGATCTTGCTGGCCAGGGTAGTTGACTTACACCTTCTAGAGCACGTTGGGTGGCACGGGATACATGCGGACGTGCATTGTCCTGTTGGAACAGCAAGTTCCCTTGCCGGTCTAGGAATGGTAGAACGATGGGTTCGATGACGGTTTGGATGTACCGTGCACTATTCAGTGTCCCCTCGACGATCACCAGTGGTGTACGGCCAGTGTAGGAGATCGCTCCCCACACCATGATGCCGGGTGTTGGCCCTGTGTGCCTCGGTCGTATGCAGTCCTGATTGTGGCGCTCACCTGCACGGCGCCAAACACGCATACGACCATCATTGGCACCAAGGCAGAAGCGACTCTCATCGCTGAAGACGACACGTCTCCATTCGTCCCTCCATTCACGCCTGTCGCGACACCACTGGAGGCGGGCTGCACGATGTTGGGGCGTGAGCGGAAGACGGCCTAACGGTGTGCGGGACCGTAGCCCAGCTTCATGGAGACGGTTGCGAATGGTCCTCGCCGATACCCCAGGAGCAACAGTGTCCCTAATTTGCTGGGAAGTGGCGGTGCGGTCCCCTACGGCACTGCGTAGGATCCTACGGTCTTGGCGTGCATCCGTGCGTCGCTGCGGTCCGGTCCCAGGTCGACGGGCACGTGCACCTTCCGCCGACCACTGGCGACAACATCGATGTACTGTGGAGACCTCACGCCCCACGTGTTGAGCAATTCGGCGGTACGTCCACCCGGCCTCCCGCATGCCCACTATACGCCCTCGCTCAAAGTCCGTCAACTGCACATACGGTTCACGTCCACGCTGTCGCGGCATGCTACCAGTGTTAAAGACTGCGATGGAGCTCCGTATGCCACGGCAAACTGGCTGACACTGACGGCGGCGGTGCACAAATGCTGCGCAGCTAGCGCCATTCGACGGCCAACACCGCGGTTCCTGGTGTGTCCGCTGTGCCGTGCGTGTGATCATTGCTTGTACAGCCCTCTCGCAGTGTCCGGAGCAAGTATGGTGGGTCTGACACACCGGTGTCAATGTGTTCTTTTTTCCATTTCCAGGAGTGTAGTTCAGTATATAGCTGCCTGGTCAGGAGAGACGCCCCCGAAGTAAATTTATATTTTCATCTAACGAGAAGAGCGTCCTGTATGAATTTAAGACGAGTGTATGGCCAGTTAATCCTGGCCTCCGACGGTGCCGTTGTCGTCAGGGCGTTTAAGCGCCGGCAATATACTACGGATATGAGAGCGGAACTATTAAAATGATTACAAACGGAGAGCGGCGCATTGTCGGCCGTTTACCGGCGGCCGGCAGCCGTGAGTTAGGCGGCTGCATTAGGCGCTCCTGCCATTACCCGGCCGTGAATATTAATGCCGCAGTGGAGACGGGAGCGTGATTACAGTAGCGGGCCCGGTCGGCAGCGCGCGCCCAGGGCGGCACGTGCTTGGCTGCTGCCACCGCACCGGCCGGGCGGCAGCGGCGCGGCGCGGCGCGGCGCTCTATTACCGCAGAGCGGCACGCGTGGGCGACACATCCGGCCGCCGCGCGGAGCCGGCCCGCGGCCAAGGACACGCACCGCCGCGGCGCGCCGCTGTCAGGAGCCGCCGGTAGCGGGCGGCCAGTGGCGGCCACTGGGCCTGCGACGCGAGGACCACCTGACAGGGCGCGACAGCGAATCAACAGGTGAAGCATTTTGCCGCAGTGTGCGGCTTCAGCACTGTCGACGTCAACATTGCTGCAATTTGGCTGCTGGACCAGGCAGTAGCAGGTAGCTGTCGAGTTGTTGTCGGTATTGTCCACCGGGGTGGAGAACCAATAATAAAACACCAACAGCCGTTCTTTTGGTTTTATTTGTTAGACAACTACTGGCCATTAAAATTGCCACACCAAGAAGAAATGCAGATGATAAACGGGTATTCATTGGACAAATATATTATACTAGAACTGACATGTGATTACATTTTCACGCAGTTTGGGTGCATAGATCCTGAGAAATCAGTACCCAGAACAACCACCTCTGGCCTTGATACGCCTGGGCATTGAGTTAAACAGAGCTTGGATGGTGTGTACAGTTACAGCTGTCCATGCAGCTTCAACACGACACCACAGTTCATCAAGAGAAGTGACTGGCGCATGGTGACGAGCCAGTTGCTCGGCCACCATTGACCAGACGTTTTCAATTGGTGTGAGATCTGGCGAGTGTGCTGGCCAGGGCAGCAGTCGAACATTTTCTGTATCCAGAAAGGCCCGTACAGGACCGGCAACATGAGGTCGTGCATTATCGTGCTCAAATTTAGGGTTTCGCGGGGATCGAATGAAGGGTAGAGCCACGGGTCGTAACACATCTGAAATGTAACGTCCACTGTTCAAAGAGAACAACAGGTGACCGAGACCTGTAACCAATGGCATCCCATACCATCATACGCCAGTATGGCGACGACGAATACACGCCTCCAATGTGCGTTCACCGCGATCTCGCCAAACACGGATGCGAGCATCATGATGCTGTAAGCAGAACCTGGATTCATCCAAAAAGATGACGTTTTGCTACTCGTGCATCCAGGTTCGTCGTTGAGTACACCATCACAGGAGCTCCTGTCTCTGATGCAGCGTCAAGGGTAACCGCAGCCACGGTCTCAGAGCTGATAGTCCATGCTGCTGCAAACGTCGTCGAACTGTTCGTGCAGATGGTTGTTGTGTTGCAAACGTCCCCATCTGTTGGCTCGGGGATCGAGACGTGGCTGCACGATGCGTTACAGCCATGCTGATAAGATGACTGTCATCTCGACTGCTAGTGATACGAGGCCGTTGGGATCCAGCACGGCGTTCCAGATTACCCTCCTGAACCCACCGATTCCATATTCTGCTAACAGTCATTGGATCTCGACTAACGCGAGCAGAAATGTCGCGATACGATAACCCGCAATCGCGATAGGGTACAATCCGACCTTTATCAAAGTCGGAAACGTGATGGTACGCATTTCTCCTCCTTACACGAGGCATCACAAACAACGTTTCACCAGGCAACGCCGGTCAACTGCTCTTTGTGTATGAGAAATCGGTTGGAAACTTTCCTCATGTCATCACGTTGTAGGTGTCGCCACCGGCGCCAACCTAGTGTGAATGCTCTGAAAAGCTAATCATTTGCATATCACAGTATCTTCTTCCTGTCGGTTAAATTTCGCGTCAGTAGCACGCCATCTTCGTGGAATAGCAATTTTAATGGCCAGTAGTGTAGTATCGGTATTACATTATACCATCTTCAGGCATGCATGTATCGAGTAACCCTCGTGTTAGAAACCAATGCAGCACTGTCAACTGGTATCGTGAAGATTTTTTCCCCACGGGTATGTGCGCTCCTTGGTCAGCTGTTCAGATTAGACAAAATATTATCAAGCCTCAGTTTTTCTATAACGTTACCGCGAAAGGCTGAGTTCCGATAATGATTGTCTCTCAAAAATTTAATATTTTTGAACATCAGATTCAGAATATGAAGCAGATTCCACAGAATTACAGGCAGCAGTGTTATACTACCTGCCAAATAGTTTCAAGTCCTGGTGACGATGATGGAGGTGGATAGCGAGCACACACCCTTCTCTCCACAGTAGACCGAAGAAGACGCAGTAATATTGAGATATGGTGGCCAGGGAAGATGCGACAATTAATCCTCGTGCTCACAAGACGAGTCGTGGAAGCCGGCTGCTGTAGCCGAGCGGTTCTAGGTGCTTCAGTCTGGAACCGCGTGACTGCTACGGTCGCAGGTTCGAATCCTGCTTCGGGCATGGATGTGTGTGATGTGCTTAGGTTAGCTAGGTTTAAGTAGTTCTAAGTTCTAGGGGGCTGATGACCTCAGATGTTAAGTCCCATAGTGCTCAGAGACATTTATTTTGAACCAGTGGTGGACGATACCATCTGTATGAATAACTTCTTGGAAGGCTGCATCACCGTCGGCGATAAACATTTTATTACTGGATGAACTTGATCAGCGAAAAAGGTCGCATAATCCTTGACAGTAATGTGACCTCTCAGAGTTACACTGAGGCAAACTGAATACCACTATATGGCTGCCCAAAGCATAACCGAACCCCCGCCATGTTTCACTCTTGGGACTAAACTCTGCCGGAAGTTGGAAAGCGTGCAACGCGATTCGTGTGACAAAAATTACTTTCTTAAGTAACAATTTGTTAAAGAAAAGAACTTTTAATGCTTAAACTGCAATAAACTACAATTTTCCTATTACAATTAAAGTATGATAACTAATTTTAGTTGCTGCTACAACTATCTTCAGATCTCTACACAAATGGAGGAAATGTATCCTAAGAAACTTTTGTACAGTCAGCTAGGATATGAATTCACTGTATAAAAGCTGACCAAAAAATATAATGGGGATCCAGTTCTAATAGTAAAGGCGAATTTCAAAAAATACTTTTTACATTTTAGAAAAAAATATGTTAATTCTTATAAGATAACATACCGAACAAAATGTAAAGCAGCGGTGAAATTGAATAGGAAATCATTAGCATGAAATGACATGTACTGTTAATACCAGTGAAAGTACGTTATTCAAGAACATCACCGTCAGCAAGTCAGGTTGTACACTACTAGGCATTAAAATTGCTACACCTCGAACATGACGTGCTACAGACGCGAAATTTAACCGACAGTAAGAAGATGCTGTGATATGCAAATGATTAGCTTTTCAGAGCATTCACACAAGGATGGCGCCGGTGGCGACACCTACAACGTGCTGACACGAGGAAAGATTCCAACCGATTTTTCATACACAAACAGCAGTTGACCGGCGTTGCCTGGTGAAACGTTGTTGTGATGCCTCGTTTAAGGAGGAGAAATGCGTACCATCACGTTTCCGACTTTGATAGAGGTCGGATTGTAGCCTATCGCAATTGCGGTTTATAGTATCGCGACATTGCTGCTCGCGTTGGTCGAGATCCAATGACTGTTAGCATTGACGGCACTTTGAACAGTGGACGTTACATTTCAGATGTGTTACGAGCTGTGTCTCTACCCTTCATTCGATCCCTGCGAAAGCCTATATTTCAACAGGATAATGCACGACTGCATGTTGCAGGTCCTGTACGGGCCTTTCAGCACATTCTCCAGATGCCTCCCCAATTGAAAACTTCTGGTCAACGGTAGCCGAGCAACTGTCTCATCACAATACGCCATTCACTACTCTTGATGAACTGTGGTATCGTGTTGAAGCTCCATGGGCAGCTGTACCTGTACATCCAAGCTCTGTGTGACTCAATGCCCAGGCGTAGCAAGGCCTTTGTTACGGCCAGAGGTGGTTGTTCTGGTTATTGATTTCTCAGGATCTATGCACTCAAATTGCGTGAAAATGTAATCACATTTCAGTTCTAGTATAATATATTTGTCCAATGAATACCCGTTTATCATCTGCATTTCTTCTTGGCATAGCACTTTTAATGGCCAGTAGTGTAGATCTACCCAAAGAATTTTAGACCAGAAATCGTAAAAAAATACGAGGTGCGATAATAAAGTAATGAGACTGATATTCTTTTCAATATGTGGCAACTCTGCAGGCTTGCGTAGGCACAATATATTTGACCTTGTCCTATAAGCTGCTTCTAGTCCAAGTGGCACATCGATGCAACTGCTCAGTCGTGAGTTGTGCTGTAATTAGTTATCACGTGTTTGTGTCTCTCGTCATGGAAATGGAACCGCATATTATTGTGCAACGGTATTCCATTTCTTTTTGCGTGAAATTGGGTGAAAACGCGACGGCAACTCACGGTAAGATTCAGAAGGCTTTTGGAGAGGAAGTTATGTCAAGAGCTTAAGTTTTTCATTGGCATAAAATGTTTAGTGAAGGCAGAACGAATGTTGAAGATGAAGACTGCAGTGGACGACTATCAACCTGACGGATGGATGTCAACTTGGCCAGGGTGCGTGAACTCGTACGATCTTATCGACGTTCATCAGTGAAAATGATTGCAGAAGAACTGAACATCAGTCGAGAAACGGTTCGTCTAATAATAACTGAAGATCTACGCATGAGAAAGATTTGTGCAAAAATGGTCCCCGGAATAATGTGGCAGCCGATCTGTTAGAGCAAACGGAAATCTATCCAGAAATGTTGAGCCGTGTTATCACTGGTGCTGAAAGTTAGTTTTTTCATTACGATCCAGAGACAAAATGCCAAAGTTCGCAATGGTGCTCAAAGTCATCACCCAGACCAAAAAACGTTCGCATGTCAAAGTCAAAAGTGAAATGCATGCTTGTGTGCTTCTTTGATTCCAAGGCAGTTGTTCACAAAGAGTGGGTGCCTCCTGGACAAACAGTTAACCAATATTACAACAAAGAAATTTTAGAAAGATTTCGTAAAAGAGTTCTTCGTGTCTGTGCAGTGGATTCTGCATCACTATAATGTGCCATCTCATGCTGCTCTGTCAGTACAGCAATTTTTAACCTCAAAACAAATTTCAGTACTATCACAGGCACCTTACTGACCAGATATCGCTCCGTGGGACTTTTTTCTGTTTCCAAGAGTCATAACGGTGGTCAAGGGACACCATTTTAAAACAACACAAGATGTCCAAAAAGCTGTGACGAGGGTCTTGGAGGATATTACAGAAGATGAGTTCCAGAAATGTTACCGTCAATGGCAGAAGCCCTGGAAAAAGTGTGTGCAATCAGGAGGGATCTACTTTGAAGGAGACAACACTAAACTTGACTAAAACGGTAAGCAACATTTTTTTTCACATCTGTCTCATTACTTTATTGTCGTACCTCGTGTATCTACATCCAAGTGGATCATGCAACCAAATGACATTCTTAAATAACAATGTGTTAAAGTAAAAAACTTTCAGTGCCTAAACTGCAATTTTCCTATTTCAATGGCAGTACGATCAATAATTTTGGTTGTTGTTTACAACCATCTTGAGGTCTGTACACGTATGGAGGAAAAGTAGCCTAAGAAAATTTTGTACAGTCAACTAGTATACAAAAACACTATGTAGAAGCTGACCCAAAAATGTAATGGGGATCCATTTCTAATAGTAAAAGCGAACTTTTGACAAAGCCATTTAACAGTGAGCCAAGTTACAGCTTTGTCTTGTGTGAAACAGCACAGACGAATCGGTATCGTGACTGGGAAGGTTGGTCAATTGAGAACGCATGGCTCTTTCCCTAAGCTTCTCAAGGGCAGCGAAATTCTAAGAATGCACAAAATTCCTGTTATCGCTCTTGTTTGACGGTAGGACAGAGCGCCCGCTATAAAATTAGGAAGTTTCGCTGAGCCCTGGAAGTGTTCGCTAGCGTGACAAATCTGCTGCCCCTGCAGGGCACTGAAGTAAACGACTCCGCCGCTTTGTGTTTCAACAGCGTGAGAACTTTTGTTATTCTGGTAACTCCAGCAGCCGCTCACCCCCATTTCTGGTTTACCCAGTGAGCTGCGAGATAGTAAACAGTGCGCCAAACTTCAGACGATTAAGGAATCAACAGTGGGCGCTACTCAAGTATTTTAGGAGTTTCTGCCCTTCGATCTGTGCTGCAAAAAGAACTGCTGGGTTAGCAGGCTGGTGATCGTGACAGACTCTTCCCTCGAGAACGTTGCTTTCTGGAGCAGGAATGTGTCGTTATAGCGAGGGCGGAGAGCGGCGCTTGTCTTCGCGAGGTCCGATTTTCGATAGCCGAGACGCTAGTCTGAAGCCTTGGACAGGTTTACTGTTTCAGTAAGTGTCGTAATTTCGCAGCAGCGCAGTCCTTTCACCTCTGAGCAACTCGCAACTTGCGTGTCCTTTAAATCGCAGCTTGTATTACACTTGCATGAATTCAGAGCTGGATTTAGTATGCAGCAATTCCCTTTAATGGTATTTGCGAGCAGTTCAGACCTATTGGAACGTCACCTGCAGGTCCGCCAGCGATTTCCTTTGTCACTACGTTCAACTGTTCATTAATAATTGTAGTATAAAATCTAGTGCCTGGTCTGATAAATGAATCTTCTTTGTGAACAGTCTTTTTTAATAATTACTTTAACGGTGCTACACACACAAACTTAACCCCCTTTCAGCACCGTGTGAATAGTTAAAACTCGACGATTTCTAGTTTCAAGCTAACTTTTTCTTATTGTACCATTTCTACAACATATTCTATTTTTGTATGAGTATCATTGACCTCGGATTATATTTTATATTTACTATTAAAAACAGTCTTGATCACAATCTATTTAGTACGGTGACCGGTTTCGACCACTACTGTGGCCATCTTCAGACCAATGAGTTAGAACCTCCTTCTGCTAGAGAATCATTGTCAGTAGTGATTCTCTAGCAGAAGGAGGTTCTTACTCATTGGTCTGAAGATGACCACAATAGTGGTCGAAACCGGTCACCGTACTAAATAAATTTTGATCAAGACTGGTTTTAATAGTAAATATTGGTAACATGTTGACCACTGTCACTCCCATAATGTATTCAAAAGTAATTATATTTTATACTTTACATCAACGAAAGAAGCTAAATTAATAAGAAGTAATCTATTTAACTTATTTCGCTCAACCTCATGACTTTGAACAGGCGACCCTTTATTACTGAAAATCTTACAAATACGGTCAGTCACACTTGTATATTTCAGTGTGTGTTTTCGTTGTGCATTCGATCCTCAAAACTGGTACTCCCAGGGAGATCTACTTGAGGACTTTTCATTGGAAAGATTTGGCTGTTATATTTCATATGACTAAATAATTTCTTTCGAAGGCGTGAAATAAAAAAAATCGTTCAAATGGCTCTGAGCACTATGGGACTTAACTTCTGAGGTCCTCAGTCCCCTAGAACTTAGAACAACTTAAACCTAGCTAACCTAAGGACATCACACACATCCATGCCCGAGGCAGGATTCGAACCTGCGACCGTAGCGGTCGCGCGGTTCCAGACTGTAGCGCCTAGAACCGCTCGGCCACCACGGCCGGCGGCGTGAAATCGCTGAAAGAGTTTTCCTTTTTTTTTACTGAGTTCGTAAGAGTGGCATGCAGATTGCACGACTGCTGCCGAACATCAGAACGTCTCATTGCAAAAGGAAACCAACACAAATAGAGAAAAATCAAGTAGGTGATTAAACATTTCAATTCAGTCATTGTCTCCGAACTTTTTCTCTACCATATACAGTGCAGAACGTTGTAGAATGTGATCATATCCTTTTGCATTTAGCATTTTCTTAAGCGAAATGGGAAACACCCCAGCCATGAAAATCATCTCCATACCATGCCACCACCATCTGTGTACTTCACTGTTGGCAGTTCACATGATGGCAAATAACGTTGCCCTGTCATTCGCCAAATTCACACATTTCTGTCGGATTGCTAGAATGTATAGTGTGATTCATCACTCCAGATCGCTCGTTCCCCGACATCCATTGTCCACAAATGTCTTTCTTAACGCTTCAATCATCGCTTACCACTTGATACTGAAATTTATGGGGGGGGGGGGGGGGGGGGGGGGGGAGCGCTTCGCCATCGTAAACCAGTCTTCTTAACTTCCTAAGCACAATGAATGTTCTTGCTTTCTAGCTGGACCACTGGTAGCACTTGAAACTCACGAGTCATCCGTTCCCCTGATTTCAGGCGACTGTTCGCATCTACCTTGACGGTCCCTGTTCGTCAGCATATGAGGTTTGTCTGGCCTTGTTTTAACTGTGCTTGTTTCTCAGCGTTTCCATTTTCAATTACATCATCAACAGTTGACCTGTGCACCTTTAGAATGTCCGTGATGGATTTGTTACTCACGTGACATTCAATGATAAGTCGACGTTCGAAGTCACTGAGCTGTCTTGACCGACCCAGTGTGCTGTTACTGTTTCTTTACTGACAACACAGTACTCCTCACCCCCTTCTCTGACACTGGCGGGTCAACTGTGCATTACACAGAGGTATCCAGATACTTCTGGTCAAACGGTGTACCTACAAGTATAAAAACATCTAAAAGTCAGAACAACTAAATCGGCCCTCACATGTTCATTATCATTGTCAAGCCGTCAACTGACTGACCGTCGGAGAAGACGTATTGGCATACCGAAAATATTTGAAATATTGTCTAGCAGTATTGATGTAGCCAAAATTATCAATGTTATCAATACAGACTGTGTGCGTCACGTCTAATATTGACGGTCTGACAATATTCGCCATTCGTATGTTGACACATCTTCACAAACCAGCCTTAGGACGTTTTTGGGCTATATTTATAATTTTATTTTGTCATAGTAACTTTTTCCTAATATACACGATTCACTGTCCTAGTTTCTAAATTGAACAAAGAAAGGATATTTGAGTTTATGAATTGCAACGAAAAAAACAACTATCCCAGTGGAATAAATCTTCAAAGCAGCAAAAGGACAGAACTAAATAAAGTGTCATCTATTGAGAATTACTGAAGATACATAGGACGTACTCTGCAGAATTGAAACTGGAAAATGTTAAGAAAAATTCTTTGCTCACTAATTTTAGAAAGAAATACAGGTAAAAGAGGAGAGAGGTTTCTAGGGCCGAAGCCTCGTACATCCATGTCCCTAAATGCTTGTCATTCCACGCAATTTTCTGGCTTACACAAAGACTTGGTTGTTCGACATTTTAAATTTGTCATATCACTTTGCAATCTGACGATATTATTGATGGTATAGGGTCTCTCCAATAATTTAAGGGTTGAACAGCCTATTATTGAAAATAAATTCTGAACGCGTGCTCGCTACTGAACACACGTAAATTTGGAAGAATCGAACTTGGTGAGACCTTTCCTTGTCAAGGGTTAATTTCTTGCCAGATACCTTCCTCTTTTCTTCTTTCAAGCAACAGGATATAAAGTCCTCTGTATTTTCGATCTGCATTTACTTGTTTTATTGGACGACTTTCCCACTTCTCATAAAAATATTTTCAGTTATATGAACGAATCGTTATGTTTATACGAAGGAATTTCAAAAAGTAAGTCAAACATTGTTACAGCAGGTCAAGTACATTTTACTGAATGCTGCACTGCATTTCAGAGTGCTATATGTACATAACAATACTTTTCAACATAGCTGCCAGCTGTCTGTAAACCATTGTCGGAAAGTTCTGCCAATCGTTCAGTTCTGACGACAGAAATTCTCTCCTTGGTCACGGGGACATTCGAGAACCTCTGCGTCAACACCCTCATTGTTGGACAATTTCTTTCCTCTCAGATATCCTTTCAACTTGCCGAAATCACATAGCGCAAGATCTGGACTTTCCGATCAGCCTCAAAGACTTGCAATGCAGGAAAAAAAAAATCGCAGCACCAAGAAGGAATGTGTGACACAAACGGAACTTGGTAGGCGTGTTTCTGCATAGGAAAGATGACGTCTGTTCAAATTTCGCACCAGACCCATTTCTTACATTGAGGATGTAAATCAGGTTTGCTTTAAATACACGCTGTAACGGTCGTGAGCGCTAGTTACCTTTCAGTGTGGGTGTAGTGAGCTGATGTTAGTCAAGAATGCCTTTATGGCGATATTGGTGACATAATGAAAACATCGCTGAGTTTGAACGACGTCGTGCAACAGGACTGCGAGAAGCTGGATGTTCCTTTACCGATACTGCAGAAAGACTTCGCAGAAATGTAGCTACTGTATATGACTGCTGGCAGTGGTGGTCGCGAGAATGAACGGTCGCAAGAAGACGGCGACGTGGCTCTACCGAGAGGGAACTCCATCGCGTATGGCTCTGGTGCATCTGCAGCAGCAATTTGAGCAGCAGTTTTCACCACAGTGCCATAACGAACTACACTGCTGGCCACCGTAAATGCAAC
Organism: Schistocerca americana; assembly: GCF_021461395.2. NCBI lineage: Eukaryota > Metazoa > Arthropoda > Insecta > Orthoptera > Acrididae > Schistocerca > Schistocerca americana. The sequence goes on along the minus strand of NC_060122.1, from coordinate 764,259,207 downwards.
ACCATGAAGGAAGCATCCGAATCAAGTGAAATTTACACCATGGGTTTGCAGCGATGAGATATGCAACTGATAAGAATTTCAGCGCAGACGCACATCACGCGCGCCTGTGGCGTCACCTCATAGCGCCATTTAAGGCTTGGCGATTTCGACGAGTGTACGTTCGGCACGTGTGTTTACCTTGTGGTTGTTTCACAAGACGATCAGTTATACCTCGTAGACAACAGCGAACATCGTTTGATCAAGTATCCGAGCTCGACAGAGGAAGGATAGTGGCTTACCGAGATTGTGGATTATCATACAGAGAAATCGCTAGTCGTGTTGGACGAAACCAAACAACTGTAATGCGGATATGTGACCGTTGGATGCAGGAGGGTACGACGGACCGACGTGGTCGATCGCATTCATCTCGGTGCACCACTGCACGTGCTGATAGGCAAATTGTGCGCATGGCAGTGACGGATCGCTCAGTGACATCCCGAACCATAGCACAGCACATTGCGTCTGTAACGTATCATCCAGTGTCTGCGCGTACCATTCGACGCCGTTTACAGCAGAGTGGTCTGTCCGCAAGACGTCCATTGCTTCGTCTACCATTGACGCAGAACCACAGACGTCTCCGTCGCCAATGGTGTGATGACAGACGGATGTGGACGACAGAATGGAATGACGTTGTCTTTACTGACGAGGCACGCTTCTGTCTGCAGCACCACGATGGTCGGATTCGAGTGTGGAGACACCGTGGAGAGAGGATGCTGGACAGCTGCATTATGCACCGCCACACTGGTCTTGCACCGGGTATTATGGTATGGGGCGGTATTGGATATTACTCTCGCACGCCTCTAGTACGCATTGCCGGTACTTTAAATATCCGGCGCTACATATCCGAGGTGCTGGAGCCAATTGTCCTTCCTTACCTTCAGGGCTCGGCCACAGCCATATTTCAACAGGATAATGAGCGACCACACGTGGCACGCATTGTCCAAAGGTTCTTCGTCAATAACCAGATTGAAGTGCTTCCCTGGCCGGCTCGCTCTCCGGATCTTTCGCCGATAGAAAACATGTGGTCCATGGTTGCTCAACGAGTGACCCAGATTACATCCCCAGCTGCCACACCAGATGATCCTTGGCAACGTGTGGAAGATGCTTGGGCTGCTGTACCCCAGGAACACATCCAACGTCACTTTGACTCAATGTCGAGACGTGTCGCAGCGGTGATCTCCAACAATGGCGGCTACTCTGGCTACTGATTCTGGCAGGAACCACATGTCACAGACGTCTGTAAACGTAATAATTTGATACTTGGTCAACATGTTATCTACAAAATAAATTTTGTTGTGCTACCTCTTGTCTTTCTTGGTGTTGTATTTACGGTGGCCAGCAGTGTATTAAAAGTTACTTCAAGGATGTCCGCCCCAGTAGCTGAGTGGTCAGCGTGACGGATTGCCGTCCTCTGGGCCCGGGTTCGATTCCCGGCTGGGTCGGAGATTTTCTCCGCTCAGGGACTGGGTGTTGTGTTGTGTTCATCATCATTTCATCCCCATCCGGCGTGCAGGTCGCCCAATGTGGCGCCGAATGTAATAAGACCTGCGATATGGCGGCCGGACCTGCCCTGCGAGGGGCCTCCCGGCCAATGACGCCAAACGCTCATTTCCATTTCCACTTCAAGGATAGCTCCAAGCCAAACGAACTGTAGTGTCAAGGTCATTGGAGGGCAGGATGGAGGTCTTTTGTGTTTTCTGATAAAATCTGGTTCTACCTCTGTGCCATTGGTAGCAGTATGTTGGTTAGGAGGAGGACAGTTTAGGGCCTGCAATCAACTTGTCTATGTGCTTGGACGCACTGGAACTACACCTGGAGTTATGGCCCAGGGTCCTATTTCGTATGACATCAGCAGCACTCTCGTGGTTATCCCGCGCGCCCTGACAGCAAATTTGTGCAATATTGTGCTGATTCGACCTGTTGTGCTGCCATTCATGAGCAGCATTCCAGGTGCTGTTTTCGAACAGGATAACGCTCGCCCACATACCATTGTTGTAACACAACATGCTCTATAGAGTGTCGGTACGTTGCCTTGGCCTGCTCGATCACTGGATCTGTCTACAAGGTGCGACAGTAAAGTAATGAGACTGATGTGTAAAAAAATGTTGCTTACCGTTTTAGTCAAGTTTAGTGTTGTCTCCTCCAAAGTAGTTTCCTTCCGGTTGCGCACACTTTTTCCAGTGCTTCTGCCATTGATGATAAAATTTCTGGAACTCATCTTCTGTAATATCCTCCAAGACCCTCAAAATGGTTCAAATGTCTCTGAGCACTATGGGACTCAACTGCTGAGGTCATTAGTCCCCTAGAACTTAGAACTAGTTAAACCTAACTAACCTAAGGACATCACAAACATCCATGCCCTAGGCAGGATTCGAACCTGCGACCGTAGCGGTCTTGCGGTTCCAGACTGCAGCGCCTTTAACCGCACGGCCACTTCGGCCGGCCTCCAAGACCCTCGTCACAGCTTTTTGGACATCTTGTGTTGTTTGAAAATGGTGTGCCTGGACCACCGTTTTGACTCTTGGAAATAGAAAAAAGTCGCATGGAGCGATATCTGGTGAAAACGGGGGCTGTGGTAGTACTTAAACTTGTTTTGAGGTTAAAAATTGCTGTATTGACAGAGCAGTATGGGATGGCGCATATTCGTGATGCAGAATCCAATTATCAGCAATGTTGGCACGGACACGAAGATCTCTTTTACGAAGTGTTTCTAAAATTTCTTTGTAGCAATATAGCTGTTTGTACAGGAGGCACCCACTCTTCATGAACAATTCCCTTGGAACCAAAGAAGCACACAAGCATGCATTTCACTTTTGATTTTGACATGCAAGCTTTTTTTGGTCTGCGTGAGCCCTTTGAGCACCATTGCTAACTTTGGCTGTTTGTCTCTGGATCGTACTGAAAAAAACCAACTTTCATCACCAGTGATAACACGGCTGAACAATTCTGGATCGATTTCCGTTTGCTCTAACAGATCGGCTGCCACATTTTTCCTTGTTTCTCACTGTTGTTGTGTGAGATTTTTGGGGACCATTTTTGCACAAATCTTTCTCGTACCAAGATCTTCAGTTATTATTAGACAAACCATTTCTCGATTGATGTTCAGTTCTTCTGCAATCATTTTCACAGATAATCTTCAGTTAGATCATACAAGTTCACGTACCCTGGCCAAGTTGACATCCATCCATGAGGTTGATGGTCGTCCACTGCGGTCTTCATCTTCAACAATCGTTCTGCCTTCCCTAAACATTTTATGCCAGCAAAAAACTTGAGCCCTTGGCATAACATCCTCTCCAAAAGCTTTCTGAAACTTACCATAAGTTGTCGTCGCGTTTACACCCAATTTAACCCAAAAGAAATGGCATACCGTTGCGCAATATTATGTGGTTCCATTTCCATGACAAGAGACACAAACAGATGCTAACTTATTGCAGTACAACTCACGACTGAGCAGTTGCATCGATGTGCTGCTTGGACTTGAAGCAGCTCATAGACCAAGTTCAAAGATATTGTGCCTACACAAGCCTGCAGTGTTGCCACATCTTGCAAAGAAAATCTGTATCATTACATTATTGTCGCATGGGATATCGACGAGAACTCTAGTGTCATCCACAAACAGCATTAACCGTCCCTGTATTGATCAAACAAATGCAACAGGCACGGAATCCCACCGCAAAAACCAATATCCGGCGCTTATGCAACGCAACACGTAAATGTTTGTATGCTCCCGTTCAACGTTCTGGAGGTAAAACTGATTATTAAAGTACCAGTATTTCACATCTGCAATGGCTTAGCTTGCCCTTACATTAACCTGTAGTTTTGCAATGTTTATCACTTGAATACGTTACCTTTACAAATGTTTTATCAAAATTTCTTTTCCTACATTAATTACTTTTGGTGCAGCAACTTTTTTTCCATCATAGTTTATACAAGTGGCCTTTGTCAAATTTTGACACCATTTCACTACGGCTGGAAGCAGCACTGCACTTGGTCCGTATATTGCCATACTTCCAAGGCGAATCTGTGTGCAATTTAGACGTTTTGCTCACACGAATCGTACTGCCTCGCGTATCAGTAGTTCAACTTGGGAGTTCGTTTCCAGTTGCCACGCAATTTCAGTGGCACTGTGGGACGATCCCGTTATTCGTACCGCAGCAGAACTGTGTTTGCACGAACCGTGGAACATGTACTCTCTTCTGACAATGCGCAACTAGTGTTGCGTAATGGTTTTATCGTGGAACACACTTTCTGAAATGCCTGTGGGAAACCAATGTTTCGGAAACTATTCTGATGAAAATCACTTGCTACAAGGGCAGAAATGTTGGATTTACAAACATGATGATGCGTTCATTTACTCACAAACGTCATATTGAAGTTCAAAACGGCCGCAGAAGCCTACACTCGCATCAAACTTTTCTTTGTAGTTCCGAGTACTAATGAAGCAGCCTTTTAGATAATTGGTTAATGAGAGTCCCTTACACGTTGTTTTGGCATTTCTTTCTATAACAGCCGACTCCATATGTTTAGGTACTGCCACATATCCACGATTCACTTTCGCTGGGTGATAGTGTGAGGGAACGACTGGTCTAACCACTGACAAAGGGACCTCTCCTACGTGTCATCACCGATTTTGCCCAGATTTGCGGCTTATGCAGGGATTGGCCAGAAATGAAAGTGACAGCATTGGGAGCTCCAGATGGCTAAGACTTTAGGGAAACCATTTTTGGTGCAGGTCACGCGAGGCCTGCGCCATTCGTGTTACAGTAACTCTCAGATTGCTGTCAGCGTGGCGCAAAGAATAGGGAACTGTAATCCAACGAGCGTGGGGTCGAGTGCTTATACGGAAAAATATTTTTTTTATTTTCATTTTTCACTTTACTTACACTGGAAATAAATCGAATCACTGTTCAGTATATTGTATCTACTGATATTTTCATAAAAGGCATGAAACGATAAGCCAAAGGAAAACATGGGTTGGAAATAAATTTCCAAGAACGGTTTGTAAGGCGTACACGAAAACTTTGTGTTGTGACTTGGCAAGACAGCCAAGCCACTATGAGATAGCCGAAAGGCACACGTTTAAGCTCACGCTGGCGTGAGGTCTGGAACAGTTAAAGGAGTTGAGTCTAGTAAAAAAGTACGTAGCTTCTGGAATACTTAACTTTAATCCATAATTGGTAAACATCGGTCTGACGGTACATGCTTCACAAGATAAATAGCAAATGATAATGGCGCCTTGCTAGGTCGTAGCAAATGACGTAGCTGAAGGCTATGCTAACTATCGTCTCGGCAAATGAGAGCGTAATTTGTCAGTGAACCATCGCTAGCAAAGTCGGCTGTACAACTGGGGCGAGTGCTGGGAAGTCTCTCTAGACCTGCCGTGCGGCGGCGCTCGGTCTGCAATCACTGACAGTGGCGACACGCGGGTCCGACGTATACTACCGGACCGCGGCCGATTTAAAGGCTACCACCTAGCAAGTGTGGTGTCTGGCGGTGACACCACACTTTGTATATAAAATTGGACACTTTTCCTATTTTACGAGGGTTGCCCAGAAAGTAACGCATCGCATCTTTTTTTCTTCTACAATTCATTATTGAACAAAATGAGAATTATGCACACGAAAGGATAGTGTTTAACCTACATACCCTATTTTTCCACGTAATCTCCATCCCGTTCTGTGGCCTTGCTGCAGCGCGAAACAAGGGCGTGTATGCCCTGTAGGTACCAATCGTTGTCCTGGTGGCGAGGCCAGTGCTCTACTGTGTGAATTACGTCCTCATCGTCTTCTACGAATGGTATCCTTGAATGGCCCAAACAAGTGGAATGACAACATCAGCTCGCTGCAACATGTCAGGTGTGACAGCCTCGGATGGTCTCCCTGACCGCTGAAAATCGTGGAGCTCCGCCGAACCGCCTTCTGATGACCTCATCCTCCGTGTCCAGCAACTAACTGTACTTCCGTCAACAGCAGATGCTCCGTAGTCTTTACACAAGCGTTTGTGAATATTCTCCACAGTTTCTTTCTCTGCAGTGAGAAATTCAATGATGACACGTACATTACTTACAGACGCCATTTTGAAACTGTCCTGCAATTACGCTATCTGTCGGAAATGACGGAAACGAAGCGCGCTCACTCAGGAGACTTCAGATAATACATACGTAACGTTTCGCTTTCGTAGCATTGTTTTCGGTTGAGAAAAAAATGCAATACATTACTTTCTGGGCAACCCCTGCACATTTGATGGTTCACACGTGCTGAATTGATATTCTTCGTAAAAACGGGGAAACCAGTAATTTTCTCTGCGTCTCCCACATGTTATAAACGCCACATTTTTACAATTACATTTGTGTTTTAAAGTTTCTATATAAAAACATACTTCGTTTCCGTTCGGAAAACGTGTACTCTAATCGCACAGTTTGTCAGTAAACCACGCGTAATGCTTTACTTTACGAAAATCGACGAGGCTAGGTGATGATGTGCAATGGAATGTATTCTGACGCAGTCGTCTCGGTAAGTGATTTCTTCTTTTTTTCTCTCGGTAAGAGTTGTTTTGAAGTTTATTATCAAATTCTTTACCTTACGGTAAAAATAGACATCGCAGAGTGAGTTAGTGCAGTGTATTTGGGAGGAATCATTTTAATACAGCATGATAACAGTCCTTCTTCATCTTGAAGAAATTCATTGTATGATTGTGGATTGCTTTGTTTTCCCATCAGTCAATAGGAGAAATTTGTTCTTCTGGACACAGGGTTTCATCACATTAGTCAAAAAGTGTTGTACAACGCTTTGGTAAGTTTTCCAGGATTTTCGCGACCTAATGACCTATATCGTACTCGTCCACCGTTATCTGAATCCTCGTTCCGAAAGGGCCGGCACTCTTTCTAAGCATACATAGACAGTAAGCAGTAATTTCCCACAAAGGATTATTAACCAACTGCACTGTATACGAGTTGGTTACTTTATTTATTTTCGGGTTATTTGAAGTGTAAGTAACGTTAAAATAAAAAAAAGAAGATTTTCCCGTAGGGACTCGACGATGAGACCTTCGTATTACTATCCTGTACCATTTTCCCTGTGCCAGCCGCTGTTTGGAAAGTACACTGACGTAAATGACTCATGCCTCGCCCAACCCGCGACAAAAAAGTTACCTTTTACTTGGCCATCTAGAGTTCCCATCTCTGTCACTTTAATTTCTGTCCCAACTCTGCATACATATAAATTTGGACGAAATTGGTGATGACGGCTAGGCGGGGTCCCCTTGCGACAGAAGCCCACAGCCCAAAGCCCAAAGCCCAAAGGGGGACACCTGTTACACCCATAGCAACTGCATTTCGCCAACCCAATTCATTACATTAGTTTAAAGGATGACACAGCTAAGAGGGGCCACACCGAATGCACCCAGAACGACTGAATACTTGGGAGTCGCATTTTTCCCTTAGTTATAGTGGACAACTTGACGAATCTTGCGCTGTACGCTGGTAATTTTTAAATTTCATAACTGCCTTATTACTGCGACAATTTGTTTAAATGTCACTTTAAATATTTATCCACGGCTTGGAGACAGCTTTGAAAGAGGACATAATATGCGTGGAACTAGATCAAATAGTAACAACAACGTCGCTAACAACTGTCTTGGAAAGAGATCGCATAAACGTTGCCCCACTACACCACATCTGAGCACTCTAATTCACCGACGTTTCGTGTGTTTCCAAATGCACTTGAAGCCTGTCAGCCAGTGCGCCGACCTTGAAGGGATCAGATAACTTGCTCGTAAGCTATGTAGACCATCACAACGTATACGACAACTGGAAAAGTACGTGTTGTTTTAGTTTATGGTGAACGTCGCCAAACCGTTAGAGCAGCTGTGTGTTTCTATGTTGAAACATATCCTAAACATGCCGAAACATAAAAAAAATTAAGAATTCGGAAACACGAAGAATTTGCTAGGCCTACGAGAAAGAGCAGCAATAACGTTTTAGCAGCGGTAACACACGTCTCTGCTAGGCAGTCTCGTTGTCCAGAGGGAATGTTTTGGGAGTACTACATTCCAGTGAATTTTATCCTTTCCAGAGTTTCTAAATATCGATATTTTTTACTTAAATGTTTTCTTTCATGTCATTGAAGCGTTCATCCCAAGTTCACCATAGACACCGTTATCGAGTTACAAGGTGATTTGTGGAAAAATGTCTCCGAAAACCATTCACAGCGGGAAAAAGTAGTTGACATGTAATTTCATCAACAGCCTAAAAAGGGTTGTTGAAATTATGAACGTACTCGAACTTGGGATCAGACCAGCCTGTTACAACTTGTGCGCGAAAGTGGACGAAAAGCACATCGAGGGGGCGGAGCAGCGGACGACAGAAGCTGCCAAAGAGGTCTGGAGGACCACCATGGTCGCGAATAAGATGGAGGAGGACTCCCTTTTGGATCCAGGAAGATTGCTGTATGGCCCAGGGGAATGTTTCGCTTATATGCAAGGAAATGTCGCCAAAAACTTCAAAGGCATTTTTCTCGAAACCATATTCGTCAAACCGACGGGAAACATAAGTAGAGAACGGTGCATACGATTCTGATCGGAATTTAATGTCGGCATTCTAAACTGAACGTCGTATGCAGCCGTTTTGCGTTATCTTCAAATGTCTACTTCCGCTGCATGCTTTTTTCTCGATTTTGTGGGCGAAGAACATGACATTTGTTTCAGTACGTCACCATTCTTAAGAACTTAATATTTTTGTAGTATATTTTGTAACGGATAAAAAATATATCGAAAATGACTTACACAAAATTATTTTGTTAGGGTCCAACAGGAAAGAGGGCTTCGGAAATTCCCACTTATGAGAGACGTTCCGGCCGGAAGGGCTCGTTCCACACAGTGCAGCGGTACCTGGGAGCGTCCGATATGGACACAAAAATGAGTTCTTAAATACAAAAGTGTAAGGAATAAAACTGTATCATCAGATTGATCATTAATTTTTTATTTGAAAAAATCACGAAAAGCATCCTTTTTCATCCGTTCAAAGAAGGCTACCCCCTTGATAGAAATGAGAGACTGCAACTGCTTTCTTCCGATTAAAATTCCTAAATATACAAATTGGTATGATACGAGGCGTGTTTTTTAAGTAAGTACCGTTTTGAAATTAAAAAAAGACGTGCTAAGATATCTCAATAATTTTATTCTTACATGAAAGCCTGTACCTTAATCTACTTTTCTACATAATTTCCGTCAATATTGAGGCACTTGTCGTAACGTTGTACTAGTTTTTGAATACCCTCCTCATAGAAGTCTGCCGCCTGACTTGTTGACCACTGCATCACCACTGGTGTGACATCGTCTTGAAGACGCTGACCGCCCAGGTGTTTCTTCAAGTGCATGAACAGATGGTAGTCACTGGGCGCAAGATCGGGGCTGTACGGAGGATGATCTAGAGTTTCCCATCAAGAAGATGTGATGAGATCTTTTGTCTGATTCGCCACATGCGGAAGGGCATTGTCTTGCAGCAAAACGATGCCCTTGCTCAACTTCCATGGACTGTTGCTTTGATTCTGGTGTGACGTGCGCCACCCATGTCTCATCTCCCGTAACAATTTGGCTTAAGAAATCATCACCGTCGTTGTAGTACCGCTCAAGGAAAGTCAATGCACTATCTAAACGTTTGGTTTTGTGCACATCCGTTGCCGGCCGTGGTGGCCGAGCGGTTCTAGCTCCTTCAGTCTGGAACCGCGCGACCGCTCCGGTCACAGGTTCGAATCCTGCCTCGGACATGGACGTGCGTGATGTCCTTAGGTTAGTTAGGTTTAAGTAGTTCTAAGTTGTGAGAGACTGATGACCTCAGAAGTTAAGTCCCATAGTGCTCAGAGCCATTTGAACCATTTTTTGCACATCCGTCAACATTTTCGGTACCCAACGTGAGCACAATTTTCGGTAATTCAAGTGCTCGGTCACAATGCCATACAAAACACTACGCACTCCCGCAAGGAGGAAATCGTAAAGCTTGTGTTTTCTCTCACCTTATTGTCCACTTCCTGCACCAAATATTCCTTAACGATCGAAGGACGCCCACTCCGTTGTTCATCATGCAGATTTATGCAGACACCTTTAAATACTATCACCCACTTTCTTACCATTCCATCACTCGTAACGTTTTCTCCGTAAACTGCACAGATCTGACGATGAATATCGATCGCTTTTAGGCCTTTAGCACTAACAAACCCTATAACAGCCCGTACTTCACAGTCGGCGGGACTCACGATTATCGGAGGCACCTTAAACATTCAGTACACAACGTAAACAAGGAAGAATCAGACTGTAATGACGTCAGTTCGTAGATTAAGGTACAGGCTTTCATGTTAAAATAAAATTATTGAGATATCTTAGCACGTCTTTTTTTAATTTCAAAACGGTACTTACTTAAAAAACACGCCTCGTATTACCGGTTTGAATGTGTAATGGGTGGCATACATGGCTCTGTTCATGTGAGATACCCTTGTGAGTTATCGTGCGAGTACGAAAATTTCATCAGTCAATTAAACGTAGTAGTTGCAAATTACCAGAACAAATAATCACCTCCCTAAATTGTCTCCTACTTGTACTTTCATCTCATGAAGTGCGACGTCGATGTCGCATTTCTTTAAGTTTACAGTAATTTTGCATATGAATGCACTGATGGTGAGCATGGATGCATGTCACACCATAGTTTGTATGAAGGCTTTTGTGATTGACGTTCTGACGATGGGGTGCACATGAAACACGTTATAGTAAAAATTTTTGATGAACAAGCTACCAGTTCATTTCTAGCGAGCTGTCTAGTATTCCCATAACAAGTGCTGTCAAGATTACATTATGGTTGCAGGACTTCTGCGTCACTTTGTCACAGTTTAAGTTCATCGCTTCCATTTCGTCTTTTTCTTTCTACCTATCAATATGTGCAGTCAAGTTTGTTTAACTGTTATTGTCCTAATGTTGCCAATAAGTACCTAACACAGTAAGATCATAAATTTTCCTGGCAACAGACGAAATATAATGAAGGGTGCATGTGTAAACGGTCCTAAATGTTCCGAGACTAAATTATTTAAGAAAAAGATAAAAGTTATGATGGTGGTCTTCGGGCTTCCGCCGTTCTACACTGTCTTCCTTACGTTGGTGCAGCCCACAGAACGTACGTACTTCAATGTGGAAAGTCCTTCTTTGTGATGCTGTTCAACTCGCCTGTCACATTAACTTCAATATAGATATTGTTGTCAAAACATTCACCCTTCATGTAAATTTCTGCACTTTGTCGTTTTGTAATAGGTTTGCACCCATAACACCAAGTCTTGTCACGTGTTCGGATTTTTGTCGGAAAAAATTGTCCACGTTTTGAATTTCAGTCAAGTCCATGAGTCGTCAGCTATAATCGGGAGTCAAAGTGTGCCGGACAAATTTTACACACACTACTCTCTCCTTCAAAAGATTGTGAAAGAAGTCTTAAACATCTGATTTAGAGGTATCCACTGCGATACGGGACAACAACGTAGACACCTTACGGCCTCATGTCCACTACTTTACAATGCCTGCTCACTACTGATCGTTGTTTACAGTTGACAGTTTACACTGCCACTTTTAGTTACTGCACTGTCTTCGCTTATGTGCCAGGAACAAAATCTGTTTCGCAAAAATCTTGGACGGGGTGTGTGTATTTGTAGCGATATTTTTAAACAGTTAATATCAATGCCCCAATTTGTAAAAAGAAAAAAAAATGGTTGTAAATACTGTCGCACACGAATTTGAGTAGCACTGTGGTGTAGTGGTTATGATACTACACTGTTGCATGGAGGGTCGTGAGTTCAAAAACTCACTTGGAATGTACAATTTTAATTTACATATTCGGTTCGAGTACATTCTAGAAGTATCCACCAATGTCAAAAATCATTGTACTGGAATGTTCTGTAGCTGTATATATACTGTATGTGTTCTGGTCAGAGGCAGTTAGCTCCGCGCTCTTGTATGTGCAAGTGCTGAATAATCCTTCGTTAAGTGAAGTTAGTGTTCGTCAGTCATCTAATTACACCTTCTTCTAGGTGACATTATGAAATACATCAAAATTCTAAGTGCATTAGCGCAATCTAATTACGTCTTGTTTAGAATCGACCAAGTAATTTGGAAGTTGTAAATTTCAGGTAATTTATAGCGTCAGTTGTCATAAAGACTGTAGCGACTAGGAATGAAGCAGTGGAAGTCGCAAACGAACTGGAATCGAGAGCACTGAGACATGATGGGTTGGGATAGAGACTATACGTTGCGTTGGGACGCGGAGAAGGTTTCGGTCACCAGACGGAAGGTCCTGACATCTAGGTCGGGTTAGTTTTGGTTATTCTGGTCGGTATGCAATCAAGCATGGGCGCAGTTATGATACTCAGAAATTCCGGGACTGAAGCCGATGTTATGGACGTAATAAAATTTAATTACCTTGGTGATTGTAAAGCAGCCTAGCAATGAACTTTAAATACCAATTGTAATAGAACAGTATATGAGCCCTCGCTTGCTAGTTCCAGCTGCGGAGTGCCGAATCCGGTTATTTATTTGTCACGAAATATAGGTTTGATTAGTAAATAATTCTAGTTCGCACTTAGCTTCTGGTAATCACCTAATAATTCAAAATCATTCCAACTACAATTATATGCAGTTCAGTTCTGCTGCGAACATTATGAATTACATGTTGCATTGGAACTACTTTCTACCGATGTTCAAATGGTTCAAATGGCTCTGAGCACTATGGGACTTAACATCTATGGTCATCAGTCCCCTAGAACTTAGAACTACTTAAACCTAACTAACCTAAGGACAGCACACAACACCCAGTCATCACGAGGCAGAGAAAATCCCTGACCCCGCCGGGAATCGCCGGCCGAAGTGGCCGTGCGGTTAAAGGCGCTGCAGTCTGGAACCGCAAGACCGCTACGGTCGCAGGTTCGAATCCTGCCTCGGACATGGATGTTTGTGATGTCCTTAGGTTAGTTAGGTTTAACTAGTTTTAAGTTCTAGGGGACTAATGACCTCAGCAGTTGAGTCCCATAGTGCTCAGAGCCAACCCGCCGGGAATCGAACCCGGGAACCCGGGCGCGGGAAGCGAGAACGCTACCACACGACCACGGGCTGCGGACTCTACCGATGTAAGATCGTATCTAATGAACGGATTGGCCAAAGACTTATAAAAAATGAATGCATATTCCATTCAAAAACACGAAGCTCGATAGCAAGCAACAGTTCGATTTAAAAAGGGCTGTCTTGGTGCACGTGGAAACATCTGTCCTCACCTAGAGCAGAGGAAGTTTCAAAAGCGGAGCTTCAGCAACAAAGGTAGGACCATTATCCTTGAGTGAAATCAGACATTAGCTAGTACCCCCGCCCTCCACGCCCCTGCCATCTGTTGTCCTCCTCCCCCTCCCTCCCCTCTTTTCCCCCATATTATCAACTTTAGCACCTAACTAAACTGTAGAATGAAAGACTTTCCTTGGAACACTTGTATTTCTAAAATTATTGATGGTTTAGTGATATTTAATGTGTATTTGTGTGTGTGTGTGTGTGTGTGTGTGTGTGTGTGTTAGAATGAATGATGAAAGAATTCGTGGTATATCGCAAGTGTTACCTACAACTCCTTAGCTGGCCGAGGTGGCCGAGCAGTTCTAGGCGCTACAGTCTGGAACCGCGCGACCGCTGCCGTCGCAGGCTCGAATCCTGCCTCGGGTATGGATGTGTGTGATGTCTTTAGGTTAGTTAAGTTTAAGTAGTTCTAAGTTCTAGGGGACTGATGACCTCAGAAGTTAAGTCCCATAGTGCTCAGAGCCATTTGAACCACAACTCCTTCTCAGAAAAGAAAGCTAGGTATCCACAGTGAGGTTAGAGACTTGTTACAAAACGTGCTTCCCCCGCATTACTTCTCTCCATTGCGGCGCTTGCTTCACCTGCACGCTGCAACCCCATTTAAAATCAATCATATTCAGATGTGTGCACTACACTTATTGTTCGTAGATCACTTCATTGCTGCACTCCTTACTTCCGAAGTGGCAGAAATTGAACGACTTCAGGCTGTCAATGCTTTGGGCTAACCACTCTAATAGTAATAACAATAATAAAACTGTGTGTAGCAGTATAGTAGCCCTTATGTAATTACTGCAGTGTCGTGCTGTCAATTAAATCATTTATCTGTTTAGAGGCGAGTGATTACATAATTTCTGGACTACTGCAGGTACTATCTTCAACTCGTAGAAGACATTGTCTTGAGATATTTTGCATTTGTTACGTGTATCTCTCACTTTTATCATTAGCGATGTACGGGACAAAGCACAAAATACGTGTGTAGTGGGTGCCTATGCGAGGAACCTACAACCTCTAGCGCATTAATGCTACTGATTGAGAAAAAGTGATTATTGATATCTTATACAATCAAGTCTTCCAAAGTTGTGACAATAGTAATGATCTTTCGAAAATAATTTAGTTTTGTGACTGGAACAGAATCGAATCATTTAGTTTTTACCCCTCAGAAAATTTCATTTTATCTCTCAGTTGGGAACCGCTGTGTTAGAGGGTAATGGAGACTGTGTACAGAAATGGTTTTACTTGAACTGCTGTTTTCCTAATAATTAATTGCCCTCACTTTCTGAACGGCCCCCCTAACTTTTTATTTTCAGTTTTCGGGTCATCACGAAAAAAGTTCTGATGGGGAAAACTCTGGTTGTAAAGATATACAGTCCTCATGCATCCTTCGGAGTGTGTCACTAAAACAAAATGCAAAGATTAAGAAGAAACAGAAGTGCAAAATGCACAACGTCAAGAGCGCGTTCAGAAGAGGTTAAGTTCAGATGTTACCAAACCACACTACCGTCTTGTACGTGCCAAGGGTTTCTTCCATTCTTCTAGATACTCTATGACGCTACGCTTGAAACGTCCCCTTTGAAAATTAAGAATGACTGTGCAGATAAACTTCTACGTTATTTGATAGAGAAACAACTGAGTAAAACACAACGTACTCAGACAGTTTTCTCTTTACTTATTCTGTTCATCACTAAACTGAGACACAATATTTTAGCGCAACGCAATCTGACTTTGGACAATCCCTACAAAAGCATGGCCCTGACTAACAATACCTTCCATGAATCACTTACCTCACAAAAATCTTCGTTACTTGAACTACTGCAATACAGCGAGCGCCAGTACTGCCAGCTAAATAAAAGATTCTAACTACTGAAGGCACTACTACTGATAGGAATAGTTAGCAAATGAAAGATTTTGATAGGGAACAAACAGTGTATTTACCTTAATAGTGTTCAAAAGCCATTATAACAAATTTCATTTTTCTGACGGACACACGTCCAGATAGTCCGCTCAAAACTCTTACATCTCTCTCCCCACATCCACCACTGCTGGCGGCTCACCTCCAACTGCCCACGCTACGCGCCGTTCAAATACAACTGCCCAACACTACACAAGCGAATATTCCAACAATGAGTCCAACCAGCCACAGACTGCACACAGCGCAGTCAGCGATTTTCATACAGAGCACTACGTGGCATTGCCAACATAAAAACCTAAACAGCTTACTTACACGTTCCGGCCCTTTCTCTTCCATTGACAGTGTGTAAATGCCTCAATTTGAAATGGATTCTCTAATATTTTCACGTTCCGTTCTGTGATGTCCAGTGTACATCGCACTTAATGTGGTCCACTGCATCGGAATCTTTCATTCGTAGCTGTGAAAAGGTTTTTCCTCCTCCGTAAGTGCACTAATGTTGTTCAGAAGGGTGTCGACCTGTAATGTGTTCATAGAAATTAAGCCTGTGCTGTAAGTAATAATGCCTCTGACAGCATCGTGATCGGGTGGTATTCTTGCCGGTGAGTCCGCGGAATATTCTGGAGGTGTGAAGCGAAGGGCTGTTGCCAGGAACGTCTGCTGCGAGCTGTGTCAGCAGTGGGGCCAGGTGATGGGGCTGTTAATTCAGTGTCACGTTCCCCGCGAAGCGAAGAGCGCGCCGTGCCGTGATAACTGCGGCCTTGTTTCCGCCTGGCTTTTCGCTCAGAAGGCGCTCAGATTACAAAGTGCCAGCGCCTTTCTTGGTCCGCTCTTGCCAGCTTCGGCAAACATACCCGCAGTGACTCGGCGACTCCGTCAAGCATCTGGAGTGGTCACGACCGCTTGTAAAGGAAGTGCCTCTTTCAGTGACGCAACTCACTTGACGTGGAAAGAATTGAGGAAGACTCGGTTCTCTGGATTTTTCTACGGACACGACTGCACGTCATGCGTTATTAAATTCTCACACAGAGTTTTTCGTCACTGAAGGAACTGATTTCTACAAAAAAGTGCAAGTATTTTGTTCGTTTATGGCAATTGTTGACTGTCAAAACTGTTTACATTAGCGCTGCCAAGAATTTATACACCTACTGTGGAACGCCAGCACATACCGCCACACGCGCTGCTGCGCTTGTTTGTGTTTTCGTTTGTGACTGGAGATGGTAATATCGTGAATGGTTGTTAAAGACAACAAATGGTAGAACTCATCACACGTAGGACAGATAAGCCGCTGAATGTCCGTAGCGCTAGTGACAAATCCTTAAGGCTTTAGGCCCATAACTCGCAAGCCTCGTCTGAGCAAAGCTAATTTCCTGCCGCCACTTTACGAGATCTAAGAGTATTGGGGTATTACAGTTGGCTGGGTTCCTCTGTCGTCCATAGGCTACGCATAGTCGACAGAGCTTGTCTTCGTAGTGCGATGTGTTGTGGCCGAAGTAGAAGCAAGAAAAATGTTTCTGGAAAACTGAAATTTGTTACCATAGAATATAAATTTAAGGTTAGGCTGTCTTTCCTGGAACTACTGGTTGGCGTTAAGCAGTTCGGACAAAAAGAGAATAAAAGCTTTTAAAATGTGCTACGACCGTAGAATATTGAAAATTCTAAGGATAGATCAGATTAACAATTAGAGGGCTCTAAATCGGACTGGGCCAAAATTAAATTGTGACACAACTGAAAGAAAAGAAGTGGTCCTTTATAGGACACATTTTTAGGCATCAAGGATAGTCAGTTTGCTTGGTTGCGTGTGTGTGTGTGTGTGTGTGTGTGTGTGTGTGTGTGTGTGTGTGTGCGTGCATTTAGATGGGGTGGGGGTGGGGGGAATTGTAGGGGGAGACCAGGGCTTCAATACGGTAAACAGGCTCAAAAAGATGTTGGTAACGGTAGTTATGCAGAGATGAAGGAGCTTGCAGAGGTAGACTAACATGGAGAGCTACATCAAATCAGTCTTCGGACTGAAGACCACAAAAACGGCACCATGCCTTCACCAGGTGCTATATTCAGGGGTTGACGAAAATATGGAAAAACAGCGAGAAACGCAAGCTTGAACACAAATGGAGATAACAGCGAAGCACGCATGTTTGTGCTATTGTATCTAACGATGAATATTTATACCGTATACATGGTAGGCAGAAAAACATCATCCGGTAAGTCACAAATCAGACGAAGGTATGTGTTGAGAAATAATGACGGTCGGTTACTGAAGAGGAATATGACGACAAATAGGAGAACGACAGCTGCGAAAGTCACAGCAGAATGGAATGGCGAATTCGCGACACCTGTCAGCATCAAAACATCACGAACAGAGCTCCATAAGCTGGGAACTGCAGGGACATTTGGAATTCCTTAACCATTCATTAACGATGCAAATGCCCATAACAGAAAAATGTGGTGCCGAAGCCATGAAACCTGGACTGTTGAGTAATGGAAGAAAGTTATGTGGTCGGATGAGTTGTACTGCACATTGTTTCCAATTTCTGGCCGAGTTTACGTCCAAAGAGTGGAAATGTGGCGGGGGCTTGGTGATGATATGGGCAACCATATTGTGCTGTTTCATGGGTCCCATGGTTACTCTGCAGGTTCACATTATTGTCAAGAACTATGTGGCCATTTTGGCTGATCAGGCCCAACCCTTGGTGAAATTTTTGTCACCCAGTGGTGATTCTGTGATACAAACTACATGGGCCTTCTTCGCGCAGCCTCACATCGTCGCGGACTTGTTTTGTGAGCTCGAGGACGAATTGTCGCTTGTCCCTATGCCACCAGAGTAGCCATATCTCAGTATTATTGAGCCTTTGTGGTCTAATTTGGAGAGAAGCGTGCGTGGTCGATATCAACTCCATAATCGTTATCTGAACTTGCCACTATTTTGCGGGGAGAGTGTTATTAGATAGCCTCGTAGACCATGCAGGGCCTGTATTTATCCATTCCGAGACGACTAGAAACTACACTTATGCTCATAAATTAAGGGTAATTGCAGAATGTGGTGCCACACAACGTGGCACTACACAAAACTGGCGCTAATAGCTTAGGCACATAGGGAACATCCACAACACAGATCTGTAAGTTCACGGTATTGGTGACAGTTTGAGAAAAACGTCCCGAAACACATGTGCTACAAAACGCCACTGTTTCCTGCGAATGTACCCCGACATCAATATGGGATATGGTCGCCATGCACAGGTACACAGGCCGCAAAACGGTTTGGCATACTCTGGATCAGGTGGTCAAGCAGCTGCTGGGGTATAGCCTCCCATTCTTGCACCAGTGACTGTCGGAGCTCCTGAAGTGTCCTAGGGGTTTGAAGACGTGCAGCGATACGTCGATCGAGAGCATTCCAGACGTGCTCGATGGGGTTTATGTCTGGAGAACAGGCAGGCCACTCCATTCGCCTGATATCTTCTATTTCAAGGGACTCCTCCACAATGGCAGGTCGATGGGGCCGTGCGTTATCATCCGTCAGGAGGAAGCTGGGACCCACTGCACCCCTGAAAAGGCGGACATATTGGTGCAAAATGACGTCCCAATACACCTGACCTGTTACAGTTCCTCTGTCAAAGGCATGCAGGGGTGTACGTGCACCAATCATAATCACACCCCATACCATCAAACCACGACCTCCATACAGGTATCTTTCAAGGACATTAAGGGGTTGGTATCTGGTTTCTGGTTCACGCCAGATGAAAACCCGGAGGGAATCACTGTTCAGACTATACCTGGACTCGTCTGTGAACATAACCTGATACCATTGTTCCAATGACCAAGTACTGTGTTCTTGACACCAGGCTTTACGGGCTCTCCTGTGACCAGGGGTCAGTGGAATGCATCTTGCAGGTCTCCGGGTGAATAAACCAAGTCTGTTCAGTGGTCGGTAGACTGTGTGTCTGGAGACAGTTGTTCCAGTTGAAACGTCCCCTTTTTAACAATTCTGCGTGACTGTGCTTAAACTGACACACAATATTTTGTTAGCGCAACGCAATCTGACTTTCAAAATTCCCTACAAAAGAATGGCCCTGACTAACATTAAACTATACCTTTCACAAATCACTTACCTCACAAAAATCTTCGCTGCTCAAGCTACTGCAATACAGCGAGCGCCACTACTGCCAGCTAAATAAAAGATTCAAACTATGGAAGGCACTAACTACTGATAGGGATAGTTAGCAAATGAAAGATATTAATAGAGAACAAACAATGTATTTACCTTGATATCATCATATATAAATACAGCATTTCATGACAAATTTCAAAACTCCGCCGTCTCTCTCCCCACATCCACCACTGCTGGCGGCTCACCTCCAACTGCGCAACGCTACGCGCTGTTCACAGCCAGCTGCCTAACACTACAATGGCGAGTATTACAACAATGCAAAGCAGCCACAGACTGCACACAGCACAGCCAGTGATTTTCATACAGAGGTGGCGTTACCAATAAAAAAACCTAAACAGCCTACTTACATAGCCCCCATGCTCCCCACAAAAATTTTTACAAATTGGATTGGGCAGTGGCCAATACAGATTTGAAAAAAATTTTTCATAATTACAATAACAAAGAAATCAAATGCATACACTTATTGATACAATGTTGGTCAAAAGCTAAAAATTTCTCACAGTCCATAAAGACAGTCCACATTGTTCATCACAGTAAAAATGCAGAGTTTTTCTCAAAGTCTGAGCAGTTAAAGAAAATGCACATAGAAGTAGTGGATTTCCATGCAGTCTTGAAGAAGTAGTGTTGTCCTTCCAACGGAAAGACAGTGCTGACTCTTGACATGCAGACAGGTAATGGGCCACAACATAGCAAACCCACAGCAGAGTCATTCGACGTTTTGAAGAATATTGGTAGGTAGGTCATCACAGAACAGACCCACTGTAGTCCTGGTAGAGATTACGGTATTGGTGGGCCACCAGAGGTGCAGACCCACTGCAGGCCTTGTAGAAATAATGGTACTGTTGAGTCAGCAAAGGTGTAGACCCACTGTAGTCCTTGTAGAAATGGCCAGCAGCCATCTGTTGCGACTGTGCAGGTGCACAATCACCATCGAAGAGTCTTGCAGAGAATATAGCAAGTCCATAAACCACCACTTGTGCACTCACAAAGTGTTTGGAATTGTCCTTAGAACCAGCAATGCTGTTATCCAGTCCCTTGCTGAATTATTAACACACGTGCAAACACTATCAGTCCCTACTTCTCACATATTGTCCATGTACTATGACCAACAGAAACGTGTGCAGTGAAATGTTACTTAATTTGAAGAACTGGTAACAATTACAATTTGGTAACATAAAAATACAATAACAAAGGTACAAAATACATCATTAAAGAACATAATAATACAGATAACATTTGTAGTACAGGCTTTACAAAAGAATCGAAATAACATATACGTCAGTGTTCCAGGAATTATGACATGAGTACATACATAAAAGATCAGAATAACTTTCGAAACACCAACTTCACACATGAGCATTAACACAAAACAGAATAAATAATGTCTAAACATCTTTACAAAGTAAATAACATATTATTAATGCCAATTATATTCGAGGATAACAGTATTCCTCATCATAGTGAATGTAGCTTAATATTAAAAGAAGAAAAAATTCTATGAAACTACACAGAGACAGGAAGAAAACAAATACACAAGGGTACACAAACACATAGTGGGATAACGCCAATAGGAAAGGACAGGGTTCGTTTTCAGTGTAACATTTGGTACTGCAGTCCAACCCAAAACTTCATATATCTTTCCTCTTATTTCATCCTTTGTTTCCACCAAAAAAATTCTATCTAAGCATGCTTTCTGTATTTATATGTTCACACATTTCTTACCTCAACATTTATTTCCAAGAAAATCCTACCTAAACCTGTTTTCTCAATGCATTTCTTCCAATTCATCGCAACTCATTCTCTTAGAGGCTACCCCCTCTAAGCTAACTTAAATCTACTGAGCTCAGATGCTAAACTAAGGGACGAGGCAATGCAGCAGCACAAAATAAGTAACACAAACAGCAATGACCAAAAAATTGGAAAATTGCAAAGCAAGCTACAGTAAATCTAAATTACCAAGCAATGCAACATTACAACTAATATGAGCCAATGTGCAGCAACAAAAAAATAAATCTGGCTTAGCAGAGTAACACAAATTAAAGTTCAGTAGCACTATGCCTGGCAAACAGCAGCTTATATCTAAACATGACATAGCTCAAGCAGAAAAAATAGTACACTAAAGATAACAATGCAGATAAGGGAAATGTATAATCACATCTTAATGTCTAAGTAATTAAAGTGGTGCACCACAAGAAGTTATTCTACCAAAAAGTTACCAATTACTTGAAAAGAAAATTATGAATGCAGTTCCTGTGAAGGTAAATGTCATTTTGTGCTCCCTCATTTTTTTAAAAAAATTATTATTTACTCGATCTGTAGACAGAAAATATTTATATTAGTACATTTATAAAATTTTATTTTAACCAATGCTGCAGTGCAGCTAGAAACTAGATATCAAATGAAATAAGCAACTATGTACAAAGCAAAGCATAAGAACATCATTCAATAGTCATGTGGCATTTCATAAGTAGTAAAAAAAATCTCTCATCTAGAAAGACAGTAGTCATAGTCAGGTGTGTAGACAAACTATTTCTTGTCATTTCATTAGGCATTTCAGTAAATATCAGAAAGTACGATATGTTTCCAAGTAATCAGCGTGTCGGATTTGCGATGCTTTCTCTAAAGGAATGACAATGGCCAGGATAATGGCCTCCCTTTTTTTTTCCTGTGCTCTGAAAGGCACGCGCTAATGGCTTTTTCTCCAGGCGTCTGACACAGCTGGGTGCCCACGACGCATTACGTGCAGGTGGTCACTTAATTTTCTTACGGAAATATTTACGACAACAGTTTCCGCTACAGTGGCAGTCTCATATAAAAATATTTCACAGGTCAAGAATTAGCATTGCAAATCTGTAGAAATAAAATCCTATAAATATAAGTGTCCAAATAAAATATTCGTCAGCATTGTGATACAGTCACGCATTTATGCACATTTCATAACTCTTAAAGTATGATTCTTGGTTTCCAACATACTTCTTATTCCTCATATACGGTAGCATCATCTTATTGATCATAAACATATCTCAACAGCATAGTACACATCGTCGTCGTAATAATAACATCATAACACCTCAGTCAAATCTCAAAAACGTCGTAGCTTTCTGTAATAATTTCAAAACCTAAAAAAAATTCTCTGCTCATTTCAATAGTATCATCTACCTCAAACGTACTTTAAAAATCATGAATCCATACCAAATATATCATTCAAAGCTCTCATAGTATCACAATGATTCCGAAAAAATATGAACAGTTTACAAAGTACAGACAAAATACAGTTTCATAAGTGTGAAATTATCCAACTGTGTAATTACGTAAACATCTGTCACTGATATAGTAAAATAAATGTTTGTCTCTCTCAGTTAAATGATCAGATAGCTGTGTAATTTGTGTGTTAGAGAAATATGGTACCGATGTGTAAAGTTGTATAAGCAAATACCATATTAGCTAGGGTTCCTTGTGCTTGCCAAACACATGGTACACAAAGTAGGCGTGTACCCCCCTGAGGATTAATGTAATTATACCCTCAGGTGTTACAGATTACAGCAATGGAATGAAATGTATCACGGAAAACTTTCTTTGTAATTCAAAAATCTTTAAAAATAAATGTTTTAAGTACAACATTAATCATTGAAATGCGTGTCCTGTAGCGCTAAATGTGCGTCTTGTTGTAAGATAATCTCTGTGGAAGTGTCGTAGTTATCGTCCTCCGAAAGCTAAGTTCTCCAGAAGCCAATGTACTTACCTCATGATAAACAAAAGTGAAATGCTTTGTGTAGAGATATCTTAGTTATTACGCTTATTGTTGTGATGATGAAAGTACTGTGCTGTAACGTATTGTTGTGCTATGGAAAAGGCTGTCTCCTTGTAGCTATACCACAAAAGTTACTAATAAAACATGTTTTGATTTCCAGAAGAATTCAGAAAAACTGTGCAGATATAAAACAGATACACCGCAAAAGCAACATTGTAAATTGTCACTCATTAGTAGCGTCGTGATAAAACCGTGTAGTTGTCACTTAAACTAACCACTGTGTCGTCTGGTATCTCACAGAAAGTACATTAAACCCAGAATGTATTTTCAAGTAAACCAAAATGTTGCATTAAAATCTCATTAGCAGTACCAGTATGTGTCCTAAGTATGTAAGCCTCATAGTCGTTACGTAATCGTGCAACTAACAAGCAAGAATGTACAAATACAATACTTTGTCGTCTGTTCACTATAACAATGCATTCGTAATTTCTGTTTAAAAATGTTCCCTAGGTTCTAGACTGGATATTTAACGTCAAACATTGTTGCATGTTAACAGTTTCTTAAGTCTGACAAAGCATACTAGAAATGTGAAGTGAAAAGTTTTATGGCAAAGACAAAGTTAAAAAGCAGATTATCTTTCAATAAACGGTTTTACATGTGAAATGTGGTGTAAACCTTTACTCTTCCTAGTACGAAGAGTTTCAACTTCAACGCAATTATCATGTGGTATACGTCGGATTCTGTAAGGTCCATTGTAAACTAGAAAGAATTTGTGACTCAAGTGTTTCTTCTTATGTGACAATGAATGAGCTTTAATGAGAACTTTCTGACCAATATACAATTTCTTTGCATTTGCTTTACCGTGTAGTTTTCTCCTTTTGTCTGCTGCAGATTTTATATTTTTAAGAGCCAAATCAATTATGTCTTTGTGTCGAAGTTTACGTGTATTTGGGAAAGGTACAAGCTCTCTGATTCTGTTCGGTGGTTCTTCATTCTTTAGTACAAGAGTAGGTGGTAAAGCAGTGGAATCATGAGGCATTTCATTCAGCACATTTTGAAATAAGTGTAAATATCTGTCCCAAAGCTGATGCTTTCTGTGACAATAAAGTCTGCAAAGCTTATTGATTTCTTTCATAATCCGTTCAGACGGGTTACAATGTGGTGAGTACAATGAAATAAAAACAGGTTTGATTTTATGGTTGCGAAGCATGCGTGACCAAACAGCAGATCTGAATTGCGGTCCGTTATCTGAAATGACTTTACTAACGTGTCCAACTTCACATAAGAAATTTTTAACAAAGGCGTTGGATACAGACCGTCCAGTGGCTTTACGTAACGGTGTGAAAGAAACAAATTTTGAAGTACTATGTAAGTAGGCTGTTTAGGGTTTTTAATTGGTAACGCCACCTCTGTATGAAAATCACTGGCTGTGCTGTGTGCAGACTGTGGCTGCTTTGCATTGTTGTAATACTCGCCATTGTAGTGTTAGGCAGCTGGCTGTGAACAGCGCGTAGCGTTGCGCAGTTGGAGGTGAGCCGCCAGCAGTGGTGGATGTGGGGAGAGAGATGGCGGAGTTTTGAAATTTGTCATGAAATGCTGTATTTATATATGATGATATCAAGGTAAATACATTGTTTGTTCTCTATTAATATCTTTCATTTGCTAACTATCAGTAGTTAGTGCCTTCCATAGTTTGAATCTTTTATTTAGCTGGCAGTAGTGGCGCTCGCTGTATTGCAGTAGCTTGAGCAGCGAAGATTTTTGTGAGGTAAATGATTTGTGAAAGGTATAGTTTAATGTTAGTCAGGGCCATTCTTTTGTAGGGAATTTTGAAAGTCAGATTGCGTTGCGCTAACAAAATATTGTGTGTCAGTTTAAGCACAGTCATGCAGAATTGTTAAAAAGGGGACGTTCCATATGGCGACACTGCCAGGATTATGAAACGTCCCCTTTTTAACAATTCTGCATGACTGTGCTTAAACTGACACACAATATTTTGTTAGCGCAACGCAATCTGACTTTCAAAATTCCCTACAAAAGAATGGCCCTGACTAACATTAAACTATACCTTTCACAAATCACTTACCTCACAAAAATCTTCGCTGCTCAAGCTACTGCAATACAGCGAGCGCCACTACTGCCAGCTAAATAAAAGATTCAAACTATGGAAGGCACTAACTACTGATAGTTAGCAAATGAAAGATATTAATAGAGAACAAACAATGTATTTACCTTGATATCATCATATATAAATATAGCAGTTCATGACAAATTTCAAAACTCCGCCATCTCTCTCTCCACATCCACCACTGCTGGCGGCTCACCTCCAACTGCGCAACGCTACGCGCTGTTCACAGCCAGCTGCCTAACACTACAATGGCGAGTATTACAACAATGCAAAGCAGCCACAGACTGCACACAGCACAGCCAGTGATTTTCATACAGAGGTGGCGTTACCAATAAAAAAACCTAAACAGCCTACTTACACAGTGGCTGCGGTAAGGTCCCGAGAAGGCTACCTGCAGTACTCCGTGGCCGTCTGCAGGCACTGATGGTGAGATATTGGTCGTCTTGTGATGTTGTACACTGTGGACGTCCCGTACTGTAGCGCCTGGACACTTTTCCTCTCTGCTGGAATCGTTGCCATAACCCTCAGATCACACTTTGTGGCAAACGGAGGGCCCGTTCTACCACCTGATGTATTTGACCAGCCTCCAGTCGCCTTAGTATTCTATCCCTCATAACGTCATCAATATGTGTTCTTTGAGCCATTTTCGACACACAGTCACCATTAGCATGTCTGAAAACGTCTGCACACGTACTCGCTGCAACGTACTCTGACATGCACCAACACACCTCTGCCTATGTGGACTGCTGCCAGCGCCACCGTGCGACGACCGCAGGTAAAATGCACTGCCTGGTGATACCGCGAGGTGATTTAAACCCACAAACCGCCCACCAGAGCGTTGTTTCACCATGTATCAGCATTATCCTTAATTTATGAGCATGAGTGTATTTTCAATGCCTACGGTTTTACTACGCTGTCTTAGGCATGGTAATAAGTTGTATGTTTGGTAATTTCATATTTTTCTTCACCCCATGTGGACAGCGGGTCGTACGAGAGTTGTAAGCTCCAGAATGGCATATGTTTTTTTCTCCACTTTATTTATTTGTTAAGGAATAAGGGAATACTTAAGACTCGGATTTTTCGGTTCATTTGAAGGATTTTTTTACGAGTAACATCATATTAAAGAAAATTTTATACACTCCTGGAAATGGAAAAAAGAACACATTGACACCGGTGTGTCAGACCCACCATACTTGCTCCGGACACTGCGAGAGGGCTGTACAAGCAATGATCACACGCACGGCACAGCGGACACACCAGGAACCGCGGTGTTGGCCGTCGAATGGCGCTAGCTGCGCAGCATTTGTGCACCGCCGCCGTCAGTGTCAGCCAGTTTGCCGTGGTATACGGAGCTCCATCGCAGTCTTTAACACTGGTAGCATGCCGCGACAGCGTGGACGTGAACCGTATGTGCAGTTGACGGACTTTGAGCGAGGGCGTATAGTGGGCATGCGGGAGGCCGGGTGGACGTACCGCCGAATTGCTCAACACGTGGGGCGTGAGGTCTCCACAGTACATCGATGTTGTCGCCAGTGGTCGGCGGAAGGTGCACGTGCCCGTCGACCTGGGACCGGACCGCAGCTACGCACGGATGCACGCCAAGACCGTAGGATCCTACGCAGTGCCGTAGGGGACCGCACCGCCACTTCCCAGCAAATTAGGGACACTGTTGCTCCTGGGGTATCGGCGAGGACCATTCGCAACCGTCTCCATGAAGCTGGGCTACGGTCCCGCACACCGTTAGGCCGTCTTCCGCTCACGCCCCAACATCGTGCAGCCCGCCTCCAGTGGTGTCGCGACAGGCGTGAATGGAGGGACGAATGGAGACGTGTCGTCTTCAGCGATGAGAGTCGCTTCTGCCTTGGTGCCAATGATGGTCGTATGCGTGTTTGGCGCCGTGCAGGTGAGCGCCACAATCAGGACTGCATACGACCGAGGCACACAGGGCCAACACCCGGCATCATGGTGTGGGGAGCGATCTCCTACACTGGCCGTACACCACTGGTGATCGTCGAGGGGACACTGAATAGTGCACGGTACATCCAAACCGTCATCGAACCAATCGTTCTACCATTCCTAGACCGGCAAGGGAACTTGCTGTTCCAACACGACAATGCACGTCCGCATGTATCCCGTGCCACCCAACGTGCTCTAGAAGGTGTAAGTCAACTACCCTGGCCAGCAAGATCTCCGGATCTGTCCCCCATTGAGCATGTTTGGGACTGGATGAAGCGTCGTCTCACGCGGTCTGCCGTCCAGCACGAACGCTGGTCCAACTGAGGCGCCAGGTGGAAATGGCATGGCAAGCCGTTCCACACGACTACATCCAGCATCTCTACGATCGTCTCCATGGGAGAATAGCAGCCTGCATTGCTGCGAAAGGTGGATATACACTGTACTAGTGCCGACATTGTGCATGCTCTGTTGCCTGTGTCTATGTACCTGTGGTTCTGTCAGTGTGATCATGTGATGTATCTGACCCCAGGAATGTGTCAATAAAGTTTCCCATTCCTGGGACAATGAATTCACGGTGTTCTTATTTCAATTTCCAGGAGTGTATATTCATGATTAATTCAGGATACTCCATTTGTTTCAATGAAACTCTAAAATAATTTCTTCTCAAAATGTTAAAGTAATGTCAAAAAAGGGTCGGATAAAATTACACCCTCTCTGAAAACCACTGCTCTTTCTGACATCAGTTCCAGCGGCGCTGTAAAGGCCAGCTAACTGCTGACACAACACAAGACCGAGAAAGTGAACGCAGAACAGTGCGAGATGTTGCGCCGTATAATGGAACCTTTTTATTAGATGACGGGACTCGTTTTCAGGAGAGACAGTGAAGAAGCAGATATGCAAGAGTGTGTTTACTAATCTTTGTTTGTTCTGTGGAACTACTTCTATCCGAAATTATTTTGATATGATATAATTCCTTGTGGGCCTGAAAACCAATATGCGAACACGGTGCAACCGTACAGCAAGAGAGGTTAGTTGCCTTTCGAGTTAGAAGTAGACCGGCTACTTGTAGGCAGTACGTCGTCAGTTTTGCTTGCACGCAATAAATTACATGCTTAGGTGTAGCGTGCAAGACTGAATTACCTTTACCAAGTTCCGGAATTGTTCAAATGGCCATCCACATATGCCAGGTACTATTTAAAACATTGCTTGCTTTGATGTATGGAATAAACGCGCCAGGATCTGAAACGAATCTTCAGCTGAGAAAAAATTCGAAATCTTTCCTGCTGTTTTTGTCATCGTTTAGTATAAATGGTTCTACTACATCGCTGTGACGTCAACACCTTACGATAAGATCCTTGTGAACTTATGTAGAGAAGGGCCTTCAAAATTCAGCTCGCACAGCAGTTTATTTCCAACACGTCTTCACTACTACGTTTTCGTCCACTAATGGCTTTTAGACTTTTTTAAGCTCTCGAGTATTCTAAAGCAGCACTAGACATCACTTAACAACATTCTTCACTGGACGTAGTTAAGCAGTAAACACGATAAACCCTGCGAAATATTTGCCGTCAGTGCTGTCAGAAACACGAAAAACCAACACTGTCGCAGACATGTTCAGAAGAGTGTAGGAAACAATACTAGAAATACAATGTTTTTCAGTAATTGTGCACATGACGTTATGTGCGCGTAAAAGAAGGCAGTTGTGACGCAGCACAGCAAGTACTACAGAGAGCGTTTCCGAACTCGCATTGACAAATATAAAAGTTGTATTGTCGTAGTTTGGTTTTTCATGCATATATCAGATAAACCGTTCGGACATCATCCACTAATAATAGTGGTGTGATTATTTCGTGTGTAGCATATAACATCATAAATACTGAAAGATGTAATCACAGCGGAAAAATGTACATAAAAGAATTTGAAAAGGATAGACCGCGTCTCAACATATAGATAGCATGTTGAGCAGCAAACAGGCACAACGATAAAACCGCTACACACTCAGCTTTCAGTCAAAGCCTTCTTCAGAAAAGAAAGGAAAACACACACACACACACACACACACACACACACACACACACACGCATTGACACAAGCAGGTACACCTCATTGACTTATGATCGCTATCTCCAATACTCTGGCCAGACTACAACTGTCAACTTGAACAATAGCAGTATCCTTTTCTGAAGAAAGCTCACTGTGTAACAGTCTTCTTGTTCCACCTGTCTGCAACTCAACACGTCATCTTTATGATGAATAGCAATCTTTACACCTCATACATGTTCATAATTCAACCTGGACTCTCCATTGTTTGACTTTACTCGCAAAAAATATTTTTTACATACGTTCGTATCGTTGTATTTAATTTTGATCGTTTAATTAGTTTTAGATGATATTTTGTTGATGAATAATTTCGTTCTTGTGTTTGCCTGTTATAGTCAATGAATTTGTGTAAATAGCTATAAAACATACACTGTTACAATACGAATAAACTACAGCCTATCACAATAACCTTATTACGAAAGTATAGTATAAAAAAAGTACCAAAAATACGAGCCTGCCCAGAACTTCAAGTACTTTGGACCTCGGTATAGTCTGCGTCTACATGAAGTCCAGTATCAAATGTAGCATTTCAAGATTATCACGAAAGTATAGGAACAGATAGTGAGAGTAGATACATCAAGAAACCCAATTGACAAATTATCAATGCCACTCTCACTAATCAGATTCGGTTCTCAGAAAAAAAAAATATGTTGCCAATAGCAGGAATGTACCAGTATTAAAAAGTAATCATTTTTGCACCTTCAGGTCTGCGGGACAATGAACAGAGGTCACAAGGGGGCTAAAATCTCAGAATGCCTTAAAATTCCTTTGCTGATTTTGACAGCCTGTAGCTAAGTCATAGAATAGGTAAAAAGTTGGCAAAGTGTCTAAGTTTCCAATGAGATTGGAATCTGCAGCTTCCAGTTTACAAAGAGACCTCGCTACCACAGACTTAGTATCCCAGTGCTGTAGGCACTCATCATTGCCATAGCGATCGATGACGTAGTTAATTCTTCACATAAAATTTGAGTTTAGTTGTAGATTGTGCATGGAACTGCCTGACAAGACAATCGAAATGGCAAGAAAATGTCAGGCGAAATAAGCATGGTAATGCTGTGCTACTGTAGGAAGTAATTCTACGATAAAAAGACTATCAAACCTAGTCTGCAGTGTTGTGAAACCTCAGCAGACTTGCACAGAATGAGTCTTCAAAGGAAAGCTACAAGCAGCTGTCGAGTTGACTGACGGCTAAACTATCAATGAATTTAAGGAAAAGGGACATTCACTCAGTTCAGAACAAAAACTGATTCTACCCATAATGATTACAAAATAAATACTGCTGATGCTTTGCCTTTAGAAGCAAGTAGCGTTTGATGCTCGACCTATTCAATTTGCAGTACGCTTATGACAAGAGGAACCAAAAAAGCAATAAGTGGTTAAGCTGAGCATGGGCCAGATTTTCGGAGCATTTCATCGCCGTCAAGGCAGTCTGTTTTTAACTTATTGCCTAATAGTTTCATATTAACGACTTCTTAGCCTACGAGGATATTCGTTTGAAAATTATCGTAGAGTTATTGTTAGAACACCTGATACTTTAAGGGCTAATATTTAAGGCGACTTGGTACTCATTCTTCTGAAGGGTTCAATGGTAGCAAGTCCTTAAAAACAAAATAATAAAAAAATCTTAGCGTGGCGTTTGCATACAGCGTCCCACAGAGAAAGCTGCCAGGCACTTAAACGTGATTTGCGGAGTATACATGTAGATGCAGAAGAATGTAATTGTACATGTTGGTAGTCGGTGCTGGAGTGTGTGCAGACTACCCATATGCTTAGGATTCATTATGGCAAAGTACCGCCATTCCTTGACAGCGATAGTTATCAGCTAGATTATAACTCAGTTTCTGCCACGAAAAGAATTGCACAACAGAGTGTGAAGAGAGTCTTACACGACACAGAGCCATCATATGCTACTTTATTACAGCGATATTCTATATACTGATACCTTTCTGAAGATAATTTAATTCCTGCTGCACAGAAGGCTTGCCACTTCGTTGGAGATAAGAGTAACAGACTGTCACACCACTGTGCATCCACACAGACCCCCCACTCGCCCCCTCCCCCCATACACACAATACCCACACCGTGAATTTCTCATACATTTTGATTTTGGACACATTGCATTGCTCTGTTATCTGAGTATAATTCCCTGTATTAGCCAAACACCTTTGATGAAGAGATGTTACAATAAGTCTTATCACTGGTTGATATACGAAATCCTTTTATCTCAACCTTTGAAGCGTTGGACGTGTCCCAAACAAATCAAAACGCCTGCAGACTATTCTAAACGGCATATAACGCCTTCAAGATACTCCCTGAGCACATTCGCTTTTCTCCAGATATTGTTACTGATCAGCCCTTGTTTGAATGAAACACTTGGGGTCACACAAGTAGAGCAAAACCAAAACGACAAATAGATATGGGGACTAGCAACTTCACGGCTGATATCAGCCCAGTGATACACTCCAGGATCGGTATGCCAATCAAGCAAAATTACCGTGAGCATTGAGGCAATGATCCCACTTACGCACCAGAGAGGAGATACCGGTTTGCTAAAATACCGTGTCCTTCTGCGTGAAGAAGTCCGCAACTACCTGCTGCACATCCTCGTCTGACAGGAATCGCCGACCCTTCAGGACCTTTTTCCAGTGATTGAAGGCGTGATAATCGCATGGGGAGAGATCAGGACTAAAAGACTATAAGAGTGTCTCCCTCTTGAGTTGGTGTAAGTTCTGCGTTATGACATTTGCTGTATGAGGAAGTGCGTTACCATCATCGTAGTTTTCGTTAACGTTTCGCCTTAATTGCACGACATACGAGGATGAGTCAAATGAAAACCTTAAATTTGTAACAACAAATCGAAATTTCGCGCCGTTATCCCGTTAGCTGGTAAGCGTGCTACAAAATGCATGCAGAATGGCCTGTAGATGGCAGCATAGTGCAGATGCACACATACCGTCGGAGTATCAGTATAAAGATGGCCGCCCCACTTGCGACTTGCACCAGGGAAGAACAGCGTTCTGTTATTCCGTTTTTGCGTAGTGAAGGTGTGAAACCTATTGAAATTCATCGACTAATGAAGGTTCAGTAGGGTGATGCATGTTTGTTACACCAGCAAGTCTACGAATTGAGTAGGAAGTTCGCAGATAGTGTGACTTCAGTGGAAGATGCTCCTCGTCCGGGTCAGGCACAACGAGTTGAGACTCCACCGAACATCGCAGCAGTTGAAGACACAGTCAAGGAAAACCGCCGAGTGACACTGAATGGCACTGCAGCATGTTTACAGATTAGTCAATGTTCAGCACACCACACTGTACATGATGTGCTCCAGTTTCACAAAGTGTCTGAAAGATGGGTGCCATGGACGCTGACTCCTGAAATAAGAGAACGACGTGTTGATGTTTGTGAAGAACTTCTTCGGCGCTTTGAACGTGAAGGTGATGGCTTCCTTGCAAGAATCGTGACTGGGGACGAACCTGGGTTCACTTCCACCAACCGGATACGAAGAGAGCGAGCAAGGAATGGCGCCATTCCTCATCACCAAAACCAAAGAAGTTTCGAACAGAACCATCAGCAGGGTAGGTTGTACTGACTCTCTTTTGGGACGAAAAAGGCGTCATTTTGGAGCATTATATGCCTAGAGGGACCACTGTCACCGGTGCACCATACAGAGATCTCCTAAAAAATCATCTGCGGCCTGTAATCTAATCAAAACTACGTGGATTACTGTCAGCAGGTGTCCTTTTGCAACATGACAATGCAAGGCCCCCACACTACAGTTGCAACAATCACAGACCTGCATTTTGAGTCTCTTCCTCATCCACCATACTTACCAGATCTTGCCCCAAGTGATTTCCATATGTTTGGACCACTCAAAGACGCAGTGGGAGGTAAGAAGTTCCGTTCTGATGAAGACGTACGCCATGCAGTGCATGAGTGGTTGCGCGGACTACCAAAGAATTTTTTACTAAAGGAATTTATGCACTTCGTAAGCGCGGGAGGATTTGCATTGAGCGTGGGGGAGATTATGTTGAAAAGTGATACAGCTTTGTACCACTTCTGAACAAAAAATAGTATTTAAAAAACATTTAAAGTTTTCATTTGACTCACACTTGAAATTTCTCCATTGTTGCGCAGTACCGTTCTCCAGTGATGGTTACACCAGATTCCTAGAAATCGATAAACAATGGATGAGGCCGGACTCGGAGATCGACTGGTGTCTTGTGCCGAATCGCGACCAACACGAAACCAATCCCCGATGTAGGTTTCCGACAGACATGCTGCCCCTACATTCTTCATTCTGTGACGGAAATTTAGCGTTGTTTGTTCTTCGGCAGCCAAGAAAAGAATGAAGCACGTTGGTCCTGTTTGGATGCATTTGGTAATAACGTTGCCACTGATCATGCTTCCGCAATTACCGCACGCACGTGAACAGTTCGGTGCTTAAACACACACATCATGGTCACACTACGTTGCATTTGCGGCTGCAGCAACGCCATCAAACGGAAAATTTTTGATCGCCACTTGCATATATGCTGGGAGCTGGACTATATTTCGCGTAACTGATTCCCTGTTACTTGAATCTCCCCAAGAAACCTTCGACAGATACATAGTAATGGTTCATAAGCTGAAGCAAAGCTGCATAATGACCAGACAACGAGGCGAGTACCAGAGACTGGCAGGAATACGAAAAGATAATCTCTGCCCACAAAATCGTAGAAAACCTCCTAAGAAACGTTTTAGTTGCAGCAACATTATCAGTTCTGTCCAAATGTCGTAACGTTGCACCATCTCCAAGCAAGTTTTCAACTGTCATAAACGTTCGCGTTGAGTACTATTCAGACGCCTCAAGAGCAATATAGAAAGGATGACACGGCGGTCGGATGGTCCCGGTAGGCCTCTCGTGGCCTGAAGACGGAGTGCTTTATTTTAAGTGTAACTTTCCTTCGCAATAACTCTTCAGATCAGTGAAAGAAATGTATTGTTCTCATATGTTTTCTGCTATTGTAAATATTTCACCTTTACTGTGCTGGGACAGAGATGAATGAGCACAGTGTATGAGTTATGAATAAGATCCTTGACTCTGGGTTTAGTTTTATCTGTGGTTGACATGTTAGTCAGTCTGTTGTGCAGCACTGAGACATTCTTATATGAGGTATTGTGGCGAGCAGTTGAGTTTTTCAGAGAATGAGATCTGTTATTGGGATCCGGGGAGAAGCTAAGTGGAATGCTTCATTACGGAGCTAAAAAAACATTTAATGCTTCCTTGTTCATGTTATTGCTAGAGAAGATTTTGGAAGGTATCTTTGTAGTTTCTTTGTAATGGTAGAATTTTGTAATTTTTAGTTTTCTCACTTTGTGCAGTATTTTTCTAAATAATCAGAGTTTGATTTATCAAAAACGATTTTCACTAAAGTAAAACTCACCTCCATGATTCATAGTGAAATTTCGAATTTTTATCGTGTGTGCATTGCACATTACGCCACACATTTCTGACAAAAACAAGTAGAATAGATTATTTATCTTTAGCTGCTCCATCTGTTGATTTGTATTTGATTTCGAGAACGGTAGTACTCCTGACACAAAAACAGCATAGTTAGAAAGATGTAAGTCGCTTTTAGTTCAGGGCATATCTCACCTTGCACTCTTGTGCAACAGTGTGTAGTCATAATTGTCAGGTGTGGTGATAGATAGTAAGTACATTAATTTTCAGTGAACAGTGTTGGTAATTTCAAACAGTTATTTTCTCCCGAGTGGAGCAGTAATTAATTTTTGTAGATCCTCTTAGTCTAACATTGCGCTTCATATTACACATCGTTGATAATGTGCTTAGATACTGACTGTAGTTAGACAGTTTTCATTGACCAAGTAATTAGTTTCTTTGGCATTTAATTTGATTCATTCTCTTTGCTTCAAAATTTGCATTTCATTAGATTAGATTAGATTAAATTAGTACTTGTTCCATAGATCATGAATACGACACTGCATAATGATGTGGAACCTGTCAGGTTAACAAAAGATGTCTTTACAAGATATTACGTTACACAAAATATTACATGACACTTAATACTTTGAATTTTTTTGTAAGGGGATGGGGAAATTACCCACTTACTATATCCAAAAATTCATCTAATGAGTAATGA
Organism: Schistocerca americana; assembly: GCF_021461395.2. Taxonomy (NCBI): domain Eukaryota; kingdom Metazoa; phylum Arthropoda; class Insecta; order Orthoptera; family Acrididae; genus Schistocerca; species Schistocerca americana. Next base: position 764,223,660 of record NC_060122.1, on the reverse strand, counting down.
GTAGAAGGAGTTGCCATTCAGAAATTCTTTTAATTTCCTTTTAAATGCTATATGGCTATCTGTCAGATTTTTGATGCTATTGGGTAAGTAACCTAAAACTTTTGTGGCAGCATAATTCACCCACTTCTGAGCCAAAGTTAGATTTAAGTTTAAAGTTTTATTTCACGATACTGTTCACATGCGCAACACAGGGCCAAACAAGAATCACTTTTGCTCAGAAAATCAGCAAATGAATACTGTATCTAAACTTCACGTTACACGAGGAGAAAGTTTTTGAAATCAATATGTTCAGTTTTCTCTTAGACGGACAATATTCTCTAGAAAGCTTACACACTGATGTGAGTTAGTGAGTGAGTCCACTCTTCGCCCTTATGATGGCTTGAACTCTGGTGAGGAGTCTTTCAATGAGCTGCCTGAAAACAGGTAACCCATCCTTCGCCGGCCGTTGTGGCCGAACGGTTCTAGGCGCATCAGTTCGAAACCGCGCTGCTGCTACGGTCGCAGATTCGAATCGTGCCTCAGCCACGGATGTGTGTGATGTCCTTAGGTTAGTTAGGTTTAAGTAGTTCTAAGTCTAGGGGACTGATGACCTCAGATGTTAAATCCCATAGTGCGTAAAGCCATTTGAACCATTTTGAACCCATCCTTCCTGATGAGCCTAAACCAGAGAAGGTAGTGATATTGGACGCAGTGTCTGGAGCGAGGTCAACGTTATGGCTCATCCCAAAGGTGTTCAGTTGGGTTCAGTTCGGGACTCTGGGCTAGTCATTTCAGGAATGTTATTGTCCACAGACAATTGTCTCTATGATGCTGCTTTATGACGGGGAGGATTGTCACACTGACACAAACAGTAATCGTCTCCAAAGTAAAGTGTATTCATAGCCATCAGTATTAAGGTCCTCCTGACTGCACTGACGGAACCATATCCTAACCATGAAACCATGCAAATTTCCCCCTTCTCGTAACACAACCTCCTCTTTTCGTCACTGTTGGCGCTGAACATGACGCCAGGAACTGTTTTCCAATCTTTTCAAGGGAAGAATAGGTTTAACGTCTCGTTGACATCGAGGTTATTAGAGACAGAGCAAGAGCTCGGATGACGTCAAGGATGGGGCAGGTAGTCGGCCGTGTACTTTCAAAGGAACCATCCCGGCATTTGCCTGGTGCGATTTACGAATAACGGAAAAACTAAATCTCGATGTCCGGACGCGGATTTGAACCGTCGTCCTCCCGAAAGCAAGTCCAACTCTTTTCGAGGCATTCGCCAAAACCATACACATCCTACGGAACGCCAGAGAGTATTCATAATTCCGAACCACTTGTTTCTAGTGATTCTCTGTCCACTGGTGTCCCTCTTAGCATTATCTCAAGGATTTGTGAGTATCGAGTACACACATGTGTGGCTTGTGAGGCGCTGTTCAATCGTTGTTCCCCATTATTTTAAATCCTTATGCCTAGCTGGACTGCTGGTAGCACTTTTGAACTTCATTCCGCTGATTTCTTGTTAGTTTTTACAACTACTCTTTTCAGTGTTCGATTATCCCCGTCCGCCAATAGACGAAGTCTGTTTGGTCTTAGTTTATCCGCGGTCGCTCTTTCCCGTTTCCACTTGAACATCGCTTCGCCAGTACTTGACTTGGCCAGCTTTAGAGGGGTTCAGATGTCCGTGATGGATTTGTTACCCAGGCGACATACAATGACTAGTCCACGGCCGGCCGCTGTGGTCGAGCGGTTCTAGGCGCTTCAGTCCGAAACCACGCAGCTGCTACGGTCGCAGGTTCGAATCCTACCTCGGGCATGGATGTGTGTGATGTCCTTAGGTTAGTTAGGTTTAAGTAGTTCTAAGTCTAGGGGACTGAGGACCTCAGATGTTAAGTCCCATAGTGCTTAGAGCCATTTGAATTTGAACTAGTCTACATTCGAAGTCACTCAGCTCTCCTGAGCGACCCATTCTACTGTCACTGCTTTTCCATTGCCAACACAATGCTCCCCGCTTCCTTTTATGCTTGCAAGTCCGCCCGTCGTGACATCGAGTGGTCAGTTCCGCATTGTTTGTGATTAGATAGTATATCTTTGCGCTTTCTTTTTCACTGTCCAAGATTCTCTTCGATACAGTAATACCATCCAAACCAAACACTTGTAGAAACTCTTCCAATGTTGTATTGGTATTCTTTTGCTGTCAGCAAACCTTTCACCTCAATAGCTCCTTTACCCATAAATATTTATCTTAGTTTCTCCACACAGTCTAATGGAGCTTTCGACGTTCTCCACTCGATCATTTATAGCGTAATCAGTGACGGCGCTATAATACCCCACTGGGGTGCCTACAAGATCCTGCTTGTTCAATGGGCTTTTTTTCCAATGATATTTGGACAGAACGACTATGTTTGCTTGGTCTCCCCTTCACTTATCCTCACTCCATATTGTTTCCTTGCTTTTATAGTTCACAAATCGCAGTTCTTCCTGTGATTCGGCCAATACTGCTTGAGTGTTCTTATCCCCCCTACTTACATTTTCTAATGCTATGTCTGTTTAATTTTCAACATAAACATTGAAAAGTGCTAGTTACAGACGACGTCTTTGCCTGACACTTCTTGCAATACATGCTTCATAAGTTTCCTCTTCGCCAGTCGTTAGTATCTCTTTCTGTCTTGTGTAGACTTCTTTTAATCCAGTCTACACCAACAATTTCGAAGACCTTTAGAATGATCTCTTCGTCCAAAACCTTTTCCCAGTCAACAAAAATCCACACATTTCTCTGTTAACTTCTACACTACTGGCCATTAAAATTGCTACACCAACAAGAAATGCAGATGATAAACGGGTATTCATTGGAAAAGTATATTATACTAGAACTGACATGTGATTACATTTTCACGCAATTTGGGCGCATAGATCCTGAGAAATCAGTACCCAGAACAACCAACTCTGGCCGTAATAACGGCCTTGATACGCCTGGCCATTGAGTCAAACAGAGCTTGGATGGCGTGTACAGGTACAGTTGCCCATGCAGCTTCAACACGATACCACAGTTTATCAAGAGTAGTGACTGGCGTATTGTGACGAGCCAGTTGCTCGGTCACCATTGACAAGACGTTTTCAATTCGTGACAGATCTGGAGAATGTGCTGGCCAGGGCAGCAGTCGAAACATTTTCTGTATCCAGAAAGACCCGTACAGGACGTAGCAACATACGGTCGTGCATTATCCTGCTGAAATATAGGGTTTCGCAGGGATTGAATGAAGGGTAGAGCCACGGGTCGTAACACATCTGAAATTTAACGTCCACGTTCAAATTGCCGTCAATGCGAACAAGAGGTGACCGAACCAATGGCACCCCATACCATCACGCCGGGTAATACGCCAGTATGGCGACGACGAATACACGCTTCCAATGTGCGTTCACCGCGACGTTGCCAAACAAGGATGCGACCATCATGATGTTGTAAACAGAACCTGGATTCATCCGGAAAAATGACGTTTTGCCATATGTGCACCCAGGTTCGTCGTTGAGTACATAATCGCAGGCGCTCCTGTCAGTGATGCGGAGTCAAGGGTAACCGCAGCCATGCTCTCCGAGCTGATAGTCGATGCTACTGCAAATGTCGTCGTGCAGATGGTTGTTGTCCTGCAAACGTCCCCATCTGTTGCCTCAGGGATCGACACGTGGCTGCACGATCCGTTACAGCCATGCGGATAAGATGCCTGTCATCTCGACTGCTAGTGATACGAGGCCGTTGGGATCCATCACGGCGTTCCGTATTACACTGCTGAACCCACCGATTCCATATTCTGCTAACAGACATTGGATCTCGACCAACGAGAGCAGCAATGTCGCGATACGATAAACCGTAATGGACATAGGCTACAATACGACATTTATCAAAGTCGGAAACGTGATGGTACGCATTTCTACTCCTTACACGAGACATCACAACAACGTTTCACCAGGCAACGCCTGTCAACTGCTGTTTGAGTATGAGGTTGGAAACTTTCCTCATGTCAGCAAGCTGTAGGTGTCGCCACCGGCGCCCACCCTGTGTGAATGATCTGAAAAGCTGATCATTCACATATCACAGCATCTTCTTCCTGACGATTAAATTTCGCGTCTGTAGCACGTCATCTTCGTGGTGTTGCAATTTTAATGGCCAGTAGAGTAGCATTCTGATTTCGTACGAAGGAGAAACAGTACGTTTAATGTTACTTGAACAATTAGCTATGACAAAGCTTTGTGTAAAATCGCTGTAGCTGTAATCATCTTGCCTAAACTGGGAGCTGCTGGTCTTGTTTTACTGTTCTTGTGAGATAATTTTCTTTAAATCTCCACCTTCTGCAAAATATAGTTCTCTCTTTCTTCTTATTTACTCGTAACTGTTTCGACACGTATGTGGCACCCTGTGCTGGTTTCGTCTTTTTTCCTCGAGCTGCTTTAATTTAAATGTTTGCTTGCACTGAGTGGCCGCGCGACTCCACCCTGTACAAGCCTCTTCATCTCCGAATAACTACTCCAGCCCACATCTTTCTGAATGTGCTATCTGTATACACTTCTCGATCTCCCACTTCAGTTTTTACCTCCCCCCCCCCCCCACTTCCCTCCAGCACTAAGTTTGGTGATCTGATGTATCAGAAAGTCTCCTATCAACCAGTCCCTTCTGTTGGTCAAGTTGTGCCAAAAATTTCTTGTCTCCCTAGTTCTATTTAGTACTTCCTCATTAGTTACCTGATCGATCCGTATAATCTTCAGCATTCTTCTGTAGCACTACATTTCGAATGCCTCTAATCTTTTTTTATCTGAACTTTTTACTGTCCATGTTTCACTTCCATACATGGCTACCCTCCAGACAAATACTTTCAGAGAAGACTTCCTAACACTTCAGTTTATATTCGATATTAACAAATTCCTCTCCTTTAGAAACGTTTTTTTTTGCCATTGCCAGTACATATTTTATATTCTCTCTATTTCGGGCATCACCAGTTATTTTTCTGCACATATAGCAATACTCATCTACTGCTTGAAGTGTCTCGTTTCCTAATCTGATTGCCTTAGCATCAAATGATGTAATTCGACTACATTTCGATATCCTTGTTTCGCTTTTGTAGACGTTCATTTTATATCCTCCTTTCAAGACACTGTCCATTCCATTTAGCTTCTCTGCTAAGACCTTTGCTGTCTCTGACAGAATTACAATACCATCGGCAAATCTCAAAGTTTTATTTCTTCTTCCTGAACTTTAATTACTGTTCCAAATTTTTCTTTGGTTTCCCTTACAGCTGTTCAATGTTCATATTGAGTAACATCGGGGATAGGCTACAACCTTAGCTCACCTCCTTTTCAACCACTTTCATGCCCTCTCGACTCTTATAACTGCCCCCTGGTTTCTGTACAAGTTGTAAATAGCCTTTCGCTCCCTGTATTTTACCCCTTGAGAATTTCAAGGAGAGTATTTCAGTAAACATTGTCGAAATCTTTCTCTAAGTCTACAGATGCTACAAATGTAGGTTTGGCTTTCCTTAACCTATCATCTAAGATAAGTCGTAGAGTCAATATTGCCACTAGTAATCCTACATTGCTCCGGAATTCAAACTGATTTTCCCAAGTTTTTCCATTCCTCTCTAAAGAGTACGTTTTAATATTTTTCAGCCATGATTTTTTAACTGACAGTTCGATAATTTTCACAGCTGTCAGCAACTGCTTTCTTTAAAATTGGAATTACTACATTCTTCTTGAAGTCTGAGGGTGTTTCGCCTGTGTAACACATCTTGCACACCACAAGGAAGAGTTCTATCATGGCTGGCTCTCCCAAGGCTGTCAGTAGTTCTGACGGAGTATCGTCTATCTGCGGCACCTTGTTTCGAATTAGATCTTTCAGAAATTTGTCAAATTCTTCTGGCAGTATCATGTTTCCCATCTCATATTCATCTACGTCCACTTCTCTTTCTAGAAATTGCCTTCAAGTTCGTCGCCCTTGTGTAGACCCTCTATATACTCCTTCCACCTTATAGCTTTCCGTTCTTTGCTTAGGACTGGTTTTCCACATGAGATCTTGATATTCGTGCAGCATATTGGCTCTTAATTGTTACCCTATTTCATTCACAAAAGGAAGACTTGTGGCGTGACATTAAACAATAGGCGTTTAACGTTTCTAGAAGTTTTGACCAAAATGGATAAATTAGATTTCATCGGCCAACAATGATGGCCACTGTCTTCTACTTAACTGCAAATAGCGTGATTTTAATTGACTGCAGTGCGAAGAGTAATGGAATGAACAGTGAATAATACTCAACGTACTCTATACCTGATGAATAGAAAAGTGTGTAAGCGTTGGTCAGACTTAATGAAGGAGAACATCTTTGGCGAAGAGAATACACTTGTCCATAACGATGCTTTGCCAATTGGAAATCTGACGAATTTGAAGAGTGGACTGATTTAACATGTAGAGTATGCACTAGATCTTCGCATTCTCTGACTACCACCTTTTACCACTTCTGAAGAAACTGATAGCTAAAAACGTACGATTCATTGAAGAGGTTAGGGCTGAAGGTTATTACGCGGGTCTTCCAGAAACTCACTTGGCATAATACGTCAAAAATGAATTGTTAAGTTCTATTTCCACGCTAGTTGTAGGCAGTTATTCAGTAAGAGAACCAGGACATGAAATACTCTCCCAGTTTCTAACACACAGTTAAGAAACATTTTGAAAGACAGAAACTGCACATCACATCATAGCATGAATTCACAGATTCTTCTTTTGAGGGTAATTTCTGCCATTCCCTTTCTAACAGCGGTGTTAGTGCAACAGGGTATGGAGGAAAGCTACTGTGGGTTTGATTGAGTGGGGGACAGAGAATCGCAGAATCTGAGGCACGTTTGAAGGGTCAGTTGGTAAGAGTAGTAACTACCGAGCTACAGATTTTGAAACTGTTTTGGCAGAAAGATCAATGTTCAGTGGCTCTTCGTTGGAGAGTAACTGTATCTCCATTGGAGAGGGATTGATCTTCAGATCTGGTCAAGCAATTTAGAGCAACCACGGGAAACCTAAAGTTCTATGGGCGATAAGGGATTCGATCCAGTTTCTCCAAACAGTGCGCTACTGTGCTTAGTACGCCGCCAAGAAGATTTTACTTTACGCTTATTCACTTCTACGTTACAGAACACGAAATCCCATGTGCACCTCTCAAAACAGTTTAGCTTAAATGGCGACATACTTACTCAACAATGAATGTACAAGATGACGCAAAAGTCCTTTAGCATTTGAAAATGCACTAATTCACGGAATAATGTTTGTAGAGAGATAAAAACTGTCGCATATGCCCGAAGTGACTTGGGGTTTTATTGAAACCGGAAACGAGCGCAAAAGCTGGCCAATAGATGACGTTGGACAGGAACACGCCAGTGGCTCGGAATGAGAATCGTGTGTGGAAACCCCACTGCATGGCGAGAAAGCCTCGATGTGGCTTGGATTTACCAAGTCAGTCGTGATCGGACCCTTTTCCTTCGAGGAAATGCGGGTTGCAATTTTTCAAACTGGCAGTCTGACGGCTGTGCGGTACCCCGATAAGTTACAGAATCGCGTCGTCATTAACCTGGCTGATAAACAGTTGCTGGAAAGGAGGACTTTTATGCAGGATGGCGCTCCACACCATACTGCTACATACGTGAAAGATCTCTTGCGCACATTGTTTGGTGAGGATCGCGTGATGAGCCGCCACTTCCGTCACACTTCGCCTCCCATGTCGCCAGACGTCATTCTGTGTGATAATTGGTTGTGGGGCAACCTAAAGTCGCAATTCTACCACGTTTGTCTGACCTCATTAAGGTTGCAGAAAGACAACATACGACGGCAATATCTCACCATACCTACTCATATGCTGTACAGAGCCGTTCACAATATTGTCCCGAGTACAGGTATTGCTGATGAATGAATAAAGAAGATCGTCTTTGGTAAAAATCAATTATTATGATAATTGTTGCTTTTGTATCGTATGAAGCGCCATCTGCTTGTCATTCTGTATACCTTTTCTTTGGTTTCAATAAAACCTTATGTCATATCAAGCATGTGTGTAAATTTTTACCTCCCCACCCACATTATTCCGTGAAATACTGCATTTTCAAATGTTATCAGACTTTTGGCTCATTCTGTAATTTACACTCCGTTGGGGATAACGTGTGCCATAAGACCGATTATCAGTAACGTCATGCTAAAGAAACCGTGATAACAACTTTAGTTTCCTAATTTATAGCCTTCTATTCCTCTCGTATCGTGTATTAACTTCATCCGCACTGTTGCGGTGTATCATTTTTGATACGGACCAGAAAAAGCAGGGGACTTAAGCTAAGTCATGCCGGGGTTGGAGCTGTATAATTAGAAAAGTGAAAATAAAAGTTGTTAGGCCGTTAGGTCAAGTGAGCGAGTATCCGGCAAGATCAATCACCGCGAGACTCAAGGTGGCGGGCGAGGGCACAAAATACTTATTAATCATACCGTTCGCTGTACACACAGCCCAGCAAGCTGCAGTTCATTTGCTCTCATAATGAGCCTGGTGTAGATCTTTGCCACGCTGCTAGTGTCTGATACGAGACTAAATCAGGAAACATGTTCAAAAAAATGGTTCAAATGGCTCTGAGCACTATGCGACTTAACTTCTGAGGCCATCAGTCGCCTAGAACTTAGAACTAATTAAACCGAACTAACCTAAGGACATCACACACATCCATGCCCGAGGCAGGATTCGAAGCTGCGACCGTAGCGGTCACGCAGTTCCAGACTGAAGCGCCTTTAACCGCACGGCCACACCGGCCGGCAGGAAACATGTCTAGGTTCTCCGAATATGATGGTAATATCTTCGACAGTGTATATGCCGTGAGGTATTACCAAGGTTAACAGGTTGTATGTTCCCCACTTCTAACCCAGATCTCGTTCCAATGTTGGCAGCCGATCAGCGCTATGGCAAATGATTCTGTGATCAAACTTGAGAGTACAGAAATCGTTGTATTTGATGCTTCATTGCACATATTGACCACAGCGAAGGATACAAAATTTACCTGTTTCATAAGTGCATTACCATATTCCAATAAACACACAGAAGAAATAGATAGATATCTCCAGGTGACCTCATGCTAATATCACTTAACACTGATTTAAGCTCCATAATAGTCTCATTACTGTCAGGAAGAGATCAAGATATCTCTTCTTTCTTCAGGTATGCCAAATGAAGGATTATAGCCCGTGTACTTCCAAATTGTCCTGTGAAAACGGCTGTTGTCATATTGAAAGAACTTCCAAATTGTCCTGTGAAAACGGCTGTTGTCATATTGAAAGAACAGAGACCTGCTAGTCCTACGACAAAGATAACATTCATTCCCAATTTCTATCTTCATTCATGTGGAACTTACAGTCCTGTGATATAGAATGAATCTGTTTTTGGAACACCTTGTATTGTTCCAGCAGGACATTCACAAACGGATGCACGCCACAGGAATGGTTTCGCAGCTACGGCGCCCGTGGCATCTGAGGGTTGCTGTCTTAAGCTGTCGGAATTTCTGTGCATTGCGTCGTGATTTTTGACAGATGCTGTTTCGAGTTCAGTTCGTCAACATTATTTCTCACGATAGACTTCTTTTTTTATTCTACGAAACTTTTGGTTTCATTTTGTTATAGATTATCATTCCTGTACGCAGTGTTCTGCCTGCTATAAACAGATTTTTAAATTACTGAGTTTAAAAGGTATGCACGTTCCAAATAGTAATCACATTTAGTTACTGTAGGCTATTCATAAATAATATGGCTTAAATGTTTATTTGCGCGCTAAAGTGGACAGCCGATTGTGTCACGCCTTATTTGTGGACTTTGCGTCAGCCGTACCTGAATACATTTAAACCAAAACGAGCACGTGCCAAGTTTACACAAACACGGCTGCATCTTTGCTGCGCATCCCACGGGTTGCGCCCACCCACGGGCCGCCCTCATTAGGAGCTGACTCACTGCTGAAAACGCTTCGTGCGAGAGAAAGTGTGACCGAGTTAGCGCAGAGCTGAAACACTTAACTCGTAGCCAATATACAGGGTGTAACAAAAAGGTACTGCCAAACTTTCAGGAAACATTCCTCACACACAAAGAAAGAAAATATGTTATGTGGACATGTGTCCGGAAACGCTTACTTTCCATGTTAGAGCTCATTTTATTACTTCTCTTCAAATCACATTAATCATGAAATGGAAACACACAGCAACAGAACGTACCAGCGTGACTTCGAACACTTTGTTACAGGAAATGTTCAAGATGTCCTCCGTTAGCGAGGATACATGCATCCACCCTCTGTCGCATGGAATCCCTGATACGCTGATGCAGCCCTGGAGAGTGGCGTATTGTATCACAGCCGTCCACAATACGAGCACGAAGAGTCTCTACATTTGGTACCGGGATTGCGTAGACAAGAGCTTTCAAATGCCCCCATAAATGAAAGTCAAGAGGGTTGAGGTCAGGAGAGCGTGGAGGCCATGGAATTGGTCCGCCTCTACCAATCCATCGGTCACCGAATCTGTTGTTGAGAAGCGTACGAACACTTCGACTGAAATGTGCAGGAGCTCCATCGTGCATGAACCACATGTTGTGTCGTACTTGTAAAGGCACATGTTCTAGCAGCACAGGTAGAGTATCCCGTATAAAATCATGATAACGTGCTCCATTGAGCGTCGGTGGAAGAACATGGGGCCCAATCAAGACATCACCAACAATGCCTGCCCAAACGTTCACAGAAAATCTGTGTTGATGACGTGATTGCACAATTGCGTGCGGATTCTCGTCTGCCCACACATGTTGATTGTGAAAATTTACAATTTGATCACGTTGGAATGAAGCCTCATCCGTAAAGAGAACATTTGCACTGAAATGAGGATTGACACATTGTTGGATGAACCATTCGCAGAAGTGTACCCGTGGAGGCCAATCAGCTACTGATAGTGCCTGCACACGCTGTACATGGTACGGAAACAACTGGTTCTTCCGTAGCACTCTCCATACAGCGACGAGGTCAACTTTACCTTGTACAGCAGCAACTTCTCTGACGCTGACATTAGGGTTATCGTCAACTGCACGAAGAATTGCCTCGTCCATTGCAGGTGTCCTCGTCGTTCTAGGTCTTCCCCCGTCGCGAGTCATAGGCTGGGATGTTCCGTGCTCCCTAAGACGCCGATCAATTGCTTCGAACGTCTTCCTGTCGGGACACCTTCGTTCTGGAAATCTGTCTCGATAAAAACGCGCTAATCCATACATCAAATGGGCATCTGCCAATTCCGCATTTGTAAACATTGCACTGACTGCAAAAGCACGTTCGTGATGAACACTAACCTGTTGATGCTACGTACTGATGTGCTTGATGCTAGTACTGTAGAGCAATGAGTCGCATGTCAACACAAGCACCGAAGTGAACATTACCTTCTTTCAATTGGGTCAACTGGCGGTGAATCGGGGAAGTACAGTACATACTGACGAAACTAAAATGAGCTCTAACATGGAAATTAAGCGTTTCCGGACACATGTCCACATAACATCTTTTCTTTATTTGTGTGTGAGGAATGTTTCCTGAAAGTTTGGCCGTACCTTTTTCTAACACCCTGTATACCAATATGATCCTCCAGTGATAGCTAATTCATAGTTTTCCTCAACTCCTGAAAATGAGGTGACCTGACAATTTCACTCTTAATAAAATACTGTAAACCCAAAAATAAAAGTGATGCACAGTGAAAACCATGATAACCAACGTGGCTGTCTCAAGGTAACACTTCACCTGAAGGGTAGGCATTTCTAGAATTTTTTATTGGGATACTGCTACTTTTGTATGGAGTGTAGCCATGTATGGAAGTGAAACGTGGACGATAAATAGTTTGGACAAGAGGAGAATAGAAGCTTTCGACATGTGGTGCAACAGAAGAATGCTGGAGATTAGATGGGTAGATCACATAACTAATGAGGAGGTACTGAATAGAATTGGGGAGGAGTTTGTGGGACAACTTGACTAGAAGAAGGGATCGGTTGGTAGGACATGTTCTGAGGCATCAAGGGATCACCAATTTAGTATTGGAGGGCAGCGTGGAGAGTAAAAATCATAGAGGGAGACCAAGAGATGAATATACTAAGCAGATTCAGAAGGATGTGGGTTGCAGTAGGCACTGGAAGATGAAGAAGCTTGCACAGGATAGAGTAGCATAGAGAGCTGCATCAAACTAGTCTCAGGACTGAAGACCACAACAACAACAACTGTTACTGAAAAAAGTGTTTGAACCGTAGCTGAGCCCCACAGCCTATAGAAAATGTTTACGAGTGATGAAACTAATAAAAGGAGATGTGGTTAGGTGCTACGAGCAGATAACAATGACTAGCTAAAGGATTATCGGTGCAAAATGTAACAATAAAGTTGCAGGAAAGATGCTAATTTTAAGGCAAAAAAATGTACTAAAGTGTGTGAAAAAATTATTTCGGCTATTTCCTTTCTTAAGTCGTCAGTCGTGTGACTGGATGGATGCCGCCCGCCAGGTTGCAACTTCTTCACCTCCTGTTTTCCTTATGTGTCTGTTTTCTCCGATTCTGCAAAGAATCACCTTATTCCTTACCTCATCCACCTAATTTTCAACGTTCCCTTCTAACACCAAATCTCAAACGCTTCGGCTATCTTCGTTTCTGCTTTTTCCCCTGTCCATGATTAACATCCATACCATTCTGTGCCTCAGAAGTAAATTCTCAGAAATTTCTTCCCTAGATTAGGAACGTTGTTCGATGCCAACAGATTTCTCTGGCCAGGTACGCCCTCTTTGCCTGTACTAATCCGCATTTTATGTCCTCCTTGGTTCGCCCATCATATGTTAATTTGCTTCCATGGCAGCGGAATTCCTTAAGATCGTCTACTTAGCGGTCCCGAGTTTTGATGTTAAGCTTATCGCTAATGGTGTTTCTGCTACTCCTAATTGCCTGGTCCATCATGGACTATAGTGCAGCCACAGTATCCAAGAACGCTAAGTAAGAATTGACAAGGCACTTAACCACACGAACTCTAAGCAGCCGTCACGTTTACATGAGGTGCTCTACAGATGGAAAAGGGACAGATGACGTCGGTGACCATCTAACATTCTGCGTGGTGTCTGTTGTTCTATGTCTACCACTTTCGCGCAACGACGCTCTGAGCGTGTTTTTTAGGGAATTGACTAGTTTGAACCTGGGACCTGTTGCTGGTAAGGAGACGCCAGACCACACATGACGTGTAGAGTTCAGAAGAGTTCAGTGGGACTAGCGATGATATAACCAAATACTTAATGATTTCAGCGTCACCTCCACTGCACTCCCTATAAAAGAATCTTGATACTAACTAAATTTAGTGGAAAGGGTTCAAGGCTTTCCTATTTTTAGTTAGCTGGTAAAATAACGTCGAAAAAGCAGTTAAGTTTACCATTGGAAATTTTATTCTACTCACAAAACATTGTTTATAAATTGCACTATTGATAAAAGGAAATGTTTTAATACAGGATGGTAAAAACCAACTGCGTTCAACAAAAATGTGAACGAATATTCCCTGAATGGGTTTCCAAGTTCTACAATGGATCGAAGGATGACCTATGCCATATCACATCTATAATCTAGGTTTAAATTAAGTTTCACAAAAGAGAAAACTATCAAAATGGTCTACAGTGACCCTCAATTATCTTTAATTACTTATCTAACTTGTCGTAAATTACAGTGGCTGATGTGGCTTCTCAATAATTATATAACAGAAAAATCATCGCGTTTCAGATTTTAACTTACGTAGCAAATGTGAATACCATGAGCTTCAATTGACGATCGACACTAGTATTACGTAAAAAGGGGATGTAACAGATGAGACTTCTGCACTTCTGAGTGAAGCCTTATGCGCTCAAAAATGCGGCATCGCGTGCGTTCATTACCTTGTCGGTGTTCGTAAGGCGGCAGCGGTGGCGCAGCTCCATGCGTCTCGCCGTCTCGGAAGCAACTCTCTCCTAACTTCTCCTTACTACAATTTACCGAAGTTGGTTTAAAAAAACTATCTGGCTGTGTTTTCATCTGACCAATCAGTGTCTCAATGTTAACCTTAAGCTCACCTACAAAAATTCTGTCTATCCAATGAGAAACGTTATACTTTTCGTGGTGGGGCAATGTTTTTAAAGTTTGCAACGTAACAGAGGCGCGAAAAAGTCTCACGCTAAAACTTGCAGCTGGTGTGGCCTTTTTAGTGTTATCGTAAGATCTATACTGCTCTTCTGGAGGGCTCTATCTTTTAACATGGCCTGTGGGGTAGTCCTGGCGGTTACTTTTGGTGGTGGGACAATGTTTTTTAGGTTTGCAACGTAACAGAGACGCAAAAAAGTCTCGCGCTAAAACTTCCGGCTGGTGTGGCCCTTTTAGTGTTATCGTAAGATCTATACTGTTCTTCTGGAGGGCTCTAGCTTTTAACATGGGCTGGGGGGGTGGTCCTGATCGTTAGCTGCCAACGTGGGTGTCCGTCCCTTATCGTAGGGCCTTCTAGCTTAACACGGTTCTGTTCTCGGCCTCTGTTCTCATTTCTCCCCTCGGAACTGCGGCTGTTTCACGGTGGGAAGGTATGACATGCATTTAGGCGTCCTTGTGTTAGTCTGTGGTATTCCATTTGCTCACTCGTTGATCGTATTACTTTAGTTAATTTAATGTCAGGATTTATTCGGAACTATGTGACATACTGCCGGATTTGCTTATCATGTCAGGGTTTTCATGGAAGGTGTTGGATTTGCCTGACACCTTACATATCACCACCCTTCGAACTTAATTTTTGCACTGAAGTTAGGCAATGATTGAATCGTTGTCTAAGTCAGTCAAAAATTATTCCTTTATCTAAATTTTGTTGCTCACTGTTCAGCCACGTTATTCTGGTTGTATGCTAGTTTGTATTACTAATTTATATTTTTATATTCTTCCACATTATTCTCAAAAATATGTTTATATTGACAAGAGAAGAATATTTCTATGCTATTACTATTATTATTTATTTATAATTATTTTCTTTCTTTATTTAAGTGTGAAGTTTGTTTTTTAAGAAGTTTGTTATCGATTTTCTTATAATTTTTTATTTACTTTTTTATTTTTTTCAAATGTAGTAATTAAGTAAAATCTATTCCTAACACATTTTCTAAATATCATGTACAAGAAAAATGTTTTTGTTTCTGGACACTTATTTCAATATTGTTACACTAACAAATAAGAATTATTTCCAAGAATTGCTTTGACAACAAAATATACATACACAAGTATTGAGATATTATCCTAACAAATGGTACAAATGTTAAAAAAAGGGAAAACATGCAACAAGATAATTTTTTATTCTTTGTTTTTATAAGGAGTAAATGAGTAAAATATAGTTATTCTTTTATTTTTATGAAGAGAAAATAAGTGGCATACAGTTTTAGTGTTTATTATGCCTTACTTTTGTTCATTATATACTGTCCATTTCAGAACTAATGACTTATTTTTATCGATAGTCTATTTTTTATTTAAGTCCATAGTCAATGACTGTTATTTTGTAGTTTATTAGCTGCCTGGTGTGCTTAACCTATTTAGTTTTTCACACATTTATTTTTGCACAATTCCTACATCACGTAATTTGATTTCACATATTCACACAATCCTATGAATGTTTAAGCATGAGGTTGGCAAATGTTTTTGCATGAAGGTAATGGACTTGAGCGAGATGGATGTGGGCAAGTATTTGATGTACAGCTTCATTCGTTGTTCCTTGTTGGCTTTGCAAGTGTGTGTTGCTGTTGTGCATCCTTGGAGCTGTGAGTGCAGAATCTCGTGGTTTAATGGCTTTGTATGCGTGAAAGGCATCGTTATGTGTCGCTGAAAGCTGTCCTTTTTTGTAGTAATACTTTGCAGACGACTAGCTTACAATAGTATAGGTATTTGGGAAGGTATGTCGTCTATTCTTCACCCATCTTCTTTCTTGGTCTGAATCTTGCGAAACTTCAACTTCTGTTCTTCCTGCTTTTTCTCTGCTTCTTACTTGATTCTTGGTTCTTCTCTGGGCAGGATATGGAAATATTTATATTTATTGATAACTAGTCGCTTTGAAGTTCTCCTCTTAGTAACAGTTTGATAAATCGTTTGGGCGCATCATTTTTACTTTGTGGAAGTTTTCTTCAGTTTCGTGCATCAGTATGCTGTTTAATAGTAGTATTGTGACTTTTACACATATTTTTTTGCCAGTGGTGGCTTGCCAAAGCGGTCTTCTCGTTGGGCCGTTTTTTGCTCGCTCCACTGAGTTGGGGCGTTCCGAGACCCTTTTGGCATTCGGTGTCCTGTAGTGACTCTGCAGGGTTCCGCCACTCTGTGGTTCTGCTGTCCTTTCCCTTCTCTCGACACTTCTGCCTTGCAGGAATCGTGTCTTGCTAATTACGTCCTTTTCTTTCTTGATACTTCTCTCGTTGCAACTCGAGGGTCGTTGCATCTCGTCCTTGCTGGAGTTTGTACAATGGTTCTTACAAAAAGTTTTACTTATAATCATCTGTCTAGTACCTACATTGTTTACGCCTTCTGCCGGCCACGGTGGTCTCGCGGTTCTAGGCGCTCAGTCCGGACCCGCGGGACTGCTACGGTCGCAGGTTCGAATCCTGCCTCTGGCATGGATGTGTGTGATGTCCTTAGGTTAGTTAGGTTTAAGTAGTTCTAAGTTCTAGGGGACTGATGACCACAGATGTTAAGTCCCATAGTGTTCAGAGCCATTTTTGAAACTTTTTGATATGGCTCACATGGTGAAGTCCTGAGGTTTTGCCTGTTTTACTTCAAACTTGTACTGAAAGTGTTTAATACTGCCAGTCTTAGGTAAAAATACCTCTGCTGTATCTCGTAAAATACCCTCTAATTCTCTTTTACTGTGTTCTGAAATATCTTGAACTTCTTGCAATTTTTCGTCGATTTCTTTATGGGCTTCTAACATGAGTTGAGGCGATTCCCCCTTTTGTGCATACCATTCTTATTCTTCATCCTCTTTATCTCGCATCATTCTTAATTGTTTGTTTATAACTGGTATTTCTTTTAATTTTAGCTTTTGCTCAAAGGGAAGTGTGATATTCCCGAATGTTACGCTACCTTTCCCCATATCTATTATCGCTCTCTCATTTACAAAATCTGCACCTATAATGAAATCTACAGTTAGTTTAGGTATAATCACGAAGTTGGCTTCGATCTTTTGACCTTGACACGAAAGAGTTATCCTTGTTTGTCTCACAACTTCCGCAGCATTGTTTCTAATTGTACCTCTTACTTTAATCTTACGTGTTTTCAGAACTGGCAATTCCTCGTTGGCATTACACTGCATGAATAAATTTTCTGAGATCGCAGTCAGTTCACTTCTGCTATCAATTACAATATTGACTGGGATATGCTTCACCATGGCCTTCACAATTGGTTGAATTTGAAAGGGTTGGTTCTGTTCTTCTTCTTCTTGCATCAACTAATCCTCCACTGAGTCTTACATGAGTCTTTTCAGGAATTTCCATTGTGAATTCGAACTTTCTGTAGGACAAGCGTCGATTGATACTTCTCCCTCTTTTATTTCCTCTTCTCTATTTCTTCCTTCATTTACGCTTTCTTGAACATCCTCTACTTTTTCCTCATCCTCGTCTGTCTTCTCCTTCTTTGTCACTACTTCCACACAATCGCATCTAAATGCTTTAATTATCGCTTCATAACTTCCTTCATTATATACGTTGGGTTGTATGCCCACTATTAACTTATTTTCAACTTCTGTCGAGTGCGCATTATCCTCATTGAATTCGCTTTCCTTGGTTTCCATCTCAAATAGCTCTGCAATACTCATTACTTCGTCCTTTCCTCCTACATTCGTTGTGCATGCCTCTGGTAATTCATCTTCCTCGTCAGTATTCTCCCAATTAATTTCGTTCCAACACGATATTGTTATTTTTCTGTCTTCATTTTCATCTGGTCCCTGCGGATTTGTTTCTTCCTTCTTCTCTTTTCGTGATAAGGTATTTACTTCTCTGTTCAAGGTGCTGCAATTGTCCTGGGTCGGTGCGTCATTCCCTTTGGCATGGGCGCTTAGCTGTCAATTCGAACGTTTTTCGGGGTTTGGTGGTCTTACCTCCACCTCTTCTATCTGCATTCTCTTTTCTTGTTCAGTTTGTTGATAGTGGTTTCTTTGCTGATAATTTGTCGGTCTATTGGTTCTCCAGTACCCGATCCGGTTGTCGTTATTCCCTCTGTAATAGTTGTTGCCGTTCCTGGGTGAATTATAGTTATTGCCATATTCTCTTCTAAATCCATAACCGGTTCTTTGTTGAAATCTGTTGTCGTTTCTTGGTGCGAAGTTATCACGTGGTTCGTAATTATTGTTTCTTCGTACTGTGTCTTGTGGATTCCACTGCTTTTTGCTTTCGTTTTCACGTGCGCTTCGTCTTTTTCTTGCGTCATCTTCAGAAAATATGAACTCTATTTGCCTTAGAATACCTTTAAATGCTTCGACGTCATTGCCTCCGCCCCCTACTAATGACTGCTGGTATTTCATTGGTAATTTCTTCGCGCATAATTTAATCAACTCTCCGTCACTGCATGGTACATCTAAGCATTGATTTTTCTTTGCCATTAATTCGAAAAATGTCACGGGACTCTTCTCTCCTGAATTTGCAAAATATGGGTTCTGTAATAATTCGTACTTCACTCTGTTCTGTGCTTCGCTGGACCAATATCGTGAGAGAAACTTCTCTCTGAAATCTTCGTAAGATCGGCATGTCGCTGCAACACTCTGCATGGTTTCTGCGACTGTTCCTGACATGTGTGCACATATAAAGTCTAATTTGTTTGCTAGCGTCCAGTTTTCTGGTAATCCTACTCGGAATTGATCAATAAAAGTTCGTGGATGTAATGAGTTTCCTTCTCGAAAGTGTTGAAATTTTCTGACTGTGAGGAAATGATCGTTGTCGTACTTCGTCATAGTTCCATATGAAATTCGCGATTCTTCGCCACTTTTGTTTCTGATCATTTCTCCCGTCGTTCTTTCCGGTCGTGGTAGATCCATTGGATATTGTCCACTGTAACTTTCGCCTACCCTTGCGTAGTATCGTTGGAGTGGTACGCAATAACTTTCTTCCATCGGTTGTGAACGTGTAGCTGAATGCATTGCACTGTACTCTTCGCGACCTGGCTTTCCATTGTCAGGTATTGGTTGGGTATCTTGTCTGGCTAACCTTGCTGCTTCATTGAACGATCCAAACTGTCTTGAAACATACATTTGTGGTTCCGCATGTGTTTGTGGTGCCGTTTGTTCATCAAGAATTTCGAAACATGTTTGTTGCTGTGCAGGCTGTTTGATTTCACGTATGTTACTTTCCGCCTGTGGTTCAAATGGCTCTGAGCACTATGGGACTCAACTGCTGAGGTCATTAGTCCCCTAGAACTTAGAACTAGTTAAACCTAACTAACCTAAGGACATCACAAACATCCATGCCCGAGGCAGGATTCGAACCTGCGACCGTAGCGGTCTTGCGGTTCCAGACTGCAGCGCCTTTAACCGCACGGCCACTTCGGCCGGCTCTTTCCGCCTGTGATTAGAATCGCAAATGCGTAATATCTTCGTTAATTGCTTCTTTATCCGGTGCTGTTACAGATACGGATGTGGTTGCAGACTCAGTGCTTGTTCGATCCTGTTCACTACGCTCTTCAATGGTTTGCAACAACTCTGCTCGCAATTTCTGAAATTGTCGCTTCGTTTGCTCTTCTATTTTGACTATGCGGTTATCATATCTTTTCAGCGCTGCTTTTGTGATACGTTTGTGTAACACACTGTTTTCAACAATTTCACGCGCTATACCTGCTGCTTGTCCAGTAATTACGTTTATCTGTTTCTCTAGTTTCTTGACTTCTCCCTGGGTGTTGTTACGTAATGTTTTGATCTCGTCCTGTATGTCATTACGCAATGTTTGTACGTCCACTTGTACCTTGTCAATGTCTGTTCTCTATTGATTGTGACCTGTTATTAATTTTCCTATCACTTCTCTAGATTTTTTTGCCTCGTCTTCAATACGACTTAGGTGTAACTGAATTTTTTTGTCTCGTGGTTTCTGCAATTTGTTTCGTCGTTTCTGCATTCTGAATTTTAATTTGGATCGCAATTTCTTTATTTTGTCTTGTCATAGTTTCCGTCATTAATTGTAATAATTCTGCCAGATTGGTGGGTCCTATTGCGTTTTCTTCCGACGTCCTACGCTCTGTGTTTACGTCCAAATTTTGGTTTGCAACCGATTGCATTGAACTGTGCGGGAACACGTTTCTGCTCGAATTCCTTGTACTCTGTGGTGAGGGAGCTCTGATTACTTGTACTATGGGTTCTACGTCTTCAAGACGCAAGTTAGAATCCTCATCGGCTGTCTCTCTACTTTCCTGCTCCTCTGTCGTATGCTGACTTATGTTTTCTATGCCTTGACGCACATTATCCTCATTATGGTGCGTCTTTGGTAAATGATAATTGTTGCTTTTGTATCGTATGAAGCGCCATCTGCTTGTCATTCTGTATACCTTTTCTTTGGTTTCAATAAAACCTTATGTCATATCAAGCATGTGTGTAAATTTTTACCTCCCCACCCACATTATTCCGTGAAATACTGCATTTTCAAATGTTATCAGACTTTTGGCTCATTCTGTAATTTACACTCCGTTGGGGATAACGTGTGCCATAAGACCGATTATCAGTAACGTCATGCTAAAGAAACCGTGATAACAACTTTAGTTTCCTAATTTATAGCCTTCTATTCCTCTCGTATCGTGTATTAACTTCATCCGCACTGTTGCGGTGTATCATTTTTGATACGGACCAGAAAAAGCAGGGGACTTAAGCTAAGTCATGCCGGGGTTGGAGCTGTATAATTAGAAAAGTGAAAATAAAAGTTGTTAGGCCGTTAGGTCAAGTGAGCGAGTATCCGGCAAGATCAATCACCGCGAGACTCAAGGTGGCGGGCGAGGGCACAAAATACTTATTAATCATACCGTTCGCTGTACACACAGCCCAGCAAGCTGCAGTTCATTTGCTCTCATAATGAGCCTGGTGTAGATCTTTGCCACGCTGCTAGTGTCTGATACGAGACTAAATCAGGAAACATGTTCAAAAAAATGGTTCAAATGGCTCTGAGCACTATGCGACTTAACTTCTGAGGCCATCAGTCGCCTAGAACTTAGAACTAATTAAACCGAACTAACCTAAGGACATCACACACATCCATGCCCGAGGCAGGATTCGAACCTGCGACCGTAGCGGTCACGCAGTTCCAGACTGAAGCGCCTTTAACCGCACGGCCACACCGGCCGGCAGGAAACATGTCTAGGTTCTCCGAATATGATGGTAATATCTTCGACAGTGTATATGCCGTGAGGTATTACCAAGGTTAACAGGTTGTATGTTCCCCACTTCTAACCCAGATCTCGTTCCAATGTTGGCAGCCGATCAGCGCTATGGCAAATGATTCTGTGATCAAACTTGAGAGTACAGAAATCGTTGTATTTGATGATTCATTGCACATATTGACCACAGCGGAGGATACAAAATTTACCGGTTTCGACTTGCGTTACCTTATTCCAATAAGCACACAGAAGAAATAGATAGTAGAAATAGATAGGTATTGCCAAGGTTAATAGGTTGTATGTGCTTCACTTCTAACCTAAATCTCGTTTCAATATTCGCAGCCAACGAGGACTGTGGCAAATGACCCTATGGTTAAACTGGAGCGTACAGAAATCGTTGTATTTGATGCTTCATTGCACATATTGACCACAGCGAAGGATACAAAATTTACCTGTTTCATAAGTGCATTACCATATTCCAATAAACACACAGAAGAAATAGATAGATATCTCCAGGTGACCTCATGCTAATATCACTTAACACTGATTTAAGCTCCATAATAGTCTCATTACTGTCAGGAAGAGATCAAGATATCTCTTCTTTCTTCAGGTATGCCAAATGAAGGATTATAGCCCGTGTACTTCCAAATTGTCCTGTGAAAACGGCTGTTGTCATATTGAAAGAACTTCCAAATTGTCCTGTGAAAACGGCTGTTGTCATATTGAAAGAACAGAGACCTGCTAGTCCTACGACAAAGATAACATTCATTCCCAATTTCTATCTTCATTCATGTGGAACTTACAGTCCTGTGATATAGAATGAATCTGTTTTTGGAACACCTTGTATTGTTCCAGCAGGACATTCACAAACGGATGCACGCCACAGGAATGGTTTCGCAGCTACGGCGCCCGTGGCATCTGAGGGTTGCTGTCTTAAGCTGTCGGAATTTCTGTGCATTGCGTCGTGATTTTTGACAGATGCTGTTTCGAGTTCAGTTCGTCAACATTATTTCTCACGATAGACTTCTTTTTTTATTCTACGAAACTTTTGGTTTCATTTTGTTATAGATTATCATTCCTGTACGCAGTGTTCTGCCTGCTATAAACAGATTTTTAAATTACTGAGTTTAAAAGGTATGCACGTTCCAAATAGTAATCACATTTAGTTACTGTAGGCTATTCATAAATAATATGGCTTAAATGTTTATTTGCGCGCTAAAGTGGACAGCCGATTGTGTCACGCCTTATTTGTGGACTTTGCGTCAGCCGTACCTGAATACATTTAAACCAAAACGAGCACGTGCCAAGTTTACACAAACACGGCTGCATCTTTGCTGCGCATCCCACGGGTTGCGCCCACCCACGGGCCGCCCTCATTAGGAGCTGACTCACTGCTGAAAACGCTTCGTGCGAGAGAAAGTGTGACCGAGTTAGCGCAGAGCTGAAACACTTAACTCGTAGCCAATATACAGGGTGTTACAAAAAGGTACTGCCAAACTTTCAGGAAACATTCCTCACACACAAAGAAAGAAAATATGTTATGTGGACATGTGTCCGGAAACGCTTACTTTCCATGTTAGAGCTCATTTTATTACTTCTCTTCAAATCACATTAATCATGAAATGGAAACACACAGCAACAGAACGTACCAGCGTGACTTCGAACACTTTGTTACAGGAAATGTTCAAGATGTCCTCCGTTAGCGAGGATACATGCATCCACCCTCTGTCGCATGGAATCCCTGATACGCTGATGCAGCCCTGGAGAGTGGCGTATTGTATCACAGCGTCCACAATACGAGCACGAAGAGTCTCTACATTTGGTACCGGGATTGCGTAGACAAGAGCTTTCAAATGCCCCCATAAATGAAAGTCAAGAGGGTTGAGGTCAGGAGAGCGTGGAGGCCATGGAATTGGTCCGCCTCTACCAATCCATCGGTCACCGAATCTGTTGTTGAGAAGCGTACGAACACTTCGACTGAAATGTGCAGGAGCTCCATCGTGCATGAACCACATGTTGTGTCGTACTTGTAAAGGCACATGTTCTAGCAGCACAGGTAGAGTATCCCGTATAAAATCATGATAACGTGCTCCATTGAGCGTCGGTGGAAGAACATGGGGCCCAATCAAGACATCACCAACAATGCCTGCCCAAACGTTCACAGAAAATCTGTGTTGATGACGTGATTGCACAATTGCGTGCGGATTCTCGTCTGCCCACACATGTTGATTGTGAAAATTTACAATTTGATCACGTTGGAATGAAGCCTCATCCGTAAAGAGAACATTTGCACTGAAATGAGGATTGACACATTGTTGGATGAACCATTCGCAGAAGTGTACCCGTGGAGGCCAATCAGCTACTGATAGTGCCTGCACACGCTGTACATGGTACGGAAACAACTGGTTCTTCCGTAGCACTCTCCATACAGCGACGAGGTCAACTTTACCTTGTACAGCAGCAACTTCTCTGACGCTGACATTAGGGTTATCGTCAACTGCACGAAGAATTGCCTCGTCCATTGCAGGTGTCCTCGTCGTTCTAGGTCTTCCCCCGTCGCGAGTCATAGGCTGGGATGTTCCGTGCTCCCTAAGACGCCGATCAATTGCTTCGAACGTCTTCCTGTCGGGACACCTTCGTTCTGGAAATCTGTCTCGATAAAAACGCGCTAATCCATACATCAAATGGGCATCTGCCAATTCCGCATTTGTAAACATTGCACTGACTGCAAAAGCACGTTCGTGATGAACACTAACCTGTTGATGCTACGTACTGATGTGCTTGATGCTAGTACTGTAGAGCAATGAGTCGCATGTCAACACAAGCACCGAAGTGAACATTACCTTCTTTCAATTGGGTCAACTGGCGGTGAATCGGGGAAGTACAGTACATGCTGACGAAACTAAAATGAGCTCTAACATGGAAATTAAGCGTTTCCGGACACATGTCCACATAACATCTTTTCTTTATTTGTGTGTGAGGAATGTTTCCTGAAAGTTTGGCCGTACCTTTTTCTAACACCCTGTATACCAATATGATCCTCCAGTGATAGCTAA
The DNA here is from genome assembly GCF_021461395.2 of Schistocerca americana. Lineage (NCBI taxonomy): Eukaryota > Metazoa > Arthropoda > Insecta > Orthoptera > Acrididae > Schistocerca > Schistocerca americana. The sequence goes on along the minus strand of NC_060122.1, from coordinate 764,199,219 downwards.
TTCATAGTTTTCCTCAACTCCTGAAAATGAGGTGACCTGACAATTTCACTCTTAATAAAATACTGTAAACCCAAAAATAAAAGTGATGCACAGTGAAAACCATGATAACCAACGTGGCTGTCTCAAGGTAACACTTCACCTGAAGGGTAGGCATTTCTAGAATTTTTTATTGGGATACTGCTACTTTTGTATGGAGTGTAGCCATGTATGGAAGTGAAACGTGGACGATAAATAGTTTGGACAAGAGGAGAATAGAAGCTTTCGACATGTGGTGCAACAGAAGAATGCTGGAGATTAGATGGGTAGATCACATAACTAATGAGGAGGTACTGAATAGAATTGGGGAGGAGTTTGTGGGACAACTTGACTAGAAGAAGGGATCGGTTGGTAGGACATGTTCTGAGGCATCAAGGGATCACCAATTTAGTATTGGAGGGCAGCGTGGAGAGTAAAAATCATAGAGGGAGACCAAGAGATGAATATACTAAGCAGATTCAGAAGGATGTGGGTTGCAGTAGGCACTGGAAGATGAAGAAGCTTGCACAGGATAGAGTAGCATAGAGAGCTGCATCAAACTAGTCTCAGGACTGAAGACCACAACAACAACAACTGTTACTGAAAAAAGTGTTTGAACCGTAGCTGAGCCCCACAGCCTATAGAAAATGTTTACGAGTGATGAAACTAATAAAAGGAGATGTGGTTAGGTGCTACGAGCAGATAACAATGACTAGCTAAAGGATTATCGGTGCAAAATGTAACAATAAAGTTGCAGGAAAGATGCTAATTTTAAGGCAAAAAAATGTACTAAAGTGTGTGAAAAAATTATTTCGGCTATTTCCTTTCTTAAGTCGTCAGTCGTGTGACTGGATGGATGCCGCCCGCCAGGTAGCAACTTCTTCACCTCCTGTTTTCCTTATGTGTCTGTTTTCTCCGATTCTGCAAAGAATCACCTTATTCCTTACCTCATCCACCTAATTTTCAACGTTCCCTTCTAACACCAAATCTCAAACGCTTCGGCTATCTTCGTTTCTGCTTTTTCCCCTGTCCATGATTAACATCCATACCATTCTGTGCCTCAGAAGTAAATTCTCAGAAATTTCTTCCCTAGATTAGGAACGTTGTTCGATGCCAACAGATTTCTCTGGCCAGGTACGCCCTCTTTGCCTGTACTAATCCGCATTTTATGTCCTCCTTGGTTCGCCCATCATATGTTAATTTGCTTCCATGGCAGCGGAATTCCTTAAGATCGTCTACTTAGCGGTCCCGAGTTTTGATGTTAAGCTTATCGCTAATGGTGTTTCTGCTACTCCTAATTGCCTGGTCCATCATGGACTATAGTGCAGCCACAGTATCCAAGAACGCTAAGTAAGAATTGACAAGGCACTTAACCACACGAACTCTAAGCAGCCGTCACGTTTACATGAGGTGCTCTACAGATGGAAAAGGGACAGATGACGTCGGTGACCATCTAACATTCTGCGTGGTGTCTGTTGTTCTATGTCTACCACTTTCGCGCAACGACGCTCTGAGCGTGTTTTTTAGGGAATTGACTAGTTTGAACCTGGGACCTGTTGCTGGTAAGGAGACGCCAGACCACACATGACGTGTAGAGTTCAGAAGAGTTCAGTGGGACTAGCGATGATATAACCAAATACTTAATGATTTCAGCGTCACCTCCACTGCACTCCCTATAAAAGAATCTTGATACTAACTAAATTTAGTGGAAAGGGTTCAAGGCTTTCCTATTTTTAGTTAGCTGGTAAAATAACGTCGAAAAAGCAGTTAAGTTTACCATTGGAAATTTTATTCTACTCACAAAACATTGTTTATAAATTGCACTATTGATAAAAGGAAATGTTTTAATACAGGATGGTAAAAACCAACTGCGTTCAACAAAAATGTGAACGAATATTCCCTGAATGGGTTTCCAAGTTCTACAATGGATCGAAGGATGACCTATGCCATATCACATCTATAATCTAGGTTTAAATTAAGTTTCACAAAAGAGAAAACTATCAAAATGGTCTACAGTGACCCTCAATTATCTTTAATTACTTATCTAACTTGTCGTAAATTACAGTGGCTGATGTGGCTTCTCAATAATTATATAACAGAAAAATCATCGCGTTTCAGATTTTAACTTACGTAGCAAATGTGAATACCATGAGCTTCAATTGACGATCGACACTAGTATTACGTAAAAAGGGGATGTAACAGATGAGACTTCTGCACTTCTGAGTGAAGCCTTATGCGCTCAAAAATGCGGCATCGCGTGCGTTCATTACCTTGTCGGTGTTCGTAAGGCGGCAGCGGTGGCGCAGCTCCATGCGTCTCGCCGTCTCGGAAGCAACTCTCTCCTAACTTCTCCTTACTACAATTTACCGAAGTTGGTTTAAAAAAACTATCTGGCTGTGTTTTCATCTGACCAATCAGTGTCTCAATGTTAACCTTAAGCTCACCTACAAAAATTCTGTCTATCCAATGAGAAACGTTATACTTTTCGTGGTGGGGCAATGTTTTTAAAGTTTGCAACGTAACAGAGGCGCGAAAAAGTCTCACGCTAAAACTTGCAGCTGGTGTGGCCTTTTTAGTGTTATCGTAAGATCTATACTGCTCTTCTGGAGGGCTCTATCTTTTAACATGGCCTGTGGGGTAGTCCTGGCGGTTACTTTTGGTGGTGGGACAATGTTTTTTAGGTTTGCAACGTAACAGAGACGCAAAAAAGTCTCGCGCTAAAACTTCCGGCTGGTGTGGCCCTTTTAGTGTTATCGTAAGATCTATACTGTTCTTCTGGAGGGCTCTAGCTTTTAACATGGGCTGGGGGGGTGGTCCTGATCGTTAGCTGCCAACGTGGGTGTCCGTCCCTTATCGTAGGGCCTTCTAGCTTAACACGGTTCTGTTCTCGGCCTCTGTTCTCGTTTCTCCCCTCGGAACTGCGGCTGTTTCACGGTGGGAAGGTATGACATGCATTTAGGCGTCCTTGTGTTAGTCTGTGGTATTCCATTTGCTCACTCGTTGATCGTATTACTTTAGTTAATTTAATGTCAGGATTTATTCGGAACTATGTGACATACTGCCGGATTTGCTTATCATGTCAGGGTTTTCATGGAAGGTGTTGGATTTGCCTGACACCTTACATATCACCACCCTTCGAACTTAATTTTTGCACTGAAGTTAGGCAATGATTGAATCGTTGTCTAAGTCAGTCAAAAATTATTCCTTTATCTAAATTTTGTTGCTCACTGTTCAGCCACGTTATTCTGGTTGTATGCTAGTTTGTATTACTAATTTATATTTTTATATTCTTCCACATTATTCTCAAAAATATGTTTATATTGACAAGAGAAGAATATTTCTATGCTATTACTATTATTATTTATTTATAATTATTTTCTTTCTTTATTTAAGTGTGAAGTTTGTTTTTTAAGAAGTTTGTTATCGATTTTCTTATAATTTTTTATTTACTTTTTTATTTTTTTCAAATGTAGTAATTAAGTAAAATCTATTCCTAACACATTTTCTAAATATCATGTACAAGAAAAATGTTTTTGTTTCTGGACACTTATTTCAATATTGTTACACTAACAAATAAGAATTATTTCCAAGAATTGCTTTGACAACAAAATATACATACACAAGTATTGAGATATTATCCTAACAAATGGTACAAATGTTAAAAAAAGGGAAAACATGCAACAAGATAATTTTTTATTCTTTGTTTTTATAAGGAGTAAATGAGTAAAATATAGTTATTCTTTTATTTTTATGAAGAGAAAATAAGTGGCATACAGTTTTAGTGTTTATTATGCCTTACTTTTGTTCATTATATACTGTCCATTTCAGAACTAATGACTTATTTTTATCGATAGTCTATTTTTTATTTAAGTCCATAGTCAATGACTGTTATTTTGTAGTTTATTAGCTGCCTGGTGTGCTTAACCTATTTAGTTTTTCACACATTTATTTTTGCACAATTCCTACATCACGTAATTTGATTTCACATATTCACACAATCCTATGAATGTTTAAGCATGAGGTTGGCAAATGTTTTTGCATGAAGGTAATGGACTTGAGCGAGATGGATGTGGGCAAGTATTTGATGTACAGCTTCATTCGTTGTTCCTTGTTGGCTTTGCAAGTGTGTGTTGCTGTTGTGCATCCTTGGAGCTGTGAGTGCAGAATCTCGTGGTTTAATGGCTTTGTATGCGTGAAAGGCATCGTTATGTGTCGCTGAAAGCTGTCCTTTTTTGTAGTAATACTTTGCAGACGACTAGCTTACAATAGTATAGGTATTTGGGAAGGTATGTCGTCTATTCTTCACCCATCTTCTTTCTTGGTCTGAATCTTGCGAAACTTCAACTTCTGTTCTTCCTGCTTTTTCTCTGCTTCTTACTTGATTCTTGGTTCTTCTCTGGGCAGGATATGGAAATATTTATATTTATTGATAACTAGTCGCTTTGAAGTTCTCCTCTTAGTAACAGTTTGATAAATCGTTTGGGCGCATCATTTTTACTTTGTGGAAGTTTTCTTCAGTTTCGTGCATCAGTATGCTGTTTAATAGTAGTATTGTGACTTTTACACATATTTTTTTGCCAGTGGTGGCTTGCCAAAGCGGTCTTCTCGTTGGGCCGTTTTTTGCTCGCTCCACTGAGTTGGGGCGTTCCGAGACCCTTTTGGCATTCGGTGTCCTGTAGTGACTCTGCAGGGTTCCGCCACTCTGTGGTTCTGCTGTCCTTTCCCTTCTCTCGACACTTCTGCCTTGCAGGAATCGTGTCTTGCTAATTACGTCCTTTTCTTTCTTGATACTTCTCTCGTTGCAACTCGAGGGTCGTTGCATCTCGTCCTTGCTGGAGTTTGTACAATGGTTCTTACAAAAAGTTTTACTTATAATCATCTGTCTAGTACCTACATTGTTTACGCCTTCTGCCGGCCACGGTGGTCTCGCGGTTCTAGGCGCTCAGTCCGGACCCGCGGGACTGCTACGGTCGCAGGTTCGAATCCTGCCTCTGGCATGGATGTGTGTGATGTCCTTAGGTTAGTTAGGTTTAAGTAGTTCTAAGTTCTAGGGGACTGATGACCACAGATGTTAAGTCCCATAGTGTTCAGAGCCATTTTTGAAACTTTTTGATATGGCTCACATGGTGAAGTCCTGAGGTTTTGCCTGTTTTACTTCAAACTTGTACTGAAAGTGTTTAATACTGCCAGTCTTAGGTAAAAATACCTCTGCTGTATCTCGTAAAATACCCTCTAATTCTCTTTTACTGTGTTCCGAAATATCTTGAACTTCTTGCAATTTTTCGTCGATTTCTTTATGGGCTTCTAACATGAGTTGAGGCGATTCCCCCTTTTGTGCATACCATTCTTATTCTTCATCCTCTTTATCTCGCATCATTCTTAATTGTTTGTTTATAACTGGTATTTCTTTTAATTTTAGCTTTTGCTCAAAGGGAAGTGTGATATTCCCGAATGTTACGCTACCTTTCCCCATATCTATTATCGCTCTCTCATTTACAAAATCTGCACCTATAATGAAATCTACAGTTAGTTTAGGTATAATCACGAAGTTGGCTTCGATCTTTTGACCTTGACACGAAAGAGTTATCCTTGTTTGTCTCACAACTTCCGCAGCATTGTTTCTAATTGTACCTCTTACTTTAATCTTACGTGTTTTCAGAACTGGCAATTCCTCGTTGGCATTACACTGCATGAATAAATTTTCTGAGATCGCAGTCAGTTCACTTCTGCTATCAATTACAATATTGACTGGGATATGCTTCACCATGGCCTTCACAATTGGTTGAATTTGAAAGGGTTGGTTCTGTTCTTCTTCTTCTTGCATCAACTAATCCTCCACTGAGTCTTACATGAGTCTTTTCAGGAATTTCCATTGTGAATTCGAACTTTCTGTAGGACAAGCGTCGATTGATACTTCTCCCTCTTTTATTTCCTCTTCTCTATTTCTTCCTTCATTTACGCTTTCTTGAACATCCTCTACTTTTTCCTCATCCTCGTCTGTCTTCTCCTTCTTTGTCACTACTTCCACACAATCGCATCTAAATGCTTTAATTATCGCTTCATAACTTCCTTCATTATATACGTTGGGTTGTATGCCCACTATTAACTTATTTTCAACTTCTGTCGAGTGCGCATTATCCTCATTGAATTCGCTTTCCTTGGTTTCCATCTCAAATAGCTCTGCAATACTCATTACTTCGTCCTTTCCTCCTACATTCGTTGTGCATGCCTCTGGTAATTCATCTTCCTCGTCAGTATTCTCCCAATTAATTTCGTTCCAACACGATATTGTTATTTTTCTGTCTTCATTTTCATCTGGTCCCTGCGGATTTGTTTCTTCCTTCTTCTCTTTTCGTGATAAGGTATTTACTTCTCTGTTCAAGGTGCTGCAATTGTCCTGGGTCGGTGCGTCATTCCCTTTGGCATGGGCGCTTAGCTGTCAATTCGAACGTTTTTCGGGGTTTGGTGGTCTTACCTCCACCTCTTCTATCTGCATTCTCTTTTCTTGTTCAGTTTGTTGATAGTGGTTTCTTTGCTGATAATTTGTCGGTCTATTGGTTCTCCAGTACCCGATCCGGTTGTCGTTATTCCCTCTGTAATAGTTGTTGCCGTTCCTGGGTGAATTATAGTTATTGCCATATTCTCTTCTAAATCCATAACCGGTTCTTTGTTGAAATCTGTTGTCGTTTCTTGGTGCGAAGTTATCACGTGGTTCGTAATTATTGTTTCTTCGTACTGTGTCTTGTGGATTCCACTGCTTTTTGCTTTCGTTTTCACGTGCGCTTCGTCTTTTTCTTGCGTCATCTTCAGAAAATATGAACTCTATTTGCCTTAGAATACCTTTAAATGCTTCGACGTCATTGCCTCCGCCCCCTACTAATGACTGCTGGTATTTCATTGGTAATTTCTTCGCGCATAATTTAATCAACTCTCCGTCACTGCATGGTACATCTAAGCATTGATTTTTCTTTGCCATTAATTCGAAAAATGTCACGGGACTCTTCTCTCCTGAATTTGCAAAATATGGGTTCTGTAATAATTCGTACTTCACTCTGTTCTGTGCTTCGCTGGACCAATATCGTGAGAGAAACTTCTCTCTGAAATCTTCGTAAGATCGGCATGTCGCTGCAACACTCTGCATGGTTTCTGCGACTGTTCCTGACATGTGTGCACATATAAAGTCTAATTTGTTTGCTAGCGTCCAGTTTTCTGGTAATCCTACTCGGAATTGATCAATAAAAGTTCGTGGATGTAATGAGTTTCCTTCTCGAAAGTGTTGAAATTTTCTGACTGTGAGGAAATGATCGTTGTCGTACTTCGTCATAGTTCCATATGAAATTCGCGATTCTTCGCCACTTTTGTTTCTGATCATTTCTCCCGTCGTTCTTTCCGGTCGTGGTAGATCCATTGGATATTGTCCACTGTAACTTTCGCCTACCCTTGCGTAGTATCGTTGGAGTGGTACGCAATAACTTTCTTCCATCGGTTGTGAACGTGTAGCTGAATGCATTGCACTGTACTCTTCGCGACCTGGCTTTCCATTGTCAGGTATTGGTTGGGTATCTTGTCTGGCTAACCTTGCTGCTTCATTGAACGATCCAAACTGTCTTGAAACATACATTTGTGGTTCCGCATGTGTTTGTGGTGCCGTTTGTTCATCAAGAATTTCGAAACATGTTTGTTGCTGTGCAGGCTGTTTGATTTCACGTATGTTACTTTCCGCCTGTGGTTCAAATGGCTCTGAGCACTATGGGACTCAACTGCTGAGGTCATTAGTCCCCTAGAACTTAGAACTAGTTAAACCTAACTAACCTAAGGACATCACAAACATCCATGCCCGAGGCAGGATTCGAACCTGCGACCGTAGCGGTCTTGCGGTTCCAGACTGCAGCGCCTTTAACCGCACGGCCACTTCGGCCGGCTCTTTCCGCCTGTGATTAGAATCGCAAATGCGTAATATCTTCGTTAATTGCTTCTTTATCCGGTGCTGTTACAGATACGGATGTGGTTGCAGACTCAGTGCTTGTTCGATCCTGTTCACTACGCTCTTCAATGGTTTGCAACAACTCTGCTCGCAATTTCTGAAATTGTCGCTTCGTTTGCTCTTCTATTTTGACTATGCGGTTATCATATCTTTTCAGCGCTGCTTTTGTGATACGTTTGTGTAACACACTGTTTTCAACAATTTCACGCGCTATACCTGCTGCTTGTCCAGTAATTACGTTTATCTGTTTCTCTAGTTTCTTGACTTCTCCCTGGGTGTTGTTACGTAATGTTTTGATCTCGTCCTGTATGTCATTACGCAATGTTTGTACGTCCACTTGTACCTTGTCAATGTCTGTTCTCTATTGATTGTGACCTGTTATTAATTTTCCTATCACTTCTCTAGATTTTTTTGCCTCGTCTTCAATACGACTTAGGTGTAACTGAATTTTTTTGTCTCGTGGTTTCTGCAATTTGTTTCGTCGTTTCTGCATTCTGAATTTTAATTTGGATCGCAATTTCTTTATTTTGTCTTGTCATAGTTTCCGTCATTAATTGTAATAATTCTGCCAGATTGGTGGGTCCTATTGCGTTTTCTTCCGACGTCCTACGCTCTGTGTTTACGTCCAAATTTTGGTTTGCAACCGATTGCATTGAACTGTGCGGGAACACGTTTCTGCTCGAATTCCTTGTACTCTGTGGTGAGGGAGCTCTGATTACTTGTACTATGGGTTCTACGTCTTCAAGACGCAAGTTAGAATCCTCATCGGCTGTCTCTCTACTTTCCTGCTCCTCTGTCGTATGCTGACTTATGTTTTCTATGCCTTGACGCACATTATCCTCATTATGGTGCGTCTTTGGTAAATGATAATTGTTGCTTTTGTATCGTATGAAGCGCCATCTGCTTGTCATTCTGTATACCTTTTCTTTGGTTTCAATAAAACCTTATGTCATATCAAGCATGTGTGTAAATTTTTACCTCCCCACCCACATTATTCCGTGAAATACTGCATTTTCAAATGTTATCAGACTTTTGGCTCATTCTGTAATTTACACTCCGTTGGGGATAACGTGTGCCATAAGACCGATTATCAGTAACGTCATGCTAAAGAAACCGTGATAACAACTTTAGTTTCCTAATTTATAGCCTTCTATTCCTCTCGTATCGTGTATTAACTTCATCCGCACTGTTGCGGTGTATCATTTTTGATACGGACCAGAAAAAGCAGGGGACTTAAGCTAAGTCATGCCGGGGTTGGAGCTGTATAATTAGAAAAGTGAAAATAAAAGTTGTTAGGCCGTTAGGTCAAGTGAGCGAGTATCCGGCAAGATCAATCACCGCGAGACTCAAGGTGGCGGGCGAGGGCACAAAATACTTATTAATCATACCGTTCGCTGTACACACAGCCCAGCAAGCTGCAGTTCATTTGCTCTCATAATGAGCCTGGTGTAGATCTTTGCCACGCTGCTAGTGTCTGATACGAGACTAAATCAGGAAACATGTTCAAAAAAATGGTTCAAATGGCTCTGAGCACTATGCGACTTAACTTCTGAGGCCATCAGTCGCCTAGAACTTAGAACTAATTAAACCGAACTAACCTAAGGACATCACACACATCCATGCCCGAGGCAGGATTCGAACCTGCGACCGTAGCGGTCACGCAGTTCCAGACTGAAGCGCCTTTAACCGCACGGCCACACCGGCCGGCAGGAAACATGTCTAGGTTCTCCGAATATGATGGTAATATCTTCGACAGTGTATATGCCGTGAGGTATTACCAAGGTTAACAGGTTGTATGTTCCCCACTTCTAACCCAGATCTCGTTCCAATGTTGGCAGCCGATCAGCGCTATGGCAAATGATTCTGTGATCAAACTTGAGAGTACAGAAATCGTTGTATTTGATGATTCATTGCACATATTGACCACAGCGGAGGATACAAAATTTACCGGTTTCGACTTGCGTTACCTTATTCCAATAAGCACACAGAAGAAATAGATAGTAGAAATAGATAGGTATTGCCAAGGTTAATAGGTTGTATGTGCTTCACTTCTAACCTAAATCTCGTTTCAATATTCGCAGCCAACGAGGACTGTGGCAAATGACCCTATGGTTAAACTGGAGCGTACAGAAATCGTTGTATTTGATGCTTCATTGCACATATTGACCACAGCGAAGGATACAAAATTTACCTGTTTCATAAGTGCATTACCATATTCCAATAAACACACAGAAGAAATAGATAGATATCTCCAGGTGACCTCATGCTAATATCACTTAACACTGATTTAAGCTCCATAATAGTCTCATTACTGTCAGGAAGAGATCAAGATATCTCTTCTTTCTTCAGGTATGCCAAATGAAGGATTATAGCCCGTGTACTTCCAAATTGTCCTGTGAAAACGGCTGTTGTCATATTGAAAGAACTTCCAAATTGTCCTGTGAAAACGGCTGTTGTCATATTGAAAGAACAGAGACCTGCTAGTCCTACGACAAAGATAACATTCATTCCCAATTTCTATCTTCATTCATGTGGAACTTACAGTCCTGTGATATAGAATGAATCTGTTTTTGGAACACCTTGTATTGTTCCAGCAGGACATTCACAAACGGATGCACGCCACAGGAATGGTTTCGCAGCTACGGCGCCCGTGGCATCTGAGGGTTGCTGTCTTAAGCTGTCGGAATTTCTGTGCATTGCGTCGTGATTTTTGACAGATGCTGTTTCGAGTTCAGTTCGTCAACATTATTTCTCACGATAGACTTCTTTTTTTATTCTACGAAACTTTTGGTTTCATTTTGTTATAGATTATCATTCCTGTACGCAGTGTTCTGCCTGCTATAAACAGATTTTTAAATTACTGAGTTTAAAAGGTATGCACGTTCCAAATAGTAATCACATTTAGTTACTGTAGGCTATTCATAAATAATATGGCTTAAATGTTTATTTGCGCGCTAAAGTGGACAGCCGATTGTGTCACGCCTTATTTGTGGACTTTGCGTCAGCCGTACCTGAATACATTTAAACCAAAACGAGCACGTGCCAAGTTTACACAAACACGGCTGCATCTTTGCTGCGCATCCCACGGGTTGCGCCCACCCACGGGCCGCCCTCATTAGGAGCTGACTCACTGCTGAAAACGCTTCGTGCGAGAGAAAGTGTGACCGAGTTAGCGCAGAGCTGAAACACTTAACTCGTAGCCAATATACAGGGTGTTACAAAAAGGTACTGCCAAACTTTCAGGAAACATTCCTCACACACAAAGAAAGAAAATATGTTATGTGGACATGTGTCCGGAAACGCTTACTTTCCATGTTAGAGCTCATTTTATTACTTCTCTTCAAATCACATTAATCATGAAATGGAAACACACAGCAACAGAACGTACCAGCGTGACTTCGAACACTTTGTTACAGGAAATGTTCAAGATGTCCTCCGTTAGCGAGGATACATGCATCCACCCTCTGTCGCATGGAATCCCTGATACGCTGATGCAGCCCTGGAGAGTGGCGTATTGTATCACAGCCGTCCACAATACGAGCACGAAGAGTCTCTACATTTGGTACCGGGATTGCGTAGACAAGAGCTTTCAAATGCCCCCATAAATGAAAGTCAAGAGGGTTGAGGTCAGGAGAGCGTGGAGGCCATGGAATTGGTCCGCCTCTACCAATCCATCGGTCACCGAATCTGTTGTTGAGAAGCGTACGAACACTTCGACTGAAATGTGCAGGAGCTCCATCGTGCATGAACCACATGTTGTGTCGTACTTGTAAAGGCACATGTTCTAGCAGCACAGGTAGAGTATCCCGTATAAAATCATGATAACGTGCTCCATTGAGCGTCGGTGGAAGAACATGGGGCCCAATCAAGACATCACCAACAATGCCTGCCCAAACGTTCACAGAAAATCTGTGTTGATGACGTGATTGCACAATTGCGTGCGGATTCTCGTCTGCCCACACATGTTGATTGTGAAAATTTACAATTTGATCACGTTGGAATGAAGCCTCATCCGTAAAGAGAACATTTGCACTGAAATGAGGATTGACACATTGTTGGATGAACCATTCGCAGAAGTGTACCCGTGGAGGCCAATCAGCTACTGATAGTGCCTGCACACGCTGTACATGGTACGGAAACAACTGGTTCTTCCGTAGCACTCTCCATACAGCGACGAGGTCAACTTTACCTTGTACAGCAGCAACTTCTCTGACGCTGACATTAGGGTTATCGTCAACTGCACGAAGAATTGCCTCGTCCATTGCAGGTGTCCTCGTCGTTCTAGGTCTTCCCCCGTCGCGAGTCATAGGCTGGGATGTTCCGTGCTCCCTAAGACGCCGATCAATTGCTTCGAACGTCTTCCTGTCGGGACACCTTCGTTCTGGAAATCTGTCTCGATAAAAACGCGCTAATCCATACATCAAATGGGCATCTGCCAATTCCGCATTTGTAAACATTGCACTGACTGCAAAAGCACGTTCGTGATGAACACTAACCTGTTGATGCTACGTACTGATGTGCTTGATGCTAGTACTGTAGAGCAATGAGTCGCATGTCAACACAAGCACCGAAGTGAACATTACCTTCTTTCAATTGGGTCAACTGGCGGTGAATCGGGGAAGTACAGTACATACTGACGAAACTAAAATGAGCTCTAACATGGAAATTAAGCGTTTCCGGACACATGTCCACATAACATCTTTTCTTTATTTGTGTGTGAGGAATGTTTCCTGAAAGTTTGGCCGTACCTTTTTCTAACACCCTGTATACCAATATGATCCTCCAGTGATAGCTAATTCATAGTTTTCCTCAACTCCTGAAAATGAGGTGACCTGACAATTTCACTCTTAATAAAATACTGTAAACCCAAAAATAAAAGTGATGCACAGTGAAAACCATGATAACCAACGTGGCTGTCTCAAGGTAACACTTCACCTGAAGGGTAGGCATTTCTAGAATTTTTTATTGGGATACTGCTACTTTTGTATGGAGTGTAGCCATGTATGGAAGTGAAACGTGGACGATAAATAGTTTGGACAAGAGGAGAATAGAAGCTTTCGACATGTGGTGCAACAGAAGAATGCTGGAGATTAGATGGGTAGATCACATAACTAATGAGGAGGTACTGAATAGAATTGGGGAGGAGTTTGTGGGACAACTTGACTAGAAGAAGGGATCGGTTGGTAGGACATGTTCTGAGGCATCAAGGGATCACCAATTTAGTATTGGAGGGCAGCGTGGAGAGTAAAAATCATAGAGGGAGACCAAGAGATGAATATACTAAGCAGATTCAGAAGGATGTGGGTTGCAGTAGGCACTGGAAGATGAAGAAGCTTGCACAGGATAGAGTAGCATAGAGAGCTGCATCAAACTAGTCTCAGGACTGAAGACCACAACAACAACAACTGTTACTGAAAAAAGTGTTTGAACCGTAGCTGAGCCCCACAGCCTATAGAAAATGTTTACGAGTGATGAAACTAATAAAAGGAGATGTGGTTAGGTGCTACGAGCAGATAACAATGACTAGCTAAAGGATTATCGGTGCAAAATGTAACAATAAAGTTGCAGGAAAGATGCTAATTTTAAGGCAAAAAAATGTACTAAAGTGTGTGAAAAAATTATTTCGGCTATTTCCTTTCTTAAGTCGTCAGTCGTGTGACTGGATGGATGCCGCCCGCCAGGTAGCAACTTCTTCACCTCCTGTTTTCCTTATGTGTCTGTTTTCTCCGATTCTGCAAAGAATCACCTTATTCCTTACCTCATCCACCTAATTTTCAACGTTCCCTTCTAACACCAAATCTCAAACGCTTCGGCTATCTTCGTTTCTGCTTTTTCCCCTGTCCATGATTAACATCCATACCATTCTGTGCCTCAGAAGTAAATTCTCAGAAATTTCTTCCCTAGATTAGGAACGTTGTTCGATGCCAACAGATTTCTCTGGCCAGGTACGCCCTCTTTGCCTGTACTAATCCGCATTTTATGTCCTCCTTGGTTCGCCCATCATATGTTAATTTGCTTCCATGGCAGCGGAATTCCTTAAGATCGTCTACTTAGCGGTCCCGAGTTTTGATGTTAAGCTTATCGCTAATGGTGTTTCTGCTACTCCTAATTGCCTGGTCCATCATGGACTATAGTGCAGCCACAGTATCCAAGAACGCTAAGTAAGAATTGACAAGGCACTTAACCACACGAACTCTAAGCAGCCGTCACGTTTACATGAGGTGCTCTACAGATGGAAAAGGGACAGATGACGTCGGTGACCATCTAACATTCTGCGTGGTGTCTGTTGTTCTATGTCTACCACTTTCGCGCAACGACGCTCTGAGCGTGTTTTTTAGGGAATTGACTAGTTTGAACCTGGGACCTGTTGCTGGTAAGGAGACGCCAGACCACACATGACGTGTAGAGTTCAGAAGAGTTCAGTGGGACTAGCGATGATATAACCAAATACTTAATGATTTCAGCGTCACCTCCACTGCACTCCCTATAAAAGAATCTTGATACTAACTAAATTTAGTGGAAAGGGTTCAAGGCTTTCCTATTTTTAGTTAGCTGGTAAAATAACGTCGAAAAAGCAGTTAAGTTTACCATTGGAAATTTTATTCTACTCACAAAACATTGTTTATAAATTGCACTATTGATAAAAGGAAATGTTTTAATACAGGATGGTAAAAACCAACTGCGTTCAACAAAAATGTGAACGAATATTCCCTGAATGGGTTTCCAAGTTCTACAATGGATCGAAGGATGACCTATGCCATATCACATCTATAATCTAGGTTTAAATTAAGTTTCACAAAAGAGAAAACTATCAAAATGGTCTACAGTGACCCTCAATTATCTTTAATTACTTATCTAACTTGTCGTAAATTACAGTGGCTGATGTGGCTTCTCAATAATTATATAACAGAAAAATCATCGCGTTTCAGATTTTAACTTACGTAGCAAATGTGAATACCATGAGCTTCAATTGACGATCGACACTAGTATTACGTAAAAAGGGGATGTAACAGATGAGACTTCTGCACTTCTGAGTGAAGCCTTATGCGCTCAAAAATGCGGCATCGCGTGCGTTCATTACCTTGTCGGTGTTCGTAAGGCGGCAGCGGTGGCGCAGCTCCATGCGTCTCGCCGTCTCGGAAGCAACTCTCTCCTAACTTCTCCTTACTACAATTTACCGAAGTTGGTTTAAAAAAACTATCTGGCTGTGTTTTCATCTGACCAATCAGTGTCTCAATGTTAACCTTAAGCTCACCTACAAAAATTCTGTCTATCCAATGAGAAACGTTATACTTTTCGTGGTGGGGCAATGTTTTTAAAGTTTGCAACGTAACAGAGGCGCGAAAAAGTCTCACGCTAAAACTTGCAGCTGGTGTGGCCTTTTTAGTGTTATCGTAAGATCTATACTGCTCTTCTGGAGGGCTCTATCTTTTAACATGGCCTGTGGGGTAGTCCTGGCGGTTACTTTTGGTGGTGGGACAATGTTTTTTAGGTTTGCAACGTAACAGAGACGCAAAAAAGTCTCGCGCTAAAACTTCCGGCTGGTGTGGCCCTTTTAGTGTTATCGTAAGATCTATACTGTTCTTCTGGAGGGCTCTAGCTTTTAACATGGGCTGGGGGGGTGGTCCTGATCGTTAGCTGCCAACGTGGGTGTCCGTCCCTTATCGTAGGGCCTTCTAGCTTAACACGGTTCTGTTCTCGGCCTCTGTTCTCGTTTCTCCCCTCGGAACTGCGGCTGTTTCACGGTGGGAAGGTATGACATGCATTTAGGCGTCCTTGTGTTAGTCTGTGGTATTCCATTTGCTCACTCGTTGATCGTATTACTTTAGTTAATTTAATGTCAGGATTTATTCGGAACTATGTGACATACTGCCGGATTTGCTTATCATGTCAGGGTTTTCATGGAAGGTGTTGGATTTGCCTGACACCTTACATATCACCACCCTTCGAACTTAATTTTTGCACTGAAGTTAGGCAATGATTGAATCGTTGTCTAAGTCAGTCAAAAATTATTCCTTTATCTAAATTTTGTTGCTCACTGTTCAGCCACGTTATTCTGGTTGTATGCTAGTTTGTATTACTAATTTATATTTTTATATTCTTCCACATTATTCTCAAAAATATGTTTATATTGACAAGAGAAGAATATTTCTATGCTATTACTATTATTATTTATTTATAATTATTTTCTTTCTTTATTTAAGTGTGAAGTTTGTTTTTTAAGAAGTTTGTTATCGATTTTCTTATAATTTTTTATTTACTTTTTTATTTTTTTCAAATGTAGTAATTAAGTAAAATCTATTCCTAACACATTTTCTAAATATCATGTACAAGAAAAATGTTTTTGTTTCTGGACACTTATTTCAATATTGTTACACTAACAAATAAGAATTATTTCCAAGAATTGCTTTGACAACAAAATATACATACACAAGTATTGAGATATTATCCTAACAAATGGTACAAATGTTAAAAAAAGGGAAAACATGCAACAAGATAATTTTTTATTCTTTGTTTTTATAAGGAGTAAATGAGTAAAATATAGTTATTCTTTTATTTTTATGAAGAGAAAATAAGTGGCATACAGTTTTAGTGTTTATTATGCCTTACTTTTGTTCATTATATACTGTCCATTTCAGAACTAATGACTTATTTTTATCGATAGTCTATTTTTTATTTAAGTCCATAGTCAATGACTGTTATTTTGTAGTTTATTAGCTGCCTGGTGTGCTTAACCTATTTAGTTTTTCACACATTTATTTTTGCACAATTCCTACATCACGTAATTTGATTTCACATATTCACACAATCCTATGAATGTTTAAGCATGAGGTTGGCAAATGTTTTTGCATGAAGGTAATGGACTTGAGCGAGATGGATGTGGGCAAGTATTTGATGTACAGCTTCATTCGTTGTTCCTTGTTGGCTTTGCAAGTGTGTGTTGCTGTTGTGCATCCTTGGAGCTGTGAGTGCAGAATCTCGTGGTTTAATGGCTTTGTATGCGTGAAAGGCATCGTTATGTGTCGCTGAAAGCTGTCCTTTTTTGTAGTAATACTTTGCAGACGACTAGCTTACAATAGTATAGGTATTTGGGAAGGTATGTCGTCTATTCTTCACCCATCTTCTTTCTTGGTCTGAATCTTGCGAAACTTCAACTTCTGTTCTTCCTGCTTTTTCTCTGCTTCTTACTTGATTCTTGGTTCTTCTCTGGGCAGGATATGGAAATATTTATATTTATTGATAACTAGTCGCTTTGAAGTTCTCCTCTTAGTAACAGTTTGATAAATCGTTTGGGCGCATCATTTTTACTTTGTGGAAGTTTTCTTCAGTTTCGTGCATCAGTATGCTGTTTAATAGTAGTATTGTGACTTTTACACATATTTTTTTGCCAGTGGTGGCTTGCCAAAGCGGTCTTCTCGTTGGGCCGTTTTTTGCTCGCTCCACTGAGTTGGGGCGTTCCGAGACCCTTTTGGCATTCGGTGTCCTGTAGTGACTCTGCAGGGTTCCGCCACTCTGTGGTTCTGCTGTCCTTTCCCTTCTCTCGACACTTCTGCCTTGCAGGAATCGTGTCTTGCTAATTACGTCCTTTTCTTTCTTGATACTTCTCTCGTTGCAACTCGAGGGTCGTTGCATCTCGTCCTTGCTGGAGTTTGTACAATGGTTCTTACAAAAAGTTTTACTTATAATCATCTGTCTAGTACCTACATTGTTTACGCCTTCTGCCGGCCACGGTGGTCTCGCGGTTCTAGGCGCTCAGTCCGGACCCGCGGGACTGCTACGGTCGCAGGTTCGAATCCTGCCTCTGGCATGGATGTGTGTGATGTCCTTAGGTTAGTTAGGTTTAAGTAGTTCTAAGTTCTAGGGGACTGATGACCACAGATGTTAAGTCCCATAGTGTTCAGAGCCATTTTTGAAACTTTTTGATATGGCTCACATGGTGAAGTCCTGAGGTTTTGCCTGTTTTACTTCAAACTTGTACTGAAAGTGTTTAATACTGCCAGTCTTAGGTAAAAATACCTCTGCTGTATCTCGTAAAATACCCTCTAATTCTCTTTTACTGTGTTCTGAAATATCTTGAACTTCTTGCAATTTTTCGTCGATTTCTTTATGGGCTTCTAACATGAGTTGAGGCGATTCCCCCTTTTGTGCATACCATTCTTATTCTTCATCCTCTTTATCTCGCATCATTCTTAATTGTTTGTTTATAACTGGTATTTCTTTTAATTTTAGCTTTTGCTCAAAGGGAAGTGTGATATTCCCGAATGTTACGCTACCTTTCCCCATATCTATTATCGCTCTCTCATTTACAAAATCTGCACCTATAATGAAATCTACAGTTAGTTTAGGTATAATCACGAAGTTGGCTTCGATCTTTTGACCTTGACACGAAAGAGTTATCCTTGTTTGTCTCACAACTTCCGCAGCATTGTTTCTAATTGTACCTCTTACTTTAATCTTACGTGTTTTCAGAACTGGCAATTCCTCGTTGGCATTACACTGCATGAATAAATTTTCTGAGATCGCAGTCAGTTCACTTCTGCTATCAATTACAATATTGACTGGGATATGCTTCACCATGGCCTTCACAATTGGTTGAATTTGAAAGGGTTGGTTCTGTTCTTCTTCTTCTTGCATCAACTAATCCTCCACTGAGTCTTACATGAGTCTTTTCAGGAATTTCCATTGTGAATTCGAACTTTCTGTAGGACAAGCGTCGATTGATACTTCTCCCTCTTTTATTTCCTCTTCTCTATTTCTTCCTTCATTTACGCTTTCTTGAACATCCTCTACTTTTTCCTCATCCTCGTCTGTCTTCTCCTTCTTTGTCACTACTTCCACACAATCGCATCTAAATGCTTTAATTATCGCTTCATAACTTCCTTCATTATATACGTTGGGTTGTATGCCCACTATTAACTTATTTTCAACTTCTGTCGAGTGCGCATTATCCTCATTGAATTCGCTTTCCTTGGTTTCCATCTCAAATAGCTCTGCAATACTCATTACTTCGTCCTTTCCTCCTACATTCGTTGTGCATGCCTCTGGTAATTCATCTTCCTCGTCAGTATTCTCCCAATTAATTTCGTTCCAACACGATATTGTTATTTTTCTGTCTTCATTTTCATCTGGTCCCTGCGGATTTGTTTCTTCCTTCTTCTCTTTTCGTGATAAGGTATTTACTTCTCTGTTCAAGGTGCTGCAATTGTCCTGGGTCGGTGCGTCATTCCCTTTGGCATGGGCGCTTAGCTGTCAATTCGAACGTTTTTCGGGGTTTGGTGGTCTTACCTCCACCTCTTCTATCTGTATTCTCTTTTCTTGTTCAGTTTGTTGATAGTGGTTTCTTTGCTGATAATTTGTCGGTCTATTGGTTCTCCAGTACCCGATCCGGTTGTCGTTATTCCCTCTGTAATAGTTGTTGCCGTTCCTGGGTGAATTATAGTTATTGCCATATTCTCTTCTAAATCCATAACCGGTTCTTTGTTGAAATCTGTTGTCGTTTCTTGGTGCGAAGTTATCACGTGGTTCGTAATTATTGTTTCTTCGTACTGTGTCTTGTGGATTCCACTGCTTTTTGCTTTCGTTTTCACGTGCGCTTCGTCTTTTTCTTGCGTCATCTTCAGAAAATATGAACTCTATTTGCCTTAGAATACCTTTAAATGCTTCGACGTCATTGCCTCCGCCCCCTACTAATGACTGCTGGTATTTCATTGGTAATTTCTTCGCGCATAATTTAATCAACTCTCCGTCACTGCATGGTACATCTAAGCATTGATTTTTCTTTGCCATTAATTCGAAAAATGTCACGGGACTCTTCTCTCCTGAATTTGCAAAATATGGGTTCTGTAATAATTCGTACTTCACTCTGTTCTGTGCTTCGCTGGACCAATATCGTGAGAGAAACTTCTCTCTGAAATCTTCGTAAGATCGGCATGTCGCTGCAACACTCTGCATGGTTTCTGCGACTGTTCCTGACATGTGTGCACATATAAAGTCTAATTTGTTTGCTAGCGTCCAGTTTTCTGGTAATCCTACTCGGAATTGATCAATAAAAGTTCGTGGATGTAATGAGTTTCCTTCTCGAAAGTGTTGAAATTTTCTGACTGTGAGGAAATGATCGTTGTCGTACTTCGTCATAGTTCCATATGAAATTCGCGATTCTTCGCCACTTTTGTTTCTGATCATTTCTCCCGTCGTTCTTTCCGGTCGTGGTAGATCCATTGGATATTGTCCACTGTAACTTTCGCCTACCCTTGCGTAGTATCGTTGGAGTGGTACGCAATAACTTTCTTCCATCGGTTGTGAACGTGTAGCTGAATGCATTGCACTGTACTCTTCGCGACCTGGCTTTCCATTGTCAGGTATTGGTTGGGTATCTTGTCTGGCTAACCTTGCTGCTTCATTGAACGATCCAAACTGTCTTGAAACATACATTTGTGGTTCCGCATGTGTTTGTGGTGCCGTTTGTTCATCAAGAATTTCGAAACATGTTTGTTGCTGTGCAGGCTGTTTGATTTCACGTATGTTACTTTCCGCCTGTGGTTCAAATGGCTCTGAGCACTATGGGACTCAACTGCTGAGGTCATTAGTCCCCTAGAACTTAGAACTAGTTAAACCTAACTAACCTAAGGACATCACAAACATCCATGCCCGAGGCAGGATTCGAACCTGCGACCGTAGCGGTCTTGCGGTTCCAGACTGCAGCGCCTTTAACCGCACGGCCACTTCGGCCGGCTCTTTCCGCCTGTGATTAGAATCGCAAATGCGTAATATCTTCGTTAATTGCTTCTTTATCCGGTGCTGTTACAGATACGGATGTGGTTGCAGACTCAGTGCTTGTTCGATCCTGTTCACTACGCTCTTCAATGGTTTGCAACAACTCTGCTCGCAATTTCTGAAATTGTCGCTTCGTTTGCTCTTCTATTTTGACTATGCGGTTATCATATCTTTTCAGCGCTGCTTTTGTGATACGTTTGTGTAACACACTGTTTTCAACAATTTCACGCGCTATACCTGCTGCTTGTCCAGTAATTACGTTTATCTGTTTCTCTAGTTTCTTGACTTCTCCCTGGGTGTTGTTACGTAATGTTTTGATCTCGTCCTGTATGTCATTACGCAATGTTTGTACGTCCACTTGTACCTTGTCAATGTCTGTTCTCTATTGATTGTGACCTGTTATTAATTTTCCTATCACTTCTCTAGATTTTTTTGCCTCGTCTTCAATACGACTTAGGTGTAACTGAATTTTTTGTCTCGTGGTTTCTGCAATTTGTTTCGTCGTTTCTGCATTCTGAATTTTAATTTGGATCGCAATTTCTTTATTTTGTCTTGTCATAGTTTCCGTCATTAATTGTAATAATTCTGCCAGATTGGTGGGTCCTATTGCGTTTTCTTCCGACGTCCTACGCTCTGTGTTTACGTCCAAATTTTGGTTTGCAACCGATTGCATTGAACTGTGCGGGAACACGTTTCTGCTCGAATTCCTTGTACTCTGTGGTGAGGGAGCTCTGATTACTTGTACTATGGGTTCTACGTCTTCAAGACGCAAGTTAGAATCCTCATCGGCTGTCTCTCTACTTTCCTGCTCCTCTGTCGTATGCTGACTTATGTTTTCTATGCCTTGACGCACATTATCTTCATTATGGTGCGTTATCTGTCCTATTTCTCGCGATATTGCATCGTCTGTTGTACTGTCCTCTATTCTCTGTCCATCTTCATGTTGGGTCTCTACCTCAATTCGGTCAAGGTCTCGATCTGCCATTGCTAATCTTTCCGAATGCCTTATTTTCTGTTCAATTCACGCGTTCTACTTCGCGTCAACATGCGCTCATACGAACTCACGCGTTTCATAAGCTTTTTGCACACACGACTTGACAATCCATTCACTTACTTGTTGGGTCAGAACCAACTTGTCAACGATATATCCGCCACCTGTGCGCTTGCATTGGAGAGAAAACTTAATTTTAAAAATATTAAAATTCATAACTTAATTATGCTATTGTCTCTGCTAGAATGTCTCACTATCTATCGCTGCAGCTACTGTTTTCAACTATTTATGCCTTTCAAAAATAATTTTTAATACAACAGTTTTTCGACAGGATATTTTTCTGACCTAGTTAGGCATGTGGTCGACCTTCAATCATGGTATTTTACCATATTGGCAGGGTCGCCATTCTCTAACATTCTGCGTGGTGTCTGATGTTCTATGTCTACCACTTTCGCGCAACGACGCTCTCAGCGTGTTTTTTAGGGAATTGACTAGTTTGAACCTGGGACCTGTTGCTGGTAAGGAGACGCCAGACCACACATGACGTGTAGAGTTCAGAAGAGTTCAGTGAGACTAGCGATGATATAACCAAATACTTAATGATTTCAGCGTCAGCTCCACTGCACTCCCTGTAAAAGAATCTTGATACTAACTAAATTTAGTGGAAAGGGTTCAAGGCTTTCCTATTTTTAGTTAGCTGGTAAAATAACGTCGAAAAAGCAGTTAAGTTTACCATTGGAAATTTTATTCTACTCACAAAACATTGTTTATAAATTGCACTATTGATAAAAGGAAATGTTTTAATACAGGATGATAAAAACCAACTACGTTCAACAAAAATGTGAACGAATATTCCCTGAATGGGTTTCCAAGTTCTACAATGGATCGAAGGATGTCCTATGCCATATCACATCTATAATCTAGGTTTAAATTAAGTTTCACAAAAGAGAAAACTATCAAAATGGTCTACAGTGACCCTCAATTATCTTTAATTACTTATCTAACTTGTCGTAAATTACAGTGGCTGATGTGGCTTCTCAATAATTATATAACAGAAAAATCATCGCGTTTCAGATTTTAACTTACGCAGCAAATGTGAATACCATGAGCTTCAATTGACGATCGACACTAGTATTACGTAAAAAGGGGATGTAACAGATGAGACTTCTGCGCTTCTCAGTGAAGCTTTATGCGCTGTTATGCGGCATCGCGTGCGTTCATTACCTTGTCGGTGTTCGTCAGGGGGCCGCGGCAGCACAGCTCCGCTCACCTCGCCGTCTCGGAAGCAACTCTCTCCTAGCTTCTCCTTACTACAATTTACCGAAGTTGGTTTAAAAGAAAGCTATCTGGCTGTGTTTTCATTTGACCAATCAGGGTCTCAATGTTATTCTTAAGCTCCGCCTACAAAAATTCTGTCTATCCAATGAGAAACGTTATACTTTTCGTGGTGTGGCAATGTTTTTAAAGTTTGCAACGTAACAGAGACGCGAAAAAGTCTCACGCTAAAACTTGCGGCTGGTGTGGCCCTTTTTGTGTTATCGTAAGACCTATACTGTTCTTCTGGAGGGCTCTAGCTTTTAACATGGGCTGGGGGGTGGTCCTGGTGGTTAGCTGGCAACGTGGGTGTCCGTCCCTTATCGTAGGGCCTTCTAGCTTAACACGGTTCTGCTCTCGGCTTCTGTTCTCGTTTCTCCCCTCGGAACTGCGTCTGTTTCACGATGGGAAAGTATGACATGCATTTAGGCGTTCTTGTGTTAGTCTGTGGTATTCCATTTGCTCACTCGTTGATCGTATGACTTTGGTTAATTTAATGTCAGGATTTATTCCGAACTATGTGGCATACTGCCGGATTTGCTTATCATGTCAGGGTTTTCATGGAAGGTGTTGGAATTGCCTGACACCTTACAACCACTGAATGAATTTTTTTTCAAGAATTTACTTTGCGTTGGTGCAAATGATTACGGACGTGTGAATTCTAAGGCTTTACAGTGAATCGTGGAATCGCTTGTGAAGTGGAAACGCTGCTGGCGAGCTGCGCTAAGTCCAAGGAATCCAGCAGACAACGGTTGTCGACTGGGACGACATGAGGGCGGATCCACCAGCGGAAACTAAAAACGAACATAAGTAGAAGAAAATCTGTAGCACTAAAGTACTGTTAAGGAATAAGTCAAGGTTGTTTAATTGTACTTTTGTAGTGGTAGAGAATAATTGTAGTAGTAGCAGTTTTGTAGAATTAGTATATTATTTAAAAATATTTTTACTTACCAGAAACAAATAATTAATACGCATATTTATTGCTATCTACGAAAATTTGGCTACGAAAATTTGGCTATATGGTCTACGTTAGATTTCTAGATAATAGGCTGCAATGTGAGGAAGAAAGAAATAAAAATAAAAGCTTACATCTTTCTTCGGTTTACTCTCAGTCCATGTTCTGTACTCATTATACTCTTCGTTCCATGCAACAAGTCCTGTAATTTTTTCTTCACTTCCACTTCGGAAGGCAATGTCGTTAGCTAATCTTATCGTTGATGTCATTTCTTCGCGAATTTTAAGCCCACTCTTGCACTTCACTTTTGCACTCCAAGACGGCGCGCCACGAAGGAATTACCCGAATGGAATGGAAATCTGTAGACGTGATTTACATCTAAAGACAAACAAATGATTACTGTTTCAGAATAATTGGATGATTTACTCAAGAGAAAGTGCTTCACAGATTGAGAAAGCGCATTGGTCCACCACTGGCTCCTATGCAAGCAGTTGTTCGGTTTGACTTTGAATCATAGAGTTGTTAGAGGTCCTCCCGAGGGATATTGTGGCGAATTCTGTCCAATTGGCCCGTCCAATCGTGAAAATCCCGAGTTGGTTGGAGGGCCTTCCCCACAATGCTCCAAACGTTCCCAATCAGGGAGAGATCCGTCGACCCTGTTGGCCGAGATAGCGTTTAGCAAGAACAAAGACAGGCAGTGAAACTCTCATCGTATGCGTGAGGGCATTATCTTGGTGAAGTGTAAGCCCAGAATGGCTAGCCATGAAGGGCACAGAACAGGTCGTAGAATATCATCGACACACCGCTGTGTTGGAAGAGTGACCCCGTTGACAACCAAATGGGTCCTGTTACGAAATCAAACTGCATCCGAGACCATCACCCCTCGTTGTTGGACGGTATGGTGGGTGACAGGTTGGTATGACACTGCTTCTCGGGGCTTCCCCAGACACGTCTTCGGCCAGGAATCTCGCTGACTGGAGCAGAATTATCTTTAGTGGTGAGTCCCGCTTCGAACTGAGCCCCGATGACCAGCAATGACAGTCCCCAAAATTTTCACAAAAGAAAAACAGTTGTAGGCGGGTATCATTATATCATTTATTTGTTGTGCGATATGCGAATTTCGACTACCATTTAATAATTAAATACCTATAAAAGAATGTGCCAATATACAAGAGTGCTAAGTTGTTTATTTACAGTCTGGAGAACTGACTAACATGCTAATAACCGAATATTAAATTCGATATTTGCAGACGTGGACACCACGTTAGATTTTTATTTGTCATGTAATATACTACACTTAATATTTACATAGCATGTACCGTTACTGGACAATATTTTAAGATAATATTACTCGTCATTGTGGCTAAAGTTCTCTTCTTTACAAAGATCTATCTGCGATGCTGTGTGATACCTTTAAATGTGTATTATTATGCTTTAAGTTATTGGCTACTTTTATTATTATACTTCGCAGATAAGTAACGGAGATACGTAAGCGCTTGTATCAATTGATATTCGTATTATGAGGACTTGCTGATACGAGTCTGCGCCAAAGATAACTATATTTTAACTGGAGCAAGCTGTCTTATAATAACCAACTCCTCTTGATTCCCACCTCAACCTTGGCTAGACTAATATTGTGCATATTTTATAATATAGATCAGCTGTATCGTTCTTGGAAAGGTTCGGAATGTAGGTTGCTTCACAGAAATATCCATATATCAGTTTTTTCGATACATATAAATACTATTCCGACTGTATAATTGGAAGTTGACGTTTAACAAATGTTACATATAATGCATTTTAGAGTGTAAGATTTAAGTATCACTAACTCGCTCGCCAGCAGCCTATGTAACATGCATAGGCATACATTATCGACAAACTTCTAGATTATCGTTGAATGCTTCTTTGGCAGAAGTAACAACAGCTGATAACCAGTTTCGCCCATGATATGATATGGTCTCGTAGAGAAAGGACTGTGTTTCTGTCCCTAAGTTATGCTACATACGTGACTTCGCAAGTGAACTTAAAATGAAATTTGTATGTCACATTGCGTGCGAAATAGTTGCATATTGTTAATGTATGCGTAGGTAAGGAAGATAGCTTATGCCGAATTTAAGATTCGGTTGTTATTATGTCTGGGAGTTCTCCACACCATTTATATGTAATGCGGTGCTACAGAAGAACGCTGAAGATTAGATGGGTACACCACATAACTAATGAGGAAGTATTGAACAGAACTGGGGAGTAGAGAAATTTGTAGCACAAGTTTACTAGAAGAAGGGATCGGTTGGTAGGACATGTTCTGAGGCATCAAAGGATAAGCAATTTAGTATTGGAGGGCAGCGTGGAGGGTAAAAATCGTAGAGGTAGACCAAGAGACGAATGCAGTAAGCAGATTCTGAAGGATGTGGGTTGTAGTAGGTACTGGGAGATGAAGAAGCTTGCACAGGATAGAGTATCATGGATAGCTGCATCAAACCAGTCTCTGGACCGAAGACCACAACAACAACAGTGCTCTTCTCTGCTAATTTATTCTTTTACAAGTACTTGATAATGATATTGTAGTCTAAATTGGCCAATCGCAAAAAAAAATAAATTATGTAAAGTTGCAACTTACTCCGGACAATGTTTTCTTTTACGAAAAATAGTACTTAGTTAACTGTAGCAGCAAATGTAGATTCGCTAGCTGCCATTGTAGGAAAGTAATATTAACTGCTGATATACGTAATCTAAATAAAGTTGAATATGGTACGTTTAAGTTGTAGGTAACAGCTGAACTGAAAATAAATAATAAATAAATATCTACTCGTAAATGTAGTGCATTTATTATGTAGCCGCTGTGATAATTGCCACTATGAGCAGCAAAACACTAAGGTCTATGCTTAAGATTTGGTCCTATACTTGTTAATGTTTTATGTCAGTAGGGCATAATACAGCAGCCCTGATTTTCACAAAACATTTGGTCCACGTGCATCTCTCTGGTCTGATGTCGCTTTCCAAGCCAGTTACACTTACTGTGCAACCAGTGTAACTTGTTCGCCAGAGATTTTATTTTTAATTCTTTCCGCACTTCGTTCCCTGGTGTTCTGTGCATTCTACCATAAATTATCTGGTAAAAAATGGGAACCTAATAAAACATGGCCACTTAGCATTATTTTGAAACGTGTGGATCTCTTCCTTTAAAATCTACAGTCTGAGATTTTCTGTGAGAGGTATTAAAATTTTTGTCCTTGTATACCTGGTACAAGCAATATATTGCCCTTTGCAGATCGTCCCTACTAACATAAATTATTTGGTCGTCGGTGATCGTTATAGCGGTTATCTAATTACCTAGACCATTTTAATTCCTCGCTTGACCTTGGCTTTCCACTACCTGGCAATGCTACGAATATAGAGAGTGTAAAAATTGTTCTCTAATTTGATAGGTGGTACTGTGGGAGAAAACAAAAAAAGGTCCGGTAAATGCATACCTTAAGAGACCTAACAGCATACTTTAAGAGCTATGAGTATTTTTTCCTCTTCGCCATTGTGAAACATGTCTTCCACTGCAAGCTTTTTGCTATTACGAATGACCTGCAGAATGCAGCAAAGAAAAGAGTTAACAAATGAGAATAAAATGTTTTGCTACTGTGAAGCAGCAGAGCTTCTAATATAATCTGCTTGTTACGAGCATCACATAGGACTTGCACTTGTGAGTCATTTCCAAAGGAGGTGCTCAACATGGTGCACATTTACCGTATGTGATAACAGGTTTTCATTATGCTCATAAGAGCGAAGATAAAACTTCAATGTACAAAATAATACGAGGAATAGTTCTTTTTAACGCCCTGTAGACACTAAAAAGTGCTGCCAAACTCTACACCATTGTCGCATATCTCTATTAATTGTTATGGTTCTAGTTTCTCGCTTCCTGTGTTTATTATAATTTTTTTTCTGTAGGTTTTTAATAACTTGTATTAATCGCTAGTGATACCCTTGTGTGTCAAAATACTCCATAAATGGCAAATAGCCCAGTGGAAAGGTTTCTCGTAATCTGCTTTTAAGCAATATGCGTTGCCATGTTAAACTCCCCCCTTTTTTCTATGATTCGTCATATTACAGTAATACTGTCACTACAAGACCTTCCCATCATAAATCAATTCTGCTCTTCTAATAGTAGACAGTCGGCTACGTTTTTAAGACCACTATTGATTATGCGTAGTTATAGTCAAGAAGACTTACTCCATGGTAGTTTTAGGAATCGTTACGATCTTTCTTACAAAGCGACATTATTTCATCTATGATTCATGAGTAAAGTATTATTTTCATTATCCAGCAAGTATTCATTACTTCCAGGAAGTGTAGGTCTAGCACTGCCTCTATATTTTAGTAACTCTGTTTTAATTTCGACCATCCCGCGGCTTCACTATTTCACGTTTGTCTTAAGGTTTCAGGTAGCTCGTTCATGGTTATCCTGTCTGCTTGTTAAATTACGCTTTGCTTTTTGGAGGAGTTGTTCGCATCCTCTGGTTCACTTCCCTTCATCCGTTGCCACTGGTTACGGTTAATCCAAGTAGTTTGTTATCTTTTTCTGCTTTGTTCAACTATTTCATGGGTCTGTATGCTACTGCCTGCCTACGCTGGATATTAGTTTCCGTTTTCTTTATTCTTTGTCCCAAAACTCATCACAGGGTTTCTTTTTTGTTTCGTTTCCTTGGTAGGGCTTTGACTTGACCTAGCCTCTTCTCTGATATCTTGTAAGCTTTCGATGTACGTCTTTTGTTTTTTCTCCACCGCTTACTATTGCTTTGATTTCTTCACTATGCAGGGTTAAATCTGACTTTGGCACAGAAAGGGGTAAATTATGCTGCCACAAAAGTCTTTGGTCACCTACCAAACAGCATCAAAAGCCTGACAAATAGCCAACCAACATTTAAAAATAAATTAAAAGAATTTCTAGATGACAAGTCCTTCTACTCATTGGCTGAATTTTTAGATATAAATTAAGGGAGGAAAAAAAAAAACAACAACTTAAACATTAGTGTCATGCAATATTTTGTGTAATGTAATATCTTGTACAGACATATTTTATTAACCTGACACGTTCCACATCATTACAAAGTGTCTTATTCATGATCTATGGAACAAGTATTAATCTAATCTAATCTAATCTATCCACGGAGGTCTACTTCCAGTTGTTTTTTCTCTGCTATGTCCTCCGTTGCCGCTTGTTTGAAACTTTTACTTATGCTGTCGCATCCTTTGTCGATATCATTCGCTACTTGGTTTGTTAAGTTGTATTCTAATCGTCTTTGATGGTGAAAAGGTACAGTACCGCCCGACATTGAAAATAGGTACAACATACTTCATTATTTTTGTCAGAACAACACATTTTTTTGTAAAATAACTCAATTTCAATTAATACAGTGAAGCCGTATACCAGTGTGGGAAAGACTGACAATTTATTTATTTAATTGATCACATGTGCACTCCCTCAAAATAAATCCCCACATCCTGTTTGGTGAGATCTGTGAAATGAATGAATGTATGGTCGTCTGCTAATCACAGATAGCGAATGTGAATATATGATCAACTTTGAGACGATCCTTTGGCCACCTTTGGTGGGACCAAAGAGATGAAATTTACCTGAGCCTTGAGTGCCTGAAATGTGGCTGACCAATACGGTAGCAAGGTGCTCCCCCACTTCGACAGAGGTGCGAGAGGACCTGAAGAATGGCCATGTTTCAGCACTCTGTCGCTGGATCTTGTGTTGTTAAGACCTGTCTTAGGTGTGCTCCGTAAAGACAAAAGAGTGGAGACATGGTATACTTGTGGAATATTTAAGAGTAGTTTGAAATAATAATTTCTCTATTTCAGGAACTTTTCTGGGGAGAATTAAATGTCAGGCAGGTAATATTAATG
This sequence comes from Schistocerca americana, assembly GCF_021461395.2. Lineage (NCBI taxonomy): Eukaryota > Metazoa > Arthropoda > Insecta > Orthoptera > Acrididae > Schistocerca > Schistocerca americana. Next base: position 764,169,285 of record NC_060122.1, on the reverse strand, counting down.
GGATCGTAGTAATCTTCGGAAGTGACCAACGGTCACAATGAAACCACGTGTAGCAATAAGTTGAAATACTTCTGTGTGCTTAAGTTAAGCTGAATTACTAGCATGTGTACAATAAGTTGAAATATTTAAGAAATAGCGTGTGTACCATAAGTTGAAATATTTAAGAAATGGCGTGTGCAGGACTTGAAATTAGAGACGAGTACTTCCACGTGGTGAGTACTGTGTGAGTCTCAATCTGTGTATGAGACAAAGGATAAAGAGAAGTACTCGTCCATGGTATCAGTTGAGGACTCGCGTGTGTGATGAATATGTTCTTAATATTACTTTGCGTGATATGATTCCGTGTGACACTAGATTCAAACTCTAAGAGAGAAGCAAGGTGAGTCGGCCGTCTATCCAGCAACGCCTCTTGGCTTGCATTGCACAGGAAGACGTGCATATATCTCCAGAGTTCATAGTAGAAAAGTAGAATTACAAAGTGGGGCAGTGTCGTGTGAAACTGGGATAAATACTAATTGAAGTGGGAAAGCTGAAAGTGATAGTGTTGTGACTATTTATTGTATGGTATTCCTCGATCTGGAGGAAAGTTTCGTGATGATCATTGTGAGAGTCGAAGTGTGAGAAATAATAAAAGAGCCACCATCCTATCCAGAAAGTGCACTGTAGCGTTGAATAATTATGAGACCATAATATAGAGATTCACCAATGTAAAGCCATGCCCACTGGGCGGAATTTCTCATGTGTTATTATTGTAAGTTATAGAATTTGTGTGTTTAGGTTATAGAATTTATCGGAATAAATAAGATAGTGAAAAGAAAAAGATTGGTGGCCTTTACCTTCGAATTTTATGTTGTCATGATATCCAGAAATTATAATGTGTGCGCCACTCATATTCAGTGCGATGGCCACGTGTTGATAAAAGCCGTTAAATAAAAAAAGAAAATGTGGTATTGCCAGTGCGTAGTGAACAGTCAGAGTTCTGTAAATTACTGATAGTCAAGTGTGCGTTTCCATTGCGTATTATTCATACAGGAGGATAATTTGTAACTTAATTGAGAGTGCGAGAGTTCATATTACTCGATAAATAAGAATGAATCCACTCGTTTGGCAGACCACTCATCTTGCAGGCCTGACTGCTTGATGCCACAGTATGAGCAAGGCATGTGGGTGCCTCTCATAATTTCGACCCTGCCAGGATTGTACTGTTAGGGTTTGCTGTTAAAATTTTTTTTTGATGGGATATATGGTGATAGCGCTAAGAAGTAAAATCTTTTGTTTGCAATTTCTTTCTGGATTGGTGAGGATCTTTTATTTTTTTATGTAATCACTTGCTACGTCATCTAAGGCTGGAAGATTGTTGTATAATTTCTTTGCGTAATGTCCGTAGTAACTAGGTCGCAGTTGAAAAGTGTAGTCACCATGGAGATTAGTGATTCTGGAGTGAACGTAGCAGTGCAGCAGGTAGTAGGTGTTGACCATGGGTTAATGAGCGAGAACGGCAAACACTCGGAAGGGGCTGAATTGTTCAGCAGACCGCGGCTAGGTGATCCTTTAAGCGGCGGGCTTTGTCCACAATTGGGGGCTTTTCCCGACGACGCGGGCGAGCCGGAACTAGGTCAGGTTTGCAGCTACGGTTTCTCAGGCGAACGAGGTGAGTGCACCGAAAGTAGCAAATGACAATGTGCTACTGCAGTTTTTACAGAATATGGATAAAGATAATAAGGAAAAATTAGAAGCAATGAATAGAGATAATAAGGAGAGAGATAGGGAGAATAAGGAAAGATTGGAATCGATGGATAGGGAGACTAAGGAAAGATTGGAAGTAAATAAGGAAAGATTGAAGGCAACGGATAGGGGAAATAAAGAGGCAATGAGGAAGCTACACACAGTTATCGATGAGCATCTGTCCGCAGTTAACAATCGGTTAGATGAGGGGGAGAAGAATCTCGGTGCGTTGAAGCAAGTATGTGATGCCGTGAAAGAAAAAGCCAATAATTTGGAGGTACGAATATGTGCAATAGAGAGCAATATTACAGATCATATGGGTGTGTTGCCGGATGAGTGAATCAAAGAGATAGTGGAGGACTTACTTGCAGATAAACAAGGGGCATTAGACAGCGTGGAAGCTCAAGTGACCTGGCAGGAAGTGGCGCTAAATAAACACAGGGATGAAGTTGTGGAGGTAGTGGTCAGAATGAATACGATTAGCGCAGATGTAGAAAAGATCAGTATAAGAGGCGAAACAGGCTCTGACAGTATGCAGCGAGAGGTTTATGCCAACCAGGGGGAGATACAATCACTATTACAGCTTAAGGAGGCGCAATTAGAAATAAGTAGGAAACATAGGGAAGAAGTAGCACAGTTGCAATTAGCGTGCAGTAGGGAAGGTGACTCACCACCAGGTAGATTGCAGAGGGAGAGTGAGATAAATTCAAAAAACGAAAATAGGCAGAAAGAGGAAGACGAACTCAGAGAGTTTGAAGAACGGTTGTGTCGGATAAAACAGGTGGCAAACCCAACTGGGTATAGTCCAAGGCTGTCTCAATTTCAAGATTCATTACCTTCATTGTGGGGACTGCTCCTCAAAATGAAGATTGAGCATAACCATTTGAGGGACGAGGCTAGAGCGAAAATGCAGGAAGTTATTAAAGTCTGTAGTAGCTACAAGATATTTTGTGACAAGTTTTTAAATCAATTCTGGTCGAAAAGTAAGCAGGACCAGGTTAAGCAAAGCATATTGATGATGCCAAATTGTAACGAAGGTGGAATAAGAGATCCAGTGTCGTGCTATCAGGAAATCCTGAGACGAAATAGGTATTTGGATGTGACATACGAACCTGGGGAGCTCATTAGGATCTGTATAGCGAAGTTACCAGTGATATTGCGCAGATATATAGCGATAGCAGGCAGAGGCGTAGACGATTCTGCGTCATTTCAGCACTTGTTACAAGGATTGGGTAATGAGAGCAATATCGTGAACGGAGACACGACTCATAGGTCAGATAGCGTCGAGGATAGGAACGGCAGAAACTATCAGAATGACAGGAGAGCATTGAATCATGACATTTCATTCTTGTCATAATGGATTGAAGGATAGGAGAAACTAATCCAACATATCAGCCCTTAGCGTCTTGCCATAAAACACATGCAGGTGGCACTGAAAATTGTCTATGTAGCAGACATACTCTAGTGATATGTAGGAATGCAAATACCATACTTCTGATCAGAGAATAAAACACCAGTAATGGAATCTGTTAGGCTGGTCTCTCAGAGCAAAACTTGCAAATTTTTATTTGGAACAGTAAAGCAAAAGGACTATTTCTTCAAAAAAAAAAAAAAAAAGAAAAAAAGAGTTGCTAAAAATGTTATGTAATAATGCCAATGAGTCCAGTTTAATTAGTGCGATTTGACTATTGCAGGTACTTAACACGTAATGTAAAAAGTCAACATTGTCATCGAAGTTTTTAGATTAGCTGCCATCTGATCTATAGTATGTCATTGTCGTGGTGACAGTTATAATGAAGTGCTGTGTATGGTTGTTCGGAATCGGGTGTTAGGGAAAGAGGCCACTAGCACCTAAGTTTCTAACATTTTGGCTGCCCATTTCTCCCAGCTTCCCGTGTGGGGTTGCCAGTCCCCCATCGGGCGCCTCCTCGGGTGGCGGATTGGGGAATGCTCTCCAGATATGGGGGGTACCGGGGAAATAAAATACCCGGGGTGGACCAAAACTAGCACGGGTAGGGAAGACTCGTTAAGCCATGGTGAAGGCAAATCCCTAGGGGTAGAGTACCCCAAAATCAAGACTCCTGGTCCTCCAGGTTGGGGGTTGTGCAGAGGGCTACCAACCCACTCATGTAAAACAATGGCCGGTCAGGACACTCAAGGACAGAATTTACTGGAACAGAAATTGGCAAAGTTACAAGGATTTCTCTTTTGGCTCGTGGAATGTCAGAAGTCTATACCGCCCAGGAAGCGCACAAATACTAATAAACGAACTAGGAAAATACAAGGTACAACTGGTAGCGCTCCAAGAAATAAGATGGCAGGGAACGGGATCAATGAAAATAGGAGACGGGACAATAATGTATGGTGACTGCGGTCAGCGCCATGAATTTGGAACGGGCTTTTACATTCATAAAACAGCAATTGACACAATAAAGGAATTCAAATCAATTAATAACCGAATATCACACATTACAGTTCAGGCTCAGTGGTTTGATATTACATTTATAAATGTTCATGCACCCATAGAAGATAAGGAAGATGACGTGAAAGAAGAATTTTATAGTCAACTGGAACAGACATATAATTCAATAAGTAGACATAACGTAACAATAGTGTTAGGAGACTTTAATGCCAAAGTAGGAAAAGAAGAAATCTACAAACCAACCATTGGGAATTACAGCTTACATGATGAAAGTTCAGAGAATGGTGTGCGACTCATAAACTTTGCAATGGCAAATGGTCTCACATTAAGCAGCACAAAATTCCAACACAAACGCATTCATTTAGGGACATGGATATCACCAGATGGAAAAGTAGTGAACCAGATTGACCATGTCGCCATCCAAAGACGATTTCAAAACAGTATTAAAGACGTTAGAACTTTTAGGGGAGCAGATTGTGAGACAGATCATATGTTAATCGTAGCTCAAATGAAAATAAAGCTAAAAAAGAAACAAAGTACAAATAGGGTTGAAATTAAAATGTACGATGTAGAAAATCTGGCAGAAGAAAAAATAAAAGCAAACTTTAGGAAAGAAATGGAAATTAACCTATCGGAATCTAGACCGACACATAGTGACCAGCAAGACGTGGAAAGTAGATGGAGACACCTCAGAAACAGTATTCAAGATGTAGCTTCCAAAACTATAGGTAAAAGAAAACGAACTAACAAAATCTGGTTTAATATAAAGTGCCAAGAAAGAGTAATGGAGAGGCAAAACGCGAGGAAGGCATGGTTACAAGACATGGACAATATTACACTAAAGGAGAGATACTATAAAATCCGCAAGGAAACACAACGAACTCTAAGACAAGAGAAGAGAAAACACTACAACAACATGGTAAGAGAAGCGGAGGATGATTTCAAGCATCACAGAGCAAGGCAGATGTACCAGAATATAAAAAAGTCCTTGGGAAAATTCACTAAAAGGGAACAATTTATAAAGGACCATAATGGGAAAATACTTACAAACAAGAATGACATACAAGAAACATGGAAGACATACTTTACACAGCTGCTCAACTGCAATGATCCACAATATTACTTTACATTTGAAGAACCAGATACAGTTGATATACAAGTCACCACACCATCAGTAAATGAAATAAGACAAACAATAAAGAAATTAAAGAACAACAAGGCCTGTGGGGAAGACCAGGTATATGCTGAGCTTTTAAAAAATGGAGGACCACAATTGGAAATAGAACTACATTCCTTAATTGAAACAATTTGGGAGACAGAAAACATACCGGCCGATTGGAAAACTGCAATTATATGCCCCATCTTTAAGAAGAATGATCCCCTTGTCTGTGATAACTACAGAGGAATTGCCCTACTCGATGTCACGTATAAAATTTTGTCTATGTGTATACTACACAGACTGATTCCCATAACCGAAGAACTGATTGGGGACTACCAATGTGGTTTCCGCACTAACAGATCCACTTTGGATCACTTATTCACATTGAGACAAATAAATGAGAAGGCATGGGAATTTAATGTAGATATCCATATTCTATTTATAGACTTCAAGAAGGCCTATGATAGCATACACCGACAGACACTCTTAAACACCATGAAAGAATTTGAAATACCATTAAAATTAATCAAATTAGTTAAAATGTGTTTGGAAGAAACCATATGCAAAGTTAAGACACCTGCAGGAGAGACTGAAAATTTTAAGGTGTACACTGGACTGAGACAAGGGGGTGCCATCTCACCTATTCTATTTAATGTTATCTTAGAGAAGATTGATAGAGAATTTACCAAAACTAATCCACAAGGGATCCAACTGCAGGGACAGAACATTACTAGACTTGCTTATGCACATGATGTAGCCTTAATAAGCACTTCAAAAGCTGAATTAATCAGGATGATGCAAAATTATTACAAAATAGCTGAGAAAGCTGGACTTCATGTGAATGAAGAAAAGACAGAATATCTAGTCATAAGTAAAAAACTCCAAAAGAATACACCACTGACCGTAAATGGTCTCACTTTCAAGGCAGTTGACCACTTCAAGTACTTAGGGAGTCTTTTTAGCAGAGACAATAGAGCAGAAATAGAAATAGATGCCCGTCTAGCAGCAGCTAATAGAACTTTTTATAGCTGTATCAAAATTTTAAGGATGAGATCACTTAGTACTGAATTCAAAATCCGTTTTTATCAGTCAACTATTGTACCAGTAGCATTATATGGATGTGAAGCTATTACATTCAGGAAAAAAGATGAAGAAAAACTGTTGATATTTGAAAGAAAAATACTAAGAAAAATATATGGACCAATCTTCGATGAAAATGTCATGGAGTGGAGGATAAGGAAAAATGAAGAACTACGGGAGCTGTACAAACATAGTACCATTGTGGAAATGTTAAAGAAGAGAAGACTGAACTGGGCTGGTCATGTAGCAAGGATGCCGGAGAACAGACTACCCAAAATAGCATCCACTAAGAAATTAGAAGGAAAGAGAAGAAGAGGAAGACCTAGAATTAGGTGGATGGAGAATATCCGGGAAGATGCAGCTAGGATGGGCATCAACTCTGATTGGACAACAATTTCCTTGGATGGAAATAATTGGAAGAGGCTCGTAGAGCAGGTGTATGGTCGATAAGGCCTTAGCCACGTGTAAAGTAAAGTAAAAGTATTTCTCCCAGCTTGTATATTCTCTGCACACATTTAATTTTCGTGTAAGCACAGATTCCTAACTAGCAAATTATTTACTGTGTACAGTGAACCATTTAGAGTGAGGCGGATTGTCCACGAAAATGCTGTACTGATTGAGACGATCAAGGGAAAACAATCGCGTGGGCTTAATCACATTTCTAACATCAAATTATGGAAAAGTTAAGGATAGATCGAAAGTAGGCAATTTATGGTAGATAGTCAGTGTATTTATTTGTGGTGTGTAACGTTGTGCAGGGTCAAATCGAACATCAGAATTTTCAGGCGGGATGTCAGGAAGTATGACGGAATAGACTGGTCGAATTAGTCATGAACAGGAGTCAACAGAGTAGTGTATGTACGTATTTTTTGTCATGTGAATAAAGATCAAGCAGAGACGACGTGATAATTAATGAGTGGATAAAGATGGTAGATAGAGAGAGAAGCAATGTGATAAATAATAGGGGATACCCCGAGGTGATATTTGAGGAGAGAAGCGACGTGAAGCAGTGTTATTAATAAAGAGAGATTCGACGTGATGAAACAGTGGTAAATAAAGGTGAGTAGAATTAATAATGTGGAGATGTCTTAGGTGTATGTTACAGAGAGGCCTGTGTATGCTGCAATCGAGATTGATGCGAATGGCGAAGGAAGACCAGGAAATGATGGAGTAATGGACGGACGGAGAGCCGAAATACGAATGAAGAGATGAGGACAACTGCACAACGTGAAGGGACATAAAGGGAGTATGAGATCCAGATGGTGAACGTTGTGGAATACTGACGTAAGATGTAGTATAAGTGTAAATCTAATTCTTACCATAACATTTGCAATACGTAAAAAAATAACTGTTGTTGTTGTTGTTGAAGCCTGGTACCAGTATAACTAACCAAAACGGTACCAAGAATGTGTACAGTTATTTTGCAGGATGAATAATTTGTGTATTTTTTGTTCTTAGATGAAATGTCGCAATTCTAAGTTGATATTTAGCAGGATGAATAATCGGTAAAGTGAATGCAGAGGTAAGCCGATGGAGAGAGATGCCAGAATGAAAGGACGAATTCGGAGACTGGAATGCTATCTCCAAAACAGCTTCATGTGTTATGTGGTTGAGTATAAGGGAGCAAAGGTATGGTATGTTGTCGTGCGTGTGGTGGTGTTAAGGTTAGCTGACTTCTAGACCTGTTCTGTTAGTGTCTTACTGGATTGAATGAGAAGGAAAATGTGATGTCTGGTGAGTGAGAGTCATAGAGTAGTGTGATCAATGCGCACACTCCTGTAAAGGGGATGCTACCGATCCATAACTAAAACATTATTGCTTTATTGTTTGATTTGGAAGAACCTCGATGGCAGGTCAGGATCTGACATCAGGTGGATGGTTCATATATGTCCTAGAAATGTTGTTATGTATAATAAAAAGGTAAAATATATAAAGAGATACTAATTTCAGTCTGTCACATGCACAAAGGTGCATTGCATGTTGTAGATTTAGAGTCATCAGTTTCTAAAATGTTTATTGTGTTAGGATGTTAAAGTAGTTTACTATTTAATATCATGTGGCAAGTAATTGAGAGCTGTGTAGATTATTTCTTATTTTTTTGTTAGAACACTTTCAAGGGGTATTAATTTCAGTCTGTCACAAGCACAAAGGTTCATTGTATATTGTAGCTTTGGAATCAACAGTTTCTAATATTTTCACTGTGATAGGATGTTAGAGTAGTCTACTATTTTATATTGTAATTATGAGTTGTATAGATTGTTTCTTATTCCTTTTCTTTTTTTTTACACTTTCATGTTTTGTATGAGGGACGACAGGTACAATCAATAGCACAAGTGTGGGCTGCATATAGAAAAGGGATAAATGTTGATGTTGTATGTGTAGAAAACTAGGGTGTCTGATTTTATGTTTTTTAGAACAAAATTCTTTTATTACCAATGTATCTAATAGATCATAGATGTAATCAATGAGTATTTAAATACTGTAAGAATATCCTTTTGTCTGTAATGTTGCGAGATGCACGGAAGGGTCTGACTGATTGGGTGTCGTAGCGCTGAGGAGCTCATGCAGAACGCGCCCGTACCTGCATAAGAAGGCGGGAGGCCGAGCTGACGTCACCATGGCAGAGGCGACAGAATCGCGGCACTCCCCACTCCACTGCCGGTCGGGGTACACTCCATGCGCGCGCTGCAGCAGGTCAACAGCCTGGGGCGACACGCACGTACCACTGGCCATTCATAAGTTCCGCCACCCTTACGACTGGGGAAAGTATCCCGCGGAGGCAACAGCGGGTGCTTTTTTGTCTGCCAAACGGCTCGCGCGGCGGCGGTGCGACGGCGGAATGAACGACGCGCGGCAGAGTCCGGCGGGCATTTATTAACAGTTAACAGCAACTATTAACTAGTACTGGGCTGTGGAGCCGTGAAACAAGATGACTGCTCGTGTGTCTCAATAAGTTGGAAAGTGAAGGACTGGTGTTTCCACAGTGTGAGTGGTGGAAAAGATTTTGTCTTTAGCAGACAGGATGATTGTTTTGTTTTGTCTTGACCACTGATCGGTGGGATCCATAAACTTTTGGCAGTGACTTGTTAAGTGTGCTTTGTGAATTGCATGTGGGTCGCTTGGTATTCTTAAAGAGGACAGTTGTCGTTTGGTGACTAATTATTGTACGAACGCAAGAAACTAAAGTGGGACATTGACATTTGCATTTGTAGTAGGAGACACTTCTTTAATTGGTGTGGGAATAAGTGCTGGTGGTTGGAACTTACGACTTTTAACTACACCATGAACTGAAAGGACAGAACCGTGGGTAATAGTAGTTGTATGGCCATTTCTGGACGACCAGATTCGTGTGGATGGTACTCTGAGAGTGACTATGACATTTGTGTTTAATGTGTTCAAAATGCCAATTTGAGTGACTTAAAGACTTTCGTCCGGGTAACCATGGGAGAGCTTTGACACCGAGACAGTGTTTCTAGGGAACCTGTCAGCAACTTTTTTGACCCCACGAAAATCACAGAATGAAATGATTCCGTGCGACTCGCAAGATAGGGAATAATGTATTTGTACTTGTAATTCTGTAATTTTTTTTATATATTTCATTCCTGAAGGGACAGCAAGTGTAATTGTATTTCATTAACATTTGTGTTTAAAATAGTGTTTTTTTTTTTGTTCTGGGTTATCAAGTTCACATAACATGTTTTTTAGAATATTTGGTACAATGATGCTTTAATTATTAGCCAGTGGCGTAATACTAATGTAGCGGCCCTTGTTGCATTGGTCAGTAAGGATGTCACAGGGGACAAAAGTTTGCATTGCACAACAAATATCGGAATTAACTGATGCATTTTGATGTCGTGGACAGTAATGATCTTGTTGATGTGTTGACTGAAGCCACTTATTTGCATTATCACAGTGATGATATTTCACATTAAAGTGTAACGAAGGCTAGTCGAAATGCAAGTTCTTGTCATCTAAATGTGTAACAACAGAGAAATGAGCAGTAGAGTAAGATACTAGAGCTACTGGTGGATTCAAACACTTATTGCTAACTATTTACTGCGTATATTGATCAAAGTTGATGGACTGACTAGCTCAGCAGCAGGTATTTGTACTGGTGGACAAGGATAAGGTTAAACTCACAGTCGAGTAGTGGTGGCAATTGCTTAAGTGATGATGGTTAATGAGGTATGACATGATGTCTTAGATTGTCTACGTTATGTAACCAGTAGGTAACTTGTTTTTTTTTCTCAGTTTAATTTCTCTGTAGGTTTGATGTACATTTTAGAGTAATGGTATGGAGCCTGATATTCTACATGTAACTAGTGAACGCAATTTTTTCTTTTGTTGATTTTGTTGTGTATTTAGACATTGCCGTGTAAAAGATTATTACAATGCAATTTATGAATGTCGGATTACTTGTTCTGTGTTTGGACGGTGAGCTATTTAAAATTTCATGAGTACAATTAGTATTTTTTTATTTGTCACAGAGTTAGTGAAGTTTGGATTACTCATAAAAATAACGAAGATCCCAGTAACTAAGAAAATTTTTATATCAACATTAATTTTTATTTGTATGATGTAATGTTTTATTTGTCATATGGATTGTTGTAAATTTGTATGTGTACATTAATCCGGATTGTGGAGAGTACAATAATGCAACAAATGTGTCAATAATTTGGTAAAGTAACAGCATTTGGTCGTCTATTTGAGGTCACCGCGGGGCTAAGGTCTCCTCCTGGTTATTTTGATGACTTGCCACGTTTGTTCTAAAACAGCTTTCTTAAAAAAAAAAAATGTTCGGAACTACCCTCGCATTGCAAGGATAGTACCGTGCCACTTTTTTCTGCATGGGTAGCCGGTGGTGAAAGGGTTCAGTACCGCCTGACATTGAAAATAGGTACAACATACTTCATTATTTTTGACAGAACAACACATTTTTTTGTAAAATAACTCAATTTCAATTAATACAGCGAAGCCGGATACCAGTGTGGGAAAGAATGACAATTTATTTATTTAATTGATCACATGTGCACTCCCTCAAAATAAATCCCTACATCCAGTTTGGTGAGATCTGTGAAATGAATGAATGTATGGTCGTCTGCCAATCGCAGATAGTGAATGTGAATATACGATCATCTTTGAGACGATCCTTTGGCCACCTTTGGTGGGACCAAAGAGATGAAATTTACCTGAGCTTTGAGTGCCTGAAATGTGGCTGACCAATACGGTAGCAAGGTGCTCCCCAACTTCGACAGAGGTACGAGAGGACCTGAAGAACGGCCATGTTTCAGCACTCTGTCGCTGGATCTTGTGTTGTTAAGACCTGTCTTAGGTGTGCTCCGTAAACACAAAAGAGTGGAGACATGGTATGCTTGTGGAATACTTAAGAGTAGTTTGAAATAATAATTTCTCTATTTCAGGAACTTATGTGGGGAGAATTAAATGTCAGGCAGGTGATATTAATGGGATCATAGTAATCTTCGGAAGTGACCAACAGTCACAATGAAACCACGTGTAGCAATAAGTTGAAATACTTCCGTGCGCTTAAGTTAATCTGAATTACTAGCCTGTGTACAATAAGTTGAAATATTTAAGAAATAGCGTGTGTACCATAAGTTGAAATATTTAAGAAATGGCGTGTGCAGGACTTGAAATTAGAGACGAGTACTTCCACGTGGTGAGTACTGTGTGAGTCTCAATCTGTGTATGAGACAAAGGATAAAGAGAAGTACTCGTCCATGGTATCAGTTGAGGACTCGCGTGTGTGATGAATATGTTCTTAATATTACTTTGCGTGATATGATTCCGTGTGACACTAGATTCAAACTCTAAGAGAGAAGCAAGGTGAGTCGGCCGTCTATCCAGCAACGCCTCTTGGCTTGCATTGCACAGGAAGACGTGCATACATCTCCAGAGTTCATAGTAGAAAAGTAGAATTACAAAGTGGGGCAGTGTCGTGTGAAACTGGGATAAATACTAATTGAAGTGGGAAAGCTGAAAGTGATAGTGTTGTGACTATTTATTGTATGGTATTCCTCGATCTGGAGGAAAGTTTCGTGATGATCATTGTGAGAGTCGAAGTGTGAGAAATAATAAAAGAGCCACCATCCTATCCAGAAAGTGCACTGTAGCGTTGAATAATTATGAGACCATAATATAGAGATTCACCAATGTAAAGCCATGCCCACTGGGCGGAATTTCTCATGTGTTATTATTGTAAGTTATAGAATTTGTGTGTTTAGGTTATAGAATTTATCGGAATAAATAAGATAGTGAAAAGAAAAAGATTGGTGGCCTTTACCTTCGAATTTTATGTTGTCATGATATCCAGAAATTATAATGTGTGCGCCACTCATATTCAGTGCGATGGCCACGTGTTGATAAAAGCCGTTAAATAAAAAAAGAAAATGTGGTATTGCCAGTGCGTAGTGAACAGTCAGAGTTCTGTAAATTACTGATAGTCAGGTATGCGTTTCCGTTGCGTATTATTCATACAGGAGGATAATTTGTAACTTAATTGAGAGTACGAGAGTTCATATTACTCGATAAATAAGAATGAATCCACTCGTTTGGCAGACCACTCATCTTGCAGGCCTGACTTCTTGATGCCACAGTATGAGCAAGCCATGTGTGTGCCTCTCAATGGATATGTTTTAAGTTTCCATATTGTAATAGACTTCATTAACTGCTGGCTTCCGATTAGGTTTTTGCTTTTACCTTCGATGGAGAAGACATATCGTTCCAACTACTGGGAAGATGAGCTGATGTCGCTCCCACTGTAGACTCGTAAGTCCTTCTTTCATTTGTATTTTGTTTTTCGATTTGTTGGCGAGAAGGGTTGCAATATTGCGCTCGGCCCTCTTATTAGATCTACACAACTATAAATCGTCATATAATCTTGTAGTTCTTACTTATATTTTAATTTCTGTTTCGCTCCGTCACACTGCCACTGGAACTGCCCCACTTGTTCGGTAGCCCATAAAGTTGTATTTTTAATAACCAGGATATTATTTCATACTAAAGTCACTGGAGATATGTGATCATACATTTTCAAATTACTATCCAATTATACCGTTTTCGGACCAATATTTACTGATACAATTTTGCATCTATCACCGTATCTTTCAAGTCTTTCAGTTTTCACTGTTAGTTGTGATATTTGGCTTGGATGAAGAAGGAAGATGCAAGTAAGACGTAGATCCTAGGGTTGCACAGGAGCGAAGGGACTTCATAAGAAGACATAGCTACTAAAATACGAAAATATCAGTTGTGAGATCATCAACAGGAAACTTTTCTAGCTCTCACACAAGGGAAGTGGTCCAAATGACCGTTCTGTGCAGCACTTACTAAAAAGCAGTTAAGAAATATTTAATTAATATTGAGTACAAGCGCATTTTCGTACTGTAGAAGAGATCAAAAATGAAACGACCATAAAATTGGTTTGATTACGCGCATAATTAAGCGGCGGTAATTCTGATAGGTAAATTCATCATTAAAAAGTAATTTTAGTGCAATTCTGAACCAACCGACTTGTTGCTAAGGAAAAGGAACACAGGATGGGAAGTTTCACATAATTTTTAGAATTCTGGCAATCAATTTAGTAAAATAATGCCAAGACGACATATTCATTAAAAAGAACAGGAGACGTTACGTTCAAATTGACTGCACTGCCACGCTTCCTTGGCGTGAAGAAATTTTTTCGCATGGACGCTCTAGCTAGCGATCTCACTGCGGAATGAACAACCTAACAGCCAAGCAGTCCAGTCTGCCAGTCACCTGAAATTCCAGGGGAGGAGTTACAACACTATTTCTTATTGGTTCATCTAATTTTTTAATAATTTTTTGCTTTAAAATTTTCGCATATTGGTACTGTGTTTCCTGCATATGTAAAGTAAAGTGTGCTATACTGGAGGTTGAAGTTCTTTCCATTGTTGTGAGTAATGTATGTAAAATACTATGTAAATTGTTTATTAAGTTAAATAATTTTCTGATGAAATACTGTATTTAAAAATATTTGTGTATATAAACTGTTTATGTTGCTGTAAATTTGCCGGCCAGTGTGGCCGATCGGTTCTAGGCGCTGCAGTCTGGAACCGCGCGACCGCTACGGTCGCAGGTTCGAATCCTGCCTCGGTCATGGATGTGTGTGATGTCCTGAGGTTAGTTAGGTTTAAGTAGTTCTACGTTCTAGGGGACTGATGACCTCAGATGTCCCATAGTGCTGAGAGCCATTTGAACTATTTTGATGTAAATTTGACTATTGTAAGAAATGGTCACGCTTAGGAAGAATGTAAGAAATGGGTGTTACGTAGGAGCCAGTGTACTGTCATTTGAAACGAAAGTGGCTCTGGAGAGAGTAAAAGGTGGCAGGAGCGAATTGGCGCGCTACCTAAAGTAAGCGCGAGAAGTAAGTCACATAGTCTGTAGGCAGCAGTGGTTGAAGCAACACCCTTGTGGAGCAGGAGAAGCTTTGCCTGCAAATTTGCTCAAAAATGCCTTGAATGAAGACTGAAAACGGCTCACGTCATAGCTGCGAGTTGCTGGGCTACTGTATGTAAAATTGGACGACGCCAAGAAGAAAAAATGGCTCTGAGCATATGGGACTCAACTTCTCAGGTCATCAGTCCCCTAGAACTTAGAACAACTTAAACCTAACTAACCTAAGGACATCACTCACATCCATGCCCGAGGCAGGATTCGAACCTGCGACCGTAGCGGTCGCGCGGTTTCAGACTGTAGCGCCTAGAACCGCCAAGAAGAGAAATTAAGCCCATACAGCTGTGAGATCAGGGCAAGTTTGCCCTCGGTTGCAGGCCGTACTGTGGGTAGTGTAGCCGTCATAATTATCCACCACACCCAAGCATACAGCCACCAGATAAGATTGTATGGTATTCTACTTTTGTACAGCGTGAACCATTAATTTAAACTGTGTTTATTCTTGAACTTTAAAGAAATTGGTTCACCCTGTTATTTCATCCTAATCATACACCTATGTAGGGTTCCTTCCTGGTGTTTGGTTAATGCGAGTATCCTGTTTTACAGACTTATGAAGTGCCAAGTTAATATAAAGAGAGACTATTTAAATTGTTTTTGCGTAAATAATGAGAGTAATAGCTTCTGAAAGTAAATTTCACTAAGAAAGAGGTTTCCGTGACGTGAAATGTTCAGTATAAAAAGTGTGTGCTTTAGTATCTAAGCATTTTAATATTCAAGTTTATTGGTTATGGAAAGTGCTTTTCTAAGGGTCACCTCTGGCCAAAGTTTTTTGTTAGCTTCCTTGAAGTTATCAACTGGGCTTTTTCTCTTTTAAAAACGGGATATATAAGGGTGAAGTAGTCAGATAATACCAGTGTTTGCAGCAACATTGTTTACGTGGAGGAATGTTTATTTGAAGAAACAACTTAAACGGTAGCAAGAAAGTAGGCAAAATTCATACTTCTGCTTTTCCAATACTTCACTGTTTCATTGCCTGGATAGGCTGGCGGCCGTTAGTACATGTTTTAAACCACTAAATGAACTTGGAAGTGAGTTGTCCTAGCTTCAATATAATACTATTCATACTGCGTTTGTTTCTAACTGGTGGGTAAAATCTTAGGAAAAGGATTGAACAGTATGATTTGCTTATCCATTAGACACAACCCTTGATCAAATCATGTAAAAAAACGGTGACTCTAATGATTAGCTTTTCCTATTAACAAGGCTATCGTCCCATAGCGCATTTTATTTGGAAACAAAACTAAATTTAGTAAGAGGGTCATACGTGGCAACATAGAGAGACAG
Source organism: Schistocerca americana (assembly GCF_021461395.2). Lineage (NCBI taxonomy): Eukaryota > Metazoa > Arthropoda > Insecta > Orthoptera > Acrididae > Schistocerca > Schistocerca americana. The sequence goes on along the minus strand of NC_060122.1, from coordinate 764,153,119 downwards.
GGTTTTCTGTTATTTAAGTAAAAGCATACTAAATTACATTAGTAATGGTAGGGTTATAGGGTGAGTGCAGTCTCTTTGGTGTGGTGGACGGTTGCAATGACTGCTTTTCACCAGTGTAGTTGTGTAGTTGCCTCCACAGTGTCTGCCTCTGCTGTGGGGGGGGGGGGGGGGGGGGGGGGGGCGTTGAGAGGGGGGGGGGGAGGAACACTCCCAAGTCACACTCTGAAGCAGTGTCTAGATGTGGTCGGTTGATTTTTGAACATCGTGAATATTGGCGTGCAAGTCTGACGCCATCTTAATTGCAGCATGTCAACACGCTCTCGCTCCCGGTTCCTCTAGCGCGTCAATGTGTCAGTGGTAAGCAGCGCATTCGTGCACCCACGCCCCCGTTCCCGCCCCTTTTTATCTCATGGCTTAGTGACTGCTTACTTATTTCCTTCCAGTTGGTACTCTCGTCATACATCTAGCAAATTTTCTCTAAGAGCCAGAAAGAACTCCCACCCTTATTTTCTTGTTTTATGAATTATTTTATATTAAAACCTAATATAGTAACAAAGACAGTTTTTTTCCACATCAAAACCACCGCACTTTAGCATAAATAGCACCTCAAAATTCTGTGAAATACGTCTGTGTACTATTCACTGGTGAGATGTTATATTAGATCGCAAACTTATTCCCTGATAAAAATATTAAAATTAGTTTTTTCATAAAAAATAAATGAAGGACAAAATTTGTCATCACGCCAATTTAAAGAATGATGCACTGCACAAGTCTGGCATTTATAAACAAAATTTTTCTGTATTCCCAAAATCTTACATAGGCGACACTAGTAGGAGTTTCAACGTACGACACCGAGAACACTGGATGTTCACAGGCTCAACAACCTAAATGAATCAACTTTCGCTGCTTACCTGGCCCAGCACGGTGGAAAAAGGAGTACAACTTAATTTTTGTAGAAGAACTAGAAGCATACAGCCACTTTCACAATAAACCTGACTGAACCTGAAAGACCAACTACAATTAAGAAACCAATCTACCTCCTAAATTTCATACGACTCTTGTAATTGGAAATGATAGAAATAGCAATTAACTGACAGAGATAATATTCTTCATTGGCCATTAGCAGCAGCTTTCAAGATCGAACAGTTAAATGTATAGCTTTAAAATGATTTGTACTACGAAGAAATATCTTTGCAGTAGTTCCAGGTGCTTGCCATATCTGTACACGCATCATGTTCTATAGCACATCAAATCAGCAGCTGGCGCAAACAGACGTATCCGGCATCGTGCATGTAGTTTAGCTCTCGGAGCAGTATGGGTCGAAAAAGAGAACCAAACCTCACTTTCATAATGTGTAAATGAGAGCTTTTCGTGAAGTAAACACAGTGTAATGTAACACCGTTTGTAAACTAGGAAATTACAAAACTTTGTTATACTTTAGGACAAAATGTAAACCTTGCAAAGCAATCAAAGCAACCGTCTGTCGATGCTCTCAGGCACGAATCTACTAACGGTACAAGTAAATAATTTTAAAAAGCCTGTGGCTGGTTGCAGTATTTCCTCCTGTGTAATTTTCGAAACCAACTGCGTTGTTCTCTAACGATAATCGATGAAACAATACTGTAGCTGACAAAAACATAGGAATGGAGAAGTAAAACTTCCTGACAGATTACAACTGTGTGCCGGACCGAGACTCGAACTCGGGACCTTGGGTAGCTCATTTAGTAGAGCACTTGCCCGAGTTCGAGTCTCGATCCGGCACACAGTTTTAATTTGTCAGGAAGTTTCATAACAGCGCACACTCCGCTGCAGAGTGGAAATCTCATTCTGGAAACATCCCCCAGGCTGTGGCTAAGCCATGTCTCTGCAATATCCTTTCTTCCAGGAGTGCTAGTTCTGCAGGTTCGCAGAAGAGCTTCTGTGAAGTTTGGGAGGTAGGAGACGAGGTACTGGCAGAATTGAAGCTGTGAGGACGGGTCGTGAGTCGTGCTTGGGTATCTGAGTTGGTAGAGCACTTTCCCGCGATAGGCGAAGGTCCCGAGTTCGAGTCTCGGTCCGGCACACAGTTTTAATCTGTCAGAAAGTTTCATATCAGCGCACACTCCGCTGCAGAGTGAAAAAAACTCATTCTGGAATGGAGAAGCGCCTCACACCAGCCTTAAAGTTGGCGTACGAATCAATAAACATTGTAAAAACAGAGATGGAGATGACATGGTGTATTTTCGTGTCTACGCAGAACGTCCTTCTATGGGCAGTTAAATTCAGTGTGCGTCGTTACGCTGGGAGAAAGACTTGTACGGCCGGCTAGAAAGAGAGGCAATCCAAGAGCGCCTGGTCACCATGTGATTGGACCTTGTCGCTGGCAGTGAACGCGCCCGAATTGGTAACGAAGAAAATAAAGGAGGTTTTATTGGCAGCGGGGAATGTCCAGCCAGCCGTCTCCTTTACGACCCGTTTACTGCTCGCACCATACGGGGCCGCAGGAATGTCGCTCCAGTTTGGAAGAAGGCAGGGGCAGCGTCTCTGTTAACTGGGTGAGGAGAGCCCTCAGCGTGTGCGAGCTGCTGACGAATGATCAATACAGCGGGGCCGTGAGAGGCTTTTACAGAGCTATCTCCTTTTCAGGGAGAAACGTTTGGCATAAAACTGCCACAAGGCCTTTACAACGGAAGGAACTGTCTAATGAGCACCGAATTAGGACTGAGATTAAACAAGGGAAAAACAAAAAAAGCGAGGTGTAGCTGAAACGAGATTATCAGTAAACTTACCATCAAAACTGGTCATCACATTTTAGACGAATAAGAAAAATACGTCAGACGAATCAAGGAGAATGCAAGCAGCAGACTAGTACAGGCCAAAGGGGCATTTCTCAATAAAAGAAGCATACTAGTGTCAACTACAGACGTCGATTTGAGGAAGAAATATCTGAGGATTTTAGACGTAGTGCCACAACTGGATGCTGGAAAATTAAGTTGAATTGTAAGGTAAGAAATGAGGAGGTTCTCCAAAGGATAGGCGGGAAAAAGGACTTTTGGGGAACACTAACTAGAAGAAGGTATATGACGATAGATTGGGTGTTGAGGTATTAGAGATTAGTATCTGGGTTGCTAGACGGGAATATAGAATTTAGAATTTATCAAACAATGGAGAAATCGGGTATAAGCAGTACTCTGAGACGGTACGTTTGGGAAGGAGAGAGGTCTTTTTGTGCAGCAACTAACAAGTCTGAAGACTAATAGCCTAATGAAATCAGCACGTGATAGTGTTATCCACCATTCCAAATTTTTTCTTTATTTTCGTTTAAAATCTTGTACCTTGCTGCTAAATGTCTTACAAATTTATGTAATGTACGAGGGTGAGTCAAATGAAAACTTTAAATATTTTTTAAATATTATTTATTGTGCAGAAGTGGTACAAAGCTGTAGCACTTTTCAAAATAATCTGCCCCACGCTCAATGCAAGTCCTCCAGCGCTTACAAAGTGCATAAATTCCTTTAGAAAAAAATTCTTTTGGTAGTCCGCGCAAACACTCATGCACCGCCTGGCGTACCTCTTCGTCAGAACGGAACTTCTTTCTTCCAAATGCGTCTTTGAGTGGTCCGAACATATGGAAATCACTTGGGGCAAGGTCTGGTGAGTATGGTGGATGAGGAACACACTCAAAATGCACGTCTGTGGTTGTTGCAACTGTTGTGCGGGCAGTGTGGGGCCTTGCATTGTCATGTTGCAAAAGGACACCTGCCGACAGCAATCCACTTCGCTTTGATTTGTTTGCAGACCGCAGATGATTTTTTAGGAGATCTGTGTATGATGCACTGGTGTCAGTCCCTCTAGGCATGTAATGCACCAAAATGACGCCTTTTTCATCCGAGAAGAGAGTCAGCATAACCTTCCCTGCTGATGGTTCTGTTCGAAACTTCTTTGGTTTTGGTGATACGGAATGGCGCCATTCCTTGCTCGCTCTCTTCGTTTCCGGTGGGTGGAAGTGAACCCAGGTTTCGTCCCCAGTAACTATTCTTGCAAGGAAGCCATCTCCTTCTCGTTAAGAGGGCCGAAGAAGTTCTTCACAAGCATCAACACGTCGTTCTCTCATTTCAGGAGTCAGCTGCCGTGGCACCCATGTTGCAGATACTTTGTGAAACTGGAGCACATCATGCACCATGTGGTGTGCTGACCCATGAATAATCTGTAAACATGCTGCAATGTCATTCAGTGTCACTCGGCGGGTTTCCTTCACTATGGCTTCAACTGCTGCAATGTTCTGTGGAGTCACAACTCGTTGTGCCTGACCTGGACGAGGAGCACCTTCCACGGAAGTCACAGCATTTGCGAACTTCCTACTCCATTCGTAGACTTGCTGCTGTGACAAACATGCTTCACCGCACTGAACCTTCATTCTTCGATGAATTTCAATAGGTTTCACACCTTCACTACTCAAAAAACGAATAACAGAACGCTGTTCTTCCCTGGTACAAGTCGCAAGTGGGGCGGCCATCTTTATACTGACACTGCGACGGTATGTGTGCATCTGCACTATGCTGCCACCTACAGGCCATTCTACACGCTGTTTGTAGCACGCTTACCAACTTACAGGATAACGGCGCGATATTTCGATTTGTTGTTACAATTTTAAGGTTTTAATTTACTCACCCTCGTAAAACAAACAGGATGATAATTTTCATTTTAAAACTAAACTGATTAGCAAAAATATTATGAGCACTACTCACCGCTAAATTTCATAGCACCTGGAGGTGGTGTAGCCACGTGATATGGTAAGGAAAGTTTGCAAGAGCAGCAAGACGAATGAGAAATAATCCAGCGACAATTAGGGCTGAATATGTGCAAGTTCATTTACATAAGCGGCTTTTCGAAAAGCGCACTTTGCTGTGATCCAGCGCCTGGGGAGGAGCATCTAGGGAACGGGAAGCTGATCGCATGTTCGCCCACTGCTGTCGTGAGCATCTGACGAAAGTGGTCAATGAAATCATGGGCAGGCTGTAACAACAACGACGTTATACTATTGTACATATAAATAATTTTTTCTTCTGATTTTCGACTAATTAGTGTAATTGGTGTCCTGACTTCATTTCGTTTTTTTTTTTTTTGTTTCATGTCATTGTGTTAAGAAAACTGTAAACAATTTTCAATGTGGATATTAATGTTTATGTCAAATTTCAAGCAATATCGTAATAGAATTGAAGTGTAACAAATGTCGAAACTGTTGTAGCATGTTTAAAATTGTAATTGTGCGTCTGGTCCATACGTAGGCAATGTATTAGGATATGTAGAATGCAAAACCTCGGGTGAATACCCTGTCTGTAGGGGAGCGGTAAAAGGTGGATGGCAGGCGAGCGCGGGAAAATGCACACGGGCGCTGCACGGCATAACGAGCTCAGCAGTAGTAGTCGGAGTTGGGCATTGGTCTGAGCAACACGTTCTGGATCGAGGAGGCTCTCCTGGAAGACGTAGTTTCATTGAGCCCCGGATATGCCGTTCCGACGCCTATACAGCATGGCAAAATTCCATAGGCACTAAATGGAAAAGTATTGCGACGCTATGGAGAAGTAAAGTGCCGATACATCAAGAGCCATTGCTGTGGTTGTATGTGTGCTCTGTGCCTCGCCATCTCGCCGCTCGCCAACCACCACATCGATACAAACAGGTTGAAACTTTTAGTACTGTATTTGTGTGGACCAGTGTTACTTTTGTTCCATACTGTTCAATAACAACTTAAATTTTACCGGAACTGTCCTATCATTTAATTATCCTCACAACTAACCTATGGCTTCAAATGGCTCTGAGCACTATGGGACTTAACTTCTAAGGTCATCAGTCCCCTATAACTTAGAACTACTTAAACCTAACTAACCTAAGGACATCACACACATCCATGCCCGAGGCAGGATTCGAACCTGCGACCGTAGCGGTCACGCGGTTCCAGACTGTAGCGCCTTTAACCGCTTGGCCACACCGGCCGGCACAACTAACCTAGACAGGGTCCTTTCCACATGTTGTGCAATCCGAGTGTCCCGAGATGAAAAATTAAAGTTTGTGTTAATAATAATTACCTGCAGACCTAGCTATGTTACAATGATGTTTAAAGAACTTTTTTGTTAATGAACCAATAGACGAATAACAAAGGCCTGACAAAGTTGGAAGATAATTTTGATATTGATTTAGTAATGAAGCTTAATTATTTCGAGACAGATATAATGGTATTTAAATGAGCAGGAAATAAGATAAAAAAGAGTAGTAACTCATATATTGGAAATCTTGAGTGCATAATGATTTCAGTAATTAATTGTTTTAATACAGTGATCATAACAGTTTCAAGGTCCCCCCCCCCCCTCTTTCTTATTCATTTGAATTCTGAAGTGTACTGAACTGATTTGACCAGCAAAGTCAAAGCCAAAATAAAAAACCAAAATTTATCAGTGTTTTACCTTTATCAAAATTGAGATTGTGTGTGTGTTTCGAAAGTGCTATTTCCAGGGTAACCTATGCCCGATTTTAATCAGATCAATAGACAGTACGAAGTTTTGTAGTAAACATTATAGTGTAATGTTATGTATTTATGGTTTATCCATATTAGTACAGAAAGTGAAATTATCAGTTCAGTAGATTTTCTGATTCTAAAATTTACCATATTATGCAATGTTATTACGTGTTGTTTTGCATGCACGTACACCAACTTGTACAGGAAAGAAACTCAGTTAATGCCTAATTAGGCTGGCGACCGTATTATTAACAAATTGGTAACATCTTCTGTGTTGTTTCTTGTCCGTCCTGACGTGTAGTTGCATTTCGGACTTGCTTGACGTATCATTGTTATTACAGAGTGGGTGTAAGTCTGATTTGCCTCCATTCAGGTACACGCGGTCAATATCTATACAAAAATCCTTTCTCATAAGGTGAAGCCCGTCAACTTACCATAGTACAGGCTTTAAAGAGTATCGTGTGCACAAGCGCAGCGTTACAAGGCGACAAGGTGCTGTACGTCCACGCCTAACAACAAAACGTGAATGGGTGTTTCTTGCCCTCTCTCTAAGTGCTGGTGCAGGCTATGTGTTCCAGAGCATACCATTCAGCGCACATTGTAAACACTGGACTCCGCGGTAGAACGACACCTATGCGTTCCCATGCTAACCCAACAACATTATAACTACGACTGAACTGGGCACAGGATCACAGAGATTCGACCACGGATCAATGGAAACACTTATTGAAACTTCCTAGCAGATTAAAACTTTTGTTTTTCAGAGGGGGCTGTGTCTTTAATGTGTGTTGCCAGTGGTGATTTGTTACATTCCTCCAGTCTGTAGCGTTTTAAATGTTCTTTGAGTGCAGGTAATTTTGTAAATGCCAAATGCGTCAAGATCTGTATGTGACGATTTTATGTTGTGAATAAGCTTCCTGCTTAGGTTCTTGGCGATGCTGAAGCTGATCAGTGCTGTACTGGGCCCACAAATTTCATCTTCAACTCCAATAAGAAATAGAAATCATAAAATGTAACCTAATAAACAATGGGTATGATCTTTCACTGATTAATACAATTTTGCAACAGATAAAAAATAAACTGAAAACGAACAACAAATTACACTAAAAAAATGCCATATCTTGATATAATGTCTGCTGAATTAGGTATGTTATCTAAAAATACTGATGCAAAAATCAGTTTCAGCAACACTATCATCATAAATAGGACGCTTATTCACAGTCAGATAAATATCTTGACTCGTCCGACATTTTCAAAATTACTTCAGTCAGTGCTAAAAGTTTTATGTAGGTCAAACTATGAGAAATTTCATAACTCGATTTAAATAACATTTAGACTGCTGCAGACTGAAGAAACCTAGCAAAACACACATTAAACAAACGGAAACCTTTGAAAATCGAAAAGAACTATGAAATTTCGTACAAAATCTTAAAAAAAGAAAAGGATATCATTAAAAAAATGGAAATATTTGTTCACAATACAAATGAAGGAGATAATAGTCTTAATAAGGTAACTGAATTCAAAAACTCAACATTCTTCAGTAGCCTTTCCTACTTTAAGATGTGCCGATGTACGCAAATCAGTATCAAACTATCAGTGTTGTGAATATCGCTGTAAAGAAGCGATGGTCAGTGCTGATACACACTTTGCGAGGCTACCGTATTGTGTTATGAGTATCCTGCTTACATAATTGTGGTATGTTTTGTGCAGTGAAAGACGCGCAAGTCACATCAGACTAAGCAATGCAGAAGTGTGATGGTACACAATAGCTCCGCCAGTGTACCAACGACGCCAATGAAGCTTTGGAACATCAAAAACGTTACTGCACAACCGGGATAACAGAAGTGTATCACACGATAATCGCACCATAACAATCGATGGAAAATTATCTGCAACATTAACTGGTAGTGGTATCATCCACAACAAAGAGGCACAGCTCCACGCCGGCCGAAGACACACCCTGGACCCAATTACGCGATAGCCATTCCAACAACAGACAGTGAGCAGAGCAATATGCTATTTATCTGTACATATAAACCTCTGACGACGAGCAAAACATGTTTGAAACATGTTCCAACATGTGAAATTAGACATAAAATAAGTAAATGTGTCTGGTAGCAGAAAAATACAAATAATTATTCTACACAGTCGCAGTTACTAAACCTACCCAGAATGGCCACAGTTAAGTTTTAATTCTCGTAACCAGTTTATCAAACCATCATCGGATTGAGATTCCATATGATATGAGGTGCCACAATGTTGTACCGACTGGTACGTGCTGCAGATTGCAAAAACAGGCGCTATATGAGGAAATATGGAAGAACAGTTAAAGGAAGGGGAAGTTCAGTTCAGATAATCAGATATTTTCCTATCGGACTAATTTGCGATAAGAGAGAAAATTGACTCCTGAAAAGTTACAGCTGTGCAGGGTTAGTGGATAATAAAAATAATTCAACAGAATAGGAAAGGTGTCACGAGAGCATTGGAAAGATAGAGTATGATCCTAATCTCTATTAGAATAACCCTTTAAATGGTGTGAGAAAATGTTTACTAACACTTTAGAAATGTCAGTATTAAATGCGCATATAATGCACAAATTTAAACCTAGAACCAATGGTCCAATGGCTAAATCCACCTTCGTGTTATGAAAGAAATAACAGAGACGCATTGCAAAGTAGAAGCGAAGGTAACTGTCATCGAATCATTGTTTCTGGGCTCGGTCCATGTCACAATTAGAAATAATTTTGTATGGCACAGAAAGAAAGGAAATCCGTCGATATGTATTCAGGTCTGTCTCCCTTGTCATGTACTGCATGTGTGTTTTTGTGGTCTTCAGTCCTGCGACTGGTTTGATGCAGCTCTCCTAGCTACTGTATCCTGTGCAAGAGTCTTCATCTCCCAGTACCTACTGCAGCCTACATCCTTCTGAATATGTTTAGTGTATTCATCTCTTGGTCTCCCTCTACGATTTTTACCCTCCACGCTGCCCTCCAGTACTAAATTGGTGATCCCTTGATGCCTTAGACCGTGTCCTACCAACCGATCCCTTGTTCTAGTCAAGTTGTGCCACAAACTCCTCTTCTCCCAAATTCTATTCAATACCTCTTCATTAATTATGTGATCTACCAATCTAATCTTCAGCATTCTTCTGTAGCATCACATTTCGAAAGCCTCTATTCTCTTCTTGTCCAAACCACTTATCGTCCACGTTTCACTTCCATACATGGCTACAATCCATACAAATACTTTCAGAAACGACTTCCTGACACTTAAATCAATATTCGATGTTAACAAATTTCTCTTCTTCAGAAACGCTTTCCTTGCCATTGCCAGTCTACATTTTATATCCTCTCTACTTCGACCATCATCAGTTGTTTTGCTCCCCAAATAGCAAAACTCCTTTACTGCTTTAAGTGTCTCATTTCCTAATCTAATTCCCTCAGCATCACCCGACTTAATTCGACCACATTCCATTATCCTCGTTTTGCTTTTGTTGATGTTCATCGTACAGTAAAGCTGCATGCCCTCGGGAAAAATTACGGCTGTATTTTCCCCTTGCTTTCAGCCGTTCGCTGTACCATAACAGCAAGGCCGTTTTGGTTAGTGTTACAGGGCCAGATCAGTCAATCATCCAGACTGTTGCCCTTGCAACTACTGAAAAGGCTGCTGCCCGTCTTCAGGAACCACACGTTTGTCTGCCCTCTCAACAGATACCCCTCCGTTGTGGTTGCACCTACGGTACGGCTATCTGTATCGTTGAGGCACGCAAGCCTCCCCACCAACGGCAAGGTCCATCATGGTTCAGGGGTGGGGGGGGGGGGGGTACTGCATGTATAATTACAGTTTTACAGTCATCTGGAAGTTTCTCACTTTGTCAAATATTTTGTACGATCAATGTGGTTTCTTTTATGGTTTTTGACCCAGTTAATTTCAGGAGTTCTGCAAAAGTTCCATCTTCACCAGATACCTTCTTTTAAGTATATAATTTGTCTGACTATTTTCTCTTCATTTGGTGCTTGTGAATCTAGAATGGTTTTTATGGGGCTTTCTGGTGGAAATCTTTCTGTGATCTCAGGGCAATTTAGAAGTTTTATTTAAATATTTTCAAAGTTCTTAACATTTCTCTTGGTAGTTAAGTGCCAGTTTTGGATTTTTCTTCTTATGTAGAAGTTTTGGAGCTGGTACACGTTTGCCTGGATTTTAATAAAAAAAACCATGCTAGTGTTTCTTTTGATGTTTTCTACAATATCACGGAATTGACTGTTCACTTAATGTCTTTTTGTTTGACGGGAGGCCCTAGTCACACGACATTTTATTTTCTTATCAAGGGCTGTTACTGAACATGTAAACTATCCCACAAAGAATTTGGAGATGTACTTACATGATGGCAGCACAAGCTCTTCGGCCTGCGTCGACTTTCAGCTTCCAACTGGTGTTCTAAGTCAGCCAACATTTCGGGAATGAATGTGGCAATAGCAAGAAAGAAAGAACCTTTATAATCGTGTGTTACGAGAATGTATCTCAGTCTCGAAAAATTTGAATACTTTGCTACGAAATCTTATAATTGTCGCAATTTGAACCCATAGTTTTTTTTATAAACTGTTAGAAGGCATTTGTCCCAAGTCTGGCTGCTTCCCACCACCACTACCACTGGCATCACTGCTGTCTGACCGTTTCTTGTTGTAGGAATCATTTGGACACAACTAGACACTGTGAAAGACTGATGATGATAGTGCTGATGGTTGGGCTTTATATAGCTTCAGACTCCGCCTTCTATTATGCAGAGGGTCAATAGGAACTCAGAACGCCATACCAACAAGTTATAGTTTGCGTTCTTTTTGTTTCTTCAAGGAAGCTTGGGGCAGGTGTTTGAGCAAAAGAATATGGCTCTAAAGGAGAAAAAAAATTCTGACATGAGATCCTTTGTTTGCTGGCAAGTGGCTGGAAAATTGAACATATCTTCTATCTTTCGAAAAACACAATTTGTACATTCTGAGACAGATAGATAGTCTGGTATGCCCAACGCCGGCTGCGTCCCTCGTAATACACTACCGTCCATTAAAAATGCTGCACCACGAAGATGACGCGCTACAGACGCGAAATTTAACCGACGGGAGAAAGATGCTGTGATATGCAAGTGATTTGCTTTTCAGGACATTCACACAAGGTTGGCACCGGAGGCGACACCTTTAACGTGTTGACATGAGGAATGTTTCCAACCGATTTATCAGACACAAACAGCAGTTGACCGGCGTTGCCTGGTGAAACGTTGTTGTGATGCCTCGTGTAAGGAGGAGAAATGCGTACCATCACGTTTCCGACTTTGATAAAGGTCGAACTGTAGCCTATCGCGATTGCGGTTTATCGTATCGCGACATTGTTGCTCGCGTTGGTCGAGATCCAATGACTGTTAGCAGAATACGGAATCGGCGAGTTCAGGAGGGTAATACGGAACGCCGTGCTGGATCCCAACGGCCTCGTATCACTAGCAGTCGAGATGACAGGCGTCTTATCCGCATGGCTGTAACGGAACGTGCAGCCACGTCTGGATCCCTGAGTCAACAGATGGTGACGTTTGCAAGAACAGTTCGACGACGTTTGCAGCAGCATGGACTATCAGCTCGGAGACCATGGCAACGGTTACCCTTGACGCTGCATCACAGACAGGAGCGCCTGTGATGGTGTACTCAACGACGAACCTGGGTGCACGAATGGCAAAACGTCATTTTTTCGGACGAATCCAGGTTCTGTTTACAGCGTCATGATAGTCGCATCCGTGTTTGGCGACATCGCGGTGAACGCACATTGGAAGCGTGTTTTCGTCATCGCCATACTAGCGTAGCACCCAATGGGGTGCCATTGGTTACACGTCTCGGTCACCTCTTGTTCGCATTGACGGCACTTGTGGACGTTACATTTCAGATGTGTTACGACCCGTGGCTCTACCCATCATTCGATCCCTGCGAAACCCTACATTTCAGCAGGATAATGCACGACCGCATGTTGCAGGTCCTGTACGGGTGTTTCTGGATACAGAAAATGTGCGACTGCTGCCCTGTCCAGCACATTCTCGAGATCTCTCACCAACTGAAAACGTCTGGTCAATGGTGGCCGAGCAACTGGCTCATCACAATACGCCAGTCACTACTCTTGATGAACTGTGGTATCGTGTTGAAGCTGCATGGGCAGCTGTACCTTTACTCGCCATCCAAGCTCTGTTTGACTCAATGCCCAGGCGTATAAGGCCGTTATCACGGCCAGAGGTGATTGTTCTGGGTTCTGATTTCTCAGGATCTATGCACTCAAACTGCTTGAAAATGTAATCACATGACAGTTCTGGTATAATATATTTGTCCAACGAATATCCGTTTATCATCTGCAGTTCTTCTTGGTGTAGCAATTTTAATGGCCAGTAGTGTACTTAGTGCACAGTGGTATTCGTTCCTGTCCTGCATTCTGTTTCCTCGAGGGGCTCCATCATCACCCACCTAACGCTGGAGCTATCGTTTCGGAAGGGGTGGATGTTGAATGCGCGCCAGAGGGTATGGACCTGGATACCTGCTAGGGGTCGCTGTGCTCCGGCGAGCGCCTGCACCACAAGCCTCGCCGTGCGAGTGCGCCTCTCTCTGTAACACGGCAAGTCCGCGGCCAATCGCCTTTTCCCGCTGTCATGTATTCAGGGTGCCGCGCGGCGCTACCCTGGCAGCCTGGTACTCGCCGTAGTTCGCGTGCGCATCTCTACCGTACTGCGTTCCAGCTCCGTGTGTTGAGATACACACTGTCGTTGATTGGAGAGTTCCTGCGTTGTTGTTGTCTCGCCGTGTTTATCACCTCAGTTCTTGCTTGCTTGCCTCGTGTTGTGCCGTGGTCGGTTGTAGTGTCTGTCGTCCCCTATTTGTTTGTCATTCCTGTCTGTTCATTGTTAGGGATACCTCCAGTGGCTCCCGCACCTGGCGGCTTCGCGTCTCCATTCTCTGCTGCGCACCACTCGCGGGCCTCTCCCGCCTATAATAGGAGCTCCCGTCAGCTAGCACACCCGCCCTCTGTACTTGTCCCAAATGGGCAACCGCGTGAGGTGGCGCAGTAGTTAGCATACCAGACTCACACTCGTGACGACGACGGTTGAAACCCGCGTCTGGCCATCCAGATTTAAGTTTTCCGCCGGCCGAAGTGGCCGTGCGGTTAAAGGCGCTGCAGTCTGGAACCGCAAGACCGCTACGGTCGCAGGTTCGAATCCTGCCTCGGGCATGGATGTTTGTGATGTCCCTAGGTTAGTTAGGTTTAACTAGTTCTAAGTTCTAGGGGACTAATGACCTCAGCAGTTGAGTCCCATAGTGCTCAGAGCCATTTGAACCATTTTTTAAGTTTTCCGTTATTTTGCTAAATCGCTTCAGGTAAATGCCAGGATGGTTCCTTTGAAAGGGCACAGCCGGTTTCCTTCCCCATGACACAATCCGAGCTTGCGCTCTGTCTCTAATGACCCCGACGTCGATGGGTTGTTAAATCCCGTCTTCCTTCCTTCCTTCTTTTTCCAACTGTGCGGGAAAATTGGTCACGGGCACAACAGGAGAGTCATCCTGTGCTATCTCAGAAGTATTATCAACACTGGGTAGCACCTCATACCTGTTGCGAAAGCGTAAGGAGCCGGCTGTGCGATCCATTCCCTCTTTGGCCTACCGCCCTGTGATATGTCAACTCATCACTGTCCGCCAGACGCTCTAGAATGAGGAAAGACCAGTCAGATGTTGTGTATCAGAAGACACAATCAGGACACCAGAGGATTTCAACAACACCAAAGGTGCCGCAGGTATCGTAACCCGAGCCCCGTTGTCACTGCACCTTCGAGCATTAACCAGATGCCCATCGATCATGGCCAGTCACAACTTAAAGCTGTTTACGGACAGTAGTCACTTCTCCTTGTGTCCGCTCACGCCTAGCCATATCGTACTATGAAAAACACAAACCACCTTGATCATAATGTGTTTGTTGATGGTTTTGTTGGTCGTAATTGTTGCAGTTGTTAGGACTACTGTTAAAACCTTGCATAGGCTGATTGTTCTCCGCAAACTGTGGGTTCTGTGCAAATAGTTGCGAATAGTCATATTGGTATGCATGATTTTCATAATTATAGTGGTCATTTGAGTAGCCATTATTACTGTACTGGTGCACACAAGCTTGCATGTGCCTATTATTTCTACTTTTTCTATTATAAGAGCCCTGTCTGTTGAGGTGATTGTCGTCATCATCTTCAAGTTCTTGCAAAAGACCTGTGACCTCGTCAATATCGTCTTTGAATCTACTAGCTACAATTACATGTTATATGTAAGTGGGCAGTTTTGTTATGCAAATACCGATAAGTTCTAATGGACTGTGCGGATTGTCTAAATACTGATTTCTACCCAAATGTCCTCAAAGTACAATGTTGGGGTGGTAAATTCTGATCTTTTGAACGGTTTCTGGTTTAATATCCTGGTTTTTACGCGTGACTGTATTGTGGGAGACCAGTATCCATCAAAAAGGCGCGCTGAAATTCTGCCAGTGATTGGCATTGTTGCGCTACTGAACAGATTCTATATGCCGACTCATTTTCCAAATAAGAGCACATGAATTCCAACTTGTTTGCAATCGGCCATTCGGAGGGTAGAGAATAATGGAATTGATTAAGCCAACACCTCGTGTGTATTTCTTTACTAGCATTACGAAATGTTTTAAATTTTCGTACCTGAAGGAAGTGTTTGTAGTCGATCCTATTGTCACTTATTGGTTCAAAATTGTGGGGATAGAATCTCATCGATTGTTCTGGTTGTAGACTATTGTAATATTCAGGTTGATGGACAATAGTTCACGTGCGTTCTGAGTATGGCTGTCCTTTAAAATTGTCGCCTGTACTGTCGACGGGTATCTGACCACTGACGCAGTCCGATTGTTGCGTAATTTCACTATCTGTTTGCGCTCCATTAGGAGCTCGTATTTTTTTAGCGTTAAGAATTTTTCGTTGTAAAGAATTTAATCTATCTATTACATTCGCGCCTATGAGCACTTACCCTACCTGTACACGTTTCATTTTTAAATATTCTTCCTTTTGGGAGAAGTGTACAGAGGCAGTGACGTCAGGGCTTGTGTCTACATTGTTGGACAAGCCTGTAACTTTTGTCGTTAGGTAGTCAGCTTTTTGAGAAATTGTGCCTAACTGCTCTACAGTAGAATGAACAGGTTCTTCAACATAATCTGTTTTGGTACTGATTTCTGTAATTTTACGGTCATTTTGATCGCAGTTCTACTTGAGATCTGGGATCAAAGTGCTGGGCATTGCTGTTCTGACGGCAATTAACACATCCTGTTTGTACTCTGGAAACTTGTCTCAGTCCTTGAAATTCGTTCTGTTTGTTGAGTCTGCACAGTCTAAATGGTGTTAATTTTAGTTTGTAAGGTCTGCGCTTTTGGGAAAAATTGTTCATTCAGTGTTTTGGTCAGTTCATTCATAGTTTTTTTTTATTTTCTATTTGTGACATATTAATTTAATTAATTTGAGTTTGCAAGTCTGTTTGCAACGACGTGTTTTGAGTTTTCAAGCCTTTTATCATTGTGTATCCTGTTGGGATTTTGTGAGCATGATTTGTTGCGACCTATGTGATCCCTGTTGGAACTTGTTAAACATGGTTTGGGTTCTAATAGTGTTTGCACTGATTCATTCGTACCAAATTGAACATCGCTGTTATGTGAAGCCAATTGACATACTGCTTGTACCTCAGCTGAATTTATTGTCTCTAAAAAGATTTGTCGTGATGTGCTGTGATACTTCACTATTTGTAAATTCGGCAGTGCTTTCTGCATTGCCGCTGAGGTCATCCGTTACGTTGTTTGAGCCTTGTAGTAAGGAAGCAGAAACGTGTGTCTCATTAAGTGTGCGAACATTTTCCACTTCAGTCTCTGAAGGCTGTTCTGGAGAGTTAATCTCGTCATTAGTGGTGTCTGCACATGGACGTTCCCTGAGGTCCCTTATGCGACTAGTAGATATCACCGACGAATCTATCTCGTTACAAAAGCACTTACGAAACAGAGATCACAAGTTCTGCTAACACAAGATAAATTGCCTGCCAATTAGCATTAATAATGTCATAAGCACTTCTTATAATTAACATTGATCGGCAATAATACACAATTATTGCTGGAAAAGGAAGTACGTATATAATTAGTACAAAGGCAGCGCAGCTATAACCACTGTGGGTGTAACGTTGATTTTACTGCGTTTTTATAATTTCCAATGGTGTCGTCTAGTAACAGAGTTCGCCATATGTAACGTATATGCAACCAATTCGCAGCGTAACTACAACAAATATTGCCTATGTTCGTCTGTGAAAACGGACTCGATTGGCAACCTGAGCTATCAGTAAACGGAATCTAACCTGCATAACACGGTGTGCATGTTGTTTGAGTGTCAGTTTCACTGACCTTTAAGCCCTCAACAGATTTTTACATGAAAGACTTCAAAATATCCTTTGGATAAGCTATCTGACTGCATTTTTTAACAAGAATATATAAGTGATACAGAATCTGATTGGTGCAACGGAATTTACTGGATTGAGTACATGACATGTTGTGGTGTGTCAATGTTTCTGTTTTGCACTCACCTCTTTAGATGACTGCCTTTTTCCATGTAGTTTACAGTAATTCGCAACAGCATGCAGCAGCGCTTGCTTAAGCTTATTGTTACTAAGAACGAATTTAATAAAAAGAAGTTTGCTTGGGTCCTGTTAACTACTCAGTAACTTGTAGGGAGGGATTTCATAAATTAAGTCTGTTTCAAAACTTCATAAATCATCATGACCAGCTATTACTAATGGCGAAATGCCTCACAATGACTGTATAAGTATTAATAATGGCTGAGTGCCAGATTAACAAATTATTTTAATTTCAAAGTTACATTAACATTTTGTAACCACAGAATATTATTTAGATGTGGAGACCAGTTATTATCATTTGGTGGATGAAGAGGCTTCCTTCATTGACAAGCAAAACATGGGATTATTGCAAACTCGGACTAACAATCACGAGCCTAACTCTGCAATTGCTTCTGTCCTATTCTTGCGAGTTTTACCTTGAATTCCATCTTCAAGCGTAGTTAAGCCATTTAAATCTCTCTCGGCTGTATAAAAGAAATCAGGCATTGAGTGTGGTATGATCTGCCATCACCGACGTGAGGGCAGCATGCTATATCTTCTATCTCCAAGCTCTCGACCGACACTACTACTTCCACTCTCTCAGACAGACCTCATCTCACAACAATGCTTAAAATTGCGCTCCCTTGTTTCGCCCTCGAATTGTTACTATCGATATCTGAGTGCTTTTTTATTTCCAATTTTACACAATGCAAAGAACAGCGTTAAGTTGGCTATATTGTTTTCAATGTAATGGAGCGTTCTGACACACCCCTTACAGCGGTTGTCTGGGTACTTTTGATCAGATATTACATGCCTCTGAAACGATATGTCATAGAAAGCAAAAAAGAAGGCTCTTGGTGTATTACGGTAAGTCACCTCATGTACACATCAGTGTAGCTGCATTGATCAATTACTGCTTATGGAGTGGATACAACACTTACACATCCAAATCCGAGCTTCTATTGGTCAGCATCGCTGGCTATTGTGTACGATGTCCCATGTTTGAATCCCCGTGGACACTTTGCATATTTCTCTGGTGATAACGTTCTGAAATGGATTTAGTTCTTCTTCGTGATGGCAGTGAGTAACTAAAGAACGAGATCCACATGTGCAAGTCGCAGTAAGGGCATAGGTACCAGGCTAGAAACCTTACTACGTGTTGTAATTTGTTTTCCGATTACGTATGTGAATACTGCTTTCGAATGGCTCTGAGCACTTTGGGATTAATATCTGAGGTCATCAGTCCCCTAGAACATAGAACTACTTAAACCTAACTAACCTAAGGACATCACACACATCCGTGCCCGACGCAGGATTCGAAACTGCGACCGTTGCAGTCACGCGGTTCCGGACTGAAGCGCCTAGAACCGCTCGACTACAGCGGCCGACACTGCTTTCTCAATTAAAGTAAGTGGAACCGAATAGCCTGATATATGAAAATTAAAACTGACATTCTAGTGAAATGTAATTCAAACAATGTAACATGAGGAATGTGCTACGAAACACATCTTGCTCTGTTGCGCCATAAAGTGAACCTGTGTAAAAAATCATCCCTGTAGCTCCCATAGACTCGCATGTAAACGAACAGGAAAAATAGAACGGCGTGGACACTGGGGAAGGTCACAGAAAAGGCAGCGAGAGCATCGGTAAAAGATTTATGTGCGAGGTATTTTCCTTTTATCCATGGGCAAGCTATTCGACAAGTCCACACCGGTGCCGTATATGGAAGCTAACGCTTGTGACCTCTATCAAAGTACAGCGTTAACCTGCACTGCTGGATCTATACAAGGCAGTCGATAATAAATTCACTTTGCTGTTGCCGCGGCTCTGTTCCCGTTACCACAGCTGCTAATTGTTAATAATTATTATTTCTGACAAATTTATGGTAAAGCTAACTGATATTAAACACTCTAACAAAATACATGATCTAGGCTAATTATCCCTGCACAATGACGGAACCTGTTTAGAGCAACATTACAGAACGACATTAGTAATGTTTCTGCCTCGGGGAACAATTTGTCCTTTAACTGATTTGGTCTTTCCACTGCTGTTTTTGTAAACCCCCTCCTGTTCGTGTTTCGTCTCGTTTACGTGCCTGATAACTCATCGTCTAAGGAGGCAAAAACTAGTCTCTTTGGACACCACTAATGATACATACAAACACTTTTTACTTTTCTTCTGCCTCCAGACACATTCAAAGTGCTAGTCCACTGAAGGCTTTTAAGGTGCTCTAGCGTATTTACCTAAGCGCAACCTGTTCCCAAAGAAACTTCAGGCGGATTCGGGTAGTTTCTGTGAAGGGACTAAATACACAGGATGGACAGAAACAGGGAAACACCCAAAACGCAACACATTATCATGTCTAATACGCCAATGCCATAAAAAAACAGCTTCCATTGGTCTCGGAATGGATAAATACATGTCCAAAATGATTTTCAAGTGAATTTTATATCATTCTTCGTGCAAAATTATGCCATCTTCAGGTAACAATTATGCAGGTGGATAGCGATCAGGCACCGTTCCCTCCAAAGTAGACCACAAAGGCTCAGGAATACTGAGATCTCATGGCTGTGATGCCCAGGGGACATGAGACAATTCATCCACGTGCTCACAAAACTAGTCATCGGCGATGTCAGCTCCGTGAAAAGGGGCCCTGTTGTCTTGGAACACAGCATCACCATCAGGGCAGAAGTATGGATCAGCCAAAATGGTCACATAATCCTTGGCAGCATTGTGACCTTGGAGAGTAACCATGGCGACCATGGAAAACCACTATATACCCGCCCAAATCATCACCGACCTCCGCCATGTCTCACTCTTGGGACGTAAACTTGGCCGGAAATTGGAAACTGTGTGAAACAAGACACATACGGCCAAATTATTTTCTTGGGGATAACGATGGAACTGGTCCACCCTATTTTTTTGTCCCCTATCATGGTGTCTTGTGTGCTGTGTTTCAGCTTTAGATTTGTCTAAAATAGGAAGTTCCACAGCACTTTCGCATGTTCGTATTTTGTAGTGTCTAGGAAGCCTGCATACTCATTTCACTAGACAAATAGCCTTATTAATGAGTTTTATTACAATAACAAAATTACATTATTTAACTTTGGCAGTTACGCAGATGTGTCGCAAGAAAAGGGTAACATACAAAATAATCAGTCTTTTTCAGTACAGACAATCCCAAGTCGGTGCTTCATACACTATGTGATCAAAACTATCCGGACACGTGGCTGAAAATGACTTTCAAGTTCGTGGCACCCTCCAGCGGTAATGCTGGAATTCAATATGGTGTTGCCCCACCATTATCCTTGATGACAGCTTCCATTCTCGCAGGCATGCGTTCAATCATGTGCTAGAGGTTTCTTGGGGAATGGCAGCCCATTTTTCACGGAGTGCTGCACCGAGGAGAGGTATCGATGTCAGTCGGTGAGGCCTGGCATAAAGTCGACGTTATAAGACATCCCGAAGGTGTTTTACAGGTTTCAGCTCAGGACTATGTGGAGGCCAGTGCATTACAGGGACGTTATTGTAATGTAACCATTCGACGACAGGCCGTACATTATGAACAGGTGCTCGATCTTGTTGAAAGATGCAATCGCCATCCCCGAATTTCTCTTCAACAATGAGAAGCAAGAACGTGCTCAGCTTCTTTGCAGAGCCTGGCCTTAATTGTGCTAGTTCCGATGGAAATTTCCTGTGAAGCAAAATCAGTCCTTCAGTTTCTTCTTTAGGGTTCCTTATGCTTCTTTAGTGCAGTCGAGACCAGATATTTTCCTCTCCTATTTTGCATTCAATCTTCTCCAAAAACCTGCCTATTCAGTGCTGTACTGGGAGATTGTCGATTCGGCACTGCAGTGCATCTTTCCAGTATTGATTCTTGGTTTGCTGTTCTTGGAAAAGTTTTCTGTTGGTAACATTAATCGGAGCCGAGTCTCGACTATCACTGTCTGCCTAAGTACACCTCTCTTTCCCACGGTCCGTCTCGCTTACACGAGATCTCTGCCACCCCTCTATTGGGTAACGCCACTGCGAGGTGTGAATTGCCATTCAGTATTCTTGTTCTTCTCTCCTGATTACACAGCTCTTCTTGGGTCCACTTCACATTGCCTGCAGGGTATCTGCTGACAGGCACAGCCCAGGTATTCAGAGCATGTATGGTCATATTTTATTATTATTGGCGAATTCTCCTCAGAAATAGAAGACGTTGAGCAAATAACTCAACAAATTTTTCTTTGAGTTCTTCTTGTTCTTCCAGTACACTTTCATTCTTTCCGAAAAGGCTTGTTTACGCTCATCCGACCACTTAAGTTTGTACCGTTTTTCTTTTGGTTGCTCTGATATAAGTTCCCATTTGTTTACTTTGTGTCGGAAGGTGTCTCTTTCTAGAATGTCGGCTGATTTTATGTTTGCATTATTTAGGTCCTTTCAAATATCATCTAGCCAAGATGTGAAATTCTGAAGTGAGTTTACATAATCTATTATTCTCTTCGTGAATCGATTTTCTGGTAGACGGCTGAGATGCCCAAAGAATTTCATTCGCCTTTTCCTTATATCAATTTCGATGTTTGAAAACTTTTCTGTACTTTTAATTGATTGTAACCTCTAACCGTCTTGTGTATGCCCTCCTCCTAGAATTTTACTGATGATATTTCTTTTTTTTTGTGTATTCAAGCTGTTGTTTTCTGTTAAGGATTAGTGTTTAACTTGTGTGGAGGATTGCTCGTTTTACGACACTATTGTAGTGTCGAATTTTTGCCCTGTTGACATGATTTTTTGTCGTAGAGGTTTAGCGTTAACCCTAATCATTTTTTAATTTTATTATTATTATTATCGTATTATCTCTTCTCTTATTGTGCACATATTGCAGTATCAACTTAAAGAGGATATCTGATTATATAGGAGAGGGGTGTTGAAAACCCCTGATACAAATCTACCGTTTTTCCGATCTCGATCAAATTTTGCCCAGCTTAGCTTCAAGACAACACGATGATCGCTGTCCCCATAATATTTCATAATCTGACTTGAAACACAAATGTATGTAATATATAAAGGGGAACCCATGTTACCAAAAGTCTCTAAAAGTACTTGGGCGATTTACTTCATAGTGCTACACGGTCCCCTGATGAACATTGAGCGTTTATATATATGGCCCGGTATTCATGTCGAGAACAAGCCGAAATGTTGTTTGTACGGCCAATTAGATGGAAATGATCGAGATGCAGAATGGCTATACCAAAACAGATGCCTTCGCAGACACCAACCACATCACACAATTCAACTCCCTGCATGTGTACCCTCGCAGACATCAACTACATCACACAACATTTTAACCCCCTGCACGTTCGTCTGTCTGAAAGGAACCATGATAGCATAAGCGCCCAAAATGGCTTGGAATGTTGTGTGATATGACTGGTGGACGTTAGCGTACTTCTTTTACTATTGCCGTGGTGCCTCTCGACCATTAGCTCTGCTTGGCCGTACGAAAATACGATCTCGGCTTGTCCCCGACATGAATATCGGACCATTCTACCGTCTGCAGTACGCTACGTCATTACACAGCTTGCAACATGCAAAGAACACAAGGCACTTGGTCAGAGGAACTTTCATACGTCAACGCCACCTACCGTGGCAACGATGCGTCTCCGGACACATGTTCATGGGACGTTTTTCCTCCATTTCCAGTCAAGAATCTGTCCCTGCCATCTGTCGGTTTTATTAATGTTCACTCTGTATAAAGGAGGATATAAAGGACGAACGTTGTTACCAAACATCTCGAAGAGTACTTGACCGATTTACTTCAAATTTCACCATTCAGGTGGGACAGAGAAGAAAATTAATGAGAAATTAAATGCCTAACAAAGGAAATGGATAGTGTCTTGGAAGGAGAATATAAGATGAACATCAACAAAAGCAAAACGATGATAATAGAATGTAGTCGAATTGCGTCGGGTGATTCTGAGGGAATTAGATTAGGAAATGAGACACTTAAAGTAGTAGATAAGTTTTGCTATTTGGGGACCAAAATAACTGATGATGGTCGAAGTAGAGAGGATATAAAATGTAGACTGGCAATGACAGGGAAAGCGTTTCTGAAGAAGAGAAATTTGTTAATATCGAGTATAGATTTAAGTGTCAGGAAGAAATTTCTGAAAATATTTGTATGGAATGTAGCCATGTATGGAAGTGAAACATGGACGATAAATAGTTTAGACAAGAAGAGAGTAGAAGCTTTCGAAATGCGGTGCTACAGAAGAATGCTGAATATTAGACGCGTAGTTCATATAACTAATGAGGAGGTATTGAATAGAATTGGGGAGGAGTTTGTGGCACAACTTGACAAGAAGAAGAGACCGGTTGGTAGGACATGTTCTGAGGTATCAAGGGATCACCAATTTAGTATTGGAGGGCAGCGTGGAGGGTAAAAATCGTAGAGGGAGACAAGAGATGTAGGTTGCAACAGGTACTCCGAGATGAAGCTTGCACAGGATAGAGCAGTATGGAGAGCTGCATCAGACCAGTCTGTGGACTGAAGACCACAACAACAACAACAAACGAAATGTATCGTGGTAAACTGACTATAACTCCTATCACGAGAATCAATTACGGAGGCAACACCCGTCTTGGAGTACCATTAGACGTTATTAATCGCGGGATGGACAAAAGCTCGAGAATTTGACAGAAGTATGATTGGAAACGCTTATTTATTGATTAATTGTCGTTGTCGCATATGACATACACACTAGAAGATATTTTAATTCGTGTTTCACAGTTCCTTTTATTGTTAATATCCACAGTGTCATACACGCTAAGGCAGGTCGCGGATGTAGTACCAACAAAAGCCATTAGATCGCAGGCTGATCGAAAGACCGAACAGAATCCGATATTTTCCCAACTGTGGAGTAAACTGTTCGAACAGTTTGAGTCGCGCTCAAACACAGTCCTACTTGAAACAATGAAAACTTAGCTGAATCAATAGAAGAGAAATTCTTCAAAAACACAATGAGATACTTAATGCCAAACGAAACAACAGATGGCGCAAGTAGTCACTCTTTCATACGGGTGAAGACATATTCATTCGTCGCAGTTCCTGACATCCAGTGATTTTCAATTATCTTCTTCGATTCAAAGCGATTGCAGTTTCCCAAGCTTCTTGCGTTCGCTATGTCTGTCAACACGGCACAGGGTCAATCAGTTTGTGTGACAATGGATTAAACATTCCGGGCAACTTCGCGCACTGCAGCTGGTATATAAATAATATAAGGGCTGTAGAGGCACCTGCTCGTATAGTGTAATACGCAGCGCGCTAGGTAGTGAGTCAAACAGGTAAGCCAGACCCCAGTCGAATCCACGCTGCGATTTGAATGCGTTCCGCCGCCACACGGGCCTGGTCGAGTGTGACTTTTAGGCGGTTTCCCACGTTCGTTTAGGCAAATGCTGGGCTGGTTACGTCACTCTCCCTCATAGGATACTATACATAAACAGGTTGAATACAATAACAAACGGAACAGAGCACACACGCTTCACAGACAGACGGCACACACAGATTCCCTCCCTTAGATTACCCTGACGACTGTGGTCGCCACAAAGTTAGTTAATGACATTTGCCAGATCCTGAAAAACCGGGACCCGTTCTGGACGGGATAAATGATAGGGCAAAATAGGAGTGTGTGGAGAATATAAGTGAACACCTAAGTGCATGGAAAAGTCGATAAAAATTATTTATCAAGGAGTGGATGCCAAATGGTCGATGATGATGATAACCTATTAAAACGTAGGTCTTCAGGCTGTAGGCATTATAGGGCATGAGGTTCAAAAGATGAAAGGTTTTTGACAGTATGTGTACAAAGAACTAAGATACGATATTTATAACGATGGAACGAGAGCAGTAGCAGGAAAGTATTTAGCGTGTGTTGTCACCGCTGCAGTCTGGAGCATTGTCTCGGTTTCGAATATTGCAACAGAACGACCTGCATGTCAAACGTTTGAAAGTTATTGAGCATTTTTTAAATACTGTGTCTGTGGTGTTATGTAAATGTAGTCTCTGCTGTAAGTAATTTTGTCAAATTGTATCGTGAAGTGGTCCCGGAAAAATTGTTATTAGAGACAGAAGTAGTCATGCCATGAGTCGATGACACTAGCAATTACAGGCTCCGATGAGGTAAGCAGGGTACAGGATCAAGTATTGCTGGCTCTGATTAATTATGTTATTGCGCTTATGAAGATCTATTAATAATAAATTGGAGGTTATTCAGCGTTACATAGGATGAAATTGCAGGGTACGGAGAACAGGAGATGTTGTGGATTGCGTCCGCAAATATCACGGCAGAGTGGCTGTGCAATTAAAGTGCAGGAGAAATTATATTGCACAGATCAGTAAAAACCGTAATAGCAGAGCCTGCAGTGAAACGTAAAATAAACAAAATAGTTCCCTTCATTAAAGTTGTGGTTTCAGTGTAAGAAGAAATGAATCATTGAAAAGTTTTCATACAGGCCTTTATTAAATTTCATACAGGCCTTTATTAAATTTCTTCGATTCAAGAAGACATGCTGGAAAGTTGTGTTTTATGGGGTCAAGGCTTATAAAGGAAACAAAAGAAAAAGTCTTCAAAACTATTATTAGAAGAACTATGACATATGGATCAAAAGTACAGACAGTTAAATTCCAATTAATGAAAATAGATGGTAACTCAGTAGGACTTCTGGAAACGGCCCGCCGGAATATCCAAACGGGAAAGTGACAGAAATGCAGGCGTCAAGAATAAAATAAATCTCACAAGCTCGATTATTGATTTTATGGAAGAAACACAACTCGTACTGCATAGACATACGAAAGGGATGTCAGAGGAGAGGTGGCCACACTGGATCATGGGATGAGAACCACCTGGAAGAAAAAGACGGAGATCACTAGCCACAAGAATACAAGGAATGCCGAAGAAAAAACAGTAAACAAAATTAACTGGCAGACGGGGACAAAGGAAGAATGAAAGCTAAACTTGGTGTATAATCTTGGGTGGCAGGAAAATGCAAATATATAATACTTTAGACAAACTGTTTCCAAGTCAAGATGTCGCCTTAAACAATAATCAGATTGACACATGGAACATTACTAACAATATTACCTCATTTTCTTATTAATAGTAGATAAAAACTCACTTTTGACCGAAACGGAAGGAGCAACGATCAGGAATAACGGGATAGTACTATAATTCCCACACTAGCCTAAAGGTCATTTAGACTGGGTTCTAACTTTTCATTTTCGCGTAACTTCTGCATTCAACATTATTAACGATCTGCATATTACTGATACTCAGGCGTGGGCCTGTGGTTTGCCCTTATTTCTTATACAACAGTTTTCAACAACGACGCATGTCTTTGTTGCCATTACTCAGAATGTTCCTTTCATAAACTGCAAGCCTCTCTCTTGCTGCAATCTATATTTTTTAATGTTCAAGA
Organism: Schistocerca americana; assembly: GCF_021461395.2. Classification (NCBI taxonomy): domain Eukaryota; kingdom Metazoa; phylum Arthropoda; class Insecta; order Orthoptera; family Acrididae; genus Schistocerca; species Schistocerca americana. The sequence goes on along the minus strand of NC_060122.1, from coordinate 764,126,509 downwards.
TGCGTTTTACCATTTATGTTAAATCTCCTTCAGTGGATCTAATCTGGAATATTGCAGTTTTGTTTTTATGTATGATACCATTCTATCACTTCGATTAATTGTGTTATTTATCAGGCAATTTCACATGCCACTGACTCCACGGACCATGGACATACTACTGTTCCTGGAAAACTGAGTCAATTACTCCCAAGATGGGTGACATTCAGAGCTCAGGTAAATAAGGAGAAAGTAGTGCCATGCACAGTGGATACTGGCATATGATTCAGTTGTAAAAGTATTACGTTTTGATCACGTACCGTAATGTGACTGGATTTCATAGTTATACCGATTCATTATAAAAACCCTACTCTGAGTTGTCTGAGTAATACACTACTGGCCATTAAAATTGCTACACCAAGAAGAAATGCAGATGATAAACGGGTATTCATTAGACAAATATATTTTACTAGAACTGACTTGCGATTACATTTTCACGCAATTTTGGTGCATAGATCCTAAGAAATCAGTACCCAGAACAATCACCTCTGGCCGTAATAACGGCCTTGATACGCCTGGGCATTGAGTCAGAGTTTGGATGGCGTGTACAGGTACAGCTGCCCATGCAGCTTCAACTCGATACCATAGTTCATCAAGAGTAGTGACTGGCGTATTGTGACGAGCCAGTTGCCCGGCCACCATTGAGCAGACGTTTTCAGTTGGTGAGAGATCTGGAGAATGTGCTGGCCAGGGCAGCAGTCGAACATTTTCTGTGTCCACAAAGGCCCGTACAGGACCTGCAACATGCGGTCGTGCATTATCCTGCTGAAATGTAGGGTTTCGCAGGGATCGAATGAAGGGTAGAGCCACGGGTCGTAACACATCTGAAATGTTAAAAGTGCCATCAAAGCGAACAAGAGGTGACCGAAACGTGTAACCAATGGCAGCCAATACCATCACGCCGGGTGATACGCCAGTATGGCGATGACGAATACACGCTTCCAGTGAGCATTCACCGCGATGTCGCCAAACACGGATGCGACCATCATGATGGATTACGTTTTGCCATTCGTGCACCCAGGTGTGTCGTTGAGTACACCATCACAGGCGCTCCAATCTGTGATGCAGCGTCAAGGGTAACTGCAGCCATGGTCTCCGAGCTGATAGTCCATGCTGCTGCAAACGTCGTCGAACTGTTCGTGCAGATGGTTGTTGTCTTGCAAACGTCCCCATCTGTTGACTCAGGGATCGAGACGCGGCTGCACGATCCGTTACAGCGATGCGGATAAGATGCCTGTCATCTCGACTGTCAGTGACACCAGGCCGTTGGGATCCAGCACGGCGTTCCGTATTACCCTCCTGAACCCACCGATTCCATATTCTGCTAACAGTCATTGGATCTCGACCAACGCGAGCAGCAATGTCGCGATACGATAAACCGCAATCGCGATAGGCTACAATCCGACCTTTATCAAAGTCGGAAACGTTATGGTATGCATTTCTCCTGCTTACACGAGGCATCACAACAACGTTTCAACAGCCAACGCCCGTCAACTGCTGTTTCTGTATGATAAATCGGTTAGAAACTTTTCTTATGTCAGCACGTTGTAGGTGTCTCCACCGGCGCCAACCTTGTGTGACTGCTCTGAAAAGCTAATCATTTGCATATCACAGCATCTTCTTCCTGTCGGTTAAATTTCGCGTCTGTAGCATGTCATGATCGCGGTGTAGCAATTTTAATAGCCAGTAGTGTATTTACTTGTACAATATGCAGTAGCTTAGTGCCCGCTCCTTCCCTAGTGTAGACTGTGTGGTCTGCATGGACTTCTTTTGTTTTTCTTAAATATAATTTTTATGCTGGTCGCCAATTGCTACACCTTCTAAATTATCCACGCTCATTAAGGCCGTGGTATTTTCCGAATGTACTTCTGACCAAAGGTGATTCTGTTAACTTGAGTCTAATGTTTTTGCTAATCATGCCTAACACATATTTATTTACGTCTAACCGAGAAGTGAAATACCTGAGCCGTGGCGGCTTTCTCGCAATATATCGATATCACTTTCTCATGATCTTTGAGTAACATGTTGCCGTTGGAGCGCAGTGCCCTTCGGTGTGGCGGCTCCGGTCGTGGTGGCCGATTTTTTTTGTTTTTTTTTATCTCATTTTGTTCGTTATTGCTCGTTCCATTTGTTCGGGGAGGATGTCACATGACACCAATTCAAGTTCGTCGTTGATCCTTTTACTCAGTTTTTTGTTACGGACGACTAATCCTGTGACCACACACGCTGAGCTACCGTGCCGGCTGTTGGGCGGTATGAGCTGAGGAACGAAGCTGTAACGAGCTTATCCTGGAGCTTCTTCACCGTGGTGCTAGCTGCTGCCGGGCACCAATACTGGGGCGATGTTACCGTGTGTAAGTTGAGTACCAATTTGGCTATTGTTGTGACTTTTCAGAAGAGCGCCGAGCTGTCAGAGATGTGTTCACTGTCATTTTGGTCCGTCTTTCTTCAGTTTGTTGGGTACGGACGCCTGTGTCTCCGTGGTATTCGAAGGGCGATGAGATTGCAAGATCTGGAAGACATTTTTGACTCATTGGCTGACATCTTATTATAATTTGTTTTATATGTTAACTTTATTTATCCGTGGTGCTTGTGAACCATTAGCCAGTGTAAAGCGCCGTTTTCCGGAAGAAAGCTTATGTTTAAGGTTGGCGGTGTGCATTGGTGTATGTGTCACCTGTTCTTGTCCGCTACCCGTTAATTCTTCTGATTTTTCAGGTAAATTATTGGTCATATAGTTCTGACGTAAATTATTGGTCATATAATTTTCAGTTCGAGGCGCAGTGAAATTTTTAGTTTTACCACGGATGTATAATTGTTCGCCGCGCGGGGTAACCGTGCGGTCTTAGGAGCCTTGTCACGGTCCTACAGACTCGCCCCGTCGGAGGTTCGTGTCCTCCCTCGGGCATGGGTGTGTGCGTGTGTTGTCCTTAGCGTAAGTCAGTTTAAGTTATATTAAGTAGTGTGTAACCTTAGGGACCGATGACCTCAGCAGTTTGGTCCCATAAGCCCTTACAACAAATTTCCAAATTTTTTAAAATTGTTCATGTCAGAATGTGCGTCGGTTCTTTTCCTGCGATATTTACAACTTGCTTTCATTTTTCTGATTTCCTTGAAGCTAATACTAAAGGTCTATGCTGTCTAAAAGATTATACAGTGCGTCTGTTATATTTAAGTGGCTCAAATAAATTTTAGTCTGTTCCAGGACGCATCTGTTCTCTCCGAACTGTTATGAACTAATGTGTGTACGGATGAACTTCGTATGTCATGCGAGTGTCCTTGTGGCTGCTTTAATGGTTGTCTTAAAAAAAAGAGATATTACGATTTTATAGCTGAAATTACATTTTTTAAATATTTGTAGCTGGTTTCTAAAATTTTTTAGTTGTCACGGGTTTTGATAAGAGCCCAGATTAATTACTTCTACCCTAAGAGTTATTTATTTGATGCACGGCTGTGTGTTGGAAGTCAAATTAAAATCACTTTTGCTGCAGGGATCTGTCGTTTATAATCTTTTGTGTCTTATTACTGATATGTGTTACCCAGAATCGGGCCCCACTTACGAACAGTCAGCTTTCTTAGCCTGGTGTTTGCGTCATTAGGAGTGCATACACTCGCCAGCTCTTGCCGCTGCCTGGCTTTCTCGCTGTTTCCTCCGTCACTTTAAGCAGATCTGAATGTGCGTTGGGATCCCTACATATACCTTAATCTGTTGTAACATGTGTTATTGGTAAATGTGTTAAATATTCTATTGATGTGTGTTTCTGGGCTCAGAATTATCTTGCCTAGATATTGGTGTTAAACTGTTTTTCATTGTTTCAAGTATGGTTTTAGTCTTTTATCAGTCAAGTTTAAGTCACGTTTTATTCTCACTATTTGGCAGTTAAGGCCCTTCTGATCTGTTCTGGTACTGATATTTCGATTTCCACCTGATTTTATTACTACTTTAGCCTTATTTAAATGTTTTATATAGACCATGTCCTGCCTTAAAGAATATTAAGTCATCTTGGGCTAAAGTTAACTTTAAATTTTCTGTACTTTATTTAAATTGGCATTGAATTTTAAATGAATCTCATTGCTTAGGCTTTTAATTAATTAAAAAAGCGTTTAATGGCTGCTATGTGACTGAAACTGTGCAGAGCAAATGTGTGTACCAGTGAATGAAGTGTGTAAACTCTCCACTAGTCTAGCCCTTCCTGGTTTTCCTACCCGGCTGAATTAAATGTCATGATTATCACATTTCAGTACAAATTTTCATAGATTTAGTAATACATTTTTTTAATGTAACGAAATACTGTCTTAAAAATATTTTACTCCCATAGGGGCTAAAATTCCAAAAACACTGACACACGTTTTTTTTAAATTTCTAATCAAGAAGTCAAATACCAATTCTCATAGATGTAGTTTTAAAAATGTTTTAGTAGTTCTGTAATAATGATTTATTTTCAAAGAAAACGTGCACGGATCATTTTATGCTCTTAGTAGTTGAATTTCCAAAAATGTTGAAACATTTTTTTCTTTTTTTAATTTCTGACCGAGAAACCAGATACCAGTTTTCGTAGTTATAGCTTAAAACTTACGATAATAGCAGCACATTTTGTAAAAGGTTTGCAACAGCTATTTCACCTTAGGAGTGTAATTTCGAACAACCTCTTCTTAAACGACTTATAAACACTATAAGACCGATACCCTCTGAAAATTTTAAGTTTCTGTCTTTAGTGGTCTGGGCTGGGTGATGATGACACAGGGAGCGAGTGAGACAGTCAGTCTGACATTGCCTTTTGTATATAGAGATTTCTTATGAAGTATGTTCTAGTTGCTCTTTTAAGTAGATGTGTTTTAGTAACCTTTTTCATTTCCTTTGGCAATAGCTAACCAGTTGCTGCATTCGCATATCAGTAGTTTTGTAATGATGAGTGATGGTGAGTAAGGAAGCTATTGTATGTATGTGGAATACCATCAGCTGCCCTCATGTGTCTGCCTGTTCGGGTAAGCATAGCTCATTGTGTGTGCCCCGCTTTCCCCCCCTCCCAGGCTGTTCCAAAGCACAATATGTTGGCAAACGCAGTGTCGCTGCTGAGCAGTGTGTATAGAGGAGCATGGGCTGGAGCGTGTGTCTACGCATTTTGCTTCTGAAGTGGTTACACATTACACTGCGCACACATTGCATCACAAATAGTGTGGAAGTATGGATTAAACACACTGAAGATTGTATAAGCATGGTAGTCATTATTATGAATCATCTCACACGGCAGATATCAACCAATAAATACATTTTTAGAAATATAATAAAGATCTAAAGTCAGTGTGTGTGTGTGTGGGAGAGAGAGAGAGAGAGATAGAGAGAGAGAGAGAGACGGAGAGAGAGAAAGCTAACAGGCAATTAATCATCAAGTGGCTGCGAGAATCTTAATGATTTTGTAAAGAGTAAGTAGCTTTTTCAAGGAGTAAAAATTTTTCCCTAATTCGCGTAATACCCTTCAAATCAGTAAGTGTCCTGTACTACACACTTTCCCGGGTAGCCTACGTTCTCCTTCAGTGCTTAAGCTCTCTCTATACCAAATGTAATCGAAATAGTTTCAGCGCTTCGTGAAAACGTAACACAGTTACTTTCGCGTTTGAAATATTTGTATGGATAAAACGTTCAATTGCGATGTCTTTGTTTAGCGTGGTCCGATTTTGATGCAACACAGCCTGTACGGTACCCAAAGCTATGCTCAAGTTATCTGTGAAAACTCCGTGAAACTTCGTAGCTTTGGAGATCAGTCTTTTCAAACAGAAAAAGAGACAGAAAGGACGGTTTGAAACAGAACTTTAAATCTCAATATCTTTATTTGCTTGTTGCGATTGTGGTTACATAAAGCGTATACGGTGTCCCCAGTCATGCTCAAGTTATCTGCGAAAAGCTCATGAAAATTCGTCAAAGAGACAAACAAGATGACGCGACAGTTTTACTGTTTTATTATTAGTCTACATTTTATTTCTGACAGAAAATGGTGTTTTGAAGTTTCAGTTTTCCCTTGATAGATGCGAGTCCAGACTGGCAATCGGCCATTATTTTGTACAGAAGTATTAATGAAAGGCTTACTGATGTTTTCCATGTAGTAATATTTTTAGTGTTGTGTAAGTTACGTTCTGTACCTGCAAAAAAAAAAAAAAATGAAATGATCGTATGGCATTGTTGGCCGGGGGGCCCCATGCGGGGAAGTTCGGCCGCCGTATGGCAAGTCCTTTTTAGTTGACGCCACTTCGGCGACTTCAGAGTTTTTTTTTATCTCATTTTGTTCTAGATTGTTCTTTGAATTTGTTCGTGGCGGACGTCCGATGACGCCTGGTCAGGTTGATCGTTGATTGGTTCACTCAGTTTTTTTGTTACGGAGGGTAGCTAAACCCTCTGACCGAACACGCTGAACTACCGTGCCGGCACGCGAGTCAATGATGATGAAAGACACACAACACCCTGTCATCACAAGGCAAAGAAAATCCCCGACCCCACCGGGAATCAAAACTTGTACTCCGTGCGCGGGAAGCGAGAACGCTACCGCAAGACCACGAGCTGCGAACTGTAGCTTGAAGAGACTGCACATCTCACATATTAAATATAGGAAGGTTTCGAGAGAGTTCTCATATTTTTCGATAAAACATCTACGTCACTGCAACAATGTTTGACAGTCTGACTGCTGAGATATAAAAGAAATGACATTTACGCCATCTGCTACTAGGTTATTAACGTCCGAGCACAATCTCTATTTGGAAAATAATGAAACGAACGGATGTATTCAAGCACGCAGGTGATAATCGGAGTCGGCGAGTACTTTCTCACAACCGCAAGGAATAAACTGCTGAATAAAATGGGGGAGAGGTGATGGACGTTAATCGAGACCAGCGGGCTCATAAATATTTACGCGGCTGAGTCAGCGGCCCGCGCAGATAGTCGTATAATGCTGGCAATTAGTCCTCCCGTATGCAGATGTGTGCGGTTGAGTCACGTCCGCAGAATCTGTCCACTCTCCCGCGGGGCCCCCTATTATGCGCGCTCGCTTTGGCCGCGACCCCGCCTCAGCTGACAGATCCTTCGCCGCACGTCCACGTCCTCGACGCCGGCGAGGCGTTGCGGTCTGCAAGAGTGACGTGCGACGGCGCGAAAGTCGTGGAAACCACACACACGCGCAGCTGCAGTGCGGAAGGCGCGTGCGTGCCGCAGATGTTATCGCCGAGTCGACTTACGACGTAACTGAGGCTCCCGCCCAAGCCAAAAGGGATTTAAGGCGTTAATTAGCTTAGGCAACACGAGACGACGATGTTCCGGTGGCGTGCGCCAACACAGCGGGAGTGCCGTCTGACTAGCGGACGAAGTCACGCGTGTTTCATTACGCGGGAAATGGAATAATGTAATTGCAGCGTATTCTTCCTTAGCACTGGGGGTGGGGGTGGGGGGGGGGGTGTTCCGTGCCACAGAGCTGCAAAGACACAGCGCAGGAATTTATGTAATAACATATTCTCTCTTACATGAAAAAGAAAATAACGCTTCAAATAATGTAACAACATATGGAAATTGATTTGCCTTTAGCAACGAATCCAGGTGCATTTTGGACATTGACGATGCCGTATGTGTGTTTATCTGTAGACGTCCTCGAAGGTGCCTCATTCCTGTGATAGATGAATGATACACTGCCGCTCAACCAATCGTGCGCTCATCTGGATGACCTATGCATTCTATGGCACACACTGTTCTCTGATTGTGCGACTGAATTAACACGCAGTTGAGGATGTATACACGGTGTAAGCAGGCTGTTTAGGTTCTTATATTGGTAACGCCACCGTCACGTAGCGCTCTGTATGAAAATTACTGGCTGTGCTGTGTGCAGTCTGTGGCTGGTTTGCAATGTTGTTGGCTATTGTAGTGTTGGGCAGTTGGCTGTTAACAGCGCGTAGCGTTGCGAAGTTGGAGGTGAGCCGCCAGCAGTGGTGGATGTGGGAGAGAGATGGCGGAATTTTGAGAGCGGATGATCTGGACGTATGTCCATCAGGAACAGTACATTTGTAAGACTGGATGTCATGAACTGCTATCTATATATTATGACGTTTGAACACTGTTAAGGTAAATACATTGTTTGTTCTCTATCAAAATCTTTCATTTGCTAACTATGCCTATCAGTAGTTAGTGCCTTCAGTAGTTTGAATCTTTTATTTAGCTGGCAGTAGTGGCGCTCGCTGTATTGCAGTAGTTCGAGTAACGAAGATTTTTGTGAGGTAAGTGATTCATGAAAGGTATAGGTTATTGTTAGTCAGGGCCATTCTTTTGTAGGGATTTTTCAAAGTCAGATTGCGTTGCGCTAAAAATATTGTGTGTCAGTTTAGTGTTGATCAGAATAGGTAAAGAGCGAAATGTCAGAGCACGTTCAGTTCCGCTCAGCTGTTTGAAAATCAAATAACGTAGGGGCTTACCAGCACAGTAAGCCATTAATTTTTCTAAGGTTACAACGGCAGTAGTAGAGAAGAGGTATTGAGAGGATTTTCTACATTTACGAGGCGTGTTTTTTTAAGTAAGTACCGTTTTGAAATTAAAAAAAACAACGTGCTAAGATAACTCAATAATTTTATTTTTACATGAAATCCTGTACCTTAATCTACTTTTCTACGTAATTTCCGTCAATATTGAGGCACTTGTCATAACGTTGTACCACTTTTTGAAAACTCTCCTCATAGAAATCTGCCGCCCGACTTGTAACCACTGCGTCACCACTGCTTTGACTTCGTCAATCGTCTTGAAGTCGCTGACCGCCCATGTGTTTCTTCAAGTGCAGGAACAGATGGTAGTCACTGGGCGCAAGATCGGGGCTGTTCGGAGGATGATCTAGAGTTTCCCATCGAAAAGATGTGATGAGATCTTTGGTCTGATTCGTCACATGCAGACGGGCATTGCCTTGCAGCAAAACGATGCTCTTGCTCAACTTCCATGGACTGTTGCTTTGATTCTGGTGTGACGTAGGCCACTCATGTTTCATCGCCAGTAACAATTTGGCTTAAGAAATTATCACCGTCGTTGTGGTACCGCTCAAGGAAAGTCAATGCACTGTATAAACGTTTGGTTTTGTGCACATCCGTCAACATTTTCGGTACCCAAAGTACGCACAATTTTCGGTAATTCAAGCGCTCGGTCACAATGCCATACAAATGGCTGTGAGCACTATGGGACCTAACATCTGAGGGCATCAGTCCCCTAGAACTTAGAACTACTTAAACCTAACTAACCGAAGGACATCACACACATCCATGCCCGAGGCCCGATTCGAACCTGCGGTCGTAGCGGTCGTGCGGTTCCAGACTGAAGCGCCTAGAACCGCTCGGTCACACCGGCCGGCACAATGCCACACAAAACACTACAAGAAACATTAGGAAAGTCATCCCGCAAGGAGGAAATCGTAAAGCGTCTCTCACCTTATTGTCTACTTCCTGCACCAAACTCCGTTGTTCATCATGCACATTTCTGCGGCCATCTTTAAATGCTCTCACCCACTTTCTTACCATTCCGTCATTCATAATGTTTTCTCCGTAAACTGCACAGATCTCACGATGAATATCGATCGCTTTTAGGACTTAAGCACTAAGAAATCTTATAACATTTCGTAGTTCACAGTCGGTGGGACTCACGGCTATCGGAGGCACCTTAAACACTCAGTATACAACATAAACAAGGAAGAATCAGACTGTAATGGCGTTAGTGCGTACATTAATGTACAGGCTTTCATGTAAAAATAAAATTATTGAGATATCTTAGCACGTCTTTTTTAAATTTCAAAGCGGTACTTACTTAAAAAACACGCCTCGTATATTTACTGATCATAAAACGTATATATGTTATTAGATTAATTTCTCTGTCTAGACGATAGTCTGCAATCGCGTAGAATTTGGGTTCGCAGTCTAAAAGATATTGTATTGGGAAGATGCAAGTTCATCGTGATAGGTATTGGGAGACGCAAGTTCAACCTGATAGATTTAACTACGCATATCGAAAATATGAACGTTAGAAGTTTACCTAGCACGCAAAGTATTGGCATGCGTGAACCAACGTAAAGGTGTGAGACGTGTGGGGGACGTTTCCATGTCGCATACGAGGCGAATCAAAACATTTCACATGTCAGTGGAGAAAATTACTTTTTTAAACATCAATTACATACTTATACACGACGTTGTACTATCTTAGGCCTCTGTGCATAGTCAAAATTTTTTCCTGCGATTATATTCCTCCTCTGCAGTGCAGGTGTGTAATGCCTGAAAAATATCAGTGTATCCCCTTATCATCTTCATCGGACCTAAAACGATTCCCAGCAGTACATCTCCTTAGATACGCGAAAAGGCGGTAGTAAGTGTTCAAAACCTGATTGATAGTCAGGATGTCCACAGAATTTTTACTTCACGTCAAATGGTTAGGCGACCGCTCGCGATAAGCAGGAAATCCGGATTGGACGCCCGCCATGCTTTTCTCAGCTTGGCTCCCCAAGCGGCCGCTAATGATACACTGGTACGTTTTACCGTTGTCTCGCTTCTACCTCCCCTCTCAGTTTGGCGGCTAGTGTCGCTTTAGGCTTAAATCGGCTCTGACTACAACCTGCGACGTATCGCTCCCACAGGGATCTCGAAGACAAAATTAGATTAATTATAGCTCACATAGAACAGCGTTGAAAATTAGGTGGGCTGATAAGATAAGGAATGAGGATGTTCTCCACAGAATGGGCGAGCAAAGGGATGTATGGAAGATACTAACAAGATGGATAAACTATAAACATATGTAAGAACGAACATAATCCTAAAATTACGGGGCTGCATCACTGAACAAACATCTGACACAAAGCAATGAAGAACATGGTTATGTGTTCATTCAACATGATAAAAATCTTGTTGTGTCTTGAGAATAGTAATGGGTTAATATACCACTGGAGCAGTACTGTGTGCTAATTACGAACATTTTTGGAGACTCTTACAATATAGCATGTTGTTCTGGACAAATAAAACTTTAGCAAAACTCAGCAACAAGCAATAATTATTCGTAATAGTGAATTTTTTGGGTACATTTTCAAGAACCAGTAGTTTTGCAGGTCTCATACTGAAGAAAGAAAGGGGTAAAACTGAAGAAATGGATCAGCTAGCAGGCTGGAGAGGACATGTAGCCAGACAAATGGATAGAGGAAAGAAGTTCTTTATTAGATTCCAGGTCACAAGAATAGAGCGGCAGGGTAAAGGAACGGTAGATGACATTAGAAAACACGCGGACACAAGATCGATGTGTACAGACAAAGACTTGGGAAACCATACAGAGAGTGGGGGGCTTTTACCCAGAATGACGACTTTGTTGTGATAACTCTTTTGAGATCATTAAATTCTACCAAATTATACACTGTCTGACAAAGGCCATCATGAGCTTATACTTCAGCAAGATAATGCCCGCCCGCACACGGCGGGATTTTCTACTGCTTGTCTTCGTGTTTGCCAAACGCTACCTTGCCCAGCAAAGTAGCCGGATGTCTCCCCAATGGAGAACGTCTGGAGCATTTTCGGCTGGGTCCTCCAACCACCTCGGTACTCAGGAGAACATCCAACAACTCTATCAGTCAATGCTAAGCCGCACAAATGGTTGCGTAAAGGCCAGAGGTGGACGAACGCGTTATTGACTTACTCAATTTGTGAAGCTCTTTGTCTTGAACAAATCAGCCAGTTTTTCTGAAATTGTAATCGTTTCATTGTCTGTACACTTACATCACATATACTATTTTTCGTCTCATTCTGATAATTCCTTAGAGTGTAGTAATGAAATGGTAGTATTAGAATGAAAAAATTGTTTGAAACAAGATTTCAGTATGATCTCTCAGGTTTCCTGGGCGTGACATTAATAATGAGCTTCCCAGTGTTGAGACGAGTTGTTATTTCCATTTCCTGCTCTATGTTTTGACGACCGACACAGCCACCTTCTTCAGGTGGTGAAAGTTTTGCTGTTATATGTATTCGCTGAGTGGACTCCAACTAGACTGTGAGCAGTTGTTGGTCTCACTATTGATGACAAAGTTCGATTTCCGACGTCCACTGAGGACTTTCAAGCTCTTCTACTTTTCCGAGAACGCACTGATACTTCGTGGAACACAAAATACCTCAGCGTTTTCCAACTCTGATGGATGTAATGGTCGGTAAGATTTTAATAAACTAAGTGCGTGCCTCAAAACGTTATTTAATTTGAAACCTCCATCCCTGACATTTTTATTTCGATAGATTCGTTAATTACACTGTCCCAGAAACTTTAATGACTATATTCGAGGCGGTGCTCTGCGACAGGTTATTTGTTTAGCTTTTTTATTCAGTTGTGTCGCTAATGTTCCTTGCATCTCTGCTGGACTGTTCTGATAGTCTGCCCCATGTAAGACATGGGACATTCGCACGGAAACGATAGACACCTGGCTTTCGGAGACCTAGATCGTCTTTACAAAGAATACTTTTTATCTTAGTTGATGGGCGCGAAATACATTGGATTCCATGTTTCTCTAGGAGTCTGCCGATCTTTCCAGATATTGGCCTAGCGTAAGACAGATAAGCGATTTTTGTCTTCTCTTAGTCTGTGTCAGTCTCAACCTCTTTCTCAGGCGTTCTTGATTTTGAATGCATCGTCTGTTCAGTTTGATGCTCCGAGTACCCATTCCTTCGAAACACCAGCCGGAGGTGTTGCAGTTCTCCGGCGAGGCTGTCGTTGTCTGAAAGTGTTCGAGCTCTCGAAACGACAGAGTCCTTAGCACCGAATTTCTTTGTGAGGGATGGTCTTGGCTCGACGCGTGGAGATAGAGGTCAGTGTTTGTTTTCTATATACACTGCGAGCTAGGGATCCTACCTGCCTTAACTAACACGTCGAGGAAAGATGTTGTTGTTGTTGTGGTCTTCAGTCCTGAGACTGGTTTGATGCAGCTCTCCATGCTACTCTATCCTGTGCAAGCTTCTTCATCTCCCAGTACCTACTGCAACCTACATCCTTCTGAATCTGCTTAGTGTATTCATCTCTTCGTCTCCCTCTACGATTTTTACCCTCCACGCTACCCTCCAATGCTAAATTTGTGATTCCTTGATGCCTCAAAACATGTCCTACCAACCGATCCCTTCTTCTAGTCAAGTTGTGCCACAAACTTCTCTTCTCCCCAATCCTATTCAATACCTCCTCATTAGTTATGTGATCTACCCACCTTATCTTCAGCATTCTTCTGTAGCACCACATTTCGAAAGCTTCTATTCTCTTCTTGTCCAAACTAGTTATCGTCCATGTTTCACTTCCATACATGGCTACACTCCATACAAATACTTTCAGAAACGACTTCCTGACACTTAAATCAATACTCGATGTTAACAAATTTCTCTTCTTGAGAAACGCTTTCCTTGCCATTGCCAGTCTACATTTTATATCCTCTCTACTTCGACCATCATCAGTTATTTTACTCCCTAAATAGCAAAACTCCTTTACTACTTTAAGTGTCTCATTTCCTAATCTAATTCCCTCAGCATCACCCGATTTAATTTGACTACATTCCATTATCCTCGTTTTGCTTTTGTTGATGTTCATCTTATATCCTCCTTTCAAGACACTGTCCATTCCGTTCAACAGCTCTTCCAAGTCCTTTGCTGTCTCTGACAGAATTACAACGTCATCGGCGAACCTCAAGGTTTTTACTTCTTCTCCATGAATTTTAATACCTACTCCGAATTTTTCTTTTGTTTCCTTTACTGCTTGCTCAATATACAGATTGAATAACATCGGGGAGAGGCTACAACCCTGTCTCACTCCTTTACCAACCACCGCTTCCCCATTCGTGCCCCTCGACTCATATAACTGCCATCTGGTTTCTGTACAAATTGTAAATAGCCTTTCACTCCCTGTATTTTACCCCTGCCACCTTCAGAATTTGAAAAAGAGTATTCCAGTTAACATTGTCAAAAGCTTTCTCTGAGTCTACGAATGCTAGAAACGTAGGTTTGCCTTTTCTAAATCTTTCTTCTAAGCTAAGTCGTAAGGTTAGTATTGCCTCACGTGTTCCAACATTTCTACGGAATCCAAACCGATCTTCCCCGAGGTCCAGTTTTTCCATTCGTCTGTAAAGAATTCGCGTTAGTATTTTGCAGCTGTGACTTATTAAACAGATAGTTCGGTAATTTTCACATCTGTCAACGCCTGCTTTCTTTGAGATTGGAATTATTATATTCTTCTTGAAGTCTGAGGGTATTTTGCCTGTCTCATACATCTTGCTCACCAGATGGTAGAGTTTTGTCATGACTGGCTCTCCCAAGGCCATCAGTAGTTCTAATGGAATGTTGTCTACTCCCGGGGTCTTGTTTCGACTCAGGTCTTTCAGTGCTCTGTCAAACTCTTCACGCAGTATCTTGTCTCCCACATCGTCTTCATCTACATCCTCTTCCATTTCCATAATATTGTCCTCAAGTACATCGCCCTTGTATAAACCCTCTATATACTCCTTCCACCTTTCTGCCTTCCCTTCTTTGCTTAGAACTGGGTTTTCATCTGAGCTCTTGATATTCATACAAGTGGTTCTCTTCTCTCCAAAGGTCTCTTTAATTTTCCTGTAGGCAGTATCTATCTTACCCCTAGTGAGACAAGCCTCTACATCCTTACATTTGTCCTCTAGCCACCCCTGCTTAGCCATTTTGCACTTCCTGTCAATCTCATTTTTGAGACGTTTGTATTCCTTTTTGCCTGCTTCATTTACTGCATTTTTATATTTTCTCCTTTCATCAATTAAATTCAATATTTCTTCTGTTACCCAAGGATTTCTATTAGCCCTCGTCTTTTTACCTACTTGATCGTCTGCTGCCTTCACTGCTTCATCCCTCAGAGCTACCCATTCTTCTTCTACTGTATTTCTTTCCCCCATTCCTGTCAATTGTTCCCTTATGCTCTCCCTGAAACTCTCTACAACCTCTGGTTCTTTCAGTTTATCCAGGTCCCATGTCCTTAAATTCCCACCTTTTTGCAGTTTCTTCAGTTTCAATCTGCAGTTCATAACCAATAGATTGTGGTCAGAATCCACATCTGCCCCTGGAAATGTCTTACAATTTAAAACCTGGTTCCTAAATCTCTGTCTTACCATTATATAATCTATCTGAAACCTTTTAGTATCTCCAGGATTCTTCCAGGTATACAACCTTCTCTTATGATTCTTGAACCAAGTGTTAGTTATGAGTAAGTTATGATCTGTGCAAAATTCTACAAGGCGGCTTCCTCTTTCATTTCTTCCCCCCAATCCATATTCACCTACTATGTTTCCTTCTCTCCCTTTTCCTACTGACGAATTCCAGTCACCCATGACTATTAAATTTTCGTCTCCCTTCACTACCTGAATAATTTCTTTTATCTCGTCATACATTTCATCTATTTCTTCAGATAGGAAAAATAGTTGGCCATTATTTTGATGCTCGATCGTGTAGTTCTTATTACTATGGACAGAGCTAAAATGTTCCAGGAACTCTTTAACCTTTACCGCTCCATGTGGGCACACCACAAACATGTTGTGCACGTAGAAATGCAACCACATGGGTGCCTTTACTTCAAAGTGTTCCATGTGTAGTGTCGTCATAGTTTATTCATGGAGAAGTTCGACAATTGTTTCACAGAGATCCCAGCGGAGGTTCGAGTCCTCCCTTGGGCATGGGTGTGTGTGTTTGTCCTTAGGATAATTTAGGTTAAGTAGTGTGTAAGCTTAGGGACTGATGACCTTAGCAGTTAAGTCCCATGAGATTTCACACACATTTGAACATTTTTTTTTTCACAGAGCTTCTTAGGCACGTTCTCATATAAACTTATCTCCTGTTAGACAGAAAATAATGTCATCAAACCGATGGCAGCTTGATATGGCAGGCAGTTACTGCTCCCAGACATCGTGATGTCACACAGGTCAGCCTATGTGCTAGGGGTGAAAAAACACGTTTTGGCAGTATCTCCGCCCCTATTGGAGTTAGGAGGTTATAAGCCGCCCCCCCCCCCCCCCCTCCCGTGCTGATACTCGTGAGACCTGCTGTTTCTGTGCGAAATTTGGTTGAAATATATACAGGGGTTTGGGAGGGGATGCCAAACATCTGCAAATCTGCAACTGATGTGAGCAAAAAGTTGTAAAAGGAATTTTGCCTTCCACAGAATTGTTATTCAAAGAATCTGATGTCTAGAGCAAAACTATTCGCGTTTCTTTGCACATATATTTCGGCCAGTGCTAGGTAAGTTAGTGTTTCTGAGGACTTAAATACTATATGCTGGTCCTGAATTTGTGTGGATTGACTGCTGCAGTTAAGGTTCACATGTGAGTAGGTGTTAAGGTCTCCAAAGTGAGGTCTTACGTTCTCATAACATACGTTCTTTCTATAAGGGACAACACAGAGATGCTTACACATTTTGCCTGGACATTAGGTGTGAGTACAACGTTGCATTCATCTGAAATATATTTGCACCTTCGTTTGCCCTCATCGCTGAGCCATGAAAGCCGTCCATATTATTAAACATACGAATCAAATAAATGTCAGATCGCGTTAATATATTAGGGTCAGTACTTCGCATAAAAAGGGACTTATTTTCTGGTTATTATCAGTGTAATAATATCTGTTACGTGCTCAGTTTAGTTCAAAAATGAAGTAGAAGGATTTCAGGATGTTGATTTAGAATTTGCGTAAATAACGTGATTGAAGTACAGCTGTAGTAGTTGTTATTAACATTTATTGTATTCGCCTGTGGAGCAGAAGATAATCAAGACTGTTTACTCTTCAGAATTCTTTTATAGAGAGGAAAAGAAATCGATTCGCTTCCAACTAGTGGTGTCTAGTCGGAAAAGAATCGATATTTTATATTGGTTGGCACATACGTTTTACCTGTCTGGTTAAAAAGTGAAAAGTGAAAAAAATGTTCGAATAAGCCGCGTTCCTTAGCTGGATTCTTAGCTACTTTAGGAGCTGCGTTCGAGTTGCGCAGTGGGGACCGTTAGGCTGGGTTTCCTCCGCACTGCGGCAGCCTCAGCTCGTTAAACGCCGCCCCGTTAGTCGGCAATCGGCGATGCAGCACGCGGATACGCCGACAAAGATGTCGATGGGGCCCGCTTGATGGCCCTTCGCCATTATATGACCCGCAGCCCCGCACACTCTCTGCCGTTCATCGCGTCTCCCCTCTCCTACTAACAGCCATACAGCGGTCTAGCGTGTAGGTCTGACTACGTCTCACGAGGGGACAAATGGAGGAGAGGGTGGAAGAGAAAGAGGGAGAGAGAGAGATAGAGGGAGAGAGTAGGAGAGAGAGAGAGAGAGAGAGAGAGAGAGAGAGAGAGAGAGGTCTCCAAAGGCTCGCCGCAGATTACGATCGCGCCGTGTGGCTGCCGCGTCCGATGGCAGACATTGCCCGTCGGCCGGCCGCCTCCGTAATGCTGATTGAAGATACAGGAAGCACGCGTGTGCAGATGACGGCCAGAGCGCGTGGGGTGAGGCGCGGGCGCGGATTGCGCCGTTGTCAGGGATCTATCGCGGCGCAATCAGGGACCCGCGATAGGCCGGCGTGGCACTTCCTTCTTACTCCGACTGCTGGGTGGCGCCCACGCGGCTGGTGTCGCAACGCCTCTTCCAGACCGACCATCTGTTGCTCCAGACCCAGAAACTCTAACCGAATTACTGTTCCGTGCCTTCAGATCGCAGGGAAGGACGTTCGTCCTAGGTATTTCGGAGTCAATCCGAACTGGACCGGCAGAATTTCGGAAGTTGTTCAGGGATGTTTTTCACTAAATTTCTTCTTCTTCTTCTTTTTCTGACTACGGTTTCACCTGTTTGACAGCCTCATTCCGTGGATGTACTGGGCCAGCTGTTGTCCCATCACCTGGGTGGTCATCTCGGCAGACATTTCCTTTGCGATTGACAATGTTTACAAATTTTAACTGCTCTGGTAAGGTCCATTCTTATCACATGGTCCTTTCATTCTTTTTCCCTTTCTTCACTCACTTATATATAGGGTGCGTCAAAAAAATGTATACACACTTTGAAGCGTCATAGAAAATGTATTTCCCGTTCTACAATGTTAAATTTCTGGAAATGGAAAGCTTAAAGTCCAATTGGAAAAATAAATGTACTTTGCAAATGTCATTAATATTCAAAGTGGTGGCCTTCAGCATCAATACATTTCTGAGTACGAGTCACCACTGATTACGTACATCGTACAAAGTGTCCAATGTTATTTCTGCCCACACCGCCTGAATCTCATTCCAAAGTGTGTCCAGGTTACGTAGTTTACGTTTGTACACCTCAAAATGGTTCAAATGGCTCTGAGCACTATGGGACTTAACTGCTGTGGTCATCAGTCCCCTAGAACTTAGAACTACTTAAACCTAACTAACCTAAGGACATCACACACACCCATGCCCGAGGCAGGATTCGAACCTGCGACCATAGCAGCAGCGCGGCTCCGGACTGTACACCTCATCTTTTACTGGGCCCCATAAGAAGAAATCCAGTGGCGTGAGGTCTGGATAGCGTGCAGGAAACTCGATTGGTCCTATCTACTGGCCTGGCACAGGTATGCTCGTACCTCCCTGTGATAGTGCGGCGGGGCGCCATCTTGTTGGAAATAAAACTCATCATTACCGTATTATGCACGAATGGCAGGGAATATGGAGTGAGCAAGCATTGTTAGGTACGTTTCTCCAGTAACAGTACCTTCAAAGCGGAAAGGCCAATTGAGTCCCCTTGCAGACAAACCACACCACACATTTACACCAAATTCACAGCCTTTTCAACTGTAATGTGAGGATTATCTTCAGCCCAGTACACACAATTGTGCCTATTGACAGTTCCATTAAGTTTGAATTGGGCTTCATCCGACCAAATTATGCTACCCGTAAATCCCGGTTCACTTCTCACCATCTCCTGATCCCATTCACAAAATTCTAATCTTCGATCTGGATCGTCGTCACTTAACTGTTGCACCAGCCTTGGAATGTACGCACGAAACTTGCCTTTCTTCAGAATGCGTAGCACACTACTAGCACTTACATTACTCTCACGTGCCGCCTGCTTTGATGATGTTTGAGGCGAACGCTGAAACAGTTCCAAGACCGCAGTTGTGGAATCATCACTTGTAGCTGTAAGAGGTCGCCCTGATCGACCTTTATGCACATCACACACTGTTCCATGAATTTCGAATTTCTCTCGTAGACGTGTTATTGTTAACCTTGAAGGTGGTTCTGTGCCATACTCACTTCTTCACTGTCTTCTAACTGCAGCTATATTCTCAAATTTCCAGTACCACTTAATTACCTGCTTCCGCGCTTCAAAGCTCAAACGCACATCCGCCATGTTGCAGTTACATCCTTGCCACTGCTGCCACCTGTTGAAGAAACATAACATTACTTTCGCACAGATATTTAACCTTGTAGAACGGGAAATAAATTGTCTGTAACAGTTCAAAGTGTGTATATATATATATTTTTTTTGACGCACCCTGGTGAGTCAAATGAAAACCTTAAATATTTTTTAAATATTATTTATCGTACAGAAGTGGTACAAAGCTGTATCACTTTTCAACATAATCTCCCCCATGCTCAATGCAAGTCCTCAAGCGCTTACAAAGTGCATAAATTTCTTTAGAAAAAAATTCTTTTGGTAGTCCGCGCAACCACTCATGTACCGCGTGGCGTACCTCTTCTTCAGAACGGAACTTCTTTCCTCCCATTGCGTCTTCGAGTGGTCCAAACATATGGAAATCACTTGGGGCAAGGTCTGGTGAGTATGATGGATGGGGCAGTGTGGGACCTTGAATTGGCCGGCTGGTGTGGCCGTGCGGTTCTAAGTGCGTCAGTTTGGAACCGCGTGACCGCTACGGTCGCAGGTTCGAATCCTGCCTCGGGCATGGATGTGTGTGATGTCCTTAGGTTAGTTAGGTTTAAGTAGTTCTAAGTTCTAGGGGACTGATGACCTCAGTAGTTAAGTCCCATAGATTTGAACCACCTTGAATTGTCAGGTTGCAAACGTACACCTGCTGACAGCAATCCACATCGCTTTGATTTGATTGCAGGCCGCAGATGATTTTTAGGAGATCTGTGTGTGATGCGCTGGTGACAGTGGTCCCTCTAGGCATGTAATGCTCCAAAATGACGCCTTTTTCGTCCCAAAAGAGAGTCAGCATAACCTTCCCTGCTGATGGTTCTGTTCGATACTTCTTTGGTTTTGGTGATGAGAAATAGCGCCATTTCTTGATCGCTCTCTTCGTTTCCACTTGGTGGAAGTGAACCCAGGTTTCGTCCCCAGTCACGATTCTTGCAAGGAAGCCATCACCTTCTCGTTCAAACGGCCGAAGAAGTTCTTCACAAGCATCAACACGTCGTTTTTTCATTTCAGGAGTCAGCTGCCGTGGCATTCATCATGCAGTCACTTTGTGAAACTGGAGCATATCATGCAGAATGTGGTGTGCTGAACCATGACTAATCTGTAAACATGCTGCAATGTCATTCAGTGTCACTCGACGGATTTCCTTCACTATGGCTTGAACCGTGGTCCAGGGGTAGCGTCTTTGATTCATAATCAGAACGTCTTCGGTACCGGGTTCGATCCCCGCCACTGCCTAATGTTTGTTAAATAAACAGCATTGGGGGCCGAAGACTTCCGGCATAAGAAGTCAGCCTCATTCTGCCAACGGCCTTGTCAAAGTGGGCGGAGGAGCAGATAGAGGTTCAGGGCACTCTCTTGTCCTAGGGGTAGGAAATTTCCCCTAAAGGCAGAAGAATCAGCAATGATCAACGGCATGAGGATGCAGAAGGCAATGGTAACCACTGCATTAAAGACACGTAACGTGTATCCACAGGACATGTGGCCTGTATTTGAAGAAGTGTCATGATGATATCTCCATTGGCAAAAGAATAGTCCCCCATTCAGATCTCCGGAAGGGGACTGCCAAGGGGGATGTTACCATGAAAAAAAGGTTGAATAATCAACGAAAGGATAACGTTCTACGAGTCGGAGCGTGGAATGTCAGAAGTTTGAACGTGGTAGGGAAACTAGAAAATCTGAAAATGGAAATGAAAAGGCTCAATCTAGATATAGTAGGGGTCAGTGAAGTGAAGTGGAAGGAAGACAAGGATTTCTGGTCAGATGAGTATCGGGTAATATCAACAGCAGCAGAAAATGGTATAACAGGTGTAGGATTCGTTATGAATAGGAAGGTAGGGCAGAGGGTGTGTTACTGTGAACAGTTCAGTGACCGGGTTGTTCTAATCAGAATCGACAGCAGACCAACACCGACAACGATAGTTCAGGTACACATGCCGACGTCGCAAGCTGAAGATGAACAGATAAAGTGTATGAGGATATTGAAAGGGTAATGCAGTATGTAAAGGGGGACGAAAATCTAATAGTCATGGGCGACTGGAATGTAGTTGTAGGGGAAGGAGTAGAAGAAAAGGTTACAGGAGAATATGGGCTTGGGACAAGGAATGAAAGAGGAGAAAGACTAATTGAGTTCTGTAACAAGTTTCAGCTAGTAATAGCGAATACCCTGTTCAAGAACCACAAGAGGAGGAGGTATACTTGGAAAAGGCCGGGAGATACGGGAAGATTTCAATTAGATTACATCGTGGTCAGACAGAGATTCCGAATCAGATACTGGACTGTAAGGCGTACACAGAAGCAGATATAGACTCAGATCACAATATAGAGTAGGCTGAAGTTCAAGACATTAGTCGGGAAGAATCAATACGCAAAGAAGTGGGATACGGAAGTACTAAGGAATGACGAGATACGTTTGAAGTTCTCTAACGCTATAGATGCAGCAATAAGGAATAGCGCAGTAGGCAGTACAGTTGAAGAGGAATGGACATCTCTAAAAATGGCCATCACAGAAATTGGGAAGGAAAACATAGGTACAAAGAAGGTAGCTGCGAAGAAACCATGGGTAACAGAAGAGATACTTCAGTTGATTGACGAAAGGAGAAAGTACAAACATGTTCCGGAAAATCAGGAATACAGAAATACAAGTCGCTGGGGAATGAAATAAATAGGAAGTGCAGGGAAGCTAAGACGAAATGGCTGCAGGAAAAATGTGTAGACATTGAAAAAGTCAAAACAACCTTTCGTGACATTAAAAGCAACGGTGGTAACATTAAGAGTGCAACGGGAATTCCACTGTTAAATGCAGAGGAGAGAGCAGATAGGTGGAAAGAATACATAGAAAGCCTCTATGAGGGTGAAAATTTGTCTGATGTGATAGAAGAAGAAACAGGAGTCCATTTAGAAGAGATAGGGGATCGAGTATTAAAATCGGAATTTAAAAGAGCTTTGGAGGACTTACGGTCAAATAAGGCAGAAGGGATAGATAACATTCCCTCAGAATTTCTAAAATCATTGGAGGAAGTGGCAACAAAATGACTATTCACGTTGGTGTGTAGAATATATGAGTCTGGCGACATACCATCTGACTTTCGGAAAAGCATCATCCACACAATTCCGAAGACGGCAAGAGCTGACAAGTGCGAGAATTATCGCACAATCAGCTTAACAGCTCATGCATCGAAGCTGCTTACAAGAATAATATACAGAAGAATGGAAAAGAAAATTGAGAATGCGCTAGGTGACGATCAGTTTGGCTTTAGGAAGAGTAAAGGGACGAGAGAGGCAATTCTGACGTTACGGCTAATAATGGAAGCAAGGCTAAAGAAAAATGAAGACACTTTCATAGGATTTGTCGACCTGGAAAAAGCGTTCGACAATATAAAATGGTGCAAGCTGTCCGAGATTCTGAAAAAAGTAGGGGTAAGCTATAGGGAGAGACGGGTCATATACAATATGTACAACAACCAAGAGGGAATAATAAGAGTGGACGATCAAGAACGAAGTGCTCATATTAAGAAGGGTGTAAGACAAGGCTGTAGCCTTTCGACCCTACTCTTCAATCAGTACGTCGAGGAAGCACTGATGGAAATAAAAGAAAGGTTCAGGAGTGGAATTAAAATACAAGGTGAAAGGATATCAATGATACGATTCGCTGATGACATTGCTATCCTGAGTGAAAGTGAAGAAGAATTAAATGATCTGCTGAACGGAATGAACAGTCTAATGAGTACACAGGATGGTTTGAGAGTATATCGGAGAAAGACGGAGGTAATGAGAAGTAGTAGAAATGAGAACAGCGAGAAACTTAACATCAGGATTGATGGTCACGAAGTCAATGAAGTTAAGGAATTCTGCTACCTAGGCAGTAAAATAACCAATGACGGAAGGAGCAAGGAGGACATCAAAAGTAGACTCGCTATGGCAAAAAAGGCATTTCTGGCGAAGAGAAGTCTACTAATATCAAATACCGGCCTTAATTTGAGGAAGAAATTTCTGAGGATGTACGTCCACATGGACTGTGGGAAAACCGGAACAGAAGAGAATCGAAGCATTTGAGATGTGGTGCTATAGACGAATGTCGAAAATTAGGTGGACTGATAAGATAAGGAGTGAGGAGGTTCTATGCAGAATCGGAGAGGAAAGGAATATGTGGAAAACACTGATAAGGAGAAGGGACAGGATGATAGGACATCTGCTAAGACATGAGGGAATGACTTCCATGGTTCTAGAGGGAGTTGTAGAGGGCAAAAACTGTAGAGGAAGACAGAGATTGGAATACGTCAAGCAAATAATTGAGGATGTAGGTTGCAAGTGCTACTCTGAGATGAAGAGGTTAGCATAGGAAAGGAATTCGTGGCGGGCCGCATCAAACCAGTCAGTAGACTGATGACAAAAAAAAAAAAATGGCTTGAACTGTTGCAATGTTCTGTGTGGTCACAACTCGTTGTGCCTGACCTGGACGAGGAGCATCTTCCACTGAAGTCACACCACTTGCCAACTTCCTACTCCGTTCGTAGACTTGATGCTGTGACATACATGCATCACCGTACTGAACCTTCATTCGTCATGAATTTCAATAGGTTTCACACCTTCATTACGTAATAAACGAATAACAGAATGATGTTCTTCCCTGGTGCAAGTCGCAAGTGGGGCGGCCATATTTATACTGATACTGCGACGGTGTGAGTGCATCTGCAATATGCTGCCACCTACAGACCATTCTGCACGCTGTTTGTAGCACGCTTACCAACACACAGGATAACGGCGTGAAATTTCGATTTGTTATTACAGATTTAAGGTTTTCATTTGACTCACCCTCGTATCTTATACTCCACACTGAACCTTATCGATACATTTGTTCTCTTGTCACACATGGGTCTGACCTAGTACATCATTTCTATTGCCATTAACTTTCATCTTTTATGTTTCCGCTGAATTTCATAAGAGGCCGCACCATTATTTTATAAATTTGTATTTTACTCTGAGTTGCCATCACTTTGTTTCTCCAAACAAGACTTTGCAGGTATCTGGCTACCCCACTTGTCTTTCTCACTTGATTTTCACTTTCATCGCTAAAATCTTTATAGCTGTCACTAAGACCCCTCACTTGTTCAACTGACACACCGTCTACTTCTAATTTATATCTTAGTCATTTTTGATATTGCCGTACCCTTTGATACAAGGGTTGTTCAATAAGTAATTCGACACTTTATTTCTGAAAGAAGATTTGTTTTATTCAGGATTCCAATACACCATATGTTTCACCACTCTTTTGGCTACAAGACCCCATTTTTCAACACACTATCTGCTCAACGAGACGGCCTTACGCCACCTTACTGGAGGCCCTATATGCCAGCATGATACTACAGTACTGGTCGATGTCAGAGCCCACGTCTAGCGGCATCAAAAACCTCCCCATTCTCCTCGTACTGCTTCTCGCGCAGTGCATCTTACGTTGGAACAAACGAATGTTGAAACTTCCTGGCAGGTTAAAACTGTGTGGCAGACCGAGCGAGACTCGAACTCGGGACCTTTTCCTTTCGCGGGCAAGTGCTCTACCAACTTAGCTACCCAAGCACGACTCATGACCCCTCCTCACAGCTTCCGTTCCGCCAGTACCTCGTCTCCTACCTTCCAAACTCCACAGGAGCTCTCCTGCACACCTTGCAGAACTAGCACTCCTGGAAGAAAGGCTATTGCGGAGACATGGCTTAGCCACAGCCTGGGGGGATGTTTCCAAAGTGAAATTTTCACTCTGCAGCGGATTGTGCGCTGATATGAAACTTCTTGGCAGACTGAAACTGTGTGCAGGAAGTTTCATATCAGCACACACTCCGCTGCAGATTAAAAATTTCATTCTGGAAACGGATGTAAGTTGG
Organism: Schistocerca americana; assembly: GCF_021461395.2. Classification (NCBI taxonomy): domain Eukaryota; kingdom Metazoa; phylum Arthropoda; class Insecta; order Orthoptera; family Acrididae; genus Schistocerca; species Schistocerca americana. The sequence continues at coordinate 764,101,211 of NC_060122.1, read as the reverse complement.
AAGGTGTGAGATCCGGGCTGTGCGATGGGTGAGTAAGAGCAGTCCAAAGAAGTTTCGTGAGCTTCCCTCGGGTTCACAGACTTCTGTGAGGCCTTGCGTTGACATGGACCACCTCGAATGAGAGTTTCCGGACGTTATAACATGGCAAAAGTTACAGCTGTGTGCGGGAGACTGGACAGGTTTGCGTGACCTTGTTCCTATGCTGAAAGACGCCTCGCTAAACGACTCACCGTGCTTTTGTTCACTGCAAGGTCTCCGTAGACATTCTGCAGTCACCTATAAATATCTGTGAATTTCTGGCTTTCCGCCAAAAGGAAATCATTTACAGCATTGGAAGGCATCTCTGTAACAGACGCCAATTTAAAGGTTACGCTTAGCGTCGCCCACCACCTGTCGAAACTTCATAAAACTGTAGGCGTTGATGCAGGTATATTCCACAATGTCTCACAGCAAATTCCGCATTTTTTCAACCCAAAATTCTAAATTGGTCTATAGAAAATGTGAACGCCCCTCGCATTTTAGATGAGATGTCGATGTTATATTGCTTATCCATGTTACTAAATTGGTGAAGTAATCTTTATAAATCATCTTCATTGTTTGCTATCAGTACGACATCTTCAGCATGACTTAATACTTCCCACTTTATTTCTTATTTTACATGCTGATTTTTTTCTCACGTCGTCAGTGAATCTCCGTGTCTAACTCCTTTATCTATTACAATATCAGCTGTCAATCCTTCTTGTGTTTTAATTGCTGTTTTATTATCTGTATATACATCTATTTTGATTTTCGTTCAACCCATTGGCACTATCTTGTCGATTAACGCTTGAAGTATATCCCTTTCTCTAATCCTATCAGGGGCTTTTGCCGAATCAACGAAACACATGTACTCTAGGCTATTACGGAGTTTTGCACAACCTGTCTAGGAGCGAAAATAGTATCTATTACTCTCCTGTTTCCCCCAGTTCTTGCTGTTCTTCTGCTATTTATAAATGTCTGTATTCTGTCTCTGATTAGTGATATTAATTGTTTTAACGTGTTATCAAGCAGTGTAACTTCCCTGTAACCATCTAAGATTATTTACCTTTTTATGTACTGGAATTTTAGTACATTCCTTCCATTCTCTTCGTATTCTACCTTCCTTCATAATACTGTTAAATAAAGTACCATGCGGATGTATATAATACTTTTTTACCATATTTTATTAATTCATTATATATGCCATATGACCTTGGAGATTTCTTTGCAGTGTATATTCCCTCCAGCGAGAAGTCCATTTGGTTATCAATTTCTACTTTGGCATCTAGTTTTAATTTCCATATATGTTACCCTTTATACTGCAATTTAAAATTATTTTGCCATTCTATTTTGCTTACATTCTCTATTTGAATGTGTTCATTAATATCCTCCTTTCGGTTTTGGAACATTCACCATACTTTCTTTCATGCTCCATAAAGGTCTCGTTTCCTGTCTTTCGTATATATCTCCCAATAATCCTCTTTTTGTTTTTCGAACATCCTAGTTAATCCTGTTAAAAGTGATGTATAATCGTCCTGATTTCGAATGGTCTTATAATTTATGAATGCTTTTTTCTTCCAAGTAATTAATTCTTTAACTTCTTGGTTAAACCATGGTGTCGTGTACTACGCAGTACTGCCTCCTATCACATTAGCTCATTTAGTATCCAAAACTTGTCGTGCCTCCTCTTGTTTATTTAATGTTAGAGCAGTCCATCTAGCTTTTACATCATTTCGTTTAGTTATGGGCTATTAAGGATTTTCTTCTTAAATACAGATTTCAGGTCTCAATTTCACGACAGTTACAATCGGTTTTCCTATGGAATTTCCGTTAAAGTGGTAAAAGTTCTAGTGTCTGTAAGACCTCTGAAATGACTTGTCTCATAATCTGGTCGCGATGAAATGCACTGATCTCGCACGTCTTGCCCTTCTTCCAGTTGTCGTACCGCTGGCCAATATGTTTTCTGAATACTTCGTTGTAAAGGACCAATGTTCCAAGGTGGCGCGTTACAGAGTAACTGTGTGTCGTATCAGATTTATCTTTGTATGTGTACTGCACTGAAAATACCTGCCTATGTCGGTGAGACCCAGAAAGCAGTAGATGCCGACATCCAGGCGGACGCCATGCTCCTTGAGTTCATTAAAGTATTCGATACAGTTCCGCTTTGCCACCTATTAAACAAAATTGAACGAAATATGAGTGTACGCTATATCAAACTGAATGTGTGGCATAATCGAGAAGTTTCTGCCTAGCAGAACACAACATGTCGTTCTCATCGGAGCGAAGTCTTTTGAAGCAAAAAGAACTTTGGACGTACCTCAAGGGAGTGCCGCAGGTTAATTACTTCTCACAGTATATACAAATGAGATAGTAGAAAACGTCAGAAGCCACGAGGCTTTTCAAGGATGATGCTGTTGTACACAGAGAGGAAGCGACGCTAGAAAATTGCAGCGAAAGCAGGAAGACCTGCAGAGGACAGACGCTTGAGGCAGGGAGTGGAAATGGCACCTCAACGGAATCAAATGCAACGTATTTTGTATACGTAGGCAGAAAAACCCATTATCGTATTGCAGAACAATCACTGAAAGCAGTTACTTCCATAAAATATTCAGGGGTTTGGATAGGGAGTGTGTTAGAGTGGCACGACTAAATAAAACTAATCTGAGGAAAGACGGATGAGATTTCTTCGGAAAATTCTCAGGAGTGTAGTTCGTCACCAAGAGAGGCAGCTTACAAACCCTTGTCCGACCAATACTTGGATAATGTTCATCAGTGTGGGACCCATATCAGGTAGGATTGACAGAGGAAATCGAGAAGAAGAGCAAACCGTTTCATTGCAGTTTCATTTAATAAGTACATTTAATAGGTACGAAAAGTAAGGTCTCCTATTTTTTGTAAGTACGTAGACCTGTTTACTTCTACAATGGCTTACATCAGTTTACAGCTTGAACATTTAACTATTTTTCGACATAATCACCATTTCTGTCTATGCATTTTTGTAGACGCTGTGGCACTTCTTGTATGCCCATGTCATACAAGCTCGCCGCCATGCTGTTCAGAAAGAAACCTCTTATTTCACCTCGTCGTCGGAGCTGAATCGCTGGGACCACAATTAACGCTGACAGATACTGTGAGACTCTGAAGAAACTCAAACGGGCATTTCAGAACTGGAGAAGAGGAATATTGAGCAATGGCGTACACATTCTCCATGACATCGCTCGCCCACACATCGCTCGGCAAACCGTTGCTCTCCTGCAACAGTTTCAGTGGAACATAATTACCCACTCACCCTATAGTCCTGACTTGGCGCCCAATGACTATCACCTGTTTCCTAGGTTAAAAGAACATTTGGTCAGAAAGCGATTCAGCTCCGACGACGAGGTGAAAGAAGAGGTTCATAACTTTCTGAACAGCATGGCGGCGAGCTGGTATGACAAGGGCATACAAAAACTGCCACAGCGTCTACAAAAATGCATCGACAGAAATGGTGATTATGTCGAAAAGTAGCTAAATGTTCAAGCTCTAAACTGATGTAAACCATTGTAGAAATAAACAGGTCTATGTACTTATAAAAAAATAGGAGACCTTACTTTTGGGATCATCCTCGTACAAAAGCGTCACGGAGATGATCAAGCAGTCCCAGTGGGAGAGGATGCAAGAGAAGCGTTCTCCGTCAAGGTACAGTTTACTGTTAGAGGTCTGAGAGCGTACGTTCCTAGACGAGTCAGCAAATATACTGATTATTCCTATGAATACCTCCCAAAGGACCATGAAGATAAAATTAGTGAGATTCGAGCACACACAGAAGGCAATGACATTCGCACGAAATATTCACGACCCGAGCGGGAAAGGGGGGAAGCGACGGCGGCACAGGAAATCCCCACCGCTACACACGCAACGTGACTTGCAGAGCATGGATGTAGAAGTAGACGTATGTACTGTTGTCTGGAAACAAACTTCCATTCAAAGCCCTCAACCTTGCATTCAGTATTGCTCTGTTCCTTCACGGATTTTTTTTTCCGGCAGTGCGGAATGGAACGGAGCAAATAATTAAAGAGACTGCCAGTTTATGTTAGGTGCCGTGAGAACGTTGGAAATCGGCGTGCGAGCGTAGGTCGAGAGGAAGTAGCTCTCCAGATTCGGCGAAGTTGTTCAAAGTCACAAATGCTTTCCGTAAAAAGAATGGAGGGACGCTCCACTGCGAAATTCCTTCAACGGGCAGGCGTCCGGGCTTCCGTTGCTTCAAGGGTAATGGTTCTTCCGGCCTCGAGCGCCTACAATACTGGGGTCCGCCAGGAATCAAAAGCGCTGTAAAGTTCACTGTGAAGTAAGAACAAAATATGCAAGACGCATAAGCAAAGAGCGTATGGCCAAGTCATCTGGTGAGATTAATTACTTTTCCAAACTGCAATTACTACAAATTATTATTAGAAGCTGAAGTCGCACGGAGAGAGGAACAGATCCCCGACTGGCTACAACAATCGTTGTGCGAGCCAATTTGGAGACGATACTTCTCGAAACAACATTTGTTCCTGGGCCCCCGCGAGCTGTACGAATCGATAATCGACATTCATTATCACCCGTTGTGGGAACAGTCTGGAGACGGTACTGTTCGAAAACTTGTTCCTGGGACCTCGTAAGTGGCACACGCACAAGAGTCTATCATCGACACCCCTGACAGGTTTGAGTACAATGGTGCACAACACTCGTGTGATTTATAACAATTACCTTCCCCTATTGGTGGCGTTTTTTACCATACAGGATCAGTTCGTGGCCTAGTAGCTTTAGTAAGAAAATGGCTTAAGAATTTTGTTAGGGCTTCCGAAAATTAAGATCAAATATATAGTGCAAGTAAGGAGTGATTAGTGTAAAGAAATATCGTCTCTTCCTGTCTTAGCTTCATTTATTCCGATTTGGGACCCTGCATCTACCTTGGCGTTTCATTGGACCCTGCTGGTGTGGTTGCACATGCTACCTACAGGGTACTGGATGTAAACGTTGTGCGATAGGACGCAGAGCTTAGATTGTAGGTTGGATATACTTGAGCTTGTTCTTTACACGTCCCATGAATTCCGCTTTTTATCGAATCTACACGTAGTAGCCAAATAAAGTAACGACATTTCAATTTTTAAATGCTGCACGCAGTTCGCATCACCGGAAAAGTTGGTTTCATTGTAACAGTCATATACAGGGTGTCATCTAACATTACCGCTGAATATATTTCGTAAACCACATCAAATACCGACGAATCGATTCCACAGACCGAACGTGAGGAGGGGGTCTAATGTAATTGGTTAATACAAACCATAAAAAATGCACGGAAGTATGTTTTTTAACACAAACCTACGTTTTTTTAAATGGAACCCCGTTAGTTTTGTTAGCACATCTGAACATATAAACAAATACGTTATCAGTGCCGTTTGTTACATTGTAAAATGTTAATTACATCCGGAGATATTGGAACCTAAAGTTGACGCTTGAGTACCACTCCTCCGCTGTTCGATCGTGTGTATCGGAGAGCACCGAATTACGTAGGGATCCAAAGGGAAAGGTGATGGACGTTAGGTACAGAAGAGACTGGAACAGCACGTTACGTCCACATGCTAACACCTTTCTATTGGTCTTTTTCACTGACGCACATGTACATTACCATGAGGGGTGAGGTAAACGTACACACGTGGTTTCCGTTTTCAATTACGGAGTGGAATAGAGTGTGTCCCGACATGTCAGGCCAACAGATGTTCAATGTGGTGGCCATCATTTGCTGCACACAATTGCAGTCTCTGGCGTAATGAATGTCGTACACGCCGCAGTACATCTGGTGTAATGTCGCCGCAGGCTGCCACAATACGTTGTTTCATATCCTCTGGCGTTGTAGGCACATCACGGTACACATTCTCCTTTAACGTACCCCACAGAAAGAAGTCCAGAGGTGTAAGATCAGGAGAACGGGTTGGCCAATTTATGCGTCCTCCACGTCCTATAAAACGCCCGTCGAACATCCTGTCAAGGGTCAGCCTAGTGTTAATTGCGGAATGTGCAGGTGCACCATCATGCTGATACCACATACGTCGACGCGTTTCCAGTGGGACACACTCTATTCCACTCCGTAATTGAAAACGGAAACCACGTGTGTACGTTTACCTCACCCCTCATGGTAATGTACATGTGCGTCAGTGAAAAAGACCAATAGAAAGGTGTTAGCATGTGGACGTAACGTGCTGTTCCAGTCTCTTCTGTACCTAAGGTCCATCACCTTTCCCTTTGGATCCCTACGTAATTCGGTGCTCTCCGATACACACGATCGAACAGCGGAGGACTGGTACTCAAGCGTCAATTACAGGTTCCAATATCTCCGGATGTAATTAACATTTTACAATGTAACAAACGGCACTGATAACGTATTTGTTTATATGTTCAGATGTGCTAACAAAACTAACGGGGTTCCATTTAAAAAAAACGTAGGTTAGTGTTAAAAAACATACTTCCGTGCATTTTTTTATGGTTTGTATTAACCAATTACACTAGCCCCTCTCCTCACGTTCGGTCTGTGGAATCTATTCGTCAGTATTTGATGTGGTTTACGAAATATATCCAGCGGTAACGTTAGGTGATTCAGCCCGTATAGCACCGTGGACAGGTTTACTGATGAAGACTAGTCCGACTTGTACCTCATGTATGGTGTCACAGGTTTACCGACAAAGACTAGTTCTACTTGTACCTCATGTATGGGCTCACAGGTTTACCGATGAAGACTAGTACACCTTGTACCTCATACACTCCTGGAAATGGAAAAAAGAACACATTGACACCGGTGTGTCAGACCCACCATACTTGCTCCGGACACTGCGAGAGGGCTGTACAAGCAATGATCACACGCACGGCACAGCGGACACACCAGGAACCGCGGTGTTGGCCGTCGAATGGCGCTAGCTGCGCAGCATTTGTGCACCGCCGCCGTCAGTGTCAGCCAGTTTGCCGTGGCATACGGAGCTCCATCGCAGTCTTTAAAACTGGTAGCATGCCGCGACAGCGTGGACGTGAACCGTATGTGCAGTTGACGGACTTTGAGCGAGGGCGTATAGTGGGCATGCGGGAGGCCGGGTGGACGTACCGCCGAATTCCTCAACACGTGGGGCGTGAGGTCTCCACAGTACATCGATGTTGTCGCCAGTGGTCGGCGGAAGGTGCACGTGCCCGTCGACCTGGGACCGGACCGCAGCGACGCGCGGATGCACGCCAAGACCGTAGGACCCTACGCAGTGCCGTAGGGGACCGCACCGCCACTTCCCAGCAAATTAGGGACACTGTTGCTCCTGGGGTATCGGCGAGGACCATTCGCAACCGTCTCCATGAAGCTGGGCTACGGTCCCGCACACCGTTAGGCCGTCTTCCGCTCACGCCCCATCGTGCAGCCCGCCTCCAGTGGTGTCGCGACAGGCGTGAATGGAGGGACGAATGGAGACGTTGAGAGGCACCCACTTGCCTTTCTCATACTGTGGCATCAAGCAGTCAGGCCTGCAAGATGAGTGGTTTGCCAAGCGAGTGGAATCTTCCTTAATTTATCGAGCAACATGAATTCTCGTATCTTACTATTTAGTCACAAATTATCCTCCTGTATGAATAATACGCAACGGAAACACGCATCTGACTATTAGTGATTTATAGAACTCTGACTGTACACTATGCACTGGCAATACCACATTTACCTTTTGTCTTTGATTTAACGGCTTTTATATAAATTCGGGACATTACGATAACATACCATTTAATGAAAAAGGCCACCAATCTCTTTCTTTTCACTATTTGATTTATTCCTAAACACACAAATTCTACAACCTACAACAAAATCACATGAGAAATTCCGCCCAGTGGGCATGGCTTTACGTTAGTGAATCTCTATACTATGGTCTCGTAATCTATTTACCGCAACAGTGCACTCCCTGGATCGGATGGTGGATCTTTTATTATACCTCACACTTCGCCTCTCACAATAATCCTCACGAAACTTTCCTCCAGATCGAGCGATACAGAAGGAACAGGCATACCCACAAATCTTTCGAAACTACCTTGCTACTCCCATGCAAAACACACATACCCAAATTACAAGACATACACAACTCAACAATACGAAATATTACACAAAACAGTTACAACTTCATCACTTTCCGCTTTCCCACTTCAATCAATATTTATCCCAGTTTCACACGACACTGCCCCACTTTGTAATTCTACTTTCCTACTGTGAACTCTGGAGATAAACGCACGTCTTCCTGTGCAATGCAAACCAAGTGGCGTTGCTGGAAAAACGGCCGACTTACCTTGATTCTCTCTCAGAGTTTAAATTTAGCGTCACACGGAATGATATTTCTTAAATACTTCAACTTATGATACACGCGCTATTTCTTAAATATTTCAGCTTATTGTACACACGCTATTAATTCTTAAATATTTCAGCTTAAGCTCACGGAAGTATCTCAACTTATAACTACACGTGGGCTCATTGTGACCGTTGGTTTACTACAATCCCCTTAAAATTACCTGCCTCACTTTGTAATTTTCCCCACAAAAGGTCCTGTGAAAGAGAAATTATTAATTCTAACTACTCTTAAATATTCCACATCCATACCATGCCTCCACTCTTTCATTACGGAGCACAACAAAAAAAAACAGGTCTTTACAGCAGAAGGTTCAGCGGCAGAGTCCCTGAAACATGGCCGTATTCCGATTCTCTCGCACCTCTCTCGAAGTGGGAGAAGCACCCTGCTACCTTATTGGTCAGCCACATTTCAGACGCTCAAAGCTCTGGTAACTTCCATCTCTTTGGTCTCACCAAAGGTAGCCAAAGGATCGACTCAAAGATGATCATATATTCCGATTCACTATCTGTGGTTAGCAGACGACCATACATTCATTCCTTTCACAGATCTCACGAAACTGGATGTAGGGATTTATTTTGAGGGAGTGCACATGTGATCAATTAAATAAATAAATTGTCATTCTTTCCCACACTGGTATCCGGCTTCGCTGTATTAATTGAAATTGAGTTACTTTTACACAAAAAATGTGTTGTTCTGACAAGAATTTCGTACCTATTTTCAATGTTGGGCGGTACTGTACCCTTTCAACGTGTCGTCTTCAGCGATGAGAGTCGCTTCTCCCTTGGTGCCAATGATGGTCGTATGCGTGTTTGGCGCCGTGCAGGTGAGCGCCACAATCAGGACTGCATACGACCGAGGCACACAGGGCCAACACCCGGCATCATGGTGTGGGGAGCGATCTCCTACACTGGCCGTACACCACTGGTGATCGTCGAGGAGACACTGAATAATGCACGGTACATCCGAACCGTCATCGAACCCATCGTTCTACCATTCCTAGACCGGCAAGGGAACTTGCTGTTCCAACAGGACAATGCACGTCCGCATGTATCCCGTGCCACCCAACGTGCTCTAGAAGGTGTAAGTCAACTACCCTGGCCAGCAAGATCTCCGGATCTGTCCCCCATTAGGCATGTTTGGGACTGGATGAAGCGTCGTCTCACGCGGTCTGCACGTCCAGCACGAACGCTGGTCCAACTGAGGCGCCAGGTGGAAATGGCATGGCAAGCCGTTCCACAGGACTACATCCAGCATCTCTACGATCGTCTCCATGGGAGAATAGCAGCCTGCATTGCTGCGAAAGGTGGATATACACTGTACTAGTGCCGACATTGTGCATGCTCTGTTGCCTGTGTCTATGTGCCTGTGGTTCTGTCAGTGTGATCATGTGATGTATCTGACCCCAGGAATGTGTCAATAAAGTTTCCCCTTCCTGGGACAATGAATTCACGGTGTTCTTATTTCAATTTCCAGGAGTGTATATGGCCTCACAGGTTTACCGATGAATACTAGTCCGACTTGTACCTCATGTACGGGTCACTGGTAAACCGACGAAGACGAGTCCAACTTGTACCTCATGTATGGGAAGAGCGGTACAGCGACGCCATAATGAGCTGCTCCCACAGCGACGGTAACCACAGCACAGTACTTGTGCATCTGACTGTTGCTGCCTTACTCTGTGTTTAAAGTTGTACGCTTTGATCACTGCATATTGCCTGCTTTTTCACTCTTGTGAAGGTATTTTTACAGGAACGTAGTTAACTGGGATAAAAAGCGGAATACACCATAATTATGTACTATCTAACGTACCGCCATAGTCGACAAGTTTCTTGCACCAAAATACAGAGAAAATTTACCTGCATCACCTCAGGAATTTAGCCTGGGGACTTCGGGTTCACTCTACACAGAATGTAAACAATAACTGAACAGTAGCTGTTGACAGCGTACTACAGACGTGTAGCTGCAGTCGAGACGAACGAATTGACGTATGGCACTTGTGGTCTAACAAGCCGGGTACTGCTCCAACTTGGTCTAGAAAAGCAATCTAAGCTATAACACGTGCACGCTGTACGAGATAATGACTGAAATCGACCTCGAATATTAAAAACTCCTTGTTGTTTCACTCACAAGATGTAAAATAAACATTTGTATCAATTCTATCCCAAAGTTTTGTGAATTTTAACAGCATATAATTAACACTTAAATTATTTTGTTTCTTTAGCCTTCTTTCTCGAATCTACTGTTCTTGTAAGGATTATGTTTAAATCGGCTAGAGAAAGTAATTAGTTTCTGCATTACGTTTGCTGAACTCTTCCTTGATTTATTGTCGTCACGTGGAAGTATACATTAATAATGTTAACGGAACAGCCAAGTCAGTGGAATAATAGAGCGAGAAGATACTGAAAATCTCGCTCGGTTTGCTTAGATGGCTTCTGTTGCTTAGATAGCTTCTGTGGACCAATTTGATGCTGTTTGTCGGCTTGATAGAGCGAAAGTGACACATATCAAATTTTTCGTCCCGACTTTCACTTATATCGTTGTGGAATGTTGTAAGTTGTCGTCTGCACGCGATATATCAAATGAGATAAGGAAAACTGGAATCCAACAGTGTGAGACAAAGTCTTCAGAATTATTGCTTCGGCTATGCTTAAAATTAAAATAACCATTCGCCTATCCCATATTCAGAAGTCGACCAATTTGTTTGCAGCGTATTACGGTGCGACACAGCTGACCTTTTCACTGGTATTCCATAGATATATATTCTTGAGCGATTACGCAAGAGCTCTTAGGTCAGTAATTGTTAAACGGTTTTTTATCGTTCTGCGGTAGACGATATGTGTTTTCCTAGTAGAGTCACTGTTGGTATTCTCAGTGTCGCTCAGATAGATGGCCGGGATATACAGTGTGAATTCTCTAATACTGATATGCAGTTTCCGCAGAATGGATTGGTAGTCAGGACGTCGTTTGTTAGCCAATTAATACTAAGCCAATACTACTTAGAGTATATTTCTTGTGCAAAGACACACTTTTTTGAATGGAGCAATGCATATTGACATTAAGAAACTAAACGTACGGTAAATTAGAAAGTCGGTGGTGTTCGTTGCAGAATTCTAATGCGAGTCGTTTACGAGACATCGTATTTTGAAAAGTTTCCACACCGACTCTTCTTTGTGTCACTCAACCTGTGTAGTTACTAGCTACATTGTTGTTATGTTTTCTTGCTATGTGCTAGTGTGTTCCTTGAGAGCAATGCGACTTGCTAGTTAGTTGCTGTGTGACAGCACAAGCGGTAGGTAGTGAGTGGACGATGGGTCTTATCAATGCAGAAAAAGCTGACATGCTCATGATGTATGGAGAGTGTAGGAGGAATTCAGTTCGTTCTTATACGATGAATGCGCCAAAATAGCCCAACAGATGTCAACCGTCTCGGCAATTACTCGTCATCATTTTCAAGCAGTTACATGAAAGTGGTAGTGTAACACTAAGGCAACGTAACAGAAGAGGGAGGAACTGATGTTCTTACTGACGTTGCAATAGCCCCGCAAGTTAGCTCCCACGTAATTACACGAGGAAATGGCATGATTCAGGCAAGTTCCTACGCATTCGTCATCGACATAGGTCGCATCCCAATCACATCTCTCTCCATCAAGGGCTGATTTGAAGCGGTTATGAGAATCGTGTTTAGTTCTGTACATGGGAATTAAGACAGAGTACTCCAGATGTATCAAGTATCTGGTTCATTGATGAAGCAAAATTTACCAACCACGGCCAGTAAACCGCCGAAACATGCACTGCTGGTCTGTTGGCTATCCCCGTAGGCTTCATCAGGTGGGTCGCCAGCGTCCGTGGAGCGTAAACGTGTGGTGCGAGACAGTGAGCCATCAGCTCATAGGCCCATTTTTCATAACTGGGATACCGAATGTGCACAAGTATCGGAGCCTCCTGACAGACAATCTTCCACAGATGCTTGTGATACCGACACGATGGCTGTTCAGCCCATAGTGCACGAAGTACTACAGAATTTAGTTACGAATTGCTTCCAGATCGTTGGATTGGCCGCAGATGACTTGTACCTTGGCCGGCCCGTTCTACGAATTTGACGCTTATAGACTTTTTTTTGTGGGGAAAGCTGAAGGGTTCTGTCATGCGATGACAAGCAACGACGTATTAGTGCAGCCTGCTCGGACATCTCCGCTGAAGTGCTCGTACGTCTGCAGCAGTCTTTCATTATCAGTCTGGAAGCGTGTATTGGCGCTGCTGCTGCTGCCGCTGTTTACTCTGGACACACCATGTGAAGGTGAATTGTCTCGTTACTGGGTAGAATGCGCATGACTAGTGTATGCACTTGCGTTGTTGTCTAGTGTGTGCTACCACAGGTATTGTACAAGTGTCGGTGTAGAATCATTTCAAAATACAATGTCTCGCAAACGACTCTCACTACGATACTGCAGCCGGCCGGGGTGGCCGAGCGGTTCTAGGCGCTACAGTCTGGAACCGCACGACCGCTACGGTCGCAGGTTCGAATCCTGCCTCGGGCATGGGTGTGTGTGATGTCCTTAGGTTAGTTAGGTTTAAGTAGTTCTAAGTTCTGGGGGACTGATGACCTCAGAAGTTAAGTCCCATAGTGCTCAGAGCCATTAGGATCCTGCTACAAACACCACTTATATTCTAATTGATGACTTCTTCTCGGGTTATCAGCCTTGATTGACTTACAACAGGAGCCACTGACTACCAATTTATTGTATGAAAACCGTACATCAATAGCACTTTCCATTTCCAGAACATATGCGGTGCACGAATTAGATGATTCACACTGATACGGAAAGGACTGAAAAGTGGAAGGAATATAAAGACGGGCTGTACAAAGCAGCCGGATTTGAGACTATATTATAGAAAGGGAAGAGGAAGCAGAGATGCAATGGGAGATAGCACACTGCGAGAAGAATTTGTACAGCCGAAACGACGCAGCTGCAGTATAAGAGATTCCCTCATAAGTAATGTAATCCTTGGGAGTGACAGCCCAAAACCTTATCTACAAGATACATGAAGCAAGCAAAATGTCCTCAGATTTCCGCAAAAACTAAATAATCCCAGTGGTTAAAGAAGCAGGTAGTGACAGGAGTGAATACAATCGAATCGTTAGTTTAGTAAGTCATGTTTACAATTTACTCACACGAATCTTTTATGGGAGAATGGAGAAACTGGTAGAACCTGATCTCAGGGAAAATAATTTTGGATTGACTGGTTGAAAAAAGGCGGACCAGCTTTTACAGCATTTGTAGATCTAGAGATAATTTTTTACGGTGTTGACATTCTGAAGGTAGCACGGATAAATTACAGATAGCGAAAGGTTGTTCATAGCTTATGCAGAAATCAGACAGAATTTACAAGAGTTGAAAGACATAAAGGGAAGGTGTAAATTGGGAAGGTACTGAAGAAGCGGGAATTGAAAGGGACTGAGACAGGTTTGTAGCCGACCACTGATGTTATTCAGTCTATACACTGAGCTAGGTGAGATGGTAACAAAGGATTAATTTTGAAAAGAAATTATAGCGTAGTTCATAGAGAGCAAATTAAACGTTTGAAGTTTGAAGATAGTGTGACAGCTCATTTCCGTCACCAGTATCCGCGGATTTGAATTCCCGCTCAGCGAGTTCAACGCGGCGTCCACGACGCTGGAGTAATGCACACGTAGCTTGTAGGGCGCTTGCTGGACTGGATGAGCAGCACTCCACCGCCGGCGAGTGAAAGATTTTTCTTGTGGACCGATCAACTTCGTCACATCGCTCGAACGAGGGCGTCAGCTTCCTATGGCGAGTGGATCCGAGCACTGAGTGCACAGGACACTTCTTATAGAGAAGCTAGAGAGAAAGTTTTTGTTACCTGGCTTGAAAGTATTCTGACTTACGGGTATTGTGAAGAATCAGCAGGTGAATGTATTACTTCCCCATGTTTTATGATTTGAGAGCAAGTGAAGTTAGGACATTTTGTAATCCGACAGGTGACGTCGATGATAGCAATCGGCATTTAGTGCTTAGTCGAAATGAGCTTTATCTGTTCGTTAAACTATCTCTTCGGGTTTTCGAATATCATCACTTGCAGCGGCACATTGGTTCCTGAATCCATTTGTTGTTCGGTTGTATTCTCCAGGTCCAGTCCTGGCTAAAGGTTATTTTTCAATAAGATTTGTTGGTATAAAACTATTTTATCATTAGATAGCTCTTTAAATGTCTATGTCACCAACTTTCATGAGAGTTCTTTGATACAATTTTCAAGATTCTGGCTTGTTGGTTTCTTAATTACTAATAGATTGGTTGATTTGGGGGAAGGGGCCCAACAGTGAGGTCATCGGTCCCATCGGACTAGGGGAGTCGGCCACGCCCTTTCAAAGGAATCATCCCAGCATTTGCCTGAAGAGATTTAGGGAAATCACGGAAAACTTAAATCAGGTCGGCCGGACGTGGGTTTGGACCGTCGTCCTCCCGAATGCAAGGCCAGTCTGCTAATCACTGCGCCACTTCGCTCTGTGTGTTATTAAGCAAGTAAGTTTCATCTGAAAGTCGCTTCTCCTGGTAGAGACCTCGTGTTTAAGATGTATTTAAGGAAATAAAGTTATGTTATATTGCGCACACCTCTCGAATCCAGTACCAACACTCATAGAATCGTTGAGATGGGATGACTTATGTTTAACGATGTATACTTTTATTTTGACGGTGTATCCAAGCATTGTTTTGAAAAATACTATGAAACTTCAAGCGTTGAGAGAAACCAAAGGCGTAAATTAAGAAAACATTAGGTGACAATCAGCTGAAAAACAAGTAAAAAACAGATTCCAGCGACAAGGTGACACGATACAGTCGTAGATTATGAATATTTTGGCTCTGGGTCGCGTAGTGGACCCCAATGTGGCAGATGCTGACAAAGTTTCACACTTAATGAAGATAGTGGTAGAGGTCGTCTATCAAGCGTTTCTAATGATGTAGGTACTACACAGGACATAAACAAATAGTGCCAATGTATAGAGGTAATTCGAAATAAAAGTGCGCCGAAAGACTTACAGCCGGCCGGAGTGGCCTTGCGGTTCTAGGCGCTACAGTCTGGAGCCGAGCGACCGCTACGGTCGCAGGTTCGAATCCTATCTCGGGCATGGATGTGTGTGATGTCCTTAGGTTAGTTAGGTTTAATTAGTTCTAAGTTCTAGGTGACTGATGACCTGAGAAGTTAAGTCGCATAGTGCTCAGAGCCATTTGAACCAAAGACTTACAAATGGTAGTCATCGAAGTTCATCAGGACTTTTCATCGCTAATACGGCTAATAGTAGCAGGAGAGGACTTACGACGTCTGTTACTGTCGAATAAAGATGGCAGTAAGTAGCAGCATTGAACATCATAACGTAGCAAATCTAATATAAAGAGAATTTCCCCGGTAGTTGAGGCCATCTCGAGAGCGCAGACCAGTGTTAAGAAAGAGCCTGCAGTTCAGAAGCAACCGTCAGATGAGATCCGAGGTTCTTGTCGACATAGATACCGTTAGCTGCCTCCTCATTTAGATCAACGCCCAGAAAACTGTACAATGTGCACAATGGGACAGGGCAACATTCCTTCGCATTTCCACTGAATATGATATGGGTGTTTCGTATGTTACTGTAAGGAACGAATCTTCGGCGAACTATCGTGCCACACGTCTTCGAACAACTGTACAGTTCTAAGCAAGCAGGGCAACTTAAGATGACTACAGCTGATCTCTGGGAAGAAATTCAGCACCATACAGTGGTCATGGGCACCCCCTCCCCCCCTACCAAAATAACCCTCACCATAGAGCCGAATTCAGAAAAACAAGCGATGTTTGTGGAGGTGAAGCCGCCTCTGACGAAAATCCTCCAGCAACGACAGTCGTCAAGATGTTGGAAAATCACATCGACGTCATAGACAATCAACCTGTCCGCACACTAGTCGATTCTTGTCCGTCAGTACATTTGGTACTGGATAGTGAAGAATAATGTACAGAAGAAAGGTGAACAAAACTGAACTGTTTGATGAAAATCAGTTTGACTTTAGGAAAGGCAAGAGCACCAGAAAACCAGTTAACGTCGCACCTGATAAGGAAAGACTTAAGAAAAATTGACGCATCTTCATAGCATTTTTCGACCTATAAAAAGTGTTCGACAATGTAAAATAGTGGAGGATGTTCGAAATTGGTAAGAAAATGGGAGTAGGCTATAGCGAAAGATGGGTAACATACAGTATGTGTAACAACCAAAAATAAAATAAAAGAACCTATAAAAATCATACAAAATTAGCGTTGCTTGCTTCTTTATTGTTCAGGAAAATAACAACTAAACAGACTTATATATTATTAGTAGATAAGTAGGTATAGCATCATTGTATTTCAGATATGATCAGGTGAAAACACACTGCAAAAACCTTAACTTTAATACATGTTTCTTATAACATCTCAAAATGTTAAAGACACATTAAGGAACATTACACATTCTACTAAAAAGTAGATAATAATTCTTTAAATAAAAATCATTTAATGTAACAAGTTTTAAATCGGATAAAAAGGTATAAAATAATTTCTCCTAGGCCCATACAGATTCTTAACACTACATGGTAGTTCTGAAAATTTATGATTGTCAATTTTTAATAGCTTTGAAAATATCTGTGAGATTTATAACGAAAAACGTAGGATGCATGCAATAGACAGTAGTTAAGTGAACTATTCATGCAACAATTACGTATTGCATATGCCCTACGTTTTTCTTATAAATCTTACAAGTATTTTCATAGCTATTAAAAATTGACAATCACAAATTTTCAGGACTATCTCTCTAGCGTTAGGAATATGAATGAGTTAGGAGAAATTATTTTACATTTTTCACTCCAATATTAGAACTTCTTATATTAGGAATTTATTACTTTTTAAATAACTGTTTTCTGCATTTTAGTCTTGTGTGTGTGAAATTTCTCAGTGGATTTTAAACATTTTAATAAGGTCATAACAGAGAGAGAGACACACACACGAGTTACATTTCATGCTTATTTCGGTGGCTTTTCACCTGATCGTACCTGAAACATGCCAATCGGTTTAATAGTTATTTTCCTAAGAAATAAAATAAAGAATTGATAAAAATTAATTTTGTCCGTCTTTTTATAAGATTTACATATTATTGTTGCAAATTATTGTTGCAAATATTATTGTCACAGTGGTAACACCGAAGTTAAGCACTGTCGGGCTGGGCTGGCACTTTGATGGGTGACCATCTGCTCTGCCGAGCGCTGTTGGCAAGTGGGGTGCACTAAGCCCTTGTGAGGCAAAACTGAGGAGCTACTTGATTGAAACGTAGTGGCTCCAGTCACGGAAACTGACGTACGGCAGGGAGAGCGGTGTGCTGACCACGTGTCCCTCCATATACGCATCCAGTGACGCCTATGGGCTGAGGATGAAACGGCGGCCGGTCCTTACCGTCGGGCTTTCCCGCCCTGTTCGTGAGGAGTTTAGTTTAGTTTTCTTTTTTTTCTTTTTTTTTGAAACTATTGTGGTTATAATGTGACAAGGATCCTGAAGCACTCAAAGAACCAGCAGAGGCTGGTCGACCGGCCAGACCCCAACGACAGTGGTCAGCTGAGCGTGAAGAGGAGGACAACAGGAGGGAAATGCACTGCACAGTGACAACAATATGGCAGAATAACAAAATTAAGCAATCCAGAGTCACAATCAAAATCATAGCGAAACCTTAGACATAACCAGTGGTGGGTAATGAGAACGGTACGAGAGCCCAGCGAACGCGAAACTGAAGGCCGAGCCACAGCAGGGCTAGCTTTATAGTACGGCCGTGAGCAGGAAATGTGCAGCAATGTGGGCGGGGCTCCGTGGCGCTGCGAGGCCAGCACTGCAGAGGTGATCTGGTGCTGACAGATGTAGCACAGACGTCTGGCAGCCACCATCGAGCTCCACACATACCACCTGAAATGCATGCCAACCCTGTTGGGCAGCCGAGATGTTAGGCTTTACCAAGGTTTTTCACCCTCACCCATACAGTCATGGGACCAAGGGGATCAGACAGACAAGAAAGCGTGTTAACACTGCACTGTCATCTTATTATGAGATATTTTTAAATTTCAGGTCTGTAACTCATCGGGACATTAGTTTTAAATCAACTGTAAAATATGTGTCGAACACACAGGCAAGGATGCGACCTAATAAAAGTGTGTTAAAAAGTGTAAGATAATGATGCAGTCTTTCTCCCCTACTTTCAATCTATACACATGGAAGCAATTATTAAAACAAAGTTTAGGCTCTGAGCACTATGGGACTTAACTGCTGAGGTCATCAGTCCCCTAGAACTTAGAACTACTTAAACCTAACTAACCTAAGGAGATCACACACATCCATGCCCGAGGCAGGATTCGAACCTGCGACCGTAGCGGTCACGCGGCTCCAGACTGTAGCGCCTAGAACCGCTCAGCCACTCCAGCCGGCTAAAGTTTAGGAACTGGATTAAAATTCAAGATGAAATAACTTCAACGATACAGTTTGTTGATGACATGCTGTGCACAGTGAAAATGAGGAAGAATTGCAGTACACCATAAATGGAATGAACGGCGTGTTAAGCATACAATGATGAGCCAAAACATTATGGCCATCTGCTGGATGGCTTGTTTGTCCTTCTTTCGAACGGAATGCATCACTGATTCTGCGTATCAGGAATCTGACTTTTCCTGATAGGTTTCTCGAGATATATGGCATTAGATGTTTACGTACAGGTCATGTCATTCACGTAAATAACGATACGCTGGTTTGCGTACGGGGTGACAGCGCCCATAGCGACTCAGATGGGCTACATAGGATGTACATCAGGTGAATTTGGTCGCCGAGACATTGACATGAGTTCATACAAATGCTCCTCAAACCACTGTAGCACGGTTCTTTCTTCGAGATACTGATAATTATACTACTGAAAGATGACATCGCCATCGGGTAAGACATCAAACATAAAGGGATGCAGGTGGTTCGCAGCTTTCAGCGTGTCTTCGATTACTACCGCAGGTTCCATGCAGGTGCAGGAGAATGTCCCCCATAGCATAATACTGCTCCCATCACCCTGCGTCCGTGGTGCGCTGCACGTTTCGAGCCGCCTTTCACCTCGATGAAGCGTTTGTCGAGACGACCATAGACCTAGTGTACCAAAAATTTGGTCCAAACTTCGAGCCGACACGTTTCCTTTGATCGATGGCCAAATCCCGATGGTTCTGAGCCCAATGCAGTCGTAATTGACGATGTCTTTGGTAGGTCTGCGGTGGTCTGCTGCTGAACTCCAATTTCAACACTGTACAATGAACGGTATGCTCCAAAACACTTGTGCGTGCACCAGCATTGCGCTCTTTCGCCATAGATGCCACAGATCACCATCTTTCCTGCTTTACAAAGCAGACAAGTCTCCGAACCCCATGTTTCGTGGAGATTCATGGACGCACAATCATTTAGCATCTAGTGGTAGTTTCACTGTCCTACCCATTTCCATAGATACGATAGCAGCACTTGAACATTCGATCAGTTTCGCTGTTTTCGAGAGACTCGTTCACAGGCTCTACGTGAGAATAATCTCCCCTCTGTCAAAGTCGATTATCTCAATGGATTTCCCCATTTGCAGCCTTTATCTTCGCTAGGGTGATCCCCTATCCGTGTCTGCTCCGCTTACAAACTTTTCTCACCGCGTCACATGTCCGCAACGCCACCATTTGGAATCCGACGTTGTGGTGGGAAGTGAGCATAAAGTTTTGGATAATCTGTGTAGGTTGTGGCTTGAGTGTAACCTGAGCAAAGACTAAAGTAATCAGAAGTATCAGAAATGAAATTAGTGACAAACATAAATTAAAATTGGGGATCAGGAAGTAGATGAAGTGAATGAATTCTGCTACCTTGGGCGCAAATTAACGTATGGCGCACGGAACAAGGAGAATGTGCTTGTGGAGCACAGTATTGTATCGATGTTAATCACGGACTTTGGGAAAACGAAATGAAGGGATTAGAAGTAGGCTATCTGAAATTTTATGCTATAGAATGAGACGTGGCACACAGGCGCAGCTGAAGCCCACTGGTTTGACAGATGATGGAGCTCGAACCGGCGCGAGTATCGATACAGTACAGCATAGCTCGCGAGGAGGCAGCATATGAAGCAATTTGACCAGCAGATGACATATCAACCTCTGCTATTGGCGGCATGTGAAAGCACGATATTAGCCGTCTGTCAAAAGGGCAAAAGGCAGCACGAGGGAGTGACAGCTGCCGACCCGCCACGTGTCGTGGGGGGCCGCCATGGTGAAAACTCAGAGGCTGCATAAGTAGAATACATATTAATAATGATGCAGAATAGGCAACGGCAGCACGTGACAGAGAGAAACGAAGCGAGGAAGCACGTTTGAACACTCAATCAGTGGCTATAATAATATCTTAGATATTGTCGATGAAAAATTGTAACGTATGTAATACTTTCAAAAATCAATAACTTCTACACGCCTTAAGCGATCTGCAAGAACGAAGTGTCAGCAGGAAGCGCTTGCCCAGCACTATCGAAAAATTGTTCGAGAAATTCTATTAAAGCAATACAGTTTTAGTTATGAACCGGTATTATCATTCCGGGGCTACAAAAGGCTCATTTCAACACAAACTAAAAGATCTTGTAATAGTCATACAAAATCTGTGTTGCTTGACTCTTTATTTTTTAGGAAAATAACAACTAAACAGACTGATATATTATTGGTAAGTTCATAGGTAGAAAAAGACTGTACTTCAGATATGATCAGATGAAATAAACCTCAAATTTAATACATGTTCCTTATAATCTCATACAAATGTTTAAGACCCATTAAGCAATATCGCACAAGCTAGACCAAAAGTAGGTCATAATTATTGAAAAGAAATAAGTTTTTAATACAAAAAGTTTTTAAATCAGATTAAAATGTGTAAAATAGTTGCTCCTAGGCCCATACAGATTCATAACACCACTCAGATAGTTCTGAAAATTTATTATTGTAATTTTTTAATAGCTTTGAAGGTACTTGTAAGCAGAACAATAGATGTAGCTGCATTATTAGATAATAGATTAGACGTTCAGTTGTCATTACGTTTAATATATATTGTAGAGAGAATGCGAATATTGACTATTTTACTGAATAATGTGCTAATAACACAAAAATTAATGATCTATGCAGAAAACTAATGTCACCACCGAAAAGCTAGAATTAATTCATGTATACTAATGTATACTAATTCATGTATACTCGTAAAGGTAAGCTTAACGCAGTTCTATTCGTTATAAGGTTCATGGGCGACGAAGGAAAGACATTGAGCTTGATTTTCTGACAAAAGGACTATGAAACTGGCATTTTTAGATGGTCAAATGAATTAGCACCCAAGCGCGAAATCTGTAGTTACTGGTATACGTATAATATTTACAGTAATATTCCCAGTATGTTGGTTTTACAATGACGAGACTACATAAAGGCAGAAACCATATTGGCCTGGGAGCAGTACGCTTTGAGTGGTCGCCAAGTGAAGGACTGGTTCTTACGAGCAGTCTCTCAGTCGTGATCATAGTGTTCAAAATTTTAAAACTACAACTCTACTGATTTGTAGAATTTCTGCGAGTTTTTACTGTTGCAATCATGGAAATTCACTCTGAATAGCAGCGGAGTCCAAGACGTGAAATATCTGAAGAGGCTAGTCGATTTTGTAGAAGAGTTGAAGTCGACGAACCACTTCAAAAATATCAGACGTCCAACACTGCTCTGCTGAAGTCCATGAACTTGTCGAAATTTAACATTTCTTCGTGGAGTTTGAAAAGTTATCCACGATAGATTTTTCAACTCTCATTTTCAACAATGATATGGTGGGACTGACTTATTGCCTTACTGATCGAGTCAGTGAATCAATCTACTGTTGCTCACGACTCTATCGTATGGTACGGACATTCATTCATTTCACAAATCATAATCCTGCCTCCAATTTAACTGAGTTATAGGAAGTCAACAGAACAATAACATGGTAATGTGACAGCTTTGTGGCCGTCCCATGGACATATATCAAGTCAACAATCTTCAGAAATCGGTTACGCGCTTAGTTTTAGTTTAGATTTAGTTATGTCATGTTCCGTAGATCATTTTCCCGATAATTTTATCGATATGATGTGGAACAGGTCAGATTACATGAATAGTGCAAATATTAGTATTACTGAAATTTTTAGTTCTACGCATGCAACTACATTTAAAGGTACAGTTTTTTTTAATACGATTTCTGAAACAGAAATCCGTGAAGTAGAAGGAGTTGTCCAAAAGAAATGATTTTCAGCTAGATTTGGAACTCGATCTGCTACCTTCCAGACACGTTATGTTGTTGGGCAAATGATCAAAGGTTTTTGTTTCTGAATTATGTATTCCTTTTTGAGCAACTCACAGCTTCAATAACGGATAGGAAAGGTCATTTTTCCCTCTAGTGTTGTACAAATGAACATCACTGTTCTTCGTGTATTGAGGTGGATTATTTGTAACGAATTTCATTAGCGAATATATGTACTCTGATGGTGCAGTTAAAATACCTAACTCCTTGAAAAGGTGCCTACACGAAGTACTTGGCTGATCACCACTAATTATTGTTACTGCTCTCTTTTGTGCAATCAGTACTTTTTGTCTAAGTGATGAGTTACCCCAGAAAATTATTCCATAAGACATTATTGAGTGGAAATATGCAAAGTACGTTAGGAGGCTGATCTGTTTATTACCAAGACGCTCAGTAGTATGGTTCTTCCAGTTCAACTTGTCATCAATGTGATCACCCAAAAATTTGGAGAAATCTACCCTGTTGACTGAGCCCTGTCATATGCTACATCAATTGTCGGTATGACTTTATTCGGTTATAGTGAGTTTTCTCAAAATTAAGGGAGAGTCCATTTTCTGAGAAACACTTGATAATTCTTTGAAAGACAGCAAGACATCCTTAACAATGTCTTCAGCTGCCTTTTCTGGAATGGAATTTATTATAACACTCACGTCATCTGCAAAAAAATTACTAGTTCCGCTTGCTGAACGTTAAGTGGGAGGTCATTCACATGAGTAAGGAACAGCAGAGGACCTAAAATTGAGCCCTGTGGGACTCCCTTTGTGATAACTCCCCATTCTCTAGAATTTATCACCCTCCCAACATTATTTGTGCTGAAACTTCCTGGCAGATTAAAACTGTGTGCCAGACCGAGACTCGAAATCGGGACCTTTGCCTTTCGCAGACAAGTGCTCTACCAACTGAGCTACCCAAGCACGACTCACGCCCTGTCCTCACAGCTTTACTTCTGCCTTTATCTCGTCTCCTACCTTCCAAATTATCATTATTTGTGCTATTCAGCACAACTTTTTGCTCTCCGTTCATTAAGTACGATTCAATCCAGCTGAGTGTATAAATTCCATAAAACCTGAGTTTTTCTAAGAGTGTGACATGATCTATACAGTCAAATGCCTTGGAGAAATCACAAAAAATACCAACTGGAGATAATTTGTTATTTAGGGCTTGTACTATTTGATGGGTAAATGTGTAGAGAGCATTCTCAATCAAGTAACCCTTCCGGAATGTGAACTGTGACATGCTGAGTAAATTATTTTCCCTTAAATGTGAGACTACTCTTGAATACATAACTTTTTCGAATGTTTTAGAAACTGAAGTCAGCAATGAGTTGGTCTATACTTATTTAAGTCACTCTTGTCCCCTTTCTTATGAAGAGGTTTGACAACTGCGTATTTCAATCTGTCTGGAAAAATTTCCTGTGCCAGCAAAGCATTACATATATCGCTCAGGACTACATTTATTAAATTCGAACAACACTTTAAAATTCTGTTAGAGACTCATCAACACCACTTGTCTTGTTTTTCAGTATATTTATAATTCCCTTAATTTCAGTAGGGGATGTTGGTGCTATTTCTAAAGGCTTAAAGTCCTGGGGAATGACTTTTTTAACATATTTTTTTGCTTCTTCAGCTGAACCCTTTAACCCTATTTTTGCTGCTACACTCAGAAAGTGATTGTCAAAATACTTGAAACTTGTGAATTATCACTCACAACATCATCATTTAGCTTTGTTGCTGTGGTATGCTGTGCACTGTCAGGCTGACACGTCTCCCGTTTGGCAATATTCCACATAGTTTAAATCTTACTATCCGCATTATTAATTTCTGTCAGAACACATAAGCTTCTCGACTTCTTAATGACTTTCCTTAAAATATCACAGTATCTTTTATAGTAAGCAAGTAACGTCAGATCCTGAGTTATTCTGGCCTGTCCATATATTTCCCTCCTCCTCTTACACGATATCTTAATTCCCTTTTGACATACCGAGACAGTGTGAGAGCAGAACATATGTTTGATACTTTACTCATCTGAAATCACGCTAACTTAATCGATCACGACAAATTACCTCTCAGTTATAATCATAAACGGCACATATAGAAGTTACAATCACGTTAATGTGATCATTGCTAATGATTGACGTCAACGTGCAATAACCACTCGCAAACAGTAGGTGGAAGGACTGGCAGTGGAGGGTATATAACGCATATAGGGGTACACGGAAAGTAGTGCAGTTGTTTTCGTAATCCAGAAACGAAGCGGTTTACCGTACGTCCAAAAGGACATGACAGTTTCCTTTCAGGTCGAGGGGGGGGGGGGGGAGGGGGCGAGGGGCAAGAATTTTCGAAACGGATAGTTTCGTAAACTGCCCCGTGCCGTCATGGTTAAAGTACACCATGCATGGCAAAATGACGCTACCCAAAACCAGCGCCAAGGCAACTGTGGTGCTCAATGGGCCATAGACAACAGGGATCTCCATTTGGGCCTACGCAGCAACCGCCTGGTTCGTGTACACTTACTGATTGCTGTTAATCGGCAAAGGCTGGAATTTGCTGGATGTCCACCGAGTAACAGGTGGCCTTTTTAGATAAATCACGTTTTATGCTCGATCGGACTTATGGCGGTTGGTGCGTTCGACGTGAAACGCCTGAAATCAAAAACCCTGCAACAATCCTCGGAAGAGTCCAGGCTGGAAGAAGGAGCCTGGAAGAAGGAGCTCTGTGGTGTGGGGAATGTTTTCGTGGCATTCCCTGGATGAGGTCATCATCCTGGAAGGCACGATGGACCAGTAACAGTACACACCGAGGTGACAGTATGGGACACCTCCTAATATGGCGCCAGACCACCTTTTGCCGATTCAGTTGCGCAGCTCGACGTGGCATGGACTTGTTGGTTGGAAACCCCTGCAGAAATACTGAGACGTTATGCTTCTGTAGTCATCCATCCTTGCGAAATTGTTGCCGGAGCAGGAGTTTGTGCACGAAATGACCTCTCGATTATGTCCCGAAATATTCGATGGGATTCACGTCAGGCGACCTCGGTGGCCATACCATTCGTTCGGATTGTTCAGAACGTTCTTGAAACCAATCGCGAACAATTGCATTGATGACGTGATACTTGTCATCCATTTGGGAACATGAAGTCCGTGAATGGCTGAAAATGGTCTCCAAGGAGCCGAATACAACCGTTTCCAGTCAGTGATCAGTTCATTTGGACAAGAGGACCCAGTCCATTCCATGTAAACACAGCCCACTCCATTATGGAGTCACCACCAGTTTGCACAGTGTCTTGTTGACAACTTGGGTCCGTGGTTTTGTGGGGTCTGCACCACACTCAAACCATACCATCAGCTCTTATCAACTGAAATCTGGACTCATCTGAACGCGCCACAATTTTCCAGGAGCCTAGGGTCCAAAGTATATAGGTGTGAGACCAGTAGAGGCGCTGCAGGCAATGTCGTACTGTTATCAAAGCCAATCGCATCAGTTGTCTGCCGCCATAGACTATTAAAGCCGAATTTCATTGCACTATCCTAACAGATATGTTCGTCGTACATCCCATATTGATTTCTGCGGTTATTTCATGCAGTGTTGCTTGTCTGTCAGCACTGACAACGCTACTCAAACGCTGCAGCTCTCGGTCGTTAAGTGAAGGCTATCGGTCATTGCGCTGTCCGTGTTGAGAGGTAATGCCTGAACTTGGTATTCTCGTCACACTCTTCGCACTGTGGAGCTGGAGTATTGAATTCCCTAACGATTTCCATGCATCTGACTCAGTCTACCATTCCGCGTTCAAAATCTGTTAATTCCTGTCGTGCAGCCATAATCACGTCGGAAATCTTTTCACATGAATCACCTGAGGGCAAATAATTGATCCGCCATTTTATACTACAGCCATTTGTGCATATGCATACCGCTATCCCCGGACTTTTGTCGCCTCAGTGTACAGATATCCTGTGGGCAACGTCCATCCCACATGCAGTTCGCTTACCCTCGGCACTATGATCTATGATATCTACCAGCAATACAATGCAACGTGCAGTTCGCTATGTACGATCGTGGCGTGAAGAGCACCAATATGAATTTACCGTACTCCCCTGGCAACCAAACACCCAGTTTTAAACTCAATACCCAAGAGGTACTAACAATTCCTAAGCATGGATAAAACCTTAAAGAAATAGACAACTACCACCCAAAATACAGAAAGAATAACAAATCACACCACTGAATCTACAAACTCTAATAAAATCCATTAAGCAATAAAATACACAATCCCCAAAAATACAAGAAAATCTGGGAAGGCATTAAATTTAAATGTGACTCCCACCTGGTACAAACCAGCACGAACATTGACAATGACCCTTAAGTAAATATTGAAGCCCACAAAAGCTGGGAAGACATGCAATTTAAATGTGACTCCCAACTGGTACATACCAGCAGAAGCATTAACAATGATCCTTAAATAAACATGTAGTCCCCTTAAATACAAGAAAAGGTGGAAAATTACATAAGACGGCTATCATAGGCAACATGCAACAAGCAGACAAGTCTTAACAATGAATGGAGTTAGCAAGTGACTATGAATAAAAAACGAAAACTCAACAGTTCTTACTCATAAGCGCTTTAAAACTTAACACCGTCCAGAACTAGCAATAAGGGTGCAAAGTTTAAACAAACAGTTAAAGAGCAAGTATAGTGACAAGGAACTTCGGACTTGCAGAACACGCTTCAAAGCTTATGTGCTTGCTAAACTCACAATATTGAATAGATTAAGAGTTCCGAAATTAACTGGCGACACCCGCCGTGATATGAATCAAACGATCGAATTTACTTAATTTGAGCACAGGAAACAGGAATGCATTGTCCGCCGCAATAACTACCCTACCAACACACACCAGAAGGGAACAATAATCTCAACGAAAGGTTAACGAAAGAGAATGTCTACGATGTAGGCAATGTTAACTTATTCCGGAAGTGACTTCACATACAAGTTACAAGCTTAACACTCCTTAAAGTTACTTGAAAATTAATAAGGTGAAATATCAGTGCCTGCAAATCCAATCACTAGGGCATAATCATCTATAAGAAGTGCCTTTCCTTCAACACAGACTATTTTACGATTTAATCAATTCAATTTACAACACAGAATGCTCGTACACCTGCACGGAATGTAGCATGGGACAACAAATTATTACCAGTTACACTGACCGATGACCAACCTCACAATCACTCGCAGGTGCTTTAGGATGACAGGTCTAATTCCACATTAACACAGACGTGAACTTACGATAACGAGTAGAAATGAAAAAATAACACGCATCTCCACTCAGGTGTGAAGGTGCCCCGACTTCCAGGATTCCTAGCAGGAATGTTATTGCCTGCATTCCGTACAGGTGATCTTCCAGGTGCCGTAAAATTTAAGCTTGCATAGTTCATTTAAACATATGTCCTAAGTTCTTAGTTTTCGAGTTATTAATGAAAGTTGTTGTTCAAGGGCTTCCCGGGTACAAACCAACGTCACTTATTTCTGCACTCGTTTGACTCATTGTATCCTAGATTGCGTTGTCTTGCCAGGTAGAGTTGTTTATATACGCCATTCGTCATTCTTTAACGTGACCATTGTGCACATGTATTACATATAGTGAGTTAACTGAAAGTGTTCTATTCAAACATGACAAGATATTCATTTCGTGAGCAGGCAGTTATGATTTTTACGTACGGTTGAGTGAATGCTAATAGATTCGAGGCTATACAGCTGTATCAGACTATTGCTTCCATACCGGTGGAAACTTATTTATCCTACCTTTGGCGCTTCGTATATCCGCACTGCCGAGACAGGATATGTAGATCCGCACACTGTTGACTGAGGAAGACCACATGTTGCTCGTACACCTGACTAGGATGAGCACATTCTACGGGCTATCGAAGAAGTGCCAGGTATCAGCGTAAGACAGCTGGCCATCGCATGAGATACATCTTCAAATTCACCAAGAACGATACTTCACGGGCAGCACCGAGCGAGGTGGCGCAGTGGTTAGCACACTGGACTCGCATTCGGGAGGACGGTTCAATCCCGTCTCCAGCCATCCTGATTTAGTTTTCCGTGATTCTCCTAAATCTTTTCAGGCAAATGCCGGGATGGTTACTTTGAAAGGGCACGGCCGATTTCCTTCCCAATCCTTCCCTAACCCGAGCTTGCGCTCCGTCTCTAATGACCTCGTTGTCGACGGGACGTTAAACACTAACCACCACCACCACCACGGGCAGCTCATGTAGCCGTATCATCTTCAACGTGTGCAGGGCCTTACGCCTGCCGATCACACATCAGGGGAGAAATTTTTCCGACGATTCGTTGTACAAACTGCCAATCTATTGCTTGTTTCTTGAGTTTTGTCTGCAGACGAAGTAACGTTTGGAAGACATGGAATAACAAATTACACAACCAACACATATGGGACGGAATTGTAGGTGACTGTTTACAGAGAATTTATTCATAACATCCTCCAAGACTTACTAGAAGTGCTGACCCTGCAAATAAAAAAAGTAAAAAATCAACTGATTTACTCATGTTGGGACTCTAGTAAGTTTCAATTCGAATGTTCAGGAAGCGCTGGCGCATATCTACCATGAGAGATGGGTAGGGAGTGAAGGATCAGTTTAAAGACCTGCGCCCTCCCCTGACGTCAGTCCTTTATTATGTTTGGGAGTACCTTAAACAATTTATCAGTGCAGCAGACCACCCGGTGGCAGGAACTCTTCATCGACGTGTCATGGAAGCCTACGAAACTATTCGGAACTACCAGGGAGTATTTGAAAGGGTGCGACGTCCAGGATTCGACTGAGTGAGAGGGAGACATTTCGAAAATTTAATACGTGTTTACGTGTTGATGAGCTATTATCACATAAATAATAAGTTTTCATTAATGAATCGAAAACGAAGGAGCTTATGACATATTTTTGTATGAACTTAGTTCCTCAGATGGGTGTAGGGAAACTGTCACCGATGTTTGTAAAAGTATTTTTGAAACACCCTGTAAGCATATTTTTGTTGCCAGAGGAGTCAGTTCCGTATACCAAATTTCGCATCGTCTGTACCCTCAAAAACACTCATGCATTGTTCTTACTGTGTTGTACGCGCACAAAAAGTTAA
Organism: Schistocerca americana; assembly: GCF_021461395.2. Lineage (NCBI taxonomy): Eukaryota > Metazoa > Arthropoda > Insecta > Orthoptera > Acrididae > Schistocerca > Schistocerca americana. The sequence goes on along the minus strand of NC_060122.1, from coordinate 764,071,272 downwards.
ATTTCGTTATTTGTTGTCCTTCCTGATACTGTACTTTCATTGTCCGGCTGTGTTATTTAACCTTCCTCTCATTAAAAATAACTGTACTCTTAATATTTCTATGGTCAGTACTTGACTCGGACTAATGCAGAGAGGGGAGCGTATAGAAAGAAGGACTCTCTGAATCGCCAGAGGCTTGCTTTACCGGCGAGATATTGTAATAGAAAAGTTGAAAAAATTAAAACTGGCATAGATCCGAATAGAGAGGAGTTGCAACTCACAATAACTTTATTATAAAACTTAAAGATCCGTGCTTGAAGTCACAAACTAATAATCTCCTTCAGCCCCTTGCATATCTGTCCAGTAAAAGTCTTGCCGATAATGTCAGGCGAATAAGATATCGAACAGAGTGTATAACACTGCTACTGCTATACCAATTTACCGTTAATGTTACTCCCAGGAAAAGAATTTTGAATGACGGTGATCGCATGTTAATGGAGAAGGTATCCGACTGTGTTTCGTTATCCAAAAGACTATGATTGACAGGAAGCAGTAGCTGAACTAACGCGATTCGAAATGATATTACGGTACTTTTAAAGTAAACTGGAATTACGTAAAGGTAAAAACGGTCGCCCGCCTTATTAGGCAGAGTGATAACAAGTGCTGACATTGTTGATTAAGAAAATTGGCTATTTTATAGGTCTTTACTAGGTTATAATATCAGTTTTGCAAATAGGACACGATACAGCAGTGCAATACAGCAAATATTGGAACAATAGTTTGTCATGAGCATCACAGATGGAATCTTCAATCTTTTTGACAACAGACTGGCTCTCACTTTGTAAACCTTTAACTAATCACTTACGAAAATTTACGTCAAATACTTCAAAAACAGAACTAACTGAACACTTAAGAAATTTACTGTTCCACAAAACTTACTGAGCGCTATTAATGCAATAAATACTTAGCGGTTCAATAATATAGGATACTCGGAAATATTGCATTACTGGGGAAAGAGCCAGTCTTAGTAAAATAACTAATGTGTGATTCATGGTTCTCGATACAAAATTGAATTAATAACGATCATTATTATTTGCATTAAATGCGAACATTTTATGTTAGGCTTTACCGTGACTGTTACTGACATTAACTGAAACAACAAGTTTACACTTACCAATCACTGTTATTTATTTCCACGACGCGTTTCAAAGGTTTAAACCTCCATCATCAGGTGTATTTAAATTTTTTAGTATGAGAATGGTGTGTGTCTTGTTATGATTTTTTCGAGGAACTTGTGGCGCTATCTAGTGGAGAAACAAAACACTATTCCAGGCGATGGTTTTGGGTTTCCCTTAACAAAAAACTAAACCTATATCTAACGGTAAAACTAAAATAAGTAAAGTAGAGTACCTCCTGTGGTCACAGGTTCCTTTCACTGTCCTAACACATCACATGTATGCTGTCATAGTTAGTAAACAATTATGGCGTCTGGAAACTGTTAGGTGCAAGGATCGTAAAGCAGAAGAGAAACAATATCACAGAGTACAAGGAATATAAATTGTAACAACATTATTACACCATAAATTTTAAAGGATTTTTATGTTTATTTTGAGGTGTCGAATACATGCGTTGGAATAAATATTTCAGGTGGTATATAAATCCTTTTTTTACAAGTTAATATAGCTTAAACTTCATACTCGATTATAGAATCAGATGACATGTTACAAACTTGAAGTACAATAATTATGTTGACAACAGTGGTCAAATTATACACAAATAACAATTTTGGTTGGGATTCACAGATATAAACATGAAAGGCCGGAGGCAGAGGGAGAGGAAGAGAAAGTGAGAGGGAGATAGAGGGTGGAAGGAGTGATTCGATGAGAGAAAACTTTACAAAGCAGGGAGTTCTTAAGATTATACCTGTTACATGTAATAACTGCCTACAGGTTGTGGTAATACATTGGTTAATACTTTAAAATATGCAGAGGGATGTACAATTTGTGCCAGTAGTTGATGTACATACAGTTTCAAGCTGACAGGGGATACACGCTGTTGATGTGATAATATATTTGTAAATGAGGTCAACTTGCTGTTTCTTCATCTACATCTACATCTACATCCATACTCCGCAAGCCACCTGACGGTGTGTGGCGGAGGGTACCCTGAGTACCTCTATCGGTTCTCCCTTCTATTCCAGTCTCGTATTGTTCGTGGAAAGAAGGATTGTCGGTATGCTTCTGTGTGGGCTCTAATCTCTCTGTTTTTATCCTCATGGTCTCTTCGTGAGATATACGTAGGAGGGAGCAGTATACTGCTTGACTCTTCGGTGAAGGTATGTTCTCGAAACTTTAACAAAAGCCAGTACCGAGCTACTGAGCATCTCTCCTGCAGAGTCTTCCACTGGAGTTTATCTATTATCTCCGTAACGCTTTCGCGATTTTTAAATGATCCTGTAACGAAGCGCGCTGCTCTCCGTTGGATCTTCTCTATCTCTTCTATCAATCCTATCTGGTACGGATCCCACACTGTTGAGCAGTATTCAAGCAGTGGGCGAACAAGCGTACTGTAACCTACTTCCTTTGTTTTCGGATTGCATTTCCTTAGGATTCTTCCAATGAATCTCAGTCTGGCATCTGCTTTACCGACGATCAACTTTATATGATCATTCCATTTTAAATCACTCCTAATACGTACTCCCAGATAAGTTATGGAATTAACTGCTTCCAGTTGCTGACCTGCTATTTTGTAGTTAAATGATAAGGGAACTATCTTTCTATGTATTCGCAGCACATTACACTTGTCTACATTGAGATTCAATTGCCTTTCCCTGCACCATGTGTCTATTCGCTGCAGATCCTCCTGCATTTCAGTACAATTTTCCATTGTTACAACCTCTCGATACACCACAGCATCATCTGCAAAAAGCCTCAGTGAACTTCCGATGTCAGTTAATTATATTAGCATGTAAAGCAAATAACTGCTTCATGCCAACTTTTACAAACGCAGACTTCTAGTTAAGACGCAGGTTGTGGTAATCTCCTGTGATTTAAGTAATGGTAGGTATAGTCGATATTGAATATAAGTGTTACAAAGCTTACAAGCAGTCAGTCCTCCGCGATCATGAATGAAGCAGAAAAAATTGTACGATGAAAAGTACCATCAAGGACTTTACAATGTATGTACATGTAGAAGTAAGTCCTCAGTCTCTCGTAAGGTAGGCAGCTCCCGAGCAGCGCTACATTGCATAACTCGATCACGTACCCGTCGCCTGAGCACTCTGAACGTATTCACTGCCATGATGGATAGCAGCCTTCATTCTGCATTCAAATTGCTCTGCTTGAACGCTCCAGGCTACAAGCGATTCTCACGTTCTTCTTTTTTCTTCCTGCTTAACGTCCGTCGGTGGCAAAGTCGTTAAAGGGAACTTGGTGTAATGCAAGCACAGCGAATGTAGTCTACTGATGGCTGATACATTATTTATATATTTTGTGAACGAAATCAATGTAAGGAAACCAGAGGAGCGTGAATGTAAAAATGTGTTGCAGAGCGTGAATAGCGAAACGAGAAAGGATCGACATTATTTTCCAGTGTTCACTATGTTTTCATCATCCTTACACACGGTTTTCCATACTTTTAGTGGTAAGAGTCCACAGATGGCAGGGGATTCCCACATGATGTGATAATATATTTGTAAATGAGTTCAACTTGCTGTTTCTTCATCTACATCTACATCTACATCCATACTCCGCAAGCCACCTGACGGTGTGTAGGTGGTAGGAAACAAACAAATAGCTTTTTACGAAACTGCCGCAATTTTGTCTCATAAGATGACAGTGTTATTGTTTTATTACTGTTTCAACGAAACACTGTAATAAAAATTAATAATAGGCTGTGAAGGTGGGTTCCTTTACAATGAAGAGAAACAAGACCACAAATTATTACCTATTATCTAAGTTGTTTGTAATACTGTGTGACAGAGATAAGAATATACAAAGGGCGTTCAAAAAGTTTTGCACAGTAGTCTCTGATTTTTTTTTGATTTTTTTTTTTTAATTTTTTTTTTTTTTTTTTTTGCCAGAGGAGAAAGAAAGTTTTTGTGCACATACTTGGAACATTTAGCTGTAAGTTAGTATACAAAAGTATTTTCTTTTATTTACAGGTGAGCCACAATGGACCGTGAAGTAGATGTCAGGTTACGACAACGGTCGGTGATGGAGTTCTTCTTCAAGACCGGCGATGACTCTGCCACATCGATTCACAGGAAGTTGTTCCCTGTTTATGGGGAGGTTGCAGAGGTTTAAAGAAGGTGGTTTCTCTCTAATGAACAATCCACGATGCGGTAGACCATGGGCGGCAGTGACTGATGTGAATAAGGAGACCATTGATCAGATCATCCAAAGTAGATGTATGACGACACGATAGCTTGCTGAAATGGACACGTTTGTTATTGGTAGTGTGGTATCACTGGTGCAGTCACTAGGATACAGAAAAATCCTTGTACGTTGGGTGCCTAGATTAGTGACAAGAGAAATGAAAACGATGACGAAGAATGTGTGCGAGGGTCTCATGAAGCCACTTACTCAAGAGTGGAAGCAGTGTTTTAACTGCGTTAATAGCCAGAATGAAACATGGTTGATTTTTTCCGAACCTGAGAGCAAAACCCAATCCATGGACTGGCGTCATCTGGGTTCTCTCGGAAGAAGAAACCAAGATTTTTACTAACAGCAGGCCGAAAGGTGATGGGCTCCTTCTTCAGGGATCAGTGCGTAATTTTCATTAACTTTTTGGAATCTGTCTCCACAGTTAACCGGGACCGTTACTATTTGTCCTTGGACAAGCTGCGATGTGCCATCAAGACCCACAGACCACATCTTCAGGGTCAGCTCATAAGACTACACCACGACAGCCCTTATGATGCAGGAGAAAATCAGGGAAATGGGATGTAAAATTGTTCCTTATCCTCCCTACAGTCCGGACTTGGCTCCGTCTGAATTTTGCCTCTTTGGTCTTCTGAAGGCCCACCTGCGCGGCAAAATATTTGATAGTGAGAAAGACCTTATTTCCTGCATCAAGCGATGGTGTAAAAGTAAATCCCCAGAATTTTAGCAAAGAGCACTTACATCATGGGAAGAGCGTAGGGCCAGATGCGTCACAGCTGATGGAGGCTACATTGAGTAGCTAAATGTTCCAAGTATGTTCACAAAAAATTTCATTCTCCTTCTGCAAAAAATAAAAAAGTTAGAGACGACTGTGCAAAGCTTTTTGAACGCCCTTTGTACTTAAATACTGTGTATCAGCTTCCCTAAATTCCTTGAATACGGTTGTGAAAGGAACTGGTGTGCGTTGTCACAAATGATGAATGATTAAAAACTAGGTTATCATATATCACAGTTGGAGTATGGCGGTACCATCTCAACAAAATGGTAGAGCCAATTCATAACTATACATACTGAAATGCGCAATTGTGTTGCTATCACATTTACTACAAAGGTTAAAACACGAATAGAATTATTAATACACAACTATTCAAAAGATGAGGTTATTGTTTAACAGTATCTTAGTTAGGACTGGCTAATATGTTTATCTACACTACTGAACGGCTAAACCGGTCGCTCGTATTGAACACGTTGCCTGTCTAACAGCTTCGAGGGGCAACAAAAATTTAATTTTCAGACCTTCATAAAATTGTTAACTGAATTTAAAAATGGAAAATGCTGTCGTGATTTAGTCATTAAGAGGTGCAATCTTACGTTAAAGGTTTCACACAAGTATTACAACTAGAAAGTATTTATATATCTTGGGGCATTACTATCACGGAGTGCAAATTACTTGGACTGTATTCATTCAGTATTTGAGAAAGAGAGCACTAAGAATTTCCAACAAACTTTACATGTAATATAAAATATTTTCGGAACTTTCTCTCACTGACATCCTACAGGAGATAATGGAAGGGAAAAGTTTATCACATATTACGTTTTGGCTGGTGTTCATGCAGTAAAACTTCAGCGTTTCAACTTATTACATATTTGCTACTAACTTCGTTCGCAACACATTTTACAGACAGTATCCACACATACCGTTGAATACAAATGAAAATTGTATCATTGTACGATAGATGGTTTAGGAGATATGACGTCATAAATATTCAGATGGGTAAAACAGTACCTTTCCTTAGAACTGAGATCAAATTATCAAGACTATATTCGTCCGGTGTTCGATAATGATAGCACTTAGAAATTTCCAACCAACTTTAATCAGCAGTTTGTAGCCGTTTTATACATTAGAATTAAATTCTTTAAAGAATAAAGTTGAGTGGGGGGGGGGGGGGCGGGGTGCGAGAGAGGAAACGACACGGCACGAAGGGGGGGGGGCTTACTTGTATTAACTAAAATGTTAAACATAAAGAGTCAAGGGGGAGAGGAGGGCAGGAGGTGGGGGGGGGGGGGGGTTATTGGTAACTCAAATGCTAAACAGCTTCATTTGATCCTATGAAAAGGCTTATAAAGTTATACCATTCAATACGAAATCCATAAACTGTACGAAACATCGATTCATATGACACAATGACAAATATGTTACAAGTTTTAATAAATACTTTACTGCAAAATCTTAAGCTTACAGCAATTTAATTAACGACCGTCATTGTCAATGCTTGAATTATGCATTTTAACATTAACTCCCAAATATTCATATTACGTGTTGTACTCTGAGATAGATAGCCAGCACTGCAGAGACAAGTTACTGAGGAGTCATACACTATCGATCTCATGTAGCCAAATTCAGGATACTGCAACGTGAACACATCTCAGAGGCATAGGTACTGTTTTCAATGTAGCAACACTACCAACGTCGACGCAGACATATACAGCAGTTTATGCTTCTTTCGAATTGATATTTCACCACCTCGCAACATCTGAAACACTAATTTTCCGCGATAATTTTCCCCATCTCAAAGTACTTACTTTAGTATGTTCTTCCGATTGTATAGTTCTAATCCTACACATCTGAGGAAACACCCATATTACACAAGATTCTGTGATGCGCAAGTTGAATTGTAGTTTGAGGGATCTTAGTCATTGCGGTTCCAGTTCCGTCTCTACGTAGTGATGAAGAAATGCGAGTTAGTGTTCGTATGTGAACCGATTATTTAAAATACACTCCTGGAAATGGAAAAAAGAACACATTGACACCGGTGTGTCAGACCCACCATACTTGCTCCGGACACTGCGAGAGGGCTGTACAAGCAATGATCACACGCAGGGCACAGCGGACGCACCAGGAACCGCGGTGTTGGCCGTCGAATGGCGCTAGCTGCGCAGCATTTGTGCACCGCCGCCGTCAGTGTCAGCCAGTTTGCCGTGGCATACGGAGCTCCATCGCAGTCTTTAACACTGGTAGCATGCCGCGACAGCGTGGACGTGAACCGTATGTGCAGTTGACGGACTTTGAGCGAGGGCGTATAGTGGGCATGCGGGAGGCCGGGTGGACGTACCGCCGAATTGCTCAACACGTGGGGCGTGAGGTCTCCACAGTACATCGATGTTGTCGCCAGCGGTCGGCGGAAGGTGCACGTGCCCGTCGACCTGGGACCGCCACTTCCCAGCAAATTAGGGACACTGTTGCTCCTGGGGTATCGGCGAGGACCATTCGCAACCGTCTCCATGAAGCTGGGCCACGGTCCCGCACACCGTTAGGCCGTCTTCCGCTCACGCCCCAACATCGTGCAGCCCGCCTCCAGTGGTGTCGCGACAGACGTGAATGGAGGGACGAATGGAGACGTGTCGTCTTCAGCGATGAGAGTCGCTTCTGTCTTGGTGCCAATGATGGTCGTATGCGTGTTTGGCGCCGTGCAGGTGAGCGCCACAATCAGGACTGCATACGACCGAGGCACACAGGGCCAACACCCGGCATCATGGTGTGGGGAGCGATCTCCTACACTGGCCGTACACCACTGGTGATCGTCGAGGGGACACTGAATAGTGCACGGTACATCCAAACCGTCATCGAACCCATCGTTCTACCATTCCTAGACCGGCAAGGGAACTTGCTGTTCCAACAGGACAATGCACGTCCGCATGTATCCCGTGCCACCCAACGTGCTCTAGAAGGTGTAAGTCAACTACCCTGGCCAGCAAGATCTCCGGATCTGTCCCCCATTGAGCATGTTTGGGACTGGATGAAGCGTCGTCTCACGCGGTCTGCACGTCCAGCACGAACGCTGGTCCAACTGAGGCGCCAGGTGGAAATGGCATGGCAAGCCGTTCCACAGGACTACATCCAGCATCTCTACGATCGTCTCCATGGGAGAATAGCAGCCTGCATTGCTGCGAAACGTGGATATACACTGTACTAGTGCCGACATTGTGCATGCTCTGTTGCCTGTGTCTATGTGCCTGTGGTTCTGTCAGTGTGATCATGTGATGTATCTGACCCCAGGAATGGGTCAATAAAGTTCCCCCTTCCTGGGACAATGAATTCACGGTGTTCTTATTTCAATTTCCAGGAGTGTACTTATGTGAAATGTATGAGTGAGATAACATCATAATACGTGCTTCAAAATGATTCATCTGATTTGACAAGACTGTAGTTCCTAAACGAATAACTTGAGGTGAGTTTTCACATGGGCATCAAAACTAAGTTTATGTTGGTGCCACTTGTAAGCAGACATTCGTGAGATCGCCATTAGCGGTCTGGGTCTCCTTGCTGTAGCCCACTCGCTCGTTCATCATCATCACTATGCGTTGACTCGAGCCTGCAATAACGTGGCAATGAAAAACATTTTTCGTACTCTGTTTCAACACACAAAACTCAGTTGCTCTTCTTCGGTGTTATTTTCGTCGAGAAAGCGGCATTACATTGGCCTTATGGGGCACATCGGCCTAGCATCGCAACATTAACCACCAAGATGGCTTTACCTCATGGGCTACGATTTTTATCTTTTATATTTTGGTTCGGGTGAACTACGATGTAACATAGCAACAGAAGTGGATGCTCCAGACATCATAAATGTATAAGTTTGACTATCGTATGGATGTTTGTGGAGCGTTCAAAAGAGAAAAAAGGTAGTGGATGGTGAGGTGGATGGTGTGGTGTGGTGGAGGAAGAATGAATGAGAAATACGAGTAGAAGTAGGAGAAGAATTAAGTGATAGAGGAAGAAGAGAGGTGTGGATGAGCAAAAGGAGATGGAAGTGTAATAGGAGGTGAACTCGAAGAAAATGAGGATGGAGTGAATGAAAATAACACATCAGAGTATGAGTAGGGAGAGGAATAGTTGGATGAAGTGGTCGAGTAAGTATAGAAGAGGAAAAGGGAAGTGGAATACGAACAGGAGTGAAGAAGTTGAAGGAGTGTGCGGTGATAAATTAATGGAGAGTGAACCTGGCGAAGGAAGAGTTGGATGAAGTGTTGGAGGAAGAAAAAGGACCGCACTGAAGATCTGTGGAACGTAGAGAAAAACTTTTATCCGAAATGTATTTGGAAAAACCACTCCAACGTTGATTGTATGTGGACGTAAAAGATATACCCGTGTAACATCTAATGATTATTTTGAGAACATAAACTTTGTAGTCCTATGTATACGTTAAATTTATCCCAGGTCTCTCTCTTCATCAATGTAAGAGATATAGCCTAGTGAAATAGGATGAATCTTTTTAGAGTACCCTGTACTTCCACAGCAAGGCTGAAATACGTTTCTCTAAGATTAAAAAATAGTTTTGCTAAGAGAACTCTTTTATTACAACGAATTCTATTAATTTTCTTGTATAGCTTTAGTCTTACCATTAATTTAACGTGTTCGTAACACTTCATGCTGAATCTTAGCGTCAGGCGTAGATAATGTATGCGATCAATAGCCAACAGATACCTCTCTTCGAGACGTCAGCCTCTGGCTTACATGAAACCCCTTGAGTGCGAGGTAGCAAGTTCAGTCTTTCGTAAGGCTCATTTAAAACTGTTCTCTTAACAATTATGACAGCAAAAAATATTGGCTGCTAATGACTCAACATGTGTATCAGGAGGGCGACAGGAAATGAGTCCGTGAGTAGCAGAGATCATCCTATGGGATGCTCGAGAATGTTGATGTGATACATTGATCTAATGTTTTCATATGACTGACAGCACTGCTTTTGAAAAGACGGAAAGTCGAAATGCATAAGGTTGATGTAGAATAAAAGTATGGTAAAGACGTAAGTAAAGTTATTAAAAGTGGATATAGATGGCCGTGTCTTCTCACAGCACTTTCATGCCAATTGCACAAAGTCTCTCTTGTAATGTCTGCCAATGGAGTTTGTTGTACATCTCCATAACAGTCTCGTGCTGATTAAACGATCCCGTTGTATGGAAGCAGCCAACTCATGCCATATAGAATTCGTATGATTTCCATTGCGTGCCAGTCTAGTCCACTATAACTAGCCATGACGTCACAAATGTTGCACAATACCTTAAAGGTAAAGTAAATAATCTGAAAAGTTAATAGCATGTCAGGAGTGATGCTAAAACGATAATATGATAAGTTTCAGTTTAGTAACTTTAACAGTTTTCGAAATTTGGACGTTTTACATAAAAATCATTGGTTCAACAGGAAGGGGCTAGAAACTTCAAACTTTATATCTGGATTCCTTTTACATTGTAATTTAATGGAAACAGCGTGCTGGATCTCACAGAGTGGTTGAAATTCATGATTTTCTGTTTTTGTGTCCTAAAAGTATGGAAGCAAGATAGATTAAGTAAGTGATTAGGTAAAGCTATGATGTTTATATTTAGGTAGAATGGAGATACGCTATAATAACAAAGATGTGAGAAGTTTCCAAAAGGTAGCTACAAAACTATATCTGTAGCATCTCTCCAAATGGCAAGTTCAGGGCTCATCTATAGCTTGCAGTGCAACTAAAATAATCCTCTCGCCAAAAGTATTAAACCTAGCCACATCAGTATTTTATTATAGATACTTACCTGCGTGCTGATTGCACAATTAAATTAAGAGCTTCATCGGCCTTCAGCGAATGAAGCAATTAATTGTTTAGTAACTTGAAGTAGTGCTCTACTAGCCCCAGTTGCTAGTCAGGAAGGCAAATTTTGTCGGCTGTGCTTTCGGCGTTCCGAACTGCGGCTATATGAATAAGAGTGCTGCGAGCTGGATTCAAGCCCCAGTTCTCTTCTAGATTCATATCAACACGCCTCCCTGTCAAAAACCGCTTCGCGTCTGTACAGCTGCAAGGAACAGCCTTGGATGCCGTATTACGTAACTCAGCATGCATGTAACAATGAGTTCGCATTGGGGTATAGTTTTAATTGTGGAACGACCTCAGTGTTTTATTCTCAGTTTGTGTACGTCGTATTTTCACGTGTCGCCACAAGACAGACCTTCTACCATTACTAGCGTGGCGTTTGACGAGTATTAACATAAAATTTTGCGAGCATTCACTTTGAACATTTACATCGATAACGATTATTGAACAGTTTCATTATCTAGTACAAGAGCTAATAGTAGCATTGCTTGGGTAAACTTTTGCCTGGAACTCTACACTTTATCGTTTTCAGAGTATAGTGCAAATTTGTATAGTAAACTGAACTTTCTATGAATCCCAGACATCATCCTAAAACCTCAGCGTAATGAACTTAAATGATCAATAACTTTATTTCTCCATCAGATTGGCACAATGAATTTTAATTACAGGCATCACGTTTTTTCTAATCACTTTCTGGTTGCCAACATTGTAGTTAGAGAGCCTGTGTTGAGAACGGCAACAAAAGAAATTTTACACCCGCCGCCCCAAACAGTGACGAAACCTGCCGCTCTCCCTTGGATCTTCTCTATCTCTTCCATCAGGCCTATCTAATAGGGATCCTTGACAGATGAATAATAATAATCTGTCGGCTAAGCGCCTTATAAACTACTTCCTTCATGGATGAGCTACATTTCCGTAAGATTCTTCCTATGAATCTGAGTCTGGCATCTGCTTTTCCTACTTCTTGTTTTATGAGGTCACTCCACTTAAAGTCACTCTGAATAGATACTTTTAGATATTTTATGGCAGATACTGTTTCCAGCAGTTTGTCATCAATATTGTAGCTACACGGTAGTGGATTTCTTTTCCTATGTATGCACAGTAGTTTACATTTATTTACCTTCAGGGTCACCTGCCAGAGCCTGCACCATTCATCAATTCTTTGGAAGTCTTTCTGCAAATCTTTAGTATCTTCTGGCGTTGCTACTTTGTTATAGATAACCGCTTCAGTTGCGAACAGCATTGCAGAGGGTCCTACAATTTCTACTGGACCATTTATACTTATTGCGAATAGTAACGTCCTATCACACTTCCTTGGGGTACTCCTGAAAGTACCTTTTCATTTGTCGCTTTTGTTCCCGTAAGAGCTACGTGTTGAGTTCTGTCTACATGGAAGTCTTGAATCCATCCCGTCGCATATATGCTCCAATAATCGATAAGCTCGTAGTTTTATCACTAAACGGCAGGGTGGGACGGTGTCAAATGCCTTCCTGAAGTCAAGGAATATGGTATCAACCAGGCCGCCATTGTCTACGGCGCTGTGGATCTCATGGAGGAACAGAGCGGGCCGCTCGGAGTGGCCGAGCGGTTTGGGGCGCCATGTCACGGATTGCGCGGCCACTCCCTCGGGCATGGGTGTGTGTGTTGTTCATAGCATCAGTTAGTTTAAGTAGTGTGTAAGTCTAGGGATCTATGACCTCAGCAGTATGGTCCCTTAGGAATTCACACACATTTGAACACACATTTGAACATTTGAGTCGGTCAGGGTGGCGGTTCTAGGCGCTATACTCTGGAACCGCGTGACCGCTACGGTCGCAGGTTCGAATCCTGCCTCGGTCATGGATGTGTGTGATGTCCTTAGGTTAGTTAGGTTTAAATAGTTCTAAGTTCTAGGGGGCTGTTGACCTCAGAAGTTAAGTCCCATTTGAACCATTTTTCAAGTATTAAAAGAGTCGGTTTAGGCCGGTTGAGGTGAAAAAAAACACACACACACCCTGCGTGTGTCGTTTTTCCAGAGTGTTGTGCAAGTGTACGTTAGTTCGATTTGTGTACCACGGAAATAGGTCGATCGGTCAACCACTAACAAAGTTCGGTTTAAGTACCGCGGAGATAGTTCGTTCTGTGTACCACGTCCTGTGTACCACGATTGATCAAGTCTGTCGCTATCCTTCGACTTTACCAGAAGAGTGGCGGCGACAAGGAGACCTGGAGCCAAATGTAGCAGCCAAGATTCCTCACCCCTTGCAATAACGGGAACTAAACCAAAAACGTAGCAGGTAAGAGACCGCCTGCGAGCTCGCAAATTTTGGAAATGGAAGACGTACCACCAATATCTGCATCTAAGAAACTGCACTTTACGTATTCTGAAAAAATTTAAGTCCCATAGTGCTCAGAGCCATTTGAACAATTTTTTGAACATTTGAACAGAGAGATCCGAGTTTCGCAGGATCTCTGTTTGCGGAACCCGGGTACTCACAGAGATTTTACGCCTCCAAGAACGTCACAATTCTTGAGCATAAAACATGTTCCGTGATTCTACAACAGCTTGACGTCAACGATATAGGTCTACAAATGTGTGAATCTGTTCTACAATCCTTCTTAGAAACGGGAATGACCTGAGCTTTCTTCCAGTCGCTGGGTATCCTACGTTGGTCAAGCGATCTACGATAAATTACTGCTAGAAGGGGAGCAGGTTCTTTCGCATAATTTTTGTAGAATCCTACATCTCATGTGGTCCTGACGCCTTTTCACTACTAAGCGGTTGCTGTTGCTTTTGTATTCTGCGATCGGTTATCTCAGTATCTGCCACTTGAACGAGCGTACTAAGACTGAAAGGAGAAACCGTGTTACGATCTTCCGTGATGAAATAATTTCGGGTGGCTGAATTTAGTATTTCAGCGTTCCGTCTATTATCTTCCGTTTCGGTGCCAGTATGGTCTCTGAGCGAATGAATATCTGATGTTGACCCATATTTAACATACGACCAAAACCTCTTAGTGTTTTTACTGAGATGGGTTGATAAAGTTTTACTTTCAAAGTCAGTGAATGCTTCTCTTATTGCTGTCCTTACGGTCATTTTCGCTTCGTTCAGCTTTTGTTTGTCAGCTACGTTTTTAGGTCTCTTGAATCTGAGGTGAAGCTCTCTTTGTTTACGTATTGGTTTTCTAGCTCCTCTATTCAACAGTGCTGGATCTTCCCTATCACTTAAGACCTTACTCTGACATGCTTGTCTAGGGCATACTGCACGGTTCCTTTGAATTTTTTCCACTTGTGTTCCACATCTTCGTCCTCATCACTGAATATTTGATGCTGACTACTCAGATACTCTGAAATTTGTATCCTGTCATTCTTACTAAACAAAAATATCTTCCTACCTTTCTTCACATTATTTGTTAGACTCGTTGTCACAGATGGTATAAAAGCCTTGTGATCATGATAGCTTCCTCTACGTTGTTTCGATAAGTTCAGGTCTGCTTGTTGCCAGGAGGTCTAAGACGATACCCTCACGAGTTGGTTCTGTAACTATCTGCTCCAAGTAATTTTCGGACTAGACGTTCAGAACAATGTCTGGCACCAGTTTTGATAGCATCACACTCACAATCTATACATAGCAAGTTGAAGACGCCCCATACTACAACGGAATCGTTAGGAAAATTACTAACAAAACCCTGCAGATTCTGTCTGACGCGCTCTACCGCTAGAGCTCCAGATGCCGACGTTCTATAAAAGCATCCGTTTACTATTCTTGTCCGATTTGTGATGCTTAACTCCACCCAGATTAATTCACAATTAGAATCCGTGAAAACATTGCTAGATTTTATAGAACTACTTTATGCAATAAACACGCTGCCACCAATGGCGACTAACCTACCCTTGCAAAAAATATTTCAATCTGAACTTAGGATTTCGTTGTCACGCCTGGTTTCAACCAACTTTCTGTTCCCAATACTATCTGTACTTCAGTAAGCGACGCTAATTCTGGGACCTTCCCTTGGATACTCCTGCAGTTTACAATATTTGTAATAACCTTTTCTGTATTTGATCTGTTAGGACAAACGTTCTCTGAGGACATTGTGGCTAATTTATCAGGCAAATGTGTGAGAAATCAACGCTCCAAGGGATTGGGTAGTTCCATTGATGCCTTTTATGCCAGATCCTGAGGTCTTTTCATGTGGATTTTGGCGACGGTATTCTGAAATTTTTTCCTCTGCCACTCCTACTAAAACGGGGTGATATCAACACTCGGCGTCGCGGTTTTATCCTCCATCTGAGAGGCGACAAAAGAAGAAGTTGAAATATGGGTACCAGTGTGACAAGACCTTCGTGTGCCGATTCTACTGTTGCGTTAGTTAAAAGCCGCTTCTGCTGTACTATGTCAAAAACCTTCTGAACATCTACAAATATGCAGTCAATTTGAATATCAACAAACCATACTTTTGGTACTTTGTACTTTCTACTTGATTCATGAGCAGGAACAGCGCGAACATACAAATAAGAATACGTCGATAGCACTCAAGACTTCGTGTGAATAAAGAGCTTGTTTTGTTTCACAAGAACGATATGTTCCTAATCCGTGTTGTGTGTCAACAGAACGTTCTCTTCGAGGCAGCTCATAATATTCGAACACAATGTATGTTCCAAAATCCTGCTGCAGATCGATGTTAATGATATGGACCTGTAATTTAGTGAATTACTGCTATTACCTTTCTTGAATACTGGTGTGACCTATGCAGCTTTCCGGTCTTTGGGTACAGATGTTTCGTCTAGCGAACGTTTGGACATGACTGATAAATATGGTGCTATTGCATCAGCATCACCAGGTAGGAACCTAAATGGTATGCAATCTGGACTGGAAGACTTGATTTCTTATGCGATTTACGTTGCTTCGCTACTCTGAGGATGATAGCTGTTCTTAATTCAAATTCTGGGATATTTACTTCGTCTTCTTTGGTGAAGCAATTTCGAAAGATTGTGTTTAATAACTCTGCATTAGCAGCAATGTCGTCGACAGTATTTCCAGAGATATCGTGCAGGGAAGAGATTGATTTTGTCTTGCAGCAAGGCATATTTTACATACGCATGATCTGAGACAAAATTTCGTTGCGTCAACTTTTTGTGTTCGTTTGAAATTGGCATATTTTTTTGTTGTTTCTGCAACAATGCTCTGACTGTACACACCCTCCTGCTTGAAACGTCCCTGAGATGGAGAGTGACGTAACAGGGCGCCACGATTTTGCACCATTACAGAGAAAGGTTGTACGCATTTTTGAGCCGAATTTCAATAATCTGCAGCATAATGGGAGGCAATGATGGGATTTCAAAAAAAGTGAGGCTTTAATTGTGTGACAATAGTTGTATCTGTATGCCAATTGTGGCTCAAAGAATATATTCTTTCAAAATTCTCAGATAAAACCAATATTTTATTAATTGTGTGCCCCGTTTAAAAATTTATCTATATCTGTGAATAAAATTTTCATTTAATTAAAAAAGAAATAAATTTTTCACAATTAATATTAAAAAAACTAAATAAAAAACCAAATTCTGAAATTATGTAAATTCAAGAACATCATTCAAACCATCTTTATTTTTCCTTACCTCAATAAATAAAATTTAGTCCAACAATTTACTCTAATTCTGAAAATATTTTAGTATAACGATCTTGAAGAATAATTTTATATTTATCATTTAAAAGTAATAAAACATTTTACCCTTATTTAGTTATTAAAATTCCAGTTTTGGAAACATTGTAAGATTTACTGTCTTTCAACATAACCATTACTATAATTGTTAACTTCACTTATTAGATTTTTAATGAAATTGCTCATATTTATTTTGTTTTGCTAGATTTTCAAAATTATTTGTAATTTAAAATTTAAAATTTTGAAATTGAAAATTAAAACATTTTACATAACCATTACTATAATTGTTAACTTCACTTATTAGATTTTTAATGAAATTGCTCATATTTATTTTGTTTTGCTAGATTTTCAAAATTATTTGTAATTTAAAATTTAAAATTTTGAAATTGAAAATTAAAACATTTTTGGTACATTTTGATATTTTAAATCAAAATTTTTTCAGATTTTATCTTCTCTATCTTTCTGAAAACGTATCAAAAGGAAATTTAAAAATAAAAATAGCACTTTTATACTATTTCTTAATTTTTATAAATTTACATAAATAAAAATTTTCTGTGAGAATTCTGTATTATAAAACGTAAGTTACATTCTTTCTCCATACATAAGCAGTAGGTATATTTTAATTATAAATGTATGTAAATTGATTTCTGTTTTTTGAATAGTTAAAACATTCATTACCCTAGTCATGTTTATGACAGAGGTAGTATATATGTGACTGCAGTCTTTCTCAGCGTATTCCACTGATGAATTTTTCTCAGGTTATCAGCTGAGTGGTGGTGTTGTCATGTCGCAATGTTACAATGAGTTTTGTACCCATCTTTGCCAGAAGATGATGGGTACAAGACTCATTGAAACATTGCGACAAGACAACTCCGCCATTCAGCTGATAACCTGAGAAAAATTCATAACAGATGGTATAGTTTTGAATAAAATTGAATAGATGTACACTTACATCGTTATTTAAGTGTGTTATTCTTTTAAAAATGTCTAAAAGCATCATAAGCTTTTAATAAGTTATTTGGGGGATAAAGATTCCATAACTCCTTAGGGAAAACTTCATTTCTTCCATTTTTTTACACAGATATTGTGTAATTTAACATGATCGAATAAAGGAGAATCACTATATGATTAATATTTCAATTAGTTTGGAAAACAACAGGAATGAAATGAGGTATATAAAATTCAACAGAATTATAATAATTAGTAATATCTAGCTGAAAATTTCTTTTTCCATTTTATTTGAGAATGTTCAGTTGCATGTAGTTCATAGAAATAAACTGGAACTTTTGGATTTTTTGGTCTCTCTTGTTCTAGTTCAGACGATTATTCTGGTTCATTTTCAACAACACAAACATGAATTTTCATTCTTTTTATACCAATTTTGCTTTCCTTGGGAAGTGGAGTCTACTATTGTCATTATTAGTAATGCACCGAAGAAACAACAGTTTTTGACCTTCCCTTGAACTAAAAGTGAAAATTACTGATAAATCTCCTTCTCAAATTATTTATTTAAAATACTTAAAAATTCACTAAATAATGCTAATGGACAAAGTACTTCATTTTGTTCGTTTTTAATTTCATCATTGTTAAGAATAAGTCCTTCCATAGCTATTTCATTTGATAGAGATGAAGTTAATTGAATAATAGTTGATGATTACATAAAGGGATGTCCTATTCTAGATGAAATGTTGTTTCCTTTCTTAATTGTAATATTATTAAAACATTTTAACATATAAATATCGAATAGTTTAATATTTACCATCGATTAGTTTAATATTAACCATCATATGCTGAAAATCCGTTCCAAATGGCATGTAAAATTGTGAACAGTTATGGTGAATCCATCCACTGAAACTATTAATATTAATTTCTGTTTCTGGTTAGAAAAGAGTAAAATTGATAACTCTTGATTTTGTCCATGATTTTTAAGGGAAAAATTAATTAATTAATTGTAAGTATTACTGTTATACAAGAAGCATTAAAGTCAATCAGAATATAATTCTCATCAATTATAGTAATAGAACGCAAATAACCAACAAAAGAAAATTCAAAACAAACGTAAATAAATCATAAAGTATCAGTACTATTTGTAGAAAAAACCTATGTAAATTAATTCTAAATTCAACACATTATTCTGCCAAAATAGTAATTAATTGATATTAATCAATAACATGATAAATATATGAACCATATGGCCCTTTTGTACTAAGATGAATAAATAATCTTAGGACAGAAACCAACCTGGTTCACACCAGTCTGAACTGAATTTAACGGTCTACCATTCCTAATCATTGGGAACCTGCAACCAAATTTTTCTTAATCCAACATCAAGGTCACAATCTGCTTTGTCAAAATGAGCTCTCAAAAACAATTACGCTGTTACCCCTAAGGTAACTTAATCTTATGATCATAAATTATGCATCAAAACAAGAAAGAGAAATCAATGATATAAGAATAAAGAATTTATTTATTCTTCATGTCACCTCAACAAAACATTATCATTAAGTATAGAAAGATCATAAAAAAACTATATAAAAATTAAACTTTAAGCTCTGTATGGTTTTCTCATCCTAAAGAAAAATTTAAGCATTTTTACTTAAAAGTTAGATTCAAAAATTTATGAAGAGACAGTTGATTTCTCATCAAGTCATTCATTCCAGCCACTAATTAAGAAGCTAATGATTATACTATCTTTGTGTAGTCAAAATACCATGGATCTTTAAAAATTTGCTCAGTGACCAGGCCAGACCTCTAAATATTTTCAAGTTGACACGATTTGATACAGGCAGAAATCAGTTTTGCTTAGTTCCTTATAATAAGTTAACAGGGTAAATTTTTCTTACAGATAAATGTACTAATTCTATCATTATTACAAAGATTTTAAATTAAATCAAGAATCTTAATATTAACCCTACAATAATCATAAAATAAAAATATAAAGTAATGAACTAATCCATTATCTTAAAATATCTGGTTTAAAGACTACTATTATTTTTCAAAAAATAATTAATAACATTAAAGCTTATTCTTTAAAGAATCAGTAAGTCAATATTTATACTTAAAAAATTAAATATAAACAATAAACTTAAGAAACTACATATGTTAGGAAACGATTAATATTTCTTTTCTATAAAGAATTTAACAATAATTATGACACATTAACTATAAATTATTTGTAAATCAACCCAAATTGAAACAAGTACTATAATTACTAACATTTTGGTAAACCCTGATACAAAGGTACAGCAAATAAAATCTGCTAAAAAAAATTTAAAATAATATTTCATAAAACAGATTACCAAATACTGTAATTTAAAAAATAAATTCTATAAAATATACTATGATAAAAATCAACAAATTTATTTATATTTATATTTTGTATATTTATATATACAAAAACTCAATTTAATAAAATCAATAATCAAGTTATCCTGATTTGCACAGAAACATTACAGTGTAAGTGAAATACTTTACTAACAAGTTATACCTTGAACCACTACCTAGATACAGTTTCCAGCACATCAACTATGTTATGACTTATCTCATCTAAGTTGAACCTACCTTAAAATAATTGCAGTAGAATAATCATTGATGATAGTGATGAGTGATGTGTACACACCTCAGAGCCAATACCAATTAATTTAATGAAGCAAATTACTATCAAATCCACCTTCATCAACAGTGTTTCACCATAGAATTCGTTATAAACAAAAATCTTATGTAACCCACCTCCTCTTAACTATAAGCTCACCTTGACCTGAAACATTTTATAATTATAAATCCTAAGAATTGTAACTCTAAACAGATTCTGTGATAATACAGATGTATAAACAAGTGAATTAAGTAGAGTAAATCTTGTATTATCAATCACGGGGTAGTATCCACTGAATGGAATGAGATATGACCAGATTCTTTGGGTCTAAAGACCTTAACTAATAGTACCTTTGTAAGTATAATTGACATTTAAAATAATAGGGTATCTATCCGAGTTTATTATTTAAGTTTGACAGAATCATAAAAAGAGCTAGAAATAAATTCTAAGATTTAACCTTACATACTTAGATTTTAAAGAAAATAATTTAAATAACTGGTTAAACCATTAATATTCACTTGTATCAATCATATAACTGTGGCTGCTGGTATGAATTATGCCAATACTAAATCTAGTGCTAAGTCCTAGATCACTTGATAACTAAATCTAATTACTGCAAAAACAACTTTTAGTTTAACAAAAACATACATAGAATACAAAGAAAATGTGAATAAATAAGCAAGAATAACACTTTTTGGAAAAACAACAAAGAGTGAAAAATTAAATATAATAAGAGATAAGAATAAATAGAGATATTTCAATTAAATAAAAGAAAAAAATAACAATGATTATAAAAAACATCCGTGTTCATGTTCATGACCACAACAACTTCTCTATTATTTATAATGGAAGGTAAACATGGAACCTGTATAATTTGTTACTTTTCTAATCAATCTTTCTTTTCTCTAATAATAAAGAAAGATTAAATAATATAATAAATATGTAAGATACAATTATGTAAATTATTATAATATGTTATTAATATAAATTTAACCCATATTAAGTTTACTTAAATATCTAAGAATTAAATAACTTATTCATTGATAATTAAATAATTATATTATTATAATTAATGACTAATTATAATAATTTACTACATTAATGTAATAATTCATATTAAATAAAGTAGATAGAATATATTTTATGTAATTATACAATTATAAAATATTTTATTATATATAATTATATATTTTAGAATGCAATAGCCTATTTTAACCTAAAAACATGAGTACCAATAATTCTCAGTAAATATATGGATTAAATTAATATAAATAACTTATTATTATATTTATTTTGGTATATATATATAACAAGTATTTGGAATCCACAACAAATTAATTCAAATTAAACAAAATTATACAAAACCTAATTAAAAAACTTTTAATTTATACATTGTTGTTGTGATCTTCAGACCAGAGACTGGTTTCATGCATCTCTCCATGTTCATTTTTAAAATTAATACAAAAAAACAGCCGGCCAAAGTGTCCGTGCGGTTAAAGGCGCTGCAGTCTGGAACCGCAAGACCGCTACGGTCGCAGGTTCGAATCCTGCCTCGGGCATGGATGTTTGTGATGTCCTTAGGTTAGTTAGGTTTAACTAGTTCTAAGTTCTAGGGGACTAATGACGTCAGCAGTTGAGTCCCATAGTGCTCAGAGCTATTTGAGCCATTTTTTTGAACAAAAAAACAAAAGAGGTATGTGACTAAAGGGTTACCTTCATAGGGTAAATCAAGCTTATAAAATTACCTTCATTAGACATATTACATAAGAAAGAATTAAACTACCTCCCCTAGTAAAAAAAAAAACAATATGCGTCATAAACCTTAATGCAAAATGGTAATTTAATGAAGCTAATGGGTTCATACCCCATTTACAGAGGTAAAAAATGTCTCCTTTTTAATGACCAACAAGTCTACAAAACTTCTTTTCCTATCAACACTAATGATAGGAATGAACCTGTCCACTTAATAAAATTCTTGATTGGTGGTGAATAGGACTAGACATCTATTAGTTCGTTTAGGTAATTTAAAAATTGTACAAAATTGTTACCTGAAAATTTTTTGAGATAGTTCAATTGTTTAATTGGTTGTTAATTATGTACTTGAAGGTTATTAAAATAATTCTCAATTTAAATATTATTATTATTACCCTTATATCTTTTGATAAAGGTGACTAATTGTTGTCTATTATGCTTAGAATCATTTTCAAAATTTTTTGGTTTACAGATATTTTATTCAATTAGCTATCATTATCATCATTGTTCTGAGATTTTTTGATAAAATCAATTAATTGTTTTTCATTTAGCTTGAAATACTTTTTTAAGTTTTTCATTTCACAAACTGCTCAAAGTTCTTTTATTTTTTACCTCTTATTTCTTTCTTCTTCATTACTTTCATATTAAAACAATCAATAAATTCTTCTAGTTTTCGCCTAGTTACAATTTAATAATCTTTTTCTTTAGAATACTTTGCTGAAACAACATAATTTAAACCACATTTTTCTTTACAATAATTTTCTCAGCTTTGAAATAGCTCAGCTTTGGAGTAAATTGTTTTTGCTTTTACTTATGTAGGAAAAAATTAGCTTTTTTAAAAATTATGACATTTATGTCTTTGAGTTATTTAATTAAAATTTCAATTGATGATATACATAGATGGGGTCTGGCAGAGCTCATTTATAAAGAGAATAAGTTAACATACTTTTATTTTTTAATTAAATGAAAATTTGGTTACTGGATATTGATAAACATGATCTTGGAGGTACTTATGTATAAAGAACAAAATTTATTACACATTTATTTTTTGAGTAACTGAAAATTTTGTTTGCAAATATAGATAAATTTTTAAGTGGGGGAAAGACCAAACTAAAATGTTTGTTTTAAATGTGAGAATTTTGAAAAATATGCTGTTTGAGGCACAATTGGTTCACAGCAAATTTCAGCATTGTATGTTGTTCTCACTGCCTTCACAGTTTGTGTGTCACTGTAACCATTTCTTTAGTAGACCTTTCTCAGGACTGCAGTTCTTTAGCTGGGTTTTCCTGGTCACTTCTGGTCTTATGGACAAAGGTTTTGCAAAGAGTGTGGCAGTGGACTGAATGTTGGCAGCTAAAGGGAAATGACAGCAAGAGATGAGAAGAAACACAAGATGTACTCAATACATGTACCTGGAGTCATAATGCAGCATGTTTCAGACGCTATTCCGGCAGCCGTTGAGTGAACAGGGTGTAAAAAACTGAAAATTCGTACAATGGAGCAACAACTGACGCCCGTCGGCTGGACTCGGAGAAAATAGTAGGATCATTCCAGCGACTAGCAGAGAAGATTGAGAATATTTAGCTTGCTCAAGGAATTTCAGTGAAGCTTACAGCCTGCAACATTGTCCCCAGAACAGATTGTGGTTGCCTGGATGGGAGTCCAGTTGAATGCTTGAACCAGGAACTCAAAGGATCAGTGACAGGTTAGGCTGTGACTTCCTAGATTTGCGCCATAGGGTTGAGAGTCGGCAGGTCTCCCTAAGTGGGTCAGATGTGCATACACATCACAGGCAGCTACCAGCTACACATGTAGCACAGAAGTTTTTTTTTAGATTAGGCGACCCTCCATTCAATCCAGATAACAACGGCTGTAAGAAATCCAGAAGTATTAGTGTAAGATCCAAAGAAATGCCCCCCACAGATGAATTAACGTCCTAGTGATTAACTGCTGCTGCATTGCAAAATGAGTGCATGAGTATGACGCACTACTAAAAATCACTGAACTTCATATAACGGCAAAAATGTAGTTAAACCCTGAAGCTGACACTAGTAAGACATTTTGGGAAAAATTTAGATGTATATCGAAAGGAAAGGGAAATAGGAAAAGGAAGTGTTGTATTGTCACCGTATGCAAGAAACTCAAATCGACTGAGACAGAAATTTAAGCTGCATGTGAGACTGATGGGCGAAACTCAGTATCAATGGTAGACATAATATTATAATAAGGTCTGTCAATCGACCACCAGACTCATCTACTTTAGAACTGTAGAAAAAATAGCAGTACACCTCTACATAAGTTCCCTACACATACTCTAATCATCGAAGGAGAGTTCATTCATTCAACAATCAACTGGAGTGATTATAATTTTGTTAGTGGTATGAGGGGCAAGGCAGCATGTGAAACATTGTTAAATTTTTTTCTCTAACAACTACCTAGAACAGAGTGTTCTGAACCACACTCATTAAGGCAATACATCAGATCTAATGGCAACAAACAGACATCGAAACTCACATCAGCCAGTTTAGCAACATTTAACATCAAAGTACAAAGGGAAATTAAAAATGTTTATACCTTCAGCAAACTAGATAAAGAATCAGTAGTGTCGTTTCTCAATGATGAACTTAGCTCAGGACAGGAGTATTTTGAGAAATTATTTCTCAACATCAAAAATTTTTTGAAAATGCCCTGGACGCATGTATACCCAAACATAATGGGAGACGTCCTCCATAGTATGCAGTCACTGTAAAGAAACTTTAAAGGAATAGAGACTACTGAAAATTAGTTATAAAAAAGGATAGGGCTATAAATAGAGAGGTGTAGGAAGAAACTGATTTGTCAATCACTTGAGTAATGTATGAGGCCTTCACTGATGACCATAGCAAAATATTGTCGGAAGAACTTCCGCAAATTCAAAAGAAGTTCTTTCTGGTCGTATGTAAAGGCTATTAGAGGCACCAGAGCTAGTGTCCAGTCAATCGTGGACAAGACAGGATCTGAAACTGAGAGAAGCAAAGCAAAAGCAGGAATGGTTGACTCTGTTTTCAAACGTTCCTTAATTTATTTCTCGTACCACTAAAAAGATGAGTGTCAGGGGCGTTTAGAAATAGCTGAAATCGTTAGAACTGAACAAAGCTCCAGGGCCCATTGTAATCCCTATCATATTTTATGCCTAAACTGCGACTGAGTTAGCCACTCTGTTACCTCTAATCTATCTTAGATGACTCCAACCAAAAAAACTGTGCCCATTAGTTGGAATAAGCACAGGTCACACTGGTGTACAAGAATTGTAGCAGAAGTGATCCACAGTATCCTTGATATCGATTTGTCGTCGAATCTTAGAGTATATTTTGAACTGAAACACATTGAGTTATCTCGAACAGAGCGACCTCTTCCATGCCAACCACCATGGATTTTGAAAACACACGTCATGTGAAAACCAACTCGTATTTTTCTCACATGATATTCTGAAAGCCATGACTCAAGGCAGTCAGGGAGACGCAGTATTTCTCGTTTTCCGAAAAGCGTGTGACTCAGTACCACATCTACACTTATTATCAAAAGTACAGTCGTATGGGGTATCAGACAAAATTTGTGACTGGGCTGAGAATTTTTGGGCAATGACTGCGCACATGTTATCTTGGATGGACACTCATCGGCGGCTGTAGCAGTTATTTCAGATAAGCCCCAAGGAAGTGAGTTGAGTCCCTGGCTGTTAATGTAGTACATTAATGGCCTTGCAGACAATATTAATACTACCCTAAGACTTTTCGCAGATGATGCAGTTATCTGTATTGAAGAACAGTCTGAACGAAGCTGCACAAATATTTGTTCAGACCTTGATAAGATTTCAAAGTGCTGCGAAGATTGGTAACTTGCTTTAAATCTTCAGAAATCTAAAACTTTGCACTTTGCAAAACGAAAAGAAAACAAGGTATCCTATGAATACAATATCAGTGTGTTACAGTTTGAGTCCGTAAACTATTACAAATTCCTGCGTGTAAAATTTTGTATGGTCATGAAACGGTACTGTCACATAGACTTAGTAGTGGGTAAAGCAGGTAGCGGACTTCGTTTTCTTGGTAGGGCACCAGGGAACTGCAATCATTTAAAAAAGCAGATTGCTTACAAATCACTCGCGTGACCCATCCTAGAATACTGGCAGGTGCGTGGGACCCGTACCAAACAGGACTTGCAGGAGCCATAGATCGTAAACAGGGAAGGGCAGTACAAATGGTCACAGGTCGGTTTGGCGCGTGGGAAAGTGTCACTGAGATGTTGTATAAACTGAACTGGCAGACGCTTTAACATGGAAGAAACCTATCCCGAGAAAGTCTACTAATAAAGTTTCAAGAACCGGCTTTAAATGATAGCGCTAGGAATATACTGCAAGCCTCTTACTACTGCTCCCATAGGGATTGTGAGGACAAGATTAGATTAGTTACAGCGAGCACAGATTCATTTAAACCCATTCTTCCCAAGCTCCATACTTGAATGGAACGGGGAAATGCCATAATAACTGGGACAG
This sequence comes from Schistocerca americana, assembly GCF_021461395.2. Taxonomy (NCBI): domain Eukaryota; kingdom Metazoa; phylum Arthropoda; class Insecta; order Orthoptera; family Acrididae; genus Schistocerca; species Schistocerca americana. The sequence goes on along the minus strand of NC_060122.1, from coordinate 764,044,771 downwards.
TGGGATGTGTCTTCCTCCATGCACCTCTCAGTGGTTCGCAGAGTGTAGATGTAGATGAAGATGCATGTAAATACGGAATGCTTCGTGCCAAACGATTTAGAATTTTGTGGGCAACTGCTGTCGAAAGTAAATTACAACAAAAGTTACCTTACATGCGAAATAATTATTAGTCGTAAATCGTGGAGGTTTCAGTATCTTAGAGTAGGTTATTTATCGACCTTGTACATCGTTTATCCTCCTAGCTTATTAAATATGTTCACTGAACATGGAGACAACATTGTATAAACGAGAGAGAAGGTAAATCAAGACGAAATGGGAGACGAGATACTGAGAGAAGGGTTTGACAAATACTGAAAGAACTAAGTCGGTACGAGGCACCTGGACTAGACGTAATTATTTGAGAATTACTTATGTCCTTGGGACGGCCAGCAATGACAAAAGTATTTGACATGATATGCTAGGCATATGGTGGGACATAACCTTAGGCTTAAACAAGTCAGGTGCTGGCAAGTGTGAATGCTTCGATCGGTTTTGTAAGTCATGATTGCAAAATATTCACAGACATTATCTACAGGAGAGTGGAAAAAATGATAGGGGCAGCCTTGGGGAAGATCAGTTTTGCGTCTGGGGAAAATGTTGGAAGACATGAAGCAAAAATGATCCTATGTCTTATGTTAGAGGTTAAACAAAGGCAAACCTACATTAACCACATTTCTATTTTGAGGGTATTAGAGATATAACATAGTATGCATAAGATAATCTACAACTTATACAAAAATCAGATTGCTGTTACAAAAGTCGGAAAACATAAAACGAGAATGCATTCACATAGGATTATAACCTATCCCCGATGTTATTCAGTTTGTGCAGTGAACGAACCATGCAACGAAAAATATGGAACTGAAAGTAAAGTAATTGGGGAAGAAATGAAAGCTCTGAATTTTGCTGATGACACTATAATTCTGAAAGAGACGGCAAAGGACTTCCACGAACGGAATGTTTACTCCTCTGCAAAGAGGATGTAAGATTAACGTTAACAAGATTGAAACAAAGATGAGGAAAGGTAGTCGAATGTAATTAAGACATGCTGGGGAAATAAGATTAACAAATGTGACACAGAAAGTAGAATATAACTTTTGCTATTTGGGTAGGAAAATAACTAAAGATACAAAACGCACACTGGAAATAACCATGAAAAGCATCTATGAAAAAGAGAAGTTTATTGACGTAGAAAGTCTGCAGTGTAACGTTGTATGGAAATGAAACATGGACGATAAACAGTTCTGACCAGTAGAAAATAGAAGTTTTGAGGTATGCTGCTCGCTGAAGAAGAGATGGATAAATTGAATAATTAATGAGAAGGTATTGAACCTCAGTGAGGAAGAAAAAAAAAGATGGCACAGCCTCAGTAAAAGAAAGGATCGGTTGTTAAGGCACATCCTGAAGCACAAAGAATTCTCATTTTCGATAGGGAAGCACGAGAAGGGCGCGTAAAAATCGTAGAAGATCAAAGCTTGACTAGACTTACGAGTGTGTCAGTACCACAGTTTAGTTTTCTACAGTTGGCAGAACTGGAGGATCTGAAGTTGAGTGGGGGTAGTAAGCAGTGAAACTGACATGCAAATCTGAAGACTGCTATCGAGCCAGGAGCGACGCTACATTTATTTTTGCGGTATCACTGTCCAAAATATCCCTGCTCGTCGTAAGGTTCTTTACATCTTGAGCGGCCTTCATATGTATTCAACGATGTGAGAGGCGTAGCCTATCGGATGTGGGACTGATGATAATCCGCCATCACGACCAACTTGAAATTCAGGGCGTTGTCCCGCAGTTTTGCGACTTACAGCTCGTTTATTCCTACTGCTAGCGTTTCCAAAAAGAAGTAATTTGAATTGGATTCAGCAGGAGCCGATTCCGAATGTTTTTAAGAAAAACCCTATGCAGCGAATACTGAACAGTAATGGAGTACAAAGTCAGCTGCGCATGTTACCGGAAAGAACTCTTTGAGCTAACAAGCTGTAAGGGCCGTTGTGGAGAAACAGACTGGTCGTCAACGGAGGCAGTTATTTTTTCTGACAGTAAATATCCATTCTCTCTTATACTCTGCATTCTCACTTGCCATGTATAAACCTGGGCCTCTTGGGCCTGGGTCTGTTAGCTAGATCTCTCTTGAGATGCCACACGTCGATCACAGACATCAAACAGCAAATGAAAGCAGCTTTGTCTGAAACTAGTGATGCGTTTTGATACGTAAGATTTACTGTTCCTGTGATGTCGAAACAGTCGTGTTAAGATATAATAATAACATTAGTTCCGTGTGGCTCAATGTTCGGAAGCAAGCGTTTCAACAGGACGTTACTTCATTAATCCTACCATACAAAGGGCTTTACTGTACAGTTTAGTGTGGAATGAGAACCATGTGCTGTTTTCTTCTTACAGGGTGGTACAAAAAGGTACGGCCAAACTTTCAGGAAACATTCCTCACACACAAATAAAGAAAAGATGTTATGTGGACATGTGTCCGGAAACGCTTAATTTCCAAGTTAGAGCTCATTTTAGTTTCGTCAGTATGTACTGTACTTCCTCAATTCACCACCAGTTGGCCCAATTGAAGGTAGGTAATGTTGACTTCGGTGCTTGTGTTGACATGCGACTCATTGCTCCACAGTACTAGCATCAAGCAAATCAGTACGTAGCATCAACAGGTTAGTGTTCATCACGAACGTGGTTTTGCAGTCAGTGCAATGTTTACAAATGCAGAGTTAGCAGATGCCCATTTGATGTATGGATTAGCGCGGGGCAATAGCCGTGGCGCGGTACGTTTGTATCGAGACAGATTTCCAGAACGAAGGTGTCCCGACAGGAAGACGTTCGAAGCAATTGATCGGCGTCTTAGGGAGCACGGAACATTCCAGCCTATGACACGCGACTGGGGAAGACTTAGAACGACGAGGACACCTGCAATGGACGAGGCAATTCTTCGTGCAGTTGACGATAACCGTAATGTCAGCGTCAGAGAAGTTGCTGCTGTACAAGGTAACGTTGACCACGTCACTGTATGGAGAGTGCTACGGGAGAACCAGTTGTTTCCGTACCATGCACAGCGCGTGCAGGCACTATCAGCAGCTGATTGGCCTCCACGGGTACACTTCTGTAAATGGTTCATCCAACAATGTGTCAATCCTCATTTCAGTGCAAATGTTCTCTTTACGGATGAGGCTTCATTTCAACGTGATCAAATTGTAAATTTTCACAATCAACAGGTGTGGGCTGACGAGAATCCGCTCGCCATTGTGCAATCACGTCGTCAACACAGATTTTCTGTGAACGTTTGGGCAGGCATTGTTGGTGATGTCTTGATTGGGCCCCATGTTCTTCCACCTACGCTCAATGGAGCACGTTATCATGATTTCATACGGGATACTCTACCTGTGCTACTAGAACATGTGCCTTTACAAGTACGACACAACATGTGGGTCATGCACGATGGAGCTCCTGCACATTTCAGTCGAAGTGTTCGTACGCTTCTCAACAACAGATTCGGTGACCGATGGATTGGTAGAGGCGGACCAATTCCATGGCCTCCACGCTCTCCTGACCTCAACCCTCTTGACTTTCATTTATGGGGCCATTTGAAAGCTCTTGCCTACGCAACCCCGGTACCAAATGTAGAGACTCTTCGTGCTCGTATTGTGGACGGCTGTGGTACAATACGCCATTGTCCAGGGATGCATCAGCGCATCAGGGATTCCATGCGACGGAGGGTGGATGCATGTATCCTCGCTAACGGAGGACATTTTGAACATTTCCTGTAACAAAGTGTTTGAAGTCACGCTGGTACGTTCTGTTGCTGTGTGTTTCCATTCCAGGATTAATGTGATTTGAAGAGAAGTAATAAAATGAGCTCTAACATGGAAAGTAAGCGTTTCCGGACACATGTCCACATAACATATTTTGTTTCTTTGTGTGTGAGAAATGTTTCCTGAAAGTTTGGCTGTACCTTTTTGTAACACCCTGTATAACTGAGAAGTGAAGGCTTGGTGCGACCGGTATTCGATCCAGAGAGTTTTCGGTTTGTAACGTCGCGTTTTATTAGTAGACCACTATGTCTTATACGTTAACATGCCGATGTAACTGTTATTTACGCTTAATGAATTTTCGAGCGTCTGATCCATTTTCTTGCAGTACAGGGATCTTGCTGCACGTGTCTAAAAAGAGTAGCGCTTAAACTTAATAGGATGTCAACTAAACGATAACACTGACAGAAGAGACATTGTAACGCCGAACCATTTGTTGGGCACTGTATTCGTTTTAGGGGCCTCATAGAATACGACAGAGTGGAAAAAGAGCATAGGACTAAACAAATTTTGGTGTAAATATAATGGGCACAAACATAGGGGTCTGCAAGGGGGCCAATAGAGAACACTTGCCCCCTCTTTCGAATCTGTGTACAGCGTTTTTTATTCATTACAGAATTTTCTCTCGAATTTCTAACAATCGTTGTTTGCGACTGCATTATACTGCAGATTTAATATTGCCGACAGCGAGGAGAAGTATTTGCAGCGTTATACACTTACGATCCAAAGCAACTGGTACACCACTTAATGTAGTGTAGGACTCCCCGCGAGCACGCCGATGTGCCGCAACACGACATGGCATGGACTCGATTATGTCTGAAGTAGTGCTGGAGGGAACCGACACCATGAACCCTACAGGGCTGTCCATAAATCCGTAAGAGTACGACAGCGTGGAGAGCTCTTCTGAACAGCACGTTGCAAGGGATCCCAGATATGCTCAATAATGTTTATGTCTGGGGAATTTGATGGCCAGCGGAAGTGTTTAAACTCGGAAGAGTGTTCCTGGAGCCACTCAATAGCAATTCTGGACGTGTGAGGTATCGAATTGTCCTGCTGGAATTGCTTAAGTCCGTCGGGATGCGCAATGGACACGAATGGATGCAGGTGATCAGACAGGATGCTTAGGTAGGTGTCACCTGTCAGAGTCATATCTAGACGTATCAGGAGTCACATATCACTCCGACTGCACACACCCCACGCCATTACAAAGCCTCCACCAGGGTGAACAGTCCCCTGTTGACATTCAGGGTTCATGGATCATGGATTCATGAGGTTGCCTCCATAACCGCACACAGCCATCCGCTCGATACAATTTGAAACGAGACCCGTCCGACCAGGCAACATGTTTCAAGTCATCAACAGTCCAGTGTCGGTGTTGACGGGCACAGTCGACGCGTGAAGCTATGTGTCGTGCAGTCATCGAGGGTACACGAGTGGGCCTTCGGCTCCGAATGCTCATAACGATGATACTTCATTGACTTGTCCGCACGCTGACACTTAATGATGGTCCGGCATTGAAATTGCAGCAATTTGCGGAAGGGCTGCGCTTCTGTCACGTTGAACGATTCTCTTCAGTCGTGGTTGGTCCCTTTCTTGCAGGATCTTTTTCTGGCCGCAGCGATGTCGGAGATTTGATGTTTTACCGTATTCCTGATACGCGGGGTACACTCGTGAATTGGTCGTACGGGAAAATCGTCACTTCTTGGCTACCTTGGAGATGCCGTGTCCCATCGCTCTTGCGCCGACTATAACATCACGTTCAAGCTCACTTAAATCTTGTTAACCTGCCATTGTAGCAGCAGTAGCCGCTCTAACAACTGCGCCAGACACTTCTTGTCTTACATAGGCGTTGCTGACCGCAGCGCCGTATTCTGCCTGTTTACATATCTCCGTATTTGAATACGGATGCCTATACCAGTTTCTTTGGTGCTTCAGTGTAGATCACTACATTACTTGAGTTTCCCCAGTTATCGCTTAGTTCAAGGGAAACTATGCCGTTTCTTTTGGGCTGCTGCGGTATCTGCGGTGCAGGTAAGATATCCGAAGCTTTACAGAACCGCGCCGGCATAATATCTTCAGTCTTTTTCTGTCCCTTCCCCGTTCAGCGTTTACCGACATGCAGAAAGAAACCGGGCTCACACCCTAACACACGTTTTCCGTTGCTAGTTCCCAACACACAAACGTAGAAGCAATGTACGTCCCCGTGATCCGTCCTCAACTCCAATAAGGGCATCCCTTCCTCGTGATGTATAAGAGAACCACAATAGTTTACCATTTGTCTGTAGAAGATGAAAGCCCTCGATGGTTTGCTAATTATACATTCATCTTTACACGATGAACTATTTTAGTACAGTCGGAAGAACACAGTTCTGCTACATTGTAGCTGTATACATCTGTAATCCCAAATAAATTAGTCGAAAGCGGAAAATACCGTTTTCCACGCTAGAAGAGAGGGAAAAAGTGTTTTCTTCAGGATTGCCACCTTCATAAAGGTCACGAATTCAACACAGTGCCAATTGCAGTTAGAGAGCTACGAATTCCAGATGACGTACTGCGCAATAATGTGACTAACTGGAAAAGACGAGGAGTACCTTGCTGTGCTAGGCTGCTAAAAGTTGATTCTGCCGGCCAATCTGAGGGTCGTTGCGGCAAATTTCTCACATCCATCTCATCGTACACTGGCCCAGCACCACACTTTATGACCGAGCGGGGTGGCGCAGTGGTTAGACACTGGACTCGCATTCGGGAGGACGACGGTTCAATCCCGCGTCCGGCCGTCCTGATTTAGGTTTTCCGTGATTTCCCTAAATCACTCCAGGCAAATGCCGGGATGGTTCCTCTGAAAGGGCACGGCCGACTTCCTTCCCAATCCTTCCCTAATCCGATGAGACCGATGACCACGCTGTCTGGTCTCCTTCCCCAAACCAACCAACCAACCAACCACACTTTATGTAATCAACTCAAAATTATGTAGTTTTGAAAACAAACTTTGTTCAGCCTCAGCTCTGCCAGTCGACACTAAAAACTAGAAATTATTAAAGTAATGCAATAAATCCATTAACGGGAACAGCTGAGAAGTTTTATAAGAGGAAAAAGTGTTACAGATGACAATAAAGTTGAATAATCTTGTTCTAAATTTATTCCCTGTTTCTCCTCTTCGAAAGTTATTAGTGTGGCGTTCTTGTTGGTATTGTAATGGAACTGACCGCTGCTGAAATCTCTTTCTATCTTTTCCTTGTGTGCAATACTTACATTAACTGCCAAAGCAAATGACTTTTGTTATCTAAAAACCAAAATCCGTTCATTCTCTCGTAAATAGAACTGCTACGTAATAACAACACGAGATTTATTACCAAACCAATTTATAATTGTAATTATGATAGGAAACTATTGTCGTTATTCGTATTTATGATTTATACTGAAAACATTTAACAAAAAGTAGTAAACTGCATGAGACTCTTTGGTTGTTCAAGATCGATGCGTTTATGTGATAGACTACAATTTTTTCATCATTTTCTTTGGAGTGATCTCTTTCACATTCATGCTGACACCTAAATCGGGCAAGGAGGCACATCTTACTCCCTTACCAGGTGTACAAATTAGGTGCGTCGGTGAGAGGTTCCTGTCACATGACACACGTACTGTCCCTAATGCCGCGTATGACGCACCCGATGTTTTCAGGTGAAGGATTCGATTGACTTGTCAGTTTTTCATCAAAAGTTTGCGGTTCCCACTTCCGGCTGCTGACAGAGTAGTTGTACAGAATCAACTGTCATTAACCCTTACACGCCGGCGCCATGATTGATGCGCCGTGCGCTGTGGACGAGCTCCAGACTTCCCGGCCGTGCCTGCTGTACGGTGGAATTTTAGCGGCGCTACTCTGCCCAGCTTTCACGCTCTTAGTGTTGTCGCAATTATTAGACTTTACACCATGTATTTATTCGGGAAAATGTTTATACAAATCACACATGTTTTTGATATTGCGTGTCATGTCTGTGCACAAATCGAAGCCTGGGTACGTCAATGAAACAGCTAGAGTAGCACGTGTACCTGATGTAGAAGCAGCTACAACAGGTGTTTCACGTTCATCGTCAGATTCGGACGATGATTCGCTTTCATCTTCAAAGCCACTACCCAGTATGAGAGAAAGAGCTTCCTCCACAGTATATCGCTTATCTGTCATGTCACTTCTAGTAGAAACTAACTGAAGTTAACAACACGTCACTTCAGATTAGAAACAAAGCGATAGACGAGCAGTTGATCACATTAAACAACGCCGCTACATGGTGCGTTGGTCAAACTTCGACACAACTTCTACAGAAGTTCACCGTAGCGAAAGGGTTAAAGGTCCCTTCCTTACACCTCTCTCTGGCAATGATCGTTACACCACGATATAAACACAAATTTGAATACAGCGAACAGCGAAAATAAATAAGTAAAATAAAGAGAAAGTTGGTAACAGGGAAGTTTGAACACGACTCGCTTGCATGGCAGTACCACACGCTGACCACTTAACCGCATCACCCTTCTTGTTTCGGGCTGCTCTATTTTGCACTTCTTGTTCTTGGGCCGTTCATTGTTTCTATTTTTCTTTTTGTTCCACAGTTTTTCTTCTTGTTTTCATGCTAGACCTGTGTTCAGTTTTTGACAGCCTGTCCATTGGGCCCTCTTATCACTAAATCTGAGAGCGTGCGACGGGGTGTTTCCCCTGTCACTATCACAAAACGGAAAACAACCGAAATGACCCTCTAGTTCGGTCCAAATTCCGCCAGCTTAGCTCAGCCTGCACAGTGCCTTATGGTTGTTGATAAATGGTACTCTTACAGTTTCAAAGCCGAAATACCGTAGCGTACTAACATGTTACAGCTAACACTTTGTACACAATGCGAACAATCTCTCGACTTTTCAGCCAGATTTCGAATTAAACAGTCAATTCGTGCTCCAGGAAATTGAATGGGAATTATTTTCAACAAATGATTGGAGTTTGATACACCTATTGTGTTTAATCCTCCTTTTGACTATGGAATGCAAGACAGTACGAATATATATTCATTTATTAGATGTGAAATGCGTTTGTTAATATCGGCACACCTGAATTAGAGTTTATTCTATTGTGTTAATGAGGGGTGACCATTTGCCCAAGGAAAATGAAATAGCTGACGCACAACAAAACTCGCTCACAAAGTCAAGCATCTACAAATAATAATGCAATGTAGAGAATATTCCATAGATTTTCAGCTGGTCTGTAAATTGTCTCGCGATCATCTGTGACTGATGGAGCCACAGAACCATAGAACCATAGAAGTCGTCAAGGTTCTGGTTGACTAATCTAACTACACGAAGGAGTTTACCTTAATGTTGATATCGTACATTGTAACCCTTTCAAATCCGAACATGCCATTCCAGTACAAAAAAATGGTTCAAATGGCTCTGAGCACTATGGAACTCAACATCTGAGATCATCAGTCCCCTAGAACTTAGAACTACTTAAACCTAACTAAACTAAGGACATCACACACATCCATGCCCGAGGCAGGATTCGAACCTGCGACCGTAGCGGTCGCGTGGTTCCAGACTGAAGTGCCTAGAACCGCTCAGCCGCACCGACCGGCTCCAGTACAAAAAGTACACTCATGCTCATAAATTAAGGATAATTGCAGAATATGGTGCCATACACAAAACTGGCGCTAATAGCATAGGCACATAGGGAACACACATGACACAGATCTGTAAGTCCTCGGTATTGGTGATAAGTTGAGAAACCCGTCCCGAAACACGTCTGCTACAAAACGCCACTGTTTCCTGCGCATGTACCCCGACATCAATCTGGGATATGATCACCATACACATGTACACGGGCCGCACAACGGGTCAGGCGGTCGAGCTGCTGCTGGGATATAGCCTTCCATTCTTGCACCAGTGCCTATCGGAGCTCCTGAGGTGTAGTAGGGGTTTGAAGACGCGCAGCGATACGTCGACCGAGAGCACCCCAGACGTGCTCGATGAGGTTTAGGTCTGGAGAACAGGCAGGCCACTCCATTCGCTTGAGATCTTCTGTTTCAAGGTCGTCGTCGTCGGCTGATACTCGTATCCGAGTTTTCATTTCTCTCCTGAGATTTCCTTTGTCACGGTTCAGGCGTGGAAGTGTCGTTGATGGCTTAGCAATCCAATCCTAGCGTGGAACAGGCGGCCACAGACATTACAGCTGATGGAAGGTGGAGGACGTGGCTGAGCCTGGAGGAGTTTACGTCTCTGGCGTTTGTCATTCTCCATTCTTCGACGTTCCAGCTCAAAGTTTTGAAGAGCATTTGAGGTAACTGAGCGCCAGCGACTTCGGTCTTCTGCTATTGTGGACCAGTTACTCGGATCGATGTTCAAGTTTTTCAGATTTTTCTTGTACTGATCCTTATAACGTTTGAGAGGGCACCTCGTGGCCTTTTACCTGTGCTCACTTCGCTGTACAGCATTTGGCGTGGAAGTCTGTCATTTTTCATCCGCTGGACATGTCCGACCCATCTGAGTTGATGCCCAATGATAAGAGCTTCCATGCTATGCATTTTTGCTTTCTCTAGAACAGCCGTGTTGGATATGAAGTCATCCCATTTTAGGTTCATGATATATCTTAGCTTCTGTTGGTTGAAGCGTTCTAGTTTCTTCAGATCGCAGCGATACAACGTCCAGGTTTCGCAACCATATAGCAGGGTGGAAATGACTACAGCTTTGTACACCATCAGTTTGGTGTACAGTTTCAAGGTACTCCTACACGATATCAAGTCGGTGGGGCCATGCGTTATCATCGATCAGGAGGAAGGTGGGACCCACAGAACCCCTGAAAAGGAGTGTTTACTAGTGCAAAATGACGTCCCGATACACCTGACCTGTTACAGGTACTCTGTCAAAGACGTGCAGCGGTGTACGTGCACCAATCATAATCCCACCCCACACCATTAAACCACGACCTCCATACAGGTCCCTTTCAAGGACATTTAGGGGTTGGTATCTGGTTCCTGGTTCACGCCAGATGAAAACCCGTCGAAAATCACCGTTCGTACGTGAATATAACCTGGGACCACTGTTCCAATGACCATGTACTGTGTTTTTGGCACCAGGCTTTACGGGCTCTCCAGTGACCAGGGGTCAGTCGAATGCACCTTGCAGGTCTCTGGGCGAATAAACCATGTCTGTTCAGTCGTCTGTAGACTGTGTGTCTGGAGACAACTGTTCCAATGTCTGCGGTATGGTCCCGAGCAAGGCTACTTACAGTGCTCAGTGGCCGTCTGCAGGCACTGATGGTGAGATATCGGTCTTCTTGTGGTATTGTACACTGTGGACGTCCCGTAATGTAGCGCCTGGACACATTTCCTGTCTGCTGGAGTCGTTGTCATAATCGTGAGATCACACTTTGTGACACACGGGGGGCCCGTGCTACGATCTGCTGTGCTTGACCAGCCTCCAGTCGCCCTAGTATTCTACCCCTCATAACGTCATCAATATGTATTCTTTGAGCCATTTTCAACACAGAGTCACCATTATCACGTCTGAAAACGTCTGCACACTTACTCGCTGCACCGTACTCCGGCATGCACCAAAACACCTCTGCGTATGTGGACTGCTGTCAGCGCCACTGTGTGACGACCACAGGTCAAATGCACCGCATTGTCATACCCTGAGTTGATTTAAACCCACAAACCGCCCACCAGAGCGTTGTTTCAACACGTATCAGCATTATTCTTCATTTATGAGCATGAGTGTAGAGGGAGACTAGAAAAAACAAGGATCTACTGTCTTTGGAACATTGTATCTGTTAACGAAAGAAAGAGGTACAAAGATATTCAGAGAAAGACTGGTATACAGCAGTATAAGTTAGTAAGGAATAAAATAGTAAGCACAGGGAAATCGAAGCGAAATGGCTACCGGAAAACAAGTGAAGAAACCGAGAAAGAAGCAATCGTCGGCAGGAAAGATTCGGCAAACAGTAAAGTCAAAACGAACTTCGTTGAAATTAAAAGCAAGGGTGGCAACATTAAGAGCCCCACGGGGAATTTCAGTTGCGGAGGAGAGAGCGATAGGTGGAACTAGTATACTGATGGCCTCTATGTGGGGGAGATCTGACAAGGCGGTGGAAAAAGAAAACGAAGTGGTTGTCGAGATGAAAGACGTAGGGGACCCGAAATAGAGTTTAACAGACCTTTCGAAGACTTTAAATAAAAGAAGGCGGAAGGGTTATACAATACTCCTCTGTAATTTCTAAACCTAGTGGGGGGAAGTGACAACCAAATCCTATTCCACTTGGTGTGTAGGATGTATGAGACTGGAGAAATTCCACTAGACTTTCGGAAAAATATCATCCACACAATTTCCAAAACAGAAGAATGAGGATCTTTTAAATGACGATCAGATTGATGTTCGGAATGGCAAAGGCACTTGAGAGTCAGTTATGACTCTTTGATTGCTAAAGAAATCAAGACTTAAGAAAAACCAGGACACTCTCACTAGATTTGTAGACCCAGAAAAAGCTTTCAAGAATGTAAAACGGAGCAAATATCTACATTATGATAAAAATAGGGGAAGCTGTAGGAAAAGACGGGTAATATGTAATACCTACGACAATCAAACGGGAGCAATAACAACGGAAGACCAAAAGTTAAGTGCTCGAATTAAAAAGGGTATAAGACAGGGATGCAGTCTTTCGCCTCTGCTGTTTAAACCATACATCGAAGAAGCAATGACAGAAGTACGAGAAAGGTTCAAGAGCGGAATTAAAATTCAGGCTGAAATAATATCAAGGTGAAAGGATATCAGTGATAAGATTCGCTGATGACATTGCTATCGTTGGCGAAATTGAACCAGAATTACAGGACCCGTTGTTGGAATGAACAGTCGAATGAGTACAGAATATGGAATGAGATAAAGCGAAGAGTGAGGAATAACCGAAACGGTATTAGCGAGCAACTTAAAATCTAAATTTGTGACCACTAAGTAGAAGAAGTTAACGAGTACTTCAGTCTTGGAAACAAAACAACAGCAAAAAAAAAGTAAGCAAAACGTAGAAAAGAGACTGGTACGTGCGAAGAGAGCATTCCTGTTCAAAAGAATTGTTATCAAGCATAGACCTGAGTTTGAGGAAGAATTTTCTGACAATGTGCGTTTGGTTTGCAGCATTGTGTGTTACTGAGCGTAGAGTGTGAGAACATCGTAAAAGTAGACGATGGAAGCGTCTAAGATGTGGTGCTACAGAAGGATGTTAAAAATTACGTAAACTGATGAGATAAGAAATGTGGAAGGCCTCTACAGACTTGCCGAAGAAAGGCACACATGGAAAACACTGACAAGAAGAAGGGACAAGTAACAGGATATGTAGTAAGACATTCAGGAATAACTTCCATGGTACACTGAGGAATCTGTGGAGGGTAGTGAAGCCAGAGGAAGACTTAGATTGGGTTAAATCCAACAAATAACTGAGGATGTAGGATGCAAGTGCTACTCAAAAGTGAAGAGGCTGACACTAGAGACTGATTCGTGACGGACCGCATCAAACTAGCTTGAAAACGATGACAAAAGAAAAGGAAAAAACAGAAGAATAGTTGCCATACACTACTGACAAGTGGGGTTCCATCATTTGCAGCGATAAACCACTGTCCTGCATTGCCTCGGGTAATATTTGTATGGCTATATGGCGAAGTCGGAGGAGGGGACACATACGCTAATGTTTTCGAGAGACACGTTGGTGTTATTCTTGGCGTCATCAGAGCCATCGGGTAAGAGTTCCTATGATCATGTAGGGAACCGTTAAACCATAGCAGCACGTCACATGCGTTTCAGATTCTTATATGTTACATCACATTATGATGGTTCAACCTTACAAAAGAACCGTACTCGTCTGCAAACGACGCATGTCACTACGACCTACCTCCGTGTTACTGATATACTCCTTTGGCCACCTGTACCCCTGCATCACCCTTCCCTTCCCGCTCTGCTCCAAGAAAAAAATCCCTGTAGAACGTATGTAAGATCAGTTCAGGCGTCAAATTCATTCTAGTGCAGTACCCAGGTTGTCGAGTGCCAGTTACAACAACTGGGGGACCAGCTTAGTGTATGAGAGTATATATAGTCTGTGTAACACCCTTCCCAGCCAAATGTGCGCTTGCGTACGGGCACAAAGGTGTGCAGGATCTCACTACTAAGTGAATTAGAAGAGCCGGAGAGTGTCTGGTGTGCTCCACTACAGTATGTGGTTAGCATTGTTTCCGTATTCTTATGGTTTAGAGGTTACTTTTTCCACGTGAATGGGAGGAGAATTCACCACTGAACACAAAGCGTGAAAGCAAACTGTTATCATCCATCTCCATGTTCGAAAGGAATTCGAAAAGCTCTAAACGTTGTCATTTAGTACCACCAAGCAGAGTTAGTTCAAATTGAATCTTGAATTGTTTGAAACACGTCAGATAGATACCTGAGGAACGGCTAGTGCTCTGATGTCAGTACGAGAATACTTCTGTGAACTTCGAGGCAAAACTGTGTTGAATGCTTCTGACCGAGCGCATCTGTGGATTTCTACCTCCATAACCTGCCATTGTGTTCAATCTGCTGGTTTCGTAATAGGAGGTTGTGAGCTACAGGACGCCCATTGCCGTTCTCTCTCACGTCTCGCATTTGAAACTGAATTACACCTGTTGAAGCGGAGAATGCAAGATGCCTCTTATTCTTGTGTTAGCGCCTACTAGTCTCGAAATACATAATGAACGAGTGAGTGGACGAGCTAGCTGTACCACTGAGGATCTCACCAACATGCACATGAACCTCCAAAATAAACTGATGCGGAGATAAGCTTCTAGTTTCGAAGCGCAGCTTAACATTTATCACAAGGTTCTATTTCAATTCAAGTGGAAGATACGATCTTGTAAAATCGGATGATTGTTTTTCAACATCTTGTGTTAATGATTTGCCTCGTTGCTGTGGTATAAGCCGTGCGTAGTCGCCGAATTTGTCCCCTCTACGGTGTTCTGACCGCCTGGAGGTTGTTCGCTCCTGCACGCAGAGAAGTATGGCGGGTAGGCTGTAATCCAGGCGCCAAGCCGAGCCCGTGCGTAATTGGCCATCCATCACGTCAGGCTGGCGGGGGTATCGGGCCGTTACGCCACCTGGTGGCAGACAGCCGGCAGCCGGCGTTTTGTTTGTCTCTGGGGGCGTGGGCGGGGCCGCAGGTGTGATACGGCTGGCTACCAGTCGCTAACGAAAGCCGCTCTGGCCGCTGTGACCGCGAATCCTAATGGAGCCCCTGCACCAGTTACGCTGTTTCGTTCTACATCTCGTTGTTTTCCATTTTTCCTCGGCGCGAGCCAATTCTCTTATTGGAACTATAAAACTACGTCTACTGTATATCACCCATACGAAAGTTGCTCAGCGTAGTGAGTCAAAGCGTCTTGGACGACCGAGTTCTTTTTCTTGGATTTCGGAAGAAAGATCTCCCGCTCTATTCTATACAAAAGACCAAATCTAATGCAATAGAACAAAGGAAACGACATTGCTTGACTATATCATCACCGAATAATCGCTGAACTCAATCACATCAGTTAAATTTGCAGACAAGATGTGCCATAGATTTGTTAAATAAAGTTAGTCGTGAAAAAAATTCTTACCTTTTATTTTCCTCTAGTGGATATTTCTAGGAAACTGACGAACTATGTTATGTCCCCCAAAATACACCTAATCTAATAACCATAACGTCAAAATCAGAAAATTTGTGGCTTACGTGTATGTATAGCGAAAAAGTTTGAATAGCACAATGGCGACCGTGAAACGTCACCTTAGAAAAATTGTACATGACTGTGCTTAAACTGACACACAATATTTTTAGCGCAACGCAATCTGACTTTCAATAATCCCTACAAAAGAATGACCCTGATTAAAATTAAACTATACCTTTCACAAATCACTTACCTCACAAAAATCATCGTTACTGAAGCTACTGCAATACAGCGAGCGCCACTACTGCCGGCTAAATAAAAGATTCTAACTACTGAAGGCACTAACTACTGATAGGCATAGTTAGCAAATGAAAGCTTTTGATAGAGAACAAACAATGTATTTACCTTTATATTGTTCAAAAGACATATTATATATACACTCCTGGAAATGGAAGAAAGAACACATTGACACCGGTGTGTCAGACCCACCATACTTGCTCCGGACACTGCGAGAGGGCTGTACAAGCAATGATCACACGCACGGCACAGCGGACACACCACGAACCGCGGTGTTGGCCGTCGAATGGCGCTAGCTGCGCAGCATTTGTGCACCGCCGCCGTCAGTGTCAGCCAGTTTGCCGTGGCATACGGAGCTCCATCGCAGTCTTTAACACTGGTAGCATGCCGCGACCGCGTGGACGTGAACCGTATGTGCAGTTGACGGACTTTGAGCGAGGGCATATAGTGGGCATGCGGGAGGCCGGGTGGACGTACCGCCGAATTGCTCAACACGTGGGGCGTGAGGTCTCCACAGTACATCGATGTAGTCGCCAGTGGTCGGCGGAAGGTGCACGTGCCCGTCGACCTGGGACCGGACCGCAGCGACGCACGGATGCACGCCAAGACCGTAGGATCCTACGCAGTGCCGTAGGGGACCGCACCGCCACTTCCCAGCAAATTAGGGACACTGTTGCTCCTGGGGTATCGGCGAGGACCATTCGCAACCGTCTCCATGAAGCTGGGCTACGGTCCCGCACACCGTTAGGCCGTCTTCCGCTCACGCCCCAACATCGTGCAGCCCGCCTCCAGTGGTGTCGCGACAGGCGTGAATGGAGGGACGAATGGAGACGTGTCGTCTTCAGCGATGAGAGTCGCTTCTGCCTTGGTGCCAATGATGGTCGTATGCGTGTTTGGCGCCGTGCAGGTGAGCGCCACAATCAGGACTGCATACGACCGAGGCACACAGGGCCAACACCCGGCATCATGGTGTGGGGAGCGATCTCCTACACTGGCCGTACACCACTGGTGATCGTCGATGGGACACTGAATAGTGCACGGTACATCCAAACCCTCATCGAACCCATCGTTCTACCATTCCTAGACCGGCAAGGGAACTTGCTGTTCCAACAGGACAATGCACGTCCGCATGTATCCCGTGCCACCCAACGTGCTCTAGAAGGTGTACGTCAACTACCCTGGCCAGCAAGATCTCCGGATCTGTCCCCCATTGAGCATGTTTGGGACTGGATGAAGCGTCGTCTCACGTGGTCTGCACGTCCAGCACGAACGCTGGTCCAACTGAGGCGCCAGGTGGAAATGGCATGGCAAGCCGTTCCACAGGACTACATCCAGCATTTCTACGATCGTCTCCATGGGAGAATAGCAGCCTGCATTGCTGCGAATGGTGGATATACACTGTACTAGTGCCGACATTGTGCATGCTCTGTTGCCTGTGTCTATGTGCCTGTGGTTCTGTCAGTGTGATCATGTGATGTATCTGACCCCAGGAATGTGTCAATAAAGTTTCCCCTTCCTGGGACAATGAATTCACGGTGTTCTTATTTCAATTTCCAGGAGTGTATATATATATATATATATATATATATATATATATATATATATATATATATATATATATATCAGTTCATGACATCTAGTCTTACAAATTTACTGTCTCTGTCCAGATCATCCGCTCTCAAAACTCCGCCATCTCACTCCCCACATCCACCACTGCTGGCGGCGCACCTCCAACTGCGCAACGCTACGCGCTGTTCACATCCAGCTGCCCAACACTACAATGGCAGACAACAATGCAAACATAGCCACAGACTGCACACAGCACAGACAGTGATTTTCATACAGAGCGCTACGTGGCGTTACCAATAAAAAAACCTACACACCCTACTTACATAGCCCCCATGCTCCCCACAAAAATTTTATATATTGTTTTGGGCAGAGGCCAATACAGATTTGAAAACATTTTTCATAATCGTAATTACAATAACAAAGAAATCAAATGCACGCACTTATTGATACAATGTTGGTCAAAAGCTAAAATTTTCTCACAGTTCATAAAGACAGTCCTGATCATTCATAAAAATAATAATTACAGTTTTTTTTCACAAAGTCTCATTAGTAAAAGAAATTGCACACAGAAGTAGTTGATTTCCATGAAGTCTTGAAGAAGTAGTGATGTCCATCCAACGGAAAGACAGTGCAGACTCTTGACATACAGGCAGGTAATGGGCCACAACATAGCAAACCCACAGCAGAGTCAGTCGAAGTTTTGAAGAATATTGGTAGGTAGGTCATCACAGAGCAGACCCACTGTAGTCCTAGTAGAGATTATGGTATTGGTTGGTCATCAGAGGTGCAGACCCACTGCAGTCCTTGTAGAAATAATGGTATTGGTGGGTCATGAAAGGTGCAGACCCACTGCAGTCCTTGTAGAAATAATGGTATTGGTGGGTCATCAAAGGTGCAGACCCACTGTAGTTCTTGTAGAGACGGCCAGCAGCCATCTGTTGTGACTGTGCAGGTGCACAATCACCATCGAAGATTCTTGCGGAGAATATAGCAAGTCCATAAACCACCACTTGTCCATTCACAAAAAATTTGTTTGAAATGTCCTTAGAACCAGAAATGCTGTTATCCAGTCCCTTGCTGAATTATTAACACAAGTGCAAACACTATCAGTCCCTACTTCTCACATATTGTCCATATACTATGACCAACAGAAACGTGTGCAGTGAAATGTAACATACAACTTACTTAATTTGTTGAAGTGGTGCCAATTACAATTTTATAACATAAGAATACAATAACAAAGGTACAAAATACATCATTAAAGAACATAACAATACAGATAACATTTGTAGTAATAGGGGCTTTAAAAAGAATAGAAATAAACATATACATCAGTGTTACAGGAATTATGACATAAGTAAATACATAAAAGATCAGAATAACTTTTGAAACATCAACTTCACACATGAGAATTAAAACAAAACAGAATAAATAATGTCTAAACATCTTTACAAAGTAAATAACATGTTATCAGAAAAATTCTACAATGTAACTCTCATCAGATAAACACGTAATGACAGAAAGAACACAAATACCCAAGGGTACACAAACACATAGTGGGATAACACAAGGAAAGGACAGGGTTTGTTTTACTGCAGTATTTTGCAAACAAAACTTTCTTTACTTTTCAGAGAACTCCCTTCGTTCTTCATTATTTCCAAAAAGTCCTAACTATACCTGCTTTCTGTACTTTTTTCGTATAACTTCTCAATGCATTTCTTCCAATTCATCGCAACTCATTCTCTTATATAGTCTACCCCCTCTTAAGCTAACTTAAATCTACTGATCTCAGATGCATAAACTAAGGGATGAGGTAATGCAGCAGCACAAAACAATTAATACAAACAGCAGTGACAAAAAAATGGAAATTGGCAAAGCAAGCAGCAGTGAATGTAATAACTTATATCTAAACATGACAAACCCACAACCAGAATAAATAGTACACTAAAGACAACAATGCAGATAAGGGAAATGTATATTCACATCTTAATGTCTATGTAATTAAAGTGGTGCACCACAAAAACTAATTCTACAAAAAATTACCAAGTACTTGAAAAGAAAATTATATATACAGTTACTGTTATTAGTCCCTTCTTATTGTTCTTTCCATTCCAAGAGCTTCTTTTTCGAAGAATGTGGATCATAAAATAATTATTTAATATATCTGTTGACAGAAAGTGTTCACATTAGCAAATGCATTTAAGTTTATTTTATAAAACCAATGCTGCAACACAGCTGGAAAACAGATATCAAATGAAATAGGTAAATACGCAAACCAAAGCATAAAAACATCATTCAATAGCTATGTGGCATTTCGTAAGTCAGTAGCTCTCAACTCTCGTAGAAAGACACTTGTCATAATCAGGTTTGCAGACGTAAGAATAGTTCCCATCAATTCATAAGCATTTCAGTAAGTAGCGCAAAGTACAATATGTTTCCAAGTAATGAGCGTGTCGTATTTGCGATACTTTCTACAGTGGAATGTCAATAGCGAGGTTAATGGTCTCTTTTTTTTTACCTAATGGCTTTTTCTCCAGGCGACTCGCACAGCTGGTCGCCCATAACGCATTACATCAAGGTCACTTAGCTTTCTTACCGAAATATTTACGACACCAGTTTGCACTACAGTGACAGTCTCATATAAAAAATTTCACAGGTCGAGAATTTGCGTTACCAATGTGTAGAAACAAAATCCCATAAATATAACTGTGTCCAAAACATTTTCGTCGGCGTTGTGATACATTTACGCATATACATACATTTCATAACTCTTATAGTACGATTCTTGGTTTCCAACATCCCTTTTCACAAATCAGAGTCCCTAACAACTACTCATTATGCCTTACCTTATTACACATGTACATATTCGTCGACATTCTTCAGTATTTCATCATTATAAATATGTAGCATAATGAAATTCCTCATATAGCATCAGCCTATTGATCATAAACATACCTCAGCAGCATAATACACATTGTCATCGTAATGATAACATCGTAACACCACAGTAAAATCTCAAAATCGTCGTAGCTTTCTGCAATAATTTCAAAACCTAAAAAAATATCCTCTGCTCATTTCAATAGTGTCATCTACCTCAAACGTACTTTAAAAATCATGATCCCATACCAAATACATCATTCAAAGCTCTCATAGTATCACAATGGTTCCAAAACAATATCAACAGTTCTCAAAGTATCACACAAAATACAATTTCATAAGTGTGAAGTTATCCAACTGTGTAATTACGTAAACATGTGTCACTGACGTAGTAAAAAAAAGTTTGTCTCTCTCAGTTAAATGATCAGATAGTTGTGTAATTTGTGTGTTAGAGAAATATGGTACCGATGTGTAAAGTTGTATAAGCAAATACCATATTAGCTAGGGCGCCCTGTGCTTGCTACACACATGGTACACAAAGTAAGCGTGTACCCCCCTGAGGATTATTGTAATTAATACCCTCAGGTGTTACAGATTACAGAAACGGAATGAAATGTATCACGGAAAACTTTCTTTGTAATTCAAAAATCTTTAAAAATAAATGTTTTAAGTACGAAATTAATCACTCAAATACGTGTACTGCGGCGCTAAATTGTGCGTCTTGTTGTAACATAATCTCTGTCATTACTTGGGGGTAAAAAATGTGCCAAGTGTCGTAATTATCGTCGTCCGTAAGCAAAGTTCTGTAGAAGTCAATGTACTTACCTCGTAATAAACGAAGTAAATTGCTATGCGTATAGATATCGTAGTTGTTACGCTTATTGCCGTGATGAAGTAAGTACTGTACTGTAAAGTATTGTTGTGCTACAGAAAAGGCTGTCTCATTGTAGCTATACCACAAAAGTTACTACTAAAATATGTTTTCCTTTCCAGAAGAATTCATAAAAACTGTGCAGATATAAAACAGATACAGCGCAAAAGCAATAATATAAATTGTGTCACTCATTGGTAGTGTCGTGATATAATCGTGTAGCTGTCAAATAAACTAACCACTGTGTCATCTGATATCTCTCAAAAAATACTTTAAATCCAGAATGTATTTTCAAGTGAACCATACTGTTGCATTAAAATGTCATTAGCAGTACCGGTACATGTTCTATGTATGTGCGCCTTATGGTCGTTACGTAATCGTGCAACTAACAAGCAAGAATGTACACACACAATAACACTGTGTCGTCTGTTCACTATAACTATGCATTCGTAATTTCTGTTTAAATAAGTTCTCTTGGTTCTTGACTGAATGTTTAACTTCAAACATTGTTGCATGTTAACAGTTTCTAAGTCTGAGAAAGCATACTAGTAACGTGAAGTGATAAGTTGTATGGCAAAGACAAAGTTAAAAAGCAGATTATCTCTCAATAAACGGTTTTACATGCGAAATGTGGTGCAATCCTTTACTCTTCCTAGTACGCAGAGTTTCAACTTCAACGCAATTATCATGTGGTATACGTCGGATTCTGTAAGGTCCATTGTAAATCAGAAAGAATTTGTGACTCAAGTGTTTCTTCTTATGTGACAATGAATGATCTTTAATGAGAACTTTCTGACCAATATATAATTTCTTTGCATTTGCTTTACCGTGTAGTTTTCTCCTTTTGTTTGCTGCAGAATTTATATTTTTAATAGCCAAATCAATTATGTCTTTGTGTCGAAGTTTACGTGTATTCGGAAAAGGTACAAGCTCTCTAATTCTGTTCGGTGGTTCTTCATTCTTCAGTAGAAGGATAGTTGGTAAAGCAGTGGAGTCATGAGGCATTTCATTCAGCACGTTTTGAAATAAGTGTAAATATCTGTCCCAATGCTGATGCTTTCTGTGACAATAAAGTCTGCAAAGCTTATTGATTTCTTCCATAATCCGGTCAGACGGGTTACAATGTGGTGAGTACAATGAAATAAAAACAGGTTTGATTTTATGATTCCGGAGCATACGTGACCAAACAGCAGATCTGAATTGCGGTCCGTTATCTGAAATGACTTTACTAACGTGTCCAACTTCACGTAAGAAATTATTAACAAAGGCATTGGATACAAACCGTCCAGTGGCTTTACGTAACGGAGTGAAAGAAACAAATTTTGAAGTTCAGCAGCGACTATAACGTACGAAAATCTATTAGATGATCTGACAAGGGGTCCCAAGAGATCAACAGCAGCAAATTCTTTTAATTTAGAAGGAATGATAGGAAACAACGGAGCACGATGTGAGATAGTAGATGGTTTCGCCTTTTGACAAAGTTTACAAATAGACAAGACTCTTCGAATTCTCTTTTCCATATTGTTAAAATAACAAGTCGTTCGAAGAATATGATAACATTTTCGTGGAACAAAATGTGCGTAGCTGAAATGAATGTACCAAATGATCTTATTAACAAAATCGTCTGTAATGAAAAGTACCCTTAGCTTGTCATCAACAGTGCAGCGTTTGAAGAGTATGTTGTTTCTAACCAGATAATAATGCCGAATCTGTGTGTGTGTCTTTTCATGCCATTTGCTTTTGATGTCTTTCCAAATCGGATCTTTATCTTGTTCATGAGCAATGTCCTTTAAAGATGTGGTGATGAAGTTTTCAAAGGCGACTTTCTGAATGTAAAGAATACTGAAATTTTTCTCGAGGTTGCCTTCTGTGTTACCTTTTTCAAGCCCAGCCGCTGCGCGTGACAGTGCGTCCGCAACAATGTTCTCCTTGCCGGGAATGTAGACTATTGTGAAGTGAAATTCTTGCAGAAAAAATGCCCAACGTTTTAACCTGTCATGATTTAATTTTGAAGACATAAGAAATTGTAATGCACGATGATCACTGTATACTTTTACGTGCTTGCCAGAAAGAAAGAAACGGAATTTGTTAAATGCCCAAACGATAGCTAAAGCTTCCAATTCAGTAACGGAATAATTTTTTTCAGATTTTGTTAGCACTCGGCTAGCAAAAGCAATGGTTTTCTGAACAGTAGTGTAATTTTCTATGGCTTCTTGAAATAAATGGGCACCAAGACCGACTTCAGAAGAATCCGTGCCAAGGCAGAAATCTTGTGACAGATGTGGATGAGCTAGTATTGGCGCGTTATGTAGCGATTCTTTCAAAAAATTGAATTCCAACTGTGCTTGTTCGTCCCAGTTCCAAATAGTATTTTTTCCAGTGAGAGAACAAAGTTTTGGTGTAACTAGAATTTGCATATTCAGAACACGACGGTAAAAATTTACGAGACCTAGAAAACTGCGGACTTGTTTTTTTGTGGATGGAACTGGATTGGCTTTGATTGCTTCTAACTTTTCAGGATCCGGCTGAATGCCTTCAGAAGAAATAATACGTCCCAAAAACCTCACCTTTGAGCTACCGAATTCAGACTTTTCCAAGTTAACTGTAATTCCAGATTCTGCAAAAATACGTAACAAACTGTTGAGGATGCGATTATGTTGTTCCCATGAGGCTTCTGCTGTTAGAATATCATCCACATATAAGGTGATGTGACGTTTTAAGAAACCAGGTAATATGGAATTTAGTCCGCGAATGAATGCTGCCGAAGAAATGTTCAAACCAAAAGGAAGTTTCCGAACTTGATAACAAACGCCGAAACAAAGAAAAGCTGTGTATTTTCTACATTCTGGATGAAGTTCGATCTGATAAAAGCTGGATCTGAGATCAATAGAAGACAACACTTTTACACCATTAAAATATTGAAGAAGTTCTTCCAACGTTTGTGGCCTGTCTGTTTCAGGAATAATGATAGTATTGATTTGTCTCGAATCTAAGACAAGTTTGATCGATCCATTTTTCTTCTCAACAACCTGTAATGGATTGTTGTATGAGCTTACTGCAGGCTCAATAATGCCCTCGTCAAGCATAGACTGCATTTCTGTTCTAACACGGTCCCTATAATGTGCTGGAATTACGTATGGTCTAACACAAAATTTAGTATGCTCACGAACACGAAATTGGTATTGAAATCCCTTGATTATTCCTGTTTTGTGAGTAAAAACTGTGGAATGTACTTGTAAAATCTCAAAAAGGTTCTGCCTATCAGTGTCATTACAATTCTCAATTATTAGGATTTCCTTCTGAATTAACTCATTAGTTTCAAATATATCGTCGATATCATCCCTGTCAGTACCTGCAGAGTGACTGTTAGTGTCTAGTTCCGTAGAAAATTCCGAACTATTGTCTAACAGAAGGTAAAGCCGATTAATTTCCTCATCATGGTTTGAGAGCCAATCTCCAAATTTCAAAGCTATTGACTTACCTTCTTTCTCTAAACTTATTTCAGCATCGTGAAAGTTTAAGATTGCTTTGTATTCATTCAAAAAGTCTACTCCCAATATAATTTCCGTCGACAATAATGGAACAACAAGAAAGTTCATAGAGAGGCTGTGGCTTTGACAAAAGAATTCTAAGTTGGTTTGTTGGCGTACATCTACACTTTTTCCAACGATTGCGCCGTGTAATTTAATCTTACGTAACGAAAGTGCGGGGCAATCGTTCGATTTGTTGCATTTGCTAAAGGCTGTTTCCCTAATTACTGAAATGGGACTGCCAGAGTCAAGTACTGCTGTAAATTTTATGTCATTTACTGTAATGTGAATCACAGGATATGCAATGTTGTTATGTTTTACGTCGTGTTCCTGGAGTAAGATGTCCCTAATGTCTTCCATTTTTACGTAATTACTAGCTACGGTAGCTGCGTCGTCAGTTTCATAAGTACGTTTCGTGGCTGCCAGCGGTATGAGTCATTGCCTGTTTTCTCTTTGTTGGTGCGCGTCGTTATTGGGATTTGAAGACCTAACTTCTACAAATTCACCTTGTCGAGAGGGCCCTGCCCTGTTTGAATCCCGCCAGTTCTGATGCAATTCAGGTCTGTCGTTACGATCATATCGTCTGTCGTCATGTCGGTAGATACCATAGTTTCTTTCTTGTCAGTCACGTGGTGGAGAATTTCTCCCTGAATCGTACTGCACGCTGGACCGTTGCGTCTGAAGTTATTCTGTCTCCCTTGATAATAATTATTTTGGTTCCCATATTGTCTGTTTCTCTGATTGTCTCTGTGATAGTCATTACCACGGAGAGGTGATTTTTCCCTGTAATTATTACTACTCTACCAACCGTTGTCATACAGATGGTGTCTGTTTTGGTCACGATTTACGTTGTAAGAATAGCCTTGTCATGTCCATTTATTATTTCTGTCATCGCGGAATTGTGACAGATGTGACCTGTAATTGTTGTGCTCCTGTTTTCGCGTTCCGCGATTGTCAGTGTCAATTTCCAATTATTGTAACAGTCCCTGAAAAGCTTCAATGTCGTCTTTGCAACGTCCTGCCAAAATAATGTGTCGTAAATGTTCATGTAATTTGATTAAGGAAATGTGGATGATTTCTGAGGGGCTGTATGGGTTTGACAGGTACTGATTCTTGTGCATCATATCTTCAAAATAATTCACAAGACTGGAAAATTCAGATTGTTTGAAATGTTTCATCATTATGATGCTATGTTTTACTCGGTCCTGTGTAGCTTGAGACCAATATGCTGAGAGGAAGGCATGATAAAATTTTCCTTCACTGTGGCAATCGTGAATGACCGATCGCATTCTCACAGCTGGTTCATTCTCTAAATAGCCACACATAAATTCAAATCTGTGCTCTAATGACCAGTTGGGAGGAAAACAATGAGAGAATTGTGGATGAATGTCGTTGCCAGAATTCTTAAATATTTTGAATTTACATGTAGTAATGAACAGCTTATAGTCAAAATCATCGTGTCGGCGAGTCGCATGTCGGTCATTGTTACGTCGTTTCGGCGGTTCCATCTCAAAATTCGGTTTACCTTGCCAATTTCTTTCATAATTTCCGAAATGCGCTGTGTTATTATTTTGTGGCTGTTCCGTATTTCTATGTCCCTCTTCCCGTATTGGAGCGCGAGTGTCCTCTGAAATATGTAATTCTTGTATTACTTGTGCCAACTGATCTTGTACTTCCCGGATTTCTCTTTTGTGTTGCATATTAACTTGATTCTAATTTTGTTTGAATTTTCTAATTTGTTCATACTCTTCTGTGTCAGTGAAGGTTACAGGTCTTGTGTCACTCAGATCATCATCCACCTTTGTAGATAAGTTAGTGAACTGATGTGAAAGTTCGGCTACTTTCTCTGATAATGAACTTATTTCCTCAGTGTGTTTTTCTGAACCAAGTTTCAGAGTGTCCATTTGTGTTGAAATCGTATCTACTGTGTCCTTTAAGTTTTCCTGAGTTTTTGCAAGTTGCATAACCGAATCGGTAGATGCAACTGTGTCAACTTTAGCTTGCAAGATGTCGTGATTTTCATGAACAATAGTTTGCAGTTCCTTTATGGCTGCTTCGTGATTCTGTAATGCACTTTCATGACGCGGAAAAATAGGTTGCAAATGCTCACAAATTTGTGTTTTTACGTCATTACAGACTTTTTGACATTTCGATGCGATTTATGTATCTCAGTAGTTAAATCTTCACGTGTTCGTTCAAGCGTGGTGTCTAACTTTTGAAGATTTTGTTCCATTGCGTCTAACTGTTGCTGTGTTTGTCTCTGGTGTTGTTCCATTGTGTCTAACTTTTGAAGATTTTGTTCCATTGCGTCTAACTGTTGCTGTTTTTGTCTCTGGTGTTGTTCCATTGTCTCTAACTTTTGAAGATTTTGTTCCATTGTGTCTAACTGTTGCTGTGTTTGTCTGTGATTTTGTTTCATTTGTTGCATTAATTGCAATAATAATGTATTAACGTCTGGAATCTGTTCCTCCATGCTTTTCGGCAGTGCATTTGCACCGGCAACATTCACATTTTGACGAGCAGAAAATGTGTCTTGACTTATCTGAGAAAACGGTGAAGACGCAGAACCTGAATCTACAGTATTTGCAAGATTGTGACCTGTCATTTCGGATTCCTGAGGCGAACTGTTGCCGACCGATCGATCAGTAATGCTTCCCTGTTCACTAATTGTTTCACTGTCTACACCATTATTTGTAGCCCCCTCCATTTCCCTATGCACAATTACCAACTTACTAGTTTGAACATTAGTTAATTCGTTACACGGTGGCGCTAACACACTGCTTTCGTCTTCACTGCCATTTCTCAGTTTAGTTTGGAGCCTAATATTAAGTTTTTCACACGCCATTATTGTCACAATATTTCACACGACAACACAGAAAAGCACAATTTGAAGAGCAAAATAAGAAAACACGTTAACATAGCACTGTAAGTAATATCCAGTTCATTGCAAGCGCAGCTGCGAAATACTTGGTGCAAATCTACGTGCATGCCACAACTGTTTTACTGTACAACAATGAAAAACTAGAACTACAAAGGAGATTTTCTCTACAACTACGTGCTAGCAATAAACAGTAGCTACACTAATTACACAAACTACAAGAAAAAAATCAGAAGATTCCAGTGAGGTACCCTCGGCTGAGGGTCGACATATGGAACGTCCCCTTAGAAAAATTATACGTGACTGTGCTTAAACTGACACACAATATTTTTAGCGCAACACAATCTGACTTTCAATCATCCCTACAAAAGAATGGCCCTGACTAACATTAAACTATACCTTTCACAAACCACTTACCTCACAAAAATCTTCGTTACTCAAGCTACTGCAATACAGCGAGCGCCACCACTGCCAGCTAAATAAAAGATTCTAACTACTGAAGGCACTAACTACTGATAGGCATAGTTAGCAAATGAAAGATTTTGATAGAGAACAAACAATGTATTTACCTTTATATTGTTCAAAAGTCATATTATATATATATATATATATATCAGTTCATGACATCTAGTCTGACAAATTTACTGTCTCTGTCCAGATCATCCGCTCTCAAAACTCCGCCATCTCACTCCCCACATCCACCACTGCTGGCGGCTCACCTCCAACTGCGCAGCGCTACGCGCTGTTCACATCCAGCTGCCCAACACTACAATGGCAGACAACAATGCAAACTTGCCACAGAATGCACACAGCACAGCCAGTGATTTTCATACAGAGCGCTACGTGGAGTTACCAATAAAAAAAACTACACAGCCTACTTACAACTGGAATAAAAAATAAACTGGACACGTGTAAGTAGCACTTGCTATCTGAGGGTTCCGTGTACACTTAACTATATAGCTAGATGATAATAATTTCGCGTGGCTTATTGGTTTGGCGCAAGTCTTTCCATTGAAAGTCACTTCAGCAATCTGCATGTCTATAACATATTCCGGTTATCCAATTGTGGAAAGGGGACCTGCAGTTGCACGTAGAATCTGATCCACTTGTCGTTTCTGGCAATTCCTCGAAGGCTAAGTTAAAACAAACACAGGGAAGTCCGTAGCCCGATGGAGATTCAATCTCGCAAGTAAGAGGTTTCCAGGCATGCACTTTACCCCTAGGCAACTTTATTTTCTGGTCCGAAGTGTGGGTGGAAAGTTCGTCTATAGGTTTCGACCAGTGAGTTTGCGAGTACCAAAATACATGACATGTATGGCCGTGTAATTTGACTGCATCGACTTAGAGCCTTAAATTATGTACAGCGCCAAGTGACCGTGGACGTTAATATTTTACATAAATTTCTACCTGATACCTGTACCCACTCTGATAAAAAGCGGTCTTTGCGGAAGGCCGTAACTTCTGGTTGTATTGATTTAGAATCTTACAATTTTTCACACCTCCAAGGGACCGTAAACATTAGTATATGGCATAAATTTCAACTTGAAACCTTTATCCACTCATGAGAAAAAGGGATGTGAACAATCAGATGGGCAGACAGACAGGCGGATAACTATGTGATGCTACGGGGTTCAGATTTTACTGGTTGTGGTCAGAAACAGTAAAAAGACCTCGTAAATAGTCCCCACCTAGCCATATTTACAAGAGAGCGTATGATGTTAATGTAAAACGGCACGTTCAGCGTCAGTGTAGGTAAACGTACTTTGATCCGTGGAACATGAACCTGATTCACAGTACTTTCCTTTTCATCAACTGAAAATTGTCTTCACAAGGCTTTGTGTGTTTCTACTACAGTTGCCTTTGATTAGTCGAAATTAACTCTTTGAGCAATGTGTTGCCTTTGATTAGTCGAAATTAGCTCTTTGAGCAATGTGTTGCAGTCCGAATGTATATTCGTCACTCAGAAGCTGATTCTCGTCCAGTTCTACTCTATTTCATTTGGGAGACAGTATGGTTTTGTATGGTATCGGTGCGAGCTGATTCGGAATTTCAACAGTGATAAAGAAAATGGGCGAGATATTTTAAATTACTTGCCGTAGTGATTGTTAGGCGATTGTGCACATTATTTCAGAAGTACGTCCTAGATGTCTGCACAGTAAACCTGCGATCATTCTGCGTTTATACTTGCGATGATATCCCTCTGCGTAGTGAAGTGTAAGCTTATGAGTTG
Organism: Schistocerca americana; assembly: GCF_021461395.2. Taxonomy (NCBI): domain Eukaryota; kingdom Metazoa; phylum Arthropoda; class Insecta; order Orthoptera; family Acrididae; genus Schistocerca; species Schistocerca americana. Next base: position 764,014,975 of record NC_060122.1, on the reverse strand, counting down.
TTCACTTCTTGTTAAATAGAGTCTTATTATATGACCAAATATTATCTTGTTAATCCGCCGGGTTTTAGACTCAAAATTATCACCCTCTTCTGCATTATAAAATAGTTAGTACCTTGTTAGAAGTTGAGTAGTGAGAGCAATGATTCCGTCTACTCTTTGTGAGAATCTTATTGCTGCTTCGAGGAACCAAGTGGGCTTTGTAAATCAGCTGCGTTCTTTTGAGAATAGTATATGTCAACATTTACAACTTTTTTCTCTGAATTATTCGTCCAAACCTAGTCTTTACGTTTATTATCTTAACTTACCGCAGCTAGATTCTGCCAGGCCGCCTTAGTGTGCACCACTGCCGCTCTATTAATGCTATGAGATGGGGCCAACATTTAGGTAATTCGTTACATTCTTCAATACTCCAGGCAATTAGCAATAAATACTCTGTTTCTTTGCGTGAAGTTATGTTTCATATACTGAGCGGTAAGTCGTTGTCTGCTGACTTCTGAATGCAATATGTAGCGACTTGACATATAGTTAGGTGTGCACTGAAATATTTTATAGCAATGGCGTAATGTTCTGGTTTGAGTACACATTGGAGAGTATCCTCTTTCTCACTTCTTGGGCGGGGGGGGGGGGGGGGGGGGGGGTGTAAAGAACAAAAGAAAACACAGTCTGCAATAAACTAGAAGAAGTTGAAAAAATCTGCCAAGTAGTTGCAAACAAAGGCTTATTGGAACACTTAATCTAGATTTCGACAGTTTAAAAATTCTCTTCTTGAGAAGAAACCTAGGTCAAGGGTTCCAAAGAATCTTTATTTACTGGTTGCCCGGTTTTTTTCAACATCTCCAAGTTTACTGTCACACAGTTCAAATGGTTCAAATGGCTCTGAGCACTATTGCACTTAACATCTGAGGTCGTCAGTCCCCTAGAACTTAGAACTACTTAAGCCTAACTAACCTAAGGTCATCACACACATCCATGCCCGAGGCAGGATTCGAACCTGCGACCGTAGCGGTCGCTCTGTTCCAGACTGAAGCGCCTAGAACCGCTCAGCCTCACCTGCCGGCTATCACACAGTTGCTGAAGTTATAGCCATGTTCAAGATCTTACAACCTGTGGTTTTTGGGCAGTTTCTGGATGGAAAATTATTTGTTGTTTAACGCCTGAGCAGTTAGTTATGCGAAATTTACTCAAAGCAGGAGTCTGTGACTTAGAATGTTCCGTTAAATATTTGCGGTCAAATAGTTTCCAATTTGTTTTTTGAGGTGTACAGATTCATATATTAGTTCTAGCCTTAATAGTTCAAGGCTTTACTTAACTGTTCATGGTAGGAGCTTAGCTTTTAATACACACACATACACACACACACACACACACACACACACAAACACACACACACACACACACACACACACACACACACACACACACACACACACATTAAAACAGGGAGGATGTCGTGGATTACCAGTAACAGCATTTGTCTTTTCTTCTATTACATGCGGTAGAGCAGTCTGTTTCAGATTGGGCCCACAATAGAAGTTCGGTTATTTTCATACAAATACCAGGCGAAATGTAGTGGGGAAGAGTGGTTCCCAATTTAAACTATACCTGCATTTGTTTTACAACCAACGGAAATTTCCTAAACCGTGGTCAAAACCGGATGATGGCATCTTATTTACATTTAGGATGTGGTACCGCGGAATATTGTAACAGTTTCTGATGAAACCAACGTTTCGACCACGGTTACAGTGGCCTTATTCTGGATCTGTTGGTGTATTTTGTTGTCCAGAATCGATTATGTTTTGTCATGACTGCGCTACTGCGGATGAAATCAAATCACAGTACCATTTGTACAAGTTGTACCATTCTTACCGCACTATAGTGGCAAGATCAGGTAACGATGACGGCGGTGGATAGCGATCAGGCACCCTTTTCTCCAAAATACACTACACAGGCCAAATAAAATTGAGATCTAGTAACTGGTGTGGTGGGAGGAATGGAAAATTTTACTGTCGTAGGTTTGCCATAGGGGAGGGAGTGGAGATCTGTTGTCTGTTGCCTCTTACAGTGTGTGCCATGACTGATGGTCGTCGGTCAATAGTGTGTGGATTCTTTGTTTTCCTCAGGCCGCGCAGCGGCAGTTCCTCGTCGGTAACGCTCTCGTTTCGTTTCGTTAGTGCGGCATGTTGGCCTCTGATGGCTGGCAGCTACGATGGTGCTGGCCTGAGTCCATCCTCTCTATTAATGTTGTTCGTATGTTTTAATATTTCAGTGCCCTCTCTGATCTTGAGTTTTTTTTATCCCTGGCTGCTTGCCAAGTACGCAGGTTTCGTTGAATTTTATTTTCTTGCGGCAGCCTTTCTGGTGGTAGGCCACTGCAGATTTACTGTGCTGCCCAAGTTGAATATTGTGCTCTTGCCCCTGTATACGCGTAGCCACAGCTCTGTCGGTTTCGCGGCTGTAGAGTTCTCCTCAATCGGAGTCAAGTTTGTAAACGCTTAGAGTGTACAGAGCACCTGTCTTACCCTTGGAGTAACTTGCCACATCCGGGATCTAGCGGGAGATGTAGAAAACGATCTGGACACCAACCAGGCGATGTTGTTTACCGTGTGGGTCACCTGCGTTCTTCGCATAAGGTAAGCGTACTTGCTGGCTGCAGTTTGTCGAAGTACTGCCTACGGGTGGCGGAGACAAATATGTAGTCACCAGAAATACGACACATTACCGTGCCTAACACGGTGTGGGGAACACGTTTCAGAATGAATAAATACAGGTCCCGTACGGTTTTCAATGGAATCTTATACCATTCTTCCCGAAAAATAGTGTAAATTACAAGATGATGGATGGAAATGCCATGTGGCCAGGGCTTCCCGTCGGGAAACCGTTCGCCTGGTGCAAGTCTTTCGAGCTGACGCCACTTCGGCGACTTGCGTGTCGATGGGGATGAAATTCTGATGATAAGGACAACACAACACCTGAGTGGAGAAAATCTCCGATACAGCCGGAATCGAACCCAGGCCGTTAGGTATAACATTCCGTCGCTCTGACCACTCAGCTACCAGGGGCGGACAGATGGTGGATAACTATCACCCAGTCTTTTCTCCAAAGCACACCACAAAGGCTAAATAATACTGAGATATGGTAACTGCCGTGGCTAGGGGATGTCCGACAATTCATATTCCCGCTCAGAAAACTAGTTACGGACTATGAGAGCTGTGTGAACAGGAGCCCTGCCTTCTTGGAACACAGCATCGCCACTGGGGAACAATCATTGTATCACGGGATGGACCAGAACTGTGAAAATCGTCACATGATCGTTACCTGTAATGCGACTTTCCAGAGCAACTGCGGGGCCCATGTAATACCACGATATGCCTGCCTAAATCATCACCGAGAGCCAGCCACATTTCACTATTGGGACGCAAACTCGGCCAGAACTTGAAAACAATGTGCTACAAAACTCATCCAAAATACGGCCGTTTCTCCATTGCACCATTATCTTGGTTGCCACACTGGACTCGCATTCTAGAGGACTACAGTTGAAACCCTACTCCGGCCACCTTGACTTAGGTTTTCCGTGATTTCCCTAAATCGCTTCATTTAAATGCCGGGATGATTCTTTCGTAAGAACATGGTCGATTTCCTCCCCCGTCCATTTCCTAATCCGAGCTTGTGCCCCGTCTTTAATGACCTTGTTGTCGACGGGACGTAAAACCCAATCATTTCGTCCTCCTCCTCCTCCTCCTCCTCCTCCTCCTCCTACCATTGTCCTGGATATAAGACTTTGGCAAAATTTTCCTGTTACGGATGTTTGCATCACTGCTGATTGGTTTTGTAATCCCAACTCGCCCTGCAATTCCTTGCTTACGGAACTCTCTTCCTGTTGCTTTGGTGATGATACGGTCTGCGAGTGCAACATCGGATTGTTTCAATGTTTTTAGAGCTGTCATCCTCTTAGGATCGTCACAATCCTCTTGAATCTGGGTCTGCCACTAGCACTTAAGACACACTACCGTCCGTGTTGTGACTAAGCAGATGATGGTACTTCTGCTTTCCCTGTATGAGGTATAACTCTTGGATATTGTGCCTCTTGAAACACCAAACGCTTCGGATTCCTAGATTACAGAATCAACCAAAAAATTTCCCACGTGTTAAGTCACTTGGCTCCACCAACTAAAATAACACCGTCCGAACACGCCTCGGAAGGCGTAAGGGTACTGAGTGACCACCATCTCATCCTCAGCCGATAGGTGGCACTGGATGCAGAGAACGAGGGGCTTGCGGTCAGCACACAGCTCTCACGCCCGTTGAAAGTTTTCGTGACCGGACTTAGCTCCATAAGCGCCAGCAACTTTCCCAAATTCGAAGTCATTTAGCTCCGACGTAATGCACTCACAACTACCCAGAACACAGTTCTGATCGCGACTGCCACTTGTAAGCTATTCAGATCGGTTTGACGGAGGAGATAGAGAAGATCCAAAGAAGAGCGGCGCGTTTCGTCACAGGGTTATTTGGTAACCGTGATAGCGTTACGGAGATGTTTAATAAACTCAAGTGGCAGACTCTGCAAGAGAGGCGCTCTGCATCGCGGTGTAGCTTGCTCGCCAGGTTTCGAGAGGGTGCGTTTCTGGATGAGGTATCGAATATATTGCTTTCCCCTACTTATACCGCCCGAGGAGATCACGAATGTAAAATTAGAGAGATTAGAGCGCGCACGGAGGCTTTCAGACAGTCGTTCTTCCCGCGAACCATACGCGACTGGAACAGGAATGGGAGGTAATTACAGTGGCACGTAAAGTGCCCTCCGCCACACACCGTTGGGTGGCTTGCGGAGTGTAAATGTAGATGTAGATGTAGATGTACATAGTACCGTTAGCACTCGAATGCAATAGCACAATCTGCAGGCTTAGCTAGCATCTGCATTGATTTTCAAGCATCCGTGCCTCGCAGTGTTTCTATTTTTCTGACCAACCCATGTATCTTGAATCCTTTCATTCGATTCCAGGGCTTGTGGATCGATGTGGAATGCAACCAGTGGCCAAGAACGTTGTTCGCAGCCTTATAAGCCCAGATACAGCCCGCTCGGTTAGTCTTGCGGTCTAACGCACTGCCTTCCGGGTGAGAAGGCGTATCGGTCCCCGGCACGAATCCGCCCGGCGGATTAGTGTCGAAGTCCGGTGTGCCGACCAGTCTGTGGATGGTTTTTAAGGCGGTTTTCCATCTGCCTCGGCGAATGCGGGCTGGTTCCCCTTATTCCGTCTCAGTTACACTGTGCCGTCGATTGCTGTGCTAACACTGTCTCCACACCGTAATTACTTTACCACGCAAACATTGGGGTTGTACTCGTCTGGTGTGAGACGTTCCCGGTGCTAACCCTGGGTTTGGTGTGGGGCGGCGTTGGGGTCAGGAAGCATCTCCGTCGTTCCTAGGTTCCCAGTTCAATACAATACAGAGACCAGATGTTTTGTTGCGAGCATCACTTGGGGCATATAGTTCTACGCCTAGGACTGGAAATTCCCTATACTTCTCTACTTAGAGGGTGAACTGGACCTTCTCGTGCATTTTTTTAAATATTTGTGAAGCCTTTGTGGTTCCGTGTCATCAAATCGTCATATAGCGAACATGTCGTGCAGGTGTCTGAACCAGCAGCGTGGTCGAGAAGGAGCTGAACGAAGTGCCGTTGCTTCGAAGGCCTCCGTAAATATGTCGGCTAGTAACGGGGATAAGACAAGTTGACCTGGAGGGAAGTCACTGTAACTGTCCCCGAACGTTGGTTTCATCAGTAGCATGACGCGGTACTATACCCAGACGCTTTCTTTTCATAAATCAGTCCCAACTTCTAAGAATATAATTGTTAAGGCTTTCGTGGCCACTTGTTGACAAACTGCCTATTGGCTTCTGTCTCGGGTTCTTCAGCCGAGGTTCATCTGATGATTTTACTGACGTTTCGCCAGCACGAGTGGCTGGCATTGTCAAAGCTTCACCCTCCATTGCCGGTGGTGAACTGGAGCCGAGATCGCGGCCGCAGACTATATGTACCTGGCGCGCCAACGTCCATGGGCTTCTCCGCGGTCATTTTCGGTGCGGTTCTCCTCTTGCTGCCTGAGACAGTCGTTCGCTGCAGTACGGGAAGCCAGGATCCGTTTACCTTAAGGCTTTCCTCTTTCTTGTTGAAGCTGTTCGCGTGTTTTTGTATTTCTACAGCTTCTGTGAACAAGTGAGTGTGATAGCGCTTCTCTACATCCAGAACTTCCGAGTCGGCGAGTTTTATTACGTGGTCGGTCTCACGCAGTGCGTGCTCTGCCACGGCCGGTTTCTCCACCTGTCCCAGCCTGCGATGTCGCTTATGTTCTTCGATCCTGGCGTTGATTGATCGTCCAGTCATTCCGACATAAACTTTTCCGCATGTGCATAGTATACGGTATATTCTCGACATTGTAAGTGGGTCTCTTTTCTCCTTTGCCGATCTAAGACACCCTTTGATCTTCCTTGTCAGTTTGAAAATCGTCTTTACGCCATGTCTGCGCAATATACGGCCGATTCTGTTCGTCACTCTGGGAATGTATGGCAGAAAGGCCGTACTCGACAATTCTATTTCTGATCCCTTACTTCGCAGAGTGTTTGGCTCTGTTACACTTCTAATACAGGGTGTTACAAAAAGTTACGGCCAAACTTTCAGGAAACATTCCTCACACACAAAGAAAGAAAATATGTTATGTGGACATGTGTCCGGAAACGCTTACTTTCCATGTTAGAGCTCATTTCATTACTTCTCTTGGAATGGAAACACACAGCAACAGAACGCACCAGCGTGACTTCGAACAATTTGTTACAGGAAATGTTCAAAATGTCCTCCGTTAGCGAGGATACATGCATCCAGCCTCTGTCGCATGGAATCCCTGATGCGCTGATGCAACCCTGGACAATGGCGTATTGTATCACAGCCGTCCACAATACGAGCACGAAGAGTCTCTACATTTGGTACCGGGGTTGCGTAGACAAGAGCTTTCAAATGAAAGTCAAGGGGGTTGAGGTCAGGAGAGCGTGGAGGCCATGGAATTGGTCCGCCTCTACCAGTCCATCGGTCACCGAATCTGTTGTTGAGAAGCGTACGAACACTTCGACTGAAATGTGCAGGAGCTCCATCGTGCATGAACGACATGTTGTGTCGTACTTGTAAAGGCACATGTTCTAGCAGCACAGGTAGAGTATCCCGTATGAAATCATGAAACGTGCTCCATTGAGCGTAGGTGGAAGAACGTACTGACGAAACTAAATGAGCTCTAACATGGAAAGTAAGCGTTTCCGGACACATGTCCACATAACATCTTTTCTTTGTTTGTGTGTGAGGAATGTTTCCTGAGAGTTTGGCCGGACCTTTTGTGTAACACCCTGTACAATTTGTGGAGTACCCATTGGTCCTCAGAACGCTTTCCAGGTGTTGCATTTCGCGTCTGACGTGCTGCGGTTCATATTCGTCCTGCTCCTGTTACGAGCGTATTAATCATGCCTTTTTTCTGGCTCGGGTGGTAGTTTGATAGTTTGTGCAGGTATCGGTCGATGTGTGTCGGTTTTCTATACACGCTGTGTCTCAGGTATCGACATCACTTGTGACCAGCACATCTAGAAATGGCAGTTTTTTGTTCTAAGAACAGGTTGAGCAGATTGTCCTTTTCAGCCAAGATCCAGTAGGATAGGAGTGAAGCTGAGGGAGCCCAACCGGGAATATCTGACATGAGGAGATATGTGTTTAAGTGGAATATGACAGCGACTATGAGCTATAGGGAATATACATTAGCAAGCTGGTTTAATACGATTACTTCGTTGCCATTGCTTGTTTAGGCAATAAATTACCTTAACCTGTTGATCCAGCTATAGCCGAAAATATTCACGCGGCACGATACCGATCTACGATACGCTTATCGTTTTGAACCCGGGTGACTTAAAGTGAAATGACTAATGAATGGCGTTACTCGCCGGCCTTCGCGCCAGGCAGCTCAGGGCCGCTAGCGAACTGGCCGCCGTGTTTGCTCTTTTACGGCGGCGCTCGACGGTCGCACGTGCTCGCGAAACAAGTGTCCACGTGGGCGGACGCGGGTAACAGCCAGCCGGGCCGGCAGCGCATTTGTCAGCCGTAAGCCGAGCTCCTTCGTGCTTCTCTTTCTGGCCGGCCCCGTGCACATTCTGCGCCCTGAATTATCCGGCTCCCCAAAAGGCAGGCCACAAATCACCGCCGTCACCTCTGCGGGCATACAGCTGCGGCCGGCGGTCGCCTCCCGGACGAGTACAGGCGTACTCGGCCGGCTAGTGCCCCGGCATTTCTACACTTTGCAGGTTTCGTATCCTTTCTGCTCGTAAAGCAGGAAGACATTACAGCAGACGAGTTGCTCCAAGCAGTCGTTTCACGGCCTTAAACGGAGACAGTTACTCAGTTTCTAAACTGCCGGCAATTACTGTTGCAGAGCCACGAAGGCGGTAAGCAGCAAACCTCGTAATGGCATGATGGGTACTACATGACCGGATATGCAAGTGATCAGTGTTTCAGTGCCATTGCACGAAGCAGGTAGGACTAATGCTATCTACACTACTGGCCATTAAAATTGCTACACCAAAAAAAACTGCAGATGATAAACGGGTATTCATTGGAGAAATATATGATACTAGAACTGACATGGAATTACATTTTCACGCAATCTGGGTGCACAGATCCTGAGAAAAAAACCACCTCTGGCCATAATAGCGGCCTTGATACGCCTGGGAATTGAGTCAAACAGAGGTTGGATGGCGTGTACAGGTACAGCTGCCCATGCAGCTTCAACACGATACCACACTTCATCAAGAGCAGCGACTGGCGTATTTTGACGAGCCAGTTGCTCGGCCACCATTGACCAGACATTTTCAATTGGTGAGAGATCTAGAGAATGTGCTGGCCAGGGCAGCAGTCGAACATTTTCTGTATCCAGAAATGCCCGTACAGGACCTGCAACATGCGGCCGTGCAGTATCCTGCTGAAATATAGGGTTTCGCAGGGACTGAATGAAGGGTAGAGCCACGGGTCGTAACACATCTGAAATGTAACGTCCACTGTTCAAAGCGTTGTCAATGCAAACAAGAGGTGACCGAGACGTGTAACCAATGGCACCTATACCATCACGCCGGATGATACGCCACTATGGTGATGACGAATAAACGCTTCCAATGTGCGTTCACCGCGATGTCACCAAACACGGATGCGAGCTTCGTGATGCTGTAAACAGAACCTGGATTCATCCGAAAAAATTACGTTTTGCCATTCGTGTACCCAGGTTCGTCGTCGAGTACACCATCGCAGGCGCTCCTGTCTGTGATGCAGCGTCAAGGGTAACCGCAACCATGGTCTCCGAGCCGATTGTCCATGCTGCTGCAAAGGTCGTCGAACTGTTCGTGCAGATGGTTGTTGTCTTGCAAACGTCCCAATCTGTTGACTCAGGGATCGAGACGTGGCTGCACGATCCGTTACAGCCATGCGGATAAGATGCCTGTCATCTCGACTGCTAGTGATACGAGGCCGTTGGGATCCAGCACGTCGTTCCGTATTACCCTCCTGAACCCACCGATTCCATATTCTGCTAACAGTCATTGGATCTCGACCAACGCGAGCAGCAATGTCGCGATACGATAAACCGCAATCCCGATAGGCTACAATCCGACCTTTATCAAAGTCGGAAACGTGATGGTACGCATTTCTACTCCTTACACGAGGCATCACAACAACGTTTCACCAGGCAACACTGGTCAACTGCTGTTTGTGTATGAGAAATCGGTTGGAAACTTTCCTCATGTCAGCACGTTGTATGTGTCAACACCGGCGCCAACCTTGTGTGAATGCTCTGGAAAGCTAATGATTTACATATCAGAGCATCTTCTTCCTGTCGGTTAAATTTTGCGTCTGTAGCACGTCATCTTCGTGGTGTAGCAATTTTAATGGCCAGTAGTGTAAATTTTTATACAGTGAACTGGCAAAAGTCATGGGTTAGCGACATGCACATATACAGATGGTGGCTGTATCGCGTATACGCGGTATAAAATGGCAGTGCTTTGGCATTTAGAAGCAGGTGATTCATCTGAAAAGTTTTCCAACGTTATTATGGCGGCAAGAATGAAATTAACAGAAGGAATGCAAGTTGGAGCTAGACGCATGGGACATTCCATTTCAGAAATCGTGAGGAAATTCAATATTCCGTGATCGACAGTGTCAAGAGTGAGCCGAGAATACGAGATTTACGAACAACACATTGGACGACTGGCTTCACTTAACGACCGAGAGCAGCAGCGTTTGCGTAGAGTTGTTTGTGGTAACAGAAAACCAACGTTGCATGAAATAACCGTAGAAATCAGTGTGGATCGTGCAATGAACGTATACGTTAAGACATTGCTGCTAAATATGGCGTTAATGGACTATGGCAGCAGATGAGCTACGCGAGCACCGTAGCTAATAGCACGACATCGCCTGCAGCGCTTCTCCTGGGCTCGTTACTTGTTAACAGTTTTGAGCAGCGGGTGATGGGTTCCTTAACAACATTTCGACAAATTATGTCATCTGAATTCACCATTTTGACCACGGACACAAGAAAGCATCTATGGGGTTCCACCACAAAGGATCACCGACGCAAAATAAAGTTCGGGAGCATGTCATCAGTATGGAATTAATGCAGTCAGCTTTCTGGCATGTTCTAGGTGTGATGCATTTGGAATTTATTCCTAAAGGAACTAATACACTACTGGCCATTAAAATTGCTACACCACGAAGCTGATGTGCTACAGACGCGAAATTTAACCGGCAGGAAGAAGATGCTGTGATATGCAAATGATTAGCTTTTCACAGAATTCACACAAGATTGGCGCCGGTGGCGACACCTACAACGTGCTGACATGAGGAAAGTTTCCAATCGCTTTCTCATACACAAACGGCAGTTGACCGGCGTTGCCTGGTGAAATGTTGTTGTGATGCCTCGTGAAAGGAGGACAAATGCGTACCATCACGTTTCCGACTTTGATAACAGTCGGATTGTAGCCTATCGGGATTGCGGTTTATCGTATCGCGACATTGCTGCTCGCGTTGGTCGAGATCCAATGACTGTTAGCAGAATATGGAGTCGGTGGGTTCAGGAGGGTAATACGGATCGCCGTGCTGGATCCCAACGGGCTCGTATCACTAGCAGTCGAGATGACAGGCATCTTATCCGCATGGCTGTAACGGATCGTGCAGCCACGTCTCGATCCCTGAGTCAACAGATTGGGACGTTTGCAAGACAACAACCATCTGCACGAACAGTTCGACGACCTTTGCAGCAGCATGGACAATCGGCTCGGAGACCATGGTTGCGGTTACCCTTGACGCTGCATCACAGACAGGAGCGCCTGCGATGGTGTACTCGACGACGAACCTGGGTACACGAATGGCAAAACGTAATTTTTTCGGATGGATCCAGGTTCTGTTTAAAGCGTCACGAAGCTCGCATCCGTGTTTGGCGACATCGCGGTGAACGCACATTGGAAGCGTTTATTCGTCATCACCATAGTGGCGTATCATCCGGCGTGATGGTATAGGGTGCCATTGGTTACACGTCTCGTTCACCTCTTGTTCGCATTGACAACACTTTGAACAGTGGACGTTACATTTCAGATGTGTTACGACCCGTGGCTCTACTCTTCATTCGATCCCTGCGAAACCCTACATTTCAGCAAGATAGTGCACGGCCGCATGTTGCAGGACCTGTACGGGCCTTTCTGGATACAGAAAATGTTCGACTGCTGCCCTGGCCAGCACATTCTCCAGATCTCTCACCAATTGAAAACGTCTGGTCAATGGTGACCGAGCAACTGGCTCGTCACTACTCTTGATGAACTGTGGTATCGTGTTGAAGCTACATGGGCAGCTGTACCTGTACACGCCATCCAAGCTGTGTTTGACTCAATGGCCAGGCGTATCAAGGCCGTTATTAAGGCCAGAGATGGTTGTTCTGGGTACTGATTTCTCAGGATCTATGGACGCAAATTGCGTGAAAATGTAATCACGTGTCAGTTGTAGTATAATATATTGGTCCAATGAATACCCGTTTATCATCTGCTTTTCTTCTTGGTGTAGCAATTTTAATGGCCAGTAGTGCACAAACTCTGCAGGGTGCTGTCAATCCCTCAGATAACTGATAGCACGAATTCGAAGAAGTCGTCCTCCCGTGGAGCTCCCTCTCCTTCAGCATGAGAATGCTAGACCACACACCAGCGCTGCAACATCTGCAACAACCCGACGCCTTGGGTTGGCTGTCATCGATGACACTCCATAGAGTCCCGACTTGGCCCCGTCCGATTTTCACCTGTTTCCGAAACTTGAAGAAACATTCCAGGACTTCACTTTGACACTGATGAAGCTGTGTACATCTACATCTACATGGATACTCTGCAAACCACATCTAAGTGTCTGGCAGCTCACAGGCAATTCTCTATTATTACAATCTCGTATTGCGTGCGGAGAGAACGAACACCTATACCTTTCCGCACGAGCAGAGTAAGCAGAGTTGAGGCTGTAACTCCGCAATAAAAGTCAAACAGTTTACTGTGACGGTGTGAATAAGACAGTTCTCTTGTTGGAAAAAATATGTTTGTCGCCAGGTTGACTATGTTGAGAACTAAGTATGTTAACATGAAGAATAAAGCTGTAGAATGTTAATAATGTTTCTTTATTTAAAAAAGCTATAAGAGTTTCATATAAAAAGTCGGAGGCATCAATTTTTAGCATGCTCGCGTAGTACTGTATGTACAATAGTACCAGATCGAATGGAGTCTACTGTACTTGAGTATTACCAAGTCACATCTGAAATTTCCGGTCGGATGAAGTAGTTTAGGAAGTGTTTGGTTTGGCTTTAGGAGCAATGAGATTGTAGACATTCCGGAACCACCACTGGTTTGAACTAGTGTACGTTGGTAGTACATAGTAATTACATTTTGTTAGTATTCTTTAAATTTTAAGTTAATATTTTCGAAAAATTTTACACGTTAGTCAGTTTTTTCTTTAGTTTTTGATGGTGCTGGAAAATTTCCATACTTTATATAATAATTTCTTCGACCTGCTGTTGTAAACTAGACCGCAGATCACTGGAATGTAGGAAATAAATAAAATAAATTACATGCTAAATCTATAATCTGTGTGTTATGCGAGTTTATGATAATACAACAATTGCGTGTGCTCATTTTACAACCAGTACGTTATAATTTAATACTACAGTTTCAGTAACTGCCAACGGCCTTGCCGCAGTGCTAACAAAGGTTCCGTCAGATCACCGAAGTTAAGCGCTGTCGGGTTCGCAGGGTGCACTCAGCCCTTGTGAGGCAAATTTAGCAGTTACTTGATTAAGAAATAGCGGCTCCGCTCACGAGAACTGACAACGGCCGAGAGAGCGGTGTGCTGACTACACGCCCCTCCACATCCGCATCCAGCGACGCCTATAGGCTGAAAACGTCACAGCGGTCGGTCAGCACCGTTAGGGTCTTTCGAGGCCTGTACGGACGGAGTATAGCTTTAGTTTAGGTTCAGTAACTGCTATATTCACAGCAATAAAACAACAATTACAACTCTTTCATGTTACATTTACAGTCAATGTATCATAGAAGTTTTTACTTTAGCATAATACAAGTTGCATTATTACATTCAATAAGTTTCATTTCCATTGTACAGTATCAACTCTATTAGGCTTGCTGTTGATATGTTATGACGGTTCTTCCATTTGAGCGTTTTATTACTCGTCAATATACCGCATTATAGCCATATAAATATGTCTAGGAGCTGTGAACGCACCTATAACGTATTAACTGTATCAATGTCTGGGCACAACATAATGCACTGGATTGGCACAGCTTATATGTTTTAGATAACAATTTCTAGTGAAGTGAAACGCACTATAGGTTAACTGCTCATTACATATACGACTGCCTGCAGCTGTTTCTCGGATCCATCCAACTCCTTAATCAAAACGTGGACATTCCGTACCTGTATCGTAAATACTGACGTCACATCATCTGAGAACACAGATAAGGAATAGTCGTTGTCCAAAGCAAAGGTCAGGGGCGTCATCAACAGCGTGAATGATTTTGTTCTAAGTCAAACTGAGCTAAAGATCTTAATTTATGGCTGTTACTAGACACAACGTCGGAAGAAGGAAGGACAGTGACCGACAGAAGCATATCGTCGTCTGCTTAGATATGAGAGTTAACTCACAGAGACTTACACTGATGAATCAAAACATTCTGTCCAAAAAATAATGGAGAACCATTCTGGCAACGATATGGGTCACAAATGGGGAAATCTAGTGACATAAGTAACTACGTCAAATGGCAATACGTTATGGCTCCGCGCCTAGGAATGAGCATTTCGGAAACGGCTAAGCTGTTAGTTTGTGTGCTACTGTCGTGAGCATCTATGGAAAGTGACTGAAGAACGGTGAAACACCGAGTACGCGACATGATGTTACACGTCCACACCTCATCGCAGAAAGTAAAGTTCGCAGACTTACTCGCTCTGTAAATCAGAATAGGCGGAAATCTGTGTCACAACTGACGACATACACTCATGCTCATAAATTAAGGATAATTGCACAATGTGGTGCCACACAACGTGGCACTACACATAACTGGTGCTAATAGCATAGGCACATAGGAAACACACACGACACAGATCTGTAAGACCACGGTATTGGTGATGAGTTGAGAAAATCGTCCCGAAACACATGTGCTACAAAACGCCACTGTTTACTGCGCATGTATCCCGACATCAATATGGAATGTGATCATCATGCACACGTATACGGGCCACACAACGGGTTGGCATACTCCGGATCAGGTGCCTGAAGTTTCCTAGGGGTTTGAAGACGTGCAGCGATACGTCGTCGGCCGAGAGCATCCCAGACAGGTGGGGTTTAGGTCTGGAGAACAGGCAGGCCACTCCATTCGCCTGATATCTTCTGTTTCAAGGTACTCCTCCACGATGGCAGCTCGGTGGGGCCGTGCGTTATTATTCGTCAAGAGGAAGGTGGGACCCACTGCACCACTGAAAACGTGGACATACTGGTGCAAAATGACGTCCTGATACACCTGACCTGTTACAGTTCCTCTGTCAAAGACAGGCAGGGGTGTACGTGTACAACTCATAATCCTACCCCACACAATCAAACCACGACCTCCACACAGGTATCTTTCTAGGACATTAAGCGGTTGGTATCTGGTTCTTAGTTCACGCCTGAATCACTATTCAGACTATACCTGGACTCATCCGTGAACATAACCTGGAACCACTGTTCCAATGACCATGTACTGTGTTCTTGACACCAGGCTTTACGGGCTCTCCTGTGACCAGGGGTCAGTGGAATGCACCTTGCAGGTCTCTGGGCGAATAAACCATGTCTGTTCAGTCGTCTGTAGACTGTGTGTCTGGAGACAACTGTTCTAATGGCTGCGGTAAGGTCCTGAGCAAGGCTACCTGCAGTTCTCCGTGCCCGTCTGCGGGAACTGATTGTGAGATATCGATCTTCTTGTGGTGTTACACACTGTGAACGTCCCGTACTGTAGCACCTGAACACATTTACTGTCTGCTGGAATCGCTGCCATAATCTTGAGATCACACTTTGTGGCACACGGAGGCCCCGTGCTACGACCTGCTGTGCTTGACAAGCCTCCAGTCGCCCTAATATTCTACCCCTCATAATGCCATCAATATGTGCTCTTTGAGCCATTTTCATCACACAGTCACCATTAGCACGTCTGAAAATGTCTGCGCACTTACTTGCTGCACCGTACTCTGACATGCACCAACACACCTCTGCGTGTATGGACTACTGCCAGCACCACCGTGCGACGACCGCAGGTCAAATGCACCGCATGGTCATACCCCGAAGTGATTAAAACCCGCAAACCTTCCAGCAGAGCGTTGTTTCACCATTTATCAGCATTATCCTTAATTTATGAGCATGCCGGTGGGGTGACCGAGCGGTTCTAGGCGCTACAGTCTGGAACCGCGCGACCACTACGGTCGCAGGTTCGAATCCTGCCTCGGGCATGGATGTGTGTGTTGTCCTTAGGTTAGTTAGGTTTAAGTCATTCTAAGTTCTAGGGGACTTATGACCTCAGCAGTTGAGTCCCATAGTGCTCAGAGCCATTTGAACCATTTGAACTGTCTATGGGTGGAAAGGGAAAGGGATTAAATGAATTTTGCGCAATGTCTACCCTCTGCCACATGTACTCTGTGGTTGCTTGCATGACACAGATGTATAATTTGATGTCGGCAGCATATAGTTGTTACTGAACTAGCTGTAATTCCATCCCTTTTCAAGTAAGTTGTTCGTAAGCAGTGTCATGAGCGAGTGTTCATTAAGCGTGATAAAGCAAGTTTGGTACAACCTCTGTCACAGACAGGTTTCCAACATAACCATTGGTGAAACGCAATTTCCACTTCTAAGCAGACTATGACAGTGTACCGTCACAAGTCCTTCATTTGCTTGCAATTAGAATTACAGCAAAATCTGCGGGAGTGGCGTTTTGCTTTTCCAGCCGTCGTCGGTCCATTGTAGTAGTAAAACTTTGTGAATACAGCGAAGAACGAATATCAACAAAAATAAAGCGAGAAAAATGGAATTTAATGGAATTAAATCAGGAGAAGCTGATGGAATGAGGTCAGTAAGCGAGACATTAAAATTATTAAATGATTTATGTTATTTGAGGAAAGAAAATGACGATCACCAAAGTAGAGAGGATATAAAGTGCTGGCCGGAAATAGTAAGAAAAAGCGTTTTTAAAAAAGAGAAATTTGCTGACTTCGAATACAACTTTACACGTTAGGAAGTATTTTCTGAAGGTATTCGGATTGTAGCATTGAACGAAAGCGAAATGTGAATGATAAGCAGCTCAGAGTGGAGGAGAATAGAGGCTTTTAAACTGTGATTCAACAGCGGAGTACAGAAGATTAGATGTGTAGGTCAGATAACAAATAAGAATGCACTAAATCAAATTGGGGAAAATAAAGATGTTTATGGCACAATCTGACTAAACGAATGGGTAGGTAAATAAGATACATCCTGAGACAACGAGGAATCATCAGTTTAGTAATGGAAGGAATGTGTGGTGGAAAAGTTTGGAGGCATATCAAGCACAGTAAGCATGTTCAAATGCATATAGATTTCTGAAGAACATCATGATTTATCGCCAAGAGCTGCTGATAAGATTTATTTATTGGACAACCAGTTTCTGTCCACAGGCCATCGCCAGGTTCATAAAAGCATTTACGGCGTCATGCAAAGCTATATAAAACCAATGACGTCAGATAATAAAAGCCACGAATTCCTCTCTGTTATCAAATAATAATATAAATTACATCGTCAGTCATAAAATTTGCTTGATAGTCTCTCATTCATTCTAAATCTACACCGTGAGAGCACTCTGTGGCACATTTTACGACTCACGGTTTAATTTATATTACTGTGTGGCAACATTGACGAATTCATGGATTTTATTCCCTGACGCCACTGACTTCATATCACTTAGTATGATGTTATAAATGCTTTTCGAAGCTGATGATGGTCTGTGGAACGAAACTAGTTGTTCAATAAAGAAATTTTATGAGTAGCTCTTGGCGGTAAATCATGACGTTTTTCAAATGTTTAAGAGCTGTGGTATACCAACCTCCGAAAAAATAGGAGTTAAAGTAATTTTGAGATGAAGAGAGTTGTACGGGATACAGCGTAAAGAACTACATTAAAACAATCTTCGAATTGAATCAGGGGTGTCGAACCCGCGGCCCTCGGGCTGCGGGAGGCGCAAAGCAAGTAGACACGTCAACAATAGTTTGTAATATGATAAAGTTTATTACAGCAACTTCTTATAGTACACTCACTGAGATTTGTGCAATAGTTTATTCACAGAATAAACATAATTCCTTGTGAAAAGAAGGAAGACTTTGGCTAGTTACAAAAAACTCATATAAAACAGCAGGCTCTTTCCTGAGCGTACGACTTGAAAACAAAAACAGTGAAAATCTTTGATGGTTATTGGTCCTTAGCAGTGAGTATGTCCTCCGCACAAACGGATGAGTTCTTCCATTCTGTGAGTCATGCTCTGAATGAGAGCTTCAGGTTTATCTTGGGGTATGAGGTCCCACTCCTCAATGACAGCTTCAATGAGGTCCTAAAGATCGTCAGGTAGATTCGAACGTTATGCAATGGCCACCTACAACAGATCCTATGCACGCTCAATCACAATTACGTCTGGGGACTGTGCTGGCCAACGTATTCGTTTGATGTTGCGCATGTGAAGATACCGAGACACTGCCAGAGTACGATGCAGTCTTGCATTGTCATCGACTACTATGAAGTTGTCACCGACTTTAGTTGCACCGACTTTACGTCTGTAGAGCCTTGCGATCGTCTGTAGGACCTCTTAGAGGACCAGTCAAATTGCCATAGATGATAATTAGAGGTTACAGTTCCACCAGCAAACGGATGAGCTTCCTGAACGTATCGGCGTTCCTGGTGTCGTCTAGCGCTTCTCCAAACCCTATCTAGTGCCTCGTCGCAAACCAGTCCTGCTCTCTTCAGCAAACCTGACATTAGCCCATTCTGCAATGGTCCAATGTTGATGTGCAGGAGCCCAGGTCTTTCAATTGCGTCGATTTCGTTGGTTCTGTGAAAAACTTCTAATTGGTCTTCTGGAATGAGCACCTTCTTGATGCAATCCTCTACGCACTGATTGGTCTGAGATATGAATCCCTATTGCCTAGGAGAAGTCATTTCCAATATTTCTGGCAGTTGATGTTGGGCGCGTGCGAGCCGGCAGCTGGAGGAAACAGCTAGCACTAAGGTTGTCATACAAGAAAGAACACTGCGAGAGCTATCGTTCACATGTCCCGTCTCTCTGTATTTTCTCTACATCTTAGACACAGCGCTTCGAGTGCATGTGACCGATTGGTAACGTCTTGCTGTGTACGACGTGCTGAAAGTAACGCCACTATCCTTACTCTACCAAAGTTTTGCATGCCACTAAGTGGCATGTCACAGCAGAGCTGACCACAGACTGAACGAAGCTGTTGTTGATGCTGGACTGCTTGCGGTGTGCCGCTGCGGCAGCGGTATGTTTACATGACTGGGAAACGTCCACAGAACTCGCCAGTAGTAAACACCGTCTATTATATGGGATCTAAGTGGATAATGCATGCCTCTAGTAACGTAGGCCACATTTGACGACAGTACTCTAAACTTTTGTTGACCAGCGTATCAAATCAACCCAAGAGGTGAGCATGTCACACGATCGGTAACTAAAAAATTCATGTTATGTTAACTTATGGTAAATTGAATACTTTCAGTCTGAAAACCCCGCCGGGCCGGCCGGGGTGGCCGAGCGGTTCTAGGCGCTACAGTCTGGAACCGCGCGACCGCTGGTTCGAATCCTGCCTCGGGCATGGATGTATGTGATGTCCTTAGGTTAGTTAGGTTTAAGTAGTTCTAGGGGACTGATGACCTCAGAAGTTAAGTCCCATAGAGCTGAGAGCCATTTGAACCATTTTTGAAAACCCCGCCACACTATGCTGTCCTCTCATTGGCCAGTTGCGTAAATTTTTATTTTTTATTTTTTAATTTTCTAAGCGCGGCACAGAAATGCTAATCTTGTTGCAGTGTGGCCCAAGTAAGCTAAATGTTAGACACCCCTGCTCTAGATAATGTAGCTCTTGAGGGCGGTGAGTAGAACCTCGGTGATTTGAGTGCTATCTCCCATACACTTTGTCAAAAGTTGGTTGCACTGTCTCACTGTAATGTAAACAAGTCTCTGTTGTCATTGAATGACCTGATGTTTTCGCATTTCAGTATAGCCATCTTCACGCAGACATGCTGACATAAGACAGCTAAGCTTGTCAAGAAACAAATCGCTGAAATGTTGAGTTCCACTTCACTGTTGATGCGGTTAGAGCACCGTGGTGCCTTTCAGCGTTAAAAGAAGACGACAACACGTATGAACACTCGTGTTCAGATGGTGGTATTGCTTTGTGGCAAAGTTCTCAGACGCTTGACAACCTTGTTTTCTCAAACATTGACACAGATTTGTGTGTTTGGAAAACAGCTTGTGTTGAAACATTACACTGCTAATGCCGTGTGACGTCTAGAGGTGGCCGCCACATCTGCCCTTGCGAGCCGCGAGCGGTCCTGTCCTGCTGCCATTCCATTGCGTCAGCGCGGCGCTGCGAACAGAAGAACGCCGCCGGACTCTGTAATTTGGACGGCGTGCAGCGGGCAGTGTTTGCGCGCCCGCCGACAAAGGCTATGCAAATGGCGCCTAATGGACGCGCTGCGCGAGATGCGTGAACCACGAGACTCTGCCGTGCGTGCCGGCCGCCTATTCGTCGCACTGGGTCTCGCCCCGGGCCGGTGCTGCCGACTACCTCGTGGGTACAGCGCCGCGGCCCACACCTTTATCAACGCCTCTGCTCTCCTCTGCTTTCAGCGTCACCCGAGTGACACACTGAAATCTGCTTTCGCAGGACAGAGCGATCAGGTAGGGGAAAGGGGCCAAGGTCTATTTCTGTTAGTTATACAAGATCACACATCACTTTCTTCCTCAAACCAATGCACAGTTTTCTGCATCTACATCTACATGATTACTCTGCAATTCACATTTAAGTGCTTGGCAGAGGGTTCATCGAACCACAATCATACTATCTCTCTACCATTCCACTCCCGAACAGCGCGCGGGAAAAACGAATACCTAAACCTTTCTGTTCGAGCTCTGATTTCTCTTATTTTATTTTGACGATAATTCCTACCTATGTGGGTTGGGCTCAACAAAATATTTTCGCATTCGGAAGAGAAAGTTAGTGACTGAAATTTCGTAAATAGATCTCGCCGCGACGAAAAACGTCTTTGCTTTAATGACTTCCATCTCAACTCGCGTATCATATCTGCCACACTCTCCCCCCTATTACGTGATAATACAAAACGAGCTGCCCTTTCTTGCACCCTTTCGATGTCCTCCGTCAATCCCACCTGGTAAGGATCCCACACCGCGCAGCAATATTCTAACAGAGGACGAACGAGTGTAGTGTAAGCTGTCTCTTTACTGGAGTTGTTGCATCTTCTAAGTGTCCTGCCAATGAAACGCAACCTTTGGGTCGCTTTCCCCACAATATTATCTATGTGGTCTTTCTAACTGAAGTTGTTCGTAATTTTAACACCCAGGTACTTAGTTGAACTGACAGCCTTGAGAATTGTACTATTTATCGAGTAATCGAATTCCAACGGATTTCTTTTGGAACTCATGTCGATCACCTCACACGTTTCGTTATTTAGCGTCAACTGCCACCTGCCACACCATACAGCTTTTCTCTTTAAAACAACAAAGGGCCCAAGCAATTACTCAATAATAATTAAAGACAACCTTAAGATAATCATTTACACAGCACGGCTGAAGTCCGTTTCAAGAATTCAGAATAATTAAAGAGAAACCTTACAGACAAGTATTTACATATTAAAGTTACAGATTCAGAAACAAACGTGACTGAAGGACTAAATACATGCTACGGTCGCAGGTTCGAATCCTGCCTCGGGCATGGATGTGTGTGTTGTCTTTAGGTTAGCTAGGTTTAAGTAGATCTAAGTTCTAGGGGACTGATGACCACAGATGTTAAGTCCCATAGTGCTCAGAGCCATTTTTTGACTAAATACAGAGCAACGTGAATTTTAAAACAAACATGGCTCAAGGCCTAATCTTAAAGTTGTTATAAAGTTCGACTGAAGGCCATATACTAAACATAAAACAGATTTGATTGGATTGTTTGGGGGAAGAGACCAAACAGCGAGGTCATCGGTCTCATCGGATTAGGGAAGGACGGGGAAGGAAGATGTCGGCCGTGCCCTTTCAAAGGAACTATCCCGGCATTTGCCTGGAGCGAATTAGGGAAATCACGGAAAACCTAAATCTGGATGGCCGGACTCGTAATTGAACCGTCGTCCTCCTGAATGCGAGTCCAGGGTGCGAACCACTACACCACCTCGCTCGGTCATAAAACAGACAATATTTATACATGGCCGAAGGCCTGTCACAGTACTTACAAAATTACAAAAGGGGAAAGCAGAAATTAAAACTATAAGAAGTGGTGTTCAGGAAATACTACAGAATCGGCCTGAGAAGGTCCCTTACGTGTCTAGTGAAGTGGGACAGGCAGCCAAGGCTTAAGGTCAGATAAGAGAAGGCAGCCCAACCTAGGGACGATTCATGACCGACCGACAATCTAATCGATTGCAACCGTCAGATCGAACTGCATAAATAACGTAAAATATCCTCGGATGACGAGTAAACCAAGATACCTATAACTTCAAACTCGGCCTCACCAAGACCAAGGTATCAAAAACCACTCAAAAGAAGTTTAAAAATACACAAAACACAAGTCACAACTGTCAAACCACTACGCTAAGAAGGTTGCAGTTTCTGGGCAATAACACACACCACTAGCTACCACACGCGTCAACGGCTGAGGAAACAACAATCCACAAATAACGAACAAATCGTAACAGTCGAGTCTTAAGAACAGATAAGTAATTACTCAACTTGAGGATCCTGCCTCGGAGGAAAACAAGAGGTCGCTCACACAGCTAGCGCCTCCAAATGCAACAGCGCGTGCTCGCCGCCAAAAACCCCGGCCTGGGTTCGCGCTGTGGATACTATGTCACTGCTCATTTCCAACGAACCAACAAGGTCCAACCACATCCCGACTCGGAAAATGGTGTTCGTCCTGAGGATTACGACGTCGTCGAGTGAGACGACGGCCGAACAAATGACCAAGGGCAGCCCACCTTCGCCAACAGACGTCCCGGAGAATACTAACGCCATACGGACCCGACTGTTGCTGGCTGCCAACTCTTCCCCGACTGATACTGGTGTCAGTGCTCAGAAGACCACATGTCGCCATCCGACGACCAGCCGACCGACCGACCAACGGCCTTCCGTCTGCGTCGACTACGGTCCTGTCGCGTACTTGCACCGTGCGGACCTGCCTGCTACTGACTGCCAACTCGTCCAACAGACGAGTAACGACGAACCCGACTCAGTCCACAATCCAAAAGCGACTGAGCCTCAGAGCCGACTGACTAACATGCGACTGTCTGCCTGCCGAGTCACTGCACCGACTCACTCCACCGACTCCGTCACACTGCCTCATTCCTGTCAAATCAGAACCCGGAAATACTCGCGGTCGCTCCACAGACAGTAACACGAACCTACTATCGATAACGCTGGAGCTGCCTCACACGGACAGCGAAGGTGAGCAAGAGTGGCGCCTAAAGACATTAAGGGGCGTAGGACGTCAAACGGGTCGACTTGGAGCAGGAGAGGCATCTCAGGACATTTTAATTTCCAGTGTCTATACTTTTACAAATAAATTCATAAAACTTTGTCAGCATCACCAGGAAGGATTCAGGATTCACATTCATTGCAGTGGAAGTTCGAAAACATAACAAAGAAAAATTTTTTTACGGGCGAAATTTCATCATTTTTTTCACTTACTAATGGCTCCGTTTGTTGCTATAGGTACATTTTTCTTCGTAAGTCAGAGAGATTCTTCGATGAATTTTGCACAGCATACATACCATACTCACAGGTATATGAAACTCTAGAATTTATTTAATTTATGAAAAAACGAATGAACTGTTATATTTTAAACTTGATGTTTAGAAAAAACACTAATTTTATAGTTAATTACCTCAATTTTTACCACAGTTTTTAATAGATTTGGACAATTCTAGAGTTTCATACACCTTTAAGTATGGTTTGTATGCTGTGCAAACTTCATCGAAGAATCTCTCATACTTATGAATAAATGTGTACCTATAGCAACAAATGCTGCCATTAGTAAGTGAAAAAAATGATGAAATTTCACACGTAAAAAATTACTTCGTTATGTTTTAGAACTTCCACTTCTATGAGTGTAAGTTCCGAATCCTCCCTGGTCAAGCTGACAAAGTTTTATGAATTTATTTGTAATAGTATAGACGGTGGAAATTGAAATGTCCTGTGGTGCCTCTCCTGGTCCAAGTCGGCCCGTTTGACGTCCTACCCGCCTTAACACAAAACTAAAAAAAAAAAGTATTCTCGCCGTTTCTGAAATGCAGGAAGGACAGGTCACAATCGTGAGCCACGCATGGCTCACACACGTCCAACTGAAGGCTTCAACACAAACCAAGTGGCCAAATATCACGGTCCAACGTGACGATGTGCCGCGTTTGAAGGGCGAAATTTGCGGGTAGATGCGGTGTGTGGCGCGGATTTACTCTTGATAAAATCTGTTACGGACGGGCGTGCAGTGAAAACTGCAGAACATCGTGAGTTAACGTGGAGTCACGAACTATTTTATACTCCGGGCAACCACAGCTGTTGAAAGAGATGATGGCAGAAAGAATTGAGCTTACAGTTGGTAAAATGATTGTTTATTAATTCATGGGTGGTTTCGCGGCTCAATGCAGGGAAAGGCAAAAGCGGCCCACACGAATGACAAAGAGAGACTGCTGTTACATTGATGCAGGTTAATTCTAAAGAATAGAGCACATTTTATTTACAAAAATGGTTCAAATGGCTCCGAGCACCATGGGACTTAACATCTATGGTCATCAGTCCCCTAGAACTTAGAACTACTCAAACCTAACTAACCTAAGGACAGCACACAACACCCAGTCATCACGAGGCTTTTATTTACCTTTCGGTCGCTATCGTATTGACTATATTCTCTGAATAGTAAATTCTAACTAGGAGCAATGGGTACACGTGAGAACTTTTAATGTTTTTCACCTGATGGTGTGGCCTGAAGCCGAGAAAACGGTCGCGCCTTAACAAGCAACAGTTTTATCAGCTGTAAGCGAAATTCTTCCTAACAG
This sequence comes from Schistocerca americana, assembly GCF_021461395.2. NCBI lineage: Eukaryota > Metazoa > Arthropoda > Insecta > Orthoptera > Acrididae > Schistocerca > Schistocerca americana. The sequence goes on along the minus strand of NC_060122.1, from coordinate 763,990,049 downwards.
CATGAACATGGAGAGATAACCGGTGCAAGACGTACTGTATTATTTCGGGAGTGAGGTGGTGATTAAGGTGATCAGATGCTGGTAGCAAGTGAAAAGCAAGGGGGAGGGCAGAGGGTTTTTGTCCTGTCGGGGAGAGAAAGTACACATAGAAGTAGTTTTGCAACACTGGAGGAGGAAGTGTCGTAGAATGGGAATACCTGTAGACAAAATGTACTACATACTTAGTCTTCGACAGTGACCAGATCCTGACAGCGGTAGACAAAAACGATTCCCGTTACTTCATCAGGAAACTGTACAAAGAATAGTCAGTATGGGTTTTGACACTAAACATAAAAAAAGACGAAATGATGACCCAGAAAACTTGCATGTAGGATTCCTCGAAATGTCCATGCATTTAAATCCTTGGACGTCACTTTTTACACCAGATGGAGTAAGCGCACGAGACATGACATATGAAATTAGACAAGGAAAAAGAGTGATTTGACAGCTTAACTGCTTGCTACGGTGTGACAAAAATTAGAAAGAAAAGTCTTGCTGTAGAAGCCAGTCGTAGAGAGTATCAGAAAATATGACGATGAAATATGGAGGTGAACCAAAACGGAGATAAATAAATTGATGTCCCTTGAGATGGGTTTTTGGCGAAGCAGCTGTCGCACGTCCAGACTGGTACACGTCACAAATGAAATAATACGGGCAATTACAGGAGGAAAAGAAACTATTCTCGCTGCCATAGTTAGCGAAATATTGACTTGGTATGGCAACCTCCAACGAATGGCTGATAACCGATGGCCAAAAAGAGTCTACGAATGGACACCAGGAGAGCGAAGAAAACGTGTAAGACCACCTAGAAAATGGACGCAAGGTGTTAAAGATGCGATGAATTCAAGGGGCCTTTAGAAATAAGATTCAACAGATTGGAAACTCTGGAAGTTACGAAGGGGAAGATAACCACATGGATAAAAATGCCGCGCACATAGAAGCATGAAAATATGTAAGAGTGTTGCAGCGTCGACTGTGCTGAGATATAACTGTTCAGAAAAAAATTCGATATGTTGCATCATTTCCAGTATAGCTGGTATTGAAATTAGGCAATCAGACCGTTGAGCGCACAAATTCAAGAGGGTCGTCGGAGTCGGTGTGATCAGACATGTTTTTTGTTTGGTTCCCTAAAACCGAACAAGAGATTAGTACAATAATTGGAAATGGGACGCTAGTAGGGATCGTACTAGAGGCGAAAGCCTAGCAGTCTCATACACTATCATCCATGATATGAGAACGACTAACTTTAATTGCATCTGGTGGGCCTCTTGAATCTGCGTGCACAGCGGCCGGATTGCCTAACTTTAATGCTAATTAACTCGCAAACGAAGCAACGTATCGATTTTTTTAAAATAATTATTTCTCAGCACGACATACAACTGCAGCTCCATTACAAATTTTTCAGTCTGTTTCTGATGACCCTGTATAAAAGTGGAATTACTACAGATCATAGCCTGAATTGTCCTCTTCACGACACTGCCATTGAAAGTAGTCACGCTGCGTTTGTACACATTCGCGCCATCTTTGAACACAGGCAACAAAACCAGTTCAGAATAATTCTGGGTTTCTATTCTTGACCCATGATTTTAAAGCTGTTTTAACCTCATCCTTGAAGAAAGTGTAAATGGACAATGTAATGGACGTCAGCAATGTTCGGCGTTGGATGAAAAAGTTTGATAACGGAAAAACGGATATTACAGATAAATCGCCGACAACATCTACCACAAACGCCAACTTCAGAAGTTCCGATGAAGTGATTTTAGGGGGCAGACACGTTACAGTTCACAACAGCTGTAACATAGTTCTTAAAATAACGCGTCAAGAAGCAAAATCCTGAATTCTCTCAACTGGTTTTTATGCTTAGGTTCAACGATGGCCCAAGTGTGTATGAAAGCATGGTTACTACTTTGAACAGTGGTGTTGACTTCTGAGGACAATTCAGGCTATGGTATGTACTAATTCCTTTGTTACATGTTCATTACTAACTTTTTATAATGCAGGAAGTATTTCTTTTCGATCAACCCTCGTATAATCTTTCCTCTGCACAAGCAATTCGGACTTCATTGCCTGTTGGTAAGAGAAGTTCGTATCCTGTAATTTTGCTCATAGTGGATTGTACTGTATCTTGCAACGGATAATGTATCTCCTTCCATCCGTTGTTACTCAACACAATTATCTGAGCTAGGCGGTGCAGTGGTTGTCACGCTGGTCTCCAATTCTGGAGGCTGTCAGTTCTAATCCCTGTCTGGTCATCTAGATTTAGATGATGTACGTGATTTTACTAAAGCGGTTAAGGAAACCTACAGGATGGTTCCTTTGAAAGGGCACAGCCAATTATGTAAACTCATCTGACCTTGTTCTCCATCTCCAATGATACTGATGTCAGTGGGGACGTTAAACTCTGTTCTTCCTTCTTTCAACACAATAAAAATTTATATTTAGCAGAGAATAACAAGTAAATGGAATTTATAAATGTGTTTAGCAGTGAGGAGATATTGTTACTGGCCTACCACATTGGATCCCAACCTGGGAGGAACTACCCCTCTGTGGGGTAAAAAGAAAATTTTCTGATGGTAAACAACAAAAGAGTTCAATTGAGTTTCGGTCATGTGTGAAGCAAACCTAAGCGTCTGCAAGCAGGTAACTGGAATTGGAGGCGTGTCAATGGGTTGCCTGCCTGCAGGCGCTTGGGTTTACTTTGCAGTACAAATATGTGCTGTCTGTTCTTTGGGATATATCCGAAAGAACAGACACCATTTTGATCCTGCAGCCATTATCAATCAAGACAAAAAGCAGTTACGATATGTAGCTGCTAGTGGACATTGACGTACACCAATGGGGAAAATTGAAACTTTTGTGCCAGATCGGGATTTGAACCTGCGTAACCTGCTTACTAGGCGGGTGCTCTGGACACTTCTCGTTTTTCTTCTTTTCTTTTTAATTAGTAGAGGATCAAATCAATTTGAAAAGGAAACAACTCAAAATAAACCAAATACACCTATTTTGTGTTTATGATATCTTTCACAGGGCGCTCTTCACTAAGGAATTGAAACATATTCTCGAATAACTAACGAAAAAAAGACAGAGGAAAAAAAGCTCCGCTGGTGGGTGAGTATAAAGCGGGTTTTGCCTCTGGGCACGTCATCTCGTCGCACTAAAGGAGATAACCGTTTCGTCATGGTCACTGTATCCCTCTTCATCTTATTAAAAGTCAGCTTCTCCTATCTGGGATGTTCCAACTGCCCGGAGGATCTCGTAACGCACTCCCCAGGAAATTAGAAAAATGTTGTTGATATTCCTGGTTGCACACAATCGCCGTATGTCGTTCATGCTGGTGGTTCCAGCACACTCTTCGGGCCGTCACGAAGCAGTTAAGGCACCGACTGGGCTCGTGGCCACGTCGCCACATTCGTCTTGGCTCGTGGCTAGTATGGCGTGTCCGGAAAAAGAACAATAGCACGGGCAGTGGCATGTTGACCTACACGGAAAAGGAAGGAAATCATTTTCTTCGCTAGATGCCACACTTCCGCAGAGTGGCCGCACGTAAGTCAGTGGGCGTCGTCTCTATCCTGATACTCCTTACATAATGGAGAGTTCAGCATGTTGATGTCATGCAGGCTAGATTCGGTGATTTGTTTGCCGTTAACTACCTAGTAAAAAGGGCCATCACAGAAGTTGGGAAGGAAAACATAGGTACAAAGAAGGTAGCTGCGAAGAAACCATGGGTAACAGAAGAAATACTTGAGTTGATTGATGAAAGGAGGAAGTACAAACATGTTCCGGGAAAATCAGTAATACAGAAATACAAGTCGCTGAGAAATGAAATAAATAGGAAGTGCAGGGAAGCTAAGACGAAATGGCTGCAGGAAAAATGTGAAGACATCGAAAAAGATATGATTGTCGGAAGGAGAGACTCAGCATACAGGAAAGTCAAAACAACCTTTGGTGACATTAAAAGCAACGGTGGTAACATTAAGAGTGCAACGGGAATTCCACTGTTAAATGCAGAGGAGAGAGCAGATAGGTGGAAAGAATACATTGAAAGCCTCTATGAGGGTGAAGATTTGTCTGATGTGATAGAAGAAGAAACAGGAGTCGATTTAGAAGAGATAGGGGATCCAGTATTAGAATCGGAATTTAGAAGAGCTTTGGAGGACTTACGGTCAAAAAAGGCAGAAAGGAAAGATAATATTCCATCAGAATTTCTAAAATCATTGGGGTAAGTGGCAACAAAACGACTATTCACGTTGGTGTGTAGAATATATGAGTCTGACGACATACCATCTGACTTTCGGAAAAGCATCATCCACACAATTCCGAAGACGGCAAGAGCTGACAAGTGCGAGAATTATCGCACAATCAGCTTAACAGCTCATGCATCGAAGCTGCTTACAAGAATAATATACAGAAGAATGGAAAAGAAAATTGAGAATGCGCTAGGTGACGATCAGTTTGGCTCTAGGAAAAGTAAAGGGACGAGAGAGGCAATTCTGACGTTACGGCTAGTAATGGAAGCAAGGCTAAAGAAAAATCAAGACACTTTCATAGGATTTGTCGACCTGGAAAAAGCGTTCGACAATATAAAATGATGCAAGCTGTTCGAGATTCTGAAAAAAGTAGGTGTAAGCTATAGGGAGAGACGGGTCATATACAATATGTACAACAACCAAGAGGGAATAATAAGAGTGGACGATCAAGAACGAGGTGCTCGTATTAAGAAGGGTGTAAGACAAGGCTGTAGCCTTTCGCCCCTACTCTTCAATCTGTACATCGAGGAAGAAATGATGGAAATAAAAGAAAGGTTCAGGAGTGGAATTAAAATACAAGGCGAAAGGATATCAATGATACGATTCGCTGATGACATTGCTATCCTGAGTGAAAGTGAAGAAGAATTAAATTATCTGCTGAACGGAATGAACAGTCTAATGAGTACACAGTATGGTTTGAGAGTAAATCGGAGAAAGACGAAGGTAATGAGAAGTAGTAGAAATGAGAACAGCGAGAAACTTAACATCAGGATTGATGGTCACGAAGTCAATGACGTTAAGGAATTCTGCTACCTAGGCAGTAAAATAACCAGTGACGGAAGGAGCAAGGAGGACATCAAAAGCAGACTCGCTACGGCAAAAAAGGCATTTCGGGCCAAGAGAAGTCTACTAATATCAAATACCGGCCTTAATTTGAGGAAGAAATTTCTGAGGATGTACGTCTGGAGTACAGCATTGTATGGTAGTGAAACATGGACTGTGGGAAAACCGGAACAGAAGAGAATCGAAGCATTTGAGATGTGGTGCTATAGACGAATGTTGAAAACTAGATGGACTGATAAGGTAAGGAATGAGGAGGTTCTACGCAGAATCGGAGAGGAAAGGAATATGTGGAAAACATTGATAAGGAGAAGGGACAGGATGATAGAACATCTGCTGAGACATGAGGGAATGACTTCCATGGTACTAGAGGGAGCAGTAGAGGGCAGAAACTGTAGAGGAAGACAGAGATTGGAATACGTCAAGCAAATAATTGAGGACGTAGGTTGCAAGTGCTACTCTGAGATGAAGAGGTTAGCACAGGAAAGGAATTCGTGGCGGGCCGCATCAAACCAGTCAGTAGACTGATGACCAAACAACAACAACAACAACAACACCACGTTGTTCATGTTTCTGTATCAAGGGTGGCAAGGTGAACTGGCTGCCATATCACCAACCAGTGGAGTGCTGTTCTTCCGCAAGGTTTGAGGGGCGGCTGCTCATGAGCTTTCGGTATATGCCGTGCGCTGTCGCCAGACCGTTGGCCGTTACGTCTGTCATAACGTAGCTGTATCCAAGAAAAAAAATCTCTGATGCGATGAAATCGTTGGGAAATGTTCTTCACCATCATCTGTGCAATTCGAGAAGCCGGTACCAGTTCGTCTACCGAGAGTCTCGACAGTATCGGCTGTTATCTATTCCACGTTTAAACATAAAACTGCGATAAAATGCCACGGTACGATCGTGAACGTGCACGAGCCCGAGGCCTCCTGTGCCACTGGGTATGGTCATGGAATCGTATCAGAAGAGTAATCTCGCGCAGATGAAGTATGCAAATGCTGCGAGCGATCGACTTCGGAATCTCAAGAATCTGGGAGTAGTGTAGGATACGTGACGTCGAGTAGGTATTTATGTAAGCGACCCGTTAAATCATGTCTAAGGCGCACAAGATGCTCGCTCTGACACCATTCCGGACATCTAGGAGCAATCTCCTGAAGTAGATCGCCGCTGTGCGTCGTAATCATTTTTGAACACGATCCCCAGATAGTTTATACTGTCCCGTATCTGGAAGGGTGACACGCAATCAGCAGGTAGCACGGTACCAATATTAAGCCCGACTGATCTGTCTGCTTTCATAGGTCTCCCCCTAACGTCACCGTGTCTACTGATCCAACCAGCGTCGCATTTGTGTCGTTGCCAGTGCACGATTTGTAATAGGACGTCTGCATACCTATTGCACTGCAAAGTGTGTCCTGTATCGTAAGTACTGTCAGACGCTGGCGAAAGCCGCTGAGAAGTGGTTCAAGGACCAGTGCATATGTGATGGTAGATAAGGGACATCCTTATCAGATTGATCTCGTAATAGTAAGGGGCCATACCAATCGGCCATTAACAATTACTTTAGAGGTGGCTCTGTGTAATAAGCGCATTGCACGGCGATGTAGGGTGGCGGGAACTTTGTGTCAACTCTTCCGCAATGTAGATACGTCTGACCCTGTCAAAGTCTCGATCGAAGTCGATGGATCTCAGAGCTCCATATAGTCGACAGGCTTTCGCCAGTGCGCTCGAAGAGCGATATTCACCGAGTGCTATAGCCGCCTATAGATGTCTGGCCAAGTGAACCACGCGATGCAATATTCTTGTAAGCCGTACCGCTATCAGTCTGGTAAAAATATTAAAATTACAGCTGAATATTGATAGCGGGCGTTAGGTTTAGACACTGGTATGATTAGCCCCTCTACAAAGGCAGGGGAAAATGATACATCGGGAGACACTGGTTCGCAGAAGATTTCGGTTAACAGGGTGCCATCAAAGGTTGAAAGGTCGGATAACACTCCAAGGATGTTCAGTTCAGCCCCGGCGACTTATTGGCGCCCCCTTGCCCATAGCCTCCAGTCTCTGCCTCTTGATCGAGCGTCCCAAAGACCCTTTGAGTAACGTCTTGCGGGGCCGTCTTGTTATGTTCTTCTTCGGTGTATAATCGGATATGATGGTCAACGAAGGCATTTGCTACGTCATTTCGTGTCATCGAATGTGTACCATCCTGTGTATCAATGACATGTATTAGGGCTCTGTGGCACCGCTTATGTTAACCACACTGTGAATCGACGGGCGTCCACACGTGACTCGATCCAGTGTCCACGCGCTGATCGCTGCTCCCTCCAGATAAGAGCGCAGAATAGCAATGTTTTCTTTGCTTGGCTCGTTGTACCACTACCTGTCGTTCAGGATACTTCCTGTAAAAAAGCGATATCTGTATGTGCAGCATACAGCATATCCCTGAGTAAGGTTGTTTTTATCCGCGGCCGTATGCTATTAGTATCAATGGGCGAGATGCGGAACGCCTGTTGACATCCTACTTGTCGGACGTGCATGTTACGCGCACATTGTCTTTATTGGTATGCCCTCCCTCGATGGCGTCAGTGAGTAGGCTCTCGTCAGTTATAAAGTGGGCTCTGTGGGGGGTGTCGCCTCAACCGTGATCCCCGCGGTTGCAGGTGGTTGAATCTCTCACTATCAGCGGCCTATTTCTGTCAAGACGAATCCCCAACTGTTATGGTCAGGTATTTCTCTGCTGTGCAGAGTTCTGGGAATCTGCCTTAAAGGACTCGTTAATGTAGAGAAGGCCATCACATTCGGTGGTGTAAGATTGGTCGTCGTCGGAGACCCCAACACTGTCTACCGTGGCCTCGTCGTCATGTGCCCCTTCGCATTCATGTATTAGGGCTCTGTGGCACCGCTTATGTTAACCACACTGTGAATCGACGGAGAAAGCAGTCGTTCAATGATGTGCGACGTCTATTCTTCTTCCGCTTTTTTAACCTCCGTTTGCGCTCTCGTACATCCATCTCCATATACGAAACCTGTTTGGAAGCCCTGTCATCTTGAAAGTCTGGGACAAAAGTGGCCCGCAGTACCACCAGCCGGCCGATTTCCATGTTCGTCCCCATTCCTGCGACATCGGACTTCTGTTGCAACTGCCCAGCGGGAAGTTCCTCGCCTAATATCTTGGATTCATTGTGATCCACCTGTGTCGACTGTGCCATGGGATCATCCGTTGTTTGATACTGCGGAACGTGCAGGAAGGCCTCCTTCCGGAACGTGCCAGCATAGGTAAGAGGCAGTGGATACTGTCGTGCGTGGGCGTACTGCTTCGCCAGTCAGTTCTTGAATTATTCTCCTTTGGGCGCACTCGGAGCGTACGTTGCCCTCCTTCCCACAACAAGAGCAGTCTTGGGCTGCCCGTCGTAAATAATTAACGCTCTGCAGCCACCAGTAAGAAGGTAGGACGAGACACGCCCTGTGAACTCGATCCGAAATTTGCTTGGCATCATCAAAAAAGGGAATGTCGTAAAAGTGGTGGTCCATTTCTCGGAAACATGGCTAAGTTTGGTTGCAGAGCATGACCACGACGTCTTCTGGAACCTCGAAGGGAAGTTCAAAGACCCTAATCGTGCCGGCCATTGTGGCCAAGCGGTTCTAGGCGCTTCAGTCTGGAACCGCTACGGTCGCAGGTTCCAATCCTGCCTCGGGTATGGATGTGTGTGACTTCCTTAGGTTAGTTAGGTTTAAGTAGTTCTAAGTTCTAGGGGACTGATGACCTCAGATGTTAAGTCCCATAGTGCTCAGAGCCATTTGAACCATTTTTTGATCATAGCAACTGCACGAACTTCCCTAGCACGCCCCCGGTCACACCCATATTCTCAACTTATCCGTACACAATTGGTGTATTGCTCCTGGTCATTATGCTCATTACTCGCGGCGTTTCACCTATTCCGTAAGAGTTCCAGCATGTTGTGCATCTGCACTGAAGGTATCAGTAGTCAATCTCGCCTTCATTGTATATGTGGTGTCTGTCATTTATGACATTTCCTTTGATGTAAATCAATGCCCACTAGCAGCTGGTCGTAATTCCTTTGTATCTTGATTTCAAGGATGTCTCTGTACTGGTTCATTCCTAAGATTCTCAGTAAATGTGGGTAGGTGCCACCGCGGGGTTTGCTAAACTGGGCGTTCTTAGAGTGACACTTTGCCGTTTTATTCACGCATATGTAAATGTTGCAACCCCACGTGATCACGCCACAGGAGGACACAAAACGACTGAAAAAGCACAACGGTCAAATTTCGACGAATGAGTTTGAACTGTCCCTAGTGATTCTAACCAACATACGAAAACAGAAATTCCTGTCGGGCTGCACCCCAAACGGGTGCACACACGTTCAGTGGGCATGCAGCCCCACAGTATCTTTAGAGAAGGGTTGAAGTGGCAGCAGTGTTGAAGGTTTTAAAGGACGTCGTGCTGTTTCTCATCACACTGCGAACTGACGCTCGCGTGGTGGTGAAGGGTTGGTTTCATTGACGACATTTGTGCCACTCCTGAGGCCTTTTCGAGTAGATTCTGAGTGCAGGTGTGTCTGTAGTATTTTCTCAGCCACCCACAAGACAACCACATGATTTCAACGCTGGGCTACTTGGTACCTCCGTCGCAGAGGTGTGAAAAGAAGGAGTGAATGTGAGTAAAAGGTTTTGTGACGACCTTCCCATTGCGTGACACGTTCACGGTGGTGGCTGGCAGAATTGTGGTGCAGTTTGATACCAGTGAGACATCATTAACCAACCTTACAGGTCACATGATCTTACGAGCTCTGGCCGTTTTTCGCGTGTATCGACGCCTTGCTGTTTGTTGCGTCATCAAACTCTAGGATGAGGTTGCAGGGCGCCACGTTTTTTGCATTATTAAAGAGGAAAGATGTAGGCACCTTCAGCCAGATTTCAAATTTGCGGCGCAATGGGAGACCATTACAGGGTTTCCAAAAATTGATTATTTAATTCTGTTACGCAGTGTGTATCAAAGGCTCACGCAAGAGTATTACATCGATGATAGGAAGGCAATACTGAAAGGAGGTTAGGTGGTAGACAGTTTAGTTTTAGGAGAAGCAGAGACATTCCAGAAGCAATTTTACTAATGTGCTTATTAACAGAAGGTATATTTATGGAAAACAGAAAACACGTACAGCATTTGAAGATTTCGGAAAGGCTGTTAATACTGTGGAATCGAATACGATGTTATTTATTCTTAGGTATCGTGTATCAACTACAGAAATAGAAGCGTAATCCTGTCGCCTTATACGAAGCAGATTGGAGTAGTCAGTAGCACTTGACGGGATAGTACAAGTCTCCGAAATGAGGAAAGGGATAATGCGTGATTGCTCAACGTCACTGCTGATATGTGATTTATGAATTGAAGAGGCAATGACGGAAATAAAGAACTGCGTTGGTGTGGAAGCTGTTTGTCATGGGCAGAAAACCAGGGCGATAAGTTTCGGCGATGACACAGCAGTGGCCATCGGGAACAGTTAACATTCAGAAACATGATCTCAGCCCGCAAAAATAACTATGAAAACTATGTATGGAGTGAAACGTAAACAGTGATTAAACAAGAAAGAAAAATAATAGAAAATATTTCACAGTATGGTGTTACAGGAGACAAGAGACGTTGTCATGCTTTCTTCGAATAAGGAATAAAGACATCCTTAAAGTAGTAAATCGGAAAGAATTACTGGTACAGAACATAATGAATCGAAGAAGCAGAATGGATATATATATATATATATATATATATATATATATATATATATATATATATATATATATATATACTCCTGGAAATGGAAAAAAGAACACATTGACACCAGTGTGTCAGACCCACCATACTTGCTCCGGACACAGCGAGAGGGCTGTACAAGCAATGATCACACGCACGGCACAGCGGACACACCAGGAACCGCGGTGTTGGCCGTCGAATGGCGCTAGCTGCGCAGCATTTGTGCACCGCCGCCGTCAGTGTCAGCCAGTTTGCCGTGGCATACGGAGCTCCATCGCAGTCTTTAACACTGGTAGCATGCCGCGACAGCGTGGACGTGAACCGTATGTGCAGTTGACGGACTTTGAGCGAGGGCGTATAGTGGGCATGCGGGAGGCCGGGTGGACGTACCGCCGAATTGTTCAACAAGTGGGGCGTGAGGTCTCCACAGTACATCGATGTTGTCGTCAGTGGTCGGCGGAAGGTGCACGTGCCCGTCGACCTGGGACCGGACCGCAGCGACGCACGGATGCACGCCAAGACCGTAGGATCCTACGCAGTGCCGTAGGGGACCGCACCGCCACTTCCCAGCAAATTAGGGACACTGTTGCTCCTGGGGTATCGGCGAGGACCATTCGCAACCGTCTCCATGAAGCTGGGCTACGGTCCCGCACACCGTTAGGCCGTCTTCCGCTCACGCCCCAACATCGTGCAGCCCGCCTCCAGTGGTGTCGCGACAGGCGTGAATGGAGGGACGAATGGAGACATGTCGTCTTCAGCGATGAGAGTCGCTTCTGCCTTGGTGCCAATGATGGTCGTATGCGTGTTTGGCGCCGTGCAGGTGAGCGCCACAATCAGGACTGCATACGACCGAGGCACACAGGGCCAACACCCGGCATCATGATGTGGGGAGCGATCTCCTACACTGGCCGTACACCACTGGTGATCGTCGAGGGGACACTGAATAGTGCACGGTACATCCAAACCGTCATCGAACCCATCGTTCTACCATTCCTAGACCGGCAAGGGAACTTGCTGTTCCAACAGGACAATGCACGTCCGCATGTATCCCGTGCCACCCAACGTGCTCTAGAAGGTGTAAGTCAACTACCCTGGCCAGCAAGATCTCCGGATCTGTCCCCCATTGAGCATGTTTGGGACTGGATGAAGCGTCGTCTCACGCGGTCTGCACGTCCAGCACGAACGCTGGTCCAACTGAGGCGCCAGGTGGAAATGGCATGGCAAGCCGTTCCACAGGACTACATCCAGCATCTCTACGATCGTCTCCATGGGAGAATAGCAGCCTGCATTGCTGCGAGAGGTGGATATACACTGTACTAGTGCCGTCATTGTGCATGCTCTGTTGCCTGTGTCTATGTGCCTGCGGTTCTGTCAGTGTGATCATGTGATGTATCTGACCCCAAGAATGTGTCAATAAAGTTTCCCCTTCCTGGGACAATGAATTCACGGTGTTCTTATTTCAATTTCCAGTAGTATATATATATATATATATATATATATATATATATATATATATATATATATATATATAACGACATGAGTCCTACCTCAAAACAATATCTAAAGGGATGGTGGGAGGAACAAAGCGTAGAGCCAGTCCTAGATACGAGTGCATAAGACAAATATTTAACGATACGAGACATGGCTGTTTTGCTGAAAAGAAAATCACTGCTGGTGGTCGAGACAGAATAAAAAATTTCATTCAGGGAACCTTAGGGTTAATTACGTAATCAGGTAACAGCAGCAATGAAATGCGTCACGAGCCATGCATCACAATATCAGAAAAGAACAGTACCTACAATTACAAAATAAAAAGTAACCATCATAATCACTGGCTCCATAAGTATTTTACGATCCAACCACAAAAGTCTTTCTTTATTGAGACAATAAAGTAAAAAAACTGATAAATAGTGAATCTCAACAGAAATCGTTTGTACAGGAGAGCTCCCTATATTTTGGAAACTCATGTTAATGGTATTTCATGACTACACAACCGCATTTTCGGTAAGGTACAATTACATTTCTGGTAGGATAACGCAACATTAATTTCAATTATTGTTTACTTTTTAGTGAATGAGAAATTTGGTGGGAGTTCCTGGGGGATTCTAGAGTGCATTTTTTGCTGTTTGTGTTTTTGGTTATTTGTTTTGAGATCATTGATGCTGCCCACCTCCCCTTTCAAACTCTGAGATAAAGAGTAGCACTTGCACACAGTATCCTCCATTATTTGTTGGATAGATTCCAATCCCTGATTTCCGCACAGTTTCTGCCCTATACGGCTCTCACTGCTAACGCTGAAGTTACATCCTGATGTCTTAGCACATGATACATCACCTGTACCTCATTTTACTCAACGTGTTACTCATATGTCTTTCCTCTTCGACTTTGCACAGAAACTTACTATTTCCCCATGTACTTACGTTTCAACATCATTCATTTGCACCGAGTCCAAGTTTTAAACGTTTCGATTATCTTCTTTTCTGAATTTCCCACACTTCCTGATTTCGTACTAATAGACTTCTGTGGTCCACGAATGCCTTCTTTGCCTGTGTTAATTTGCTTTTGTCCCCTTTGCTTCGTCTGTAATGGGTTATTTGATTTCTAAGGTATCTGCATTACTTCGATTCGTCAGCTTCGTGATCCCCGGGTTTGACGTTACGTTTATCAGTAATCTCAGTTTTGCCACTTTTAGTAGCTATCGTCTTTCTTCGGTTTACTATTTGTATCAGTACATTTCTGTGTAGAGTAGACGGTTCCATGCTGTTCACGGTCTCCTGTAATCCTTCTTCGCTTTCACTGAGGCTGGCAATGTCATCAGCGAGCCTTGTGATCGATATCTTTTCAGACTACATTTAATCCCAGTCCTGAACATTTCTCCTATTTCCGTGATTACTACTTCGATATAGACAGCAATGGCGGGAAACTGCATGCTTCTCTTAAAAAAATTTTATGCCGTTACTTCTGGGTCTTCCATTCATGCCGGCCGCGGTGGTCTCGCGGTTCTAGGCGCTCAGTCCGGAGCCGCGTGACTGCTACGGTCGCAGGTTCGAATCCTGCCTCGGGCATGGATGTGTGTGATGTCCTTAGGTTAGTTAGGTTTAAGTAGTTCTAAGTTCTAGGGGACTGATGACCACAGATGTTAAGTCGTCCCATAGTGCTCAGAGCCATTTGAATCATTTTCTTCCATTCATATTGTTTCTTCTTCGTTCCATGTAGCTTCCATCTATTTTTTCTGAGAATGTCGAAGATACTACTCCATTTTAAGTTACCGATAACCTTTTTTAGGCCGACAAAACCTATGTAGGTGTTCTGATTTTCTAATTGAAACGTCGAAACGGTGAGATGCATCTATTTTTCCTTAAGCCAAAAAGACCGTGATCTAACATATCTTCAGTGTTCTTCTCCTTTCCTATTTCAATTATACTTGTTACCAACTTGGATGAAAAGGCTGTTAAGCTGATCGTGCAACAGATCTCGCATTTTTGTGCCATGCTGTCTGCGGAAATATGTATATGGGACTCTTCCTTAATTCCGATAGTATCTCTCCATAAATTCTACATACTAACCTAATAAACTCAAACTGACTTCCGTTTCTTTTGTTGTGATGTCAACAGAGAGATCTTCCGTTTGGTGGTGATCCTTAGTGTGCTGTTTCAACCTACCCGCTCTCTCCTCTCCGTTTAACAACAGAATTTCTTTTGCGTACTTAATATTGATTTTCATGCTTTTAATTCATTCAATGGTGTTTCGCCTTTTCCATATGCTGAAAATGTCCTCCCAACTACTATTTCATTTTCTGTATTGTCAGTTTTTTTTCTGCTCAGTTTCGCTTTAGCGTTCTCACACATTCCACTGATTTCAAAATGGCTCTATGCACTATGGGACTTAACTTCTGAGGTCATCAGTCCCCTAGAACTTAGAACTACTTAAACCTGACTAACCTAAGGACATCACACACATCTATGCCCGAGGCAGGATTCGAACCTGCAACGGTAGCGGTCGCGCGGTTCCAGACTGTAGCGCCTAGAACCGCTCGGCCACCCCGCCCGGCCCACTGATTTCACTCATGCCTTTTTGTATTCTCTTCTGTCATCAATCAACTGAACTATTTGTTCTTTTCGCTATGTTTTTTCGCAGTTACCCTCCTTGGCACAATATTTGTCTGTCTAACTTCTGTTTTAAGGATGTTCAATCGTTTTAAGCTGAACTGCCTAGTGTGTTGTTCCTCACCACGGTATCTACAGGCTCAGAGAACTTCTGACTCACATTTAAAACGTCAACGGCCATTTCTGTGCCTACACTGTGTAGTTACATCTTGACCTCTATGTTGCAACGGGCAAACGGTAAACATAGACCAAAAATATCAGCCGCTTTCACAATTTAAATTTGCGATCCATCAATTCAGAATTAATAAAGATAACATAACACAGTACTTAGAACCTTTCCAGCCTTTCCACCCTTTCCGCCCATTACACAAGAACCATAGACTTTGCCACTGTGCGGTGCCTTGCATGTATCTAAAATGCAAAAAGCCCTACCGTAGGTGGAACCACACCGGTGGAATATCTGGGGAAAAGTCAGACTGACACGCGATTTGTTTACAGTTTTCGTTATATCAAATGTCTCTGAGCACTATGGAACTCAACTGCTGAGGTCATTAGTCCCCTAGAACTTAGAACTAGTTAAACCTAACTAACCTAAGGACATCACAAACATCCATGCCCGAGGCAGGATTCGAACCTGCGACCGTAGCGGTCTTGCGGTTCCAGACTGCAGCGCCTTTAACCGCACGGCCACTTCGGCCGGCTTTCGTTATATCCTAGTATGGCGCATAGACTTGCTCTCTAGCTTGTAGCACTGATTTTTATCGTCTTTTTTAAATTATAGTCCTAGAAGGAACAGTGTATCTTAAAATGCAGTACGTAGGTGGTGTTGAGTGGTAGGATACTGGGCCATAATTTTATTAACATATTTTAATAAGAAATAAACCCCTTTTTTCCACATCAAAGAGACCTCAGTCAGCTCAATAACTGCTACCAGAATTTAATTTGCAAGTGAATTTTTCTTTTCAAAGCAAGGTAACTGGTGGAAGAATTTGCAAAACCTCTAGAATAACATTTAAAAAAATTAAGAAAGAATCTTTAAAAAAACTGATATCCTGACATTAAATCCAAGAAGTGCAGATGTTTAATAAAACCACGCTGATAACCTAGTCGTTGAGTGCCCATGAGCACGACAAATAAGACAAAAATGTGGCGTTTAAAAATACTTTCGAAGTTGAAGCTTTAGAAACATATAGAAATGATTAACAAGCAACTGACATATGACATTCAGTGGCATGTAAAACAGATCGCCTGGAATTAGGGAAAACAAGCAATACAAGAAAATAGGCCAATGACAAATATATATAAAATATAATCAGTTGGGGATGCAAACAAATTGCCCATGTAGAGCCAAAACGACACTCATCCTGATAGGACAGCTGAGATTTTACATTTTCGCTTTAGTACGGTTAACAGTGAGAGCAACCACTTTTGTTTGCTCCCGACCCTGTTGGCGGAACTCACATTATAAACCACATATGTACTCACGCTGTCCTTTAACACTTAGATTACTATTTAGCAAGCTTCCAAAAAGATGAAAACACCGAAAGACACTGGAGAAAATTTGTAGAAAGTCATGCGCTGAAGTCGCGTTATGTACTGCTTAATTTATATAAAAGCAGATTAAAGCGGCCAAACCCAGGCAAGAGGCTTCCACACCGCCAGTGTAATAGTCAAAAATACACAGTAAATGAGATCACTTCAAAAGTTCGCAAAAACTACTTTACAAACGACGATGGATAACCAGGATGGCAGGTAAGAGAACAGCCTTTTCACGCATCAACTACAACGGATAGGATTTTGAGTGAATGCTCACCATAAGTCCCAGAAAGTAGGAACGTAAGTCAAGAACTGCCCAGTCGATGGGTGCAATCGGTTGAGACACGCTCCCGTACAGTCCTCTGGAATTGGCTGACAGGAAAGCAAACCGACACCACTGTGGACGCAGGCTTCTTTGGAATAATCCAAGTCCAATAAGAAGTAAATGCCCAAGCAGCACACCGAAATAGCTTCTATGAGGTGCATTCAAGTTCTAAGGCCTCCGATTTTTTTTCTCCGGACTGGAAAGAGATAGAAACATGCGTATTGTTTTAAAATGAGGCCGCGTTCATTGTCAATACGTCCGAGAGATGGCAGCACCGTACAGCAGATGGAATTTTACCACCAGTGGCGAGAATGAGAACTGTTTTAAATATTTAAAATGGCGACGTTTTCCTTACTTGAATAGCGTGCAATCATTCGTTTTCTGAATTTGCGTGGTGTGAAACCAATTGAAATTCATCGACAGTTGAAGGAGACGTGTGGTGATGGAGTTACGGATGTGTCGAAAGTGCGTTCGTGGGTGCGACCGTTTAATGAAGGCAGAACATCGTGCGACAACAAACCGAAACAACCTCGGGCTCGCACGAGCTGGTCTGACGACACGATCGAGAAAGTGGAGAGAATTGTTTTGGGGGATCGCCGAATGACTGTTGAACAGATCGCCTCCAGAGTTGGCATTTCTGTGGGTTCTGTGTACCCAATCCTTCACGACGGCTGCCCGTGTGCCACGTTGCCGAGCAATGTTGACGCGCAACGACAGCACGAATGGGACTTTCTTTTCGTCAGTTGTGACAATGGATGAGACGTGGATGCCATTTTTCAATCCAGAAACAAAGCACCAGTCAGCTCAATGGAAGCACACAGATTCACCGCCACCAAAAAATATTCGGGTAACTGGCAGTGGTGAAAAAATGATGGTGCCCATGTTCTGGGACAGCGAGGGCGTAATCCTTACCCATGGCGTTCCAAAGGGCACTACGGTAACAGGTGCACCCTACGAAAATGTTTTGAAGAACAAATTCCTTCCTGCACTGCAACAAAAACGTCCGGGAATGGCTGCGCGTGTGCTGTTTCACCGAGACAACGCAGCCGCACATCGAGCTAACGTTACGCAACAGTTTCTTCGTGATAACAACTATGAAGTGATTCCTGATGCTCGCTACTCAGCTGACCTGGCTCCTAGTGACTTTTGGCTTTTTCCAACAATGAAAGACACTCTCCGTGACCGCACATTCACCAGCCGTGCTGCTATTGCCTCAGCGATTTTCCAGTGGTCAAAACAGACTCCTAAAGAAGCCTTCGCCGCTGCCATGGAATCATGGCGTCAGCGTTGTGAAAAATGTGTACGTCTGCAGGGCGATTACGTCGAGAAGTAATGCCAGTTTCATCGATTTCGGGTGAGTAGTTAATTAGAAAAAAAATCGGAGGCCTTAGAACTTGAATGCACCTCGTACATCAGGCGAGCTCCACTGATCAGGCTGACAGACGACATCACGAAACCAACTCTAACATTCCAAATGCAGCAGCGAACCAAGGATCTTACCGGCCGCAACGTCACGGTGCTTACTACCACCGTCGCCACACAATCCTCTAGACACAGTCCCAGCGGTCGGGCTTAAATCGACCTCACTGTAACTGCGGAAAATTGCTGTAACTCAACCACCGTCAGTGCTGCTGCCAACCAGTGAAAATATATCGATATTGAACCGTGGCACGAAATACCCGCACGGCAGGTATTAGTCCTTTGTCAATAATGAAATGTCATATCCTGCTCTGAGTTCTCTGCGCATTATCTTGGACCTCTTGGTGTTTACTTTTGTATTGGTTCGAGGAGCAATTCTATGTTCTCAGTACTATCGCTTTTCATGTCACCTGCAAAGTGAGAGTTTCTCTGAAATGTCAATCCGCATTTCTCTTTACCTTGACGTTACACCATAACATGCTTCGATTCTTGTTTTGCTATATACCGCTTGGTTAATTAAACTCTCTAATTTTGTCAGTTCAGCCTTTCCTTAAGCAGTAACATACAGCTTTTTGTCGAAGAATCAAGTACAATGAACAAAGCCCAAGTAGTAATTGTAATGCCTAAGCTGGAGTTGTCCCGAAGGTCCCAACACTTCAGAGAACAATATTTCTATCGACTATTCCTGCGCCCAGTGTCCGTTTCATAAGGTTAACAGTATGAGACCACGCACTTGAACGATAACGCACTACTGAAGCAAGGAAGCTGCTGTTCTAACAGTTTGTTACATTTTACGGACCGTGTGTGGACGGTAAAGCTATTTTTGTCCGAACATAAATTCATAACCCTATATCTTCGGTAACTATGTGTAGCTGAGGCTCGTAGCCTCATGACTTCAAGGATATTTTTAATATTAAATAAATCCATTTTTTCCTTGGTGAATGGATGGGAGTGGACGAACTGAAAGTCTTATGCATTCACAAAACCGTGTCAGTTTTTGCTATTCTGTGTGGTACTTCTTCTACTGTTTCCCCGGGTCGTCGAAAGTAATTCGTTGGTGATTGCAGTCGCCTCTTTAGGAGCATCTTCATTTCATAGGATCATCAATATTAGTTCCTTCTTAACGTCCCAAAACATGAACGCATGTTGCTCACTGACCTCTCCACCCAGTAGTTGATCACTGAATTACAGATAGCCATTTTGTTCGGACTTAATAATAACCGATGTCTGCATCATAACATTTTGCCCTTAGCAAAGGTCCAGTCCCATACAGAATTTTACGGACTTCAGCCGAATAACATGCAGCTACCAGAAATGTTATATAGGAACATATCTTGCAACTTTCACATATAACTAAATTGCCTTTAAGCGCAGCAAAACACACCTTCATATCAGTGCCGATCATCACAAAAAAGTAGCTCATCAGTAAAAATAATGGGATATTGTGTCTGTTATGAGATGTACACTACTGGCCATTAAAATTGCTACACCAAGGAGAAATGCAGATGATAAACGGGTATTCATTGAACAAATATATTATACTAGAACTGACAAGTGATTACGTTTTCACACAATTTGGGTGCATAGATCCTGAGAAAAAAGTACCCAGAACAACCACCTCTGGCCGTAATAACGGCTTGGATACACCTGGGCATTGAGTCAAACAGGGCTTGGGTGGCGTGTACAGGTACAGCAGCCCATGCAGCTTCAACACGATACCACATTTCGTCAAGAGTAGTGACTGGCGTATTGTGACGAGCCATTTGCTCGGCCACCATTGACCAGACGTTTTCAATTGGTGAGAGATCTGGAGAATGTGCTAGCCAGGGCAGCAGTCGAACATTTTCTGTATCCAGAAAGGCCCGTACAGGACCTGCAACATGCGGTCGTGCATTATCCTGCTGAAATGTAGGGTTTCGTAGGAATCGAATGAAGAGTAGAGCCACGGGTCGTCACACATCTGAAATGTAACGTCCAAAGTTCAAAGTGGCGTCAATGCGAACAAGTGGTGACCGAGACGTGTAACCAGTGGCACCCCATACCATCACGGCGGGTGATACGCCAGTATGGCGATGAGGAATACACGCTTCCAATGTGCGTTCACCACGATGTCGCCAAACACGGCCGCGACCATCATGATGCTGTAAACAGAACCTAGATTCACCCGGAAACATAACGTTTTGCCATTCGTGCACCCAGGTTCGTCGTTGAGTACACCATCGCAGGCGCTCCTGTCTGTGATGAAGCGTCAAGGGTAATCGCAGCCGTGGTCTCCGAACTGATAGTCAATGCTGCTGCAGACGTCGTCGAACTGTTCGTGCAGATGGTTGTTGTCTTGCAAACGACCCCATCTGTTGTCTCAGGGATCGAGACGTGGCTCCAAGATCCGTTACAGCCATGAGGATAAGATGCCTGTCATCTCGACTGCTAGTAATACGGGGCCGTTGGGATCCAGCACGGCGTTCCGTATTACCCTCCTGAACCCACCGATACCATATTCTGCTAACAGTCATTGAATCTCGACCAACGCGAGCAGCAATGTATCGATACGATAAACGGCAATCGCGATAGGCTACAATCCGACCTTTACCAAAGTCGGAAACGTGATCGTAGGCACTTATTCTTCTTACACGAGGCATCACAACAACGTTTCACCAGGCAACGCCGCTCAACTGCTGTTTGTGTATGAGAAATCGGTTGGAAACTTTCCTCATGTCAGCACGTTGTAGGTGTCGTCACCAGCGCCAACCTTGTGTGAAAGCTCTGAAACGCTAATCATGTGCATATCACAGCATCTTCTTCCGTCGGTTAAATTTCGCATCTGTAGCACGTCATCTTCGTGGTGTAGCAATTGTAATGGTCAGTAGTGTAGAAAGACAATTTCTGCTTTTGCCCACTGTGAAACCTCACCTGCATAGATAGCAATAAATAAATAAATAAATAAAAGTAGCTCATTTGTAAAGATAAAGGAATAGCGTGACTGTTACGAGCTGTAGGAAGACATTGTCTGCTTTTGCTGATTGTGAACACCCCACTACAACTCACTTTACTCCCTGCTGTGACTACGTTAGCAAGAAATTTGTTGTCCTACAATGACTTTCGTTGCCGTTTCCAAAAGAGCAAACCAAAATTAGGCGCACTTTAGGCTTACTTTACATGGAGCTCAGTCGCGGTAATTACGCGTCATTTGTAGGGAGGACGCACAATGGCTTATTATCCGTTCGGAGCGGCGAGAACAATACCCACGGCTGTCGCCGTCAGAGTACACAAAGCGATATGAATCAGTGTCGGGCGCGATTTCTTCTTTGTGCGCGTCGCCAGCCACAGGAACCGAGTTCTCCGGAATCGGAACGTCGCGGTGAACGACCTGTGGGGCGTGACGGACAAGTATTGTCTGCGCCGCTGTGCTGCGATTCCATCTGCAGAGCTCTCCCGCGCAACTGGCAGGAAGTGTTGACACTCTCTGGCGACTCCCACACACACACACACACACACACACACACACAGAACAGCAAAATGGTAATCACCTACTTCACATTCTTCAGCGGGAATTACCGAGGTATCTGTGCACACACATCACCTTGCGTGGTTGAGAAAATATCACCAGCAACAGTTTTGCAAGTATTCATTAAACGTACTGGCCTACTAGCTAACCTAGTACCCTGGAATAAAGACGACCCACAGGGATGTAGCCGAGCCATTGTTTCCTAGTGTCTATCTGGAAGACCTCACCAGTCATCGACTCTGCCTTGAAGGCATAGCTTCATCTACATCTACATGGTTACTCTGCAGTTCGCACTTAAATGCCTGGCAGAGGGTTCATCGAACCATTTTCATACTACTTGTCTACCATTCCACTCTCGAATGGCGCTTGGGAAAAAGGAACACCTAAATCTTTCCGTTAGAGCTCTGATTTATTTTTTTGTGATGATCTATTCTCCCTTCGTAGGTGGGTGTCAACAAAATATTTTCGCATTCCGAAGAGAAAGTTGGTGATTCAAATTTCGTAAATAGATCTCGCCGCAAAGAAAACAGCCTTTGTTTCAGCGACTGCCACCCCAACTCGCCTATCATATCAGTGACACCCTCACCCCAACTGTGCGGTAACACGAAACGAGTTGCCCTTCTTTGCACTTTTTCGATGTCCTCCGTCAACCCTACCTGGTAAGCATCTCACACTGTGCAGCAATATTCCAACAGAGGACTGACAAGTGTCATGTAGGCTGTCTCTTTAGTGGGTCTGTCACATCTTTTAAGTGTTCTGCCAACACAAGTGTTCTGTTAGCGCGCCTAACGATACGCAAAGTCGCACTGTAGGTGCAACTACAATGGAGATTTTCTACGGAGAGGAGAGACTACCTTAAGGAATCTGAAGAGGGCTAGGAGCCAATGCAGTACTTGCAAGGGCAACAGTGTGGATGACTGGCTGATACGACCTTGTAACATTAGTCTATATAGCCTTGATGTACTGGGACTGCAAACTGCTGAAAGTAGGAGGAAATTGCAGCCATTTTATTTTCGCAGGATAAGCAGGTCTATTTTATTGTTTGATTATGAAGGCATCTTCTTCGTTAAATATACCTAAGATGTCATAAGGACAAACGAATGTGTTATTCTACGAATGGAAAGATGGAATATTACCTCTCCTAATCAGGCTGGTACGTTGGAGAATTTAACAACGTGGCAACCTTTTAGTCGCAGAGTGGCGATTGCAACCGACGTCAATTATTATTTGTTGGAAGTATTCCAATCTCTGTATCCCTCTACAGTTTTCCATATATTCCTTTCCTCCTCGTCCATTCTGCAGAGAACCTCCTCATTCCTTACCATTTCAGTCTGTCTGGTGTTCAGCCTTCTTCTGCAGCATCGAATCTCAAATGCTTCGCTTCTCTTGTGTTCCGGATTTCCCACAGTCCATGTTTCACTATCATATCGTGCTGTGCTCCAAACGTGAATTCTCAGAAATTTCTTCCTTAAATTAAGGCCTACGTTTGATGGTAGTAAGCTTCTCTTGGCCAAGATTGCCCTTTCTGCCAGTCCTTGCTCGTTGGGTCATAGATTACTTTGGTGCATAAGTAGCAGAATTGCTTAACTTCATCTGTTTCGCTATCATCAATTCTGATGTTAAGTTTCTCGTTATTCTCATTGTTGCTTCTCATTACTCTCATCTTCCTCTAGTTTATTCTCAATCCATATTCTCCAGTCATTACCACAGCAGACCCTGTGATTCTTCTTCACTTTCATCGGCGATAGTAATATCATCTCCTTTCACCTTGAATTTTAATCCTGTTCTTGAACCTTCCTTTTATTTCCGTAATTGCTTCTCCCATGTACAGATTGAACAGTAGGGCCGAGGGACTACATCCTCGTCAAACCCGTTTTCAGTCCGAGCACTTTGTTCTTGATCTCCCACTCTCATTGTTCCCTGTTAGTTCTAGTGCGTATTGTATGTTACCACTCTTTCCCTACATCTTATCCGTATTTTTCTCAGAATTTCGGAACGTCTTTCACCATTTTACATTGTAGAATACATTTTTCATGTCCACAAATCCTATGAACGAGTCCTCACTTCCCTCAGCCTTGCTTGCATTACCAACCACAAATCAGAACTGCCTCGCTGGTGCCTTACCTTTACCTTTCCTAAAACAGATCTTTTCCATTCTTCTTTTACATTCTTCTATACATTATTCTTGACAGCAACTTGAATGCATGAGCTGTTAAGCTAATTGTGCGATAATTCTTGCACTTGTAGGCTCCAGCTACCTTCATAATCGTATGGACGATGTTTTTCCTCTGCCTCCTGATGACTGGGTGTTGTGTGCTGTCCTTAGGTTAGTTAGGTTTAAGTAGTTCTAAGTTCTAGGGGACTGATGACCATAGATGTTAAATCCCATAGTGCTCAGAGCCATTTTAACCATTTGATGTTTTTCCGAAGTGTGATGGTATATCGATGGTCACATAAATTCTACACACCAACGTGAATAGTCACTTTGTTGCCACTTACACCAATGATTTTAGAAGTGTCATCTATCTCTTCTGTCTGATTTGGTCTTAAGTCTTCCAAAGCACTTTTAAATTCCGACTATAACAATAGATCCTCTATTTCTTCCCTATCGATTCCTCTTCCTTCTTCTGTCACGTCATCAGACAAGTCGTCCCCCTCATAGAGGCCCTTAATCTACTGTTTCCACCTCCATGTTCTCTTCTCTTCATTTAACACAGGAATCCCCATTGAACTTTTAATGTTATCAACCTTGCTTTTAATTTCACGCAATATTGTCTTGACTCTTCTATATGCTGAGTTAATCTTTCCGACAATCATTTCTTTTTCTATTTCCTCACGTTTTTCATGCACATGCGTTTAGGCGCAAGTCGAATAACAACAAAAGTAAAGCAAGAGTAATAACATGTAGTCGAATTAAGTCTTGTGATGCCAAAGGAACTGATACGACTTTAGTGAGGTTGATGGGGAGTGGAAAATGCTGATGATTCTACTGAAGTTAGTTCGGAGTTATCGTTTATCAATAAACGTACAGGGTGGCAATTATTGAACTATATGGAAGAAAAACGTAAATTTGTTACAAACCACGGCGTGCACACACTTTATTCAACGTATACCGGTCACCACAGATATTCGGATTTAGGTTATGACATGTTCGATATGCCTGCCATCATGGACGATGATGTGATGCATACGAATAGCGAAATTCTGCTTGACCGGCTGAAATGTCGGAACATCGACTCTGTCGATGACGTCGTGAATGGCTGTTTTCAGCTCAGCAGTGGTTTTGGGGTCACTGCTGTACGCCTTGTCTTTAATATAGCCCCACAAGAAAAAGTCGCATGTGTTCAGATCTGGTGAATATGGCGGCTAATCGATGCCCATGTCAGCGATCTCTGGGTTACCCAGAGCCAAAACGCGGTCCCCAAAGTACTCTTCCAGGACATCAAACATTCCTCTGCTTCGATAGGGTTGAGTATTTCCTTGCATGAACCATATCCTGTCGAAATCAGGTTCACTTTGGATAATGGGGATGAAATCATCTTCCAAAACCTTCACGTACCGTCCGCTAGTCACCATGTTATCAAGGAATATCTCGCCGATTATTCCGTGACTGGACATTGCACGCCACATAGTCACCCGTTGAAACTGAAGAGACTTCTTGTTCGCGAAATGCGGGTTCTCAGTCTCCCAGATGCGCCAATTGACAAACCCAACCAAATGAAAGTGGGCTTCGTCACTAAACCAAACCATACATGCGCTTACTAATTTCCATCATGCCCCGCGGCCAGCCCTGCAATTTGAACGTCCCAAAGAAAACCGTTCAGAAGTCGATGTTATTTCATATAGTTCAATAATTGTCACCCAGTAATATCACCGTGTTACACTTGGCGGTATGAGCGATTTTACAGATATCAATCACAACCCAATTTAATAGGCAGTTGCCTTTGGTTACATTGGCGAAATGTTAAACAGATCTTTGATCTTGCCAATCACAAGAAACATTCACTACTAAGTTCTCCATATCTTTAAAGACTACAAAATACGTTTACGTATGAAAAATAACTCGTCTTCGCACCACCTGAGGTATGCATGACTTCAGCACACATCAACAGCTAGAATGGAACTGTTGACCTTTGCTGAAGGCTTGTGTACATTAGCTGGTGCGAAGACTGGTTATTTTTCAGATGTGACGTACACATATTTTGTCACTGAAAAGTTTAGCCACTATATAGAACAGAGGGCCTGAAGATGACGTATTATGTCACCGAAATTGGTAGTCTATAAAGTAAACTGGAGATGAACTTACAGCTGACAGCTTTTTTGATATTTACTACATACATGTCGGCTACTGTTCTGAACGTAGCAAGAATGGGTGAACCTGAGAAAAGTGTTCACTTGGCAAATGATAAGGCTGTGGAGCTCCTGGATGTTGTAATATTGGCTTTCTTGAGTCAAGGTGGTGCGGCCGAATGATTTGCAGGGAAATCCACCCGAGTTTCCGGGCCGACAACCTCTCTGATTTGATAAGGGTAACAACTTCCGTCGGGGAACCGACGTCGCTATTCGGACAAGATGCAAGATAAACGTTACCCAGAAGATAATGTTTCCACTACTTGTCTGAATGGTGTCCTATTGGCAGAGGAATCATCAGCTCATGTGAGTTTCAATTTAGTCATATTCTTTCATCGACGTATAGCAGCATCTGACGTGAGTCACCAGCCAAGGATGACTTTACTCACGGTGCGAATGTTCCCATGGTGATTTTCAGTGAACAAGGGCAGTAACTATAATCGTAGTCCTTTGTCTGGCGGAAGGGGGGGGGGGGAGAAAGTGGGGATCTGGTTGCGTAGGTATTCTTGTGTCGTCCGGCACAGAACTCGTGTTTGATTTTTCAACACTACCCAGCGTAATCGTATCATCACCCTTCTGCCCACGGCCTTCTGTTACCGACTTTCCTTAAACAGATACTCTCATGATACAATGTTAGTATGATGACACAAAAAAAAAAAAAAACAAAGTGCCTTCTCGACATCGGACATTGTGCGTTGATCATCCACGAAGAAGTTGCGGTCAGATGCACTGATATCATCAGACTCAAGGACGGAAGATTAGGGCAAACACCCTGTCGATGACAAGGCCGTTAAAAACGGAGTACAAATTCGGATAGTGTACGGATGGGAAAGGAAATCGCAATGAAGAATCTTCCTCACGTTATTTACACTTATACGTTTGTTTATATAAGTCATTAATAAGTTGTCCACTTATTTAACAGTTTCAGTTTTTCCAAACTGGCTACCGTGCAATGAGAACAGATTTAAATTAATGGTTTCATGGTCACAAATACGATATTTAGCCATTTCACATTCTTCATTGTTAGCGAAATCACACCACGTATCGCTTCGGTTTCAGCTATCCCGCCTAATCCTATGAGGTTTTACACGAAAAAGTGGAGCTTGTAGCGTAACACCATTATAGATCACTTACTAACTGATATTTTTGCAGTCACAATTCAGTATTATTATATTTTGTATGCTCTGTAAAACTATTTATCATCAGTGACCTTTTATGAAGTAAGTACTTAGTACTATGCTTTATTGAAGGTACACTGCAGGCCATTAAAATTGCTACACCACGAAGATGACGTGCTACAGACGTGAAATTTAACCGACGGGAAGAAGATGCTGTGATACGCAAATGATTAGCTTTTGAGACCATTCACACTAGGTTGGTGCCGGTGGCGACACCTACAACGTGCTGATATGAGGAACGTGTCCAACTAATTTCTCATACACAAACAGCAGTTGAGCGGCGTTGCCTGGTCATACGATGTTGTGATGCCTCGTGTAAGGAGGAGAAATGCGTACCATCACGTTTCCGACTTTAATAAAGGTCGGATTGTAGCCTATCGCGATTGCGGTTTATCGTATCGCGACATTGCTGCTCGCGTTGGTCGAGATTCAATGACTGATAGCAGAATATGGAATCGGTGGGTTCAGGAGGGTAATACGGAACGCCGTGCTGGATCCCAACGGCCTCGTATCACTAGCAGTCGAGATGACAAACATCTTATCCGCATGGCTGTAACGGATCGTGCAGCCATGTCTCGATCCCTGAGTCAGCAGATGGGGACGTTTGCGAGACAACAACCATCTGCACGAACGGTTCGACGACGTTTGCAGCAGCATGGACTATCAGCTCGGAGACCATGGCTGCTTTTATTCTTGACGGTGCATCATAGACAGGAGCGCCTGCGATGGTGTACTCAACGACGAACCTGGTTGCACGAATGGCAAAACGTCATTTTTTCGGATGAATCTCGGTTCTGTTTACAGCATCATGATGGTCGCAACCGTGTTTGGTGACACCGCAGGGAATGCACATGTGAAGCGTGTATTCATCATCGCCATACTGGCGTATCACCAGTTGTGATGGTATGGGGTGCCATTGGTTCGCGTTGACGGCACTTTGAACTTTGGACGTTACATTTCAGATGTGTTACGACTCGTGGCTCTACCCTTCATTCGATCTCTTTGAAACCCTACATTTCAGCAGGATAATGCACGACGGCATGTCGCAGGTCCTTATGGGCTTTTCAGGATAGAGAAAATGTTCGACTGCTGCCCTGGCGAGGACATTCTCCAGATCTCTCACCAATTGAAAACGTCTGATCAATGGTGGCCGAACAACTGGCTCGTCACAATACGCCAGTCACTACTCTTGTTGAACTGTGGTAACGTGTTGAAGCTGCATAGGCAGCTGTACCTATAAACGCCATCCAAGCTGTGTTTGACTCAATGGCCAGACGTATCAAGGCCGTTATTACGGCCAGAGGTGGTTGTTGTGAGTACTGATTTCTCAGGATCTATGCACCCAAATTGCATGAAAATGTAATCGCATGTCAGTTCTAGTATAATATACTTGTCCAATGAATACCCGTTTATCATCTGCATTTCTTCTTTGTGTAGAAATTTTAATGGCCAGTAGTGTGTTTCACAGTGATGAATGGAAACGCCGACGTGGTCATTTCCGGTAGTTAGTTGTCTGGACGGAAGATATTTTGGAATCTAAATTTATATCGTAATTGCTTTCATCACAAAGCCAGCAAGTATTGCGGCCAAGGTATGTAATATGCTGAGCAGCAGCAACGACTTACTATAGGACCTGAAGATATCACGTGTCAACTCCACCGTTTATACTCCTTAGCTAATAAATATAGAAACCTCTTTCTCCATTTCGTTTTCGTTTGTTTTCTTTTTGTTTTGAAAGGAGGATCAGTTATGTTTCGAAAAGTTGGTATTAATTAGTTCTACTGAACGTAATAACATGGTTTATAATAACATGGCTTAATCTACGTCATCAGTGTCAGTCTTTCTCTACAGTTTTGACCCTCTACAGCTACTTCTAGTACCACGGAAATTATTCCCCGATGACTTAACATGTGTCCTTGAAACGTCCCCTTTGAAGAATTATACACGACTGTCCTTAACCTGACACACAATATTTTTAGCGCAACGCAATCTGACTTTCAAAATCCATACAAAAGAATGGCCCTGACTAACATTAAACTATACCTTTCAGAAATCACTTACCTCACAAAAATCTTCATTACTCGAACTACTGCAATACAGCGAGCGCCACTACTGCCAGCTAAATAAAAGATTCAAACTACGGAAGGCACTAACTACTGATAGGGATAGTTAGCAAATGAAAGATATTAATAGAGAACAAACAATGTATTTACCTTAATAGTCATAATACACTCCTGGAAATGGAAAAAAGAACACATTGACACCGGTGTGTCAGACCCACCATACTTGCTCCGGACACTGCGAGAGGGCTGTACAAGCAATGATCACACGCACGGCACAGCGGACACACCAGGAACCGCGGTGTTGGCCGTCGAATGGCGCTAGCTGCGCAGCATTTGTGCACCGCCGCCGTCAGTGTCAGCCAGTTTGCCGTGGCATACGGAGCTCCATCGCAGTCTTTAACACTGGTAGCATGCCGCGACAGCGTGGACGTGAACCGTATGTGCAGTTGACGGACTTTGAGCGAGGGCGTATAGTGGGCATGCGGGAGGCCGGGTGGACGTACCGCCAAATTGCTCAACACGTGGGGCGTGAGGTCTCCACAGTACATCGATGTTGTCACCAGTGGTCGGCGGAAGGTGCACGTGCCCATCGACCTGGGACCGGACCGCAGCGACGCACGGATGCACGCCAAGACCGTAGGATCCTACGCAGTGCCGTAGGGGACCGCACCGCCACTTCCCAGCAAATTAGGGACACTGTTGCTCCTGGGGTATCGGCGAGGACCATTCGCAACCGTCTCCATGAAGCTGGGCTACGGTCCCGCACACCGTTAGGCCGTCTTCCGCTCACGCCCCAACATCGTGCAGCCCGTCTCCATTGGTGTCGCGACAGGCGTGAATGGAGGGACGAATGGAGACGTGTCGTCTTCAGCGATGAGAGTCGCTTCTGCCTTGGTGCCAATGATGGTCGTATGCGTGTTTGGCGCCGTGCAGGTGAGCGCCACAATCAGGACTGCATACGACCGAGGCACACAGGGCCAACACCCGGCATCATGATGTGGGGAGCGATCTCCTACACTGGCCGTACACCACTGGTGATCGTCGAGGGGACACTGAATAGTGCACGGTACATCCAAACCGTCATCGAACCCATCGTTCTACCATTCCTAGACCGGCAAGGGAACTTGCTGTTCCAACAGGACAATGCACGTCCGCATGTATCCCGTGCCACCCAACGTGCTCTAGAAGGTGTAAGTCAACTACCCTGGCCAGCAAGATCTCCGGATCTGTCCCCCATTGAGCATGTTTGGGACTGGATGAAGCGTCGTCTCACGCGGTCTGCACGTCCAGCACGAACGCTGGTCCAACTGAGGCGCCAGGTGGAAATGGCATGGCAAGCCGTTCCACAGGACTACATCCAGCATCTCTACGATCGTCTCCATGGGAGAATAGCAGCCTGCATTGCTGCGAAAGGTGGATATACACTGTACTAGTGCCGACATTGTGCATGCTCTGTTGCCTGTGTCTATGTGCCTGTGGTTCTGTCAGTGTGATCATGTGATGTATCTGACCCCAGGAATGTGTCAATAAAGTTTCCCCTTCCTGGGACAATGAATTCACGGTGTTCTTATTTCAATTTCCAGGAGTGTATATATAGCAGTTCATGACAAATTACAAAACTCCGCCATCTCTCTCCCCACATCCACCACTGCTGGCGGCTCACCTCCAACTGCGCAACGCTACGAGCTGTTCACATCCAGCTGCCGCTGCCCAACACTACAATGGCAGACAACAATGCAAACTAGACACAGACTGCACACAGCACAACCAGTGATTTTCACACAGAGGTGGCGTTACCAATAAAAAAACCTAAACAGCCTACTTACATCCTTTCATGGTATCCCTTGTTCCTGTCATTTGCTTTCATACGTTCCTTTCTTCGCCGATTTTGCATACAATCTCCTCGTTCCTTACCTTATCAGTCCAGCTAATTTCAAACATTTTTCTGTAGCACCACATCCCACATGCTTCTTTTTCCTTGCGTTCCGGATACCCCACAGTCAGTGATTCACTACCACACAACCCTGTGCTCCAAATAACCATTCTCAGAAATTTCTTCTTCTAATTAAGGTCTATGTTTGATACTAAGAGACTTCTATTGTCCAGGAATGCCCTTTCTGCCTGTGCTAGTCTGCTTTCGTGTCTATTTCCTTCGTCCCTCGTGGGTTATTTTGCTTCCAAGGGAGCAAAAATCGTTAACTTCGCCTTCTTTGTAATCGAATCCCTATTCGCTTTTCTAATTCTTCTAACTACGTTCGTCTTTCTTCAGTTTACTCTCAGCCCACATTATCCACTCAGTAGACTGTCCACCCCATTCCAAAGATTTTGAAATTCTTCTTCACCTTACAGAAGATGGACACGTTACCAGCGAATACCATTATTGATTTCCTTTCAGCTTGAATTTTTTACCACTCTGGAATCTCACATTTATTTCCGTCATTGCTTCTTTCATGTATAGACTTAACAGTAGTAGCGAAAGACTGTAGCCCTGTCTTTTTCTTTTTTGAATCAGCAGTCTTGTGATTGATTTCATGCGACACAACCATTAATTATTCTACTGTGACAACCTCTCCATCTCAGAGTAACACTTATAACCTACTACATCAATTACTTGCTAGATGTATTCCAGTCTCTTTTTTCCTCTGTAATTTTTATTCTCTACAGCTCCGTTTAGTACCATGGAATTAATTCCGTGATGCCTCAACAGATGTCCTACCATCCTGCCCCTTCTTCTTGTCAGTGTTTCCCATACATTCCTTTCCTGGTTGTTTCTTCGGAGAAGCTCCTCATTTCTTGCCTTATCAGTCCATATAGTTTTCAACAGTCCTCTATAGCACCTAATCTCAGATGCTTTATTCTCTTCTTTACCCGTGTTTCCTCAGTCGATATTTCACTGCCTTACAATGCTGTGCTTCAAAAGTACTCTCAGAAATATCTTCCTCAAGTTAAAGCCCATGTCTGATCTAGTAGACTTCTCTTGGCTGGGAATACCCTTTTGCCGGTGCTAGTCTGCTTTTATGTCCTCCTTCTCCCTGTTCTCATTTCTGCTACTTCTCATTACTTCCGTCTCTCTGTGATTTACTCTCAGTGCATAGATTGCTCATTCCATTCAGCAAATTCTGAATGTCTTCTTCTCTTCCTTTCATCATGAATTTTAATTTCGTTTTCGAGACTTCCTTTTACTTCCGTCATTGCTTCTTCAGTGTACAGATTAAGCAGTAGTGGCGAAAGACTATATCCATGTCTTGCACCTTTTTAATCCTAGCACTTGGTTCTTCGTCTTCACTCTTATTTCTCCCTCTTGGCCTTTGTCGTATTGTATATTACCCATCTTAGCCTATAGTGTACCTCGAGTTTTTCAGAGTTTCGAACATCTTGCACCATTCTACATTGGCGACGCTTTTTCCAGGTCGACAAATCCTATGAATATGATACTACAGTGATTGTGTTATTCTGAACTACTATACAGTGTTCCTTTGGACATGCACGCCATGAGTCGCGCACTGATAGTCAAATGGTAAGGCAACCGCTCATGATAAGCAGGAAATTCGGCTTCGAGTCCCGGTCCGGCACAAATTTTCACTGTCGTTATTCAGTTCTACGCTTTATAGCCTTCCTACTCTGTTCGATCTAAAGTCTTCCAAAGCTCTTTTAAATTCCGATTCTAATCTGGATCCCCTATCTCTTCTACATCGTTTCCTCTTCTATCAGGTTATCAGAGAAACATTCACACTCATAGAGGCCTTCAGTGTACTTTTACCCCCTATCCGCTTTCTCCTCCACATTTAACGTGGAATTCCCATTGCGCCCTTAATGCTACCGCCCTTGCTTTTAATTTCATGGAAGGTTGTTTTGACTCTTCTAAATGCTGAGTCACTCCTTCCGATAATCATTTCTTTTCAGAATTTTCACATTCGTCATGCAGTCATTTCATCTGATACTCCCTGCACTTACAGTTTATATCATTCATAAGTAAATTGTATTTCTGTTTACTAAATATCCCTGAACATTTTTGCACTTCCTTCATCGTTTAAATGAAGTATTTCTTCTGTTACACGTGGTTTCTTCGTAATTACCTCTTCTGCCTGTGATGTAATCCAACTGAAATCTTACGTATCTCCTGGCCTTTTCCAAAAATATCTCCTCGTCCTGTGATTCTTCAACAGCTTATTTGCTATTATCAGCTGAAATTTATTGCAGAATTCAATTAGTCTTTCTCCTCTCTAATTCCAGTTACCAAGCACATATTTTCCCTGAACCCTTTCTTCTAGTCCTTCCCCTATGACCTCATTCCATCCCCCATGACTATTAGATTTCCTTCTTCCTTTAAGTAGCGAACTATCCGTTCAATATAATCATATACTTTCTCGATCTTGAGGCTACGACGTCCGCATATATATCTCAACTATTTTTGTCGGTGTTGGTTTGCTGTCGATTCCGATAAGAACAACCCTATGACTGAACTTCTCACAGTAACACATTCTCTGCTTTAGCTTCCTATTCATAACGAATCCCACTCCCGTTATACAATTTTCTGCTGCTGTTGATATTACCTTACACTCATCTGACCAGAAATCCTTGTCTTCCTTCCATGTCACTTGACTGACCCCTCAATGTATCTAGATTGAGCCTTAGTATTTCCTTTTCAGATTTTCTAGCTTCCGTACCACTTTCAAACTTCTGACATTCCAGGCCGCGTCTCGTAGATCGTTATTCTTTCGTTGGCTATTTAAACTTTTCTTATAGTCATATCCCCCTTGCCAATCCCCTCCCCGAGGGTCCGAATGATAGACTAGTCCGGAATCTTTTTCCAGTGGAAAGATTATCATCATACTTTTTCAGTTACAGGTCATGCGTCGTGTGGAAACACATCGTTTGTCTTTAGTGCAGTGGTTTCCATTGCATTCTGCGTCCTCTTCCTGTTGATCATTGCTGATTCTTCCGCCTTCAGGCGCAGTTTCCCACTCCAATGGCAAGAGAGTGCCCTGAATCTCTGGCCTCTTCTGAGCTCCCTTCGACAAGGCCTTTGGCTGAGTGAAGGTGATTTTTCATGCCGGAAATCTTCGGTCGCAGTTGCTTATCCTCATTCGCTATCTTACACATTTTTAATGCCAGCACTACGTTCTCGTTCTTTCAGTGACCCCTTTTGGTTTCTGCACATATTTTTCTTAGAATTTCGAAGACCTTGGACCATTTTACACTGTCGAACGCACATTCCAGGTCGACAAATCCTATAAACGTGAACAGGTTTTTCGTCAGTCTTGCTTCCACTATTAAGCGCAAAAGCAAATCTGCCTCTGTGATGGCTTCACCTGTCCCAAAGCCAAAACTGATCGTTACCTGACAGGACCTCAACTTTCTTTTCTATTCTTCCATATATTGTTCCTTTCAGTTCAATGGATGCACGAGTTGTGAATCTGACTGTGCGATAGTTGTCGCACTTGTCGGCTCTTGCTGTCTTCGGAATTGTGTGCATTATATTTCTCCGATAATCTGATGGTATATGGCTAGACTCATACATTCTATACACGAAGGGTGAACAGTCGTTTTGTTGTCACTTCCCCAATGATTTTAGTAATTCCATTGGAATGTTATCCATGTCAGCTGCCTTGTAAGAGGTTAAGTCTTTGGTCATCAGCACAAGGTCGACGACATGAAGTAAGTCTGTAGTGACAATATTTCTGTTGTTGATAAGTCAGATATAGGTACAGTATTTAACAATCAATTTCTGAGCATTGATAGAGACTTCAATCAAAACTTTGTTTCTACAGGGAATCACATAACTCTCTTGGAAAAGTCCTTTCCGAGAACGACGATTGTAATACTCCTCTGTGATACCTCAAGGGGGAGATTGAGTCAATAATTAAACCACTGAAGACTCTCATGGATATGATGGATTGCCTAGCAGAATATTAAAGTACTGTGCTGCACATGTTAGCCCTTTATTTACCCATATTTGTAATTTTTCCTTTAGGAATGGTCAGTTTTCTGAACAATTAAAGTACTCAGTAGGAAAGCCGCTTTATGAAAAGGGCGAAAGGGGTAATGTAGACAATTTTAGACCTATTTCTATGCCATCAGTGTTTGCTAAACTTATTGAGAAGGCTGTGTATGTAAGGATAATTGATCATTTTACATCACATAATTTGCTATCAGTTCGGCATTAGAAGTCGTTTAAACAACTGAAAATGCTATATTTTCTTTTCTGTGTGAGTTACTGGATGTGTTACACAAAAGGTTTCGTATGCTAGGCATATTTTTTGATTTAACTAAGAGGTCTGATTGTGTTGATAACATAACATTGCTCAAGAAGTAGGACGATTATGAAATACAGAGAGTGGCTCAGAACTGGCTCACCTTTTACTTTAACAACAGACAGCAAAAGGTCATTTTTCACATTGTTGAAAATGGCTGTGATGTGCGGTCTGAGTGGGGTACAGTCAACAGGGGGTTACCCTGGGGATCAGTGTTGGGGCCACTCGTGTTCCTTATTTATTTCCTTATTTATATAAATAATATGACCTGTAGTATTACAGGTAATTCTAAAATATTTATATTTGCTGATGACACTAACTTGGTAGTAAAGGACATTGTGTGCAACTTTAGCTCTGTTTCAAATAGTACACTTCATGATATAAGTTCAAGGCTTGTAGAAAATAAACTAACGCTAAATCACAGTAAGACTCAGCTTTTACAGTCTCTAACACACAATTCAACAGAACCCGACGTTTTAATTTCACAAAATGGGCATATGATTAGTGAAACTGAACAGTTCAGATTTCTAGGTATTCAGATAGATAGCAAACTGTCGTGAAAAGCCCACGTTCAGGTTCTTGTTCAAAGACTTAATGCTGCTATTTTTACTATTCGAACGGTTTATGAAGTAATTGGTCATTCGACATGAAAATTAGTCTACTGTGCTTATTTTTATTCGCTTATGACGTATGGTATTACATTTTGGGGTAACTCTTCCTATTCTCAAAGGATATTTTTGGCTCAGAAACAGGCAGTTCGGGCAATAAGTGGTGTAAGTTCGCGAACTTCTTGTCGACCCCTGTTCACTAGTCTGGGTATTTTGACACTGCCCTCTCAATATATATTTTCTTTACTGTCGTTTCTCGTTAACAATATCAGTTTATACCCAAGAATTAGCAGCTTTCACTCTGTTAATACTAGGCAGAAATCAAATCTGAATTTGTATCGGGCTTCCTTAACTCTTGTGCAGAAAGGTGTGCTGCTGCATCCATTTTCAGTAAGCTACCACAAGAATCCGAAAATCGTAGCAGTAATACACGCACTTTCAAATCGAAGCTAAAGAGTTTCCTCATGGGTCACTCCTTCTATTCTGCTGAGGAGTTCATTGAAAAATTAAGTTAATTCGTACGTTATATTATTGATTGGTTTTACTTGAACTGATGGCTTGACTTGTTTTGGAGTTCAAAAACATTTTATTTTATCTATTATTACTATTATGTTGTAATTTCGTGTACTGACAAGTTTTGCTCCACAATTTGGTACTAAGGAGCTGGAGATGTAAATAAATAAATAAATTCAGACTGTACTGCTGGACCTCTTCACTGTTTCACATCAGCTGCCGTTTCTTCGTCTTTCACGTCACCACATTGTTCCTCCCCTTCACAGAGGCCTTCGATGAAGTCTTTCCGGCTATCCGTTCTTTCCTCTGAGCTTAAGAGTGAATTCAAATAGCACTCGTAATGTTACCACTCTTGCT
Organism: Schistocerca americana; assembly: GCF_021461395.2. Classification (NCBI taxonomy): domain Eukaryota; kingdom Metazoa; phylum Arthropoda; class Insecta; order Orthoptera; family Acrididae; genus Schistocerca; species Schistocerca americana. The sequence continues at coordinate 763,952,945 of NC_060122.1, read as the reverse complement.
TTTAATTTCATTGAAGATGGTTTCTACATTTTATGTTCTTGGTCAGAACTCTCGACGGCCTTTTCTCTTTCGATTTCTTCGCTCCAATTTCTGCAACAACTCCTCCTTGACTGCCCTGCACTTCCGAATTATTTTATTCTTCACGGATTCATACTGCTGTATTCTTGTCTTTCCACGAACGTTTGTTCAATCTCTTCTTTCGTCTAAATTCAAGTATTTCTGATGTTGCCGAATGTTTATTCGCAATTACCTTCCATGATTCTTATGCTGTTTTCGACATAGTTCATGGTTAATCTAACTTTCAAAATGGCTTACGAAACACAGCAAAATTAACGATTATTCTCATTTCGTTTTGAATGATTCAGTAATGTTGGTTGCAAAAGCATAAAATCGCTAAAATCAAGAAAAATGCTGTTGTTGATCTTGAGTGACTATACGGAAACAACTCAGTTTTTGTCTCTTGAGGTCTGGCGAACATAATATTTTTTTTTTGTTAACGTTATTTTTTTTTTTTTTTTTTTTTTGAGGAGGCATAATCAAAATGCGTGACTGTACTGTTTCTCGTCCCTGTAATGAAAACAATTACTGTCTTTTATTGAATGTATCGAAGTCATTAAATTAATGACTAAGGTAAGAAGAGGAGTGTATGGAAATAGATCAATGCCGGCATCTATTAAACGTTCGGAATAATAAGATTTCGTTAATAATAAACCAAGCAATTTTAGATCAGTGTTAAACATTTCATAAATCTAAAGTCACTAAAAACTTTATTAGAAATCACCCATCTTAGTGTCCAGTTTTCGTTAAATTAACAATTTCTTCTGCTGACTTAATGAGAGTGTAGCATTACCTAAATGTAAGTAAAATAGGCGAGTGTAAAAGCGCGAAGGCGCGCACACAGTAGTCCAACGAATATGAAAGAGCAACTGAGACTGGATTTGGCCGAACGTTGGTTGCCAATGCACTGGCGTTCTGTTTTCCATTCTCACCAAACCAAGGGCTTGGGGCCAAGTGGTTCGACACGTGGAATCGTAGCTGGCTCTGATAGCTTGCCGAAGTTGCTCCGGTTTCGTTATTGTTATAAAGTAGCGTTTTAATCACGATTTCACCGGCCGACATTGTGAGTGGAGAAGAGGATTTAGCAGTCGTCGCATGTGCAATCTTCATTTTAATGCGAGAAGTTGCTCCTCTGGAAGAGAAGAACAAGAAACTATGATGGTGGACGACGTCACATTTAAAAGGTAGCGAGCGGTGTGATGGGACAAACTTAATGTCTGTCTAGTAGCTGAGTTGGAATATAGGCTGTTCCATAACTTTTTCCCTAACGAAAGGTAAGGTCTGCTAATTGTTACTGTGTGTGTAGACCCTAAAATTTGCCCGCATCTCGTGGTCCTGCAGTAGCGTTCTCGCTTCCCACGCCCGGGTTCCCGGGTTCGATTCCCGGCGGGGTCAGGGATTTTCTCTGCCTCGTGATGGCTGGGTGTTGTGTGATGTCCTTAGGTTAGTTAGGTTTAAGTAGTTCTAAGTTCTAGGGGACTGATGACCATTGATGTTAAGTCCCATAGTGCTCAGAGCCATTTGAACCATTTGAACCCTAAAATTTCCAAAGATAATGTTTCTCACAGGAGAGCTACTGCTGCAGCAGAAAGTTAAGATTCACTCCTAGTTTCGTTTGTTTCCCTTTGTCGTTCACGGCGAAAAGATGTCAATAAAGACATCGCTTTGTTTTTCACATCGTGCATATCAGTTTCTGATAACGGAGTTATTTCCTTCCAAACTTCTAGTGTTTTCAGTTTTTGTAACCGCAGTTCGTAGGTGTCCATAAATATCCCCGTTCACGATAAAACTCTATCACTTTTAATGCTTTCTCCATATTCCGCTCTATATTCCAGTATTTTTAAATACAATAAATACACTCCCTTAGTGAGAGCAGGCATCGCCTGCAAGGGTAACAGCGACTATTGAAGCTAAACGTTTTCAGGAGAGCCAGGAGACGCTCTGAATATGTTTTATTGACTGGTTGCGCTCTGTAACAGCCAAGTACAGTACTTTAATCTGTAAAATTCAGAGTTTCTGTTGATGCTCTTGTTAAATTAAAGGGTGAAAACGGTCGATAAAACATACTAAGTGTGACTTGTGGCGGTGGTGAAAAACTTACATGAGGTGCGAAGTATTGAGACTGATGTGAAAAAAAAATGTTGCTTACCGTGTTAGTCAATTTTAGTGTTGTTCCCTTCAAAGTAGTTCCCTTCTGATTCCACGCACTTTTTCCAGCGCTTCTGCCATTGATGGTAACATTTCGGGAACTCATCTTTTCTAATATCCTCAAGACCCTCGTCACAGCTTTTTGGACATCTTGTGTTGTTTGAAAATGGTGTCCCTTGACCGCAGTTTTGACTCTTGGGAATAGAAAAAAGTCGCACAGAGAGATATCTGCTGAATAAGGTGGCTGTGTTAGTACTGAAATTTGTTTTGAGGTTAAAAATTGCTGTACTGTCAGAGCAGTATGGGATGGCGCATTATCGTGTTGCGGAATACAATTATCAGCAATGTTGGCACGGACACAAAGAACTCTTTTACGAAGTCTTCCTAACATTTGTTTGTAGTAATATTGGTTAACTGTTTGTCCAGGAGGCACCCACTCTTTATGAATAATTCCCTTGGAATCAAAGAAGTTTACAAGCATGCATTTCACTTTTGACTTTGAGATGCGAGCTTTTTTGATGTGGGAGATCCCTTTGAGCATCATTGTGAAATTTGGCGTTTTGTCACTGGATCGTACTGAAAATACCAACTTTCATCACCAGTGATACCAAGGCTCAACAATTCTGGATTGATTTCCATCTGCTCTAGCAGATCGGCTGCCAAATTTTTCCGTGTTTCTCGCTGTTCTGGTGTGAGATTTTTGGGAACCATTTTTGCACAAATCTTTCTCATACCAAGAACTTCAGTTATTATTAGACTAACAGTTTCTCGATTGATGTTTAGTTCTTTTGCAATCATTGTGACGGATAATCTTCGATGAGATCGTACAAGTTCATGCACCTTGGCCGAGTTGACATCCGTCCATGAGGTTGATGGTCGTCCACTGCGGTCTTCATCTTCAACATTCGTTCTGTCTTCACTGAACATTTTATGCCAACGAAAAACTTGAGCTCTTGACATAACCTCCTCTCCAAAAGCCTTCTGAAGCTTACCGTAAGTTGTCGTCGCGTTTTCACGCAATTTAATGCAAAAAGAAATGGCATACCGTTGCGAAATACTATGCGGTTCCATTTCCGTGAAGAGAGACACAAACATGTGTTAACTTATTACAGCACAACTCACTTCTGAGCGGATGCATCGATGTGCCGCTTTGACTAGAAGCAGCTTATAGACCAAGGTCAAAGTTATTGTGCCTACGCAAGCCTGCAGCGTTGCCACATCTTGCAAAGAAAATCAGCCTCATTACTTTATTGTCCCACCTCGCATACACAACCGTTCTAGAGACACAATAAATCGGTACTGAACCAACGAACATCAGCCTTTCTGATGAAACATCAAATTTAAAATCTTGAAACTAAAAGAATGTAAAAATAAAGGAATCGTGTGTTACAGGCTGAATGTCTGAATCAAATGTTTAATTTCATTTAAAATAATTTCAAACAAATCTAGATGCAATGTTCGCGCATCGCAAGTGGCACAGTTCCAAACAGAATAACCTTTCCCTCGGCTTTCGGCCACTCGTCTGAGTAATACAGAGGAACATCTCATGTGTTTGCCTCAATGAACACTACAGTTTTACGAAATATATTGATACAGTAGTTTACAGATGGCATGATTACTAAGAAAAATTTTAAAGGGGCGTGCACACAAATTGGTAACAGTGTTTCCATAAGGTAGCTCACACGGTAGTAGAATATTTCACACAGTGTTGTGAAGTCGGCAGCGTGTGTGCGTCTGCCATATACTGCACAAGCTATGGCCCCACTCACTGCGTGAATGACATTTACTATCCCAAGATGTCTTTCGTCAAAATTCTCCGTTTGTTGTCATATTACGGCTCAAGCAGACGCGCGCGGAAAGAGAGTGGGAAGTTAGGGTACAAGGAAATCGGCGATAGCTGGTATTTTCTAGAAAACCAGTCGCTGCGTAGTGCCCGTTCTCTGCACAGAGAATGGAATAATTTTTTCCGCACGCTGCGTAAACAATAATTTAAATTTCTGGGCATAACATGAGGCTGAATTTTAGATTGGCGTCTTATTCTCGCGAGGCCGCCGAGCTAAGTGGCAGCTGTAAGAAGTGCCGATGTATAATGTATAACTTGGGCAACAGTAGCGCGCGCTACACGTCTCCAGCGGCGATACATAATGCATGCGGCCGGCGGCGGCGGTTCCAGCTCCAGCCGCTGCTGGAGAATCGCGGAAAACGCGTGGCTCTGTAAGACTGGGGCCCGAACACCTCCGCACACCGAAGCTAATTACCCGACTCGCCGGCGCACGCATCGTAAACCACACTGCACAGAGCTTACGTGCAACACATTTACAGGCTATTCGGCGATGGAGTTCCTGATTACAAGATAAAACATCTCGAAAACTGAGATCGACAAACGAGTGCAACAACAGGTATTTTTATTCAGAAGTTTCGAAAGAGTTCGAAAACCTGCTAACAGGTGGTGTGCCCTCCGCTGTCCAGCTCGTACAGTATCAGCGTGCACAATTAAACTCGTCTTCTCCAAGCAGACTTTGCTGCCACATCACAATCCTCTCGAAATGTCCACCACTCGCACTACGGATGTGGCGCAAACGAACAATGAAATTTGCCGTCATATCGTGTAGTGTTGCAACGGAAATGGATTCAGATTTCACACGATGAGTCCAGTTGGGCGAATATAGAGGCCAATTCAACCCTACACCCGTATATTTTCAACAATCCAACACAATGACTCTACTCCCGAAAATTTCTGTTCAATATCTCATAGTCCGCAACTGCAGAAATTACTTGTATGCTGATGATCTCGCCCTGGCAACCCAAAGCACAAACTTCGATCAAAGACACAAGTGTGTTCTTTCCAACTGAGAAATAGGGAAATCACCCACAAGTTAATGATAGAATGGACGGGGGCTAAATTGGAACACTGTGACACTCCAAAATACCTAGGAAAAGCACTTGACAGGCCTCTAACATTCAAAAAACAATGCATGAATTTCAAATCAAAAGTCTCCACCAGGAACAACGTACTTAAAAAACTGGCCGGATCACAGAGGGACAGTCAAGCTGAAACTATCCGAACTTCTGCAGTGGCATTGTGCTACTCGACTGCAGAGTATGCCTGTCCTGTTCGGTACAAGTCAACACATGTCGAAAAAGATTGATATTACTCTAAACGACACATGCAAATTATAACACACTGCTTGAAGTCAGCTATAGTCGAATGGCTCTATCGCTTTGCAGGAATTGCACCACCTCCGGTTCGAAGAGAAATAACAGCAAAGAGGGAGAGAACGAAACTGGTGCAGGAAAAAACGCGTCCCATGCATCAGCAACAACCCTACCCACAACGACTAATGTCAAGAAAAAGTTTCCTCAGAACATCGAAGAAACTAAGAAACACTGATGAAGAAGCCAGGCTGCCGCAATGGAGCGCTGAGTTATTCCACCCTCCTTGTTAGAAAAGATTTTCAGAGTTTTTATGCCCTGGGCAAGATGAGAATTGCCCAACCTGGGTCCTTCAATACGCTGATGTTAGGATTGGCAGATCACTGGTTAACCTGCCAAAATGGGGGTACATCTAAGAAAACAAAACTCAATGTGAGTGCTAAGAAGAACAGAGTGTTCAACATATGCTTCAGCGTCGACTGTGTCCAGTCACCTGTATAGAAGATGACCTCCACGAGGCGACGGAAAATGGACTGGAAGTGGACAAATTTTGGTCAAAGGTTATATAAACTGCTTTGATCTGTCAACAACTGTATAAACTGTGTTTTACGTATGTTTCTGACACGAGAATGACAATAATTCCCGAAAACTCATAAAGAAGAGCAACATCTCTTCACTGCTAGCTCTGTGGCGACAAACTGTCTCAAAATCGCAACATAGTGTTCACTAGCACCTGCGTGTCGCACGAAAAATGGGCCAATAACCCTTCTGTTGCCCACCTCAGCCCAAGCAGTAACTTTGGGAGGATACAGTGATTTGGCTTCACACAAATGGGGATTTTCGGAACCGCAAAATCACCAGATTTCTTTGTTCATGACTCTATTTAGGTGGAAGTGTTTATCTATCAACCGGATGCAGCCAGTATCCTTTATTATAGATCACTATGAGAGTCCGGTTCACAAAGTCAGCTCTCTGTCCTACAGCTGGTACGGGTGTCGACTGGTGGGTTTGGATTTTGAATGGAAAAATGTGTATGCTCTGTCTCAGTACTTTCTGCGTGCTAGAACGCCTCAAACCAGTCTCTGATGCAATTCATCGGACAGCTTTTCTTGAATTTTCCCGAATAATTCCAGAAGCAGTGGCGATATACCCAGGAGCAACTACATTTGGTCTGAGGCCAATTTCCCCGCTAGATCAATCAGTGACGTTGCCTATCCGTCGGAATTTGGCGACGAGCTTGTGAACTGTTTTCGCATCGAGCCTTTTGGAACATTAAATCGTGTTTGAAAACTGCACCTTGTTGCCATAGGTCAGTGTTCTAACCTGTGGTATACCAGAAGGGTCACCAAAAAACGCGTTATTGAATTGAATACATGATTTCAACCTTCTGTTTCGGTACGCTGACCTCTTTCCACGTTTCGACGGTGCAACTGATCGCTCTGACCTGCTGTAAGCTATTTATGGGTACTGCGTATTGCAATTACGGCGGTATCTGTTAGCAGCTTGTATAACTATTTTGACATTTCTGATCTTACAGCTTTCACAATAAACATAACGTTTGTTACACTCATCTTCCTTTCTTAGTTTTCGAGAAATTTAATTCTGAAAAGTCTGAAATGAGCAGCTCTTTTCCTCGACACCCTCTGCTTCTAAACACATGTGCACCGACGAGTTACGTAGTTATGAAAAATTGGCTGTATCAATAAGACCAGTCGTTTGTTGCACACAGTAGTAGCTAGACAAAATAGAACTGACGCTGGTCGGCATCTCCATGTATTGTTACTGACAAATCTTCCCACAGTGTTTGGCGGCGGCTACATGCACCACACGACGACAGAGATGGTCTCAAAGATTTTCGTATAGGTTACATCAAGGAAAAGCAGTCATGAACTGAGGGAAGTAGTCTGTTACACCGAGAGTGCACTTGGTGGCAAAGCAATTTTAATAGTTCAGTATGTTATCTGGTTGGGATCTCGTTAGATCTCATTCTGGCCATCGGCAGAAAGTGTAGATAACGTTCGTCCTGAATTCCTAAAAGGACTGGGGGAAGTGGTAAGCAGACGGTTAAGCAAGTTAGTACACTACCTCTATGGGACAGGATACATACCATCCGACTTTCGGAAGAATGTAATCTGCATAGTGCTGAGGACTGTAAGCACGGAAAAATACGCGGATTATTGGAGAATAATATTAACTGCTGTAGCTTCGAAATTGTTTTCTGGATTCATGATCTATGCATAATAAAGAAAAGAAGGTACTCTTGCAAACCGGTTAGTTTGGCTTTGGGATGGTAAATGCTCCACAGAGGATGTAACAGAACAAAGTGAGATTTTCCTACTCGTTCTTGTGCCAGTTCTGAAGCCAATAATTTTTATTTCCTTTTGTGATCTCCTTCCATTAGTCGAGCATACACCTTAGTTACATAAAATTACAATGAAGGCAAAAAATCGCAGCTCCATAAAAAAATGATTAATGTAGAGAAATGTATTTACGCGAGTAAGATATTTCGGTGATTAAAATTGCAAGTGCACAGCTTAATACAAGGGCGAGATAAGCCTTTCCAAATTTGAAATGCTGGTGTAGCCGCCAGAATGTCCGCCCCCAGTAGCTGAGTGGTCAGCGCGACAGACTGTCAATCCTAAGGGCCCGGGTTCGATTCCCGGCTGGGTCGGAGATTTTCTCCGCTCATGGACTGGGTGTTGTGTTGTCCTAATCATCATAATTCCATCATCATCAACGCGCAAGTCGCCGAAGTGGCGTCAAATCGAAAGACTTGCACCCGGCGAACGCTCTACCTGACGGGAGGCCCTAGTCACACAACATTTACATTTACCGCCAGAATGTTGAATGAAAACATGCAAACGGACTTGCAATGTGTTGTACAGGTGCCGAATGTCAATTTATGGGAAGGAGTTAACACTTCTGTTGCACATGATTGTCCAGTAAAGGGTTGCTGTCCGATGATGTCCCATATTGCTAGACTGGATACAGTTCTGTTGACAGCAGGTGAAGGCAACATGTTGACGCTCTGTAGAGTAGGTTGGGTTACCATAGTGATATATGGGCGAGCGGTGTCCTGTTGGGAGCCGGCCGGAGCGGCTCTAGGCGCTTCAGTCTGGAACCACGCGACCGCTACGGTCGCAGGTTCTAATCCTGCCTCGGGCATGGGTGTGTGTGATGTCCTTATGTTAGTTAGGTTTAAGCAGTTTTAAGTTCTAGGGGACTGATGACCTCGGATGTTGAGTCCCATAGTCCTCAGAGCCATTTGAACTATTTTTTTTTTTGCCCTGTTGGGAAACACCACCTGGAATGCTGTTCATCAATGGCAGTACAATAGATCGAATCACCTGACTGATGTACAGATTCGCAGTCAGGGTCCTTGGGATGACCATGAGTGTGTTCCCGCTGTCATGCAAAATCGCATCCCAGATAGAGGTCTAGGTCCGTTGTGTCTAGTACGCAGACAGGTTGGTTCGAGGCACTCAACTGGCCTCCACCTAACCAACACACGACCCTCACTGGCACCTAGGCAGAACAAACTTTCAGCAGAAAACATAAGAACTCTGTCCTGTCCTCCAGTGAGCTCTCGCTTGGCACCACTGAAGTCGCAAATGGCGGTGGTTTAGGGTCTTCCCTCTCGGTAGTGCCACGTGGTTAACCGTTGCCGTGGCACGGAGTGGCCGCGTGGTTTGAGGCGCCATGCCACGGACTCCGCGGCCTCTTCCGCCGGAGGTTCGCGTCCTCCCTCGAGCATAGGTGTGTGTGTTGTTCTTAGCATAAGTTAGTTTAAGTAATGTGTGAGTTTAGGGACCGATGGCCTCAGCTGTTTGGCCCCTTACGAATTCACACACACACTCAAACACACACTCACTCAAACACACTCATCCGTTGCACAGTGCTCTTGCGACCGTACGTTCTCGTGACGACAACTGCCAACAGTCATGTACAGAGGCTACATTCCTTCCGTCTACAATGTGGCAAAAGGGATATCAGTCTTCTCGTTGCCGTGTTACGTGACCTCGTTGAAACTCACGTAGATGTTGATAATGACGTCTTTGTCGCCTTAGAAGCATTCTTCACTAACATGAACTCATCAAGTTCAATCTAAAAAAATGGTTCAAATTGTTCTAACCACTAAGGGACTTAACTTCTTAGGTCATCGGTCTCCTAGACTTAGAACTATTTAAACCTAACTAACCTAAGGACACCACATACATCCATGCCCGAGGCAGGATTCGTACCTGCGACCGTAGTGTCTTATGCAACTGGTGCGAAATTTGAATAGACATCTGTCAGATGTAGAGACAAGCCTAGCAATTACCGTTTATGTCGCACAACTACTTCTTGGTGTAGCAACTTCTTTCCTTCAGTCTGTATTCAGCGTTATTTACAGTAGAGTGTACCGACTACTGATGACAGAAATATATTACCTTCCTATGGAAACATTTTATTTACCCTGCAAAAAAAAACTGTTTTTATTATTGACGTAGCTTATTTGAGAGCCTTCCTTCTCCCTTGTAAGTGAACGTTTCACTTTTTCTAAAAACGTATTTCAAAAGTTATTTGTATTTAAAATTTTCGTGTTTCAGAATGTTCCAATCTTAAAATACAATTCTGTTTAACAGCCAGTATTACAGTTCAGTAGCCCTGATTTTTCTGTTTCCAGAAATGTACAGTTTTACTGAACTAATATTTAAATCTATTAATTATTCAAATCACAAAATTTCAGTTTCTTGAAAATCCCTGACGAACCTTGGGAATCCTCATGCACGCTAAAACTTCGCCTCTTATAGGGTATTACATATTATTTGGCATTTTCGAATTGTAAAGCTTTTGGTTGAACTGATCTACTTCACTGCATATTTTATCTTCGTTTATTTTGCTTTTTTCTTCCTTTTAGATTAATATGTTAAATGTGATAGTCTTCTACTTTACCATTCTGTAATTTTTGTACTAAGCGCGTCTGTAAATACGCGTCGCTGACTAAGCTTCAGGGAGTCAACATCTAGTCATTAACAAGCGCATAGCCTCTGTTCAACTTAACTTTCGTGTCCGTTGGACGCCATGATGTAATGCTCCTTGCCAGTTAGTTGCTGCCTGGTAGTTATGTCTGTGTCAAAATGTATACACCCTTAGTGAGCCTGCACATTATTATCAAATCTGTACACTGCAAGCACAATGTAATGCTTCAAATGGTTCAAATGGCTCTGAGCACTAAGGGACTTAACATCTGAGGTCATCAGTCCCCTAGAACTTGGAACTACTTAATCCTAACTAATCTCAGATCATCACACACATCCATGCCCGAGGCAGGATTCGAACCTGCGACCGTAGCGGTCGCGCGGTTCCAGACTGTAGCGCCTAGATTCGCTCGGCCACCTCGGCCGGCCTCGCGCTTACATTAACTTGTGATATTGCAATGTTAATCACTTGAATATTTTACCTAGGCAAATGTATTACAAAAGTTTAATTTCCTTCACTGCTTCATTGCTTTCCTTCACTGCACGCTCTGTGTACAGAATGAATAATAACATCGAGGTGTGGTTGCACAGCTGTCTCACGCAAGTACTGCTCCATTTCAAGCTATTCAACTTTGTAAGTACAGTCTGGTATCTGTACAAGTTTGAGGTAACTTTTCACTCCCTGTATTTCACACCTACTGCGTTCAGAATGTCAAAGAGGGTATTTTTTAAAGAGTGTATTTATCTAAATCTGCAGAGCCTGTAACCGTAGGCTTGCGTTTCATCACTCTATTATCTAATGTATGCCATAGGTTCAATATGGCTTCACGGTCCCTGCATACCTCCACAATCCGAAATTTCCTATCCCGAGGGCCCGTTCCTAGCAGTTTATTTCATTTTGTGTAAGTACTTCGTTCCAGTATTTTGCAACCATGACTTATTAAAGAGACAGTTTGGTAATTAATACCTAGTAGGAGCTTTCTCTTTGCAAAAGGAATTATTATAGTCTTCGTAAAGCCTGAGGCTATTTTGCCTGTCTAATACATCTTGCAGTGAAGATGGAACAGTTTTGTCACAGATACCTCTTCCGACGATCTCAGGACTTCTGCAGGATTGTCGTTTACTCCAGACGAATCGTTTAGATCTTTCAGAACTCTGTCGAATTCTTCTCGCAATACGTTTCCCATCTTATAGTCATGAACCCCTTCTTCTATTTCTAGATCATTGTTAAAACGGAGACTTCGTTAAACCCTTTAGGCCACTTGAGCAGACAGGTAAGGAAACAGGTGAGTTCTTGGTGAATTTTGGTGAAACTTCTCTCGAGAAATTAGATTTATTAACACAACCTTTATTACAATAAAGCTTCCCTTCCTTGGTACTCAAGATTCACATTAGTAGAACTTCAGTTCAATAATGACATACATTTAAAGGAAACACACTGGACCAAATCCCAGTAATATTACCAGTAATGTGAAAGGCAAGTTAATAATCAAAGAAAACTATTAGCCTACGGATAAATTTCTCTCTTTTCTTAATAAAAGAAGGACAATTTCGTTTAACTACTTGCACATCAAACCACCTAAGATATCTTAACATTAGACAACTTTCATGAGACCTTCGTCTATGATATGAAATTACTACCAGAAATTTACGCCGTCGACCCAAAAATTTTATCGTCTACAACATACATAGACCACCTACCGACATAAGCATCAATCATCTTTTGAATAATAACTTATGTTGAATGCTGCCTTGACGTCAAATATGTGGCGTCTAGTGAGCCTGCCCTCTCGGACCGCTAGACAGCATTCAAACAAATCGTTGAATGAGTGTCATTACGAAATGAACAATGACAATATTTAGCTTTGACAATAACACAAAAGTGTCTCAAGCAAGGAGCGCCATGCAAATAAGAAACCTCTTCAGTATATACAAGTCCTGATACAAATGAAGTAGTCCAGCTGAATCTTCTATCCAAGTCGCTAGTCGTGAATATTCTGAAAAACTGGACCGCGGCTCTTCGCATAGAGGTCGCTTCTGTCGCGTTGCTGTCCTGGAGAGGGGTCGGTCAGCGTGCTATTGGCTGACGACTTCTTCACAGCCATCTCCACTCTATCGTTCCCGACTGGCGCGCCGGCGCTTGACTTTACGCCGTAACACCTTATATTAGAGTTTATAAAACACATAAATGGCAGTCGAAGAATTTTATACTGGCATTAATCAAAACTCCTTAACCTTAAATAGTTCCAATAACATTAAAAAATACAAAGCATAAAAAATCGTTCTAGAAATCGTAATTCCGGGAAGTTCTGGTAGCACCATTAGCGAACTGCAGCCATAAAATGCACCATTCAATCGGCTGAACGAGAGTGATCAAACCGGCCCCAGGCCGCCTGTAATTATAAACGATCCTGCACTAGCACGAGATCCAATGCACAGAATATAATCAAGATGCTGCAACAAAAAAGAGAAGTAAAATTAGTTAACTGAAATGACACACACTTCCATACGTGCATTTATTATCGGCTGCAGTGTGAACAATAATACAGGGAAAAAGAACAGTCTTACAATTATTTTTACAAATTTAAACTTGGCGGCTAAATGATGTCCACGCTGCCAAAACAGATTATTTCTGAATTTTAAAACTTAGCAAAGAGATGTACCCTTGACCACTTGAACGGGTTGTAATGTGAGATTAACAATTTCAATTAGAACTTTGGAAAGTCCAGAGTGACTCAAATTGGAAATTGTACCCCAGCACAGTCCCCACGGTTAAATGTTACACCACACCAGCTTAACTGCCGCCCAAAGCTGCTACAAACCGCCCCCGCCTCACAAGAAAGTCCCTGCACTCCATCTCACCAAAACAAGGTGTCTCATATGGCGCGCAACACTCGCTTAGCGGCCGTACGTCGCGCTTAGTCCACACTGCCACAGAAGAAATTCTGGTCGTATGTAAAGTACACAGGCGGCAAGACGCAGTCAATACCTTCACTGCGCAGTGGCGATGGTGCTGTTACCGACGACTGTGCCGCTAAAGCGGAGTTATTGAATGCAGTTTTCCGAAATTCCTTCACCAGGGAAGATGAATGGAATATTCCAGAATTTGAAACACGAACAGCTGCTAGCATGAGTTTCTTAGAAGTAGATACCTTAGGGGTTGCGAAGCAACTCAAATCGCTTGATACGGGATAGTCTTCAGGTCCAGATTGTATACCGATTAGGTTCCTTTCAGATTGCGATGATACGATAGCTCCCTACTTAGCAACCATATACAACCGCTCGCTCACCGATAGATCTGTACCTACAGATTGGAAAATTGTGCAGGTCGCACCAGTGTTTAAGAAGGGTAGGAGGAGTAATCCATCGAACTACAGACCTATATCATTGACGTCGGTTTGCAGTAGGGTTTTGGAGCATATACTGTATTCAAACATTATGAATCACCTCGAAGGGAACGATCTATTGATACGTAATCAGCATGGTTTCAGAAAACATCGTTCTTGTGCAACGCAGCTAGCTCTTTATTCGCACGAAGTAATGGCCGCTATCGACGGGGTATCTCAAGTTGATTCCGTGTTTCTGGACTTCCGGAAGGCTTTTGACACCGTTCCTCACAAGCGACTTCTAATCAAGCTGCGGGCCTATGGGGTATCGTCTCAGTTGTGCGACTGGGTTTGTGATTTCCTGTCAGGAAGGTCGCAGTTCGTAGTAATAGACGGCAAATCATGGAGTAAAACTGAAGTGATATCAGGTGTTCCCCAGGGAAGCGTCCTGGGACCTCTGCTGTTCCTGATCTGTATAAATGACCTGGGTGACAATCTGAGCAGTTCTCTTAGGTTGTTCGCAGATGTTGCTGTAATTTACCGTCTAGTAAGGTCTTGCGAAGACCAGTATCAGTTGCAAAGCGATTTAGAAAAGATTGTTGTATGGTGTGGCAGGTGGTAGTTGACGCTAAGTAACGAAAAGTATGAGGTGATCCACATGAGTTCCAAAAGAAATCCGTTGGAATTCGATCACTCGATAAATAGTACAATTCTCAAGGCTGTCAATTCAACTAAGTACCTGGGTGTTAAAATTACGAACAACTTCAGTTGGAAAGACCACATAGATAATATTGTGGGGAAGGCGAGCCAAAGGTTGCGTTTCATTGGCAAGACACTTAGAAGATGCCACAAGTCCACTAAAGAGACAGCTTACACTACACTCGTTCGTCCTCTGTTAGAATATTGCTGCGCGGTGTGGGATCCTTACCAGGTGGGATTGACGGAGGACATCGAAAGGGTGCAAAAAAAGGGCAGCTCGTTTTGTATTATCACGAAATAGGGGAGAGAGTGTGGCAGATATGATACGCGAGTTGGGATGGAAGTCATAAAAGCAAAGACGTTTATCGTCGCGGCGAGATCTATTTACGACATTTCAGTCACCAACTTCCTCTTCAGAATGCGAAAATATTTTGTTGAGCCCAACCTACATAGGTAGGAATGATCATCAAAATAAAATAAAATCAGAGCTGGAACAGAAAGGTTTAGGTGTTCGTTTTTCCCGCGCGCTGTTCGAGAGTGGAATGGTAGAGAGATAGTACGATTGTGGTTCGATGAACCCTCTGCCAAGCACTCAAATGTGAATTGCAGAGTAATCATGTAGATGTAGATGTAGATCCATCGCCGGCACCACGGCCTCCCGCGCTACCTCTGGCCCACGTTCTGCAACTTCTCCCGCCTTCTCTGTAGCACAATGGCTAAGAAAACCTCCGCCACGGGACACGTGTCCACAAGTCAGCTACCAGCGGTGTCGCTGGAATCTATCGTGGCCATACAGAATCGATCGGAACACATCAACCTCCACGTTAAAGTAAAGCTGCTCCCCCAAGGGGAGGATGGGTGAAGGTGGAAAGGGGCGTGTCTATCAACCCAGTTCCCTTTCGTTTCCATCATTTCAACACTTCATCCGTCCGATTTGGAACTGGCTCAAGTGGGTCCGGATTTTCCTGTGTGTTTGCAAACCTCTAACATGGAAGTTAACAGGTGTGAGAACGAACGACCTTACGCAGAGCAAGATATCTTGGCGACATTTTACCAGTTACCCCGTTTTTTTTTTGTTTTTTTTTTTTTACAGCTCTGCCTCAACTCATTTTTCACATGGACTTGGTCGCTCACTGCAGTCGACGCCGCACACCGTCTCTTGTTAAGCTTGGGCTTCTCGCTGGTGCGCCAATTGATGTTCTTGGTAGCTTCCGATCTAGCTTTCGGATTGCCGGGATCTACATACCATTGCAAGAGTCATTAAAAGACCAGAGGTTACTTAGCAGGGTTGTAACCACTCTCTTAAGACCTAAGTCATAACCTTAGATTCCTAAATAATAAAAATAATTATTTGATAATACTTTAACAAATATTGAACATCTAGCATTAATATTGGAATAATTAGATTCCTAAGAATCTGTAGGCTACAAAAGGTGAAGATGTGACTTTTTTCTTTTTCTTATAAATAGCGATGTAACCTATTGTTTCTCTCTCCCCATGTCCTTGTTTCCGGTGTACTTGTGTGTCACTCTAGGGTGGGGGGGGGGGGGCATTGATGTCTATTATTGTACTGAAAAGTTTTGACCTGCGGAAATATATTGAAAAATGGAGAAATACTGGATTTCATTTGACATAGTTCCAGCCTGCGAAAATCTGTGAATGTAATTGGACGGATAATTAATATTTCCAAGACTTAATGGGAGCGATTTAGTTAAAAAGGAGCAATAATTAATTTGAAACAGTTTTGATGACATTTATAGGCAGTGACCTGACGAATTGAAAGTATTCAATAATATTAACTGGCAAATTTACGTTACGCATTGTAGGTGCAGTTCACTTGCCTCACCATATTGCCAATTCTTGTGATATCTCTGGTCAGCATTGTATCCGACGATACTGAAACTTGAAAAATGAACTAAAACTCTGTAAAACTGCTGAACAGCTACAAGTGAATATATTTGTAAGATATCAGTGATTTTATAATGGCACTGTATCTCAAAGATCGATAGGGCTAGAATATTAATTAATTATTGCGTCGTCTCTTGTGCAAGATTATACGAAAGTTTACACGTCCCTGAGAAATTAATTTAAAAACTTAACGATACCTGAGCGAGACTCTGCACACGCAGCACCGAAGGAGACGCTAAACATTAACCTCGCAGTAGAGGTTTGGCGAGCTACATGGCGAGCGGTATTAAACGCAAGGCTTAATCAGCTCAGTGAACGGTCTCACTGCCTTTGACAACCCGAGTGGTAAATTATCAAGACTGACTTAAGGTTGCGGTTAATGCATTCCGTGAAATGAAGGTTGTGGACAATACAGTGTGGTCGTAATGCGCCTTATTCCGTGCCCAGAGCAAAACTTGAGAAACTCATGCGAAGTGAGTGCAGGCGCGTTTTGTGGCAGCAGAAACTCGCAAAAATTAACGCTAAACAGTGGCTGCTCATTTCAGTGGTGGCATCCCGGCTAGGAATGAGCTAAACAAACCTGGTAAAATCGTCCACCACGGCAAGTCCCCCATAATCCACCAATAGCTTGGCCAAAGGGTGAAAATGCCGAGTGGGTTGCAGAAGTCCCTTTCTATCAGAAGCATCGGGTTTCTCGTGTTTGCAGTCTTGGAAGATACTGAACAGTTTTGGATCTCGGCTGCCATGCCTTTCCAAGTAAAGTGTTCGCTTATTTTCGTCAGTTTTTTCCGGACACCCAAGTGAACACCACACAGTGACTGATCATAGTACTTAAAAGTGGCCGGCACCAGGCTCACGGGTCGACAAAGCTTAGCTTTCTGGTCACGCCGCCCCTGTTAGCAAAGCACCCCTTTCTCTAACGAGTACCCCGCCAAAGGGCGTACCTCCTTTAATTCCCTGTGAGTGGCAGGAAGTTCGGAATCCTCCTCTAACGCACAATTTCGCGCTCGATTGTCCGTTTCAAGCCGAAACCGGCGATGTTCCAGATAAAACTTAAACTTTTAGTGATGAATAGCATCGCTAATTCTTTTAGCTCATAAACAGAATAACGCTATTCAGGACCCGAGAGTGCCCTGGAAGCTTAAGCCAACGTGAGGGTTCCTTTCTGGCACACTGGACTCGCATTCGGAAGGACGACGGTTCAATCCCGCGTCCGGCCATCCTGATTTAGGTTTTCCGTGATTTCCCTATATCACTTCAGGCAAATGCCGGGATGGTTCCTTTGAAAGGGCACGGCCGATTTCCTTCCCCATCCTTCCCTAACCCGAGCTTGTGCTCCGTCTCTAATGACCTCGTTGTCGATGGGACGTTAAACACTAATCTCCTCCTCCTCCTTTCTGCCACAGCAACAGGACCTTAGAGATGCTTACACATGAAGCACTGATTTGCACAACAAAGGGCAAATTGAAATCCGGAAATCCCAGAACCGGAGTATTACTAATGATAATGACGCTCTTCATTGCCTCGAAGGCGGCCTGTTGGCTATCAGCCCAGTTAAATTTCTTGCCCTTCTTCCTCGGCTACCTGAGACCAGCTGCAAAGCCCGGCAAAGTTACACACGAAATTGCAAAAAGAAATTGCACAATACGATGAACTGGGCAACCTCCTCTTTACTACGGGGTAGCAGAAACTTATGGATGGCACTGGTCTCAGACCAGTTATTACTTCTTCCTCTGACAAATGTGCGCCAAAAACGAAGTTTCACTCTTGGCCAGAGTTACCTTGCTTGGACACCAGCTGCCTAATATGTTCGATACGCTCTTCGTAGCTTTTACTATAAATCCCCACGTCGTTCAGGTAATTGTGCACGAATTTGAATTCGAACCTTCCCAAAATAGAGTCCAGCAGGCGGGACAACCCCGTCACAATCTGAAGGGCACACGATTAAATTCGTAAGTCCATAGAGAAACCGGTCAATCGTTTATATTCCTCGGCAATTTGGATCTGATAGTATGCCTGGTTTAGATCCAATAGTGAGAAAACACGCGGGCCCTCAAAACGATTGTGCAAGTCATTGAGGGGAACAGATTCTAAAACGGCCTTAAGCAACCTATAGTCGACTACCAGCCTATATCCGGTACTGTTTAGGTTTCAGTCCCACAAAAATCGGAGATGCATAGGGAGAGACCGACGGTCCTCCAAAGACCTGCCTAAGATTTTACGCAGCTATCGTTTTTTGAAGGTAAAGCCGATATGGTCATTGATGACCAGTGTGTGATATGTCAGCCTCATTTGATTAGACATCATATATGATATTCCCAACATCTCCGAAAAAACAACCGGGAACTGTAAAGGACTCCCAATAATTGTTTAGCTTGAGCTTCCGGTAGATGTCGAGCATGAAACTTGGAGTCATCTACCTGGACTTGGTACACATTATCCTTTAGTCAACAGTTACAAAATTTAAATATTTTCTCAGAACTAAACTTAAAATCCTTTCGGAGAATAGTCCAAGACGAAAAAGGTCTACGCAAGAAAATCGAACCCCAGCAGCGCAAGTGCCGTTACGTCCCCCAATAACTAAAAACTGCCGAAGCCAAATTAACGTGCCTGTCACAGGTTTACAGCAGACGAAACCAACAACGTCCGAACTTTCGTTAGCAGAAGACTGAGAATCTGCCATAGCTGACTGCAATCACGGTAAACCCACGCACCCTTTATTATTAATGAACCAATCATAATCCGGTAACGTCACGCTACTCTCCGAATCGAGTAGACAACAGACAGGTTCAGTGCCTACAGAAGCCCACATGAGTGGCAACCGAGAGCGCACACCTTGCGGCACCCCCGCGGCGGTAGGTCGGCACCCGTCCCTAGACTGTCCTCCTGACGTTAGCTGTGTGTAGAGCGTCCCCGATGTTCGGTGCAAACGCACGCAAAATGTAATTGGCTGCCGCATGTAGAACACCCCAGACTCCCTCATCGATGTTGTTTAGAGTTATCATTTAATCCAGCATCGTTGTAGCTCTCCTTAGGCAGCCTTTCCTCTTCCCACAACTAATCACAATGCGGCTCATTTTCTACACCTACAACGTATGTTCCAACTCGGAAAACGAGCAAGGCCTGTCCAAAAATATCACCCATAATCGAGATTGTGGCCGCATACCTGCCCATGATGCTACCCAAGGCTCCTCTTTCAGATATATTAACTCATAACGCAATCATAACCATCTTTAAACCGTCTTTAACCTATCTACGTAATCTGTCGAAGCCTTGTTATCGTCTTGAACTTAATAAAAGCAAGCATCAGTAAGATCTCTGCATCTGCAAGCACCCAAACATTCTCCTAAAATTTTCAGTCGGAGAACAGTCAGAGATCCGCTTTTGCTTACTATGTCAGCTTCAGCCCACTCAACAGTCTCTCTGGCAGACATAAAAAAAATTAACATTTTTACTCTTTGGGAATTTTCATAACTCATTCCTGATTCTTCAATTTAGCAATTAACCACATAGCTTCTTCAATGTGATAAACATCTTTAGCAGGCAAAATACAAACCCCTAAAAGTATCGGACGCAGTGGATTCGGAAGCTTACTAAATTTTCTCCACAGACATACTGCCCTATTTGCGCCAGCATCTCCTTCAGCATTTAAGCTTTTCTTACCTTCACCTACCCGCCATTTGTGTAGAGAAAGGAGCCCCTGTACAGAAATAATTTCCTGTATCAGAGCCTAAATATCCAGCAAGTATTTAGTTACCTTGTAAACAACCTATATATATCATTCACATTATTGACTGCACGATCTACCAGTGCATGTAGGCCAAGTAACTGTGCTTGGGAAGTGGAGGAGTCATCTAAAAGATCAACACACTTTTTAACAACGCCAAGCAAGGAAAGACACGTGCCACATGTGGTGCTGACCTCTCCGATTGCCTTCATTGTGGTGTGGACCAGCTTGTGTACTGCTACCCACAAACATTGGCACTGTTCATCCATGCTGCCTATGTCAGATTTGCCTCTAATGTGTAACTCATGCCATAATGGATCCTACCTCAAATATTTCAGTCTCAATATTGTTCTAAACGTCATGGCATGGTGGCTGCAAACACACGTAGTAATTAGAGAACGACCCGAAAATTTTACTCTGAGTAACGAAATCAACTTAACTAACCAGTACCAAGGAAAGCAATGTTTCCAGAGCAACCACACTTTGCTCCCGTTATAAAAAAGACATTGCATTAAAATCTTAAGGCCGTTTGAGAAAGTTGGTCAAGAAACAGGGTTCCTTTGGCGAACGCTGCTGAAGCTTCTCTGAAGATATTAAATTTACTGACACAACCTTTATTACAACGAAGCTTTAATTCCTTTGTATTTAACATAGACATTAGTAAAACTTCAGTTCAGTAACAACATTCTTCTAAATGACCAAATCCCTGTAATATTAGCAATAATATAAAAGCCAAAAAAAAGAAACAAAGAAAACTAGAAGCCTATGGCTACCTTTCCTTCTTTTATTAATAAGAAAGAACGATTTCGTTTAATTATTAGTACATAAAACCATCTTTAAACAACTCTCGTGGGATGTCTGTCCGTAATATGAAATTACTTCCAGAGATTGAAACCAATGACCTAAAATTTTTATTGTGAACTAAGATCCACAGACGCCCTTGCGAGATAAGCATCAGTCATATTTTAGAGTTTAGAAAACACATAAATAGCAAACTAAGAATTATATGCTGGCACTAATCAAAGTTTCTGATCATTAACAAATAGTTCCAATGACGTTAAAAAATAAAAAATAAATAAAACGCTTTCTATAAATTGAATCCCGGGATATTCGTGTACCACCGTTATAGAACTGCGACCAAAAAATGCAGATTTTTTTTTTTTTTTTTTTTAGAGAAGTGAAATCAGTCAACTGAAAAGACATACACTTCCATACGTGTATTTATTATCTGCTGCAATGTGGACACTAACACAAAGAGCCATAACAGACTTATAACTATTTTTCAAAATTTGACCTTGCGGCTAAATATGTCCACGCTGCCAAAGCAGCTTCTTCCTGAATTTTAAATCGTAGCAAAGAAATGTATTGGCGACTTGAACCAGTCGTAATATGAGAGTAACAATTAGAACCTTGGAAAGCCCAGAAGGAGACAAATTCAAAATTCAACGACTCCAGAGAAGTCACTGAATAACGTTTATAACGAGCCGCAACACCAGCACAGCCCGCCACTGGTCAGTGTTCCATTCAGCCATATTAAGAGTCGTCCACAGTGGCTACCGATCGCTCCGCAGCTCACAAGGACGTCGACACACTCCAAGTCACCAACACAAGGTGTCTCCTATGGTGCGCGGTACTCACTTAGTGGCCGTACATCGCGCTTACTCCGAACTGCCACGGAGCCACCGCCGCCAACACAATCTCCCGCTCAACTCACGCCTCGTTCTGCGACTTCTCCCGCTCTCTCTGCAGCACGCTGCTTGAGGTAACCTCTGCCACTGGGCTTGTGTCCACAAGTCACCTACCAGAGGTGTCGCTGGAATCGATCGTGGCCAAGCAGAACCGATTGGGTCATGTTATCTTCAAGTTTCTTTCCCTTCTACGTCTCTCTCCGTCCCTTTTCGCTTCCCTTGCCATCTGATTTCTTAATAACACTCGTTTATACAAAAGTCTCTATATTTCCTGTGTGCGGCATCTATCTTTCTGCTCAGAATTACAAACCAATATCGTTGACGTCTCCCGGATGGAATATCCTAGAATGTACTCCTAGCTGAAGCATTGTTCCTTTAGGCAAAGTACTTGCGTGGATTAAAAAATAGCCACTTGTGTGAATTACAGATTACCAGTTCAATACACGATACAATGCGAACAATAGATGCAGGTTAAGGAACAGTTTCTGTGGTCTTACGTGTACAGTAGTCGCTCGACATCATCCGACATTGTCGGATTACTATACAAGGTACTATTATAAGGAGTTTCTTCACAGATATGTGATTGGTTTGATGAATATTTGATTAGGAGAGCACAATACGTTATACTGGACGTTGAACGTTCCACAGAAAATGCACCAAGGAAGCGTAATAGAACGTCTAGTGTTTCCAATACATGCTGAAAGGGTACAGTACCGCCCGACATTGAAAATAGGTACAACATTCTTCGTTATTCGTGTCAGAAAAACATATTTTTTGTAATAATAACTCAATTTCACTTAATACACCGAAGCCGCATACCACTGTAGGAAAGAATGACAATTTATTTATTTAATTGATCACATGTGCACTCCCACAAAATAAATCCCTACATCCAATTTGGTGAGATCTGCGAAATGAATGAATGTAAGGTCGTCTGCTAACCCCAGGTAGTGAATGTGAATATATGATCATCTTTGAGACGGTCCTTTGGTCACCCTTGGTGGAACCAAAGAGATGAAATTTACCGGAGCTTTGAGCGCCTTAAATGTGGCTGACCAATACGGTAGCACGGTTCTCCCCCACCTCGACAGAGGTGCGAGCTGACCTGAAGAACCGCCATGTTTTTCAGAACTCTGCCGCTGGATCTTGTGTTGGTAAGACCTGTCTTAGGTGTGCTCCGTAAAGACAAAAGAGTGGAGACATTGTATGCATGTGAAATACTTAAGAGTAGTTTGGAATAATAATTTCTCTATTTCAGGAACTTTGGTGGGGAGAATTAAATGTCAGGAGGGTAATATTAAAGGGATCGTAGTAACCTTCGGAAGTGACCAACGGTCACAATGAAACCACGTATAGCAATAAGTTGAAATACTTCCGAGTGTACTATAAGTTGGAAATATTTATGAAATGGCGTGTGCAGGACCTGAAATTAGAGACGAGTACTTCCACATGGTGAGTACTGTGTGAGTCTTAATCTGTGTATGAGGCAAAGGATAAAGAGAAGTACTCGTCCATGGTATCAGTTGAGGACTCGCGTGTGTGATGAATATGTTCTTAATATTACTTTGCGTGTTACGTTTCCGTGTGACGCTTGATTCAAACTATAATACTCTGAGAGAGAAGCAAGGTGAGTCCGCAGTCTGTCCAGCAACGCCACTTAGCTTGCATTGCACAGGAAGACGTGCATATATCCTCCAGAGTTCATAGTAGGAAAGAAAAGTTACGAAGTGGGTCAGTGTCGTGTGAAACTGGGATGAATACTAATTGAAGTGGGAAAGCTGAAAGTGATGTGATTATAACGTTGTGACTATTCTTTGTATTGTATGTTGCCAGTGTGATGTATTTCATGAAATTTAAGTATGTGTGGTTTGCATGGGAGAGTAGCAAGATAGGTACAGAGGCAGTGGGTTATGCATGCTCCTTTTTGTACCGCTCAGTCTGGAGGAAAGTTTCGTGATGATGGTTGTGAGAGTCGAAGTGTGAGATATAGCAAAAGATCCACCATCCTATCCAGAAAGTGCACTGTAGCGTTAAATAATTACGAGACCATAAGATAGAGAATCACCAATGTAAAGCCATGCCCTCTGGGCGGAGCTTCTCAAGTGTAATTGTTTCAGAAAAATGTAATGGTATGTTTAGGTTATAGAATTTATCGGAATAAAAAAGATAGTGAAATGAAAAAGATTGGTGGCCTTTTCCTTCGAATAGTATGTTGTCATGATATCCATAATTTATAATGTGTGAGCCATTCATGTTCAGTGCGATGGCGACGTGTTGTTAAAAGCCGTTGGGTAAGAAAGAAAATGTGGTATTGCCAGTGCGTAGTGAACAGTCAGAGTTGTGTAAATTACTAACAGTCAGATGTGCGTTATCCGTTGCGTAATATTCAAACAGGAGAATAATTTGTAACTTAATTGTGGGTACTAGAGCTCGTGTTACTTGATAAATAAGAATGAATCCACTCGCTTGGCAGACCACTCATCTTGCACTCGCTTGGCAGACCACTCATCTTGCAGGGCTGACTGCTTGATGCCACAGTATGAGCAAGGCATGTGGGTGCCTCTCAATGCAAACGCTTTATCAGATGGGATTAGCAACACCATAAGGTTTATCTTTGAGTATGCTGTTATCCACAGGAAGGTACGGTCGTTGGACGATCGTAAGACAATGCAGAAAGACATGGAAAAATTTCCCACTAAATCTAATGGCAGCTCTACTTAAATGGTGCGTCAAGTGATGACATCAACAAACAAAAACTAACCCTATAGCATCTATTTATACGATTAGTTGTGAGTACTGGGACCGCGTCACGTCATGGAATTAGGGATAATACATTACTGACCTTTAAATTGCTACACCACGAAGATGACGTGCTACAGACAAGAAATTTAACCGACAGGAAGAAGATGCTGTGATATGCAAATGATTAGCTTTACAGACCATTCACACAAATTTGGCACCAGTGCCGACACCTACAACGTGCTGACATGAGGAAAGTTTCCAACCGATTTCTTATACGCAAACAGCAGTTGACCGGCGTTGCCTGGTGAAACGTAGTTGTGATGCCTCGTGTAAGGAGGAGAAATGCGTACCATCACGTTTCCGACTTTGATAAAGGTCGGTTTGTAGCCTATCGCGATTTCGGTTTATCGTATCGTGACATTGCTGCTCGCGTTGGTCGAAATCGAATGACTGTTAGCAGAATAAGGAATCGGTGGGTTCGGGAGGGTAATACGGAACGGCGTGCTGGATCCCAACAGCCTCGTATCACTAGCAGTCGAGATGACAGGCATCTTATCCGCATGACTGTAACGGATCGTGCAGCCACGTCTCGATCCCTGAGTCAACAGCTGGGGACATTTGCAAGACAACAACCATCTGCACGAACAGTTCGACGACGTTTGCAGCAGCATGGACTATCAGCTCGGAGACCATGGCTGCGGTTACCCGTGACGCTTCATCACAGACAGGAGCGCCTGCAATGGTGGGACTCAACGACGAACCTGGATGCACGAATGGAAAACGTCATTTTTTCGGATGAATCCAGGTTCTCTTTACAGCATTATGATGGTCGCATCCGTGTTTGGCGACAACGCGGTGAACGCACGTTGGAAGCATGTATTCGTCATCGCCATACAAGGCATATCACCCGGCGTAATGGTATGGGGTGCCATTGGTTACACGTCTCGGTCACCTCTTGTTCGCGTTGACGGCACTTTGAACTGTGGACGTTACATTTCGGATGTGTTACGACCTGTGGCTCTACCCTTCATTCGATTCATGTGAAGGATAATGCACGACCGCATGTTGCAGGTCCTGTACGGGCCTTTCTGGATACAGAAAATGTTTGACTGCTGCCCCGGCCAGCACATTCTCCAGATCTCTCACCAATTGAAAACGTCGGGTCAATGGTGGCCGAGCAACTGGTTCGTCACAAGACGCCAGTCATTACGCTTGATGAACTGTGGCATCGTGTTGAAGCTGCATGGGCAGCTGTACCTGTACACGCCATCCAAGCTCTGTTCGACTCAATGCCCAGGCGTATCAAGGCCGTTATTACGGCCAGAGATGGTTGATCTGGGTACTGATTTATCAGGATCTATGCACCCAAATTGCCTGAAAATGTAATCGAATGTCAGTTCTAGTATAATATATTTGTCCAGTGAATACCCGTTTATCATCTGCATTTCTTCTTTGTGTAGCAATTTTAATGGCTAGTAGTGTACTAACAATGGGACTATCTGACCTGTTATTCACCGATTTTGGTGAGCATAGGATTTGTTGTACAGGGACCTGGCCGAGTGCCTGGCTAGCGGGTTTTCATGCGAGGGCCCCCAGCTGCTGTAAAAACGATGTTGAAGCTTTATGCATATCTGCTACACCCGCTACATTAGCCAAGCGTTGACGAAGCGAGCACAGCGGCTAATTTCTACGGCTTCTACGCTGGTGCTACGGGTTAAATTTCTGCCCGTATGCTTTGTTTGACGAACGCTTGTTTGTCTCACGGTCGGAATTCCGCACTTGGAAAAGCCCCTTACCACTGATAGAAAATTGCTTTCCCCTTTTGTTCGTGAGACCATGTGCAACTCCAGACTCTTCAAGCTCCCATTTTGCACGAGCTGGTGCGAGAGCGGCTGGTAATTCTTTGTACGATGAAGGCGAACAATGCACCAGTTCTGGTGCGAGTTCTTGGGCGACGAAGTCGCCATTCCGCTCTGCTCTCATGCACTGCAAAGTAAATTCTTTAATTTTTGTCCGATTTGTCCGTAGATAAAAAAATAACCACGCAAACATAAGACATAGCGTCCCACATTTTTTTCTCTTTGTTTCACCAACGTGTACTGAATGATCCGTATGGTGATTCGTCTTTCAGCCAACAGATCTTATACTGCGTTGGATATCGCAGCATCATTTGCAATGGAATTAGCAGAAATCGTCCACACAGGTGTGTTTGTAAGAAGGTTTATATCGAGACGCAATGTTTCGCTGTAAGTGACGGTGTTACTAAGGTCACCTTCTCATTGCTCATCACACTCCCTTACTTCTTTTGGCTGTCCTTCTGTAGGAACGTTTGCTGCTTCCATTTTGTTAACACACACAGCGCTGAAGACGTGCTGTGAACAACTGATGCTAGGCACAAATGCCGCCTGGAAGTTTAAAAGGCCTGGGAGTTCCGTAACGTTCCGTGAGGCAGAGGGGACAAAAAGAGGTGAGGTCACGTCTAGGAAACGCGGTAAGCAAATATTGTCCCAAGAGTTTGGAATTTTAAGTAGGAACCACAAACGAAATACACATCTGAAGAACGTTTGCTGTAATGTCTGATTAATTAACGTAATTACAGCGGTGGAAATGACTGGTTTTGACTAAATTTGCAGGAAATGTTGTGTTTAATGGTATTGTATACAATGAAATGG
The DNA here is from genome assembly GCF_021461395.2 of Schistocerca americana. Classification (NCBI taxonomy): domain Eukaryota; kingdom Metazoa; phylum Arthropoda; class Insecta; order Orthoptera; family Acrididae; genus Schistocerca; species Schistocerca americana. The sequence goes on along the minus strand of NC_060122.1, from coordinate 763,925,864 downwards.
AGTATATTATTATTATTTTCGATTATTCCCTTTTGAGAGAGCGATTGAACTTGAGTAGCCATTATTTCTTCTTCTTTCTTCGTTCTTTCCAAATTCTGTTCATACGTTCACTTGTTCTCTCTTGCGTTCTTCCGACCAACTTTTTCCCGTTCTGTTCTCCATGTGTTCTTGTTCAAGTGTGTTTCTGTATGATGTTTCTAAACTGTTCTCTACTGTTTATGTTGTCTTGTGTGATCCCTAGTTCTTTAATGTCTTCTTCTGCTTCAGTGATCCACTTTGTCTTGTTTTTGCTCTTGTTTATTATGTACCTGTTTTTATTCATCCTGCTGATAAGTCCATAAAATTTCATCCTTCTCTTTCTAATGATGTTTGTTATTGTTTCTATGTCTTTGTAAATTTCTCTAGTTAGCCTCTTTACCCAAATTCCTTTCCGAAACACTGGTCCATATATTTTCCTCAGAATTTTTCTTTCCTGCTTTTTAATGTCTCTGATCTTCGTATGACCATGAATCACTGTAGTTTCTGAAGCATGAAGTGCTTCTGGTAGGACTACTGTATTGTAATGTCTTAGTTTCGCATTGACAGAAATAGATTTCTTATTATAGTGATTCCAAGCGAGCTTATATCCTTTTTGTAATCTGGAGATTCTATATTTATTGGCTGTTGAGTTCAGTCCTGAAGTTTGGATTATCTCTCCCAGATATCTGAAGTGGGCAACTTGTGCCATTTCCCATATTGAGTAGTAATGGGGAGATTATATACAGTTTTTTTTCATTTACTGTGTTTTTTCGTAGGTGATTTGTAGCCCAGTTTTCTGTGAGATTTAGTGTAGTTTTTCCATTGAAAGTTTGGCTTCCTCACTATTGTTCGTTAGAATGGCAAGATCGTCCGCGAAAGCCAGACACTTCACCCTAATTCTCTGATCATTTTTAATCCCAAGCTGAATTCCTTTTATTTTATTTTCCCATGTCTTCACAATTTCTTCCAGTACCATGTTAAACGGAAGGGGGGGGGGGGGACATTCCATCTCTTTGGTGAACACCAGTATGGATATGAAATGCTTCTGATGTTTCTCCCATGAATTTAACTTGGGAGGTGGTATCTGGTAATGCCTGTTGAATAGTTGACCTTGTTTTCCTGTCAATCCCGAACTCCTCTAAACTGTGAAATAATGTTTTTCTATCTATTGAATCGTAAGCCTTTTTAAAATTAACAAAAGTTACCACAGTATTTCTACATCTTCTCATATATATATACAGAATACCACTAAACACTGCATTTCCTGCAAATATGGCACGATGAAATTATATATACACTGAAACGCCAAAGAAACTGGTATGGGCATGTGTATTCAAATACAGAGATGTGTAAACAGGCAGAATACGGCGTTGTGATCGGCAACGCGTATATAAGACAAGTACCTGCCACAGTTGTTAGATCGGTTACCGATGCTACAATGGCAGGCTATCAAGATTTAAGTGAGTTTGAACGTGGTGTTGCAGTCGGTGCACGAGCAATGGGACATAGCACCTCCGAGGTAGCGATGAAGTGGGGATGTTCCAGTACGACCATTTCACGAGTGTACCGTGAGTATCAGGAATCCGGTAAAACATCAAATCTCAGACATCGCTGCGGCTGTAAAAATGTCCTCCAAGAACGGGACCAACGACGATTGAAGAGAATCGTTCAACGTGATAGGAGTGCAGCCCTTCCGCAAATTGCAGCAGATTTCAGTGCTGGGTCATCAACAAGTGTCAGCGTGCGAACCATTCACCGAAACATCATCGATATGGACATCAGGAGTCGAAGGCCCATTTGTGTACCCTTGATGACTGCACGATACAAAGCTTAACGCCTCTCCTGAGCCCGTCAGCATGAAAATGGACTGTTGATGACTGGAAACATGTTGCCGAGTCGGACGAGTCTGGTTTAAATTGTATCGAGCGGATTGACGTGTACAGGTATGGAGATAACCTCATGAATCCATGGACCCTTCATGTCAAAATGGCTCTGAGCACTATGGGACTTAACATCTGTGGTCATCAGTCCCCTAGAACTTAGAACTACTTAAACCTAACTAACCTAAAGACACCACACACATCCATGCCCGAGGCAGGATTCGAACCTGCGACCGTAGCAGTCGCGCGGTTCCGGACTGAGCGCCTGAACCGCTAGACCACCGCGGCCGGCCCTTTCATGTCACCAGGGGAATGTCCAAGCAGGTGGAGCCTCTGTAACGTTGTGTGGTGTGTGCAGTTGGAGTGATGTAGAACCCTTATACGTCTGACAGGTGACACGTACATAAGCATCCTGTCTTGTCACCTGCATACATTCATGTCCATTGTGCATTCCGACGGACTTGGACAATTGCATCAGGACAATGAGACACCTCAGACGTCCAGAATTGCTACATAGCGGCTCCAGGAACACTCTTCTGAGTTTAAACACTTCCGTTGGCCACCAAACTGCTCAGGCATGAAAATTATTGAGCATATCTGGAATGCCTTGCAACGTGCTGTTCAGAAGTGATCTCCACCCCCTCGTAGTCTTAAGAATTTCTGGACAGCCTTGCAGTATTAATGGTGTCAATTCCCTCCCCAGCACAACTTCAGACATTAGTCGAGTCCACGCCACGTCGTGTTGTGGCATTTCTGCATGCTTGCAGGGGCCCTATACGATATCAGGCAGGTCTACCAGTTTCTTTGGTTCTTCAGTGTGTGTGTGTGTGTGTGTGTGTGTGTGTGTGTGCAGTGGCAGCCGTAAACCTTAGCCACTGCGCTAGGCTAACTTGGTCGAAACATCATCAAACAACGTTACCGGCATAGGAGGTACACAGGTAGCTTCATTATCGATTTTCTCGGAATGTAGGGACCGCCACATGAAAAGCCGCTACCTAGGTGCTCAGGACAGCTTCTTCTACAATGTTCCTAAGACTCATTAATATCCGTGAGTAACAGGCCTGATGTTCGTCTTTTAAGAAGCTATGTTGAAGTGGGACGATCCAATAAAACAAATAAACGTGGGTATGTGAATGGAACACTTGGATTTTTTTTAGAGGGTCCTGGGAAAATTTGATGAAGCTATAAAAGTAGTCGGACGTGATAGAATACTGTGACATCGAACGTAACTGATCGGTATTGCTGATACGAAAGTGTAACAGAGGTTCCTGGGGAATTTAAATGTCAGTCTTTGGAAGAAATGTGATGTAGTTCTCGCGAAATGAATTGAGAGAACCTGAAATCAAAGGAGACTGAGCGATCATGATGCTGCCATCAAACTCGGGCAGGGGTCATGAGAATAAAGCCGCGCAGGGTATCCGTGCGGTCTGAGGCGTCCTCTTGTCTTGGTCTCAGAGGCTCCCCCCGTCGGAGTTTCGAGTCCTCCCCCGGGCATGGGTGTGTGTGTCGCCCTTAGCGTAAGTTAGTTTAATTTAGATTAAATAGTGGGTAAGCTTAGGGACCGATGACCTCAGCAGTTTGGTCCTATTAGACCTTACCACAAATTTCCAATTTCAATTTTATGAGAATATACTATAATTAATGGCGCAAACGTACACGGATGGAAGTACACGATATTAGAAGCAAAAACGTCTCAGTGAACAAAGGTTCTAATACGCAGACCTTAAGATCTATGAGCACTTGGTTAGTCGAAGAGATGTCTTTCACATTAGCGAAGATGAAAAAATGCTAGTAGCTCTTATTTGTAACTTACGCATTACATAGCCCACGCATATTAGTCATTTTTTTCTTGTTTTCATCCGTACTACGATCTCCCGAAATATAGAAAGCAAAGAGCTTGCAGCAGAAGAGATTTCTTTCACAGTACCGAAGATGAATAAGTACTATAGCTCTCAAAGCATGCGTTTTAGAATCCACAGTTGGTGAACGTTTTTTTTTTTGTTTGCCTTGCTTTGGTCCATAACGCCTCCTCCAAAAATATGGAAACCAAAGAGCTTGCAGTAGATGTGTTTCACAGTATCGAACAAGTGATCAAAGTTTTTAAACTGTGTGAAGGTTTTAGGGTACAGAATCGATCCTGTACTTGATGGATCGAATCTACCCTTACCTTCTTTATTAAGGCGAGGCGTCATCGCTGTCGCGAAACCCCATTAGTTCCAGAAGGGACAGGTTGGCACCTGGAAATCGTTTGGCGCGAAGGAATAAGTCAACCGCGTTAAGAGACATAACCCGAATAGAACGCGTATGCATACGAGAAAAGCGATCACGTTTAAAACAGTTTTGAAGCACAGGATCAGTTTCAAATCGAGGGGGTTGTTTACAGTTGCAATTAAAAATAATTGCACACAGATCTGGAGTACGGAATAAATGCAATGTTGCATCAATCAGTAGTGAAATGGTGGCAATAAATTGACCAAGGTCACACACACGTTGGTGAAGCACATTGGGAAATCCACATCTTGCGCCACACAATTTCTGTCTTTTCGGCAAGCTGAAAGAACATCTGGGGGGAAAGAGAATTTCCTACGATGAGGACATTTGCATACCGGTTCTCGAATAGCTCCGTGACCATGGTGCGGATTTCTATCATCGACGATTCAGAGTGGGTGAACGTTCCGCATATTGTTTGCAGAGACTTGGTGGTCATGTTGAAAAGTAGTGTCATCTATCTGTGTCACTTTGAAGTGTAGTGCAGCATTAAATGAAATTTACTTGACATGCCATAATAATGTGCAATTTAATTTTTGAAGTCCGCATGCAATTTCCAAGTCATTGAGGTCAAGAATAGAGGTATCGAATATAGATTTTTAAAATAATAACATGCACCTTAAATACCAGAATGGGATTTATAGTACCACACATGTTAGGGCCATATCAAACTAGACCGGTAAGCGGACGTTCAATGATATACCTGTAAGCACAGTATTCTGTGGCGTGGAAAACCCGGATGGTCATATCTTTGTTATACTCAAAAAAGCCTTACGATAAGGTTGAATGTTATTATTCACTCCAGCAATGTCGACACTTGGGTTCCACCAATCCTTCAAAAAACTAAAGCACGATATACAAACATCCCACACCATATTCAAATCAAACTGCACGCTGACAAGCAAAACATCGAGTTAGCAGGGTTGCACCAGTCATTCACAAAACGACAGCACTGTGTAGAAAGATCCCACACCACATTCAAATCAAATGGCACGCTGGCAAGCAATACATCGAGTAAGCGGGTTTTAAAGCAGGGATGCCGTTGTCAATTTCACTGCGTACAATGGCAACGGAAACGCTATTACGAGAAATGCACCACACGTTACAAGGTTACCAAATTCCCTCCATCGCCGATTCTACAGTGATCTTCCACTTTACTTATCAGTCCACCTGATGTTTTAAATTTCACGTTCATGAAAACGTTCACACAGGAGAATCGTACAACATACCGTCATTTGGCCTTCGGACAGACTATCGTATGGAAGACATAGTAATAGCGTACCTGGCGTACAGAAACAACTGAAAGATTTAAGGCAAATACATCATCAGGTCGGGATGGAATCCCAGCTCAATTTTACAAAGTGTACTCTACGGAGTTGTCCCCTTACCTAGTTTGTATTTATCTTGAATCTCTCTCCCAGCACGAATTCCCAAGCGACTGGAAAAAAGCGCAGATGATGCCAATATAAAAGAAATATAAAAGAAGGGATCCGTAAAACTACAGACCAGTATCCCTAACTTCGGTTTGCTGCAGAATCCTTGAACACATTCTCAGTTCGAATATAATAAACTTTCTTGTGACTGAGAAGCCTATTTCCACGAATCAACGTGTTTTTAGAAAGCGTCGCGCGAAACTCCGCTTGCTCTTTTCGCATGGTATACTGCGAACTATGGATGAAGGGCAACAGGCAGATTCCATATTTCCAGATTTCCGGAAACTTTTTGTCACGGCGCCCCATTGAAGACTGTTAACGAAGGTACGGGTATGTGGAATAAGTCACAGATATATGTACAAAAGACTCGAAGACTTCTTAAGTAATAGAAGCCAGTATGCTGTTCTCGACGGTAAGTGTTCTTCAGAGACAAGTGTATCAACAGGAGTGCCCCACGGAGGAGTGATATGACCACTCTTGTTTTCTATGTACTTAAATCAGGGCTTAACAACTGGCCGGTTTTGAGCGCGAGTACTCGCGTCTGCTCAGGCACGTGCTCGCGAGCAGGTGCAAGGTCGCGGAGTAGGGAGGGAGGGGAGGGAGGGGAAATGCGCGCGCACGTTTCAATGTGATCTCGCGTTCTTAGCAGATTTAACTAGCCATCTGAATGCTTTGAACATTTTACTACAAGGTAAAGATCTGCTAATTACTTATTTCATAGATCGAATACGAGCTTTTAAAATGAAATTGACAGTTTGGGTGAGTCAGCTGTAAACAGGAAACCTAGATCATTTTCCTAAATTATCATCCATGCAAGATATTCACATAGACTGAACGTTATTCACATAGTTTAGTTGATCAGCGCTTTCAAGATCTGACAGCACTAGACAGCGGTTGTGATCTCTTCTCTCCATATTCAGCGAATATTTTAAGAGATTCGTCCTGAGCTGCAGCAAGAAATTATTTACCTGCAGTGTGACAGAGAATACAGAGACAAATTTCAGAACAAGAAAAACATTTTGGAATTCTACAGACACTTCCCTCAGGATAGATTTCCTCGTTTGCACAAACTGGCTGCTACAATAATATCAATGTTCGGTTCCACGTATGTTTGTGAACAACTGTTCTCTGCAATGAAATGTAACAAGACGCGTCTGAGAAACGCATTGTCTGATCGAAATTTAAACTGCACGCTACACCTAAAATGCACAAGAACAATTACTCCGAACATAGACGCAATTGTAAAGGGCAAAAAGTACAAGATAACCGAGAATCCCACACTTCAGTGACACCTTTTATTGTGTAACAGTTCACAAATTAATGCGAATGTTGAGGCATACACTAAGCTAATAAAATTATGTGGCACGTGTACATTCTCCTTTATTTGTTTCATTTGTCGCAGTAATAATACGTTAGTGATATCCCTGCAGGTGGCCGCGGATTTACATTGACTGGCAGCAGCTGTTGTGTGCCCCACGTGACTCTCCCCACTCTCCGCTCTGGTCCGGTAGTGGGGGTAGCGTGCTCACGCTGCTCCGTGCTCACGCCTTGCTGCTCACAGCTTGCTCCACGAAGCCCTGACTTAAATGATTTGTCAGACAGGTTGGGTAGCAATTTGCGGTTGTTCACTGATGATGCAGTGGCGTACGGTAAGGTGTCGAAGTTGAGCGACTGTAGCGAGGTAAGAGACGACTTGGACAAAATTTCCAGTTGGTCTGATGGATGGCAGATAGCCCTAAATGTGGGAAATTGTAAGTTGATTCGGATGAGTAGGAAGATTAAACCTGTAATGTTCGGACACAGTATTACTACATCCCTGCTTGACACAGCCAACTCGTTTAAATATTTGGGCATAACGTTGCAGAGCGATATGAGGTGGAACGAGCGTGTGAGAACTGTGGCAGGAAAGCCGAATAGTCGACTTCCGTTTCTTGGGAGGATAGTGGTTCGCCTGTAAAGGAGACCGTATATAGGACCTATTCTTCAATATTGTTCGAGTGTTGGGGATCCGTAGCAGGTCGGACTGAAGGAAGATATTAAAACAATTCAGAGGTGGGCTGCTTGATTTCCTACCAGTAGGTTCGAACAACACTTATTCGTTGTGGAGATGCTTCCAGGGAATCCCTGGATGGAAGGCGACGTTCCTTTCGAGAAACACTTTTTAGAAAATTTAGAGGACCGGCAATTTGAAGCTGACTGCCAAACGATTCTACCTGAGCCAACAGACATTGCGCTCAAGGGCCACGAAGATAAGATACGAGTAATTAGGGCTCATACGGAGACATAAAGACAGTCGTTTTTCCCTCGCTCTATCCGCGAATGGAACAGGAAAGGAGACAAGTAGTAGTTCAGGGTACCCGCCACCACGCACCGTACTGTGGCTTGCGTAGTATCTGTGTAGATGTAGATGTAGATTTTCAACATTCTTACGTGGCACCACATCTCAACGCTACGATTCTCTTCTGTTCGGTTTTAGCTCAGTCCATGTTTCACTACCCTACACTGATGTGCTCCAAACGTACATTCTCACAGATTTATTCCTCAAATTAAGGCGTATTTTGAATACCAGTAGACTTATTTTGGAGAGGAGAGCCGTCTTTGGCTGTTCTAAACTGCGTTTTAAGTCCTCCTTGCTTCGTCCTCCAAGAGTTATTTTGCTTCCAAGGTAGCAGTACTCATAAACTTTTACTTCTTGACAATCAATTTGAATCTTACTTCCACTCGTGAACCTTTCTTTTATATCCATCGTTGCTTTATCGATACATAGTCTGAACAGCAGGAGCGGAAGACTACATCACTGTTTTGCACCCTTTTTAATCCGAGCATTTCCTTCTTTGTGTTTGAATCTTATTGTTCCCTCTTGGTTCTTGTGCGTATTGCATGTCATCCGTCTTGCCCTATACTTTACTCCTGCTTTCTAAAAATTTAGAACATCTGGCACCATTTCACATTGTCGGAAGCTTCTTCCGGATCGAAAAAAGTTGTGACCGTATCTTAATTTTGATCAGTCTTGCCTCCATTATCAAGCGCCAATAGCAGAACTGTTTCTCTGGTATATTTTCGTTTCATAAAGCCAAACTGACCGTCATCTATCAGACCCCCAGTTTTCTTTTCCATTCTTCTGTATAGTATTCTTTTTAGCAGCTTGCGTGGATGAGCTTTTAAGCTGATTGTGCGACAGTCCTCACACTTATCTGCCCTTGCTGTGTTCGGAATTGTGTACATGATGTACCAGAAGGTAATGTGGAGGGACAACTGGGTGTTAGAAAGGCGGACTGACACTTTCAAATTTTTATTAAAACTAAATATTCACCAGTGATTATAAATTACTAAGCCATTAATCACAATCTTACTTTTTGGGTACATTTCCTGTGGATTACATGACCTAGAGGATAGTTAACAAACAACTTTTAATTAAATAATTCACGGAGCTCGCAACTAAACAGAACCATTTCCTTACAAAATTGTGATTCATTTGAAATTATTTAACCAAACCACCGTAAGTAATAAGTGCTATCGACAGGTGATGTCAAATTGATTTCATATTTTTAGATTTCCAGAAGGGTTTCGACACCGTTCCTCAGAAGCGTCTTCTAATCAAACTGCGTGCCTGCGGAGTATCGCCTCAATTGTGCGATTGCATTCGTGATTTCCTGTCAGAAAGTTCACTGTTCGTAGTAATAGATGGAAAGTCATCGAGTAAAACAGAAGTAATATCCGGCGTCCTCCAAAGAAGTGTTATGGGCCCTCTATTGTTCCTGATCTATATTAACGACATCGGAGACAATCTGAGTAGCCGTCTTAGATTGTTTGCAGATGATGCTGTCATTTACCGTCTTGTAAAGTCATCAGATGATCAAAACGACTTGCAAAATGATTTGGATAAGATATCTGTATGGTGCGAACCGTGGTGATTGACCCTGAATAAAGAAAAGTGCGAAATTATTCACATGAGTGCTAAAAGAAATCAGCGAAAGTTCGATTACGCGATAAGTCACACAAATCTGAGGGCTGTAAATTCAATTAAATACTGAGGGATTACAATTACAAATAACCTAAATTGGAACGATCACATAGATAATGTTGTGGGTAGAGCAAACCAAAGACTGCGATTCATTGGCAGAACACTTAGAAGGTGCAACAGGTCTACCAAAGAGACTGCTTACACTACGCTTGTCCGCCCTATTCTGGAGTAGGCTACTGCTGTGCAGTGTGGGATCCGCATCAGGCGGGACTGACGGATGACATCGAAAAAGTTCTAAAAAGGACAGCTCGTTTTGTATTATCGCGAAATTGGGGGGAGATAGTGCCACAGACATAATACGTGAACTGGAGTGGCAATCATTAAGACAAAGGCGTTTTTCGTTGCGACGGGATCTTCTCATGAAATCACCAGTTTTCTCCTCCGATTGCGAAAACATTCTGTTGGCACCCACCTAGATAGGGAGAAATGATCATCACGATAAAATAAGAGAAATCAGGGCTCTCACGGAAAAATTTAAGTGCTCGTTTATCCCGCGTGCCGTTCGAGAGTGGAACGGTAGAGAGACAGCATGAAGATGGTTCATTGAACCCTCTGCCAGGCACTTTATTGTGAATATCAGAGTAATCAAGTAGATGTAGATGTAAAGCATAATGACTATTTACACAATTGAAATTTACTGAAAACTGCTTGACCAGAAAAAAAGTAAAACCATAATAATTATCTACGCCACTCAGTATAGCACGCACGCTTTTCGGATGACCGTGAAATAGTAATTAAAGAATTTTTTGCAATCTAAGACCACACCTCGCACGCCAGGCAATGAAAACATCTCACATACGTCACGGTGAGGTAGCATTAACAACTCTCAGGGTTACATTAAACTGCCAATACGTGACAAGGATCTATAAATTTCTTTTGACCGCAGCTTGGTTGACAACCCAGGCTCCCCAGTAAATAAAGCGGCAAATGGTACTGGACTAGTGCTACTGACAACATTCACTGGAGATCAACGAGCGTTGCATTGTATCACACACTTCATCAGGTAATCTGAAAACAACCATAATTGGTTCCCGGAAATAAGTGTCACTAACGACAGACATTCACAGTATTTTACCAGGTCTTGAAAAAAGTAGAGTGACAGCACTGAGAGACTACTTTCCTCCAGACAAATTCACACTCAATCCGTACTGAGCGTGCCCAGGAGTAACCAGCCGTCTCCTCGTGCCAACTTACATTGCGACTCTGCGCCTCTAGCTCAGATTTTCAGCCCAGGATGGCGCCACCTCCAAGAATCAAAGATACTGCCCGCCACTCTACGGCACATTCTCCCCCTCCTCCAGCCCCCCCCCCCCCTGAATAATGCTAGAGTGCCCGCCCCGCCTCACCTCCACGACCCATTATCATCGAGGGTCCTTATGCAAGGGTTCTACGCTTTACTTGGGGCAGTTGAGCGCTAGGGTCCGTTTACTTCTAGCATCAACGAATAACAAGGTGATACGCGTAATGAACTCCACAACACCCAAGGCCCGTGATACCGCAGTAAAAGTTCTTCGGTGGGCCTACCAACAGCCTTACTAACTGCCCTAGATTCTGCACCATAATCTTATCGCTAGTTTGGTAAGTGTTAACCACCAACAGCGGCGCGTGGTAGCGGAGCGGTCTAGGGCGCCTTGCCACGATCCGGCATCCCCCCCCCCCCCCCCCCCCTCCGTCGGAGGTTCGAATCCTCCCTCGGGCATGGGTGCGTGTGTTAGCGTAAGCTAGTTTAAGTTAGATGAAGTAGTGTGGAATATTAGGGACCGATGACCTCAGCAGTTTGGTCCCATAAGACCTTACCGCAAATTTCCAACCACCAACATTTATTACATTTTACTGCTTCATGTAATGAACATTTCTGATAATACTGCGTGGTTTCCTACACTTTACAATCAACTGCTCTAGTGAAACTTTGTCAGACAGCAAATCCTCAATGGACCACAGGTTCATCAGAGGAACAACAGTTTTAAACGTGAAAACAGGTCGGCTGGGGTGGCCTGGTGATACTCGTCACTAGCAGTATTAAAGGCTATCATTAACAATGGTAGAATTTGGTGCCACAAGGTTTTGTCCTGACAGTAATAAGCGATTAAGGCTAAAAGCAGGTTCCTATTAACTTGTTCCACATATGTCGCTCGTGTTTTGGGAGGAGGTAGTGTTGTGGCGCACCTGTAGACCTACGGAAAACTTCTTAAAAATATACGATGTAAAACACGTAGCATTGTCTGTAATTAAGGACCGTGATGAGCCACAGACAGCAAACGAATTCTTCAGTTTATGAAGCATCACCTTGGTGGTAGGTATGTTGGAAGGAAGGAACGGGTAATTCGTGAGAAGGCATGCATACAAACTAAAATACAGGCATTACCCTGTTTAGACCGCCGTAGCTACCCCACAAAATCAATATAAATCTTATCCCTTACGTTTTCCACCGGTTTTGAGGCAATCAGTTGTACCTTAGTGTTTTGAGGAAGCTTGCTTTCCGCATACGGCTTACAAATAGCAGTTTTGTTCTGTATATCCCTTGCCATGTTGTGCCATTAAATTTCTCTCTTATTTCTTGTCTTAAACACCCTTAAATGACTGCCAACTAGTGATTCATGGCAGTATTAGAAACTATAACGAATTAGTTTCTAGGGAACCACAATTTTCATTTTTTTATCATAACATGCAATACAACAAAGCACATCCTTCTATAATAAATAACTTTATACACTTCACGTTCATTTTTTTTTTACTGGTTCGAATTTCCATGTCTTTATCCTGATACTCATGAATTCCTTTAAACAACTATGGCACATCAGTTAATGTCAAATTAATACTTGTTGGCATTTGCTGCTCCAGCTCATCGTCGGTTTCAAACATCCTACTAAGGGTAATGGCTATCACATTGTGAGTTCCGCAAATACTGAAGGCGTCAGATTTAAAAGCGAGTATTCGTAGTCCATCTTGCTGTATTCCCTGTATTTCTGGGTCTACCAAAGACCCTGCTAGGTGCCTGGCTGTCTGTTTGTAGACGAAAATAGTTATGTTCTAAGTAATATCGAGATTTTTATAGGCTGAAGAGCGCCGCTAACGCGTCTGCTTCATACATGGAATATTTCTTTTTCAGATTATTAATGGATCCACAAGCGTAAGATATTGGTCGACGGCATTCTTCACAGTCTTGTAGAAGGATTGCTTTAATTCTCCCCATTTAGGCATCTGTTTGTAAAACGGATTGTTTATTGAAGTCAGGAAGCATGAAAGCTGGGAATGTACTCAGTGCTCTTCGAAGTCATCGAATGCTGCACTTTGCGCTTCCCTTCCCCTTTCCGCACCCGTTCCCACTCAAACTTGCGCCTCTTTTCACGTACGTATTATACTGGCAAAGCTTGAAATGAATTTTCGGAAAAAATCGCCATTCAGTCGAAAGGAGTCACTCCGTTATTGGTCTTTGGAGGAGGAAAGTCTATGCTATTTCTTGTTATTTCTGGATATATAGTTATACGCTCAGCGGAGACTACATGTCCAAGTGACTGAATGATAGAAAATGCTAGCTTCATTTTATAGGGATTTACTGTGACCTCCCGCTAATTGTAAAAATACTTATTTCAAATATAGCAAATGCGCCTCAACATCAGTACTATAAATAAAGAAATCATCCAAATATACATTATCTGATCAAAAGTATCCGGACACCTGGCTGAAAATGACTTACAAGTTCGCGGCGCCCTCCATCGGTAATCCTGAAATTCAATGCGGTGTTGGCCCACCCTTAGCCTTGATGACAGCTTCCACTCTCAAATATCGTGTGGTAATAAAATGAGTAAAACAAACAAGGCCCCCTTTCTTTCGTAAATAGACCGATATCCCTTCAGCATACTTAAATACCAGTTTCACCATCAGCAGTAACCGTTAGGTATCGTCGCAGCCCGCAGCCTTGTTAGTTATACACTTCCTCAGGTCGCTAAAGGGTTCGCCTCATGTATATGAGGTGATAGGGGTATATGTGAAAAGTGTGGATCGTGGTGAGTGGCCCAGTGACAACAGATGAGCAATATAGCACGACAACTTCAGATCATTGTGTTTCTGTAATTAGAAATCGAACTGTTGAAAATATCGGAATGTACTTCAGAAACTAAATACAGCTCCTAGAACGCCTCCCCACCAATCAGCACCAATGTAGTGACAGCCTGATTCGCGCGCCTAAGATTTTGGAACGACACATCATTTCCGAATAACCTGATCGCCGTGGAACTTGCACTACCGCAAAATTGTAAGAATATGGCTTTAAACTACTCACTCTTAACCAAAATAAAATCAAATATCAAGAAAAATCAATTGAACCTCTAAAATCACTAAAAAACTACCATCTAGTTCAGAATTTGAAAGGAATTTATGTAAATAAAACAGTAGAACCCTGCCCAACTATGAACGATATTATTATGCTTAATAAAAACCTTCTATGACAATAAATTACGTAATAGTTATGTGTTACGGCACACCAGTGCTAACACGTAGATGAAAATCCAAAATCGCCAGTTTTCACTAAACGAACGCATCCTACTTAATTGAACACACTCTGTAGTTCAAAATTAGAAGCAACAATACAGAACTTAGCACAATAATTACGGTAAGATACACTCTCTGTTTTCTCGACATTGTAAGTCGCCTTATGCCGTAAAAACGCTTATCTGGAAACTAATGTATCGATATAGTTCAACGTAAAACTTATTAATTATGAATTAATTGTATAATGCATTCCAGCACTTGAAATGCTACCGACAATGCCGGAGCTCTGTTCACAGAAAAATAATTTTTAGAAATACAATTTGTCGTTTTCGGCAATATAAGAGTCAATAATTATTAATTATTAGTGGAAGAAATTAACTTTAATACTGGAGGAGTATTACGGTAGCTGAAGTGGATAAGGCGACCGCTCGCCGTAAGCAGGAAATTGGGGTTCGTGTCCCGAACCGTTACAAATTTTCATCTGTCTTAAACCGCAGAAGTCAATCCGGATTCACAAAATGGAAATCACTTTCGTAATATTTACCACAGCAGTAAACGTCAGAGGAGTGTCTTTTTCTACAGATGTGCATGCATGTCTGAAGACATTGTAACATAAAGATGCAGACGCTGTATAAACATAGACACTGTAACCATAAATAATGATTTATCAGTGGCATTGTTCAAATAAATGTTACTGAAATGAATTAGAAATAGGTGTTAGGTTCTAATAAAGGGAATAATGACTTCAGAAGATCTTATAGAAACAAAATACTTTGGAATAATGCTAACCGAAGTGTTCAAAAGGCGATGAGACTGCTATGTACCTCTAATATGACTCGAAACGAGTTGCTTTTGCTTCGGGGCGATATCTCATTGCTGACTAGATACATTGCCCACTCCGTAATGGAACGGTTGAAGTTAGATGTACTGGAAACTAATGAAGTTCGGTGTCAGGAGGAAAAGAACTCCTGGTCAAGTTAATTCAGGGCTATAAATACAAAATCAAGTAGGGGTAACGCAGGTGCAGGTCTAGGAATGCAGGTAAGTTACTATGAACAGCATAGTGAATGCGCTATCGTAGCCGAGGTAGACACGAAACCCACACCCATCACAGTAGCACACGTTTATGTGCCAAGTAGTTCTGCAGATGATGAAGAGACTGAAGAAATGTATGGTGAGATAAAAGAAATTATTCACATAATTAAGGGTGACGAAAATGAAATTGTGACGGGTGACGAATTCGTTAGCAGGAAAATAAGGAAAAATTGTTGGTGAATATCGACCGGGGGAAAGGTATGAAAGAGGAAGCCGCCTGATAGAATTCTGTACAGAGCGTAATTGAATCTTTACTATCATGTAAAAAGTTTGTATACGTGTATGAGACTTGAAGACACCAGATGGTTTCAGATTGATTAAATAATGGTGAGACAACGATTTCGGAACCAGATTTTAAAGACGGCCGGAGTGGCCGTGCGGTTCTAGGCGCTACAGTCTGGAGCCGAGCGACCGCTACGGTCGCAGGTTCGAATCCTGCCTCGGGCATGGATGTGTGTGATTTCCTTAGGCTAGTTAGGTTTAATTAGTTCTAAGTTCTAGGCGATTGATGACCTCAGAAGTTAAGTCGCATAGTGCTCAGAGCCATTTGAACCATTTTGAACCAGATTTTAAATTATAAGATATTTCCAGGGGCAGATGTAGACTCTGACCTCAATTTATTGGTTGTGAACTGTACATTAAAACTAAAGGAACTTTCTCAGTGCGTGACTAGCTGTCGTTGTAAACTTTGCTTCTTAATGGAATCTGTTATACACAGCTATTATTGTAAAAAAAAAAAAATTATTGCTATGATGGGCTCAGAAGAGCAAGTTACTCGTATTACGGTACAACTTTCCAGCCGTTCATGCCAGATTATGCCTAATAATAGTCATTTGACCGAAACTAGTAACGCAGCGCATTGTGCAAAATAAAGGACAGCTGAAGGTTCACCATGAATTTTAACAATTATTTGGCGGCTGAATATACACACCTACAATCACACATAAATTTGTGATAATATACGTGTGGAGCACAGCATTGTAAGGTGGAGAAACCTGAAAAGAAAAAAATAGAAGCATTTGAGATGTGGCGCTATAGACGAATGTTGAAAATTATGTGGACATAAGGCAAGGAATTAATGGGTTCTTTGGAGAATCGACCAGAAAAGGAATGTATGGAAGACACTGATAAGAAGAAGGGACAGCATGATAGAGCCTCTGTTAAGACATAAGGGAATAACTTCCATGGTACTAGATGGAGCAATAGAGGGTAAAATCTGTAGAGAAAGACAGAGATTTAAATACATTCAGCAAATAACTGGGGACATAGGTTGCAAGTGCTACTCTGAGATGAAGAGATTGGGACAGGAAAGGAATGCTATATGCCACAAAAGCAATGACATAGCATAAGACTCGGTGACATGACTATTAGAAAGAATGATTGCAATGAAGGTATAAAGCCACCCATCAAATGGTTTAGTTACTGCGGTGGTTGATTGAATAATAAATGAAATTGATATTATCATTGGAACTGGGGTTAATGGTACTGTGACAATGGTACGTCCCCTATGCAAACATCAACACCCACATATTGCCGATGCTGATGAATGTTCTCACCAATCTGCTGTGGCGGTAAGTTGGACGTGCCCACATATTGCCGATGCTGATGAATATTCTCACCAATCTGCTGTGGCGGTAAGTTGGACGTGCCCACATATTGCCGATGCTGATGAATATTCTCACCAATCTGCTGTGGCGGTAAGTTGGACGTGCGTGATCGCATGTGAAGAACTTCGTTCTTCGGGTCTCGGGCGCTGTGAAGGTCCATCCACCGCCTGAACTCAGAGTCCTCGTCTAAGACCAGTGACCCTTTCACATCCCACTTCTAAACCAAGAGCGAGTTTTCACGTGTCGCTGGTCCCGACTCGGCTGGCTGAACCGTTCCGGCTGCTGCCGCCAATCAGTGAATATGTTACTGTTTCCGCCATTAACGTGTAAACTGACACGTTTAATAAATTCTCACCACATAATGTCGCCAGACACTAGTCAATCAGAGCACATCTTCCTCTCCAGTTTGCTCTAGAAATTCCCGTCTGATGCCAGTAGGCGACGGGCGAGTCAGAGCGTTGTCCCAACACTTCCGAATTTCCAGAAGCCTAGCGAAGTGACGGGAACCCCACGAGGCTTCCCTTCCCACTGCGTAGGCCCAGACATTAAGACTTGTGATATCTCATCACTACAGCCCTCAGTTTTCTACAGAGCCGAATCGTGCCGAATACCACGATCCCCGCCTTAGATTGATTGACGGGAAGTTCCGTAAGTCGGAACAAAGCCTCTGAATGTCATGTAATCTTGCCGGACAACCACTGCAGTTTTATAAAATACATTCCCCAGCATTAAATAACGTCATGAGATTTTCAGCATGATGAAAGTAAAGTAGGCTGCTTATCGCCAGTCATGACAAGGGATAAATTAATGTAGCATATAAATGGAAGCAGGCAAGCCAGAAGGCTTGAGACCTTTCAAAGGTGCTGGACTCGGAAACAGTGGTCTTCTGGACGCAGGTGGATGACACATTTGTGGTATGGCCACACGGGAAGGATGTCTTACATCGATTTCTTGAACATCTGGTTAGAATTAAATTTACTATGGAAATAGGAAAAAATGGCTGTCTCCCGTTTTTGGATGTTTTCGTTCGTCGAAAGTTGATGGCACATTAGGACATGCTGTACATCGTATATCAACGCATACGAATGTATGTTTACATGTCATCTCCTTTCGCAAATCATAGGTGTGCTTAAGACCATAGTGCATAGGGCATACTGTAAATCCGATGTCGATAATTTGCAAAAAGAGCTCACACACCTCAAGAGCATTTTTATAGAGGATGGATATTCCCAGCAACAAATTGACAGAGCATTCAAAGTGAATGCTAGGAAGCAGGTACGTGACCTAGAAGAAGAAAGCAATACCTACAGATCAAGAGCGTTTTTGACTTACGTGGGTGCCCTTTCCTCGAAGATAAGCTGTATTTTATTGCTTCGTGAGGCGGATGTGTATCAGTTTCCTTGTGGAAATTGTGATAAGTCGTCTGCAGATCAGACAACACGTGCTGTTCATGAGCGGTGCGTGGAACACGGAAGATATACACCCTTACTGGTGGCGAAGAAGACAGGTATGACAGAAGATTGTATAGAACTACAGTGACGTGAAGATTTTAACATTCACCTCTTTCTTTTGAGATTCTCTTTCAAGGAAGCCATAGATATTAGATTAACGGTTAACGTTGAGAGGTGGCATGAGCCCCTCTCATATTTCTATCTTACGATTTTCGTCTCTAATTGCATGCGGTGAAAAGTTGCTATTCCTTCACACGCGGACTTCCCACGCAGCGTCTCTCGTCACCCAGGTGGTCCGGTGACAGGCGGGCTATGCGGATCTCGAGAGGGTTAAGCCGACGAGTGTGGGGGAGTCGAGTGAATGCTTTCCAGACGCCGACATTGTCAAAAGACACGCCCAGAGGGTTCTGAAGTAGCGGCTGGGCTAGAGGTTCCGTTACTTCGCAGAAACTTAGCGAAAACACTTTCTGGCGGGCTACCAGCGAGGCGTGGGAATGACTTGTGTACCCAGGCAGTTGTGGCGAGAAAATTCCCGCGCTTTCTGCAAAATAGTAACTGTGATTGGCTTGCTCAGGGCATAGCTCCGTGACGTAGCAAAATCAGCGAAGAAATTGGCGCCAAGAATCTCCATTGGTGGAATGGTAGTGTTCTGTCAATAGAGTGGAATTTTCTGCCGGTTTTCGAGTTGCTGATTGGAACGTTTAACCGCGGCCACTGTCGTGGGGGCGGGAATGTTGTGTGTTCGGCCTGTACGGGTGCTCTAGGTAGTCGGCTCTCGCCTTTCGGTCGAGGACGTCGAAGCAACCAGCCATCGTCTCCGGTACGCCAGATCGTGTTCTGGTAGTTAAGAAGACAGTTTGCTAATGTATGTCCGCAGCACCGGCAGATAGGGATTTTCCTAGGTGATAATCAGAGCTCAGCAGAGCGCGCCTGTTCGTCTTTTTCTAACTTTGTTCTGTTTTGAGTTGCAGCAGTTAATGTTGGTTTAGCTGTGTGTCTCTCTTAAGATCTGAGTGGCAAGGAATTGGGTCCACATACCACTTCGTCTTAAACCTCAAAATCTAGTTTAGGGACAACTTCACCTTCACAACAATCGTTTGAGTATCCAATTTGACCCAATTTGATGTATTATAAATGTTTCATGTGTTTTTGTTTATTATTTTGTGTTTAGTCTTAATAAATCCTGTTGTTATTTTGGACAACATTCTGTTAATCGGTAGAACAACCCATCATTTCTCACTACGTTAATGAAACCTTCCTTTATTTAACTTATTTATCAAATTAAATTATTGCAGGTGCCAAACTCTTTTCTACTCCACTTGCAGGGTTGATTACAGTCAGTTCGCGTATATTTTTTTATCCATGTGCAATAGCAAAAGTCGGAGTTAGAATAGGGGGGGGGGGGGGGGGGGGGGGGGGCTTAGAGCATCATTTACATATGTAGATTCTAGAAGAATTTAGTGTTAAATACACTGCTTGCCCCGGCACCTCGCATAAAATGGCGACCCTTAGCCTCGGATCTTTCCTGTGAATCACTGATAAGCTAACAGTGTTCTTAGTAGGATCATTCAATTTTTTTTCTCTATTTTTTTTATGATTAGTACCCAAGTTCATTTTCTTGTAGTTCCGCGATTAGTTTTTATTAGCGGTGCATGATTACAGTTTTTGTTTTCAGTGTATATATTTTTTGTTTGTTCATTGTTTTTTTTGTGTTTCTTTGATGTGGTGTCCGTACCACATCACACTTTGTCAGGTTTGTGTGCAGTTTCTGTACCACAACAAATCGTGCTTGTAGTTACAGCGTTGGAACGGCGTTGTTGAAATTTTATGTCTATGTGGAAAAATATTGGGAGTAGATGATTTTTATTGTGAATTTTAGATAAATTTGTTTTTTCATGAATGATCACGAAAAGTAAGGCACGACTATTATCGAGCAAAACTAAAACAAAAGAGGATAGCACAATGGATAAGAGGCAGGTTACTGACGAGGATAGGTTCGGAGATGAGATGGGCACATTTTTAGCAGTACAGGACGACAGGGTCATTGATGAGG
Organism: Schistocerca americana; assembly: GCF_021461395.2. NCBI lineage: Eukaryota > Metazoa > Arthropoda > Insecta > Orthoptera > Acrididae > Schistocerca > Schistocerca americana. The sequence goes on along the minus strand of NC_060122.1, from coordinate 763,905,544 downwards.
GAGGTGATTTGGACGCGATCTTAGAGCAACGTCGCAACCGTGATTATGATAGTGAAGTGGAGGATGGGACAGAGACAGTCACACAGGTCAAGACGGTAGCAGAAGTTTATAGTCAAACGAACGAGTGCAGACAGAGGCCAGCTCGGTCGCGTCAGAGCTCTAGCGCCCAGGTGTCCAGAGTTACATCACCCATGTGTGACGAGGATCAAAATGATGACATTAACCAAATACTAAGCTTCCTACGATCAATGAAAGAAGAAGCTGACGAACAACGTAAGAAGGAGAAGGAAGAAGCTGACGAACAGCGTAAGAAGGAGAAGGAAGAAGCTGACGAACAGCGTAAGAAGGACACTCAAGCAATAATTTCGCATATAGGGAAAATTCGTGGGGAATTACTAACAATAAAGAAAGAATGTGGAGAAGCAAAACAAATGTCATTGGTAGCACAAAAAGTAGCAGGCCTAGCCAAAACAGCAGCAACAGGGGCAATGAAAATCGCAAAAGTAACTTCTCAACTCGCAGGTCGCTTGCGACGTGCGACACAAGCCCACTCAAAATCCCTAGCGTTCTTAAAAACTCAAGGTAATATCGCGGTTACGAACATCACGAAACGAATGAAAGAAGTAGAGAGTCGAATAGCAAATCTAGAGCGAAACGGGTACACGAGCACTGCGTGTTCGGATACCAATGATGGAGTACACAGAATTGGGTCTCCGAGGAAAAGCTCGCCGTGCTCTAGCCCAGTGACATAGTACGCAGCTAACAGTGCATACGCAGAAACAGCGAGTAATAGCTCCAATAATTGCAGCCCACTTAGAAGAGTGAATGCTGAATGCCATTCCCACTGTGATACAGAGGTAGCACATCACAGTTATCAGCAAGATAGAACAGGACACTCAGCAGACGTGCAAGTATCGGAAACGAGTGACAACACCAGTGCGAGGATCATACAGGATTTTGATCACAATCACTTCCTGTCGATACTAAAATTCCAGAAGTTCAGAGATAATGGGGGTCGATGCATCCGAAGAGCTGGGTGATGCAGTTTACAAATTCATTACCGTCGTCATGGCCAACCCAGGCAAAATTAGAATTCATGTGTGGACACATCGAAGGCCAAGCCGCGCAAAAGATGCGGGGTGTGGCAGCGACGTGTCGGACTTATCAGGAATTTGTTGGTGCATTGCTGCGAACCTACTGGTCAAAGGAAACGCAAGACAGGATTAAAGAGGAAATAATATTTTGTCCTGAACTGGAAGTGTCCGGGCATAGGATTGCAACCGAAATTTTTTGATGATTTACTCAAGAAGAATCAGTTTTTAGATAGTCCATATAGCAACGGAGAAATCATTAAATTTTGTCTTTCCAAATTGCCAGTTAGGTATCAACAGACACTTGTCGGGAAGTGTGGATCTGACATAGAAGCATTCAAGAGTCTATTGCGCGAGCTCGAAGTAGTCTTTGATAAACAAGACGCAAAGGACAGGAAGAAGGCGCAAAATAACAAATACCACGGGCCAGCAAGGGAAGACAACAGATCGCATAATCGCACTGGTCAGTTAGAAAACGAGGGTTACGGAAATCAAGGTTACGCTCTTCACGATTTTGAAAACCAGAGACACGGAAACCAGAACGTCAGGGAACAGGTTCATGCTAGACAAGGAAGCGGGGACAGGAGGAATAACGAACGGCAAAGCGACCGTGATTGGAGAGAGCGAAATCAAGGACAACAGGAGGACCAGGAGACTGCAATTAGACCTGCAAATCCTATTGCGCGTCAGAGGAGGGGGAGTCTAACAAGGGATTGGCGCTAGTCCATAGGACTCCACCACATCTCTCACACAAAGAAGTTCATGGAATAATAGTAGTTTAAGTAATGTGCATAGTAGAATAGGCAAATACACTCCTGGAAATTGAAATAAGAACACGGTGAATTCATCGTCCCAGGAAGGGGAAACTTTATTGACACATTCCTGGGGTCAGATACATCACATGATCACACTGACAGAACCACAGGCACATAGACACAGGCAACAGAGCATGCACAATGTCGGCACTAGTACAGTGTATATCCACCTTTCGCAGCAATGCAGGCCGCTATTCTCCCATGAAGACGATCGTAGAGATGCTGGATGTAGTCCTGTGGAACGGCTTGCCATGCCATTTCCACCTGGCGCCTCAGTTGGACCAGCGTTCGTGCTGGACGTGCAGAGCGCGTGAGACGACGCTTCATCCAGTCCCAAACATGCTCAATGGGGGACAGATCCGGAGATCTTGCTGGCCAGGGTAGTTGACTTACACCTTCTAGAGCACGTTGGGTGGCACGGGATACATGCGGACGTGCATTGTCCTGTTGGAACAGCAAGTTCCCTTGCCGGTCTAGGAATGGTAGAACGATGGGTTCGATGACGGTTTGGATGTACCGTGCATTATTCAGTGTCCCCTCGACGATCACCAGTGGTGTACGGCCAGTGTAGGAGATCGCTCCCCACACCATGATGCCGGGTGTTGGCCCTGTGTGCCTCAGTCGTATGCAGTCCTGATTGTGGCGCTCACCTGCACGGCGCCAAACACGCATACGACCATCATTGGCACCAAGGCAGAAGCGACTCTCATCGCTGAAGACGACACTTCTCCATTCGTCCCTCCATTCACGCCTGTCGCGACACCACTGGAGGCGGGCTGCACGATGTTGGGGCGTGAGCGGAAGACGGCCTAACGGTGTGCGGGACCGTAGCCCAGCTTCATGGAGACGGTTGCGAATGGTCCTCGCCGATACCCCAGGAGCAACAGTGTCCCTAATTTGCTGGGAAGTGGCGGTGCGGTCCCCTACGGCACTGCGTAGGATCCTACGGTCTTGGCGTGCATCCGTGCGTCGCTGCGGTCCGGTCCCAGGTCGACGGGCACGTGCACCTTCCGCCGACCACTGGCGACAACATCGATGTACTGTGGAGACCTCACGCCCCACGTGTTGAGCTATTCGGCGGTACGTCCACCCGGCCTCCCGCATGCCCACTATACGCCCTCGCTCAAAGTCCGTCAACTGCACATACGGTTCACGTCCACGCCGTCGCGGCATGCTACCAGTGGTAAAGACTGCCATGGAGCTCCGTATGCCACGGCAAACTGGCTGACACTGACGGCGGCGGTGCACAAATGCTGCGCAGCTAGCGCCATTCGACGCCCAACACCGCGGTTCCTGGTGTGTCCGCTGTGCCGTGCGTGTGATCATTGCTTGTACAGCCCTCTCGCAGTGTCCGGAGCAAGTATGGTGGGTCTGACACACCGGTGTCAATGTGTTCTTTTTTCCATTTCCAGGAGTGTATATGAACCGTTCTTCGGGGAACAATAATCGTTGCATTAATAGATTAAGATTGTTAAAGTATTAACACGCTGCGTTGGCTTGTAAAAGAATTTACTGCTGCTAGTCTTTTTTTTTGTATATGTTCGCGACTTCCAGTGTCGATGGAGTAGGAGGCACTACCATTCCATGAGCAATGTTTTTGTCCTTGCCTGTCTGGTGTCCATGTTGAGGGATAATGATGAGTGAGGAGATGTCGCACAAACGGGCGCATACAAGAACGTACTCCTAGAAGCGTTCTGGGATGTCGTGATACGCTCCATAGCGGCCACAACCAGTTCGTGAGACGTTCATACAAATGCTTGCAGGCACACGTCAGTACACTGCAAGATTGTGGTATATTGCGTGATTTAGAGGATGAATATGGGCAGTATAGTTTTTACAGAGATGCGCCAGTATCATTATCTTGCAAGTCCGGGTGAACCTGTGAGCGTTTGACTCCAATGGTGCCCTAGACGGCAGAAATGCGGGCATAAAGCCTACCATGCCATTGTGCTGCTTGGGGATTTAGTATGCTGCTCGTGACTGTCACAGATGAATAACCAAGGAATTGTACTTGGAAATTCGTGACATACTGTGTAGCTGGTGTGTGGTGGGCGACGGAATCCTCAACAGGAACCAGTCCTGGCTTGGTCATATTACATTGCCTCTGGAGAGGTGTGCTTTGATCGTGAATACTGCATAACGTAGAAAAAGAAGTTGCAACTATAAATTTATTGTCTTGTATAGCCATGGCTAACCCAGTCTCTGGAGTTTCAGTGAGGCGTAATGAAAACTCGGAGGTCATGTCGTACGGCGCGCACATCACTGTCGTCAATAGCGGCGAGCAGCGAGACATCTCAACGTAACAGGAATTATGTAAGAGTATTGTATAAGGTAAACAAACAAAAACAAACAAAAAAAAGATACCATATACTAGGATAAGTTAAACTGTAGGATTTAACAATAACTAGATTAATATCGTGGGGGTTTGCTACCACAAGTGTTTGGCGCGCGCCTGTTGGGATGTTATTTTTCAGGTCATCAAATCACAGACCAAAGATGGAAGGACGACCGGCGAGCGAACGTAAAATAATTGCTTGTTCTTTATAAGCTCAGTAAAACTTCGACCTGCATAATAACATAATTTATTCAAAAGACATAGAATGTAGATCGTTGGCAAATGGTAGTTAATTCTTGAGCATGTCTACTGTCGATCTATATAATTAATAGTAATATTAGTGCGGGCCCGCACATTTAGCTGTTCATCCAGTGTAGCGTCACACACCATGTACAGTAGTGAGAGCGGTCTCTACACAAATATCAAGATAAATTGTTTCCATGTCTAAATTTCATACACCACGATTTTGATAAATTGATAGCCATAGATTAATAACTACGAAAGTAAAATAAGAGTGTCTGAAATGACAGACCATCAATGTGTCATTATGTAAATTTATTATAACATAGAAGGTCATGGGGAAAAGTGAGGCATAAGATTTTTGTAAGAATTGTGCAGATGACGGGGATTGTGGCAATGCAGAGGCCAGCCGGAGCAAAAACAAGAGGTCATCGGCTACCTGCAAGAAGAGAGTGTCAGCGCGCCACCTGACGTGAAGGGCGCGAGAGCATCCGGTCCTACAAGCTGACAGTCACCGGGCCGTATACCTGAGGGATTAGGCGGCAGACAGCCCTCGCCGGGCCACAAGCGAAAGTGAGGCTGGCCGTTGACACTGACACGCGACCCACACGCGACAGCCTGCTAGCTCTCCGGACGCGGCAGCCGTTTGGAGGGATTCTCTGCGGCAGACCACGTTGTCGTGAGTACACGACGAAGATCACATATCGTGTCAGAACCTGCGCCTCATGTGCCTCAGGACAGAAAGGGACGCTATATACTCACCTGTTTGGGTTTTTACAACTCACTAGCATTGGCCGATCTGCATACACAAAGCAGTATCGTGCCACACTAACAAATGTATGGTCTCATTTCTAACTTCTCCTCTCTTAGAGAGCAGTTTTAGCAATCGACGCTCCTAGTTCGATCCTGTATGGATGACCTCACACACTTGTGGAGTCACTCCACGTGCCATCATCCCTCGTCGGACTGCAATATTGGGAAATGTAAAGTACTGTCCAGCGAGAGAAGAGACCTAGACTAGTGATGTATCCCAACAAGTAGACCTCAGAGACAATTAATCGACGTGAGGAGAGCCTATCACTGTGTCTTCCTACCGTACTGCCGTGATTATATGCGTGCGTCTTGGTGCAATCTCAACAGAGTACTCCATATGCTCCAGCACACCCTATTGCCATTGCAACAACGTAGCAACAACACCCGACGTTTAGCCCTATGTGATGTCAGTACTGTGGAATTTGTGAAGTGCTTCGAATATTTCTAACAATGTGATTTAGTGCCTCATTCTCAGCACAGCCGTGAACATTGTACAATGTGCACGCACAACTTGATGCCCCATGAACCTTGTTTTTTTTTCCTCTTTCTTTTCTTTCTTAAATTTCTTTCTCTAGTGTCGTTTTTGTAATGTATGTTATACCTTGTATGTGTTTGTGTTTTACACTGTAATTCTTATTACAAATTACTGTATTGTTCTCCATACCACGTTTTTTTGTATTTTGTATTTATTGTTGTGTGTATGCAAACAGTGTGCCTGAAGTCCCCATAAACTGAAGCAGATACCACCACTGTCATTGTGAATGGACCATCAGTTCAGGGAACATTTTGTAAAGATTATTCTTGCTGCAGGGAGACAGAATGAATCGGAGGTTGTAATTAGATTCTGAAAGCTCACAAAGAGATTGTTAACTGAAATAGTATCATGTGTGAGTGAGTTCAGGTTAGTTTAATGATACAAATTGTTGTAACATCTTGGGCATTTAATTGCGGAGCACTCCAACTCTGATTGTAAAGAATAAACTGCTCCATATTTGGCTCACATGCCCGGGCCATATTTAGAGCGAGAATGTCTGTGGGACTCGGTGTTTGGAAGGGGCTCCCTGGGTATGGATGTGTGATGTGAGTGTTAGTGTTCCATATTAAGAACGTGAAGTTGGCTACATCATAAATAATCCTCCCTCTATGAGCTGCATTTTTCAGTTGCAATGATTTTTTTTATAGAGTGCGGCATGTGGAGTCAGTTTGTAAGATTGTTCTTGGGAGATTGACTCACTACCTTGCTCCTAAGTGAGCCAACCGCTCACCAATTACAATCTAAAATGGCGTAGGGGCTATGAGAGCTGGCATGAGCCCCTCTCATATTTCTATCTTACGATTTTCGTCTCTAATTGCATGCGGTGAAAAGTTGCTATTCCTTCACACGCGGACTTCCCACGCAGCGTCTCTCGTCACCCAGGTGGTCCGGTGACAGGCGGGCTCTGCGGATCTCGAGAGGGTTAAGCCGACGAGTGTGGGGGAGTCGAGTGAATGCTTTCCAGACGCCGACATTGTCAAAAGACACGCCCAGAGGGTTCTGAAGTAGCGGCTGGGCTAGAGGTTCCGTTACTTCGCAGAAACTTAGCGAAAGCATTTTCTGGCGGGCTACCAGCGAGGCGTGGGAACGACTTGTGTACCCAGGCAGTTGTGGCGGGAAAATTCCCGCGCTTTCTGCAAAATAGTAACTGTGATTGGCTTGTTCAGGGCATAGCTCCGTGACGTAGCAAAATCAGCGAAGAAATTGGCGCCAAGAATCTCCATTGGTGGAATGGTAGTGTTCCGGCAATAGAGTGGAATTTTCCGCCGGTTTTCGAGTTGCTGATTGGAACGTTTAACCACGGCCACTGTCGTGGGGGCGGGAATGTTGTGTGTTCGGCCTGTACGGGTGCTCTAGGTAGTCGGCTCTCGCCTTTCGGTCGAGGACGTCGAAGCAACCAGCCATCGTCTCCGGTACGCCAGATCGTGTTCTGGCAGTTAAGAAGACAGTTTGCTAATGTATGTCCGCAGCACCGGCAGATAGGGATTTTCCTAGGTGATAATCAGAGCTCAGCAGAGCGCGCCTGTTCGTCTTTTTCTAACTTTGTTCTGTTTTGAGTTGCAGCAATTGATGTTGGGTTAGTTGTGTGTCTCTCTTAAGATTTGAGTGGCAAGGAATTGGGTCCACATACCACTTCGTCTTAAACCTCAAAATCTAGTTTAGGGACAACTTCACCTTCACAGCATTTGTTTGAGTATCCAATTTGACCCAATTTGATGTATTATAAATGTTTCATGTGTTTTTGTTTATTATTTTGTGTTTAGTCTTAATAAATCCTGTTGTTATTTTGGACAACATTCTGTTAATCGGTAGAGCAACCCATCATTTCTCACTACGTTAATGAAACCTTCCTTTATTTAACTTATTTATCAAATTAAATTATTGCAGGTGCCAAACTCTTTTCTACTCCACTTGCAGGGTTGATTTCAGTCAGTTCGCGTATATTTTTTTATCCATGTGCAACAGCAAAAGTCGGAGTTAGAATAGGGGAGGCTTAGAGCATCATTTACATATGTAGATTCTAGAAGAATTTAGTGTTAAATACACTGCTTGCCCCGGCACCTCGCAACGTAACACATAGAGATAAGGGTTTTTAACTGGATAAGGCATTGCTCTTGGCGTAATTAAATTGCAGAGGAGTCGTCAAGGTGTTACCGCCTACGAATATACATCGATAAGCGAATCGAATGTCTGAACGCTTTCACCACAGCAAGAGCAATACAGCCGCGGAGGAAAATATAAGATTGAGGCCGCGGTTGGCATCTTGTCGTCTGTCTTTCGACTCACTCTGTGGACGACACGACTATACGCGACGAAAATATCAGTTAAGGAAGTAGTATTTCTGGGGCTGCTTGTCCGAAATGTAGTGGATTATTCGTCACACGGTGAGAAGTTAAAAATTCAATAATTTTCTTTAGATTTTGTTGATTCTGATTAGTTTTCTCCTTTTTGTAATCATGGCTATCGATGTCCGGGCTGTCGTATTCCACAGCGTTGTGTTGCGTTGCGTAGCTTGTATGGATGAATACCATAACCAATATTTTGATAGCTTAAATAGCTGAAAAAAATGCATTTAAGAGATTTTGTGAGAGTGAAAGTTACAGTGAGGTCATGCAGTATCGTTATTAAGGTACTGGCGTACAGAAGTTAAGACTTATTTAACATTCTGCACAATTCCAATTTAAATGATTCTCAATTTATGATTCTCAGTGGTATTGTAACTAAACCGTACGATCCCCTAAGTGCAAATTTTGTCTACTCACGTTCTGCGAGTGACGCCGATAGGGTGAGTCTAGCAGACTGTTACCTCACTCTGATTACAATTAGGACTACTCGATCGATATATATGTAATTCGCTTTGCGATAGCATTCTTGCGAGTACTTCTCTTAAAAGCAAATACTGATCAGACTGTAATACTGATCAGACTGTAATTGAACTATACTTACGTCTTCTTTAAATTAGTGTTAGCGAATGTAGGATAATATAGTATTATTCTTGAAATCAGATGTATATTTCTCCATTTCGTTTCGGTTGAAGTACTTCGATACCGATGTGGAGCTTTCGTTACAATATGAGATATACAGCGTGTCCACAAAATTTCAAAAAATCATAACTTGGGAACTATTACAGCATCGTTATTTGTTGTAAAACGCTTACCAGCTACCAAAATTATTTTCTATCATTCAAGAAATTCATTGCGTGCCGCACTCGTCGTTCGTAGAGCATCAGGGTCTAACGGTTTCAAATAAATCTGCCCAAACTGATGCAGTAAGTCACTGGACTCAGGTTACGTACACAAGGCAAAGATGTAAAAGACCAAATAGTGAAGGACACACAGTATTCATGCGTAGTAACTGTAACATTCTGTCTGCGTAAAAAGAAATTTCCGGAATGAGGTTGTATTATATGTGAAACTTTGTCCAAATAGGCGTTGGAAGGCCCAATGGTACCTACCCACCACCATGTTATCCTCAGCTGATAGGCATCGCTGGATGCGGGTATATTTTTCAGTTTGAATCACGTTAATCCTATCATTGCATCACCAAAATTTTAAATGAAAATTGGTCAGTAAATGAAGTGTTTGAAGTGTTCAAGTCCTCAAATGCCAGTTGTCTCATATATGTGACGAAAGCATTTGTAACTTATAAATATAGCATATCTTAGATTTGATTCGTTTTTTGTGAATAACCAATCGTCACTAGTTACAACATACGGTTTTTGATATTTTCTTTCAAGCAGAAATTTATTCAGATATTAAGGGGTTAAAGGTATTGAATCACCTCATTGTGTTCGTTGTATCTGTCGGTATCCCCACATACAGTCGTCGATGATTCGGCAGAACCACTGTCACAGACTTAGTTTCTAGACGTCAGGAGACACATTTCGCCTTTTCCTGGTCTAACGCCTTTCTGATGCACTCCAAGTCAAGTCTAAAACTCGCCACAAAGCAAAGAAAAACCTCAAGACCTTATAAACGTTTTACAGATAGTTTTCAAGCTATGACTTACTGAAACGATAGCAGGCCTTTACGGACACACTGTATTCAGTGCTTTGTCCATTTTCAAATGGTTATCCAACGAAAGTGGTCAGTACTAGTTTAAGTACTGTGTACATGCAAGAATACACTTAGCAGACAAAAATCGTCGGATACTTTCTAAGATCGTGTCGGACCTCCTTTTGACCGGCATAATGCAGCGACTCAATGTGGCATGGATTCACCAATTTGTCGGAAACCACTGCAGAAATATTCAGCCATGCTGCCTCGAAAGCCGTGCGGTCTAAGGCGCTGCAGTCATGGACTATGCGGCTGGTCCCGGCGGAGGTTCGAGTCCTCCCTCGTGCATGGGTGTGTGTGTTTGTTCTTAGGATAATTTAGGTTAAGTAGTGTGTAAGCTTAGGGACTGATGACCTTAGCAGTTAAGTCCCATAAGATATCAAACACACACACACACACACACATCTAAAGCCGTCCATATTTGCGAAAGCGTTGCCGGCGCAGGATTTCGTGCACAAATTGACCTCTCGATTACGCCCCATAGATGTTCGTTTGGATTCATGTCAGGCTATATGTCCAGATTGTTCTTCAGACCAATCGTGAACAAATTAGCCCGATGTCGATTGTTTGGCAACACGACGTCCGCGAGTGGCTGCAAATGATCTCCAAGCAGCCGAACATCAAGAGGACCGAATCCATTCCATGAAAACACAGCCCACACTAGTATGAAGCCACCACTTGGTTCCATGGCTTTGTCGGGTCTGCGCCACAGGTGAAACCTACCATCAGTTCTTGCCAACTGGAGCCGGGAATCAATTGACCACGCCACGCTTTTCCAGTCGTCTAGGGTCCAACCGATCCTGTCACAGCCCCAGGAGACGCGCTGCAGGTGATGTCACGCTGTTAGCAAAGGCACTCGTTTCGGTCGCCTGCTGCCATAACCCATTAACGTTCCCGTAGACCCCACATTGACTTCTGTCATATGTCACGCACTGTTGCTTATGTGTTAGCACTGACAACTCTACGAGAACGCCGCTGCTCTCGGTCACTGCGTGGTCCGTGAGGAGAGGTATTGCCTATAATTTGGTATTCTCCGTATCCTCTTGAAACAGTGGACCTCAGAATACTGAATTCCCTAACGCTTTTCGAGATGGAATGTGTAAGATGTGTATATTTCTATTGTCTATTGTCAAACCTCAATTTATGAGAGTCGCTTATGTTTTATTAATAGGATTAAGTAGGAATAATTAATATTTGTTATGCTGGAAATAATTGTGGTAGCAGGGAATGTGTGCTCCAAAGTATTGTTGGCAGGAGAGACCGCACATTGATATAATTTTAAAAAGGGCGGGAGAGAGCATGTATGGATACATTTTAAGAAAAGAGCGGGAAAGACAGTGCATTGATACATTTTTTAATGGTATCAGGGATTGTCTGCACCAGAAAGCATTGTTGGTGAGAGAGACCGTACTTTAGCGATCGTGGGAAGTCAGTAGTAAGCGAGAAGTGAAACGAGTCGGTAGCAGGTCTGAAGCTTAGGTTGAGAGGAGCGGTGTGCCTGCCAGCCACCAGCTACGATTTACAAGAGATTATAAACGGATATACAGAGACATCAACTAACTATTATCATAAGAGGAACTAATATTATTGAATTATTTTCTTTGCGAAACTCAAGAGTACTGAAGGTATGTTTGATCAATGCTAGTTGTAAGATTATTCTAAAAAGTAAGTCGCATTTGAACGTTTGTAAAATCATTTCATTCAGAATATAATTAATTTTTGCCAGCAATATTGCATTACTGATTATAATCCATCCCAAACACCATCAACGTAAAGCTTTGCAAAATTTTATTGTTGTCAAGAAAAAGTTTAACTATGAATTATGTAACTTCAGTCGAATTAATTAAAGAATAACGTCAGCTTTGCTATTAAAGAGTAACGTCAGCCTTGGTAATAAATACAGCCACTTATTATGACAGCCCACCAGCGGCTAATAGAGTATAGTAAAACAGAGTAAGTTTATTCATGTCGCAGTTCGATGTAGTAGTCAGATGGCGATCCAGTAACAGTAAAAAAGGTAAGGAACAGTTTTGGGTTATTGCAGGTAACGACTGAGGGCCACGACGACGACACATTCTATGTTTCGTCGAAATAATCAGAAAATAACTTTTAATAAGCAACATTTAAATTTGTATGCGAAGATTGAGAAAGAGAATTAATTTCAAAGGGAAGATCTTATTTGTTATTATTAAGCAAGAGAGATAAATCCTAATGGAAGGTTTCATAGGTTATTGTAGAAGGGAAGGTTGCGTAACAAAAGATATATAGAGGAGACGGGAAGGTTTCATTCTCCGTACCCTCTTGAGACAGTGGATCTCAGAATACTGAATTCCCTAACGCTTTTCGAGATGGAATGTCCGTTGCAGCTCGGTCTAACAAGCATTCTGCATTAGGAGTCTGTTAACTCCTGTTGTGTGGCCATAATCACGTCGGATAATTTTTGGCATAAATCAGCTGAGTACAAATGACAGCTCTGTCAATGCTCTGCCCTTTTATACCTTACGTACGCGATACTTCCGCCATCTGCATATGTGCATGTTGTTATCCCATCACTTTTTGCCACCTTTATGTAGTTCTAATGGAATTGTGAAGACATTTCAAATTACTGTGGAAAGAAACGTGAAAAAATAATGATTATTTGTATGGTGTTTGGCTGCACCATTCACTTCATGTTGACAATATTTTTGCGACGTGCTAGAAACAGAGTGAAATGTTACAAGATTGGGGTTCTGACCGCTATATGGGACCAAGGCGCAGGAGAAAGATAGGCTGTGGCACGTACATCACAGCACATGACACTCATACGAGTACTAGCAGCCATCTGCGGCAAGGAGTTTAATAATTCTTAACTGCGCATTTCAATGCTTGCAAGCTCTCTATAGTGCACGAAAAAATTAAGATATTTAGTGGGTACCTTTTCACTGACATATTGATTTACCATGAGTCCTGCACGGAGCCGAGCGTTTGAGAAGTATGGTGTGTTTTACACAGGTACGTGCCGAGTAAAACTGTGAGGGAAGGGAAAAACCCACCGTGGTCCAGCAACGAAGTTAGGAAACTACTGCGAAAGCAAAGAGAGCTTCACTGCAAGTTTAAACGGAGCCAGAACCTCTAAGACAAACAGAAGCTACACGATCTCAAAGTTAGCGTAAGGAGGGCTGTGCGTGAAGCGTTCAGAGAATTCGAAAGTAAAATTCTATGTACCGACTTGACAGAAAATCCTAGGAAGTTCTGGTCTTACGTTAAATCAGTAAGTGGATCGAAACAGCATATCCAGAGTCTCTGGGATGATAATGGCATTGAAACAGAGGATGACACGCGTAAGGCTGAAATACTAAACACCTTTTTCCAAAGCTGTTTCACAGAGGAAGAGCGCACTGCAGTTCCTGCTCTAAATCTTCGCACGAACGAAAAAATGGCTCACATCGAAGTAAGTGTCCAAGGAATAGAAAAGCAACCGAAATCACACAACAGAGGGAAGTCCACTGGACCTGACGCGATACCAATTCAATTCTACACAGAGTACGCGAAAGAACTTGCCTCCCTTCTAACAGCCGTGTACCGCAAGTCTCTAAAGGAACGGAAGGTTCCAAATGATTGGAAAAGAGCACAGGTAGTTCCAGTTTTCAAGAAGGGTCGTCGAGCAGATGCGCAGAACTGTAGGCCTATATCTCTGACATCGATCTGTTGTAGAATTTTAGAATATGTTTTTTGCTCTCATATCATGTCATTTCTGGAAACCCAGAATCTACTCTGTAGGAATCAACATGGATTCCGGAAACAGCGATCGTGTGAGACCCAACTCGCTTTATTTGTTCATGAGACCCAGAAAATATTAGTTACAGGCTCCCAGGTAGATGCCATTTTCTTAGACTTCCGGAAGGCGTTCGATGCAGTTCCGCACTGTCGCCTGATAAACAAAGTAAGAGCCTACGGAGTATCAGACCAGCTGTGTGGCTGGATTGAAGAGTTTTTAGCAAACAGAACACAACATGTTGTTCTCAGGGGACAGACGTCTACAGACGTTAAAGTAACCTCTGGCGTGCCACAGGGGAGTGTTATGGGGCCATTGCTTTTCAAAATATATATAAATGACCTAGTCGATAGTGTCGGAAGTTCCATGCGGCTTTTAGCGGATGATGCTGTAGTCTACAGAGAAAGTGCAGCATTAGAAAATTGCAGCGAAATGCAGGAACATCTGCAGCGAATAGGCACTTGGTGCAGGGAGTGGCAACTGACACTTAACATAGACAAATGTAATGTATTGCGAATACATAGAGACAAGGATCCTTTATTGTATGATTATATGATAGCGGAAGAAACACTGGTAGTATTTACTTCTGTAAAATATCTGGAAGTATGCGTATGGAACGATTTGAAGTGAAATGATCATATAAAATTAATTGTTTGTAAGGCGGGTGCCAGGTTGGGATTAATTGGGAGAGTCCTTAGAAAATGTAGTCCATCAACAAAGGAGGTGGCTTACAAAACACTCGTTCGACCTACACTTGAGTATTGCTCATCAGTGTGGGATCTGTACAAGGTCGAGTTGACAGAGGAGATAGGGAAGACCCAAAGAAGATCTACGCGTTTCGTCACAGGGTTATTTGGTAAGCGTGATAGCGTTACGGAGATGTTTAGCAAACTCAAGTGGCAGACTCTACAAGAGAGGCGCTCAGCATCGCGGTGTAGCTTGCTGTCCAGGTTTCGAGAGGGTGCGTTTCTGGATGAGGTATCGAATATGTTGCTTCCCCCTACTTATACCTCCCGAGGAGATCACGAATGTAAAATTAGAAAGTTTGGAGCTAGCACGGAGGCTTTCTTGCAGTTGTTCTTCCCCCGAACCATACGCGACTGGAACAGGAAAGGGAGGTAATGACAGTGGCACGTAAAGTGCCCTCCGTCACACACCGTTGGGTGGCTTGCGGAGTGTAAATGTAGATGTAGATGTAGACAAGGCGACTAGCGTATTGTCACCAGTTCGTTGTGGAGCCCGTACTTCTCGTGGGCTCCGGACCAGAGCAGATGACGTAGCAACTGCCGTGAGGCCGGTTTGGGAAGATTGCCGCAGCCCGCTTGCCTTTTCCGCAGCGGCACTTTCCTGCCCTTTGTTCAGTACTATTGTCCGTCTCTCGAGACGCCCAGCTGAGTGGCAACGACCGCTGAATAATGGTTCGTCCCGTGGGCGTACGAAATCAGGGAGCCCATTGCCGGCGTCATGGTTTTAGGCGCGTTCCTTAAACGGTGTCATTGACAGCGGGCCCTCCTCATTACTTTGGACGCGGTCTGCTACAGGCGGGCACCGGACCGAATGGCCGCACAGTGCGAGATGCCGGCTCTGTTTGATATTCATAGCGCGCTGGGCGCCCCGCCGCGCATCACAATACGGCGGTCCAATCAAGGCAAGACCTCTCCCAAGGCGGAGACGCCGCTACCGGGGCTGCCCTGCCCGCCACGTGGGCGTCCAGAAGCGGCCAGCCGCTAACTCAAAGCGGAAGGTCGTAGCACTGGACGCGGGGCGCGGTTTCCTGCGACAGGTGTTCGGCGCACGGTGTCCAAGTCCCGCTGATTGACCACGGGGAAAGGTACTGCCCGTAATGCCTCATAGCATGTTTCCTGTAGGACCAGAAGCCGGATACTAATACACTACTGGCCATTAAAATTGCTACACCAAGAAGAAACGCAGATGAAAAACGGGTATTCATTGGACAAATATATTATACTAGAACTGACATGTGATTACATTTCTACGCAATTTGGATGGATAGATCCTGAGAAATCACTACCCAGAACAACTACCTCTGGTCGTAATAACGGCCTGGGCATTGAGTCAAAAAGAGCTTGGATGGCGTGTACAGGTACAGCTGCCCATGCAGCTTCAACACGATACCACAGTTCATCAAGAGTAGTGACTGGCACATTGTGACGAGCCAGTTACTCGGCCACCATTGGCCAGACACTCTCATTTGGTGAGAGATCTGGAGAATGTGCTAGCCAGGGCAGCAGTCGAACATTTTCTGTATCCAGAAAGGCCCGTATATGACCCGCAACATGCGGTCGTGCATTATCCAGCTGAAATGTAGGGTTTCGCCGGGATCGCATGAAGGGTAGAGCCACGGGTCGTAACTTCTGAAATGTAACGTCCACTGTTCAAAGTGCCGTCAATGTGAACAAGAGGTGACCGAGACGCTTAACCAAAGGCACCCCATACCATCACGCCGGGTGATACGCCAATATGGCAATGACGCTTCTAATGTGCGTTCACCGTGATGTCGCTAAACACAGATCCGACCATCATGATGCTGTAAACAGAACCTGGAATCATCCGAAAAAATGAAGTTTTGCCATTCGTGCACCCAGGTTCGTCGTTGAGTACACCATCGCAGGCGCTCCTATCTGTGATGCGGCGTCAAAGGTAACCGCAGCCATCGTCTCCGAGCTGAGAGTCCATGCTGCTGCAAACGTCGTCGAACTGTTCGTGCAGATGGTTGTTGACTTGCAAACGTCCCCGACTCAGGGATCGAGACGTGGCTGCACTATCCGTTACAGCCATGGGGATAAGATGCCTGTCATCTTGACTGCTAGTGATACGAGGCCGTTGAGATCCAGCACGGCGTTCCGTATTACCCTCCTGAACCCACCGATTCCATATTCTGCTAACAGTCATTGGATCTCGACCAACGCGAGCAGCAATGTCGCAATACGATAAACCGCAATCGCGATAGGCTACAATCCGACCTTTATGAAAGTCGGAAACGTGATGGTACGCATTTCTCCTCCTTACATGAGGCATCATAATAACTTTTCACCAGGCAACGCTGGTCAACTGCTGTTTGTGTATGAGAAATCGGTTGGAAACGTTCCTCATGTCAGCACGTTGTAGGTGTCACCACCGGCGCCAACCTTGTGTGAAAGCTCTGAAAAGCTAATCATTTGCATATCACAGCACCTTCTTCCTGTCGGTTAAATTTCGCGTCTGTAGCACGTCATCTTCGTGGTGTATCAATTTTAATGGCCAGTAGTGTAGACATACGTCTAGTGCCTTCTATGGGCCCCACTCTAAAAATTATCCCACATATTCATTTATGTTTCCTACAATGGGTCAAAAGCAATAACGCGATCTACGAGTAATAATTTGGCATGCATCCAATTTGCTAACAAAATAATATTTAGAAGAAACAAAACTGAGGATGTGTTACGTGTCGATCAGTTTGGCTTTAGGAAAGTAAAGGTACAAGAGATGTGATTCAGAAGTTGAGTTGATAATGAACGCTAAAGAAAAACCGAAACACGTTCATAGAACTGAAAGGAAGCAGAAAGAGTGGAAGACCAAGACCAAACTTCTCGGATTAAAAAGGGTGTAGCACAGGGATGTAGTCTTTCGCCCCTACTGTTCAGTCCACACATCGAAGAAGCAATGACGGAAATAAAGGAAAGCTTCAAGAGTGGAATTAAAATTCAAGGGGAAAAAATATCAATGTTAAGATTCTCTGAAATTGCTATCCCTAGTCAAAGTGAGAAAGAATTTCTGGCTCTTCTGAGTGGAATGAATAGTGTAACGAATACAGAATGTGGACTGTGAGTAAATCAAAGAAAGACGAAAGTAATGAGAAGTAGAAGAAACGAGAAGAGCGTGAAACTTAGCGTCAGGACAGGCGATGACGTAGTAGATGAAGTTAAGGAATTCTGTTACCTAGGCAACAAAATAACCCGTGACGGAACTAGTATCAAACATACGTCTTAATTTGAGGAAGAAATTTCTGAGTATGACGTTTGGAGCACAACATTGTATGGTAACGAGACATGAACTGTGGGAAATCCGGAACACAAAAGAATCGAAACATTTGAGATGTACCACAGAGGAATGTTGAAAATTAGGTGGAATGGTAAGGTAAGGTATGAGTAGGGTTCAAGAGAATCGGCGAGAAGGGGCATATATGGAAGGCACAAATAAGAAGTTGGGAGAAGATGATAGAACATCTGTTAAGACAGCACGAAATAGCTTCCACGGTATTAGAGGGAGCGGTAGGGGGTTAAAACTGTAGAGATAGATATTGGAATACATCCAGCTAATAAGTGAGGACGTAGGTTGCAAGTGCTACTCTGAGGTGAAGAGGTTGCCACAGGAGAAAAATTCGTGGCGGGCCGCAACAAACCTGTCAGAAAACTGATGAATAAAAAAATAAAAATGAAAAACAAGAAGTTAAAACGCATTCACATGATATTGTACAGGATGGCGCACGACAAACCGGTCCCGAGCACTGACTGTTCACTGTCGCCCGCCAATTGTCATCTATTGTGTGGAAACTATTGCTTAAATGAACTTGTTCGTTATTTCGGTGTCATCTAAATATTATATATTTTTCTATTTGTTGTTGTATTTGCTTGTGGCGGGCAACAATTCGAGCCAACAGTCTGTACTCGGGGCCGGTTTCCCGTGCGCAATCCTGTATCAACACATGTGACCTGAGAGACAACTTATTTACACTAGTAGCACCTGTTGTCGAAATTCGACCAGTTGAGTCAGTGGACTTGGTCTGTGAGTGATATGCTCCAGGTAAAACTGTGTCTGAAGTTTAAGCAGTAGAACCGAGCCATAACAAATGCTGCATTGTAGCTGTGAATATTCTTGAATTAATTTTTGGATTTCTCTTCAATTATTCGATTGTTTGAAGTGTGTCCTTGATACAGTGGGTTGAAAAATGAATATTACAGAACAATGGGAATGGCGTTGTATTGCATAAAGAAATCTCAGATGCGAAATGATTCGATTTAAAAAATCTGCACTGTAAATTTAGCAAACCACAATTATAACTCTCAAAATTACTTGTAGTTAAGTTCAGGTGCACATTTACATGTATCTTTCGAAACAACAATATCTTTATCATCAGCAACGTCCACAATTTGTCTACACAAAAATTGTGTCTCTACACCTCTTTGTCTTTTAGTCCGACACATTAGTGCAGAAAGTAACGACGCCAATATACTATGTTATTTACAGACTTCGTTACTACGACATTTTGATTTGCACTGCTGACAACATCATCGACCAAGCAATCGTCGCATTCTAGCTGCCGGTATGCGTCTGTTACTGCAAATGAACCCTGTAAGCATGAACGTCTCTAGAATGCGGTATAACGAAACGTTCTCACTCTGTTGTGTCATTTCTATCATAGCACCTGATCGGTACGCAGGGAAGCACTTCCATTTTCAATGTACGCGAAATTGAGATTTCAATGCGTGATAGAGAATGTATCACCACAATTATGAATATGAAAGCATCTGCTTCCTTTTACCATTCTCAACGGCTACGTATACACATGATTTTTTCGTTATGCAGATCTACGACAAAGAACCCTTAGAATTATGTAAGTTTCATTGGCCTCGTTGCATAATTAATACTAAAAATCGGTATTTCAATTTTCGTGTTCATTTATTGATATTACGATGTGACTTACTGCGTCTTTCGCTCAACAATTGTAAATTAGTTAGTTATTTAGTTTCTCACATTAACCGTTATGATGTGGAGCGTGTCAAGTGCATAAGAAATGCAAGCATGGATCAAGCCTTTATTTTTCAAGCTTCAAATTTTTATTAGCTGCCCAATTCTCTTAAATATCACAAAATGCGTATATTATACCTATAGATTTAATTATTCCTATTCAAGAATTCAATCTATGGTATAGAAGGAGTTGCCAAGGAGATATGATTTCAATTTATTTTGAAAACTATTACTGCTTTCTGTCAGACATTTTATTTCATCTGGTAATTTACCGAAAAGCTTTACAGCAGCATATTTTACCCCTTTCTGTACCAAAGAAAGATTAAGTAGAGGATAGTGTAACTCTTCCTTTCATCTGGTATTATAATCATCATGAATGCCATGTTTTTTTTGGTCCACTGGTCCATTGTTGAGAACAAACTTCATTACTGAGTAAATGCACTGTGAAGCTGTTGTAAGAATTCCTAACATTTTAAACAGATGCCTACAAGATGTGTAACTATGAGCCCCCCACACATTATTCTAACCACTTTTTTTTTTGAGCAGTGAATATTTTTTGCCTAAGTGTTGATTTACCCCATAATATTATTCCATATGACATCAGACAGTGAAAGTATGCAAAGTATGTTAGCTTGCTAATTTCTATGCGCTCAAAATTAGCAATTATTGTGACTGCAAAAGTTGCTGAACCTAGTCGCTTTAGGAGATCGAAAACACGAAATTTCCAATTAAGATTCTCATCTATATGTACACCCAAAAACTTAGTATGCTCTACCCTGGCTGCTGACTTCTGTTGATGTGTTATATTTATTGAAGGAACTGTACTCCTTGCAGTAGAAAATTGGACGTACTGTGTTTTTTTTTTTCAAAGTTTAGAGCAAGCCCATTTGCAGAAAACCAATCAATAACTTTTCCAAAGACATTATTTTCTACTGGATTAATAATGATGCTTATATCATCAGCAAACAGTGTCAATTTAGCTTCTTGTTTCAAATTAGAAGGGAGGTCATTCACATATATCAAGAACAGAACGGGATCCACGATCGAATCCTGTGGAAAACCTAATGTAATTTCACCCCAGTTAGATGAAGTGAGAAACTTTCTTAAATCACTTAAACCATATAAAGAAACCTTCTGCTTCCTGTTCTGTAGATATGACTTAAACCACTCACATCCTGTTCCATTTATACCATAGAATTGTGATTTCGGTAACATAATGTCATGGTTCACACTATCAAGCACTTTGAATAAGTCACAGAAAATTTCTATTGGTGACATTTTACTATTAAAGGCTCTGTTATGTTGGCAGTGAAATTGTATATTGCTGTCTCAGTAGAACAGCATTTTTGAAATCCAAACTGTGATTTACTAATTATTCCATTACTGTTGTGATGGCCAACCGCTCTTGAATACATTACTTTCTTGATGATATTTGAAAATGCTGTAAGCAAGGATACGGACATCTGTGGTGTCCCCTTTTTCGTAGAGAGGCTTGACAGTGGCTGCCTGGGAAAATACAAGTTAGTGATACATTACAGATGTGACTCATAACATCATCTGTAACTGCTCCACAGTGTTTTAATATCTTGTTAGGGATGTCATCTACTCCAACAGAACATTTATTTTTCAAAGCTTTAGGGATTTTCCTTGTTTGTAGATGAGAATTAATTTGACTAGGATTTCTCAAAACTGATTCTTTCATGTACTGCTTGGCTTTATCTTTTGAACTATTCTCACCAATTTTTTCACCTACACCTATATATATATTCAATTTCTGACAACTTTTCTCTGTATGTTACAATAATTTTACAGCGTAAAATTACTTCTTGGTCTTTATTAATTCTTGCTGCCTTATACAATATTCTTCAATACCTGTTGTAATCCAAGGATCCTTCGAAAACTCTTTGGTGTTACATTTAGTAAATTTTTGGGGCAACAGTGTTCAAAAAGAGATATAAATTTATCAAGAAATATGTTGTAGATATCACTGGCATTTAGATCATTATATACATTTCTCTAATTAACATTTCTTAAACTTACCCTGAAGTGCTCTATAGATACTGGGTTGACCTGCCTTACACTTTTACTTAATGGTTTCTAAACTGTACACCCTATTAGGTTTTGTAAGTTAATCAATTGTGCATCATGGTCTGATAATCCACTTATTACAGAGAAAGCATGTGTTAGTTTTACATCCTCTTGCTGTACAAATACATTATCTGTTAGAGTGCTACTGTCTTGATCTGTATGTGTAGGGAAGCTGACCACTGATTCTAAGTTATATGTCAAAAGTAAATTCTAGTTTACTCTTTATATCAGAATTTATTGGAAAGTTTACACTGAAATCACCATAGATTAATAACTTCTTCTTTTTGTCTGACAAACAGCGTAATATGGAGTCAAAATTCTTTTATGAATAGCTCCCAATCTCCTAATGAGGACCTGCACACAGTTGCTAATTTTGCCGGTTTCTGGAGCATCCTGTTCCGTTCAGTGTTAATATGTCTTACAGCATTATGGCGCTGAAAGACCTCCACAAACTCCACATTTGGGTGCCCAGTTTCTGCTCCTATTTTATCCAGGTCACTCCTAATACTATATTTTGGATTCATAGCCTGGCTGTTTCCTGCGCCCCCAACTATAATTCCTTCTCAAAGTCCCTGCGTAGCTAAGTTTACTGCCACCTGGCTAAGACTAGCACTTGGTTTCACAAAACTTGAGACCTGGTACCCTCCAACCTAATTTCTCCAGAAGCTGCTGACCTACACCCCTCCCATGACTGTTTTCTAGAAGCAGAATTCTTCTGATCCTATTCTGTTTTGATCCCGATCCACCTTTTTTCTATAAGCTAATATTCTGCTTCAACCTACATTCAACTACATCTGGATGAGGCCGTTCCTCCACTACTTCGGATAATAATGCAGACTGATTTACTAACTGAATTTCTTAAGTGTTTTCAACAGTTTTCCTTTTCCGCCATTTGCTTCCTACCTTTCCCCAGCACTCCATTTCTTTTTCCTCCATTAGCCAACAAAGTTCCAAACGCACGTTTTCTGATTCAGCTTTAAGGCCACAAATTTTTGTCTCCTGTTCAGCAATATTTCTGTCCTTTCTACATAACCTACATTGCCATCGAAGAGCCCCATTACCCACCCCCGTGTCCTCGCCACTACATTCGCCCCAAATGAAACCATAACCTATAGTTTTCACAGAACACCAATTCCTTCAGATTTCTACGGAAACCACCCTTCCTTCAGATTTCTACGGAAACCATCACATTTGTCACACATTATTTGACAGAAAATTTTACACAGAATGCAGAGAATAACTTGGTACAAGAGCACTGAAATTTCGTAGGCTGTAGTAATATGTAACTAAACGCTAAAGTAAACAAACTTTTAAACTTACTTTCGAAAGTTTAATTAAGTACGTAAAATCTATATGACAGACACGAATTAATTGAACTTTGAACCGCTAAGTATAGTCAAAAAAATAAAGATCTAAACTCGCCCGAAGTTTATGCCTAAAATGTAAACAGAACTAACGACTATTAGCCTTTACTAAATACTTCCTTTTCGATTTAAATACGCTCAGAAAAGCAAAACTTTCAATAGGTATCCCAGCGAAGAAGTAAATGCACTAGTGTAAAATGTAATATTAACAAAATTAGCTATTATTTCAATATTAATCACTTAACTTAACGAGAGGTTCGTGGACGTGCGTATGCCAGAGATACTAGATTTGTTGTGTTGTTTAACTTTTTTTTCCAACTGCGAGGTAGGTGCGAGCAGCGATAACAATATAAACTGTCACGAGTGCTGCATTACTCAGAGATGCTAGGTATCTCTGAATCATTGCATGTAACGAGAATAATTACATATGACTTTACTTATGCTCTGGATTCGGCTGCGGCGTTGTATTGGGCTTAAAAGGGTTACGTAGTAAACGGTTTTCTGTGAGTAAATTCAAGATGTTTAACAAGATAAAAATGCGTTTCTTCGACAAAACCTACCGAGATAATTACCGCTACAGATAGACAGCATTCAGACAGTCGAAAACCGTGGGTAATGATCGTGGGTTTGAGGCCGCTTGCGGTCCGGTTTTATACATGGAACAATTTTCTCTGTTAAAATCGTCACATGAAATATAAATTTTCTCCTGATGCACACCGGCGATCATCGAGAGAGCTACACTTGTGGTAGTCTCGAATGTGTGTCAGGTGCTCCGCTATATCCCTTTAAAGTTCTTGCATCACAAGAACTAGCAGTTGCAGTGGCGCGGAGCATACAGACTTCAACGGTGACCATCTAGTTAATATTTGCAGCTATACCAGATAGTGTGTATGACAAACATAGACTGCTATCAAAGATCTATTTCTTTAAGCCCTTTTTCCTCAATTCACTATAGAAACTTGAACAGAACTGTACAACAACTTTAATGAACTGCAATTTAATAAACTTAGTCAGGACTTAATGGGCTTCCATGTTTTAGACTTGATAAGAGTATAGGCTAGTACACTGTCGGTGAACATATAATAACTAATTACCAGAACTTACGCAAGTAAATCAAATATTGTCTTTTCACTATCAAATAGTTATTTTACCCCGTTTCTTCCCGTTGCGCAAAGTAAGCTCTACCTACTCTTGAACATGTGCTCGTAATAAGCTCAGATAGCGTTACAAATTATTTCCTTCTGTCATTTTTCTGAAGACAAACACTGTTGTGCAAAACTTAAGGATGAGAGTAACTTTCACAATATGTGGCACTGCCAAGTAACCTAGCTTGATGAAATTTTGACCATACATAGAACGAACTGCTGCAATAGACACATCAAAAAACGTCTTGCATATCTCCGGTTCCCATAACTTCTGAAGATAGACGTTGACTGTGGATACTGTATCACAGACACGGTCCCTTTGACTCTTCAGAGATGTAACCAGACTCGCCCAAAGATGTAAACGGAGGGGGTCCTAGAGCCGATGAGTTCCAGTCATTCCACCAGGAAGGAGGTACACGGCTCGTGTTGTCTGTAGTTCAAGCAGGACTAGACGGCCAATACCGCGGTTCGATAGCGTCCGCATTGTCACTTTGTGCGAGAAAGGGCTCTCAACTAGGGAACTGTCCAGGTGTCTCGGAGTGAACCAAAGCGATGCTGTTCGGACATGGAGGAGATACAAAGAGACAGGAACCGTCGATGACATGCCTCGCTCAGGCCGCCCAAGGGCGGCTACTGCTAAGGATGACCGCTGCCTACGGATTATGGGTTGGAGGAACCCTGACAGCAACGCCACCTCGTTGAATAATGCTTTTCGTGCAGCCACAGGATGTCGTGTTACGACTCAAACTGTGTGCAATAGGTTGAATGATGCGCAACTTCACTCCCGACGTCCATGACGAGGTCCATCTTTGCAACCACGACACCTTGCAGCGCGGTACAGACGGGCCTAACAACATGCCGAATGGACGGCTCAGGATTGGCATCACGTTCTCTTCACCGATGAGCGTTCCATATGCCTTCAACCAGGCAATCGTATGAGATGTGTTCGGAGGCAACCCAATAAGGCTGAACGCCTTAGACACACTGTCCAGCGAATGCAGTAAGGTGGAGGTTCCCTGCTGTTTAGAGGTGACATTATGTGGGGCCGACGTACTCCGCTAGTGGTCATGGAAGGCGCCGTAACGGCTGTACGATACGTGAATGCCATCCTCCGATAGGAGTTTATTGGAGAGGTATTTATCTTCACGGACGACAGTTCGCGCCTCCATCGTACACATCTTGTGAATGACTTCCTTCACGATAACGACATCGCTCGACTAGAGTGGCCAGCATGTTCTCCAGACATGAACCCTATTGAACATGCCTGAGATAGATTGAAAAGAGCTGTTTGTGGATGAGGTGACCCACCAACCACTCTGAGGGATCTACGCCGAATCGCCGTTGAGGAATGGAACAATCTGGACCAACAGTGCCGTGATGAACTTGTGGATAGTATGCCACGACGAATACAGGCATGCATCAATGCAAGAGGACGTGGTGCTGTGTATTAGAGGTACCGGTGTGTACAGCAGTCTGGCCCACCACCTCTGAAGGTCTCGATTTATGGTGGTACAACATTCAATGTGTGGTTTTCATGATCAATAAAAAGGCGGAAATGATGTTTATGTTGATCTCTATTCCCATTTTCTGTTCAGGTTCCGGAAGTCTCGGAACCGAATTGATGCAAAACTATTTTTGATGTGTGTAGTACAGAAATAAGTGAAAGAAATACTCAAGAAGATCACAGAAATGTCACTTTTACTCAAAGACTATAACAACTTAAGTCACCGCCATCTACGATGGTCACCTGGACATTACGAAGAGCGGGACATGGTTGTTAACAGTGTGTGTCATGACAAAGGACACTAGTGTAAGCCCTGGAAATTGCTTCCATGCTGACTACAATATTGCTAAAGGAGCTCTTGTGATACGGCGTTCCATCCCTCCGCCAGAGCGGTAATCAACTGCTGGATGTTAATTGATGAATGTGGACATGCTGCAATACGTCTCTCTAAAGCTTCCCACACGTGCTCGATGGAATTTAATTAGGGGAACGGGCAGGCCAATCCATTCACCGTATATAATCTCCTCTCAAGAGGTCCTCCACATGCTCTGCTCGATGCGATCGCTGGCTGTCATCCACAAAAGTGAA
The DNA here is from genome assembly GCF_021461395.2 of Schistocerca americana. NCBI lineage: Eukaryota > Metazoa > Arthropoda > Insecta > Orthoptera > Acrididae > Schistocerca > Schistocerca americana. Next base: position 763,879,469 of record NC_060122.1, on the reverse strand, counting down.
GTCCAGGACGAATACACCCTGAAAAGACGCACATGGTTCAGGAGAACAGTGTCACAATATCATTGAACTGCCAGTGTACCTTGTTCAAAGATTTGGAGAGCAGTACGCCGATGCAACATCATGCTTCCCCACCATAACACCTGGACGACCAAAGAGTCCATGTTCGACAATATTCGTTAAGTGTTCCCACCTCGCGCCATATGAGGGTACATTCAGAATAACTACTGAATGAATCTGCTCTCATCCAAGAGTAGCCCCGGTCGGCTCCCCCAGTCGAAGGTTCGAGCCTTTCTTCTGCCATGGGCCCGTGTGTGTTGTTCTTAGTGTAAATTAATTTAAGTTAGATGAAGCAGTGCGTAAGGTTAGGGACCGATGTCCTCAGCAGTTTGATCCCATATTACTTACCACAAATTTCTAAAATTTCGTCCAAGAAGAGAAGGCGACCTCATTCCTTGTTGGTCCAGCCGCTATTCTCTTGGCACCATCGTATACGTACCACCGATGTGCGGATATCAAAGGAACGCAACGTACTGGTCGTCTGGTAAAGAGATCATCCCCATGTAATCTTCGCACCACTGTGGAGCATGAGACTGTCTTGCGGTGCTCTTAAATGAGGTTATAACTGCCCCTGCTGATTGACGTGGGTCCATTGTTGTCTGCTGTGCAATGTAGCAACCATCTGATGCCGTATCTGACCGTGGTCGACTAATTCCTCACCTTCGAGTAGCAGTGTCTGTGGTTCGGAACGCTCCCCATGCATGTGAAACAATGCTGTGATCAGTACCAAACTCCTAGCATTTCGCCCTCCTATCCGTTCCCCGATGATACTTCTCCGGGTTAAGTCATCCAGATCTTGTCTCCGGGCCGTGCTGCTCGCTGATTAATACACACCGTATTCGAGCATTTCTTCAGCTGCCTCGCTTGACGCTGTAGTCACGTTAACCTCATCCTACATGACGTCCAATTTTCTGTGAAAGACTGGGAGACCTCTGGCAATATGCTCCCACACTTTCATTTATTTCCGCAGTGTGTTTAATATGCTAAGTTACTCGAGACTCATTGAAGGTTGTGACACAGTTTTACTGAACTCGACTCTCTTTCCATGAATCCCATATCGACTGCGGCCACTCGATATATTCCAAATCGACTGCTTCAGGCAAAAACTGGTTTTTAAACTGTAACACTTAACTCTACGCAAGGAAACTGGGTTCTGGCGTAACTTAACAGACACTACATAAAGTTACTTGAAATTATCGGTCGCTTTCTGTAACGATTGTGAGATGATGAAAATTAATTCATTGAAATAACTGTCCTGTCTGATTCCACTTTCCTAAGAGCAGATGAAAGAAATCTTACCTGTAGGTTTTCTGCCCCTCGACTCTGGTGGCATCTAACGTCTACACTAGCACGGATATTTCTGTTGTCAGAGTAAGTAATACAATAAGGAAGAGGAGGCAATTTGTCAAAATGGTTCAAATGGCTCTGAGCACTGTGGGACTTAACTCATGAGGTCATCAGTCCCCTATAACTTAGAACTGCTCAAACCTAACTAACCTAAAGACATCACACACAGCCATGCCCGAGGCAGGATTCGAACCTGCGACCGTAGCAGCCGCGTGGTTCCGGACTGAGCGCCCAAAACCGCTCGGACACCACGTCCGGAGGCAATTTGTCAGTAAACCAGTCTTCCATAGCAAACACAAGTAACGCAAGAGAAACGTTCATCTCGTGGTTGAACCTCACTCATCCCGTCCGTATTTACAAACAAATGAATGTGTTTTGGTGTAGTTTCCGTCTTGAGCAATTAAAATCTTTTCTTTTTTAACGACTTTATTTTATTTCTGCAAAATAACAGAAAAAATGCACTTTACTGTCTATACATGTACAAATTTCAGTTTTTAAGAAAAATCTCCAAAAATTTGAAAACAGATGAAACTTTTTATATTGTGGAAGTAGGCTGTTTAGGTTTTCTTATTGGTAACGCCACGTAGCGCTCTGTATTAAAATCACTGGCTGTTCTGTGTGCAGTCTGTGACTGGGTGGCATTGTTGTAACATTCGCTATTGTAGTGTTGGGCTGTTGGCTGTTACCAGCGTGTAGCGTTGCGCAGTTGGAGGTGAGCCGCCAGCAGTGGTGGATGTGGGGAAGTGAGATGGCGGATTTTTGAGAGCGGATGATCTGGACGTGTGTCCATCAGAAACAGTACATTTGTAAGAATGGATGTCATGAACTGCTACATATGTTATGACTTTTGATCACTATTAAGGTAAATACATTGTTTGTTCTCTATCAACATCTTTCATTTGCTAACTATGCCTGTCAGTAGTTAGTGCCTTCAGTAGTTTGAATCTTTTATTTAGCTGGCAGTAGTGGCGCTCGCTGTATTGCAGTCGTTCGAGTAACGAAGATTTTTGTGAGGTAAGTGATTTGTGAAAGGTATAGGTTAATGTTAGTCAGGGCCATTCTTTTGTAGGGATTATTGAAAGTCAGATTGCGTTGCGCTAAAAATATTGTGTGTCAGTTTATTGATGATCAGAATAGGTAAAGAGCGAAATGTCTGAGTACGTTCAGCTCTGCTCAGCTGTTTGAAAATCAAATAACGTAAGTGTTTTACCAGCACAGTAATTCACTAATTTTTCTAAGGGGACGTTACAATTGGTCTCGTTACTATGTGCTGTGGCTTTTATGATTTCCTGTATTTCGCGCCAATGTTTCTCGTCTGCATCCACTGAGAACTTAATGTAAAAAGTTATTTACGCTAAAATTCACTACAGGAGAAGTAATGAAAAAAATCAAAATCACGTTAACCACATAATTTACGATTTTGTTGCGCTTTATGTGATTTGACGCTCAGTCTTATGTATTTGGTTTACATTCCTCACTGCATTCGAATGCTCTGCTGCCACTGGATGACTGATCAGTTTGAGTTCTTCTATCTGCTATGTTGTGTTCAGTAACTACCTGCGTAGGGCTGTAACACGCTTGGGTGTACAAATGGGTGGGGTACTGTTAAGTGGTTGTCGTTCCTTGACCGTGCGCCCTATCCACACCACGCACCTGGTAATCCCGCGGCTGTCGTATTGTCCTGCTCCACACTGCTGTTGGCTTGTCTGAAATTATCCATCGAAATATGCAAGCGGGGTTAGGGGAGACACTCAACGTTGAAACACAACACTGTTCGACGTCTGGTATGAACAACTATATTCTGAGAGGATGAAAGAAAACCGCAGGTTGCACTGTTTACATTCTAATTCATAAGTGTTTGTCCCAATTAATGTATGAATACCAGACCACAATATCAAATGGACGAGCGTACGCGAAACCGACACGACGCGGGTGATTGTTGATGATGCAGAAGCCGAATGATCGCACGAAAGTTCTTACGCTCGTCACGCATACACAAATATTTCGTACCAGTCCTCCTTGACGCTAGTAATAAATTTTAACACCGTTCACAAAGTTAAATTTACAGTTCATAGTTCTCAGTTGTACGAGCATGCGAGCATGCGTGTAAGCGCCGCGGCGCGGCTGATTGTTGAAGATGCGGAAACGCGATGACCGAATGCACGTTCTCACGCTCACTGGCACTTGTTTGCACTCTTTTATGGTAACTAATTTTTGCTGATTCACATTAGTTCATTCTGAGAGACCGAACACAGCGCCGATGATTGATACTGTACGGTACGACACGCAACAAGAGGATACACAAATATGTTATCAGCAGCACTGCTAATTTTTAAATTACTTCTTCGCACATTTTCCTCTGAATCACTTACTTATTTTATCACTTTACTGCAAAAACACTTGTAGCAACACTTCAACTTCCATGCTAACAATGCCTCTCACATGCAGAGCTACACACTACACAACATAACAGTTCCGTGTCCCGCGCTCGACTCGACAGACGTGACTGCCCGCAAAGATACTCCACAACTAAGCCAGCGATAGGACAATACGCTTACAAGGCCACCATTCCGAATGAATTTGTGAGATTCCTATTCAGTGTAAATTTATGTGTGGTTGGAATAGCGAACAGCCAAGATTAATCATATGGCTGTAGCCCTCTTCATTGTCCTACGGGATGATGTTCTTAATGTTTCTCCTTTAATATTCTCGATCAATTTCTTAATCTGTTCCATTACTTCACTGATATGTCTATACTAAATTAATGTGGCTCGTAATGGATCCTTGGTCCTATAAGGGCTTAACGCAGCAGTGAATGACGGTACTCTTCTTGTTCGAATGAACCATATGTAAAATTTAATGTCGTTACTCTGCCTATGATGGTTAGGTAGCAACGACTAAATGCTGACTGGCATCTAATTTCTTGTAATTTGTTACCAAAGCGCTCGGTGCAGTTGCAACGTACAGTAGCGTTCGTGAATCGCTATGTGGAATCCCAGATGCGAACACAAAGCGCTTCAAGCTTGACAGTTCTTATCGCATCAGCAACTGTGACTGTGTTGTGCAGGTTGCTCGCAGCACAAGCTGCATGCCCGAGTTATTACGGCGGGCGTAATAGACACACGTAGTCTCTCGGCCATACCGAATTTCTACCGACGTGCCTCGTTCCAAGGCAATTGAAGCTAGTTCACGTTAAATAAGATACCGGCTAACTTCTACACTAACTATTCATCAACAGATTCACCGTCGTGAACTTACGTACGAATCAGCAGCATCTTAAATCTTCAAGCGAATGAGTACCAGAGAGCATCTCTTCGTGGTGTTATGCTCTTCGAGAAAGTACAGTTCGGTGCCTTCTCAGAGGAAAAACAGATTTTGTAGTCAGTCTTGTGGGGGAGGGGAGGGTTCCGGGAGAGGGCAGCGCTGAACGCTCCTGCGTTTTTTTGACCGGAGGGGCAGAAAAAATCCCTCGTAATTGCGACCACAGCGAGAAAATCTCTTCTTCCACACACACGTATCTGGGACCTAGACCTGAACGCAAAACGCCCTTTTCCAAGTTTACGCCTTCTTATGGCTTTCTTAAGTTATCGGCTGATATCAAAATTAATCGTATCCCCCCCCTCCCCCTCCTCCTTCCACATCCCCGCAACATGCACAAGTCTCTCACCTAGGCAATATATCGGTCAGTCAAGGAGGCCGAGGAAAATTGGTACTATATAAATTTTACTATTGGATTTTTTAACTTGTTACTTAATTATCCAATTTCTTTGTTATCACTATCGGCATGTGTATGTGAATACCAACGTTAATTGTAGAGTAATTAAGCAATCTTCCTTTGTAGCTGACTGCACTACAGAGCTGGTGAGACCTCCGCATGTGTGTGTTATGCATCGTGGTAAAGATTCAGGTTAAATTTCTATATCGATCTGGCATGTATTTAATTTTCAGTTTTCTTTGCAAGGTTCAAGTTTCCGTATTTTGTTTCTCTTTTAGAAATTATCTCAAATTTACTAACATGCGTTGGTAGAAGCAACTCTTATTACCACTGACATATCTCAATTTTGGCACATTTTTAGAAAAAACCTTTTGAAGCAATCAAGATACATTAATCAAAGCACGAAGTGGATATACCTGGATCCTGATAAATGGTTTTATTTGAATGTTTGTATGTAACTATTAATTGATTGAAACTTTGGTAAAGATAAATCGATATCTCTCATTATACTTTGAGTATAAAAAATTCATATTGGCTATCATATGATCAAAGGGAATGATTTGGCATTCATTCACAACAAAAGAATTAGATTTTTATTTTGGTATTTTTAGAGTGAGTTTTATTTTTGTATGTTGTTAGCTCTCTCGGTTCACTTCAGCTTACTTCAATCAAAGTATTATAAATATGAGCTGCGTATGAACAGAACAGGTCATCTGTGACAGATTTGGATCCTGTGAATTATCAGTATAACTGGTCGTCAGTATTGCTTAAAATTACGTGAAATTTAATTTGATTAATAAGACACAACGTAATTGTGACATAGAGCCTGTTTGGTGGCATGGGAATTTTTCCGGTGTGTAGACAAGTGCCGCCACGAAGATCAAGAACGATGCAGCAGAGAAGGCTGTGAGACGAAGACAGCCGCCCGCTGACTAAGACGTCACAACGACAGGAGCGGAATTCACACGAAGACAATAAAAGCGACGCCCCACCTAGCCGCAGCACGCAGTAGAAGAGGGGACTAGAAGAATCGCACTAGTAGAGCCGCACTAGAAGAGCCGTGACTTGTTATCCATACGAACTCGTGTGATTAACTTGCATGGACCTTGTATATAGCGAATGACATTGATGATTTGCATGTCGCCAACTGCGTGCGACAACTCGTTGTACATACAAAATTAAGTATTGTCAATTCAATTACTGTAATAAACTCCATTAATGTGATTTGGTTGTATGTTGTCTAGCTACCCGAGAAAACAACTTCCTAGGCACCCTACAAGATACGAGTGAGCAGTGAGCAGGATTCCACAGGAATGACGTCACGAACCATTAGAATAAATGAAAGAGTCTAAACTGAAGTTGACTTTTGTAGGGACAGCCTTGACGCGATACCAACTGGTGCAGATAGCTCTGACAGATGCTGATGTGGATGTTTCCCAGATGGCGCTATACTGTTTTTGACTAGTTTACCACATGGGGTTATTCTGTGCCAATAATAAGCAGAATGACAAGGTTATACATTAATAACACATAAACTAAAATAAGACATAATTGCTTTAAGGTGAAGTGCATGTGCTCACATTACAAGTCAAGTCTGACCAATCAACTATAAAATTCGTTAAAATATGATTTTAAGAAACCTAAACCGTGATAAAAATTTACTTTCTTACGATATAACTTTACCAAAACTGAAACACGATAAAAAGATTTACTTCAATGGCCACTAGTTTGTACTGAATCCGAATGTTGCCACACATCAGCTTAATGCTTTACTACATCCAAACTAGTCACTTGCTTATTTAAGAATGAACTGCAATATGAAATATCAGGCTGAATTTAAAATAAAAGAAACAGGAACTCAATGATTTACAGTTAATAAACAATTTTAACTAATAGTTGAACTAAAAAAACCTAGATGCACCAATTAAATTTCACAGTTATACGGTAGAACTGATTCGAAGATAAGTCCCAGTAATCAGATTGTCGATGTGGCGTACAGTTGGTCAACGGTTACAGAGGCACGTAATATTACTACCTGGAATGCATCAGAAGCCGCACCGTTCACTGTACAATACGCAAGGCCTCATTACGGTGTGCACAATACAAGAGCTCAGGTAATCTGAAAAGAGTTCTGAATTAGTGTTCACTGGTATCTGCTATAATTCTACCGTCACAATCTCAGCTCTCTTTATTATGTGTATCCTGAGACGATCACAATGCTTAGCAATAACAAACAAGCGAAGATTAAAGAGGCAAAGTTCGTTTAACTTCTTGTGAATTAACCTGTGTATATATTACCCAACTCACACTGGGTGTTTAAGATCTGGTAACTCGAAGGACCACCAGCCCACCGTATTTGACAAGTGCTTTAATAGTGATTGCCCGTCAACTCACTGAGCCTCAGCTCACTTACGCAAATAAAGGGTACACTACTCTTGGATACTCGCACTTAATTTCACCTGCACGTACAACAACGTATGCAGAAAACAAGTGCCAACGACTACTAAATACACAAGCTGTGGAAGAATTAAACGGAGGTACCACATCTGAACACAGTATCGGAGTTTCTTAAAATAACGGTCGGATTAGTCACACATCTCAAACACAGTAACTGCAGTTGCTAAGCAAACGGACAACACTGAAGTGTAACTTAGTACGGCCAACACCTCTAATTTAGAAGAATCATGCCGTTAACTTCAAAGTTCCTGGTACTGCCGTAGGCTCTACACGAATATAATTCCCCTCCAGGAGGTTTAACTAGTTGAATCCACCACCGTTGTTTCCACAGCCATCAATAGTAATACGGCATATCATCTGCAATTCAGCATCGTTCTACTGCCAAATCCCCAGACTGCTTACCGGGAAGAGTACAATACAATTGTCCTGTTACCAGCTCTGCAGCGCAAGGCCTACATGACAAGTGCTTGTCGAACTATCTCGTTGTCTGGTCACCACCGGCTCCCAAAGTACGGCGTGCAGGTTACGCCTCCATTGCATCTAAAGGCCACACAATGTCCCAGATGTGCCAACAGCCGGCACGCTAAGAGTGGCAACGTCGGTTCAGCGATATTTCATTGCATCGCACTCACGGTGTTACTTTTGTTACTGTAGGAGTGAGCGTGGTTGGGAATGGAATGTGATGAGTGTTTTACTCGAAAACGTTCCAAGTTATCATTTATTAATAAATGATAGAATACAACATTAGTAGTGTGCACATCGGATTAAAGAAAGACATCGAAGCAGTTCCACGGCGGGCTGTTAGGTATTTTTACCGGTAATTTCAGTACACACGCAAGTGTTACGCAGATGCTTAGGGAACTCAAATGGGAATCCCTGTAGGAAAAGCGACGTTCTATTCGAGAAACGCTACTGAGGAAATTTAGGGAACTTTCGTCTAAAGCTGACTGCAGAATCATTCTTCTGCCACCAACATACAGTTCGCGTAAGACCACGAAGATGAGAGAAATTTGGGCTCGTACAGAGGCATATACACAGTCATTTTTCCATCGCTGTTTTTTGCAAGTGGAATAGGAAAGGAAGTGACTAGTACTTGTACAAGGTAACCTCCGCTACGGACCGTAGAGAAGCTTGCGAAGTATGTATGTAGATGTAGATAGTATCATGATATTATACTTGGTAGCAAGAGCGATTTTACAAACGTCAATCACAGTCATATTTCAGAGACGTTTGCATTTGGTCACACTGGGCAATTAGTTAACAAATCTTTCATCTTGCCAACCAAAGAAAGATTTAGTACTATGTCTTCAAAAAAGGCTTCGTCAGAAATAATAAAATATACATAAAGAAACATACTTCAAACATGGCTCCAGTACTCAGCGGGACTTATCAGCAGAAGCAGCGTTTTCCTGAAGATGGCGAGTAATTGGATCGCTGAAATTTTGAATCAAGTTGATTTTTGGATCCGGCAGCAAACTCGAAGAGACTTTCAAGACTTATTATGCCACATATGACAAATTATTTCACACATGTTAAACGCTTCACATAGACGTAGTGCGACAATCATTCTAAACAGTCGAACGGGTACAAAATAAGGCACCTAGCGGCAATAAAATTAAACTTTGAATCATGATTACTGGCTCATATTGTGGTGTCACCGCCAGACACCACACTTGCTAGGTGGTAGCCTTTAAATCGGCCGCGGTCCGTTAGTATACGTCGGACCCGCGTGTCGCCACTATCAGTGATTGCAGACCGAGCGCCGCCACACGGCAGGTCTAGAGAGACTTCCTAGCACTCGCCCCAGTTGTACAGCCGACTTTGCTAGCGATGGTTCACTGACAAATTACGCTCTCATTTGCCGAGACGATAGTTAGCATAGCCTTCAGCTACGTCATTTGCTACGACCTAGCAAGGCGCCACTATCAACTGCTATTTATCTTGTGATGCATGTATCGTCAGACCGATGTTCACCAATTATGGATTAAAGTTAAGTATTCCAGAAGCGACGTACTATTTTTGCTACTATAAAGACCTTGCCTGTTCCAGACCTTACGCCATCCTGCGTGAGCTTAAACGCGTGCCTTTCGGCTTCACCTCCTAGTGGCTTGGCTTTCTTGCCAAGTCACAACACATATACTCGTACATAGCTCCATCTGTAGACACTCCCGGTGTTACCAGCACAGAAAACATGTTTAAGAAAGTAAATTGAAGTTCCTTCCATAACTCACGAACCTTCAGATTTACTTATATCACTTAAAGACACACTTAATGAAGAAGAGGGATGCCAGACTTAATTAAATTAAAACAGTGGAGGATGGGGAAGAATCGTGTCATCACAAGCCAAACCATCCCTTGTACAGATACAATTATGCTAACATATACAGAGTAACAAGCCACAAATTCACAGAAGAGGTGAACGGAAAGGCAACGTAATACTACATGTAAATATGACCAAAACAACACTACCGACAACGACAACGTCATAATAGGCGACAAGACAACTTAAAACAATATCGCCTCCCAAGTAAAGTCAAACAATGCTGAACAACATAACCGTTCGCACACGTCATTGCTTAAACACTGTTAACCCAGACTCTGTATACACATCACACTGATGTACCAGCACGTAGCAGTAAGCAGGAAAACAGACAAATATCATATACTAGAAGAGATGCTTGGTGAACCGCAACCAACACCAAGACTTCACTCCATCATCACAGCGCAGTGGTTTTTTGTCCCCACATAACTGCAGTCGCAAATCATGCTACTATGCTCCAGACACTTCCGCATCCATCCCAACACGACAAGCATAGCTTGAACCACCACTCAGTATTTCGTACCTGTCAGCCAGAAGATGCCAGGCAGAGAGCCAGAATTCGTTGTCAGTAATTCCGCAGCGATCCAACGAGGCATTGTACTCCGTACACGGCAGCCCCCATTCGTTACTGGAGTCTGCGCACCGTCGATTCAGACGCTGTACTGCATACACAAGGAGAGTAAATGACAGGCAGACCACCCGAACGCCTTGCCAGAGGCTCGACACAGTCTGATTGGCTCAGCGGTCGCACATCAGTCACTCTCTCATAACCTGGCCGCTAGCGAACGTACTCCGTTAATGGCAGCAAACGAAAGCGGGTGCACAGCATGCATTCGATACTGGTGTCTGCGTAAACGGGGCGAGTAAGTTACAGGCAGATGGCCCGAACCCTCTCGCAGAGGCGTGACACTGCCCGTGTGGCTCAGCGGTGTCACCTCAGTGACTCTGTCTTAATCCGGCTGCTAACCTACGTACTCCGTACATGGTAGCTAACGAACGAGGTGCACAGCCAGCAGTCGGATATGGATGGTATCTGCACAACATCGATTCAGACGCCATACTAAATACACAGGGTTAGTAAATCACAGGCAGCCAGGCCTAACCCGTTGCGAGAGGCTTGACACTCTCCGCACTGCTCAGCGGTCACACCTCGGTCACTCTGCCGTAACCTGGCTGCCACTCCATATACTCTGTACACGGCAGCTAACAAAGGCAGGTGCACAGCCTGCATTCGTTACCGGTATCTGTGCACCGTCGGTATAGGTGCTGTACTGCATACACTACTATTCACGTTGGTGTGTAGAATATATGAGTCTGGCGATATACCATCTGACTTTCGGAAAAGCATCATCCACACAATTCCGAAGACGGCAAGAGCTGACAAATGCAAGAGTTATCGCACAATCAGCTTAACAGCTCATGCATCGAAGCTGCTTACAAGAATAATATACAGAAGAATGGAAAAGAAAATTGAGAATGCGCTAGGTGACGATCAGTTTGGATTTAGGGAAAGTAAAGGGACGAGAGAGGCAACTCTGACGTTATGGCTAATAATGGAAGCTAGGCTAAAGAAAAATCAAGACACTTTCATAGGATTTGTCGACCTGAAAAAAGCGTTCGACAATATAAAATGGTGCAAGCTGTTCGACATTCTGAAAAAAGTAGGGGTAAGCTATAGGGAGAGACGGGTAATAACAATATGTATAACAACCAAGAGGGAATAATAAGAGTGGACGACCAAGAACGAAGTGCTCGTATTAAGAAAGGTGCAAGACAAGGCTGTAGCCTTTCGCCCCTACTCTTCAATCTGTACATCGGGGAAGCAATGATGGAAATAAAAGAAAGGTTCAGGAGTGGAATTAAAATACAAGGTGAAAGGATATCAATGATACGATTCGCTGATGACATTGCTATCCTGAGTGAAAGTGAAGAAGAATTAAATGACCTGCTAAACGGAATGAACAGTCTAATGAGTACACAGTGTGGTTTGAGAGTAAGTCGGAGAAAGACGAAGGTACTGAGAAGTAGTAGAAATGAGAACAGCGAGAAACTTAACATCAGGATTGATGGTCACGAAGTCAATGAAGTTAAGGAATTCTGCTACCTAGGCAGTAAAATAACCAATGACGGACGGAGCAAGGAGGACATCAAAAGCAGACTCGCTATGACAAAAAAGGCATTTCTGGCCAAGAGAAGTCTACTAATATCAAATACCGGCCTTAATTTGAGAAAGAATTTTCTGAGGATGTACGTCTGGAGTACAGCATTGTATGGTAGTGAAACATGGACTGTGGGAAAACTGGAACAGAAGACAATCGAAGCATTTGAGATGTGGTGCTATAGACGAATGTTGAAAATTAGGTGGACTGATAAGGTAAGGAATGAGGAGGTTCTACGCAGAATCGGAGAGGAAAGGAATATGCGGAAAACACTGATAAGGAGAAGGGACAGGATGATAGGACATCTGCTAAGACATGAGGGAATGACTTCCATGGTACTAGAGGGAGCTGTAGAGGGCAAAAACTGTAGAGGAAGACAGAGATTGGAATACGTCAAGCAAATAATTGAGGACGTAGGTTGCAAGTGCTACTCTGAGATGAAGAGGTTAGCACAGGAAAGGAATTCGTGGCGGGCCGCATCAAACCAGTCAGTAGACTGATGACACAAAAAAAAAAAAAAAAAAAAAAAAAAAAAAAAAAAAAAAAAAAAAACTGGATACACGGGGCGAGTAAATCACAGGCAGATGGACCGTACCCCTGGCCACAGGCTCAACACAACGCACTATGCTCAGCGGTCGCACCGTGGTTGCTCTGTCATAACCTGGCTTGTCCCCCACGCGCACTGTACATGACAACCAATAAAGGAAGGTGCACAGCTTGCATTCGTTACTGGTATCGCCGCAACGTCGATTCAGACGCCGTACTGCATACATAAACCAAGTAAATGACACAGAGACACAAAAACGCCTTGCCAGGAGCTCAACACTTCCCACGTGGCTCAGTGGTCGCACCTCGGTAACTCTGTTTTAACGTGGCTGCTCGTCACATACTCCATACACGGCAGCTAACAAAGGCAGGTGTACTGCCTGCATTCTTTACTGGTATCTGCACAGCGTCGATTAAGACGGTGTTCTGCATACACGAAGCAAGTCAGTAAGAGGCAGACAGCCTGAACCCCTTGCCAGAGGCTCGACACTTCCCCTGTGGCTTAGCGGTCTCATCTCGGTCACTCTGTCTTAACCTGGCTGCTCGCCCACCTACTCCATACATGGCAGTTAACAAAGGCAGGTAGACAGTCTGCATTCGTTACTGGTATCTGTGCTGCGTCGATTCAGAAACCGTACTGCATACACGAGGCGAGTAAATGATTGGGAGACAGTCCGATCCCTTCGCCAGAGGCTCGACACTACCACCGTGTTTCAGCGGTCGCACCTACGTCACTATGACGTAACCTGGGTGCTCCTGTACGCTCTGCACCCAAAACACATTTTTCTTCCTCCTCCGTGGGCAGGTTGAGACTGATCTTCCACAAGAGTCGCAATTGTTCCACTTCCACCTCGGTCACAAGAAACACTCGCCACATGCCAGTGAATTTGATGTTGGGGCTTGATACATTCCTGAAAAAGTGGAGTATTTTCCGCTGACTGCTGCACTCGTATCATCGGCAACTGTGAAAACGCCATGTAGACGTGAGTTTTAAAGGCTCCAAAGTCTACCAGCAACTATTGTTCTGTTTCAGCGCAACGGCGCATTGGATTTTCTCCTCAAATACAACTTGGTACAGTAAATGTCGGCGAAAGTGACACATTTATGAGGTGGAAAAATTGTGAAATAGTTTCAGATCTCACTGCAAGCATTATTATTTAAAAAAAATGTTTGTCTGTGTAATAGATTGTAAGATGTTCTATTAATGTAAGAAATCGCTGCGACTGTGACATTTATATTTTTCCTTGTCGAAAATAACAGTTCACTTACCAGTATAAGTGATTTCCGAAGTAGCACCAAACGCAATCGCGTGTTAAAATTTTTCATTGTAGCCTACTCACTCTGCTAACTGAATTTAGGTGCCTAAAATTCGTAATCGTAATCATCTGTAGAGTTAAACTAAAAAGAAAGTAAGCCCTGCTGCTTCAACCTTCTTCTCAATGAGACTTTCTGTTTAGTACTAGTTCATTGTATATGACAATACGGCTTATTAGCATAGCTTTTCCACTGATGATTTGAAGCTATTCTCCATCTAGTAGCTGTTCTTATGTAATCATACACACATTTATGTAACAAAGGTCCACTTTTTGCTTTGAGAAATTTAATTCGTCTATACAAACATTACGACACTGCTAATACCATATATCTTATTAAGGTGCCTAATACTTCTTGTTGCTACGAATCACTCTGCCTTCTTGACATCTTAATACGTTTTAAGCTTTCATATATAGATAAACTGCCTATAACTTCCCCAACCTGCATCTTCTTTTCCTTTTGTCACTTCTCACTACGCATTTTCTCAAAATTATTCTATTGCTATGGTGGTATCATAAAATACTAGCAAAGAGGGCAGTCGGTTTACTTTTGCATCTCGACAAACGGAAAGCTTTTTTATAGCTTATTACAGTAGGCTTTTGACATACTGTAAATTTGATAAATTTTCATTATTTTTACTTGTGACAGGTCTAAATATTTTTAGTGATGTAATTGGACTATATGCTCATTTGATACTTTGTTTTTTCCGTGGCATCATTCGAGCTTTTAAGGATTCCAGCACATTTCTTTACAATCTTATCTGTGAAATTACTCTTATTGTACATACAATGGCCGGCCGCTGTGACCGAGCGGTTCTCTGCGCTTCAGTCCGGAACGACGCTCCTGCTACCGTCGCAGGTTCGAATCCTGCCTTGGGCATGGATGTGTGTGATATACTTAGGTTAGTTAGGTTAAAGTAGTTCTAAGTCAATGGGTATAATGACCTCAGATGTTAAGCCCCATAGTGCTAAGAGCCATTTGAACCACACATACAATATGACTTAATTTCCTTTTCCCGCATCTTGTTTCTACTATTGCAGTCTTTTGTAATTGAATTGATACCCGTTTTATAATTGTGGGTAGAGGCACGGAAAAAAATTACAGACAACATATGCACACCGCATTATTTTGTCTCTATTATGTAGTACTTATGGGCCACGCGATACACTGGACAAATAAATTTCATTTAAGCCTAGTCCAAGATCAGTGACCACATATACACGAGCCACATGTACACTGATGATACACTCATGTATAACTATTTGGTGCAGTCATGGACTGTGCGGCTGGTCCCGGCGGAGGTTCAAATCCTCCCTCGGGCATGAGTGTGTGTGTGTTTGTCCTTAGGATAATTAGGTTAAGTAGTGCGTAAACTTAGGAGCTGATGACCTTAGCAGTTAAGTCCCATAAGATTTCTCACACATTTGAACATTTTGAACTATTTGTTACATTTAAGTTTACCTTATGATGCGAACATTTTGTTAGAGTATCCGGACAGTAGTCATTCAAGATGCTACAACTCTAGTGGCTTCATGTAAATTTTTCAACCTCCTGACATATTTGTTTCCTGTTAAAATTTTCTCGGGCTTCCAGCCGCGTCCAGTGGTTTGGTTTTAAACCACTGGACACGGCCGTGAATCTACGCATTCGTATATATTTGTTTTCTAGTTATGGGATTCCTACAATTTCCTGGTCTACAAGATTACACGAAACACAATAGTTGCTGTGTGGTATCTGTTTCCCCGCACTTCTCTGCCACTTGCTTCTCCCTCTCAAGTTACTTTCCCAAGTAAATCAAATCACCTAACCTACAACTAAAGAAATATGACAGCACACGGAATACTTGCAGTTAGCTAACTCACTGTCAGTTTCTATTTCAGTTATCAAAATCCATTCTCTGCAGTATTTGGAGCTCACACGTACTATTTTACAGGCTGACAATTATTGGGTAATACGAAAAAAAAACGTAAATTAGTTACAAACTACGGCGTGCGCTCATTTTATTCAGCATGTAAACGCCACTACAGATATTCGGATTTAGGTTATGGCATGTTCGATACGCCTGCCATCAATGGCGATGATGTGGCTCAGACGAATAGCGAAATTCTGCATGACCCGCTCAAATGTCGGAACATCGATGCTGTAGATGACCTCCTGAATGGTTGTGTTCAGCTCAGCACTGGTTTTTGGGTTTTTGCCGTACACCTTGTCTTTAACATATCCCCACAAGAAAGAGTCACATGTGTTCAGATCCGGTGAATATGACGGCCAATCGAGGCTCATGCCAGTGGCATCTGGGTACCCCAGAGCCAGAATGCGGTCCCCAAAGTGCTCCTTCAGCTGAACTAACACTCTCCTGGGTTCGATGGGGTGGAACCACACTTTGTTGAAATCAGGGTCTTTCTGAATAATGGGGATGAAAATATCTTCCAAACCTTCAAGTACCGTTCGGTAGTCACCATGCCATCAAGGAATATCGCACCGAATATTCAGTGACTGGACATTGCACATCACACAATCACCCGTTCAGGGGGAAATGACTTCACGATCTCGAAATGCGGATTCTCAGTCCCCAAATGCGCCAATTTTGCGTAGTGACAATACTATCCAAATGAAAGTGGGCTTCGCCGCTAAGCCAAACCACGCATGTGCATACTAATTCCCATCATTCACCGCGGCAGTTTGATAGTCCTAACCCAAACCGTTCGGCAGTTACGACGATTTTATTTAATACAGTTCAGTAACTGCCACCCTGTACATTAGTTCACCACTGCTCATTTTCCTTCGTGCTGTTTCTCTTAAGAACACGTTTTACTTTCGCACTGGGTATTGTAACTTATATTAACACTTTCACCAAGTCTGTGCGCAATACACAGTAAGACGTGGACGATACGAGTACAGCAAAGACCGTCAGCGAAAAAATATATTCCACTTTGTGAGAGGAATGCATAAACCCCTAGCGGCTACTTGGCAGTCGCGGCAAGACCCTCGGATGTCGAGGACAGAGACGTTCTTGGAACTGCTTTATTTTTAAACTGAACAGTAATAAATAGAAGTTTCACAAAATTTTTGTCTGGTATTTAAAAAGACAGAAAAAACCCCACTCAAAATATGAAGCCGTATACATCACCGTTGGTGAACCGAGGACCGTAAGATATGCATACCCAAGGGAGTTATAGATTTGAGAATCTGCTTTTCGAAGCTTACTTCTTGTAAACTGAACAATAAAATGAAACTTCCTGGCAGGTTAAAACTGTGTGCCGGACCGAGACTCGAACTGGGGAGCTTTGCCTTTCGCGGGCATTTGCTCTACCATCTGAGCTACCCAAACACGACTCACGCCCCGTCCCCACAGGTTTACTTCTGTCAGTACCTCGTATTCTACCTTCCAAACTTTCCAGAAGCTCTCCTGCGAACCTTGCAGAACTAGCACTCCTGAAAGATAGGATACTGCGGAGACATGGCTTAGCCACAGCCTGCGGGATGTTTCCAGAATGAGATTTTCACTCTGCAGCGGAGTATGCGCTGTTGTGAACTTCCTGGATCATCTGTGTGCCGGACTGAGACTCGAACTCGGGACCTTTGCCTTTCGCATTGAAACCTTCATGCTTTTACTGATATGTTGATTACACATTTTTGGCGTGGCCACACGGGAGTGAGACTTCAGAAGTTCCTACAACATCTGTACTCTCTGCACTACAGTATCAAATTGACCATGAAGGTAGAAGAGAATGCCGGCCTCCCCCTTTTGGATGTCTTAGCCAAACGCACTATGGGAGACATCGTATACAGCACGCACACAAATTTGTATCTCCACGCCGTCAGCTGGCATCATCCTTCACAGCGTGAGGATGTTACGTGCACTGGCACACAGGGAGCGTGCAGTTTTACGTAGAAAGCCTACCAAGGGAAGTCACCAACCCTCAGGACGTGTTCAAGAAGAACGTATACTGTGGGAGACAAATCCGACGTGCTTTCAGACAGAATGTACAGGTCCAGCAAATAGAACACGGCAAGGAGAATAAGACAATGGCGTGTCTGACGTATGTCGGTAAAGTATCAAACAAAATCGGCAGAAACGTGGCTCGACGTGGTATTAAATTAGTTTTCCGTCCACCACCGCAAGCTCGTACGCTTCTAGCTACGGCGAAAGACGACCTGAGGTCCCGTAAACCATTTTCCATCTACATGCGGTAAGACATACATCAGGCTGACTGTGCGGACAATCGAAGAAAGGTGCAAGTGACACAGGAGACACACTGAACTTGAGCAACCAACAAAATATGCGATTGCAGAACATTGCCTGGCTACAGGAAGACCTCGTCGTTTTGTGACTGTGTTCCGAAGGAGACTATTGAAATACGAGTGGCAGGCGGGCTGACCAACAGAAACAGTGGCCACACGAGAGACAGAGCTTAGTACCCAACGCTCAGCCATCTAAAATCACAGTGTCGACCGAGTGCCACTTCTGGGGGCTACAGAAGCACAGTGGGACCGGCGTTCGCGTCCAGTTCTCGGCGATACCATCTCCACCACCACCCGATGCGGCGTGGAACCGAGTGGTGGGGTAAGGTGTGTGGAGCAATCAGAGCAAATAGGAGCCGGGATGTAGCGAAGACGCTCAATCTGCAGGTATCACGTGAAGATGACGGCAATGCACGCTGTCGAAATATTGTGTTACGAGAACGACTGCACCCGACAGGACGACGAGAATAGTGGTAGTAGTATGGTATTCTGCCTTATGGCAGGTCTTGTCATAGGTTAAGACACTTCCACTTTTGTGTGGCCATAGCCAGTCTTTTCATTTCTGAATATTTGTCTCCTTTGATATTGTCTAGCATTTGATATCTTCTTTTTCCTCTTTACCTTTTTCCCTCCACCATTCCTTCTATTCCTTACTTAAATAAACAGTCCCTCCTCAAACAATGTCATATCCAGTTTCGTTTTCTCTTTCTGATCACTTTCAGCATGTTTCTTTCTTCTCCAACTCTTTATTCCTTACTCGGTCCTCCCATTTCACTTTTTCCCTTCTTCTCCATATCCACATGTCTAGTGACTCCAACCTTCTCTCATCTTCCTTCCTCAATGTCCAGTCCTCCGCACTATATAGTGCAACGCTCCAGATATAACATTTGGCAAGTCTTTTCCTCAGATCTTTGTTTAGTGGTCCACAAAGTAATTTCTGTATCCTCTTGAATCCTTCTTTTACCATTGCAATTCTTTTCCTAATTTCTGTTGAGCAATACATATCATCCATTATTACACTTTCCAAGCAATTGAAGTTATTCACCTGCTCTATTTCCTCTCCCCCTATTCTCATATGGCATTTCCTCCCTTTCCTCCAATTACCACGCTTTTCGTTTCCTTCTTGTTAATCTTCATTCCATATTCTTCTAATTTTGTGTTTAGACCAACTAACATTTGTTCCTTCTCTCTTCCACTCTCTGCCATCACAGCCATTTCGTCTGCAAATCTTATACACTCCACTCCCCGACCCCCTATACGAGCTTCTCTCCTTTCATCAAAAATTTCACTAATAATTTCTTCCAGATATATGTTAAACAGTGTTGGTGATAAACTACAACCTTGTCTGACACCACTTCCCAGTTCAATTTCTTCACTCATCACTTCTATTCTTACTCTTGCTCTCTGGTTCAAATATAAATTTCTAATTAGCCGTCTATCCCTCTAGTCAACTCCATGTTACCTTAGGATTTCCATCAGTTTGTCCCATCTGAAATAGTCAAAAGCCTTCTCAAAATCAATGAACACAACATTCACCTTCCTTTTCTTCTCCATGTACCTCCCCCCTGCCACTCTCAGTAGTACAGTGGCATCTCTTGTTCCCACTCCTCGCCTGAAACCAAATTGTTTATCTCCTATTACGCAATTCAGCTTCTGTTGAGCGTTCTCAGCAAGACTTTGAGTGCATGCGATATCAAGCTCACTGTTCTATATTCTTCACACTTGTTCCTGTTATTTTTCTTTTTATATGTATTAAGACACTTTCTGTAAAGTCCTTTGACCATTTTCCTGTCATAAATATTTGATTACGCAATTCAATCAACTTCCTTTTCCCTTCTTTCTCCAATGACTTTAACAGTTCCGCAGGAATCTCATCAATTCCCATTGCCTTTCCATTTTTCAGCTCCTTCAAAGATTATTCAATCCCACTAGTTAGTATTGCATTTCCTTTGTCATCATCTGCAAATTTATCTTCTTTATCCCAAAGTCTCCTTCACTTGGTAGGCTGTCTACAGCGTATAGCCATTCTATGTATTCTTCCCGTCTTCTCATTATTTCTTGGGGTTCACTCACCATTTTACCGTCTGCTGCCTCTATTCCCTATAGTCCATTGTTGTTTCTATTTTCCCTGAATGTCAAATCCATTGCTTCTTTGTACATCAAATCATATTTTCCTTCTTTCCCAAATTTCTCTATCTTGTCACACTTTTCTGCCAGCCATTTCTCCTTTGCTTTTTCTGTCTCCCTTCTTAAATCATTATTTAACCTTCTGTAGTAGCGCATCCCTTCTTCTGTGTTTACAGTTTTCCATTTCCCGTGATCATCCATCTTGCTTATCATATCTGATAATAGAAAAAACAGTAAATTATAGCCCATGTAATTCAATTCTGCGGTAACTCTATAGATATCTTAGGTTGTCACTTTATGGGTGGTCCAAGTCGGCTACTACCTACCAGCATATGTATCCTTGCCCTAATGACGTCCTTCTTCACGCAATGGAACCTATCTAATGGCCCTCAGGATCTTGTCGAAACTGAATAACGCTGTTTTCCGCGTCTTGTTACATTAGACAGTCACCTAAACGCAACATTTTATGGTAGGTATGTTTATAACAAATGCATTTTTAATTATATTTTATGACATATCTTGGATGGAAATGAAAAAGTGCATGTGACTGCTCTTGCAACCTTATTTTAACCAACACAGTTGGGTAGGTTACATGAAAACTTATGATCCCTTACAGTGTGGGTGGGATGAGTGTTGCTTGTGGAGACACAGCCATAGATCAAGAAGTGAGCGTTGCCACCTTACCTTAGTAGAAGCCGTTCATGACCTAAAGGCCTACCGGGCTGGACAGGCTATCTTGGTGTTGACAAGGGGTCGCTAGACTGAAGCAGTCCAGCGAGCAGCTACATCAGGCGAACAGTCCATAGTACATGACTGTCTACAAGTGCAGTCCGCAAATGAACAGTGGGATCGTTATGTTCCGGCGGTTAAGAATCATACTGTTAATTGGCAGTTTATGCCCGGACTGTCACATTACCTATTTTTATATTGTTATATGCACATCACGTACAGTCAGTTATTTAATGGTGCGTGGAAAATGCAGACAGTATTCTTTACTGACAATGATAGCATTGATGATTACTGCTTCTTCTCCTTTCCTTTTATTACATTCAGGGAGACCTGTTATTTTCTGCAGTCTTGGATGCTTTCTTTAGCTGGCTGGTGACAGGGAAGTTAGAGGCGCTGAAGTGTCATAAACTTGTTTGGAGCTGAAAGTTATCTTTGTTCAGGTAAACAGCAGGGAAATAGCAGCCTCCTGTGTTCGAACAGCAGGAGAGTAAGAGAGCATGGACCGCATTCGATAAAATTCTGCTTTCTGTGAAATGCTAAAGTGAGTCCCTTTGGCTAGATAAGATCTGAGGGCCAAGTGAAAAACATGGAGCTTCACATCGTGAGACCAGATGCTGGACGCTGCTGCACGATGCAGGAACTTTGTTTAAATCTGAATAAGGGGGTCTGTGATTGGCTCATACTAATTATTTGGCTACTTGCATGACGTTTGATTGGCCGGAGTTATGAAATGGAAGAGACTTCCCGCGTTCACTGATGCACAATACCATTGTGGATTAACCATCAAAAATGTCGTGAGAGTAGGAACTTGTTAAACTTATTTATATCACTACGACTGGTCGGAACTCGCAAGGCCTCCTGCAATTAGCCGGCGAGAGTCCTATGCTGACAGAACCTGTTAGGTTTTGAAAAATAAAGTCAGAACACACTTTCTGCATGGATATCAAAGAGGACACTGACTTCACGCAGAGGTAGAAGATATTCAGAGAGAAGTATGGGTCTGCTTTATAGCATAATAGAGGGGCTGAGCAGGAATCGGAATTTCCAGCCGCAACTGCAGCCGTTTTCCTAGCTCGCACCATTTACAACAAGTAAACGTGTGCCATCAATGAAGCCACCAAGGGGAGAAGGATTTGAAGCTAGTTAACTGGTATCAGGGTTTCATTGAACAGATTTAACATTCACAGCGAGGTAGTTAGACCCGTTATGTACTTTGGCAATAGTTGTTCATCCTTGCTTCTCGAAAGTTCTTTCTTTAAATTCCTAACCATATTCAGAGTGACACTTTCACGTGTCCACCTACCTGTGCCAAGGCTATAGTTTGTATTTGCAGTATCTTGCGCAGTTACGTTTATGTGCTTCATTTAGTTGGTGAATCATTAAATTTGACGTCTTACGGCAATGAAACAAATTGTTGTAGTTACTGCTAATTTCCTTTTGTAGGTTGATGAGTTCCTTTAGTAATGTACCTATGTGAGCTGTAGTACCTACTGTTTCATACTTAACTGGGCCACCCCCATAATATGCATTTAATGTCGATTGCACAATATTTATGTCCCTTAAATTTGAGTGATCTTATTGGGAGCCTCTCTTTCCTGCAGGTCACTGGGGAGGGGGGGTCACATGCCGCGTCTTAGGGGTGTACGAAGCAGCTCAGCCAGCACCTCACAGTATCCAAACAACTCTGAAGAAGGCTCGCGAAACATACATCTACAGCCGGCCGCGGTGGTCTAGCGGTTCAGGCGCTCAGTCCGGAACCACGGGACTGCTACGGTCGCAGGTTCAAATCCTGCCTCGGGCATGGGCGTGTGTGATGTCCTTAGGTTAGTTAGGTTTAACTAGTTCTAAGTTCTAGGGGACTAATGACTTCAGCAGTTGAGTCCCATAGTGCTCTGAGCTATTTGAACATACATCTACAGTATCTCATCAGAAGTATTCGGACACATATTAATGGACGTTAGTATATGGGTTCCCATCTTCCACCATTATGACGCTTTGGAGTCTGCTCGGGATACTTAATTAAAGTGTGTGGGTACTTGTGGAGGGCCGGCCGGAGTGGCCGTGCGGTTCTAGGCGCTGCAGTCTGTAACCGAGCGACCGCTACGGTCGCAGGTTCGAATCCTGCCTCGGGCATGGATGTGTCTGATGTCCTTAGGTTAGTTAGGTTTAATTAGTTCTAAGTTCTAGGCGACTGATGACCTCAGCAGTTAAGTCGCATAGTGCTCAGAGCCATTTGAACCATTTTGAACTTGTGGAGGGAAAGCAGCCCGTTCTTCCTCAAGAGCCATAACTACATAAGGTGGTAATGTTGGAAGTTAGGGTCTGAACCGATGTCCGCACTCTAACTTATCCTGAAGGCTTTCCGTTGGAATAAGGTCTGGGCTCTGTACAGCCAAACTATTTAAGGACTGTTGTCGTTTACAAACCATTGGCTCACAGTCGCTGTTCTATGACATGGTCTACTGACATGCTGATTATCATCTCTGAACTGTTCTTCTACTGTAGACAGTACACAAGGCGATAAAAGTTTTTCATATCCTTGTACTTTTAGAGTTTCCTTAAGCGCTTTAAGAGGAACGCACCATAACCATGCAAAACAGCGCCATGTGCTAACACCACCTCCTCTGCGGGCCATACAGATGGTCGCAGCTAACGTTTACCAGGCATTCGCCAAACCCAAACCCTTTCATCGGACTGCCACAAGATGTAGCGTGGTTCATCACTACAAATCACTGGTCTCCAGTCGTCCATTGCACAGTGGCGGCGCTCCTTACACAAACTTAAGCATCGCTTGGCCATGACTACAGCAATGAGTGGCTTATGATGAGGTGTTCGACGATTGTAACATTTTCCTTGTGTTCGTGTTTTCATTGCACAGTCATGTCACCAAAAATCGACTTGGGCAACTTTAGAACGGAAGAAATATCTGTGGTGGATATGTAACTCAGATGATGTCCAGTAACTGGTCCACGTTGGAGGTCACTGAGCTTTCCTGACCGAGGTACTCTGGTGTTATTACTCCTCTGCTGAGAACAAAATACTCCCCACCTCGTTTTATACTGATGGATCCGATTCTCATGACATATAATGGTCTGTTCCGCATTACACAGGGTTATCCGGAAGCTTCTGATCACATAGTGTTTACTTTGCAAGCCATTGCACTGTTCGAGGCGCTAGATACGTCGTTGCAATATTTCTTATTCCATATTCATTTTGACTGAGGGAAAAACAACTGTATATATGCCACCTGTACACGATCCAATCTAATTCTGACGACCACAAAGCGAGTTACATGGTGTGCAGTCCTAAGGCATCGACCGCATACCGACCAGCGCACCGCCGCACACCAACAGAAAGAGCGGGCAGCGCCACACCTCCAGAAAGAGTTCGGTGTCTCCTGTCAACACCGCTTTAACCAGCCGCCCATCGCTGGTCGGCCCCAGCTCGGTCGCAGTCTTTAAGAGCATCAGTACTGAATAACAGAAATACGTTACCTAGCCTGCGTTCTGCAAGTAGTAATATAGACTAACGTACAGGGTGTTTCAAAAATGACCGGTATATTTGAAACGGCAATTAAAACTAAACGAGCAGTGATAGAAATACACCGTTTGTTGCAATATGCTTGGGACAACAGTAGTTACAATTTTCAACAACAGATGGCGCTGCAAGTGATGTGAAAGATATAGAAGACAACGCAGTCTGTGGGTGCGCCATTCTGTACGTCGTCTTTCTGCTGTAAGCGTGTGCTGTTCACAACATGCAAGTGTGCTGTAGACAATATGGTTTATTCCTTAGAACAGAGGATTTTTCTGGTGTTGGAATTCCACCGCCTAGAACACAGTGTTGTTGCAACAAGACGAAGTTTTCAACGGAGGTTTAATGTAACCAAAGGACCGAAGAGCGATACAATAAAGGATCTGTTTGAAAAATTTCAACGGACTGGGAACGTGACGGATGAACGTGCTGGAAAGGTAGGGCGACCGCGTACGGCAACCACAGAGGGCAACGCGCAGCTAGTGCAGCAGGTGATCCAACAGCGGCCTCAGGTTTCCATTCGCCGTGTTGCAGCTGCGGTCCAAATGACGCCAACGTCCATGTATCGTCTCATACGCCAGAGTTTACACCTCTATCCATACAAAATTCAAACGCGGCAACCCCTCAGCGCCGCTACCATTGCTGCACGAGAGACATTCGCTAACGATATAGTGCACAGGATTGATGACGGCGATATGCATGTGGGCAGTATTTGGTTTACTGACGAAGCTTATTTTTACCTGGACGGCTTCGTCAATAAACAGAACTGGCGCATATGGGGAACCGAAAAGCCCCATGTTGCAGTCCCATCGTCCCTGCATCCTCAAAAAGTACTGGTCTGGGCCGCCATTTCTTCCAAAGGAATCATTGGCCCATTTTTCAGATCCGAAACGATTACTGCATCACGCTATCTGGACATTCTTCGTGAATTTGTGGCGGTACAAACTGCCTTAGTCGACACTGCGAACACCTCGTGGTTTATGCAAGATGGTGCCCGGCCACATCGCACGGCCGACGTCTTTAATTTCCTGAATGAATATTTCGATGATCGTGTGATTGCTTTGGGCTATCCGAAACATACAGGAGGCAGCGTGGATTGGCCTCCCTGTTCGCCAGACATGAACCCCTGTGACTTCTTTCTGTGGGGACACTTGAAAGACCAGGTGTACCGCCAGAATCCAGAAACAATTGAACAGCTGAAGCAGTACATCTCATCTGCATGTGAAGCCATTCCGCCAGACACGTTGTCAAAGGTTTCGGGTAATTTCATTCAGAGACTACGCCATATTATTGCTACGCATGGTGGATATGTGGAAAATATCGTACTATAGAGTTTCCCAGACCGCAGCGCCATCTGTTGTTGAAAATTGTAACTACTGTAATTTCGAAAGTTTGTCTGCCTGAAAATGTACTGTTGTCCCAAGCATATTACAACAAACGGTGTATTTCTATCGCTGCTCGTTTAGTTTTTATTGCCATTTCAAATATACCGGTCATTTTTGAAATACTCTGTACTTACAAATAGGAGTAAACGCAGCTACTTCAACAAGTTAAGTAATGGTTCTCTTCTTTGTAGAAATAAAGTGTTACATTAATCTTAAGGTTTTGAATAGATCATTTTGGATTCCTGCTACCGGCCATCGCAACTTCTCTGCTTCCTCGTTTGTGTCTCTGCTGACTCCCACAGTAGCCGGCACAAGACATGATCGATGCAGTAAAATTGACGCCGATCTACAGTGTACATTGAAACTAAAACTAAACTCCTCCCGAACAGGCCATGAAGGCCCAATGGTACCGACCTGCCGCCATATCATCCTAAGTTCATAGGCGTCACTGGACGCGGATATGGAGGGGCATGTGTTCAGCACACCGCTCTCCCGGCCGTATGTCAGTTTCCGAGACCGGAGTCGCTACGTCTCGGTCAAGTAGCTCCTCAGTTTGCCTCACAAGAGCTGAGTGCACCCCGCTTGCCAACAGCGCTCGACAGACCGGATGGTCACCCATCAAAGTGTTGCACCAGCCCGACAGCACTTAACTTCAGTGATCTAGGCCGGTCATTGTGGCCGTGCGGTTCTAGGCGCTTCAGTCGGGAACCGCGTGACCGCTACGGTCCCAGGTTCGAATCCTGCCTCGGGCATGGATTTGTGTGATGTCCTTAGGTTAGTTAGGTTTAAGTAGTTCTAAGTTCTAGGGGACTGATGACCTCAGATGTTAAGTCCCGTACTGCTCAGAGGCATTTGAACCATTTCAGTGATCTAGCGGGAACCGGTGTTACCGCTGCGGCAAGGCCGTTGGCTTTCTGTGTACATTGGCTCTCTAAATTTACCCACTGGCGTTTCGCAAGGGCAAGACCGTCTCTCTTCCATATATTCCTATTCACTGAGCATCTCTGACACACTGTCATACTGGCTGTTGCGATCCTAAAGGTGCTTCTCTGAATTCTTAGTCGGGCATTCTGGTCTAGCGGGAAAGTGCATTCCTGGAAACCGAACGGTCACAAGACTGAATCCAACTCTGTCACCAGATTTTGCAGTCATCGTTTTAACCTAGCACTCACCCCTCAGTGATGTGGGCACTCGCAAGAAACAACTCGTGTTTCGGATTTCGGGTTAAACTGTAGGTCCCCTTTCCCCGATTGGATTATTGCAATAGGTTAAGAACACACAAATCGTCAAAATGCCACCCACTGGAAAAAATTGCACCACGCCACTGAGCCACACGAAATTATCATCATTATATTGAATTCGTTCCAAGTCGGCTGCCATGCTTACTTAGGAGAGACTCTGAAAGCTGGGCGATTTTACAAGGGCGTGCTGAAAAGTAATGACTCCGAATTTTGTATGTGGAAACGCCAAATGTTTCTAAAATAACAGAAACTTTATTGACATTCTACATCTTTATGCTTCATGTCTATATATGTCCGCCCCCGGTTGCTGACCCAACTCTCATGATTTTACATAAATTCAATATGTGCTTCTATGTGGGAACAAATTGAGTACAATCAATATTATGCAGTATTTTTCGTGATTTTTTTCATACTATGTGAGTGAAATTTGTCATACCAATAATGCACTTACATTGAGCGAAGCCATGGTAACTAGAAAAAACGTCTTGCAACATATTTAAATGCACATATGCCTTGCAGTAATTGTTAGTAGTTTTACTACCATAGCTTCTACAAAAATGCTTCAACAGAAATGGTTATTATGTCAGAAAATAGCTAAATGTTCAAGCTGTAAACTGATGTAAACCATTGTAGAAATAAACAGGTCTATGTACTTATAAAAAAATAGGAGGCCTTACCTTTGGAATTACCCTCGTATACAAGTAACAGCAGAGGGCCTATAACACTACCTTAGGGAACACCACAAATCACTTCTGTTTTACTAATGACTTCTCTGACAGGAAGTCAGAAATCGAGTCTCATAACTGAGGCGATATTCGATGAACAAGCAGTTTGACTACAATCCGATTGTCAAGTTCAGTGCCATAGGCCTTCTGGAAATCTAGAAAGACGGAATCATTTATAAATTTCTTCTCAATAGCATTCAGCACTTCGTGTGAGTAAAGAGCTAGTTGTGTTTCACAAGAACGATGTTTTCTAATGTGAAATATCCACACTATGGTGCAAGGCCTCCCGGACACCTGTGGAAGCTCTCAAGAGCTGTTCAAAATAGCTTTCATCGACTTGTAATTACTCAGACTTAATATAACACGGTTGCAGGAAACCAGTCTACCAGATGAGGGTTCAGTCCACGAGGAAGAACCACAGGTTTTTCTGAAACAGAGAGGACGTTGCCAGTCCTAGGAAACATGGTGTTGACTTCACCCTACGAAACACTCTGTTAGACATCGACGAAAGCAATATCGCGATCTCGGAAGCCATTATGATTTACGTTCGTCGAGTAGCAGTGGACCAAACACAGTGATATCTGTACATGAGCCAATGCTGTGCTCGACCGCGGACTTGAAGGATCAGTTTTACGAACATCTCAGCAAAGTGGTGTGTGGAGCGCACCCTGTAGACTGTCTGTGCATTCTACAAGACTTCAGTGTCGGTATCGTTTGTGTGTCTGCTGCTTGGCCAGACTGACTAGGCACACATGGAGTGGGCAGGATGAGTGAAAACTGTTTCCAGCAGGTGCTTGAAATTTGTGCCTCCTTACTGACACCTTTTTACAAAATATTCGAAAAAGTGATGTACTCAAGAGAAGTCCCACACGTAAGGGGAAGCAATTTACTTAGCATTTCAGAGTTCGAATTCCAGAAAGGTTGCTCGACTGAGAATGCTGTTTATATATTCACTCATCAAATAGTACAAGCCTTAAATAGTAATATGTCGCCAGATGAAATTTTTTGTGATCTCTCCAAGGCCTTCGAGTGTGTAAATCACGATGCTAGCACGGAAAGACTCAAGTTTTACGGAATTGATGGCTTTATACAAAGCTATTTTGAATCGTACTTGACCAACAGAATACAAAATGCTGTGCTGGATTATTCAAACAGCTGGATTATTCAAACAATGTCGGAAAGGTAGAAAAGTGTTGCGACTAGGGTAAAATCGCAAAGGGAGTCCCCCATGATTCAAATTTGAGTCCACTCTTATTCCTTATATATGTGAATGACCTTCTACTTAACAGTCAACAAGCAAAATCGGTACTTTTTTGAACGATGCTAGTGCTATAATAAATCCCGTTAGAGAGAAAGTGGCAGAAGAGTTAGTACATGATATTTTCCAAAGAATTATTAAGTGGTTCCCTAAAAATGGACTCCACCAAAATTTTTTAAAAGCATACTACATTCATTCTGTACAACAAAAAGAGTCATACCAACAACTGATGTAGCACATGAGCAGAAGTCAGTAAATATTTGCGTGTACTTATTGATGAATACTTGAATTCGAACAAGCATATTACTCATCTTCTCGACAATGGAGATCAACTGTTTCTGTTCGTCGTATAATTGCTGATCTTGGAAACAAACGTATCAACCTACTGACATATTTTGCCTATTTCCACTCAGTAATGTCGTACAGAATAATTTTCGCGGATAAGTCATCACTTAGGAAGTATTGGTTACACAAAGGCACCCACAACCGTAGTGTAGGTACATCTTCGAGGAGCTAGGCATTGTAATTGTGTCACACAATCCGTATTTTCACTAACGAAATTCGTCATTGATAACCCAACCCAATTTGAGGACAGTGACGTAAATATCTACAACACTAATGAGAACAATGACCTTCTTTGTCCATTGTTAAAGCTCTCAGTGGCTCAGAGAGGAGTTCAATATGTGGCAATAAAAACTTTTGATCATGACATGAAATGTCTGATAGCTAACACAAGTTTTAAATCTAAATTAAAATCATTTCTCCTGGACAACCCCTTATATTCCAATGACGAATTTCTGCTCGAAACCCGTAGCCAGTAAAAAAACAGTTCTTGTTTTTAATTGTAGTTGCGTGAGTAAGCATACAGTAGTAATGTGTTCATTAATGCTAACAGTGATTGGCTATAGATAACATGCAAACTGACTCATTCCACATCATTTCGATAAAAGAATCGTTCAAAAGATCTGCGGAACATGTAAGAAACTAACTAATTGTTCGTCAGTAATACATACTTGAAAAGAAAAGACGGGGGCGCCGGCCGCTGTGACCGAGCGGTTCTAGGCGCTTCAGTCCGGAGCCGCGCTGCTGCTACGATCGCAGGTTGGAATCCTGCCTTGGGCATGGATGTGTGTGATGTCCTTAGGTTAGTTAGGTTTAAGTAGTTCTAAGTCTAGGGGACTGATGACCTCAGATGTTAAGTCCCATAGTGCTTAGAGCCATTTGCACCATTTGAAAAGACGGGGCACGACATTTATCGATGCACCATCGTTCCAAACATTGACGCCAATTCGAGCTGCACAATTTTTTCCACGCATACTCCTTCCGTAGCGTTCACTGTCACACTGACCAATATGTTAGTAGAGACAAAAGTTTCATTCGTCGCTAAAAACGTTCACATTACTAAAGCACCTAGCAGAACCCTGCAAGAATAGAAATATTTGATGACAGAGTTCGGAAGAAAGTTGACATGTGGACCCTAAACGCACCCGATTCTGAGGACTGATAGAAGGCCGGAAGTAGAATAGTTACTTTGAAAGTGAAAGCAAAGCAAAGGCAATCGCTGAGTGCGCCGTTCGTAGCTACGTTTACACATAATGGGAGAAATTTTGCGCAAGTATACCAGAGCGTGTTAATTCTGGGAATTCTTTCTGAGTGTATTCGGGTATCAAATGTGCCCCCCCGCCCCTCCCCTAAGGATATCGATACAACAGTTGTCGTATATTGTAATGGACGACTGGAAAGTTGGATGGAACACTATAACACTATTCCAGCCTATACTCACATCCTGTCAACGTCAGTTCAAATAGCAGGAATTTCTCAGCAATCTACTTGCCATGAGCTGAACGCCGTGCCTGCTGAAGAGGAGCTTCAGAGAGCTGTCGCGCGGCTTAAGTCCGGAAAGTGTCCTAGTAAGAACAACATCCACACAGAACTTATCAAATTGACACCGCTCCTACCAGTGCGCTGCAACCTTTATCTGAAATGTTGGCT
This sequence comes from Schistocerca americana, assembly GCF_021461395.2. NCBI lineage: Eukaryota > Metazoa > Arthropoda > Insecta > Orthoptera > Acrididae > Schistocerca > Schistocerca americana. Next base: position 763,848,318 of record NC_060122.1, on the reverse strand, counting down.
GAGGGTACTGTCCCACAATATAGGCGCAGTACGAAGGTCGTCATTCTTACTCTAACGTAAAGGCGATGACGATTATTGCAGTTGCTACCACGGAGTTTCTCTGCTGAAAATCGATGGAAAATTGTTCGCCCACTGGTGCTGCGCAGGCTGGAAAAGATTGCCGACCGTATGTATCCCGACTCTCAGTGTGAGTTTCGAACTCGGCGATTTAGTTTTGATAAGATCTTCACACTTTGGAAAATTCGAGAAAAATGCCACGAGTAGAGGATCTCATTGTTCACTTCTTTCGTCGATCTAATCAAAGCATATCACACAGTCAACAGAGAGGGGCTGTACACTTTAGCAGTGAAGATATGATGTTGTCCAAAACTTTTGAACACTAGCGATTTAGGGAAATCACGGGAAACCTAAATCACGATGACCGGCCGAGGATTTGAACAGCCGTCCTTCCGAATGAGAGTCCAGTGTGCTGACCACTGGTGTCTCATATTGCGTAATGAATTTAAAAGTAAGTACGGTTACTGTTATTAATCAGTTAATCATCCGCTCACACAGGCAACACAACAATACTTCGTTAGGTAATTTACCGTGTCACAACATTGGTGTGACTCAGGGCATCACCAATCTGAAAGCTGGTAAAGTCAACACCAAATATTCCGAAAGGTGACGACTTTTAACGATGAGTAGACGTACTTGCGGTCTGGGGCCAAGTTATCGCGACCTTACTGTACATAGTCTATTGTGCACTCAGGTTGTTGTGGTCTTCAATCCGAGGACTGGTGTGATGCAGCTCTCCATGCTACTCTATGCCATGCGAGCCCCTTCATCCCCGAATAACTACTGAAAACCACATTATTCTGAATCCGCCTACTGTATTCATCTCTTGGTCCTCCTTAACGATTTTTTACCCATACACTTCCTTCCAACACTAAATTGGTGATACCCTGATATCTCAGAATGTGCCCTATCAACCGATCCCTGCTAGTCAGGTCGCGCCACAAATTTCATTTCTCCCCAATTCCATTCAGTACCTCCTCAGTAGTTACGTGATCGACCCATCTAATCTTCAACACTCTTCTGCAGCATCACATTTCGTATGATTCTAATCTCTTTTTTATCTAAACTGTTTATCGTCCACGTATCACTTCCATACATGGCTATACCCCAGGCAAATACCTTCAGAAAGGACTTCCTATCATTCAAATCTCCACTCGATGTAAACAACTTTCTCTTCTTTAGTAAAGTTTCTCTTGCCATTGCCAGTCTACATTTTATATCCTCTCTACTTCGGCCATAATCAGCTATTTTACTGCCCAAACAGCAAGACTCATGTACTCCTTTAAGTGTCTCATTTCCTAATAAATTCCCGCAGCATAATCCCATTTAATTCGACTACATTCCGCTACATTTGTTCTAGTTCTGTTGATGTTCACCTTATATCTTCCTTTCTGGACACTGTCCATTCCGTTTAGCTGCTCTTCCAAATCCTTTGGTGCCTCTGACAAAGTTAAAATGTCATCGGCAAACCTAAACGTTTTTATTTCTTCTCCCTGAACTTTAATTGCTACTCCAATTTTCTCTTTGGTTCCCCTTACTGCTTGTTAAATGTACAGATTGAATAACATTGTAATTCATACAAATTACCCATTAATAACAAGATCGGTACATAGTGGCACGAAGTGCCGCCCCACAATGTCGGTATTCGTTTTTGAGCAAAACAATCTGACGGCCAGTGTGCTGGGAGGATCTACACAGAGGACCTGCACTGGTCAGACGGTGGAGGGGCCGGTGAGTAGGCCTACTGATCGGCAGCCGGCGGGCGTCCGGCAGTTCGTAATTGGCGGCGGATCGCGCATGCCGATGCCGGTGGCTGCGCCCAGCCTCCACAACATTTTGGCGTCTCCTGCCCCACTCGTCCATAATTCATCGTTCATGCGCCGGGACGTCTCTGGCTGCCGAGTCACGCCGCTGCGGACGCCATTGTTCAGCGGCGGGTTTCCCAGCCAGCTCGCGTCTAATGGCGCCGCGCAACAATTCCAATCACATTTCTGTGAATGGGCGACAAATACGGTTTCTGAGGGGTGCGGGAGACCGAGCCCTGTCTGGCTGAAAAGCCACTCCCCAGCTCATTTTCATTCGCCGCAGCAAACGTACGTACGCATGAATATGGACATATGGCAGCAGTGTAGTTTTTGCGACTGTCATTCAACTTCTGGCGCGAAGAATTAATGAAGGAAGAGCAGAAAAATTTTACGTCAGAAAAAAGAAATCTGTAACAGGAAGATGATTAATAACGTTGCACATGAAGTTTAGAAGTAGTCATCTTTAAATTGCTTTGATATGTTGTATAAAAGACGCAAGTCTTGTGTTTGAGTGTTGGGTTATGTTGCACCACTATTAACATACACTGTAATCGTGGAAATGTGGTTTACACTGCTTGGAATTGTAGTGTTCCAGATGATGACGAAAATTTGAAACTAGTAGCAGCGAAATAAGTTTTGTTTAACCGAAATATATGTTCACGTATAGCACTAAAATTAGCTTCAAGCGGCCAGCCACATAGAATTAGTATCAGTTGATTTCTTAGCGTAGACGTTAGCGAACGAGACTGCTCAGCGTTTGGCTCAGGATCGATCCTTACTAGCGTCTCATGTCCAACTTTTGTATCACTCTCTCGTACGGTTTTAGGAAACCAAACGAAGAACACATTTGAAGACACTGTCTCTGGCCGGTCGCTTGACTTTCTTCTATACCCGTTAACTTGGAAACGGCGTCACATATCAAATTTTTTTTAAACAGTTGTTTTGCAGCACAATCCAACCCGCATCACCGCTTAGATTACCCTGTGTATATTATTATTATTATTATTATTATTATTATTATTATTTATTTCTTGTCTCAGACGTTATGTCTGGTTAAAAATGGAAGGTGACGCGGACCTTGATCAAGCGTGACTTCCTTTTAACTGTACGGTATACGTTACATTGCATTTAGGAACTTTCGGGTAATTGAACAGGTGTCAATAATTACAGATTTCTGTAGTTGTATATATAAGTTTGGATGTAGCTGTATTGCATTGATGTACTGGTGGATATTGTGTGGCATGACTCCTGTAGTTGATAGTATAATTGGTATAATGTCAACTTCATCCTGATGCCATATGTCCTTGACTTCCTCAGCCAGCTGGACGTATTTTTCAATTTTTTCTCCTGTTTTCTTTTGTATATTTGTTGTATTGGGTATGGATATTTCGATTAGTTGTGTTAATTTCTTCTTTTTATTGGTGAGTATGATGTCAGGTTTGTTATGTGGTGTTGTTTTATCTGTTATAATGGTTCTGTTCCAGTATAATTTGTATTCATCGTTCTCCAGAACATTTTGTGGTGCATACTTGTATGTGGGAACATGTTGTTTTATAAGTTTATGTTGTAAGGCAAGCTGTTGATGTATTATTTTTGCTACATTGTCATGTCTTCTGGGGTATTCTGTATTTGCTAGTATTGTACATCCACTTGTGATGTGATCTACTGTTTCTATTTGTTGTTTGCAAAGTCTGCATTTATCTGTTGTGGTATTGGGATCTTTAATAATATGCTTGCTGTAATATCTGCTGTTTATTGTTTGATCCTGTATTGCAATCATGAATCCTTCTGTCTCACTGTCTATATTGCCTTTTCTTACCCATGTGTTGGATGCGTCTTGATTGATGTGTGGCTGTGTTAGATGATACGGGTGCTTGCCATGTAGTGTTTTCTTTTTCCAATTTACTTTCTTCGTATCTGTTGATATTATGTGATCTAAAGGGTTGTAGAAGTGGTTATGAAATTGCAATGGTGTAGCCGATGTATTTATATGAGTGATTGCTTTGTGTATTTTGCTAGTTTCTGCTCGTTCTATAAAGAATTTTCTTAAATTGTCTATCTGTCCGTAATGTAGGTTTTTTTATGTCGATAAATCCCCTTCCTCCTTCCTTTCTCCTTAATGTGAATCTTTCAATTGCTGAATGTATGTGATGTATTCTATATTTGTGTCATTGTGATCGTGTAAGTGTATTGAGTGCTTCTAGGTCTGTGTTACTCCATTTCACTACTCCAAATGAGTAGGTCAATATTGGTATAGCATAAGTATTTATAGCTTTTGTCTTGTTTCTTGCTGTCAATTCTGTTTTCAGTATTTTTGTTAGTCTTTGTCTATATTTTTCTTTTAGTTCTTCTTTAATATTTGCATTATCTATTCCTATTTTTTGTCTGTATCCTAGATATTTATGGGCATCTGTTTTTTCCATCGCTTCTATGCAGTCGCTGTGGTTATCCAATATGTAATCTTCTTGTTTAGAATGTTTTCCCTTGACTATGCTATTTTTCTTACATTTGTCTGTTCCAAAAGCCATATTTATAGCATTGCTGAATACTTCTGTTATCTTTAGTAATTGGTTGAGTTGCTGATTTGTTGCTGCCAGTAGTTTTAGATCATCCATGTATAGCAGATGTGTGATTTTGTGTGGGTATGTTCCAGTAATATTGTATCCATAATTTGTATTATTTAGCATGTTGGATAGTGGGTTCAGAGCAAGGCAGAACCAGAAAGGACTTAATGAGTCTCGTTGGTATATTCCACGCTTAATCTGTATTGGCTGTGATGTGATATTATTTGAATTTGTTTGGATATTAAGTGTGGTTTTCCAATTTTTCATTACTATGTTTAGGAACTGTATCAATTTAGGATCTACTTTGTATATTTCCAATATTTGTAGTAACCATGAGTGGGGTACACTATCAAAAGCTTTTTGGTAATCAATGTATGCATAGTGTAGCGACCTTTGTTTAGTTTATGCTTGATATGTCACCTCTGCATCTATTATCAGTTGCTCTTTACATCCTCGTGCTCCATTGCAACAGCCTTTTTGTTCATCATTTATAATTTTGTTCTGTGTTGTATGTCTCATTAATTTCTGTGTAATGACTGAAGTTAATATTTTGTATATTATTGGTAGGCATGTTATGGGGCGATATTTAGCTGGGTTTGCTGTGTATGCTTGATCTTTAGGTTTCAGATAAGTTATTCCATGTGTAAGTGTATCAGGGAATGTGTATGGGTCTGCAATGTAACTGTTAAATAATTTAGTTAGATTTGAATGTGTTGAGGTGATTTTCTTTAGCCGGAAATTTGCTATTTTATCTTTTCCAGGGGCTTTCCAATTGTAAGTAGAATTAATTGCTTGGGTGACTTCATGTTGCAAAATTATCACTTCAGGCATTTGTGGTATCATCTTGTACGTATCTGTTTCTGCTTGTATCCACCGTACATGCCTGTAATGTTGTACCGGGTTTGACCATATGTTGCTCCAGAAGTGTTCCATGTCTGTTATGTTTGGTGGATTGTCTATTTTAATGTGTGTGTTATCTATAGTCTAGTAAAATTTCTTTTGGTTTGTGTTGAATGTTTGGTTTTGTTTCCTTCTATTTTCACTTTTTTTGTATCTTCTAAGTCGTTTGGCCAATGCTTGTAATTTCTGCTTCTTTTCATCTAATTGCTCTATCACTTCTTGTTGTGAGATTTTACCTAACCTTTTTCGTTTTTTTCTGACATTTCATTTCTTATAAATTGTGTTAGCTGTCTGATGTCTTTTCTCAGTTTTTCTATTCTGATCTGTAGCCTGTGTTGCCATGCTGGTTTTGTGGGTTTCTTCTGTGTGTTGGTTGATTCTGATCTCTGCCTAGTGTGTATATTTAGTGCAGTGAGTGCTCCTATATAAACCAGTAGTTGTAACTCTTCCATAGTTGTGTTTTTATTTATTTTGTTGTGTATGATTGTGTTGATAGTTTTTATTGTCGTTTCGACTTGTGGGTTATTTGGCGGTCTATGCAAGAATGGTCTAATGTCTGTATTTGTGTCTTTGTATTCTATATATGTCAGCTGAAATTTTTCTTCTATATCTAACATGTGTGTCACTTCGTGTTCTATTTGTGCTTATCATTATTATTATTATTATTATTATTATTATTATTACCATTATTATTTGTGTCGAGACCCTGTAGGGTCACGCGAAGCATTCTGACGCAACTGAGCATACTCTCTGATCTTCCACGATCCTCTCATTTATCCCCCATGGAGTCTCTGTCTTCAGCCCACTTTCTCTTCGGTTTCGTTGGGACTATATTCTCTGACCAAACATTCCACATCCACTGATTACCATCTATTTTTAAAAAGACATTAAGTTCTCTTTCTTCGTATTTGTTTTTAAAATTAACTGTCTTTTTTCAGTTACTTCTGTTACAATGTTTCAAATGGGCACATGTTACTGTCCGCGCCTGATACGCGGCGCAACTCGTATTGTTTTCGTGGCAGCAATGTAAACCACTGGGCCGATCAGTCTGATGTTGTTCCCAGCTGGGTACAAGTGACAATGGCTAGAACGTTTTATTTCACTTTTGACTTGAGCATAGTTGCTATAAGTTCTAATCATTACTTTTAGCAAGGTAAATTTACGTAACCGACCTTTGTACGTCATGAAAATTGTCATCTTGGTCAATGTGTTTTTTTATCGTACCTAATTTTCCATGTATAACGTTATAAGGTTTAGCAAAATTTTAGTCTGATGAAACACCCCTAGTAAGTGTCGAAACCTATGACGGTGTACCTAACAGTTATGTGCAATCGGCAGGCTGTATAAACCTATGTTGAAACTTGTATACGGTTGCTGTGTATCAGCCATGTTCAAAATTGTACAGGTAACTCTGTTCAAATATAACGCGTTTAAGTTTTTGTAATATACGGTTTTCATACTGAGTCGCATCGCTGTATAATTGAATTTTTATTTTCTGTGTAATACTGGGTTGTATCATTTGACGATAATGATTTTATACTTCACCTAACTTTCAGCTGCGAAGACTTTTATGTGAGTACGTGACATTTCATTGTGTGTCGTCGTCAACATTTACATAAGTTGACAGATTTGTGGAAGTTTATCCAGTAGTGTTACTTATGTATCAGTTAATTTGGTGTATGGAAACTGATGATGCTCAGGAATTTTACCAGCGGCTCACGGTGGCCTGTGTCAAACACGAACTCCTGAAAATACAAGAAGATTCATGTCGTTAAGAGGAAGTTTGTTCCAAACAAATTGGATCAAATACCTATTAGAGATTGTCAACAAACTCTTAATTTATATATTTTATACTGCTGAGGGTATTTTTGTGTGGGCTGTATTCCTCATATTCTGACATTTATTTAAATTTTGTTAGTCTAATGCTCAATGTTGTAAACACACTGAAACGCCACAGAAACTGGTATAAGCATGTGTTTTCAACTACATAGATTTGTAAACAGGTGGAATACGGCGCTGCGATCAACAACAACTATATACGACAACAAGTGTCTGGCGCAGTTGTTAGATCGGTTACTGCTGCTACAATGGCAGGCTATCAGGATTTAAATGAGTTTGAACGTGTTGTTATAGTGCACACGAGCGATGGGACACAGCATCTCCGAGGCAACGCTGGAGTGGGGATTTTCCCGTACGACCATTTCACAAGTGTACCGTGAATATCAAGAACCCGTAAAACATCAAATATCCGACATCGCTGCAGCCGGAGAAACATCCTGCAAGAACGGGACCAACGACGACTGAAGAGACTCGTTCAACTTGACATACGTGCAACCCTTACGCAAAATGCGCCGATTTCAATGCTGGGCTATCAAAAAGTGCCAGCGTGTGAACCATTCAACGTAACACCATCGATATGAGCTTTCAGAGCCGAAGGTCCACTGGTGAACCCTTGATGACTGCGCGACACAAAGCTTTACGCCTTGCCTGGTCCCGTCGGTACCGACATTGGACTGTTGATGTCTGGAAATTTTGTTGCCTGATCGGAAGAGTCATGTTTCAAATTGCATCGAGCGGATATCCGTGTACGGGTATGGAGACATTCTCATGAATCCATGGACCCTGCATGTTAGCAGGTGACTGTTCATGCTGGTTGAGGCTCGGTAATGGTGTGGGGCGTGTGCAGTTGGAGGTGTCAGTTCTCTCCAGCACTACTTCCGGTATTAGTAGAGTCCATGCCACGTCGTGCTGCGGCAGTGCTGCGTGTTCGCGGGGGCCCTAAACGATATTAGGCAGGTGAACCAGTTTCTTTGGCTCTTCACTGTAATTTTCATAGATAATGAATGAGATTTCGTACCAGAATTAACACTGCCTTAGTTGTGCGTAATAACTATAATCCGGGAAGTACATGATAAGAATTGACGACTGTTGTGAAACTTTGTGGCCTATAATTGCAGAGACTCATTCTGTCGATAATCTCATACAGTATTTCAGGTAAACCAGAAGTTCAGTACAAATGTAGGCCACATTAATGTAGGCGGTGATCTCCACCGAGCTTTCAGTTGCACTCAAAACAGAGTTTATTTAATATAAAAATGCCTTTTTCACGTATTAGAATTCGGAATCACTGCTGAGTTTGGTGAATTTATTTCTGCTGTTGCTTGTATGGAATTTTAAACAATTCTCCTATTGTAATAGATGCAAAATAGCTCAGTTTGTTTGTATTAATATATTTTTATATGTTGCAGTACCGTTGTTACTTTGGTATCCTCACTATAGATTTTTTCTCATTGTGATCATCATTTTACATGTTTGCTTTGTTTAATGTTTTACTGATTTGCTCACAGTAGATACCTTGTTGAACCAGTCAACACAAGTAAAAAGTGAGACTTAGTTTTTAAAATTATGTTTAGAAAAGGAACAGCTTTCTTCAATTTAAGAAAGTGTAGTGAGTATCGTTCTGCACAACATACTGGATTTCGGGAGCTCAACTCCGGGTGCAGTTTTATTCTTGGTTTTTATTTTTATTTTGATAATGTATGTCCAATAAGGCCGCAGAATACATTGATTCTTTAACTATATATATATATATATATATATATATATATATATATATATATATATATATATATATCCTACAACAACAGTTTTTTTTGCGTAGAATCCAACTATTGACAATGAGACATGAATGAAATATTCATGTGAAGTAACAATCAGTTAAAGTTACGTAAAATTTTATAACATGGGCAGCCACGGCCTTGAAATTCATAGTAAACTGAACTTGAATAAAACCACAAACAGCTGTTACTTCATGATTTATTCACACGACCGGTTTTGTTGCGTTAAAGCAGTATCTTCAGGTGGTAAGGAGTGTGACATAGATTAGCACACGAAGATGCCTCCAACGTTTGTAGTATCAGAATCCAAGCCCATGAAGAGAGGAAATAGCCAGAAAATAATAACTTCAAACTAATCGGAACCAAGAATGAACACATAGGGTAACAGGAGACACCGTAAGTAATGGCTAACCATGTTGTTGATTGTCACGAGGGATAGCCCCTGGAGGCGATCAGCTTCGTTCTGAATTGGCGGGGACTGCCATACGACAGGAGGCGCTAGTGTCACTCCAGTGCTCTGCCCTCGTGACAACCAACTGCAGGGTTATCCATTAGAAACGGGGTCTCCTATTATCTGATATGTTCCATCTGGGCTACGATTAGTTGTCTACAGTTTGTTACTCAGTATTTGCTGTAATAAGACCAGGAAGTCAGATACCACATAACTGAATCCAGGAAATTAAAAAGTAATTAAACGTTGGGTCGGAATCGTACTGGAGTACTGTAGCGTGAAACTCTATTTACTGCATTAAACTATTCAGCATGGGTACTCCATTTTGAATGAAGATCGTTGCCGTAGAAATTGTCATACATATTTTTGTACTGTTACTATGGTGTCAAATCAGTTATAAGCTGGCTGTCAGTGGTACATGTGGTGCTGTCGTGGAGACCGGGACGGTGGAGGTTAGAGACAGATTAGGGAAACAGCAGGTTCGAACAGGTAAAACAGGTGAGTTTTCTGTGCACGGTAGGCGGGACCGTAGGAAAAACGTCGTCTGGTACTGAACACAGTAAATTGAGGGAAACTGGTAACTTGCAGAATTTCTGTGAAAAATTGGTACCACAACCATTTGAGCTATCGTAGAAACAAGTATACTGTCAAAAAGAAAATTACAAGCAGCAAGTGTTAATTGATTCGAGAGTACCTTCGTCATCTACTCCCGATTTTAATGTACCTCCGTTTGCTAGCACCTAATTGTTGCTTCTCTTTACAAACTTACCAGTTCCGGCCTGGAAGCAGTTTGGTGCCATCGAGCGCACCCACTATTGCACCACTCGCCCAACCGCGTCGTCACCAAGCGAGATGACGCAGTTGTTAGCACACTGGACTTGCACTCCGGAGGACGACGGATCAAACCCGCGTCGGGCCATTCTGATTTAGGTTTTCCGTGATTTTTCTAAATTGCTTCAGGCAAGCACCTGGACATTTCCTTTGAAAGCACGGGCGACTTCCTTCCCCACCGTTCCCTAATCCGATGGGACCAATGGCCTCGCTGTTTGTCACCTGCCCCAAATCAGCCAACCAACCAACAACTGCGTCATCCGACGAAAGCATGCTTCAAGCAGGTGCTCCTCCATCTGATCAGAATGGCAAAAATCACTTTGTTCAAGGTCAGGACTGTACGATGTGTATCCAGCAGCCCGGGACTGAGATTGAATTCACGGTGCATGAGGGCAGACATTATGCTGAAGCAAAACTAACATTTCTTGAAAGCTTCTCTCTCTCCTCTCCGTTCCGATTTTCGCTCCGATCTTCTACATCTACATCTACATCTACATCCATACTCCGCAAGCCACCTGACGGTGTGTGGCACAGGGTACTTTCAGTACCTCTATTGGTTTTCCCACCTATTCCAGTCTCATCTTGCACTAGCTCACAGCAGCTACCACTCGTAACTACACTGGTTTCCAATATTATAGCAACAAAAGGGAACTGTGCAAGGCTGTGTTTATTTTGCCACAAAAAATTATAAACAGGTGACAGTAAAGTAGAAAAAATGTAAATAAAACAATGAAAACAACTGCACCTTCCGTAATAGTAGACAAAAATGTTCATCATTTTTTCAAAGTTAACGGATTTGCACACACATTTGGGCAATGATTAATGCGCTCAATGTGGGATGTGACTACCTCTGGCAGTAATAGAGGCCTGACAACGGCGGAGCATGCTGTGAATGAGGTCACCAATCTCACGCTGAGGCAATCATGCCCGTTCTTCATACAGAGTTACTCACTAATCTTGGAGAGTGGTTGGTGGGCACTGACGTGATGCAACGCATCTGCCTAGAGCGTCCCGGACATGCTCTATGGGATTCAAATCGGAGAAGCGACCTGGTAACCCATGGTCTGTGACGTCCAGCTTTATCATCCATCAGTAAAAAGTCTGGGCCCACAGCAACTCGCAGTAATCACACATGATGTCCAACGAGCTTGTCACGATACCCGACAACAGTTCAATCTTGCCGGATCACGTGTATAATTTCATGAAGAGGTGTTCGAGTGGTCAGCATAATCCTTGCCTACACAATGGAGATACTCCTTGACATCAGTCTCTTTACACAATATTTTAATCCCGAAATCTTGTTTCATATTTCCTTCAGATGCGAATCTATTGAGAATCACTCTCCAGACCAAATTGGGACTCATTTGTGAAAGGAACATTGATGCACTGTTCAACTGTCTAGGTGGCATGTTGACGACTTCACTCTAGACGTTCGCTTCTATGAAGACGTGTAATAGTCCTGACAGTAAAGACCACTCTACCGAATTCTTCTGCACATTTGTTTGCTACAACAAGTCCAGTGGATGCTGCGAAGTGAGATGCGTGAGGCGACGAGCGAGCTGTGGCACCCTGCAAATATTCTAAGTTAGGAGTTGGTGTGACCACACGGGCCGCTCGGCAAGCCGGGGCTCGTCAGCAACCGTGTGGTGTCGAACATTAGCCGGAGCAAGAGGGGTAGCCCCAGCGCATGGTCCAGGCCGACCGCGTAGCTGGGAATTCCATGTTGACGCTGTGTCGCGGAATTTGCTTTGTGTCGATTTAGGAGATTTGTGTGCCGGGACTGCCAAAGATGGCGGACTTTGTGAATCCATAATGGCAGACATTTCACATTTCATGTAGAAATTAATAAAATTAATAATAGCCAGAGGAATCATGATACCTTAACAAGAAACATGTACGTACTGTTATTTGCATGTCGATTCTGATGGTGTAATCAGATATTCAATATCTGTATTAGTTTAAAGTTTAGTATCTGACGGTAAATTATACAAGTAACACCCAGCAACGAATTTCCAAAACCTAAATGGTTCATCTAATTTTGTCGATCGACGTGTCTTTAGAAAGCTATTAGTGTGAACCTAAATTGGTATGAATTTACTGGCATGTAACCTGAATAGTACAGCAGTTATGAATTTCCAAAATCTAAACGGTTTATCCGATTTTGTCGCTCGACGTGTCTTTAGAAAGCTATTGGTGTAAATCTGAATTGGTATGAATTACAGGCATGTAACGTGAATAGTACATGAGTTACTGGAGGTCAAAGTGGCCGATTACTACTGACCGCGTCAGGCCGTAAGTACTCCACAGTTACACGGAAAAACGGTAGCAGCATGCTTATAAATATATTTATTCGTCCAAGTCTTTGTTTATATCCGATATATACTATTCATGAAGAAATTGGTCAAACATTTACTGTGTTTTAGAAAGCAGAGAGACATTAGGCTACTGGCCTACTTCTGTTTCTATTCCTTTGATATATGTTTATTTAATTTGTTTATGTATTTAATTATGTGTCTTAGAACATGTTCATCGTCCAGTCACAGGAATATATATTTAATTTCAAGTTATTTAAATGTAAATCCAGTATTTAGTATGTGTTTCAATATGTTTGTGAGTGTGCGTTGGCTTGGGGACTTGGCGTGAGCGCTCTAGCCAATCACAGCGCTCGTTACTACGGTAGGCGACTACCGAAGTCAATGGAGAGGCTGTGTGGAAGTGTGGGAGGAGCATCGGGTGGCACGGGACACGGGGGAGTCCCGGTCCGGTAGGCACAACGGACAGTCGCAGGAAATACCTGGAGAGTGTTGAGCAGTTTGCGCGTGGTCATGGGAGATAGAAATATTTCGTAGTGCCGACTTGTGCACTTGTGAGATTTCTGTGGCTTCTGCAGTGAAGATGTAGTATGCGTTAAGAAGTTAATATCTTGCGAGCTATGTTGTTGCTCATAACTAATTACGTGAAGTAGGAATCTATTGTTTCCCTGTTATTCAATTTATATTTTATTTCATTGCTGGACTATCGACACCAATAAGTGTTTTACAGTAATAAATCGCATTCTCATAGGTACTTCTGCTATAGTACTCATCATTTAAAGTCGTTAAAAAAGTACCTGCAAATTTTATTTAATTGTAATCTTTCATTTATAAATTTCTATGTTACATTCAAAATTCGCAATTGCCGAGTGATAGGAACCTTCGACCATTCGATTCATGTGTGTATTCATATTGTATACTGTAGACTCAGCAGTATTTGGCTTACTTTCAGTGTCTTTAAACTGTCGTCACATTCGAGAAACAACAAAACGATTCATTTTCGACTGTCCTCCCATTCTTCCTATGACCCTCCACCACAGAGAGTCTGTCTTCTCTGTGCCGTACTAGACTGTCTGTGACTGTGTACATAGAAGTTGTGGATGTGGGATTACCTGGAAAACAATACCCCGTTTGATAGGCCCCCTGATGTTATCGTTGGCGTGGTTGTCCGATGACTGGAATGAAATCTTCCATCAATCTTACGGACATCTATTGACAGTTTGTGTGATTATGTGTAAATTAGACACAGGACGGATAAATAGCAGTTTGTTGCTTTAACGTTGGACGCCAGTGTATTTTACTTTTGCAAGTATTTACATCTACATCTACGTGATTATTCCGCATCTAACAACGAAGTGCCTGGCAGAAGGTTCATCGAACCACCAAGTATAAGACGCAGCAGTGGATGTTTTTTATGGGAAAACACTGTCACCATCAACCTATTCCAAAAACTTTTTAAATTCAGTCTTGCAGGCGAAGAGGGACGTTTCTGCGTTCAGCCGCTTACTCTGTGTTTCATAATGAGGAACCCACGTCTCGCCAACGGTTATCACGCAAAATGTTTTCAACCCTTTAGTGCCAGAACTGTTTTTTGGTAATTCTTTACGTTTCTTGCTTTTACCTTGTTGGAACATTGAAAGAAACAGCATTTAGAGATAAAAATCCGTGTTTAGATTTATGGTTCTAACATAATATACCGTACCATATAGCTAACGCTAAGCGCTATTCATAACAAAATATACATCTTTATGAAGAGCTTACACGTCTTTGCACTACCAAAAAACAAATTAAAGATGGGTACAGTTTGCAAAACAGAAGAAAAATAACCAATTATTTGGTGCGATTAGCAGGAAAACATTCAACACACAGTCCCACATTACATTTCCTGCACTGGTTACCTACTGATGTCTTACAGTTTGTTTCAGTACAACCTCTGTTGAGTTCCTGTATTTTCCCAGTCATATGCTTCATTCCATCAAAAAGGAGCTCCTTTGCTACAACACTGGAGTGTGGGGTTCGTCCATATCCTTTTGGTGGTGTTGCGTACCTACTCAAGTATAGGTGCACAATTTCTCTTCGAAAATTTGCATGAGAGATCGTATTGCCATTTGTGTGGTAGAGTAAGCAGGCATTGTGTACACTGACGTGCAGTAACCAAATAACCAAATAACCAAATAAAAAGAGCGAAATACTTATTCTCGTTACAGATATTTACCCTTTACAGATTCAAAATTTATCCCATTCGATCGGTTCAAGCCACATGTTTGTTGTATTTTGTCGAGTTGGACGGTTGAGGAACTACTGTGTGTTTCTTGACTGCTGGGGTATCTTTCAACATTAGTTACTGGGTTCACACCAGTTACGTTTGATGCTGTCGAACTAACGGTGATGGCATCCCATTTACATGGAAACAGACCATTATCTCTGTTATGTGGCAGAGTGACTATTATTCTATGGAATGGAGATGTTTTAGAGGATAAGATTTCCTCTCACAGTGCCAGTGTACCCAGAATAATGCAACATTATGGAAACTATAGATATGATAGATTAATGAGTAAAAATTAATAAATTGCTCTCATTAGTGCTTAGGAGAAATCGCTGAAATTCCAGCATATGTCCCTCCGATACAAATAGTTTTGCGCAAATTAAAATAAACCGTTACTTTATTAAGGAACCATCTTCAGTTTTTGAACCTAAATGATAAAATATTTTAATTGTTGTTCTTAATTCATGCTTCGATGGCATTCAGGCTTTATAAAAACTGATTAAATTAAATTTCCAATACTGTTCACAGTAGTGGACTGCTTCTGACAATTAATAAAGGAATGAAAGAACAGATTTGTAACTATTCTTATGTAAGCGTAGTGAGATTATAGTTCATTGTTGCCCAAAAGGTCAGTAAAAGTCAAGTACTGTGCACCATTAATGTAACAATGTGTGCTAATGGGTTAATGTGATTTCAGTATTTCCAAAGGTTCCTGTTCGTCTGTCAGTTGTCATGTTACCCAATGAACACAAACTTTTCCATAGTTTACAGACTTACAGACGGTTGCAGATTTCGTACTGCGGGCGATGTTCGACTTATGCGCAGTATCATTTCTGACATGATGATAATCAAGAATTCTTCGCTCATCTGTTCTTCTCCGTTTTCGATGTGGATGGTTCACCCGATCGGTCTACGTCGCAGACAGACATATGCCAATTTTAATGTGATTTATCCACTTCTAAGTGGTTATTTGACTAGGAGAGCTGTCACCATACTGGCACAGCATTCTACGAATAATCTTTGCAGCTTTAGTCACTGCACAGTGCAGAAAATAAATCTCTCCCCTTATTTCCTCCTTCGTGTGTACGGACAACGAAGCACCAGTAATAAAATACACTGAAATCACTGCAAAAAGAGGTAATCACTGAACCAACGCAGCTAACGCACTACAACAGTCGTGAAGGTTCTACAATTAGTTGAGTCACATGTTCTGTAGATATTTTGAACGATTTTATTTTGAAAAGATGTGGAACGCGTCAGTTTACAGGATATGCATGTACGGTTGATTCTGACATTACTGAACATAATATTTTTCACTCTTACACATGCAAATCCAGTTAAAAAGTACGTTTCTTTTAAATTTTTTTTGCAATTATAATTTTTACTTAAAATTCGTTATAGAATAGAAGGAGTTGTCCAGAAGGATCATTTTTGGATTTGAAAACTGTCAGGCACTTTATGTTATTCGACAATGGTCAATATTCATAGAGGTGTATTGCGTCTTTGCAATCGAATGAAAGGTGGTTTGCGTTTTGGCAAAAAAACAAACGATCTTTCATTTAGTTGCAAAGATGGATTACACTTCCATGAATTTGAAGCAACCAGGGAACGGCGGGATACAGATAAAATACGAAAAATGGTCAAAACTTTTTGTTGATACGTAGTGATGTCATCTCTGTGCCATTGAAAACGTTAACAATGGGTAATAATGGTCATTTTTTCCTTCTAGTGTTGTAGGTACAGATATCACTATTCTACTCAAATAGTGATGGTGTATTTATGACAAATTTCATCAGAGATGTAAGGGTGCACTTAAAATTTCTAAATCCTTAAAGAGGTTCCTACAATAAGACTGTAGATGAACACCAAATATTATTCCCAATGTTCCCTTTTGTTCAATCATTACTTTATTTGTAAGTGAAGAGCTACAACAAAAGAATTATTTCAGAAGAATTTAGCGAACGGGAATAGATTACTTTACGAAACAGATCATTGGTTTCCAAGACCACTAATCATTGCAGTAACGGGAGTAGCTGAAGTTAATTCTTCGAGCAGCTTAGGAATACGGTGCTACATTTACGACCACGTGCGTCCTCTGCATTTCACACTTTAGTGCCTGGCAGAGGGTTTTCCGAACCGCCTCAGACTATATCTCCACCGTTCCATTCTCTCTGGGCAAAACGAACACTTAAATCTTTCTGTACGAACTCTGATTTATCTTGTTTTATTGTGATGCATGATCATTTATCCTTATGTAGGCTGGAGACAATAAGATATTTTCACATTCAGAGGAGAAAGTTGGTGATAGAAATTTCGTGAAAAGATCTCCCCGCGACGAAAAACACCTTTGTTTTAATGACTATCATCCCAACTCGCTTTTCATGTTTTCGTGACACTGTCTCACCTATTTTGAGATGATACAAAACGCGCTGCCCTTCTTTGAACTTTTCCGATGTCTTCCGTTAGTCCACTCTGATTAGGATCCCGTACAGTACAGCAGTATTCTAGCAGAAGACGAGTAAGTTTAGTGTGGGCAGTCTCTTAAGTAGACCTGTTCTACGTGTTCTGTCAATAAAACATGGTCTCTGGTTTGCCTTCTGCACAACGTTATCTATGTGGTAGCTTCAACTCCCAGTTCAAGTCTTCATTAATAAGTACACCCTAAAATGTGGAGCTTTCTATTGAGCTCTGCTCATGTGCTACACCAATTGTTGGTATCTATTTGTTTTACGGAACTGATTAGAGTGTGTTTTGTCAAAGATTATCATTTTTGTGTCAGTGCTGTCAACCTGTTTAGCAGAAAGAGACTCTGCTTTTACTTATTGACGCACCCTCGTAAAAAGCTGTAAGAGGTTCCTTGGCATAGCCTAAAAAGAAAAAAAAGAATCCACTGCATTGAATGCTTGACCGCCACTGTGTGCTGCGCAGTCTTTGAAGCGGAACTCGTTTGAGTAACTTCGGCAGCCAATGGTCAGAGGGCTTGAACTTATGATGGCGGCTTGCATTACAGTCGAGATGAAATACATGTCTCTCGGCCGTATAAACAGACGCTGGATCTGCAAAACACTGGTCGCAACTCTCATATAACCTCTCTCTATTGCTGATACTTTCTCTCCTTTCCTTCTTCCACCCCCCCCCCCCCCCTCCCTCCCTCACTCTCTCTCTTTCTCTCTCTCTCTCTCTCTCTCACACACACACACACACACACAGTCTCAGTAAAAGAGAAACAGAGGCAGAGAGAGATGCAACAAGTGGTCAGGTCGCGATGCACAGTCCGCAAGATTTATTGGCGGCCCTTTATGCTGGCTGTCGCGGGAAGTGGGGCAGGGAATTAAGATGCCAGGTAGATAGCGGCTCATTGTATAGTCTGGCCTCTCCGGCGCGGCGTAGCGACACCGCGGGGCGGACAAGGCGGTTATTAGCGCCCCCATTCAGCGGCCCCTTGTCCCGTTTGTCTCGTCTGCCGATCGGCAGGCCGAACACGTCCTGGTTCTTAAGGCGTAGCTACTCCGGGTCCTACTCCGGAGCCCTAAAGCTGTCTTTCTGGGAAAAATCGACAAGTCGCGACTGCTGGATCTTGTTAGCGAACTGCAGTGAGTATTCAGAATGAAATGCACCAATGAGCAACAGGTAGAGAGTTTGACAGTCTCTAGAAGACAAGACAACTGCTGGATCAGAACCTGCCATTACTCCTGAACTACATTCAACAGCGAAAATGTAGCTACAGTTCAATGTGCTCATTCTTACTGACCGTTTACTATCCATTTCTTGAAAAGAGACAAAGTAATTTTCTAGCTGAATTACTTTATCTTATCGGAAGTAGACACTACTCCTACCACGTAGGTGAATATGCTTTAGCAGCCCATCTTACCGAAAAAAGCCGCGAAAAGAATGATAAATCTCTTTCGCTTGAAAAAAAAAAATCACCTTACATTGACATTGCAACGTCTGCCAACTTTGTGTTCAATGATATCTATAAATGGTTCACCTGAAATGGTCTGACTTTAAATTTTAATAATGCGCTGTACATTCATTTCTATGGGTCTTAGAAAGTGCAGAAGGACATAAGTCTACGCTGTAACGATCAAGATATATTTCATGTAAATTCTTCTAAATCTTCAGGCACATCGATAGTAAATTAAATTGGTTGCGCCATATTCTGGACATGAGAAAAAGACTTAGTTCAACAGCTTATGTTCTCGGTATTATAGCAGCTACTGCAAATGCTGATGCTGTTGAGGCTGCTTAATTTGTCTATTTTCATTCATTGTTGTCATGTGGCATAAAGGTTTGGGGAAATCAACCAATGGCAAATAAAGTATTTGTCACTCAGAAAGGAGCAAGCCGAATTGTAAGTGGAGTGAGTAGCAGTCATTCATGTAGAAATCTTTTTAAAACACGAAAATATTAACGGTGACCTCACAATATATCCTATCCCTTATGCCCTTTTTAGTTAAGAACCTACCCATGCTCAAAGCCAACAGGGGCTATCATATGTCACAAGATCAAAACATAACTTGCATGTTGATGAAAAAAAAACTGGAGCCTAATACAAAAAGGTGTGCACTACTCAAGCAAAAGGGTGTTTAATGCACTTCCTATGGACACAAAAAATCTTACTAACGTGTTACCACAATTTGAAAGTAAATTGGAAGAATACCTTCTGAAACACACTTTTTATTCTCGTGATGAGTTCTTTGACATAAACATCTCTACATTCATGGAACATTGACTTGAAGTATTTGCTGTTGCAACTTTGTAACCTATGTCAGAACAACAATGTACTTCACTTCTAGAAAAGTTATAACTTAATATGGAATAACTGTAATTTATTATTGTACTGTTTTATACGTCTGTTTTAGTTTAGGAAGAGCCTAATCTCGTAAATGTTAACATATTTTCTTCCTTTACACATATTGCAATTTCTTATCTTTTAGCATGTATAAGTAGGCTACTGTTCTCACGTAAAATTACGACTCGTTCCACACCCATACAGTTCTCTTGTATACTGGATCTACGGAACACGAATAAATAAATAAATACCTGCTCTGGCACTCTTGGACTCGTTCTCTGGGAACAGTTTAGAAGCTGAAATTTGATACATTTATGTATGTCTTAAAATTAGATTGTGCATGATCTACTGCTGAAGGGCATAACTACGATCTAAGGAGTTGTAGAGAACAAGTGTTGAATATTATGTTTGGATTATACAAATCAACCACCGACGGCCTTTGCTAATTCAATACATCGAAAGATAACAGCAAGTATAGTGTGGTACAACGTACAACAGGATCACTAACAACAACAGTGTCTGTGTTCACGCAGTAACTACATTTATTACAGTACATTGTCCTTAAGATATATATGCATGTCTGAAGGGCGTTGTACTGTAATAAACGCATTTACTGCGTAAAATAAAACACTGTTGCCATTAATGATATGATCACACCCGGCGAGGCTAAACTGACAATGCGAAACAACATTGGTCCTCCTACGCTTAGTTTCACGTGTGTGCGAATATTTGGGCTGTGACTGTGTGATATACGGAGGACTGGACAGACACTGCGGGCTCGCTCGGCAGCCGAAGTGTTTAAGGCGACCGCTCACTACAAACCAGAAATCTGGGTTCGAGTCCCGGCCCGGCATAAATTTTCATTTGTTACAAGGACCTGACGCCAATACGTATTCATAATGTGTGAATCCATTTCATGGCACACCAAGATTCCTGGCACACGTGGTTCATTGCTGAAGACACAAAATGCTGTAAGTAACCACGTGTTACCGAAGCATAATCGGAACAGTAAATAAAACAGGTAACTTATTAAAACTGCTGTAGGTGCGCGGAAAAACTAAAAATATAATAAACATCAAAGCAGCTTGAGAGAGAATAGATGAAACTACAATGGTCGCATTGGACAAGTATACAACTTGACCCATAAGTAGCCTGTAACGTAAACACCTGGCACTCAATCTCTACCTAGCCACAATATTCACAGCCGTATCGGCCAACTTATGAATTTAATTTCTTTCCGTGATTTGCAGAAGAAATTAACGTACATACCAAAGGTATTGGAGCCATCTAACAAGGAATAACGTTTCAATACACTCCTCGCGCTCGTCGGCAAAAATACAAACGCCAGGCGATGTGGAAAGTAGTCGTGTCATTTAGATACTCGTCCGATCAAACGAGGATCGGATTGAAGGCTATTTAAGGATTGTGCAATGCTACATAAAATGTTGTTACCACAGTGAAATACATACGGCGCAGCTGTTTACACGTGGTCCCAGGAGACGATATGGACTGAAATTTCTTCTCCAGTCGCGGTAGCAAGAACGTTAGAACGAGTGGAAAACAAATCTACTCATGACCAATGCTCAAAGATCTTTATGCTTCGACATAACCGATAGTAGAAGCAGTTAATATAAACACATCGGTGTGCCAAAATAACTGGAGCACTGACCTCTACAGGGTATTCGGAAATTCCCATAAGAAACTTCTAGGTTTTGTAGAGGAGACAGACTACAAAATATATTTTGAGTAGGGAAGACTGTTTCAGTTCAGATGTCTAACTCATCCACTTATGCTTGAGTATTAAATTAGGCGTGACGCAGTACAGTTATTAGATAACAATTGGAAAAGAAACATAATGGAGACACCCATTAATTACTTAAGAACATTTGTTTGGATTAACGTTTAAATATTACATATTTACATTATTCCAGAACAAAAAGGAACCCAGCATACTGTAGGTACAGAACAGTACTTATGCGTTACAATAGCGGTTTGATGTGGCGACCACCAACATTGTTAGAGACATGGAACTAACGAAGCATGTTCTGGTACATACTCTCCATCCCATGAGGTGTGTCTACTACAGCGACCAGAACTTGTGTCAGCCGATGTACCTCTGACTCTACTGGAGTCCCGTAAATTAAACGCAATTTACATCAGGTGACCGTCTGGCGTAGTAAACGCCATACTGCCTTCCCTATTGCATACCAGGACAAGCAATTTTGAGATTTTTCACTTTCCCTCAGCAGACATGGCAGCGTTACACATCTAAACTAAGACCGTCGTAGAACGGAAATGGTACGTTTCCGGACATGGGTTTCTATTCAAAATATTATGTATTCACTCCCCTGTGCTATCCCTAGAAGTTTGTAACGGGAATTTCAGAACACCTTGTACACATTCTGTTTTTTGTTAAGTATCCTCATCCCGAAACAATACAATGTCGGCGTGTCGTACTATCGGCATATTGCAGCCCACATTCTCCGCCACGCAATTATGTCCGGACCTCTAGTCAGACACGTCCCCGTCACAACATGGCTGGCTGGGCTAATGAGCTTTTTAAGATTCCTATCACAGCATCTCGTCCAGGACAGGTTATTATGATGGCAGATGCCGAGCACTGCCAACTACGCAGAAGAAAATGGAAGCGTTTTGGATGTGGTACTATAGGCGGATTCGAAAATTATATGGAATTTTGAGATAAATGAGGTTCTCCGAAAAATATTTGAGGAGAGGTCCATATGAGACACCTTGACAAAGAGAATGGACATGAGGATAGGTCATCTGATAGGACATCGGGAATAACTTCCACTATTCTAAACGGAGCTGTAGAGTGTAAAAACTGTTGGGGAAGACACTGGAATGTATCCAACAAATAACTCATCACGTTGGGTGCAAGCGCTACTCCGAAATGAGGAGGTTGGTACAGGCTCTTTCTGACCAGTGGCGTCTGCTAACTGTACAACTTTTCACTACAGCAACGTGGGGTCTTACTGGCACAGTGCAATTAGTAAACGATTTGTACACTAATAAACTTCTCCCCACTAACAGACCCCTGTTGCGTCTTCCACTACCTCGTCGACAACTGACTGCACACGATAACTGAGCCAGTTAAATCAACCGATTACCTCTTCCGTCTCTGTGTCTTTGTAGGTAGCTGAACTCTGCTTAATACTACCGAAAATGTGTAAAAAGTCCCTCTGATGATTGGAGGAATTACGTGCATGTTTTCCAATGACCACTTTGTTATACTGACATCTATCACAGTCAATTAGGTTGAATATTTCAAGTACGCAAATTGCCTCACAGAAAAGAAGTGAAGCACCCAGAAGACATCGTCGAACGTCAGTGCAACTTCGTACTCGAATACACAGTTAGTGAGTATGTAAATGAATAGAGTTGTGTTTCTCAGTAATAGGTAGAACGTCCAGCAGAGTGCATTAGTGTTGCTCGTGTTTAGTGCTGGTACCAGGCACTGTAGGATATGTAACGGGAGTGAACAGTGTCAGGTGTCGAGTCATCTCTGTGACTGACATCGAGAAGCCATGCACTCCTGGGTGACAGCGGTATTAGCATCTGAAAGATTTTGGAACAGACCTTACAGTGTGCCTCCATTTGGCACTCTGATTGAATCGTGCAATATCCAGAACTATGAGGCATTCGGGTGTGATACTAGCCCAGTGTTGGACTGCGTGGAAACGTGAGCGCAGGCTAAGGTTCCGTTCGACGACGCCTGACCATCACAAGGGAGGACTGCCTTATAGTGCACGAAGCACATAGTAACCGCTTCACAAGTGACCATGGAATTCAAGGACAAATAATTGGCTCCCTGCAACAGTCTGTATCACCCCACACCATCGGTCCGAGACTAGGGAATGCCCTCCCGTGCCTAGCCTTGCGTTAACACTACAACATAAGCGGTTGTGTTTTCGAATGGTGCCCTGACTGGGGAGCATGGACTGCTGATGGAAAGCATCATCATGAGCTCAGTGATGAATCATGATTCAGCATCAGCTTGGACGACCATCGTCGTCAAGTACATAGGCGACATGGGGAACCTCACACTCTTACTATGTTTAGGAGAAGCACAGTGTCATGTTGCACGGAGCCATCGGGTATGACTTCAGGCCACAGCTGTTAGCGACTAGAAGGAAATCATGGGCATCCTGCGTTCTCGTGTGTTACCTCTCAAGCGACAGTATCATGACGCCATTTACAACAGGACAATGCTCGTCCACACACGGCATGGGTCTGTATGAACTGTATGCTTGATGTTGAGGTACCCTCATGGCCAGCGAGATTCCAGCACCTGTCCTCGGCAGAATATGTGAGGGACAAACTCGTACGTCAACTTCATCCTATTGGCAGCACCCAGGATGTCAGTTTCCAGTTACAACAGTTGTGGGCCAACTTGGCACAATAGAGGATACAACGACTCTGTGTCACCTTTCTCAACCGAATTAATGCATGCATCCAGGCCAGAGAGAGTGTTTACGTCACACTGATAAATGGACTCATACTGCCTAGTTCTTCATAAGTTTAACACGATTCTGTAATCACTGGAGTAACCACATACTCACTCAACTCGTTAAATATCGTTTCGGTTCCTCTTTCCCTTCCGGGTGATTTTTTTCGTCAGGCAGTGTTTGTCCAAAGCGGAACGAAATTACTGATTCTTATATTTTTCAGAAGATTTAGGTAGAGCGCCTGATATTGACAAATAAAGTTTTCTCTTTTTCCACTGTTCTAAGAAATACAACCCATTCGAAACGGATAGTGCGTCACGAGCTTTGACGTTTAAGAAAATGGAATAGCTGTGACCTAAGCCCTTACACTGGAACTATTTTCAAAGTGAACCGCGACTATGCTGATGATTGTCCAAATACGAGACGCATTTAGTAAACAATGCAACATACCTTTTTCTCATAGCAGGTTCCTTGTATTCAGTATTGCAGTACACCATATTACTCCCCACTCCTTTGGCTACTAAATCCTATTTTTCAACATTATATCCGTTCAGTGCTACGGCCTTATGTCATCTTAATGGGCCTGTATACCCGTATGGTACCACTCTACTGGTCGACTTCGGAGACACCGTCTTTCTGCATCAATAATGTTCCCATCATCCACTTACTGCTTCCTGCGGAGTGCGTCCCTTCATGAGGTCGGAGAGAGAGAACTCTGAGGGTGGGAGAATGGAGCTGTAGTGTGGCTGTGGAAGAAGAGTCCAATGAATTTTTCTGAGTTCCTCTCGAATGCGCTGACTTGTATGAGGTCTTGCCTTGTCATGGAGAAGGAGAAGTTCGTTTGCATTTTTGTGGTAACAAACACGCAGGAGCCGTTTCCTCAATTTCTTGAGGGTAGCACAATGTACTCCAGAGGTGATAGTTGTACCGTGAGGGAGAACATCGAACAGAATAACCCCTCCAGAGTCGCAGAAGTCCGACACCATTACTTTAATGGCAGAGGGTGCGACATTAAACTATTTCTTTGAGGAGAGGTGATACGGCGGCACTCCATGGATTGCCGTATCTGTCCTGGTTTTTAATCTTCTTTGAGGAGCGTTGTGTTATAAGTGAAGAAATATTCTGTAGAAGGAACCCACCGCATAACTCCTCTCGTTCCTAAAATTAACACATTTACCCAGGTGATGTAGAAAATGCTGTACACCACTATTGTAACAGTCCTCAGTCCGGAAAAAGTATTTTTACCGCAGCAGTAACCTTGTCTTTCTGGTGAAATTTTGCCCTCGCATATTTCATCACCTGAATGTTCGACATAGTCACGATCAGACTCGTAAGGCGCAACCAATTCCGCATAGGCGGTCCTTCGTTGTTGACCATAAGTAACCCCAAATTATGGACGAGTGTATCAGCACTACCAACAGATGTGTTTGTTATATTTGTTAGTGATCCATCGATGACCTGAAATGAGAGTGCACGCACGTTCCAACATTGCAGTAGTCACAGTTGTGTGCGGCCGACTGGACAAGCTTGCGCGATGTGATGATGACAGACACCTAACTCAACGACTCATTGTGCTTTTGTTCACTGCCAGGTTTCCGTAGACATTCTGCTTGCGCCTGTGAAGTTTTACGATGCTGTGACTTCCCTCCGAAAGAAATTTAATGACGGCTCTCTGCTTGGAGCGCACCGCCATTACATACGCCACGTATAGCGTTGCCACGTATTGCAACTTCACGAGGCTATAAGGGCTGAAGCGGGAATAATACACTCTGTCCCACAACAAATTCCGCATTTTTCCACCGAAGATCGCTGAGAAAAAATGTGCTGAATTACTCATTGAACGCCCCTTGTAGGTGCCTCTCCTTCAAGGTATCCGTTGCGGTAGCAGAAGTGTGTTTCCACAGAAGCGAGCAGCAGGTTGTGTGTACCTGCCCGGTCGCGGCGTTGCGTCAGCGAGAGTGGAGAGGGCAGTGGCGCTACGGAGAGAAGCGGCAGCCGACAGCCGGGCGGGCTTTTAGCGAGTTTCTCGGGACACGCCCACGTTCAAATGCGATCGACAAACACGAAGTAGCTCGACGCCCAGGTGCTCAGAATCTTGCGAACACGAGTGTTATCACCTCGGAGAAGCAGAAAACTCGATGTGTCATAGAATGTCTATATAATTTTAAATATGCCGGCTGTTTGTAATCTTCTTTGAAGAACTGTGTGTCAGAAGTGGAGAAACGTTCTGTAGGAACAGGAAAGGACCTACGCCGAGACGTCTCCCGTTCGAGAAATTTACACATTTCTCCCAGTGATACAGGTCCTGCGTATAGATTTACTATAGAAGTCCTCAATTTGTCTAGTCCAAATATTTCCATTGCTGTAATATGCTCGTCGTTTCTGGAGAAATGTGTTCCACACAGTGGTGCCTTGAGTCTTCTGAAGAGGAAGAAAAAAAATCTTCAAAATTTGTGTGAAATCTTATGGGACTTAACTGCTAAGGTCATCAGTCCATAAGCTTACACACTACGTAACCTAAGGACAAACACATACACCAATGCCCGAGGAAGGACTCGAACCTCCGGCGAAACCAGCCTCACAGTCCATGACTGCATCGCCTTTGACCGCTCGGCTAATCTCTCGCGGCGAAGAGGAAGAAGTCTCCAGGTGATAGTCTGGTGAATAATGCCAGTTCCCCGAAGTATGCGAGTTGGCGCACTATTGTACAGGTGTCGTACAACTTTCGCAGTAATTCTTCGCCTATTTCTATTGATTTCAGGCCTCAGATTTGGTTATTATTGCGCCATAACTGTCAGCCTCTTTCTTGTGTGGTCAGTGATGATAAATCATCCACATCCCAAAAAGGAAAAAAAATAACAGCCCAAAGTATGGCTGCCTCCTTTCTACAACTACAGCTAAATGTGTGCTCTGCGTATCATGTGGGATATCCTGGGAGGGGAGGAGGAGGGGGAGGGAAGGAAACCATGGTTCATAAGTAGATTTTTGAATGCGTGTACAGTGTACGTGATGTCTCTACCAGGGGAATCCCCATCACGTCGAGAAATAAAAAGCTTTCAGCAGATAAACGGGGATGGGGCTATGTGAGATTAACCGAATCAACCCAAATGGGTGAATACTAATCGCTGTTTGCTTATGTGGATGACTGGATGTGCGAATGATAAGCGTTGTTATAATTTCTACTGAAATCCATAGAGTCAGACTAGTAGAGTGGAAATAAACGACTACCAGGAATAACTGATATGAAAGATTACATATTATCTTCTCGGTGTATCCAAGAGAATGAACTTTTGCCAGGAAATTTTTGCCAGATCACTTCGCTATTAAGAGCGAGTTATACAGTCCACGGCTACCAACTGCTTAAGTTCTGTTCACGGAAAAGTGGACGCCTGACCAGAGAATAAAGAAGGGATAATTGAACTGGTGATTCTGGCATGGTTAGTGAAGTTAACTGGAAAATAAGTTCTGAAAATGGCAGGAATAGTTAGAGAATTAGTGATGACAAGATTGTATGCTAGAACGAGGTAGGAGAAGAAACAAGGACATCACACAAGTTATATGGAAGAACATGACGATTAAAATTTATGTAAAAATTTCGTACTATTACTACTACTACATTTCGCTCTCAGGCTTGAGAAACTGGAGCACATGACTGAAATA
The DNA here is from genome assembly GCF_021461395.2 of Schistocerca americana. Taxonomy (NCBI): domain Eukaryota; kingdom Metazoa; phylum Arthropoda; class Insecta; order Orthoptera; family Acrididae; genus Schistocerca; species Schistocerca americana. The sequence goes on along the minus strand of NC_060122.1, from coordinate 763,820,597 downwards.
TTCTATTCTTAACATAAAACTTTTTTCTTATAATAGACATAATAGGCATTTGATATTGATATTTCGTGAATTATATTCTGTCGAGTTATTTATGTAAATTAGGTAAATAAAAATGAGCGTTTATACCAAAAAACGTCTCACTTATTAGTCGTGTGTCACAACTGCTGCAATATTAGTAAGGTCTGTTTCGTTTTATCTAACAAACAGCGCCAAAATCTTAGTGCTGTTTGTATTAACAGCTTTTTCATTATGAGACAATGACATTTTGATTTTTCACGTAGCAAAACGTTTGACGGACTTTGATGAGATAATATATTCTTTTGCAGAAAGGAAAGCACGCCATGTGAAGCTGTAGCAAAATTAGAGGGAACAAATGCTATGACCCAAGCATTGAAGAATGTGTATTTTCTTGCTTGTCTCTTGTCTCTACCAGTTTTATGTTCCTTATTTTTAATTTTATGTCACACAAAGGAGAAAGTTATTAGCTAGTAGGCAATAAGGATTGCAAATTTTCTGAAGAGTTCTGAGTCTTCTGGTCACAAATAGTCCTACCCAATATTAATTATGAGCTTTTTAACGGAGTATAATGTCAAACCAGCTGACAAGGAATGGGAGAGACACCACAGGACATTTTAATTTCCACTATCCTGGACATAGGTTTGATGGCTTTCTTTACAAAAAAAAAAAAAAATACATGACTGTATTCCACAGAGGAAAATACAGTGACATGCAATAGAAGAATGCTGTGTGAGGAGGCGTGGCATTGCACTTCAGCACACTTAAGGCCAAATAACATGTCTTCCATTTCCTTGAACATACAAGTTTTATACATCAAACTCTTCAGACACATGTGCACTACAAAATGAACACATTTGTGAGAAATAGATTGTTTAAAATTTGTGACATCCTATGTCAAATGCTCAACTTTGAGTTTGGGGAAGGGGGGGCGCCACTATTAAATTTTTGCTCCAGTTTGGAAGTATTGCAGATCTGGAGCTGATCACTGTGAAGACGTGGCTGAGAATTCTTGCTACTCTACCACTTAACAGCATTGCTCCACAGTCAAACTTGTGGTCATGTGCTCCTCATCTTCATATAGTTAAGCACTACTAAACCTCTGTTTCTTTAAAGAGAAGAACTGCCATATATATCACACCATCAGATATCTGATTGTAAATAAGCTGCTGTCTTAAATATTGGACGTTAAGCATGTAAGCAGAAAAAGTATGGAAATGGTCTGAAATTAAATTCAAAACAAGTGCTCTCATTGTCAAAACTGAATGAATATAGCTTATGTAATTTGCCCTCCACTTAAGGCAAAAGCTAATTTTTCACACATCTTTATGTTTATGACTCTATCTAATCACGTAAGTGTTGTACAGTGACATAATTTTATAGCGTTTTTAGTGGATGTTGTCTCCAAAATACTTTTGAACACAGTTAAGAGTAAAGAAGAAACAAATTAAAATGTCATACCTGAAGCAGCAGTTTTCTGCACATATACCAAACATGTAGTGAATGACAAACTCTATTCCTTTCATTATTTTATGGGAGGCATAGTCCAGAAAAAGTTCCACAAGTGTTTGAAATTATATCTAAAGTCTGTTGCAAGTCACTAAGTACTCTCATTTTCAAATAATGAATGATTAGTCTGGGAATTTTGGCTCAGTGATTTACACTGCCCTCATCATATAGACTACGTGGTTGTAGACTACACATTTTGTAACTGTAACACTTGTCATTCTGTGTTCAGCCTTAAGAGTATTTATATGCCATTCCTGGCCCAAAGAGCATATTTTTTTAAAAATTTTCAGATTCAAACCTAAGATTTGTTTCGTTGTTTCTCCGCATTTAAAAATTTATGTTTATTCACAACAGAAATTTTTATTTATTTACAAAAATTAAATTCTAATAATTTTGTCGATATAAATAAGTTCTCTGGGACTGTGTTTATCTATATCCATAAATCATATTTTCATTTAATTAACAAATATGTCTACTAAATTTTTTTCTTTTATAAATAAATTCGCCATGGGCGTGTTTATCTCCACCAAAAAATTGTCCGCAGCTCGTGGTCATGCGGTAACATTCTCGCTTCCCGCGCCCGGGTTCCAGGGTTTGATTCCCAGCGGGGTCAGGGATTTTCTGTGCCTCGTGATGACTGAGTGTTGTGTGATGTCCTTAGGTTAGTTAGGTCTAAGTAGTTCTAAGTTCTAGGGGACTGATGACCATAGATGTTAAGTCCCATGGTGTTCAGAGCCATTTGAACCATTTTGAACCAAAAAATTATGTTTCCATTTCTTTTAAAATGTAAAAAATAAAATTAGTTTCTCTTTAATAATAAGCATTCCAAGATTGTTTATCTATAACCACATATAATATTCTCATTTTATTTAAGAAAACGAATGTAGAAAATTTTTCTCTTTATAAATAAGTTCTGTCACACCTCATCTGTCCGTATCAACTATCTTCCCACTGGGAGGCCCTAGTCACATGGCATTTCCATTGAAATATTAATTAAAAACTGAAAGGTACATTTTGATCACAAGCAATTGAAAATTTTTAAATCTTATTTTTTTCATAAATATAAAAGCAAAACAATATGATCTCCAAAGCTGAGCCATTTCAAAACTTAGAAAATTATTTTAAAGAAATATGTAGGTTAAGTATATTGATTTCTTAAAATTTAACTAGACTAGATCTATAGGAATTTATTGATTATTTTCATATAAAAGAAATGAAGAAAAGAGAAGTAAGAAATAGAAATATGAAATAAGTTCATGCAAATTGAAAAATAAGAAATAATCCAATATTAATAGTTATGATAACGAATTGAAAAAGAATCTTTAAAGGAACTTCATGATAACTGTAAAATAGAAAGTATATAGAACTATTCCAATCTTAATAAACCACAGTTCATCGATTTTATCAAAAACTGTGACAACAATATTAGTAATAATAGTAACAAATCGAATAAAAAACCTTTAAAAGAATTTTGACAAATCTGTGAAACAAAAAATCTAAAAAATTATTCTGACCGTAATAAACAACAGTTAATACATCTTATCAATAAATGGTTCAAATGTCTCTGAGCACTATGGGACTTAACTGCTGAGGTCATCAGTCCCCTAGAACTTAGAACTAATTAAACTTAACTGACCTAAGGACATTACACACATCCATGCCAAGGCAGGATTCGAACCTGCGACCATAGGGGTTGTACGGTTCCAGTCTGTATCGCCTAGAACCGCTTGAGACCCCAGTCAGCTTTTATCAATAGATGTGGTGGTAATATTCATAATAGCGATAATAAGAATGTTTTCAGAGGCTTCTACTAGATAAAAATGAAGACATTGAAGAAAAAAATGCCTGAAAAACTTTTACATTTTGATTTTCTAGATGAAAACTGGTTTTTAAATCACCTAAACAAAATAATACAGTAGCTTCTGCTTTTAAATCAAGAGTAGTAACTTGTAAAAATAATAATAATCGTATGTTGTTGATCTACAAGTATATTTTAATGAAATTGAAGGAGTAGTAATCACTAAATTTACGAATATTTTAATGCAAGAATGACCAGTTAAAGTTAACTTGAAATGTTGTTGTATTATTAAAAGACAAGTCGAAATACAAAAACTTAATTTTAAAACAAATAATGAAGTTTTATTAACTGATTCATTAACAGATTAACAACTGATTTAGGAGATTATTATAAAAAAACGACAAGTAAACTATTAACTGAAATGGAGGAAATGCAAAGAAAAAATCTGGTCAATCTTTATTTCACATAAATAGTTTAGAGTTAACTGTTAATAGAAATAATCTAATTTATTATTCTGCTTAAATTGGTTTAACAAAAAAATTAGAGACAAAAAAGGTTTAATGAAAGTTCAAAATGCAGATCAAAAATATTTTTGTGATTCAATAAAATCAACTTTATATCCAGGGAATGATATGTGAAAAGAATTTAAAATTATAAAAATAATGAGTTGACAATCAACTACAAAGGCAGATCAAATTTATCCTTCTGATAGTTGTTTAAGTCATTTTTATTAAAAAAAATTTGGATGATCACAAAACTAATCGCGAAGAAGATGAAGAAGAAAGCAATATGCAATAAATGAGAAAAAGTTTTACCTGAATATATAAACAATTCATTCAAGTAGCTTTTGTAATTTATGCAGATTTCTAATGTCTTTTAAAATATTCTAACGGTTTTCTCCCAAATTCTGGAAAGGCATATATCAATTAATATCAAAAAATTGCCTTTTTCTTTTAGTTATTATGGTGATTATACAAATCCTGTTATGCACACTGAAAAGGATGCAGCAAAAAAATTCTTGGATATGTTAAAAAAAAAAACTAAAGAAATTCCTGAACTATATGGGGGCAATATTAATATTACACTGTCAAATGAAAATACAATAAATTTCAAATTTTAACAAATTATTTTAATTTTAACAAGAATTTACTAAAGAAGAAAAAGAAGTAAGAGATCATTGACATTAAACAGGAAAATATTGAGGCAGTTCTCAAGAAGATTGTAGTTTTAATTATCTTCTAATCTTACAAAGAACAATTAAGAGAAACAGCAAAACATTAAAAAGGTGAATGATTACCTTTAATGATTTGAAAATGAGTTTATCCTTAAGAATATATAAATTGTGAAATAAAAGTTAAAAGAAAAAGTTTTCCTCGAAAAACTATCTTTATTCAAGACAAAAAACTACACACTACCGATGTGCAAAAGCAGTTTTGTTTTCACTCTCCATTTATAAGGGAAGGATTCATTAGAATTAGAAATTAAAATCTTCTTAATTTTTATATAAAATTGCAGTCGTTTATAGATCTAGAAAGCACCCAACTGATAAATAACAATAAAAATCTCATAATAATTATTGATAACTCCGCCATTGCCGGTCCCAAGCCCGGATGAGAAAGGAGGAGGGTTAGAGGATGGGCCAACCCCCCATCCTCTGTAAAAAAAAAAAGATTCTGGTTAAAGAAAAAGACAAAAGGAAAAACTGGACGGATCAAAATGGTGACGAAACTGGATACGTAAATGGATTTTCTGGATTTAGAATTGGAACATGGAATGTAAGGTCAATCATGACGGGGGGAATGAAACAACTTGGAGGAGAACTGAGTAAATATCAATGCATAGTGGCAGCAATTCAAGAAACAAGACTTCCTCAGGGTGTTATGAAGATTGGAGATACTCACACGCTCTTTAACAGCAATGAGCTAAGCCCAGCCTGGACTTCTGGAGTTGGTTTTGCTGTACACAATAAAATGATATCGGCTGTCAACAAATGGTCTCCTGTAAACGACCGAATCTGTTGGATGATTTTTCACGCTAAACCATATAAGATCTGCCTAGTCAACTGTCATGCCCCATCAGAGGATGCCGATGAAGAAACAAAGAATAACTTCTATCTAGAACTAGAGAATGTAGTAGACAAACTCCCAAGACACTCAATTCAGTTGATAATGGGAGACTTCAATGCCCAAGTGGGAAGAGAAGTGCAGTATCGTCCAACGATAGGGCCTGATAGTATCCATGAAACAAGCAACGAGAATGGTATCAAATTAATTAACCTTGCCGATACAAGGAGAATGATCGTTAGAAGCACATACTTCCCCCGCAAAGCAGTGCATAAAGTAACCTGGATATCCCCAGATGGAAGTACGATGAACCAGATCGATCACGTTCTTGTTGACCGAAGACATCATTGTAGTGTCGAGCATGTAAGATCCTTTCGCGGGGCAGATATGAATTCAGACCATTTCTTAGTGGTAGTCAAACTACGTCTGAAACTTTCAACCATGTGGAGAAGAAATTCTGAAATGATGGTCCGCTTCGACAAGAATAAGTTGAAAGATGTAGAAGTGAGACAGCGCTATCAAGAAAAAATTGCAGAACATCTCACAATAACAGAGAACCCTACCAGTGTGGAGAACGCATGGATGCTGCTGAGGAATGCAGTGTTAGAAAGTGCAAATGAAGAACTAGTTTGCGATGCAAAACGAAGAAGTAAACCTTGGTTCGATGAACAATGTCGAGAATCTGTTGAGATTAGATCAGCGAAGAGGATAAAATGGCTACAGCAACTCTCGGAAGAAGCAAGGGTAGCTTACTACGAAGCGAGGCGTAACACGGACCAACTCATGAGAAAGAAGAAACGGGACCACCACAAAAGTCTGTTGATTGCAGTCGAAGAAGCAAAGTCGTCACGCTCGTTTTTCCAGGCCTCAAGATTCGCCAGAGGCGCATACAGACAACGTACATTGGTCCTAACGAATGAGACGGGTGAAGTTGTACCGCCAGAAGAGCAAGCAACCCTATTTAAAAAACATTTTGAAAACCTATTGAATCCCGACAACCCACCAGTAGGGACAACACAGACGGATGCCCGTTTTGACAGAGTTGAAGTCCCTGAACCATCTGAGGAAGAAATCAGTGTTGCCCTAAAAGCACTCAAGAACAACAAGGCTCCAGGAGGTAGTGGTATCACAGCTGAGATGCTTCGCTTGGGAGGGGAAACACTGGTGGGTGCTTTGAAACGATTAATTTCTACCATCTGGGAAGCAGAAGTTATTCCTGAGGAATGGAAGGGAGCAATCATATGTCCCATATTCAAGAAGGGAGATGCTACTCATGTATCCAACTACCGAGGGATTTCGTTACTTGAAATTGGCTACAAAGTTTTTACAACACTGCTACTAAACCGCATGAAACCACTGGCTGAAGGAATTGTAGGGACCTATCAATGTGGGTTCGTTGCTGGACGATCGACAATTGATCACATATTTACTCTGAGGCAGTTGATAGAAAAATTCTACGAATTCAATAAGGATCTACACCTCATCTTCATCGATTTTCGACAAGCTTATGACAGCATTGACCGCGCCACGTTATGGGAAACGTTAGAGGAACTTGGCATCCCATCAAAATACATCCGCTTAATTGCTGCTTGCTACTCTCAGTCTACGGCCCAAGTGCGGTTTGGTAATCAACTATCACCATCATTCAGTATACAAAATGGATTGAGACAAGGAGATACATTGGCGCCAATATTATTCAATTTGGCCCTGGAAAAAGTAAGCCGTGACACTTGTCGAACCAGAGAGATGGAGATGGTGGGAGCAGACACAATCTTGGCATTTGCTGATGATGTTGTGATCCTTGGCGACACTCTAGAGCAAGTACGCAGGGATACTTCCCGATTCCTCCACAATGCAGAGAAAATTGGGCTGGTGGTGAACGAGGAAAAAACTAAATATCTTGTTGTATCACGCCGCCGAGATCTCCCTCCTTCCATTGATGTCGACAGGCATACCTTCGAACGAGTTGAAGAGTTCAAGTACCTGGGCTCCATACTAACAAATAGAAGTGAAGTAACGAAAGAAGTACAGCAACGTATAACAAATGCTAATCGCATGTTCTTTAGCCTGAACAATCTTTTCAGATCTCGGCTGATATCGCAGAAGAACAAGATCCACCTATACACGACACTGGTGAGACCAGTACTTTTATACGGCTGTGAAACTTGGGCAACATCAGCAACAGCAGAAGAAGCAATATGTGCATTTGAAAGGAAGGTACTTCGGAAGATATATGGACCCATCTACAATGCCATGGAAGGTAAATGGGAACGAAGAAAAAAAGAAGATTTATACCAGCGGTATGGAAAGCCACACATTGGACGAATATTGGCGCAGAAGAGACTCCAATGGTTTGGCCACATCCTACGGGCAGACGGATCCCTTCCAAACAGAGTCCTCCACTCTCAACCCACAGGAAAACGCCCTAGAGGACGCCCAAGAACTCGATGGAAGGATAGGATAACAACGATCCTGAAAGAAGTGGAACCAGCAGCCGTGGAGGAGGACGCCAACGACCGGATGAGATGGACTGCCATCTGCAACAGCTCCCTCCTCTCGTGTAATTGACAGACACTGCGTGTGTGTTTTTTTTTTTGTTTTTTTTTGTTTCTGTAATGTATCCCTCTTGCCTTTTAAACCTTTGATTGAATGCCCTGTTTATTTTTTCGTTTTTCTTTAAGCTGTAATGTACATATGTAACTTTTACTACTGTATAGAGTACTTTTGTAAGTCTTTTTGTCTTTACTTTTCCTTTTGCTCTTCTTGCTGTAGGCCTTAAAGGCCCGATAAGGCAATAAATGATGATGATGAATAATTATTGATAAAAATAGTAGTACACAGTTTAAAGCCAATGATATGTCCAAACTTGTACAATATAAAAATAGTTAAAGGTCTTCAAACGTCTTTATGATGTAAATACTATTACACTATAAATGTTAAGCCCCTCCAATATTGAGATATTGAAAAGGAACGAAAAATCAAAATCATTCATCAATATGCCAGGAAAAATAAATATATAAATAAATAAACAAATATTGTTCATTAATTATAAAATCCACAAATAGAGAAATAACGCAATTTAATAATGGGTTACACATCAGTTCGAAAACACAGTGAATATAAAATAAAGATTAATTTTAAGTAGCTCTATGAAGGTCAAATAAAACATTTAAAAGATCTAAATAAAATTAGGTATAATTAACTCAGATGAAATGTAAGGTGAACTATAGTAATGTTTATTGAAAAAATGATCAAAGAAATAGTTTATTACCAGGCATTCATCCTCAAACAACTGATGAAAAAATTAAGACTTATAGTGTTAGTTTCTAGATTATTTGGTTATAATTATGATTAATACATTTTTTGAACACAATTTAAAAATGTTTGCAACAAATGAATAATATTAGAAATAGATAACCATACTGTGAAGAGCTTTTACGAATTAATTTTCTACCAAATTCCGTAAATATTTATCATCAAATGAAAGAAACTTCAAAAATTATTTGTTGCCAAAATAAATTAAATTCTTTGAATAATTATTCCGTACATCAATTGTATGATAACGTTACTAATGTAGCAAAAGTTTCTTAGAATATGAAACGAAGTTTCCAAGTACTTTTTCCACAATTAAATTATAAGTAACATCAACAACTATTTTTATATGCATCCAATAAATAAAATTCAGTAAAAAGGATTCATTCCCTTAGTTCAAATAAAAATTTTTGAATAATTCCAGGATTAAATCATTTTTATTATCCTTTATTTGAATATGAAAATGTACCCCCCCATCTTCTTTAGTAAAATAATAAGCATAACGAATCTTATATTTAATACAATACATGTTTATATTTTCTGTAACTTCATTTATGTATAAAATTTGTTATTAACATTTTAACTAAGTACATTACTTTTATTTAAGCAACTACAGTGTTAATTATCGAAACCTGCTAATTAACATACCATTTATTACCTATCTTATTTCCAAGTTTTTCGACAAAGTAAACATCTAAAACTTCACTTTCAGGAGTTCTTTACCGTAAAAATTTCCTTTTATTTCTATGCCATTCAATCTTTTAATGTATATGTGACTCTATTAGAAAAAATACCACTTCAATTAAAAAAAAAAACTGTTGATCAATTTGCTTTATTTCTTTTTTTTTGAAAATTCCTTTAATTTATTTATACTTATTTTGTCACCAGTTTTATATTTAGCATTAATTTGTAAGACATTTGTTAATTAAATTGTTTTCAATTCGGTTTTTCATTTTCTTTGTTTAAATCTTTTGGTTTTATTTATATTGTAGAACATTTTGCATTAATTCATGAACACGAGTTTTAATTGAATGAACCAATTTATAATTTCCTTATACATCAAATTCTTCCATGCTTCTTCTTTAATTTCCTATTAAATCTTTCAACAATGGATGACTTTAATTCACAAAAAATTGTATAGTGATTAATAATAATTTTTCGTTAATTTTCAAAATTCTTTATCATACAATTCATTACCCTTATCATTTATACTTGCTTCATCTTTAACTAGAATAGCGCAAACAAATTATGAAAAAAATATAATTAACAGTTAATTAATGTTTATGTGCTTTATTTAATTTTGAAATTCCTTTTAATTTTATTTAATCCATTTCCACTAAATCGGCTTGAAATTAATCCCCTATTCCAAAATAAATTCCTTTTTTCCTTTTAAAATTATTGCTCATTGGTTAATATAATTCATTAATAATTTGTTCATGGATATTTAATACGTTACCCACAAATTGGTTGACGAATTTACTTTTTATAGGTTTACAAATTAAAATTCCTGCAATTCTTTGTTTTACTTTTTTCAGTTTTTAGTCGATGAGGATTATGTTTTTCTGTAAACTTTGTACACTTTGGACATTAGATGTGCTTATGAATCTTCATTTATGTAGAAAAGAAATATTTAAATTGTTCCATCCAATAGATTTTCTTTTATGTAAACTAATTAATTAGATTAGTTTTATCAGGTTCACCAAAATCCATTTAACTGACATAATTATTGAACTGTGTTAACATACTTGTGTAGTCAGCTTCAGTAAAAAGGTGAGCTACTTCATATTTTAACTATTGTTTGTTTACTATATGCTTTTTATCAATTGAGCTACTTGCATTTAAAAACAATATTACTTTTACTACATTAAAAAACGTTAGTTAACTCTTTCACAAATGGTTTTCTTTATTTTCCTGTTTTTGGGTCTATAGATCATTGAATATTTTAAATTTTTTATTCTAATCACTAATGATAGTTTTATTTTTTCATTAATTTTTTAATCTATTGATGACTGAATATCTGTGTTTTATTACTGTAAACCTCGAAATTTTGAAATTAATGTATTATTAATTTTTGGTTCTAACGATTTTTGATACTATTCAAAATTTAGTATTTACTATCACTGATGAAAATGATGATTCGATTGACTTTAATGATGTTTGTGTAACAGCAATTTCCGATAATCACGACAAAATCTGATGATTTGCATAACATAAACACAAAAAAATTCTATTCGAGCTTCCTTTATAGTGCAAAATTCGTTTAAAAAAGACAGCTACTAGTTTCATCAGTGTCTATTATCGCAATAAAAGTGCAATTAAACGTTTCTAAATTGTAATTAACTAACACATTTCGTGCATTTACAAGTTAGATAGATGTGAACTTGGCCTGAAAACCAGACCAAACACGCTTGATAGCGTAAATACTCTAAAGACAAAAGTAATTACTAATTCATTATTCTGTCCTTGTATCTTTAAATCAGCACAAAAACAACAACATCCGCATACTAGACCTTTGTGTCGTTTTTTGTTTACTTACAGCCAATTTTGGATCCTGGAGAAATTTAAAACATTCTTCAAACTTAGTTATTCTTTCGAAACTGATCATTTGTGAGATATGTGGAAGTTGTTACAGGCTACTGAGTAGAGGGATTTGTTGCCAATGTTGTAGGAAATATTTTCATTGGGGGGATGCAGTGGGGAGAATGTTGGGAGAACAGAAGATGCTCTCTCCTGGCACTGCAGAATATGCAGTAGGAACATTTTGATTGGGGATCAGGAAAGGAAAATCTGTGTCCTTCAGGCACAGGTGGATGAAGCAAGGAAGGAACTGATGAGGATCAATGGAGATAGGGGGGGGGAGAGTGTGGTTGGGAACTGACAGTTGGTAGGAGGATAGGAAGAAAGAGAATGTGATCCAACAGTTTTATCATCAACACCAAAAACAAGTATCCACCACTGCCAGAGTTAAGTGAAGAAGAGCCTCAGGTAGAATGAGGAGCAGGAAATATGCCACACACTTCAGCTGAGGCCAAGAAGCCTAGGAATGTACAAAGTGTTAGCAAGAAGAAAGTGTTGCTGCAAGGTAGTAGCTATGAGCGACATGTAGGCCCTCAGTTACAGGATTGCTTAGGGGCTGCTTACCTGGCTGCCAGTATCTTTAAGCCAAATGCAGGACCAAGTCATGTGATAGAGGACTTAAGGTCTTTATGTAAGGACTTTACAAAAGAGAATAGTGGGTGTGGTGGGATACAGTTTGGGCAGGGATGGGGCATGTGACATAGGCGATGACCTGGACAAGGTAGCTTCCCTGACTCATGGCACCAAGGTACACTGTTAAGCTGTTCTGGCATCATGATCGACCGACCACACCTTGATTGAGCTGTGAGGCGAATCTGTGTTGGGTTGGGGATGTCTCTGAGGGCAGCCAACTTTGCTCATGATTCTATGGTCCCCACTGGGACTGTCAGCAGATAGGGTTTCACTATGCATGGCCTACACATAAACAGGACTGGGAAGGGATAATTGGTACAGCTGATTCATGAATGTATACGGGGTGGATCTCGGGCCACACATGGTCAAATACCTGTTGTCATGGGTAGGAAAAGTAGGTCTTTTTTAAGATAAATCCAAACAACAGGTTACCCTGCCTGAAGAGTATCTCCAGCAGTTTAGAAAATACTGAAATAATCACTCACAAGACAGATTTTTAACACTTCAAATATCACACATACCAGATGTCATAAAGGAAAACAAATCATTGGAAAGAGTAACACGGGGCATTTAAGGCATTTCACAGACTTGACAATCCTCCATCAAGACCTGCAAACAATAAAAAATAAAATGCTACTATTAGAAGCTGAGCTCCAATCTTTGAACTGTACAATAGTTTGTGGTACTGAGCACTGGTGTAGGGACACAGAAATCCTACATTTTGTATTATCATTGTATGAAATCGCAAACTCTTACTGGAGAGCGGCTTCGAGAGGTGGATGATCGAGCATTTATATCAGAAGGGGAACATAGTTCAAATCAAGACATGACCTCAGTACAGTAATGAAGACAAACACTTTGTAATATCAGCTATTGAATAAACAGGGCTTGATATCACCATGAAATTAATCATTGTGTGTGTGCATAGATCTCCCAATGGTAGTGTAGACGCTTTTTTCAATAAATTGACAGAAGTTCTGGGTAAAGTCAACGTAACTCTGTGTGGGGATGTTAATATCAACACTAATATCATAAATGAATCCAGAAGCACCCTCATAAATATCCTTTAAAGTTTTGGCATGTCCCTATTGATCAATAGTGCACACAGGGTTAGTACAATGACTGCATCAATAATTGACCATGTGGCCACAAATCTGGAAACGGAAAAATGTGATGAAGTTGCAAAAGATCTCAGACTATCAGACCATCTCTGTCAAACAACAACAGTAATATCAGGCATCGAATCTTTCCCCAAACTACAAGCTTACAAATGACATTTATCAGAAATCAAAATAAAAGATTTATCAAAAGATTTGGCAAAACAAAGCTGGGATGAAGTGTATAAAGAAACCAATGAGAATAACTTTGAAAATGCATTTCCAAAAGTATGCATGTTTGTATCAACATCTCACAAAAACAGATGGATAACAGCAGGTATTATGAAGTCCTCCCAAACACTTAAATAATTCAGTTCTATGAAAAAGATGGGTAGATCACATAACTAATGAGGAGGTATTGAATAGAATTGGGAAGAAGAGAAGTTTGTGGCACAAATTGATGAGAAGAAGGGACCGGTTGGTAGGACATGTTCTGAGGCATCACGGGATCACAAATTTAGCATTGGAGGGCACTGTGGAGGGTAAAAATCGTACAGGGAGACAAAGAGATGAATACACTAAGCAGATTCAGAAGGATGTAGGTTGCAGTAGTTAACGATAGGGTAGCATGGAGAGCTGCATCAAACCAGTCTCAGGACAGAAGACGACAACAACAACAACAATGAAAAAGAGTCACAATGGTCCAGACATAAATTTCTATCATAGATACGAAAAGATCTAAAGGAACATGCCAACTGCTGCAAAAAGTCATTTAATGACAATATATAAAGCTGAGAATCAAAACAAAGCAGTCTGGTATTTTATAAAAATAGGAAATGGGGAGAGGCAAACAAACACAGAATAACATACTTCTAAGGGAGGGGGATAAGGTAATAAATTATCCACAACACTTAGCAAACTATGTAATAGAGCATTTTTCAAGTAAAGCAGAAACGTTATGCCAACAATTCCCCAAAACAAATATAGCACCTATAATAATAATGTTGCACTAAATACAATGATGTTACTTCCAACCACAGAGAAAGAAGTCAATAAAACTGTTCAAAAACTAAAAAATAAAAAGGCAGTAGGCTTAGATGAAGTTCCAGTGTGTGTACTCAAACAATACATTGAGGTTCTACAAGGCCCCTTAGCAAATATAATAAATGAATCCTCCACATCAGGGACATTTCCAGAGCAGTTAAGACAGACAAGAGTTGTACCTTTGCTTGAGGAAGCTAATGCAGAAGACATAGAAAATTACTGGCCCATTTCCCTGCTGTCTCCATTCTCAGAAATAATAGAAGCAATTATGAAAGACAGACTAATGAATTAGCTGAATAAATACAATCTTTGAATCGAATCACAGTTTGGTTTCTGAAGTGGCAAAAATAAGAAGTCAGGTATAATAGAATTCACAAAAGTTGTACTTGATGCTCTTGATAAAGATGAGTGTGTCACAGGCATATTATTTGATCTTTCTAAGGCGTTTGATACAGTCAACCACATGACTCTGCTAAATAAATTAGAAGCATTTGGAATAAGAGGGGTGGCTAAAGACTGGTTTTGGTCATAGCTAGCAGACAGGGTACAAAAAGTACAAATAACACATACTTGAAATAGATCTAAACATTTGGTAAAACACTTATGAGAACCAAAATATATTAATATAGGGGTTCTGCAAGGTAGCATATTAGGACCAAAATTATTCCTGATATACATAAATGGCTTTCCCTGTAGTGTACTCATGAGACAAAATTCTCTTTGCCAATGACAGCAATATTATAGTCACTGAGAAAACATGAGCACCCCTTGCAGAGAAATCAAATGAAAAACTCAAGGAGGTTTATGATTGGTCAATAAGCAATAAAATGACATTGAACATAAAGAAAACTAATGCCATGAATTTCAGTTTGAAGAGGGAAAATGACAGGGTTAATTAAATGGCACCTCTATAGACTGTGTAACAAATTCAGAATTTCTAGGAATGAATATTGATTCTCATTTGAGGTGGTGTAAATGCACAAATGTACTTGCAAACAGAATGCCATCAGCATGTTATGCCCTTAGAATCGTATCATCAGTGTGTAACAAACCATTCCTTTTTGTTACATACTATTCATATGTTCATTCAGTTCATAGCTATGGAATTCTCTTTTAGGAAACAAATGCACAAAATATGAACACAGTTTTCAAACTCAAAAAAAGAGCTATAAGAATAATAACCAAAAATATTAGTCAAGCTCACTGTAAATATCTGCTCAAAACTCTGGGGATTTTAACTACTCAATGTGAATAGATTTACCAGTCAGTTGTACACATCAAAAATAACATTGGTAATTACTACACAAACAGCTCTGTCCATGACCATCGAACAAGAACTAGACTCAACTTACATTTACCAAGAAAAAATAAACATAAAAATACACTTATTTAAAAAGGCAGGTAAAAATAACTGTTATGCAATACATTTTACACACTGAAGGGATACTTAGATAAAACAGAGTAATGGTTTGGTAAAAAAATGTTATACAAATAAGTAGTAATAATGATTGTAAAGCATCCAACATTCCACATAACACCTTCACACTAGGTTTTTTTCTTCTTTTCCTTTTCTAGAAATCCTTAGCCCAAAGCTATGTATAGCACAATACTAACACTTTTTCCTCTTTCTGAGCTCAACATGTCACTCATTATAGAGGGATACTGACTCAGTTCTCAGTTTTTCAGGATGCCAAATTGGGAATTGGAAGTTGCAGTACAGAAAATGGCTCAGAGATCACCAGTGTGTGTGTGTGTGTGTGTGTGTGTGTGTGTGTGTGTGTGTGTGTGTGTGTGTGTGTAATGAGTGAAGTATTATAAAATGATGTGTGCGTAGTGCGTGAGGGACAGGTAGTGACATACAAGGAAACAGTGTGGCATTACACTATTTAATAATTTATTTGTAAATAAAGTATTGTATACCAGGAGTAAAGCTAATGATTGTCCCTAACTAGAAGTTAAGAGTATATGTATGTGAATAAGCTTATTTTAAACTGGTCTAAACTTGTAGGTACTTTAACATGTCCTATAACCTTGTAAAAGAATTAATAAACTTTTTCCTCCATAAATCATGAACATAATGTCGAGTTATTGATTTTACTCATTTCCTGTTAATGAGAAAGCAAAAATAATTTCAATCTTCCCAGGAAGGAAACATAAATTAATGTTATTATTCGTGATGGCTGGATTCATTCTGTAAACTCACACCTGTGTTTGGTATTTGATGTTATTCACACAAATGGAAAGGTTTTTTTGTCACACCATGGTAAATGTAATATTAATCTAATTGATAAATATGTTTTAAAATGGTTTGATGTTATTACAATTAAAAAAGGAAACAACATTTTATCTAGAATAGAACATCCATTATTTCTTCATCAACTCTTATTCGATTAACTTCATCTCTATCAAATGAATTAACTATGAAAAACTGTATTCGTAACAATGATAATACTAAAAACAAACGAAATGAAGTACATTAGAATTATTTGGTGGATTTTTTTAGGATTCTACAGAAACAATCAGGGAACGAAATTTAACTATAATTTTCACGTGGAGTTCAAGAACACACCAAGAAGAATGTATTCTTCGATAGGCTACTAATAATGACAATAGTACATTTCCAAAAGTAGATAAAATTGTTGAAATGTATATAAATTTGTGTTTCTGTTGTTAAATATGAACCAGTATATACACTTTGTTTATAACAAGAAAGACTGAAAAATTCTAAATCGCAATTTCTTTCGTTGGATTACAAACAATTAAACTTTCAAGATGAAACAGAAAAAGAAATTTTGAACTAGATATTACAAGTTATTGTAATTCTGTTGAATTTGATGTGTATTACATTTTCTTTGTTTCCTGAACTAATGCAAAAAATAATCAGTTAATTGATTCTTCTTTAATACATCATGTTAATTTACAAACTACCTAGGTAAAAAATGGAAGAAGTGAAATTTTTTCTGTGGAATTGTGGAATCTTGATCCACCATATAACTTTTCAAACGCTTACAATACATTTAGAGATTTTAAAAGAGTAATAGATTACCCACATAGATAAAAATAAACTCAATTCTATTCAAAATTGTCCTACCTATGTAATAATTATGTCTACAAGAATGAATGTTCTTTCTACCCATAAAATAACAATGAAATTATGTGTATTTTCTAATGAAAATATACCTAATGATAGAATTGGATATATTATGGTAAAAAGAATATAACTTATTAATCTCAGCGTACAATTTTAACTGAAAGTTTTTAATTACATAAATGAATAAAAAATTAGAAATATTTATAGTAGAGATAACTTCATGTTTTTCAAAATAACTTTGAGAAAGGCAGAGAAAATAAAATTCGTGAATTTAGATTTTCATAAATTGAAACGTTCAATAAACTTTTTAATTTTTTAAAACAATTTTTTCTATATAAATAAAACCAAAGCAAAATGAACATAATGGTAGTGTTGAAAATCTGGTAGTGAAGTTAATATTTATAGTAATGGTTGCACAGAAGTGTTCACTAAATTAACTGAACTGAAAAAAACCAAATCTTACAATATTTCAAAAGCTAAAATTTTGATAATTAAATATGTTGAAAACATTTTATTACTTATAGATGATAAATATAAAACTGCTCTTCCAGATAGCTGTACTAAAGTCTTTTCAGAAGATAAACATAAATTACAGAAAATTATTGGATTACATTTTGTTTGTCAAAGTAAAATAAAGATAAATCTGTTCATGTTACTGAATTTGAATAATTTTTAATTTTTTAAATTTAGTTTTTTTGAATATTACGTTTTTACTGAATAACTTAATTTTCAATTAAACAAAAATTTTATTCATAGATAAAATAAATCGTTAAATGAGGGAAACGACATACCTAAACTTTTGGAACTTCATGGCAGGTTAAAACTGTGTGCCAGACTCTGGCTCGAACTCAGGACTGATTTCGAGTCTCAGTCTGGCACACAGTTTTAATCTGCCAGGAAGTTTGATATGAGTGCGCACTCTGCTGCAGAGTGATACCTTTTTTAAAAGAGGGGATAACTCCATATGCAATTTGACAGGGAGGCCTAGACTTCTTGTTCGTTTCTAGTGAATACAATGCTTTTTTACTGTGATCAGATGTCTAAAAGGTTCATCTTCATTGCCCTTGCACATTCCCATACTTCCAAACATAAATGTTTGCTCCTAGCACCATCTGCTAATGCCTAATACTTGTATCTGCCTTTCAGCTTACTGTCCTGGCTGCAACTCTAATTTCATCTTGTTCTTATAGCTGCAGGCTCAATTAACCTCTAATTCTATCATAATCCACGTGAATATGATAAAGCTACAAGGGCGTTCTGGAAAGTAATGCCTCCAGCTTTTGTATGTAAAAACTCTTCAAGCTTTTTAAGTAAAACAAATGGTATTGACTGTCTACATCTTTATTCTTCAGTCTATATATTTGCAGCCCTGAAAATAGTAGCACATAACATGGCACTGTGTAATGTAACTTGGCCCTAGCGGATTTTCATCTGTTTTCAAAACATGTCCGAGGACTTCACATTGATAGTGATGAAGTGGTGCAAGCAGAGATGAGGACATGGCTCCATCAATAATGTCAAACATTCTACAGTGACAGTATCAACAAACTGTTCTTTGGTTGGGAGAAACATGCTCATCCCCAGAGTGATTATGTTGAGAAATGAATATATGTACAAGAAGAGTAAAGGTCTAGGATGTTAATAATGTTTGTTTTATTTAAAACATAAAAACCTGGGAGACATTAATTTTTAACAAGCCTTCTTACTAATTGAAATTGAGGACATGTCAGGACATCAAACACCACATAAGTTGCAGGCAGACATAAAGTAAATACAATATTGAGTTAAACCTTCGGATGCTGATACACAAACGAGTTTTGAAAGAAATCTGTTCACGTCTTGTACTCACACGCAGGTCGATAGGCACTTGTCTGCTTCAAAGAATTTATAGTCACTTCTCTGTCTGCTGTAGAAGTACAACTGTGAGGTATCACAGCAAGTGATCTGAGCCTTGATGTGGGTCCACCAATATAAAAGCTTGGCTATAGAATCAGCTAGCGAGACAACATGGTCGATTAAGGGCATTCTTGAATGGATTCACACTTCTTCTGTCTGCTACCATGAAGATGTGTCGATCTACTTAGTACAGACTAGGAAAAAGAAAAAAACATATTAATGCCACTTTTAGCTGTATAAATTTTTTTGTTTATTCTCTACTGATTTCGACAGTTATAATAATCTTAAAGGAGAAAACTGTAAGGTACATAAAGAACGACTATAGAATATACATAAGCAACATACCAAATGGAAGAACTAAAAGAGGTCATTTTTAAACTGGGAAACTTATGCATTGTACATTGATGGATCAGCCATGTATTTCCATCACATACGAGTCACATAAGTGTAGAACATAAATAATTGTCATAATAGTATGCCTTAACTCAGTCCATATAAATACACTGTGCCTTGGTGTAGTTATATTAGTGCACATTTAGTCATATGTCCACAATCATTAACTGAAACATCAAGTCACACAAGCTCCCATTATAGTTTACAGTTATATTTCATGAGCTCTGGCGACTTACAAGGTAACATCGACTTTTCTAGTGACCTCTCTTCTTTGACTGAAGGACTTTCAAACAGTTGTGGCTCCCTCTGGATGGACCGTGGTGAACCGGGGGTTTGACTGTCTTGTCTCAGATACCTCTTGCTGTTGCAAGCTTGTTACCACGTACAAATTGTTCCACTCCAAGCAGAAGATACGCAAGTTCTTCCTCAATTTCCCGTCATTTCGGTGTATATTCCACTCAAAATATACGTAATTTCCCGCAATTCTATCGACTTTTTTGTATCAGTTTTACCCTTTTAATCATGATATAACCTCTGGTTCTGAGTTCTAAAACTGCTTTTAAATGTAGTACAGCAGCCAACACCTAGTGCAAATGCACTTACCAGAAGCACTGTATTCGATTGTATCAGTCGCCTCCACCCCACACATTCCACATTTACAATGATAAGACATAAATGTAACCAGTTTCCTAGGACGATTCTATCTGTGTATGCATGGCATGCAGCGAAGGTTTCTGGAATGATTCACATTTCCCATTGACGGTGGAAAACATCCAAATGGAGAGGCCTGTTGGAGTGCAGGAATGTAGCTGACTTAACCGTATTGTCCTATAGACAGTTGAACAGCAAACTAACACTTAGTATGTGTTGGGCAGCTTTTGTGATCAAGTGGAAATTTGACAAGATTCAATATGGAAATGTGTTTGCACTGAGCCATTATTCCCTCCCGTGTAAACTGTTTGGTTGACTGCTTCTTTGCACTTAACTTCTTTATTTAGTTGAGTGAAGATAGATTGTGGTGTGTGCGTCTAGCAGGTGGAAGACAGATTTGCTGGTTCTCTAGACATGAGAAACACCTTAGTTGACTTTGTCAACTACAGGGATGATTTGGAATCAGTTACATCACCAACATCGGTATTAGCGAGTGGAAATATTTTCCTCTATTTGTTTAGAGTTCTCACGTAAAGGTCTTTGCATATGGGTTAAGTTTCTAGTTACTCAGTCGTCTAGAGCACCCTCCATCGCGCTAATGTTTGGGGTTTGTAGAGAAATAATTTCCAGTCTATATTTTCAGAGTTATGTTGCATGAGCGATCGGTAGGATACGGCTGTGTGCTTGATATCGAGAAGTACCGCGAAAATTGTACAATATTATGGCAAACCATGCGAAAATACATGTGTTCTTGTAATCCCAGAGTCTGGAGATGGGTGTAAAAAGGCAAGCAACCAAACAGGTCCAGATCAGAAACAATGACGCTTTTGCACAGAGGGGCAATGAGCCCAAATTTGTAGAACAGTTCTGAGAGTGACTACAGTCTGCTGAGGGCACTTCGTCACCCATCAGGAGTGGATGACCTTCGACCTCGCAGGGAAATATCTAGTGCTGCGAGGGATATATATGGTGCCGTCTGTCTTCGTGGTATATGTATGAATGATGTAAAAGTGGTGATTTTGTATGGCGCAGGACACAAATTGTGTGTTTACTACATCGACACGGTATGCGATGATTTATCACTGGATTGGAGATCGGTTTCACACTCTAATATTCAGTGGCAGAGCAGTGTAACTGAGTAAGAGTCCTTCCATATTTGAAGATATATAGGGAACTTTGCAATGTTTAGTTGTCGGTGCAATATGGCGATAAGTGTAAAATAGCATTTTGCTGCCGAAAGTCTCGTCTGCAGAAAGAAAAAAAAAGGCATATCATTCTTCTACACTGGTGGCATCAGTAATTCAGCAGGTAAATTCGATAACAGCCAATCATAATCCCCCATTCAGTCACAAGACATCCTTTGTGTTGGGATATAGGAGTCTCTACATAGTGGGGAGAAAGTTTGTGTATATTGAAAGCAGGAAGGGTAACACGTGATTGGCAGAGTGCCACGTTAGAACCGTGAGGTAGAACGAATTACCATTTTCCTTGTTGTTCTATCGATAGTGGATGATGATTACAGTACACCAACCTGCATCAGTGATGCCTTTCCGAGCATTACATCCGCGGGTGTGGTATTCATTATAACACATGGTGCCAGACGCCTGTCCTTCATAACACTTGTTTGAGAGAATCTTGGCAGAATGCAGCACCTTCAAGAAGCGCTGATTGTAAGACTTTGTCAGATAACTTCCTAGGACTCAGGAGAGTCGAGACATATAGTCTGTGTGGCTGCAGGCACACCATAATTTTTTGGGCCCTGTGCAGATATAAAAGATAACTGCACTGTTTGTGTAAAATGTGTATATATTGGAGTGTAAAGTTACTGTGGCTTATGTTGTGGCATGACCAGAGAAAATGAGTGTGTGTCCTATCATGAGCGACGTATAGATTCAGCACATCAATAACAGTGAGGGTATGAGAGAGATATTTTAGGTGGAAAAATATGTGCACTATATATACTGAGATCTGTTCCAGACCAACAAGTACATCGATTTTGTCAGACTGTAGCAACAATCATAATATTTAATTATACTTAACTGGTAAAGACGTTTCTGGCTTGCTATATTCTTGTGAGTTTTGTATCTATTTGATGATCTGTATACAACTTTTGCAGGTTGAACTGTCAGTGCAATTTAGCGATGTCTGCAAAATAATTTTAGCACTGAAACTCTCGTCTGTAGAAAACAATGGCGAACGTTGCTCCCACTATACCTGCACCAGAGCTATGTATCATTGCGCCAGCAATGGTAAACACACAAGCACAGTCCCGAGCATGACTTGGCACTTATTTAGATAGACATGTGACATCAGTATAGCACTCAAAGAACTTTCACATGTCGTTGGCAGTGGGTTGAGAGTGATGGCTGGTGCTGGCTTGCGTCCAGCGGTGGCTCAAGGTGGCGTCGATGCGCACACACCCTTGGAGTGTCTGTGCTCTGCAAATAGGTCTTCGCTCTTGTCTGGTCGCATCAGCAACGGGACCCGAACGGGCACCTGTGCGTCACTTTGCAGGGGGGGGGGGGGGGGGTCGGCAGGCAGCCAGTGCATCCCGACTTCTTGGAGCATGTGTGGTAGGCCCATGTGCGACCCAGTGGACAACGGGTGGTGGGCGGTGCCTGCATACATTGTTTGTGTGTCCATTGCATTATTTTGCGAGCAGTTCTGTAGGCTGTGCTGTGGGTTATTTGCACAGTTTACGAGTTGATTTCATGTCTGCACATCAGTGTACTGCATTATTTAGGAGGAGTTTGCATGTGTATACTGAAAATATTTCTGTATTTTAGGAGTTGTTTGCATGTCTGTAGAGCGTTATTTAAGAGTAGTTTACGGGTCTGTGGGCTGTGTGGCATGATCCCAAGCATGTCACAGGGTGTGTTTCGCATCAGTGTGGTAAATATCCTGTCTCAAATCCATCAATAAATAAAGTGTTCCAAAATAAATAAAGTACAGTCCTTACTCTCTCCAGCAGCCCAGTGCAGGCTGAGTCATTTTCCCCTCCAGACAGTCATCTTGGATTATGTCATTACTATGTACTAGGTCCATGCCTCTTGGCAACCACACTGTTCCCCACCATTTTCTCCACACCATCTTGGGTTACATCATGGAACCGATGACAGCACTCTCTGGTGGCAGTACTGTGTACTAGGTCAGTTGGACTCTGGACCTCATGGTGAATGCACTGGTTGGTGGTAGTGCCTCTAATTATTTAAATAAAGACTTGTGCATGATTTCGACAGTTGATAATTAGCAAGCATGTTTGCGGAGTATTCAGATGGATTATTATTTTGACGATTTACGAATATTTTGGCTCTCTGGACATAAATGTATTTCATTATTGACAAGTGATTTGCAGGTCTGTAGGCTGTGTGATGTGACCCCAAACATGCCAGAATGTGCATTCTGTATCATTGTGATAAATATACTAGCTCCCAAAATACATCCCTAAATAAATCCTGGCTGGTGTGGCTGAGCAGTTCTAAGTGCTTCAGTCTGGAACAGCATAACCGCAACAGTCGCAGCTTCAAATCCTGCCTCGGGCATGGATGTGTGTGATTTTTTTAGGTTACTTAGGTTTAAGTAGTTCTAAGTTCTAGGAGACTGATGACTTTAGATATTAAGTCCCATAGTGCTCAGAGCCATTTTAACCATCTGAACCTAAATAAATAGCTCCTAAATAAATAAGGCACACTCCTTCCTCTCTCCAGCAGCCCAGTTCAGGCTGAATCATTTCCCGCCAGGCCCTAGAAAGAGGTGGCGGTTGGATGACTTCGGTTAGTGGAGGTAGTCCAAGTCATCTATTTTCCCGCCATGTTCTTAGATTAGTAGAGGTGTGTTGCATTGTCCTGATGAAATTTGAGCTTCCCACCATTTTCTGGGAGAGGGGATTGGAGGGAGTTTTAGGTTAGAGGAGGTAGCCCAATTAACCTACCTTCCTGCCAAAATCCGCCATCTTGGATGACGTCATGGCCGCCATCTTCGATGATGTCATGTTCTGTTGCTAAGTATACATGCTGCCATTTTGGATGACGTCAGTGCCGCTATCTTGGATCAATCTGACAGCAATGGAGAGTGGGGCGACGCCTGCTTTGTTCTACAACTGTCCATTAGTTGTAGGTTTACACTCCTGTTAAAATTGTTAATGATTTGTATTACAAATAATTATAATTTTTTAAAAAGTTACTTGTTACTTGGGGCATTTGCTCTGTTTATTACAGCATATTTCTTACCTTATACTGAATTTTCTGTCCAAGTTTCTGTAATTTATACTGAAGATTGGTATGTATATGTATTAAAGCAATGAATGAAGCGTTTGAAATCATGTAGGCCCAGTCATTCCTGTAGTCTTATGGCCACTTAAGAACCCGTAATTTCCCATTACATATAGATTCCTTGGGATTACATTTATTTTTGGACATTTATTTTTGCTTTCAACAATAAATAAATTGTATTCACTGCCTCTTGTGTAAATTAGTACCCTTAATCTCTAGAGAGATGGATCGAAAAGTATGACCACTTGTCTGCATGTGCCAAACTCAGATCGTTCTGTAGAGTTTTATTGTACGCTAATAATTCGTACAGGGGCCAAATAGTACTTTAGCAAGTTCTGACTGTCACTTTAATACAATTTTAAGGCTGGACAGGTTGAATGATTGGTTTCTATACCTGATTTCAGCGCTTCTCATACATTCATTGCCTTTTTTATCAACATACATAATAACTTGATATGCAATTATCACATAGTATAACAGTTCTTAATGTTCTGCTCCATTAAAGTCCTCTGAATTGACGTCCTTCAAAATGTTTAGTGCAGATAAATATCTTCGTTTTAATTTATGCAACACTAAAGCTAACATAGCACATTGTAACAGATTATATATTTATGTTGTTGTTTAGAGAATGGACATCATGTTATTTCTGTATTTTTGTTGCTATAATCTTTGGCTGGAGCAAAATAACTTTGTAACCTTTTAGACATTCATATTAAGTATGTGTTTCAAATTGATGTCTGCAATGTTTATGTAGTATCAGTATATTTGAGGATTATAATGTGTCAGTTATTAAGTGAGGAATTATTACAAAATTGTGCACTACACTAATTGCACTAACTGAGACAAGGCACAGCGTGTTTATATGGAAAGTGTGAAGACAGACCATTATTACAATTGTATATGTTCTACATCTGTATCACTCATGCATGACAGGAATATATGGTTGATCCACTGATGTACAATGTGTTAGTATTGTGGTTTAAGGTGTTTTGTTTTCCTCCATTCGGTGTGGTGGTTGTGTACACTCTAAAGTCGTTTTTTTATGTAACTTACAGTTTTATCTTTGAAGATGATTGTAACTTTCATAACTGACAGAGAATAAATATAAAATTGTGCAGCATATGGTACAAATATGCTTTTTTCAAATTATTTAATAGCTGTAGAGAGGAAACTACGAGAAACTCTATTTGCTATAGATGGATTGTCTTGTGATAAAGAACTGAACACACTGAAATGATGTCTTCCAGATTATGGTGACATGATTGATGGCTTGTATGTTTTTGCTGCCTCAGTCGTATTGTATGTCTTTAAGATTATGGGACATTAGATTTCTGCCAGTGAGATACTTTGCTGTCTTGTTTAACCTGAAGAATTTTAGGTCTGTGTTCCTTTAGAACATGTGCAAATATGTCCAACTTTTATTCACTGGTCCAAGCTTTCGAGCTACTTATCTCTTCGCTCTTTCACTCATCGCATAATATTTTGGGCGTTAACGCTAGTATGTGCTGATTTTGTCTACTGTATGTAGATGTCCATGTTAATAGACATAGTACTTCGAATGGGATTCGTATTTTTGTATTCATTTATTGAACAATATATTAATTGTGAGTATAATATGCTAGTCTTATGGACTTGTTTTTCACTCTCCTTGGTCTAGTTTGAAGTTTCCACATACTTCATACCTCGTCATATGTTCACTTAAGAGCTGTGCTCTATGTACTATGTTCGATTTAATTGCATTCAAAGCTGAGAGAGATTAAGCTGCCTTCAGCAGTGAAAACATTTTATTTAGAAAATAATTTTGAGCTCTGCAGGTAAGTTGGTGTTGTTGAACTTTAATAACCGTGTCTGTGGAGACCGAGATTTCGAGATAATTTCTACTATCACACTACCTCAAGTCTTTCTAAATTGCTACGTGTTGTAGGACGCAGAGAACAAAATGATTTGCATGGCATGAATTACTTCTACGAGACGTAATCCTTTCACTTGCATATTTAGAAGTTGTGCGAATTATATAGTAAGGATCATAGTTTCAGTTTTGTCTAGACTTAGCTCTTGTGAAACCCTCTCTGTCTCGTCTGTCTGTGGAGACAGAGATTTCCAGATAATTTCTACTATGACACTACCACATGTCTTTCTAAATTCCTACGTGTTGTAGTATGCAGATAACAATGATTTGCATGGCATGAATTACATCTACGAGACGTAATCCTTTCACTCGCATATTTAGAAGTTGTGCGAATTATATAGTAAGGATCATAGTTTCAGTTTTGTCTAGACAGCTCTTGTGAAACCCTCTCTGTTTCGTTACCGTTTGTGGAAGTTCTTACCACTGCGAGACTTCATAAAAAAGGCAATCAAATTGCGTTTATTCACTTATGTGTCAGATTTTATGTAAAAGGGTAATGTTTTAGGGCATTAAAACTGTGATCATAGTCTCTTGTGAACTCACTGCTTAAAGTAAAAAGTAGTGGAAGACTTTCAACTTAATCAGTTAATATTATACACTGAAACGAGGGCCAAAGTATGCTTCAGCTGCTCAACTTGGACGGATTATTGTGACAGAGGTCACTGATTAATCAAAAAAAAGAATGTCAGACACGGTATTATTCCAGAAATTAGGAGAAAGAGAGAGAGAGAGAGAGAGAGAGAGAGAGAGAGAGAGAGAGAGAGAGGGAGATTCTGTGAAGTAATGCTAAGGCGGCAAAAGATGTTTTAGCGTTACGTGAATGGCAGCATGAATGATTCCAAGGTTTGTTTCGGTCGTACTTTCGAGCTATCATTGTAGTATTTATTAATCATCGCGTCGCAGAGAATGATTAAAACCCGGCAACCTTCCGTAAACTTCTGAGACATCTGCGCTCGTGTACCCTGCTACAACATAGCGCCTAATCTGTCTGTCCCTGTGGCATTCAAGTCTAACTACCCATCGCGGAACTCTTCATGGCAATCCACAAAGTGTGCAAGTGAGAGCCGCTGCTCACTTTGCGTGCTATTTAGGACCTTGGCTCCAGCAAAAGTAGTCGACAGATGATAGCAAAATGTAAATGTCGCGTGACTAGGGCCTCCCGTCTGGTAGACCGTTCGCCGGGTGCAAGTCTTTCGATTTGACGCCATTTCGGCGACTTGCGCGTCGATGGGGGTGAAATTATGATGATTAGGACAACACAACACCCAGTCCCTGAGCGGAGAGAAATCTCCAAACCCAGGCCCCTAGGACTGACATCCTGTTGCGCTGACCCCTCAGCTTCCGGGGGGGAGGGGGGGCGGACGCAGTTGAAAGTGGATATGGGCACTCTAATTGCGTCTTTTGCTGCTGAAAGTGGATTGTGGGCACTCTAATTGCTTCTATTCCTGCTGTATTAATACAGTTGAAAGTAATAATGTTGTGAGTTATTCTGGTGTTCTGTAAATTATTTTCTTATTTTTTTCCAAATATAGGGGCTGAGTGGCACGCATTCACTTCTTCCTCTGCAGCCCAATCTGCAAACTGATCTTTCCATGCTAGAAAACCATACAGGTAAACAGGGGTAGAGTTAGCAGAAATAAAAAAAAATTCAGGCCCTAATGCACATGTACGAGATAAAATGCCGCGATACGGATATATTCCGTGTCATTACGTTAGAAATTCGTGACACTCACGATTCATGATAACACTGATTGAGTCAGTCTTGATATCTCGCGATATGGACATCCATGGATGATGAGTAACTATCCAAGTCACCGACAACTACTCCGACTACGTACCTGTTTGCCAGCTATACCCCATCTTACATTCCTCTGCCTGAATATATCATTTTGGTTCCAAACACTAAATAAGCTTAGATGGTGGCCTCCTATCGAAATCAGATACTGGTTAGTTTCGGACTCTTTCCGTCTGGTAAGGCAATATACGACAGGCGTAAATCTCTTGGCTTCAGGATTAGCCTTGGCTTGAGGTGTGGGATGAGTCATCGTTTTGCCGCAAATCATTGCGACATACGCAAAAGGGAGCCACGTACTCTCTTAGAAATTTTGTTTAGCCTTGGAAGAGCTGCGAGGCACGATTCGAATGAGTCACTCTTTCGTCGTAAACAGCAACAGCATTGCTGTTTGCTTTTCCTGCAAGGCGCCAGTAGCTCCCGTAAAAACCTGTTCTCATTTAAATTGAATAGCAATGTTTGAGAATGCCTCAGACACCTACGTTTTTTCCAGGAAATACATTCCGTCCTTTACTATAATGTCGTGTGTTTCTGTTTGATGGCCGGCCGAAGTGGCCGCGCGGTTCTGGCGCTGCAGTCTGGAACCGCGAAACCGCTACGGTCGCAGGTTCGAATCCTGCCTCGGGCATGGATGTGTGTGATGTCCTTAGGTTAGTTAGGTTTAACTAGTTCTAAGTTCTAGGGGACTAATGACCTCAGCAGTTGAGTCCCATAGTGCTCATAGCCATTTCTGTTTGATGATAACACAAATAAAGGAGAAAATTAAGATTGTTTTGTCATAGATTCCTCATCTTTACGTATTTCTTTTGTTTTCGCAAGGGCTTCAGGAAGAAAGGAGGATGCACAGACGTGGATGATGCTGATCGGGATGTCAAGAACTTGCATAATGGGATTGAAATATTTTCAGAAAGCTGAATAGAATGTATGGGGAGGGGGAAGAGGTTTTCCAGTGATAAGGATGTTCACACAGCGGTTGGATCTCGAATGGCTGTCTAACCAAGGAGCAGATTTCTATCTTTGAGGAATTGAACGATTGGTAGAACTTCCGACCTCTTCCATCTGGTAAACCAATGGTGCATCTTCCGACTAATGCTCGCCACACCACCTCGGAGGCATCTCACTCCACACCTTAAATCCGCCAGTTAACTAATCTAATACGCGGCCCGCCTCGGTATCTTTGCAAGTAGCTTAACTCCGCAAAATACCATGGAACATGCATAAAATCATTACGCATCGTGCTTCAAATGACTGAAGGGATAATGTGCATTGCTATAAAGTTTTTCAAACAGCTCTTTGTCATACTGACGTTGCCATAGATAAAGCTTCCACTTTCGTGTTCAGTGTAGTTACCAAACATGGTAGACTATATGAGGGCTGCGGACATCAGATGTGAACGGCACGGAGATGCCACGTAGTCGTATGGGGTATCGTTCTCGACACCTCACCAAGTTTGAAAGGGGCCTCTTAGTTGGTCTTCATTTGGCTGGATGGTCGAATCGTATACTGTTCAAATTTATGGGGCATTCTTATACGACAGTATTTCAATGCTGGACTGCATGTGAACGTGAGGGAAGCCAAATTCGTTGTCATGTTTTCGAACGGCTCTCATCACCACAAAAGGAGGAGGATCACTGTTTTGTACTCCAAGCACATTGTAATCCTTTCACATCAGCGCCTACCATTCTAGTACAAGTAAGGAACTCTAAGTAATATTGTGTGTCATACTGCACCATTGGTTGGACCTTAGCAGCAGCCTGACTAGAGAATTATCATCCCACACGTAGAGTGCTACTGGAAATACAACACAAACGGCAGCGCTTGTGGTGGTGCCGTGACGTGGAAGCATGAAACGCTGTTGAATGGTGTCATATTGTGTTCGGCGATGGATCACGGCTCTGCAGTACGCTGGATGACTATCATTGGCAATAGGAACTGACCTGTGGAGAGGTCTCGTACTTAAAAAATTTTGATGAGGAACAGCGGTTTTATATATGGTGTCATGGTGTGGAGAGCCATCGGGTTTTATTTCAGGTTACGGTCAGGTGACAACGGTATATCAGAGACATTCTCCGTTCCCATGTTGAGCAAGGTGGCCCTGTGGTTAGCACAGTGGACTCAACTTTGCGAGGACGACAGTTCAAACCAGCGACCGGCCATCCTGATTTATTTTTTGCGGGATTTCACTGATCCACTTCAGGCAAATGTCAGGAGTGTTTCTTTGTAAGGCAACGGCCGATTCCCTTTGTAACCTTCCCGTATAAATAAAAAAAATACTTAAAAAAATGTGTAACCTTTCTGAACAGAAAATAAAAAATAAAAATAATTACAGTTGGATAATTAAATTCCGAAGTATGAAAACTGATAAATCTTAACTAATGAAAAACATAAATTTTGACGTAAGCAGCGCTACACCATGCCCCTGTGAAATCAATCTGAATTTGTCAGTGAGAAATAAACTGAAAAATTCTTACCTCGTGATGGTGTCGTCGGATAACGCTGTCTATAAATCTGCTCGTAAATGGCACAGCTTAGTGCAATGCTGGCCTACCTACTAATACTGGATAGCCGGTCGGTGTGGCCGAGCGGTTCTAGGCTCTTCAGTCTGGAACCGCGCAACCGCCACGGTCCCAGGTTCGAATCCTCCCTCGGGCATGGATGCGTGTGATGCCCTTAGGTTAGTTAGGTTTAAGTAGTTCTAAGTTCTAGGGGACTGATGACCTCAGATGTTAAGTCCCATAGTGCTCAGAGCCATTTGAACCATTTTAAATACTGGATAACATTTTTCTCAGGTCTGAATTACTAGAAAAACTCACTTTACTTAGTGACACACCTGCACAGATGGTCGTCTGATTACTAAAGAACACATGACGATGATCTGAGAAAAATTCTGGAATATTTTAATGTAGATAAATGACTGCATCGGGACTGGCAGTGACTTAAGGGGAAAGTATACTTTTATAGTTGACTGGTAAAAACAATTTTATTTTTTACGTTATTGATAAAGATCTACAATCCATTACCCAGGAAAATTGAATATATTACAAATGTGGGTCAACTGGTGCTGACGAATCACAAAAGAAAAGATTGAAACAAATTCATATTAACATCTGAGACAAGTTACTTAACTACCTGCACGCCAATAAAAGATGGTTGACTTAATTACACTATTGATTTTTCATTATATTAACAATTATTCATCATCATCTCATTCCATGATATCATTTTGCTCTGCGGCTGATCACAGTTATTATTCAGTTCCATATAATAAAATTTTACAATTTGTTCTGCACTACTAACTGTAAACTGCTATTTACCAGCGACAGACTACAACTACTCTGTAGCAGCGAGCGACTGCAACTGCCGCAGAGACTGCTCTGACCTGCGACTCTATTGCAGCTCTCTTTTGACAGGGGCAAAGATATTTGATATCTCAGGCAGCGCCTGTGAATTGTCGTTCTAGCAAGTGAGCAATACATCGAGATTACATTTGTTCCAGCAGGGTGGCGAACCCCTTACACCTTCCCCATTCTTCCCTAATCCGATGTGACCGACGACCTCGCTGTTTGGTCCCCTCCCCCAAATCAACCAATCAACCAATAACAACGCTGTGGATTACTGTTTCTTTCTTTCAATTTTGCTGTTACAGGGTTAGGTTTTTCTATGAAACAAATGCTGTAAATAATTGTGCCAATGATCTTCTTATGAAATGTTGAAATTTTATACTGTTTTTCTATTGTAAAATTAAATGAATACATTATGTAAGCCACCTGTACTTAGACACACTGGCTTAGTCAGGGTTATTCGCTGTTGTCAAGTGTACAGTGAAGTTGCAATCGCATACTCGCTGAACATGCGAGTGTGCCGGCAGAACGATGTAGAACCGTGTTGAGATGTGAACAGTCTTGTCTAGGCGCGTACAAAGAACGGTGGAGAAAGTAGCGATGCGGCGTGTGTAATAAGGCAGCGGTGCTAAAAGTTTGGTGTGGCCAGACCAGGCACGGTATGAGGCATTAAGCGGGTACAGCACGATCACTGCAAGAGGATATCATCTAACATGATGAGTACTGTGGGTACAGTTTGATTTGTTATGGAGCTGCAAGAAGAAGAGCCTGAGCCACATATTGTCAACGAACAATGCCTTACATGCACCGACGACGACTAAGCACGAAGTAAGATCTTATCAGTTATTTGATGAGACTTGCATACGACTGGCACTTAATTTTGTGTCTGAATAATAGCAAGAGACTTGGAAGTGTTGATCATCCGTTCTACCTAAGGCAGTTTAGCAAAGTATGTTCCATCCTATCCATTATTACTAACCCGAGAGAATTCTAGTGAATGAGAAATAATTGTAACGTTTTTCTGTAAAAGGATTAAGTCAAATAAAATGACTGAGCAGTGAGTAACATTTTGCTATGGTGAAAGAAGTATCAGCAATTAAAGTTTCAATTGTTTACTAGACAGTAATTAACCACAGCGCCTACATCTAGTAATTTGTACAGTAATTTAAAAAGCAGTGGTTAATAAAATAAAATTCGGTGACATATAATTTTTGTGAATTTTTCAATGATAAAAAAGTTCATTTTACGCAGTCAGTAATTTAAGTGTTTAAGCCTTGAGCAAATAATGGTAGCAGTTTTACAAAGTGATTATTCCGTAACTTAACGAATAATGGCGACACTTCACGTTATTTGAGATCAACAAGTCAGTAAAAGCGTTTCTCGCATGTGGACATATTATTGCGATTGGAACATAACTTTGCAGATTACGCAACTGAATTACATAACAGTGATAATTGAACATGGCTCTCATCATAACGATATTTTCCAGTTTTAATCACAGCATTTGATTATGTATAAGTATAAATGGTTTTTGCGCAAAACTAACGACAGTAATCATTACAGCGTTCTATATTGCACGTAACCATTCACAGCTAATGAAATTTTGTTCATTACTAAATTGTTTCCATGCTTTATGATTTAGCTGAAAAGTTTTTGACCGCTGTAACACATCCATTTGAAGCTGTGCTAACGTAATATTCAACAATTTCGAGTTATTCTCACCTGATAACGAACCCAGTATTCTTATATAAATTTATCAGTAATGAAACACAGTAATTACCAAAACCGTAATTTTGCTCACGTTGTGAGCTAGCGACGGTTAATTGTCTTTATTATCTAAATTCATAAGTTTTTCCAAATTTTACTGTCTACTGTGATCCCATTTCATTCTTTATTTTCATTTTTCTTTAAGCGAAATTCATTCCGTTGTCGTCATTGCTAGAGGCACTGAGCATGTCATTTATTCTTCGGAGTACGCCTCCCTCCCACCCCCTACCCAATAAGAAACTTGCCGTGTACGGTTCATTGAAACCTTCCCCCCCTCCCCCTTCATTTCTGAGTCATCTGTCTTCTCACTGATTTGACGAATTCCGCTTCTGTGCCAACCTTTTCCTCTGAGTAGGTCTTGGAACTTACGTCCTCAATTTTTTGCTGGATGTATCCCAATCTCTGTCTTGCCCTACAGTTTTTACCCTCTACAGCTCCCTGTAGTACTATGGACGTTGTTCCGTTATGTCTCAACAGATGTCCTATATAGTCCAGTCCCTTCGTATCTGTGTTTCCGCATCTTCCATTATTCCCCGATTCTGTACAGAACCTCCTCATTTCTTACCTAATCAGTCAACCTAATTTTCAACATTGTTGTGTAACACCACATCTCAAATGTTTATATTCTCTTCTGTCCGGTTTTCCCACAGTCCATGTCTCACTGCCGTACAATGAAGTGCTTAAGCTCTGTTCCTAATGGATTATGTTGCTACCTAGGTAGCAGAATTACTTAACTTCCTGTATTCCATGATCAGCTGTTCCGATATTAAGTTTCTTGTTGTTCTCATTTCTGTTTCTTCTCATTACTGTCGCCTTTCTTAGATTTATTCTCGGTTCTTATTCTGTACTCTTTAATCTGTTCATTCTATTCAACAGGTCCTGTAATTCCTCTTCACTTGCACTGAAGATAGCAATGTCAACAGCGAATTTTAACACTGACATTCTTTCACCTTGAATTTTAATCTCACTCTTGGTCCCTTCTTTTATTTCTGTCGTTGCTTCTCAGATGTACAGATTGAACAATAGGGTTAAAGACTACATCCTTATCTTACACGCTTTCTTGGTCTTCCATCACTACAGTTCTATCTTGGTTCTTGTACATAGTGTATATTACCCGTCTTTCCCTATAGCTTGCCCCTATTTTTCTCAGGATTTCGAACATCTTGCACCATTTTACAGTGTCGAACGCTTTTTCCAGATCGACAATTCCTACGAAAGTGTCTTGATTCTTCTTTAGTTTAGCTACCATTATCAACAGCAACGAAGGAACTACCCCTCTGGTGCTTTCACTTTTCCTGTATTCAAACTCATCGTCAGCTAACAGCTCCTCAATTTCCTTTTCTTTTCTCCTATATATTATTCTTGTCAGCAACTTGGATGCATGAGCTATTAAACTCATTAAATCCTAATAAACTGGAAGTGTAAAGGGTAGTTATAATGTGTTACTTCACATACGACAGTATTTTTCAACAGGGCAATGATAGTCCACACAAGATACATGCCTCCACCAATTGTCTGCGTGATGGTGAGGTACTCCAATGGGCAGCAGGATTCCCAGATCTGTCCCCGACAGAACGTATGTGGAACCAGCTTGGACGCCAACTCCTTTCCAGTGGTACTAAACGGAATATCAAAGACCAGTTACCACAGATGTGGGCCAGATTGTCTCAGGAGAGGATACAACAACGTTGACATATTTCCCGACCAAATCAGTGCATTCATCCAGCCCAACGTGATTGCCGTGTTATACCGATAAGTGGGCTATACTGCCAAGTTCTTTGTGAATGTCTCTCGATTTTCTAGCCAGTGAATGACATCACATACTTTATCAACACGTGAAGCTTGATCTCGTTTCTCGTCCTGTCCCCCAGGGTGCAACATGTTTCTTGGCAGGCATTATATACAGACTGCTCTGCAGAAAGTAAAGACCAGATAGATGAAGTACCACAACATATTAATATCTGCCAGTCGTTCTCATAAAACTGGACATCACGGAGGACAATTTACTGATCATCAGACGAAGAGATCAGCCCGTTGCAGTCACTGTTACACTATCAACGGCAGCACAACATGACCGCTATATAGCGCATCAGGAAAGAAGAGACTCAAGCAGACAGCGGGTGGAATTGCAACCACATTTAACAGGACCCTCTGATTTACGACAGTGTGAACAGCCTAGGTACTGGACCAACGAGTGGGGCCGCGTAGTCGGATGACAGCAGATTCAGTCTGAGTAGTGGTTCTGGACGTACCCACGTATGAATAGAGGTGGAAACACATGGAGCATCCAGGAACATTGTCGAATATAATCGTTATGGTGTTCAAGGTATTTGGTGTGGGAAGGCATAATGTTACATGGGCATACTGACCAACTCTTCGAACATGGTGCGCTCACTCGTCAAAGTTATTATGACACTGGACTTCTTACAAATGTGAGTCTTTTCAGGGGTCCATTCGTCCTTCACTTTTTGTTTCTTTTCGTGGATGACAGAGCGCGACCGCGTAGGACAGCCCTGGTGGAGGAGCTTTTGGAACGAGAGGATACTCGGCAAATGAACTTTCGCTCTGTAGCGGATGGGCGCTGTTTTGAAACTTCCTGGAGAGTTGCCCAAAAAAGTAATGCACCGCATTTTTTCTCTCAGCTGAAAACAATGCTACGAATGCGAAACGTTACGCGTGTATTATTGGACTGCTGAACACATCGCAAAACAGGGCTACACAGTGTTACCCAATCCACCTACACCGCTGACCTAGCCACCTCGAACTTCCACTTGTTTGGGCCATGAAAGGATGCCATTCGTGGAAGACATTTTGAGGACGATGAGGAGACGATTCACACAGTGAAGCACTGGCTCCGCCACCAGGACAAAGATTAGTACCGACAGGGCACACAAGCCCTTGTTTTCGCGCTGGTGGAAGGCCATAGAACTGGCTGGATATTACGTGGAAAAAATAGGATTTTTAGATAAAACACTTTTCTTTCGTGTGTGTAATTCTCATTATGTTCAACAAAAAATTGTTGAGGAAAGCCGGCCGCTGTGGCCGTGCTGCTCTAGGCGCTACAGTCAGGAACCGCGCGACCGCTACGGTCGCAGGTTCGAATCCTGCCTCGGGCATGGATGTGTGTGATGTCCTTAGGTTAGTTAGGTTTAAATAGTTCTAAGTTCTAGGGGACTGATGACCACAGATGTTAAGTCCCATAGTGCTCAGAGCCATTTTGAACTCTCCTGTGTATTTTTCCCTCGTCTTCAATACAACCCTCAAGGTAAGGGAAGCAGAAAGACGAGAAATACACAAGAATTGGACGAACCAGAGTCGTACAAAAGACATACTTTTTATGTCAATTACACGTTTCTCGCTCAATACCTCAACAAGCTGTGGTTTTATTACCATACACGGCTGTAAGCCTTTACAAAACCAGTCCTAACGCACCACTGCATTTTTCCTTGGCAACATTAAACAAATGTTCGTGTACTTCACTTCACTTACACTGTTACGTAAAATTGCACTCATCAAAAAAGTTTTGCATCACCCTGGTTCCCAGAGCTCCTGAAGATAGACGTTGACTTTGGATATTGTATCACAGACACAGTTCTTTTGACTGTTCTGAGATGTCACTAAACCGGCCCAAAGATGTAAACAACCATGCATGAGCAGCGCCTATTAGAAGGAGGGGGTCCGACAGCCGAACGGTTCCATTCATTCCGCCAGGAAGGAGGTACACGGACCGTGTTGTCTGTAGTTCAACCATACCTAGACGGTCAGTACCGCGGTTCGATCGCGTCCGCATTGTTACTTTGTGCCAGGAAGGGCTCTCAACAAGGGAAGTGTCCAGG
The DNA here is from genome assembly GCF_021461395.2 of Schistocerca americana. Classification (NCBI taxonomy): domain Eukaryota; kingdom Metazoa; phylum Arthropoda; class Insecta; order Orthoptera; family Acrididae; genus Schistocerca; species Schistocerca americana. The sequence goes on along the minus strand of NC_060122.1, from coordinate 763,783,602 downwards.
ACTCTCGGAGTGAACCAAAGCGATGCTGTTCGGACATAGAGAAGATAGACAGGAACTGTCGATTACATGCCTCGCTCGGGCCGCCCGAGGGCTACTACTGCAGTGGATGACCGCTACCTACGGATTAAAACTCGGAGGAACCCTGACAGTAACGCCACCATGTTGAATAATGCTTTTCGTGCAGCCACAGGACGTCATGTTACGACTCAAACTGTGCGCAATAGGTTGCATGATGCGCAACTTCACTCCCGGTGTCCATGGCGAGGTCCATCTTTGCAACCACGACACCATACAGCGCGGTACACATGGGCCCAACAACATGCAGCATGGGCCGCTCATGATTGGCATCACTTTCTCTTCGCCGATGAGTGTCACATATGCCTTCAACCAGACAATCGTCAGAGACGTGTGTGGAGGCTACCTGGTCAGGCTGAACGCCTTGGACACACTGTCCAACGAGTGCAGCAAGGAGGAGGTTCCCTGCTGTTTTGGGGTGGCATTATGTGGGGCCAACGTACGCCGCTGGTGGTCATGGAAGGCGCCGTAACGGCTGTAAGGTACGTGAATGCCATCCTCCGACCGATAGTGCAAGCATATTGGCGAGGCTTTCGTCTTCATGGACGACAATTCGTGATCCCATCGTGCACATCTTGCGAATGACATCCTTCAGGATAACGACATCGCTCGACTAGAGTGGCCAGCATGTTCTCCAGGTATGAACCCTATCGAACATGCCTGGGATAGATTGAAAAAGGCTGTTTATGGACGACCTGACCCACCAACCACTCTGGGGGATTTACACCGATTCGCTGTTGAGGAGTGGGACAATCTGGACCAACAGTGCCTTGATGAACTTGTGGATAGTATGCCACGACGAATACAGGCATGCATCAATGCAATAATACGTGCTACTGGGTATTAGAGGTACCGGTGTGTCCAGCAATCTGCACCACCGCCTCTGAAGGTCTCGCTGTATGAAGGTACAAGATGCAATGTGTGGTTTTCATGAGCAATAAAAAGGGCGGAAATGATGTTTATGTTGCTCTCTATTCCACTTTTCTTTACAGGTTCCGGTACTCGCTGAACCGAAGTGATGCAAAACTTTTTTTGATGTGTGTACTGAAATAAGGCACCTAGACTGGAGCCTGAAATCAATATACATGATGGCGCAGACAAGTAAAGCTATTTGGAACATTGGAAATGGTTCTCTGTTCCAGTGTTTTAATAAGTAGAAATCTGTACTGTCTATTTGTCGGGTTGTGAACAGTCTCAAAATTATTAATACTCAAATCAGCAACTTAAAATTTAATTATTATACTTTAATGGATGTACACATTTGCACGTTTTAGTTTCCAGTCTGTTGGTGGGCGTCGTTAACTACACTTTTTATGCTGGTGTTCTACTTGATTAATTCACATGCGGGCGCCGAGGGGCAGTCGTGCACTTCTTGGGCACAGCATAGAGGCATGGAAAATGCGTTCAGGTGGGCCATCATAGTGTGACGAAGGCCACCTTTCGCCAGCTAAAGAGCAGTACTAGAAGAAGACTTGTTCTCCACTGAAACGACCTCGAAGCGTATCTCCGCGGCAGAGAAGCGACCCACTTATACTGTGCGGCTCTCCTACGTAAACAAGACCTGTTTTTTTAGACTCTGCTGGGACTCCGACGAATTCGTGGACGACGGGAATAAGAGAACCTCTTTGTACAGATACCTACCTTTTGTCCGGGTCCGAAAGCAAGTAGGACACTCCGTAAGATGTCCAGTGGGTTTTTAATTGCGTCACCCACAAGCAGAAAGAAGCGTCCTGAAAACTCATGAAAAAGGAAGGCGGTGTTTCAGTATTGTCCTATGTGGTACGACCGGTCACTGGCTGACTAAAAAACATGCTTCCTTGACAGAGGTTCCAGGCACAGAATTCGCAGTTCACAGCAGGCTGACACACCCAACGGATTGGAAGCTATGTTTCTTACAATCCGTGGACGGAGCAGAGCTGCAAATACTGTTGGCAGAAGATAGAAAAAAATCTCGTCACTGGCGGACAAAGCTTTTTAGCACGAAATCGCGCTCAGGTCAGATACTTGGAGTGCAGTGTCTTCTCTTTCTTTGTCAGATACCTGCAGATTCCATCTTAGACTTCACGCTCCAGGAGTGAAGACAGTCGTGGACTTGAAGATGGAGAGACGCAAAGGAAATATCTGCAACTACACTGGTAGCAGTCGAAAGTCTGATAGCCTCTAACTACACGTTTGCAATTATTTCGTCCGCTCACAATTAAGGTAAGATCGCACACTTCAGCGTATTAGGCCGCAATAAAGTTTAGGCTTTGGTACATTCAAGTACAGTAAATTCACACAGGCTCACGCTGACTGAATTCACAGGTGTAGTGCACATGTAGTTCTCTTCCTTTATCTCGATCATGCCGTCACTGTAAGCATGCGATTCCATTTACTTTAATGAAACTGTTAGGAAGTGATTTATCGTTGTAGTATATATCCTTGTGACAGCCTTCCTAGAACCTTAGAGCAGTTTCTTTTGCTATCAGTTCCACGTGTAAGTAGAACGTTCTTGAAGTATGTGGAACGAAATGTTGTAATGTTTCCTACTGATCTGTGCACACACAGTAATGTGTACGAAAATGGGAATTTACGTAGGACACGTATACAAAAGACTCAAAGAAACTGGTGCACCTGCCTAATATCGTGTATGGCCCCCGTTAGCACGTAGAAGTGCGCAGCACGACGTGACATGGACTCGACTAATGTCTGAAGTAGTGCCGGAGGGAATTAACACCATGGATCCTGCAGGGCTGTCCACAAATCCGTAAGGGTACGACGGGGTGGAGATCTCTTCTGAACAGCACGTCGCAAGGCATCCCAGATACATTCAATAACGTTCATGTCTGGGGAGTAACATTCAAAAGAGTGTTCCTTGAGCCATTCTATATTCAATTTTGGACATGTGGGGTGTCGCATTGTCCTGCTGGAATCGCCCAAGTCCGTCGGAATGCACAATGGACATGAATGGATGCAGGGGATCAAACAGGATGCTTATGTACATGTCACCTGCCAATCTAGACGTGTCAGGGGTCTCATATCACTCCAATTGTACATGTCGCACATTACAGAGCCTCCACCATCCTGAACAGTCCCCTGCTGACACGAAAGGTCCATGGATTCATGAGGTTGTCTCCATATCCGTACACGCCTCTCCGCTCGATACAATTTGAAACGAGACTCGTCCGATCAGGCAACATGTTTCCAGTCCTCAGCAGTCCAATACCGGTGTTGACGGGCCTAGGTGAGATGTAAAGCTTTGTGTCGTGCAGTAACCAAGCGTACACGAGTTGGCCTTCGCTCCGAAAGCCTATATCGATGATGTTTCGTTGAATGGTTCGCACGCCGACACTTGCTGATGACCCAGCATTGAAATCTGCGTTAATCTGCGGAAGAGTGAAACTTCTGTCACGTAGAATGATTCTCTTCAGTCATCGTTGGTCCCCTTCTGGCAGGATCTTCTTCTGGCCGCAGTGATGTCGGACATTTGGTGTTTTACCGTATTCCTGACATTCACAGTACACTTGTGAAAGGGTCGTACTTAAAACCGCGACTTCATCGCTACCTCGGAGGTGCTGTGTCCCATCGCTCGTACGCCGACTGTAATACCACGTTCAAACTCACTTAAATCTCGATAACCCGCCAGTAGCCGATCTATGGTAACAACTGCGTCAGGGTCTCCTTGTCTTACACACGCTTTGCCGTTCGCAGCTCCGTATTCTGCCTGTATTTGAATACGCATGCCGATACCAATTTCTTTGGCGCTTCAGTGTTTTTAATACAATAATCAGTATGTGGAGCGGCAGGTAAATAATCAAACTGTCGATACTTTTGTTATTCGTTATGGAAGGACATTTAACCTGTTCGTGCGTGCTTTACACCCACCTACCTCATTTACAAGAGGCTGAAAGCTATTTTTGCCGTCATCCAAAAAGCGACGGAGAACATACTGACCATAATTTCCTGTCTGTAAGTCCACTATGCGCTTTGCACTCACTGAAAGGAAATGATTCAGTTCCAGATTTGGTTTTTAGTGAATAACTTGAAACTAAGGTTACATACGAATTTTCGTCTTTCTGAGTCTAATATTCGCCTTCAATTTTTCGTAAAAAGGCAGATTTTGGCCAAAATATTACTGTGATCAAGTTGAGACGTGTAACTCTTAGTTGTGACACACATTTCCATATTGTAGACAGTTTTTATCATCGTAGTCTTATTACTGATCACCAATTTTTTTCTTAAGGTACTGTATTTTGCGTAAGATATTCATTTGATCATTCTGAGACATTACAATGTTAACATTAATACCTTGCAGAACTAGCACTCTTGAAAGAAAGGAAGCGCACACTCCGCTGCAAAGCGAAAATCTCATTCTGGAAACATCCCCCAGGCTGTGGCTAAACCATGTCTGCGCAGTATCGTTTCTTTCAGGAGTGCTAGTTCTGCAAGGTTCGCAGGAGAGCTTCTGTAAAGTTTGGAAGGTAGGAGACGAGATACTAGCAGAAGTAAAGCTGTGAGTACCGGCCGTGAGTCGTGCTTCGGTAGCTCTGATGGTAGGGCACTTGCCCGCGAAAGACAAAGGTCCCGAGTTCGAGTCTCGGTCGGGCACATAGTTTTAATCTGCCAGGAAGTTTCATATCAGCGCACGTTCCCCTGCAGAGTGAAAATCTCATTCTGGATAGTACAGTGTAATTTTACAAATCACTTACATAAAACATGAAATTAAATTTTCGATTATTATAAAATTAATTTTGTTATTTAGAATTTTCAGTCTTTACCTAAAGGAGAAACACACGAAACCAATTTGTTTTCCAGTACTCTCGTTTAATCATAATCGTTGGCACTGATGTGTGTATCCTTGTAAACCAATCTCACTAAAACATTTAAGGTAGACAATGGGAAGTCACTATTGTTGGTGTTCTTCTCGACTCTCTATTACAAAAAGGGAAAGGGGAGGAGTCACTGTGGTACCCTCATTTCTTCCTCCATACACCTTGTAGGCTGCCTTTCATGAAGTCTCTTTATCCCTCAGAAACGGATAACATAGCGCAAGCTTCTGTTCTCAACTTATATCTAAGGGAGGACAAAACACAGTTTATACTCTAATTTTCTTCTATAATTTAAGTAATAGAGAATTTATAGACAGAATTTTCTTTCTAAAATGTATTCTTTGTTAAAGCATTATTAACTTTTTCAAAATGATTATTGGTAATACGCCGCTTCATAAAATCGTGTCGTTACTCTAGCTAATTTTTACTAGTTACCTCATTATTGAGCTTGAATCACGAACTATGCAATTTTTTTACCCAGAGCTGTTACGCTCTGAAAGTCAACATAGATATATTTTTAGTTTTTTAGTAGCCACATTTTGGACTAGTTTCCAATTTACTTCGTTACCTTAGATGCTGCTCTGATTAGAAAATCGAGTAACCTTTGTAAGATCTCTCTTCATGCTGCTCAATAATAGTACAGATTAGTATGCTAAAAAATGTACTTGTTGGACAGCAGTTACTTCGCTTTTTTACACACATAATTAAAATCGTTTTTACGATAACGTATTACTCCTCAACAATCTGCATTTCTTAAAACATTCGTTCATCTCTATTGTCGTCATTACGTGTCAATATTAATCTATTAATTGACAATCTGCCATAACAAGATTATGTGTTCCTCAACCCATTTTTACGTGACACACCAATTTTCCACCATTTTACCACATACGTCAGCCTACTGATTTCGTTTCTCTTATTTCTCCTTATTTTCATTAATCCATATATTTCACTTCCATACATATTTAGATGCTTCTTTCTCCCTTTTGTCTTCGTCAGCTGGCTGTCATTATTTACACATATTTTTGATGTGATTCTCATAACACTTTCACAGATCTCATTTAATTAATATCAAAACGATTTGCCTTGGCTCCACTGGCACCATGTTATTACTCTCTCTTACCTACGTACAGCCTTACTTCCAACATGAAAATAATAACAGTGCATAGAATTTATTCTTTCAGGTTTTAGGAATTTTCAACTTAAATTAGTTCTCTTAATGCAAATCGTCTTTATTTTGTTGTTACCAATCCTTTCGTGGATCTTAATTTGTTATTTACTTCATCTATTATTTATCTGTCATTCGCTCCCATGAGTTATTTTAACATTTAGAATTTACTGTGGCAAACTACGTCTCATATTCTCTTATAAGAAATCATTCAGGTATAGTCATTTTCGAGAATCATTCTTACTTACTAGGAAAATATTACAAACTAATAGCATATGTACAACATGAAGGTGTATATTCCTTACTTACTACTGACAGAACAGAAGAAGAGAATGAAGCTTGAAATTTCAAGCTTCATCCAGCGAAACCGCACAGTACGCCAAACTGTATAGCTGCCAAAGAGTGGTAGGTTCCCTACAGTTTATTATTACTGTCAATTTTGAAAGACTTCAGGTCTACAATGTTTCTTAGACCTAGTTCTCTCTTACTTTTTGGGTATTCCAATCGGTGTGCGTACGTCGTATTATTGCTTACCACTAGGATACATCTCATAGTACATAAAATTTAACTCGCCGAACTCCCCATAGGCTGGGTAAACCTTACAACAATGTTGATGATATACAGGTTAATGAACTCTCCACGCACAAGTGTTTCTTCTTAAGGTGTTTACATGTTTTTAAAAGTGCAAGTTTAGGTAAACGGTAACTTGAGAACAACACTGTACACACAGGTATACAATGGCTGAACATTAGCAGTGATTATGTTATAAGTTTGTTGACGGGTACAGGTCACATTAGTATATGTATTTGTGTAATATCTGTACACTTGTTGTTCTCATTCACCATACTGTGGTTAGGTTTAGCAAAGGTGCTTATAAGCATCCCCATTTTAAAGCGCCACAAAACCATTGGCTGTGGACGTGCGCTTATGCGTAAGGCGCGACGCAAGCACCATCCAAAGTTTCCTGGTGCTGTTGGCTATTTTGACTTCCAGCTTGAATTTGGCTTGGAAATAGGCATGTGTGGATTGTGGCATTCCTCCTACCAGCATTTATAGAATTAGTGTTGCCACTGAATGTTTATTATTAAGATCAGGCACTTTCAGTGCAGGCACGTTTGTATTCAAATAATCAACTTCTGTTACATTTGAACTTTTTAATGTAGTACCAGTTTTATTCACTGTTCACTGACAACTATGTGCTATTTTTGTAGCCTCAGTGGGCTAGGCTTGAAAATGGAAGTGTAAGGGTTCTGAACTAGTCGCCTAATAAACAGCTGCAACTGTCGACAGATCCATTAATAAGAACTTTAAGGAATTTAAGTAAAGTTGCTGTTCTCTGTCAACGGAATGTTGAAACTGGAGAATAAAGAAAAACCCTTTGGCGACGCTTTTCCAAACCGGCTGACTACAATGAAGCATTCTCTATAACCACTAACGACGGGAGAATTCCGTATAACGTGGTCCAATGGCGTCAGGAGGTGGCGTTTGGGAACAAATAATTCTTCCCCAGATAGGCATCTTGGCATGTCTCGACTCAAATAATGCAAGGAGAGACTCTCCGGCGCAAGGAATTTTCCATTAGAAGACGAAATTCCTCCACCCAGTTTGGAGCCAGACTTTGGGAGGCACAATGAAGGACTGGCTCTCGCACTCCGTCGTATATCTCTTTCTAGTCTTACCTGGCAGTTTTCGGTTCAAGTTTTCTGGGATGGGAGGTCAGGACTTCTCATCTCTATATATTCTATTGGACAGACACTAAATATTAACGTGGAGGGGATATACACTACAAAATCCCACTCATCGAACTGGTGCAGCAATTATTCTTGCAATGCCATTGATCAGAGAAGAGCAAACGCGTTTCTTATGTAGAGTGAAAGTGGACCTCAGATACAAAGTCGCAGCAGTTCGTTTTGTTTTTGGTTTCGTAGGAGGAAAAACGCCAGCATTCGCGCGAGAGGGTCACAGGCGGAAGACTTTGACGAGAGGAGCTTTCTGACGACCACAGCTGGACTTGGAATATCATAGGTCCAGATGGGAGACACCACTGATATTACAGACGACCCCCACTACTTACAAGGGAACCTCCCCATCGCACCCCCCTCAGATTTGGTTACAAGTTGGCACAGTGGATAGGCCTTGAAAAACTGAACACAGATCAATCGAGAAAACAGGAGGAAGTTGTGTGGAACTACGAAAAAATAAGCAAAATATACAAACTGAGTAGTCCATGCGAAGATAGGCAACATCAAGGATAATCTGAACGCAGGAGCGCCGTGGTTCCGTAGTTAGGGTGGGCTGCTGCGGAACGAGAGGTCCTTGGTTCAAGTCTCCCCTCAAGTGAGAAGTTGTTCTTTATTTTCGCAAAGTTGTGATCTGTCCATTCGTTCATTGACGTCTCTGTTCACTGAAATAAGTTTAGTGTCTGTGTTTTGCGACCGCACCGCAAAACCGTGCGATTAGTAGACGAAAGGACGTGCCTCTACAATGGGAACCGAAAACATTTGTTCGCAAGGTCATAGGTCAACCGATTCCTCCACAGGAAAACACGTCTGATATATTCTATACGACACTGGTGAGGGCATGTGCGTCACATGACAGGAATATGTTGTCGACCCACCTAACTTGTACACTTGGCGAATGGGTAAAAAGATTCTTCTACATTGCCCGATTTAGGTTTTCTTGTGGATGAGAGAATTACTCCCAAAAAAGTGATGAAAACATAAGAGTTTGTCACATAAACTGCAACAAATGAATCCAACAGTTTCACAGTCGCACACTTTTCGCTGTGATCTTTCAAAACATATGTTTTCAACGTTTTCAAATTTTTCCGTGTGTAGACCGTCAAATCCTGCATATGTCCAAGCAAATCTGAACATGTCCTGGAATTTTGGAGAGCGAAGTTGATTATGTGTGAGTGCTTGAACTTTGATAATTGTCTGAAAATAAAAAATAAAATTTTACACTCGAAGGAAGACTTGAACCAAGGCCCTCTCCTTCTGCCGCTGCTCACACTAACCACGGGACCACGGCGCTCCTGAGCTCAGATCATTCTTGATGTTGCCTATCATCGCATGGACTACTCAGTTTGTATATTGTGCTTATTTTTTCATAGTTCCACACAACTTCTTCCTGTTATCTCGATTGATCTGTGTTCAGTTTTTCAAGGCCTATCCACTGTGCCAAAGTATAACTAAATCTGAGGGGGGGTGCGATGGGGAGGTTCCCTTGTTAGTGGTAAGTAGTGCTCTGCCTGTTGCGTGACAGGTTTGATTAGGCTTTCCTCACTCTGACACGTCGACTTCCCATTACGTAAATTTCCGTAATCCCAGTAAATTTCTGATTCTTAGTTCACAAATGGATTACAGATTAGTTTCGCGAATCCGGATGCTCTTCCAAAACGTGCTGTTCATAGGAACATCTAATGTCTGGTTCTGACATCCATTTAACGCATGATTTAGTGCCTGGTACCCGTCATACGACTACTTCTGCTGTCGTTTCCGGTATTATCTGATTATACGAGCTTAGAGCTCCGACAGTTGGACACACTTGTGTATCCCTTGCCTCTCGCACCCTTCCCATGGTCCGCACCTGCCATAATTGTACAAATATTACTAGCGGTCTCTACTGATGGATCATTTGATACTTCGTGGTGTTTAGGTCAATGCTGATTAAACTGCTTCGATACTGTACATTCTGAAAACATCAAAGGGGGGTGGGCGGGAGCGTATGTATTTAAAATTGGTCAAAAATGTTGACATTTTTGCTGCCACCAGATAGTTCTGTAGCATGTTGGAAATATTATCTCCAATTTTCAGAGTTTAATTCATGCTACAAATGATGTGAAATCGATCTTGTTTCTACCAATACGCAGTGCCACGCTCTCTTTTCTATGAATCTCACATTTCCAATACTTTATTATTTTCTGCCCTCAGAGAAGACATCTATAGAGTATGTGAGTCTGCGAGACTATTTACGGAGTCATTAATTACGATTTATTAAGCAAATGGACACATAGTGAAACAAAATACCTAAACTAAAACTTTAATAACCTCATCTAGAAGAGACGCCCAAAAACATTTTGCTCATCTACTGTTGCTAAAGTTTTCTCACGTGATGGCTGTCTGGCGTTCAATGACAGTAACACAGGAAGAATAAAGACCCTTATGAGACTAGGATTTGATGTACGTTGCTTCATTGAAAACTTACTGAAGAAGATTGACGATGTTGCTATTGTTAGTTCTGAAGTGTCAGCGGAGGATATTATCAAAAAGGCACGCAGGATGGATCAGACTGGAAAAAGAGCTACATGAAGACTGAAAAGCCCAAATATACGGTCATGGCCAACATTAAAATACTTGTCTCTGGAATAAATGCTAATAAAGTAATATTTTTTCTGAATTTCTAGCAACTTTCATTTTTCAGTGTACAAGGAAAATTTTCTGCTGAATCCTTCTAGATAAAAAGATGATGTTTGGTACAGAATTTGTAAACACAATAACACAGCTTCCCGGAGCAAGAGATTATTCATTGGAAATTACTGCCAACTTTGTTTAAATTTATGAGAAATAAAAATTGCTATCAATCATTCACATAAATATTAAAAATTGTTACTAGAGTTCTAAGACTAATATTAAAAACTGGTACACAGATTTGTTTATCTCATTACTGAAAACAGTGTACCACTTTTTGAAAGTGATAAGTAACCCCTGAGAAAATGCTCCTCGTGTCATAGTATGTGTTCTAAAGTATCCTGTTGCATCTTGATCAGATAAATTAACAAAAAAATTGAAAAAAGATATCAGATTATCGCCAAAACATAATGTTAAATGTGCAAAATTTGGTTGTTATCTCTCAGACAGTAAGAGTTACATTGGATTATATTAACCCGCGTATTTTATCATACGTCCTCCTTAAATGACTATTTGTCGTGTGGATTAGGAGCTCTCTTTGTGCAATCACTACATTTCCTTCGTAATCAATTAGAAGAGTGTACAGGTGCAAATTTAGTTCTAAGTGCATGTCCTTTGAACAAGTCAGACTCTAAATACATATTTATTTCTCCACCCCGGCCCTCCATCATGTTCCACACCGTACAAAGGTGTGAGATCACGTGAAATAACAATGGAATACATTTTCTCGTCTCGCAGCGGCTTTCTCTTAAAATGAGGCATAGCCTTTCCTCGTCTCTGACTGGTTGAAAGTAGGACAGATACTCCGGAACAGAAAGGACATCGGGTTCGTGGCATCGCTTCAGCTCTGGGAGTTGAGTTTGGAAGTTCACATTAGAAAGAACAGTTAGAAAATAAAGTCTTTTTGACATATAGGTAGTACGCCAGTACTCTTTTTATTCATGTGTAATCTTTGCACTGTGATTGTGACGAATTGTAGTGGCTCACATTCCACCATGATAATAAATTATTCTGCCATCCCTAAAAATTACGATGTCATTCAGCAGATTTAAAGAACCGTAGCCCGTCTTACTGTCACGACTGGTGCAATAAAAAGGCGTATCACAGGACGAGATCTGCAACAGGGACAATTTATTAAAAGATGCAGAGTGAGTGGACATAACTTGCTGACCCCTGCCTGAATCGCTCATGTCTAACTGCAACTTGCACGTGAACTGTTAAGCTGTAACAGCCAGTCCACAGTATCACGTTTTAGAAACCTGTTTCCAGAGGAGACGTTGCAAAGTATTGGTTAAAATCCATAACGAATGGGCCAAGTGATTGATATCATCCACATGAGTGCTAAAAGGAATCCGTTAAACTTCGGTTACACGATAAATCAGACAAATCCAAAGACCGTAAATACCTAGGAATTACAATTACGAACAACTTAAATTGGAAAGAACACTTATATAATGTTGTGGGGAATGCAAACCAAAGACTGCGTTTTATTGGTAAGACACTTAGGAACCGTAACAGATCTACTAAGGAGACTGCCTACACTACGCTTGCGGGTCCTCTTTTAGAGCACTGCTGCGAGGTTTGGGATCCTTTATCAGATAAGATTAACCGAGTACATCGAGAAAGTTCAAAGAGCAGCAGCACGTTTTGCTTTATCTCGAAGTAAGAGAGAGAGTGTCACTGACCTGATACAGGATTTGGGGTGGACATCATTAAAACAAAGGTGTTTCCCATTGCTGCTGAATCTTCTCACGAAAGCTGAATCACCAACTTTTTCCTCCGCATGCGAAAATATATTGTTGACACCGACCAACATAGGGAGAAACGATCATTTTAATAAAATTAGCGAAATCAGTGCTGGCACGGAAAGATATAGATGTTCGTCTTTTCCCGTCGCTGTTCGAAATTGGAATAAGAGAATTATTGTGAAGGTGTTTCGATGAACCCTTTGTCAGGCGCTTAAGCGTGATTTGCAGAATATCCATGTAGATGTAGATGTAGACAGCTTACAATACACTTCTAATTCCTCCTCAGGACTTCAGTTTCTTCAGCGACGTTATGTCACACTTTTCCTGGAGTTTTGTGAACACTAAATGGCTACTCAGATTCCCGTCCAGGTTTGTCGATGACATTGTAATTCTGCCAGGGAGACAAAGGACGTGGGAAGCAATGGGACGGAAAGGAGCGTGTCTTGAAAGGAGTATTTGAGACAAACATCAACAAAAGCAAAACAAATATTGTAAGTAGGCTGTTTAGGTTCTTATATTGGTAACACCACCGCCACGTAGCGCTCTGTATGAAAATCACTGGCTGTGCTGCGTGCAGTCTGTGGTTGGTTTGTGTTGTTGTTGGTTATTGTAGTGTTGGGCAGTTGGCTGTTAACAGCGCGTAGTGTTGCGCAGTTGGAGGTGAGCCGCCAGCAGTGGTGGATGTGGGGAAGTGAGATGGCGGATTTTTGAGAGCGGATGATCTGGACGTGTGTCCATCAGGAACAGTACATTTGTAAGAATGGATGTCATGAGCTGCTATATATATTATGACTTTTGTACACTATTAAGGTAAATACATTGTTTGTTCTCTATCAAAATCTTTCTTTTGCTGACTATGCCTATCAGTAGTTAGTGCCTTCAGTAGTTTGAATTTATTATTTAGCTGGCAGTAGTGGCCCTCGCTGTATTGCAGTAGTTTGAGTAACGAAGATTTTTGTGAGGTAAGTGATTTGTGAAACGTATAGGTTAATTTAGTCAGGGCCATTCTCTTGTAGGGATTATTGAAAGTCAGATTGCGTTGCGCTAAAAAATACTGTGTGTCGGTTTAAGCACAGTCATGTATAATTTTTCTAAGGGGACGTTTCAATATAATGAAATGCAGTCGAATTTAGGCAGCAACTGATGATGGCCGATGTAAAAACGATATAAACTGTAGACTGGCAACGGCAAGAGAAACGTTTCTGAAGATTGTACATGTAAGTGTTAGAAATTTTCTGAAAGTACGAACCTTAAATTTGTAATAAAAAACGAAATTTCACGCCGTTATCCTGTAAGTTGGTAAGCGTGCTGCAAACAGCGTGCAAATGGCCTGTAGGTGGTAGCAAAATGTAGATTCACACATACCGTCGCAGTATCAGTATAAAGATGGCCGCCCCACTTGCGACTTGCACCAGGGAAGAACAGCGTTCTGTTATTCGGTTTTTGCGTAGTGAAGGTGTGAAACCTAACGAAATTAATCGACGAATGAAGGTTCAGTACGGTGATGCATGTTTGTCACAGCAGCAAGTCTATGAATGGAGTAGGAAGTTCGCAAATGGTGTGACTTTAGTGGAAGATGCTCCTCGTCTAGGTCAGGCACAATGAGCTGTGACTCCACAGAACATTGCAGCAGTTGAAGCCATAGTGAAGGGAAACCGCCGAGTGACACTGAATGACATTGCAGCATGTTTACAGATTAGTCATGGGTCAGCACATCACATTGTGCATGATGTGCTCCGGTTTCACAAAGTGTCTGGAAGATGGGTGCCACGGCAGCTGACTCCTGAAATGAGAGAACGACGTGTTGACGCTTGTGAAGCACTTCTTCGGCGCTTTGAACGAGAAGGTGATGGCTTCCTTGCAAGAATCGTTACTGGGGACGATACCTGGGTTCACTTCCGCCAACCGGAAACGAAGAGAGCGAGCAACCCAGACCTTACCATAAGTGATTTCCAAATGTTTAGCCACTCAAAGACGCATTGGGAGGAAAGAAATGGTGCATGAGTGGTTTCGCAGACTACCAAAATTTTTTTCTAAAGGAATTTATGCACTTCGTAAGCGCTGGAGGACTTAATTGAGCGTGGGGGAGATTATGTTGAAAAGTGATACAGATTTGTACCACTTCTGCACAATAAATAATATTTTTAAAAATATTTAAGGTTTTCATTTGACTCACCCTCGTATTTGTATGGAGTGTAGGCATGTACGGAAGTGAAGCATGGATGATAAATAGTTTAGATAAGAAGAGTAAGGAGGCATTTGAAATGAGGTGCTGTTGAAGAATTCTGAAGATGAGGTAGGTAGATCACGTAGCTAATGAGGAGGTACTGAATGGAGTTGGGGAGAATAGAAATTTGCATCACAACCTGACTACCAGAAGGGATCGGTTGATAGGACACATTTAGATTCATCAGCGTATCACCCACTTAGTACTGGATGGTAGTGTGCAAGGGGGAGGGGGATGGGGGTAAAAATTGTAGAGAGGCAAAGAGATGAATGCAGTAAGCAGATTCAGAAAGACGTAAGTTGCAGTGGTTATTCGGAGATGAATAGGCTTGCACAGGATAGAATAGGGTGGGGAGCAGCATGAAAACAGTCTTCTGACTGCAGACCACAGCAAAACATCTCCACCAGCAACTGTATTAAAGTAAAAATTTTGTCGTCACAGGATCTTCCCTTCCGAAATTCGGTTTGCCCTTCAATTGCCATCAACATCCCCTCTAGCCTGTCTTTTAGGACCCCACGATACAACCTGCCAACATTGTTTGTAACACTGACCGCACAATACTGTCGGCTACGTTCTTGTTACCTTTCTTGTAAACCGGACTTTTGGGCATTCCAAATTCCACGTGCTTTATAGCAAAATGTCTGAAGGACATGAGATTTTTTTCTCTTGAAATTTGGATTCCCTATTGCGGCGGCTCGGTTCTTTCTGTCTTTTTACGACGAACCTGCACCTACCTGTGAACATTGTCTCAGCATTTCATCAGTAGGGAAGCCGAGCGAAACCTACTGTAGTTCGACGTGAACCAGGCTGCAATTAAAGTTACTAATCTACGTTTCGGGAGAAAGTTTTCACAAGAAATGAAAGGTTGGAAATTTTGTCCTCAATTAATATATTCTGAAACAGGTGAACAAGTATCACTGCCAAGCCCGTGCTAGTCTTAACACAGACACTCACAATCCCTTTCACTCATGTTAGCAAGTTTATGGTGTTGCATTTCCCGAAAACGTAATAGCTACAAAAATACTGATTATTTTTGATTGAGAATGTTCGCAAAATATTAAGTCTGTCGGTACCAAATGCAGTCACAGTTTTTAGCCACCGACCTCGTCAATACGCCACGCGGAATGTATGTCTTTTCTCGTCACAAAATTCACTTAAAAATTCCGAAATTTCTACACTCCCATCGGAATAATTGCGCCGTTACTTTGCCACACTTTTGATGTATGAAGCACTGCTAGATCCAGCAACTTATAATTTCCATCGGAACTACTACTACACACGCCCGAACTGTTTCATGGCTAGGCTCCCACACCTCTCTAGAATACTCCAAGTCTTCTCTACCAACAGAGAAAGGCGCGCGAAGAATATTGCTTTACCGTTGGTCAGTTTATTCAACAGCCAATAGCAAAACAACACTCTCCCGCGTCAATCCGCCCTTTTCGTAGATAACCAATCTCAAAATAGTAAACCTAACGACTGCACTTTTTACCGACGTAATTATCTAATATGCTGAAGTTTCGCTTATGCATGAAGTTATTTACTATTGTTATTTATACCTGGATTAACTTTCCCTTTACCATAAACTTACTTTACAAACCTATTCTACAAAAATCCTTTTTGTCCATATCCATACTTCTTCGAAATGTTCCCACTCTAAATCCTACTACATAACTCGTTAAACAATTATCTTCATATTAACCTTAAACCACACTCACGCAACATTCATACTGCTAAAACACATTTATAACATTTTACCTACACAAAAGACATAACAACACTTTATGAAAATACTAGAACAGTTTATGAAAAACATTCTATTACTTTAGTGCACTGTAGTGGGCACAGTCCCCCTATCCAATATTGTCCTCTATCGGCTGATACATAAACTACGTGCGCGTCCAGTCTCGCGTCACCATCTGTCACTATCCAGCTCTGAGACACATCTCCCACTTCACCGCCTCCAAGGCAGGATCGTTACAAGGCGCTACGCCTCACTATGTACAGAATCCTAGCACCAGCTGCAGTATCGGTATCGTATGCAGTTTTTGAATGAAGGACTACGTGAGCTAACTGTGTAGAGAGGAGAGGTTTACCAGCCGCGAGCCCTTCAAAAGGCTGCCAGACCCGTGGGCTACCGCGCGTGTAGTCGGGGAAACGGGCAGAACTAAGACAAACACTCGCCGGCCGGTATTTGAGGTACGTGCTCATTGTCGTGTGGTGACACGCCGGCTGTACAGTTCCCACGGCGGGGGCGACGCGACGCCACGCTGCCCGGAGCCCGCTCTGCCCGGACCGAGTGGGGGCGGGCCGTCAGTCAGACAGGAAGTCAACAAACCCACGCGGCGCTGGCCCGCTAATTGCGGGAGTGGCGACACAGAGCCGCCATTGTTGTGCGGCCGTGTGCAAACAGCAGCCGCCGCTTCCTGCCGCCAGGGGCGCGCGGGAGCCGCGGCCGCTCAAATACTCGGGCCCGCGTCACGGCGCGGCCCGGCAAACAGCCGACGGCCGCGTCAACATGACGAGCCGGAAATGTTCCGTCAGCGCGACGAGTGCTCTGCAGCCGGAAACTGGTTAGCTTTGCCCTGGCCGGCCGCCGCGGTTCGGGGAAGCCGGCATTCCCGGCCGCTGCCGCGGACCTGCCGCTCGATCATTCATGTATTCTCTTCCGGAGGAAATGGGATGATGGATTAACGGCTCATCGACATGAGCACGTACCTGGCTAAATTCACGTGAATGTATGTGCTCCGTGAGCCGCTGTATAGAAAATGGAGGGGAGCACATCGTACCGATTTCATTAGTTTCCTTTCCTGTTCCATTTGAGTACTGAGCGAAGGAAAAATAACTGTTCACCCTTTGGCTGCCAAAGACAAGCTCTTTGCATTTCGTGCTGAGGCTGTTTTTGTTGTGGCTGTACGGCTCGCCAAATGCTGGTGCCTGCGCTGAAAGACTGCAGTCGGCAGATATGAAATAGACTGCTGTCCAAAATTAAAGCAACACATCGCTGATTCCCCGTCCTGTGTCTAACTCAAGATATAATCATGCAATCGATGTTCGTACGATCGTATTCTGAACGGAAGATGATAAAATCGTCGAATCACACCTGACCGGTCGAATAGTGGGTTAATGCTCTTTTTTCAGATGAGACCCGTTTTGGTCTGGAGGGCGATTCTCGACAGATTCCCATCTGGAGATATCGTGGAACACGATTTCGGGACCCAAACCTTGTGGAAAGAGACTGATATCGAGGAGGATTCCTAACAGGGTGGACTCAAAAATGTTCAAATGTGTGTGAAATCTTACGGGACTTAACTGCTAAGGTCAACAGTCCCTAAGCTTACGCACTACTTAACCTAAATTATCCTAAGGACAAACACTGACACCCATGCTCCGCCGGGGCCAGCCGCACAGTCCAAGACTACAGCGCCCCAGACCGCTCGGCTAATCCCGCGCGGCCAGGGTGGACTGTGATTATCAATTACTCAAAATCACAGTCACAATCGCATTATTTATTTTGCCGCCAGCCTGTTTCAGCCCGCGACGGGGTCATTTTAAGGGCAATTTACCCTGTAAAGTTATAATATTAGTAAGTAATCGTGTACGTAATCTACAAACAATTAGTCAAGATTACGTAAATAAACAGATTTTTATACCCATTTGGTCGCTCGCTGGAGTCGTCAGCCTGCCTGTGCACGGTTGGCAACTACGCATGGTTGGCTCTCTGCATGAGCTTAAATAACGGTCAACAACACGTAGGCAGTCGGTAACGCCCTCAACGGTGACCAACGGTAGTTACATGCTTAAGCAAGAAATCGTAAATTTTAAAGTTTGTTCAAGTTGTAATATAAAACATAATAAATAATAAATATAATTAATTAAACCTCGAGAAATTTACAATTATTTAAAATTCATTTTTCACATCATTTCTGGATAGAGCAGAGCCCGCTATCTTTTGTGGTAGGGACGCCGTTGCCATGGGCGATAGTATATATCAGGCTGTCGTCATTATAGCCGCTTCGTATAAGTCGTCTGCTGTAATACCGTCTTTGCGCGGCGTTCGTTGTTATGGTAACGGTGTACCATAACCATTGTTCCGCCATGTTGTTATCAATCCATGTGGTCTTCTGCTACGGCGTTATCTCTGCGCAGCAAGCGTTGTCGTGGTGTGTTCTGGCTGCTATCCATAAAAGTTGTTCCTAGTAATTAGTAAAAAACTTCAAAATCAGGGTGTTCTCCGTTATAAATTAACATATTATAAAAAGAAGTACATCAAGTGCCCCTTAGCCGTGGAGGGCGTTACCGTCTGCCCACTTGTTGTTGGCCGTTATTTAAGCTCATGCAGAGAGCCAACCATGCATAGTTGCCAACCGTGCACAGGCAGGTTGACGACTCCAGCGAGCGACCAAATGTGTATAAAAATCTATTTATTTATGTAACCTTGACTAATTGCTTGTAGATAACTTACATGGTTACTTACTAATATTGTAACTTTACAGTGTAAAATACCCTTAAGATGACCCCATCGCAGGTTGAAACCGGTTGGCGGCAAAATAAATAATGCGATTGTGACTGTCATTTTGAATAATTGTAAGTAAATTAATCGCTGTTTATCTCCATACAACTATGTTGTCTAAAAAATTGCTGTGATAATGTAGGCCAGTCGAACACCTCTTTATGAAATTGTACGGCCACATCGGCAAGATTTAACTGCTGCCAGGTATCGTGACGAGATGTTGGGACCTCATGACCGGTTGTTGCGAGGTGCTGTGGCCCAGACGTTGTACTCGTATTGACGGATGATAGTGTTAGACCTCATGGAGCACAGGTAGTTGATGTTTTATTGGAAACGGACAATCACGTCAACAATGATGTCCGGGCACCTATCAAACAGGGTAGTGTTTGCCGGGTAGTACCTCATAAACAATCGCTGTGTACGCAGCCACAGGCTGTGCAGTATGGCACAGATAAAATGCCTATCAGACTACCTGCGGTGGAGTGTCACAGAAATAATGGAAGCAGGACAGTCGCAAACTGACGTGGTTCGGTGGTTTGATGTGAACCGTTCTGTTGTTTCTTGGATACGGCGACAGGTTATAGACACCGAAACTGTATCCCAAAGACCAGGGCAAGGCCGACCAAGTGTGGCATCAGAAAGAGAGGACTGTTATTTGGCTGTTAGGGCACGACGGTACCGCCTTAATACTGCACGGCAACTGGCGTCTGATTCGCAGCATCCACTGGACGTGTTGTTTCAAGGCAAACGGTGTACAGAAGGCTTCGACAACGTGGCCTTTACTGTCGGAGACCTGTTTTATGTAAATCTATGGCACGAATTGGAAGAAAGGAATGTCCAGAGCGGAATCGTCAACATGGCACCTGGACGGTCGAATAGTGGATCAATGTTCTTTTCACGGATGAGCCACGATTTGGTCTGAAGAGTGATTCTCGACAGATTCCCATCTGGAGATAACGTAGAACAGGATTTCTGGACCCAAACATTATCGAAAGGGACTGATATTGAGAAGGATCCCTAACAGCGTGGGCTGTGATTATGTTGACCATTCGAACCCCTCTTTATGAAATTGTACGGGTGTATCGGTAAGGTTTAACTGCTGTCAGGTATCGTGACGAGATCTTGAAACCTCACGTCCGGTTGTTGCGAGGTGCTGTGCGCCCAGACTTTGTATTGATGGACGATAATGCTCGACATCATGAAGCACAGGTAGTTGATGTTTTCTTGGAGACGCGTGGGGTAGCCTCGCGGTCTTGGCGCCTTGTCACGGTCCGTGCGGCTCGCCCCGTCGGAGGTTCGAGTTTCTCTCTCGGGCATGGCTGTGTGTGTTGTCCATAGAGTAAGTTAGTTTAAGTTAGATTAAGTAGTGTGTAGCCTTAGGGAACGATGACCTCGGCAGTTTTGTCCCATAAGACCTTACCACAAATTTCCAAATTTCCTTGGAAACGGAAGAAATTACACGGATAGCGTGGCCTGCTTCCTCTCTCGATTTGAATCCCTTAGATCGTGCCTAGGATGAGCTAGGGAGACAAATTGTGTCACGTCAGCATCCAACAATCACTTTCCAACACTTGCGAGCAGCTCTGCAGGAAGAACGGGTGCTACTGTCTCAACATGAAATTGGTTACATCACTCACAGCATGCTCCGTCATCATCAGGCCAGAGGCGGCCACGCCTCATACCGAGCACATTAACCAGTTGTCGGAATGTGTGTGCAAATCCGTTAAGTTGGAAAAAACGTACAACTTCTTGTCTACCGTTCTGCACGTTGCAGTTGTTTACGTTTTGTATTCTTTGCATTGTTCCTACTTTACTATCAAATGTTTATATTCTTTTGTGGTAAAATATACGCAACCTTCAAAAATTTCCTTTGTTGCTTTAATTTTGGACAGCAGTGTACTTATCATCCAATTTTTCGAAAGCTGTTAGGTGAGAAGATTTGATTTTTGCGCGTCTTACAGTCTGATATCTTCACTTGTTATCAGTCACACTTACTGCGCTGCATAAAATTAAGTAAAACATTGCACGAAATTTTAAAATAATTCGCTGAGATAAAAACGCATTGAGTAAACTTGGTGTATGGCTGATTCATCTCATAAATGAAATGTGAATAAGAGTTCAAAATTTTGTTTAAAATTAAGTTCAGAACGATATCTCATTTCGTTCTTGAGCTGTTGGGTTCCACTTCCGAAGGACGTCCCTGCGCATCGCAAATCATGAGGGAATAAAAATCGTCATATCTCATAAACAATTCTAGATATCGTGACGAGCTTTTCTGCAAATGATAGCCCGAAATGAGGCACATATGGTGTGTGCTAAATACTCGAAACTTTATTCTCCGAGATATTAAATTAACTCGTTTGCAGCAGGGAGATGTCGGCAGTTCAGGACGCTTTCAGACGCCAACAACACAGCAGGAAAATCCAAACGGCGCGAGTATATACAGTCCACTGCACCTGGGGAACAGCGTAGCAGGACGTGTACTCACGCCCGCTGCAGCGGAAGGGTTAATATCGTCATCTAAAATTTTAGTGGTAGCTGTTATTTTCTCAGAAACTGTAGGGTATATTTCAAAACAAACTTCAGTCATCAGCTCCACAGTTACTTTTATTTCGTTCTACTGGATTCAACGGATTAATCTACCATCTTCAGAAACCTACAAATTTGGGTATATTATAAATCTTCAACTGAAGTATGTGCCTGAGAGATAGGCATACATTTTTATTTTTTTAGATTGACAGGAGTGTTAGTGCTATTGGCAAGAATTCATCTGCAGCTTCCTTGTTCATGATGACAATTATACATAAAGTAATACTTGTTTCCTCAAATATGACGATGTCTGTGAAACATGTATTTCCAGTAACGCAGATTTTGTTGCGTGTCTATTAGACAAAACTTTCCAGAAGCATTACCTTTATTTATGGTGATAGAACTAATTATCTTTCCTTGTAGACGTTCTTTTAAGAGACAAGACCCAGGAATTTTTAATATGCTGTACAGGTGGGAAAATGGGAGCAGGTTCAATCTACCTCACGAAACAGAAAACGAAACGAAATGTTGAGAAGAGGTGACACAAATCTTGAAGACAAAATTGCTGGGCTGTGGAAAGAGGTAGATAGTCAGGAAACTGATGCACATGATGTATTTCCTGAGGATTCCTATTGTGATTCTTAATTTTCTCCAGGTCATCCTCTCATGAACAAGACTGTTCCACGTGTTGACTTTTCCTGCACAGGCGATCAAGCAAATAATGATAAATCAATTCCTTTTGTTTACAAAGGGGAAAATAGAATTTGTTGAGCACCAAAAGGATCAACTAAAGCTAGACCATTATCTAGTGGTAACATAGTCCTGGGAATACCGCGTATAGCTAGGAATGTTAACAATTTCGGTGACAGGCCTAAGGTAATAGATATTTGGGTTTTCGTGTTTGATGACGAACTCACAGGACTAATTGAGAAATGGGCAAAGGATTAGTCGGAACAGTACAGAAAGAGAATTAAAGTACATTAGCAAAGTAACTAGAAATCTACTTCTGTACGAAATAAAAGCGCTCATGTTGTTTTATACTCTGGCTTTTGTCTGTAAGTCTGTGATTGAAGATATGGTCTCATTGTTCTTTACTGATTATGTCGGAAGACCTGTATTTACAGCCGCTGTGTCAGCAGAGCGGTTCCAAATCCTGTTACTCTGTTTGCGATGAGATGACCCTGAAGCGAGAAAAATACCGAATGATGACAAATTAGCACCAATTTCAAAATTTTTTTCCGAATTCATCAGTAATTCAGTACAACAAAAAACCTCCCAATGTTGCAAATTTCACTTTTTTTATTTTCTCGATGACTAGTTTCAGTTTGATTTTCACAACATATTAACAGATAGCATGTTGGAAGTTCGTCATCAGTAACTGTCAAAAACTGTTCTCTCTTGGACAATATACTTCCGTAGATGAAAATCTCATACCATTTCGCAGCAAATCTGGCTTCAAAGTGTATTTGCCCAAAAAGCCAGCCACATATGCAACAATAGTCTTGTATGTAACAGATGCCTGTTCATCATACGTACAAAATGCCTCCAAGTATTAACGTCGTAAAAATGGTTCAAATGGCGCTGAGTACTATGGGACTTAACTTCTGAGGTCATCAGTCCCCGAGAACTTAGAACTATTTAAACCTAACTAACCTAAGGACATCACACACATCCATGCCCGAGGCAGGATTCGAACCTGCGACCGTAGCGGCCGAGCGGGTCCAGAATGTAGCACCTAGAACCACTCGCCCACTCCGGCTGGCCCATTAACATCGTAAGTCCGCCAGAATTGTTACGTCACTATTTTCCTCCCGTATAAAAATCATATCGAATGCGAGTTAAGTTACGACGTTTTTCCTGGAAGAACAGTTGTACTATTAAAATCGTAGCTGTAATTACGACTTTTGTACTGGGAAGTTTACTGATTACAAGTCGTGGTGGTGATAGTTTCCTATGGGACCAATCTTCTGAGGTCATCGGTCCCTGAAACTTCCATTTACAAGTGAACGATGTTTATCGTCGTCGCTATTAAGTTGGGAGCACTGTTGTTTAAGGATGATTGCAGCCAATTATACATATGCTGATTGTAAACGTCGTCATCTCGATTTCGCATAGAATAATAACTGATTAACAGCTGTGTGAATGGCTTCCGAGTTAGCTCCTTTTGTAGCTCGCGTCAGTAATTAAGTTCATACCTAAATATGTACTCAAGTAGAACATTAAAATAATGAGCATGGTCTCAACCCAGTGAATGGTGCTGAACGTCTCATTTCCTCTTGTATGAGCAACGGTAAAGAATAGTGTGACGTGGGACACGCGTTGAAAGATACTTCAACTCAATAAAGACAAGGCAATAACTACCAATCAAACAAAAACTCTGGTTTTAATTTCCGACAGATTTTATTTAACAACTGCATGACAACAGCAAAGTGCTGTTATCCCAGAATAATATTCGTACTTGCACTAGAATTTGAAACATTACTAAAGAGACAAAATTTCTTCGGGCGTCAAAGCCCCTTCAAAACAATAAGTAATTTTAAAACCCTCTCAGCGTATATCTTAAGAACCATACAAACAATAAATGGTTTACTGAGGAAAGTTCCACAGAAGCAGGACAGCTTTTAAGATGTAATAGCAGAAACAACTCACAATTTCTCTTTGTGAATAGCCGGCCGAAGTGGCCGAGTGGTTCTAGTTGCTTCAGTCTGGAACCGTGCGACCACTACGGTCGCAGGTTCGAATCGTGCCTCGGACATGGATGTGTGTAATGTCCTTAGGTTAGTTACGTTTAAATAGTTCTAAGTTCTCGGGGACTGATGACCTCAGAAGTTAAGTCCCACAGTGCTCAGCGCCATTTGAACCATTTCTTTTTGAATAAGGCATTAAAAACCCAGTACAATGAAAGACATCTCACAGGTATTACAAAATTTCAGTGACAAGTAATGGAACATCAGAGGTGAGCGGAAACTATAACTCAAATGGCTCTGAGCACTATGGGACTTAACATCTATGTTCATCAGTCCCCTAGAACTTAGAACTACTTAAACCTAACTAACCTAAGGACAGCACACAACACCCAGCCATCACGAGGCAGAGAAAATCCCTGACCCCGCCGGGAATCGAACTACAACTCAGATGGAGCCTGAATGAAAGCTGAAAGGAACAGTGGAGAAGGAAAGACGGACGCCTAGGCATCACCAAGAACCAATAATAAAGATACTCAAATTCGCCGAAGAACTGAGTTCACCCATAAACACAGCGACCGCCGCCAAGGCGTAGTCAGCCAGTTAAACGACCTGCTACAACGAACGACGCGCACCGCTGATTATACCAATGAAACAGCAACACGAAACCACACAGCAACTAGGCAATATCCAGAGTGACAGAATCCTTAAAACCTAACAAAAATTTCAAGACAGGAACACGCCACAAGGGACCCACAAGCCATCCACATTCAGAATTAATCACTTTAAATTCATGCACTACTTTGTCATTAATAATGTGTGCAGACAGGCTTACTCGTATTACTGCTTGACCAGGAAGTGATTATATACTCAGATATATAAGAAGCTGGTCATAGTCCTAAATCACGCCCCCGTAACTTAACTCATAACATAACCCAGGAGCGGATTAATTAACATCAACACACACTTAATAATTACAATTCGACAGGACTCTAGCACACAAATTTTTCCATGATTATGGCCATGCTTGTTTACCTCTGAACTCAGTACCTAAATACCAGCAGACCGCCAGAAAATCGAAACTGTCGTTATTTCGGAGTGCACAGACACTTATTTAGACACACTCTCCTTGCACGTATCTAAAGTGCTTCCAAAACAGGCGAACCTCATTCATGCAGGTAACCATTGTTCAATAACTTGTGCATCTGTGGTCAATACGAAACAGATAACATGAGCGTCCAAATACTAGGAGAGCCGTTAACTGCAAACAGCATGAAATCCAAAATACATGGACTACTGGCCATTAAAATTGCTACACCACGAAGATGACGTGCTACAGACGCGAAATTTAGCCAACAGGAAGAAGATGCTGTGATATGCAAATGATAAGCTTTTCTGAGCATTCACACAAGGTTGGCAGCGGTAGCGATACCTACGACGTGCTGACATGAGGAAAGTTTCCAACCGATTACTCATACACAAACAGCAGTTGACCGGCGTTGCCTGGTGAAATGTTGTTGTGATGCCTCGTGTAAGGAGGAGAAATGCGTACCATCACGTTTCCGACTTTGATAAAGGTGGGATTGTAGCCTATCGCGATTGCGGTTTATCGTTTCGCGACACTGCTGCTCGCGTTGGTCGAGATTCAATGACTGTTAGCAGAATATGGAATCGGTGGGTTCAGGAGGGTAATACGGAACGCCGTGCTGGGTCACAGCGGCCACGTATCACTAACAGTCGAGATGACAGGCATCTTATGCGCATGGCTGTAACGGATCGTGCAAACACGTCTCGATCCCTGAGTCAACAGACTGGGACGTTTGCAAACAACAGCCATCTGCACGAACCGTGGCTGCGGTTACCCTTGACGCTGCATCACAGACAGGAGCGCCTGCGATGGCGTACTCAACAACGAACCTGGGTGCACGAATGGCAAAACGTCATTTTTTTCGGTTGAATCCAGGTTCTGTTTACAGTATCATGATGGTCGCATCCGTGTTTGACGACATCGTGGTGAACGCACCTTGGAAGCGTGTATTCGTCATCGCCGTACTGGCGTATCACCCGGCGTGATGGTATCGGGTGCCATTGGTTACACATCTCGGTCACCTCTTGTTCGCATTGACGGGACTTTGAACAGTGGACTACATTTCAGATGTGTTACGACCTGTGGCTCTACCCTTCATTCGATCCCTGAGAAAACCTACATTTCAGCAGGATAATGCACGACCGCATGTTGCAGGTCCTGTACGGGCCTTTCTGGATACAGAAAATGTTCGATTGCTGCCCTGACTAGCGCATTCTCCAGATCTCTCACCAATTGAAAACGTCTGGTCAATGGTGGCCGAGCAACTGGCTCGTCACAATACGCCAGTCACTACTCTTGATGAACTGTGGTATCGTGTTGCAGCTGCATGAGCAGCTGTACCTGTACACACCATCCAAGCTCAGTTTGACTCAATGCCCAGGCGTATCAAGTCCCTTATTACGGCCAGAGGTGGTTGTTCTGGGTACTGATTTCTCAGGATCTATGCACCCAAATTGCGTGAAAATGTAATCACATGTCAGTTCTAGTATAATATATTTGTCCAATGAATAACCGTTTATCATCTGCATTTCTTCTTGGTGTAGCAATTTTAATGGTCAGTAGTGTATTTTTAAAGAATTTTTTGCTTTTGTATAGCTGATATTGTGACAACGGGAAAGCGAGCAACAATTACTGATTCTTCATGTTTGGACAATATTGATGACTCTGTTGCTGATCCTGATTTTCTTTCTCAACAGCTTACAGTTTATTAAGCAGCAGTGATGAGGAGGAATAAAAGAGAACTCGGTTGAAAGCGAAACATAAGAAAGACAGGGGTAAAGTGTTTTGTAGTACAAGTATTTCAAGAAACAACATCACTTATTCATATCATTTTAATAATACATATTTTTATCGCAAGAAAGAATTCCTTACAAACTGATGGGAAACACTTAAATGTATCTCCGCTCACCTCCATATTGGAAAGTAATTCGATACACCCTTCACAAGGTACTGCTATAACACATCGATGTTCAAGTAATGAAAGGAAGGCCCCTAAAAGACGTAGGACTCCATCCTAATGGTTAGTAAACAGGGTGAAGTAAACCGTCAACAGAAGTTTTTGACACAAAGGCCGAAAGAGTGCTGAAATTCAAGCAAGCTTAATGAAACCTGGATACGATGCCAACTGATGCCGACTGAAATGTCATTAGTTAACTGAAGAAAACAGGCAGGGTACATCTGAACTGTTTTGGCAGGTGGGAGATCATAGCAGGCAGCGAGAATTCATCTATCGACATGTGAAAAAGGTTAGGAGAAAACAGATCTGAAATGTGACTGATGCAAAAAGAAAAGTTTCAAAGCTACAGTCTGTAACAGTTGGTGGGAATAGCACTAAGCTGTATCAGTAACGTTTCTGCGTTATCTCCCTATTAAAGATATTCGGGTGAGGAATGCCATGAAAAAATTGATAGCAGATTGAATTTATGTCACCTGATATTAGAGGAAAGCATTCCAAAAAGGGAATACAACCTGAAATAAAGGAGTCAGTTCGAGAGCATCAAAACAACTCTTCCTGTGTAGAGTCACATTGCACAAGGAAAGAAACAAGTGGAAAACATTTCGATGCCGAAATGAGCATTGCAAAGACGCATACAATATGCTAGATTGGATCAAGGGAAGTAAATGTCTCCACGAATCCTACCCCATTAAGGAAACACACTGATCTATTGAACCAAGCATATAATTTGGCATTCTTTTGGGCTAAAAAGGAAAAGTGTGAACTATGCAAACGTTGCACTAGTTTTTCTGGAAGGCAGAAAGCAAAACTGCCCGACAAATACGCCTCAGATATTGAAAATAAAGGTATTGCAGGGAACTGAAAGAAAAAGAAAATCAGTTCCATCTCAGACAAGTCCATTATCAGTGCATATTTCGATCTGCAGAAGGTGTTGGCTATTCCTCAATCTGACGTGAGCCTTTATTACTAAAAAGGCGGAAATATTCCACCCTCAATTTCACAGTATACGACATGGGAAGCAAGGAAGGGCAAAGCTATATTTGGAATGGGCCACTTCCCACCTTGGTCTACATAAAATAACCAGCTATCTTTACCACTTCAGGCTGATAAAGGTGGCAAAACATTCAAACTCGCGGATACCTGCGGGTTTCAAAACAGGAACAGATACTTGTTTTCTACGTTTGTGATTGCATCTATAAAGTTTGGAATATCACTCACATATCGGTTTGTATAACGAGTGCACTTCCAGAATGAAGGTAAGGCAATTGCGTTCTGATCGAAAGAAGAAAGAAGAACCAATCTCTGTACGTTCCGGGTCAGCGGGCCATCTTAATTAGGATCAGTAGGGCAACCGGCGAGCCATACACTGTTAATGAAATGAGTCAGGATTCAATACACGACTTCAGGAAAGCGGTGCACAAGCAACAGTGGATGCATGATACTAATAAAAATAAGTTGATGTGGAGTAGAGCACGGTAAATTGCTGTCGTAGAAGGACGACCATACGAAGTATACTTGAAGTACCCTTATCAGGAATAAGCAAAGTGTATCTTTGTGCAGAAGCGATCTAGAGAAAGGTCACTACCATTCTGCGACATTCTCGAACAGGCATATCACGGGTTCCCATCAATCATTGAACAGAAGTTGAAGGATCTCTGGTCCTTATGCAACAGCAGGTGCATCCCAACTGCTTATCATCAGTTTTATCAAAGAATGGTGTACGTGGGGTAGCTGTGCGATCTGAGGCACCTTGCCACGGTTTGCGCGGCTCCCCTCGTCGGAGGTTCGAGCCCTCCCTCGAGCATGGGTGAGTGTGTTGTCCTTAGCGTTAAGTTAGTTTAAGTTAGATTAAGTAGTGTGGAAGCCTAGGGACCGGTGACGTCAGCAGTTCGGTCCCATAGGAAGTTACTAAAGAAAAGAGTGGTCTCTACACAAACCGGTACTCAGCAACATACTGACGGTGATGTATAAAGTGCTCATGCATGAGGATCTCTCACGAAGAGAGCATAAGAACATCAAAATATATTAGTAACTCAATTTCTGTTAACATAAAGCCATTGTAGGACTATTTACGACAGAAATATACTGTAGATTTTTCCAGAGAAAAATATCGCAAAGACCAGGCATGAAAATAGGTAGAGCACATTAGTACAGGACGTTTAAATCCCTTAATTTGTATTTGTTTATCTGTGAAATTTCAACAAAAATTAAGATAAATTTGGATTTATACTGTTCGTTTTAAACTTCTTTCGTTTCTCCGTGAAACTGACAGTTTGGAGGTACAGTGTTAATATTTGGAACCGTTGATATGTACTGGTAAGTGTTCTGCCGGTGCTGGACTGAGCAATTAAGAAAGACTACTTTGTGTTCCTAAGCAATTAGTTCTTCGATTAGTGTAGCCAGATAACTTCAGAACAAGGCGTTCAGATACGTGGTCACAGTGAAGAAAAATAAAACTAGAAATTACAATTGAATTCCTGCCTTCTGAGAATAGGGATGCTGGCTGTTCTCCTTATGGATTCAGTAATAAAATTACTCTGTTGTCAGTAGTTCCGAAAAAGAACAAAACAGTAATACTACAGTCCAGTATGCATTTCTCGAAATGAGTGGATGAAGTGAGAGGGAAACTTGAAACAGTGTCCTTCTATAACAGTACCGTGGGTGGAGTGTACAGACTGGACCCAAAATGTACAAGTTGCTCACCAAATAGAAAGTGTAGACGCTGAGGTTCAGCAGGGATTTTTATATCAATAAGCATCAGTACAGCAGCATTCTCTACTTCCGCTTGAAAAACGGCGAAAGTGTCTCCATGTAAAGATTCATCAAGGTAATAATTCAAAATCTCCTTCGAAGAGACTCAAGGAAGAAGAACAAGAGATGGTGCAGAGCGACAAACTAGAAAGGAAGAAGGAGTGCAGTTCTTTATCAGAACAACTCGAATACTGCATGTAAGTGCGCCAATTGTGATAGACCTATATGCCTGGACTGTCGCAGAGAAATGTGTGTTGAGTGTTCAGTGGATTAATTAATTAAAAATATTTGTGAATTTCAAGCTTATCCCTGAAATTTCTGTATATATCTAATGTATTTGTGTAGAGTACCATTATATGAATATCATTGAAAGTATTCATACTGCAATCATAACTTGACGGGGAAGATTAGTGAGCTGTTGTTCTGTTTGTTCATTGTAGTAACATATTAACGTACCACTTTGCCAAAGAAGCAACAGTTAACTAGTTCTCTGGTTGTGTGTTTGTCAGACACATATTTCAAGTTAACCAATAAAAATCATTTTCTTACTAAACTATTAAAAATTGGCCATACATTTATGTATAGTGTAGGTATGATGTGAGTATCTTCTTCACAGAAATGTAATGTCGTGACTTATCAAAATCTACATTTGGTTTGTGGTGCTTATAAACACATATTGTTAATTTATAGTAAATGAATCACATTTATGTACATAGTCAAGTTGCTGTGCTAACAGTAAGGGACATATACAAAAGCATACAAAAGTATAACCAAGGCGTATACATTTGAAAAACGGCGCACACAGTTTCACACAAGCCATTTCTGACATTAACTTCTGAAAGGAATGGACTAGTTACCATGTACACGATTTATACAGGGTGTTACAAAAAGGTACGGTCAAACTTTCAGGAAACATTCCTCACACACAAATAAAGAAAAGATGTTATGTGGGCATGTGTCCGGAAACGCTTAATTTCCATGCTAGAGCTCATTTTAGTTTCTTCCACCTACGCTCAATGGAGCATGTTATCATGATTTCATACGGGATACTCTACCTGTGCCGCTAGAACATGTGCCTTTACAAGTACGACACAACATGTGGTTCATGCACGATGGAGCTCCTGCACATTTCAGTCGAAGTGTTCGTACGCTTCTCAACAACACATTCGGTGATCGATGGATTGGTAGAGGCGGACCAATTCCATGGCCTCCACGCTCTCCTGACCTCAACCCTCTTTACTTTAATTTATGGGGGCATTTGAAAGCTCTTGTCTACACAACCCCGGTACCAAATGTAGAGACCCTTCGTGCTCGTATTGTGGACGGCTGTGATACAATACGCCATTCTCCAGGGCTGCATCAGCGCATCAGGGATTCCATGCGACGGAGGGTGGATGCATGTATCCTCGCTAACGGAGGACGTTTTGTACATTTCCTGTAACAAAGTGTTTGAAGTCACGCTGGTACGTTCTGTTGCTGTGTGTTTCCATTCCATGATTAATGTGATTTGAAGAGAAGTAATATAATGAACTCCAACATGGAGAGTAAGTGTTTCCGGACACTTGTCCACATAACATATTTTCTTTCATTGTGTGTGAGGAATGTTTCCTGAAAGTATGGTCGTACCTTTTTGTAACACCCTGTATTTTTTGGAGATGTCATGGCATTATACTTCTGTAAAGAAGATACTGACATCTGCTAAGCAAATATTAAGTCCTTTTTAAGTGTATGAGCAAGTTGTAACGATGTTTTTTAATATCACAAATTTTGTGGACTTCTGAAGATGACAGATTAATCTCTTGATACCAACAAAGCGAGATAAAGATAATTGTGCCACTGAAGACTGAATTTAATTCTGAAACAGTCATCTAATATATAAAAACTTATATTTGTTTGTTTGCTGGTCTGTTCGTCTTCTATGAAATCCTGTGCCATTCACTCGACTACAATGAAACTTTCGTGAGTTGTCCTGTACGTGCTCGTATAGGTTACTGTGAGGTTAATACCTACCTACCATCTACTGGTGCGGGGGATGGGTGAGAAGATACGATACATAAAAATTTTTGTACCGATCGCCATTAGTATCAAATCCATAGTTTTCGCCATCGCTAACCTTATTGGTGGCAGTCACAATGATGCTTCCTTCGCCCTTAGAGTTGTCGGTTCTATGGTGGGACAGGAAGGATTCAACAACAGAGACATGTAAACATATTTCTGTTATGCCTGGGGGTATTTCTACCAAAATTAGCGCTCTTATCACAAGCTACTTGGAAAAATTTACTGTGACAGTAAGACACCCCCAGCACTCCTTTGTCTGACGGTTCGTGGTGAAAAGGGGTCATACAAAAATATAGCTCAGGAAAGCGTGGAGAAGTTTCATCCAAATTTGTTGTATACATGTCTCATTATTTGTACAAATAAATATAATGGGGAAAGATAACCCTGCTATTGCTAGGAAACGCATGTTGTAACACAATGGAGAATCAGGCAGTTGCCAGCGACAATTTTTTTTTTCTAAATGACAGTTAGTTTCTAGCGAAATTACAAGTGTCCTCTGAATTTAGACGTAGGATGATATCCGCTGGAGATATAGTCCAAACAAGTCTGCAGATATGGGTAATATACACTCGTTGTTCCGCCTCTGGCCTTTATCCAAGGAGTTCTTTGGTCTGACATTGATTGATAGAGTTGCTACATGTTCTCCTGAGGGATATCGCGCCAACTTCTGTTCAATTGGCACGTAACATAGTAAAATACCGAGCTGGTTGGACGGCTCTGCCTATAATGTTCCAAACGTTCTCAACTGGGGTGAGATCCTGCGACCTTTCTGGCCAGGGTAGGCATTGGTCAGCGCAAAGAGAAGCAGTAGAAACTCTCACCGTGTGCTGGCGGGCTTTGTCTTGCTGAAATGTAAGCCCAGGATGGCTTACCACGAATGGCAACAAAACTGGGCGTATAATACCGTGGAAGTAACTCTGTGGTTTAAGGATGCCGCGGGTGACAGCCAAAGGGATCCTGGTACCCCAGACCGGGCCTTATGGGGTACAGCAGTCGGGTTTGTATCCCACCACTGCCAGTGGAGTCCCCAGATACGTCTTCGCTGGTCGTCGGTCCTCATTTCAAAGCAGGAGTCATCACTGAATGCATTTCTACTCCAGTCAACGAGATTTCAGGCCAAGGCTTGTCTGGAGACGCCTCAGACATCGCTGGGATACGAAACTGACTGTCGCCCGACATACGGTCCAACAACCAGGAGTGATGATTTGGAGTGTCATTTCTTTTCACAGCAGGGCCCCTTTGGTTTTCAACTGCGGCACCCTTACAGCACAGCGGTACGTCGACAATATTCTACGTCCCGTTATGTTACCCTTAATGAGAATCTGTCTCGGGCTTACATTTCAGCAAGATAACGGCCGCCCGCACGCGGCGAAACTTTCTAATGTATTTCTTCATGCTTGCCAAATCCTACCTTGGGCAGCAAGGTCGCTGGTTCTCTCTCCTATTGAGAACATTTGGAGCATTATGGGCGGGGTACTAATCATTTCGGCGTTCTGACGAATTAAAGCGCAAATTAGATAATCCATTATTGATGGTATTTAATTTACGTGATCTATTTCTAAATTACACAGTTTTATCTCCGGACATATAAAAATTCTGAATTTAAACACTTTACAATAAACGAACTTGGCGAAATGTCTTCACAAACACGTGCAACCAAAAATTTAAAAAATAATTGACAATTTATTTTAAATTTAGGAAATGTACGAGCCAAAAGATTTTGTGCGAGGGGAAGTTAACCCGGTTGTGGTGTGTAGGGGTTTGATACATCCCATACAACGAATTTCTACTGTTAATCGCTAGATTGCACGTTGCACTGCTTTGTAGTTACAGGTGCTGCCACGTGAGGTACGTAGAGTGGTACAAGTGAGTTTAGTTGTGAACAAATCTTCGTGAGGTGCTGCTGAAGCAAGTTGGTGCGCGCTGGGGTTTGTGAAACCCCAACACAGCATTCGTGTCCCGGAAGAGGAAAAACCAAGGTAACAATTTCGTTAAATTCTTATCGTATTTTCCGTAAGATATATCATTTAATTGCGTAATTAACAGCAAATAGTGTTAAAGATAGATTTTATGGGCCAGAAACTGACCAACTACAAGCATTGATTGATAATATACTTGACGAGTGACCTGTCGATTCCGAAGATGAAGATGATGCTGTTATTGTAAGTGATCTTGACACATAATCAGAAGGAGATGAAAATGACGAAAATGAAGTCAGCGTTAGCAATTATCTTGGAAAATACGGAAAAGCCAAATGGTGTAAAGAATTACCACGACCTTATGTTAGAACAGAGTCGCACAATATAACTACCCACATTCCATGTATCGTTGGTGATGCCAAACAAAGTGCTGTACCATTAGAATGTCTCAATTTCTTCATTACTGAACAAATACTTTTACCACATGGGGATTCAGAAAGAGAGATGTTCACAACAATATCTACTAAAACAGACTATGAAACACGAAATTATGGCAGTACTCGGGCTCCTGTATATAGTATATACACACAAGGCATGTTAGTTGAATGTGGAAGATCTTTGGACATATGATGGAACTGGGACAGAAATTTCTCGGGCAACTATGCCCCTCCAAAGATTCCGCTTAGTCTTGCGGTATCTTCGTTTTGATGACCAAGATACTCGATTAGCCAGAAAAGAAGTAGACGCACTGGCTGCAAGTAGAGATGTTCTTATGCAGCATGCGGGTAACTGTAAGATACATTTCTCTGTCAGTGAATATGTGACATTAGGCGAAAAATTAGAATCGTTTCATGGGAACTGCTCATCCAGAATATACATACCCACAAGGCCAGGAAAGTATGGTTTGAAAATCTTTGCCCTAGTTGATGCTAGTATGTATTACAACGTGAATTTAGAAGCCTATGTAGGTCAGCAGCTATAGGAGCCTTTCAAAGCGAGCAATAAAACAGAAGACATAGTGGAACGACTTATACAACCAATTTCGGGTTCTCCTAGGAAAGTTACAGCAGATGACTGGTTCACAAATTGCAGTCTTGCGTAAAAACTTCTAAAGGAACATAAACTTACTATGGTTGGTATAATACCAAAAAAGAGAGAGATTCCACCATCGCCGGCCGGAGTGGCCGTGCGGTTCTAGGCGCTACAGTCTGGAGCCGAGCGGCTGCTACGGTCGCAGGTTCGAATCCTGCTTCGGGCATGGATGTGTGTGATGTCCTTAGGTTAGTGAGGTTTAATTAGTTCTAAGTTCTAGGCGACCGATGACCTCAGAAGTTAAGTCGCATAGTGCTCAGAGCCATTTGAACCATTTGATTCCACAATCATTTGTAAACGCACAAGGTCGAAGAGTTCATTCCAAGATTTTCGGTTTTCATGAGGACAAAACTTTGGTTCCATATGTCCCCAAAAGGAATATAGTGGTATTGTTGATATCAACAATGCACCATGATGCTACCATTGACGTTTCCACATGTGATACGGCTGAACTTGAGATCAATACTTTCTACAGTATTAGAAAATGTGGTGCTGATGTTGCAGATGAACTGCCTCATTTAATGTATCAAGAAGCAGCAGACGATGGGCGCTGACCTTGTTCTTTGCTCTAATTAATGTGGCAGGAATTAACGCCCTAATTATTTTTGATTCTAAAACAAAAACGGGACAAATACGTCGGAAGTTCTTGAAGAATTTGTCTCTTCAACTTATTAAGATCCAAGTAAATCAGAGATAAAATGTGAATCTCCCTGCGGAACTCGCTGCAAGTGTCCCACGATATTCAACAGAATCTTTACCTCAAGGACATTATAACAAAGTTCAAGGAAAAACAAAGTCATTGTGTCAAATGTCCAAGGAATAAATACCGCAAAGCAAAATATACTTGCAAGAGATGTGGCAGATACGTATGTATGGACCATTTCGTAGTAATGTGTGACGATTGAGCCAGTAAATAGAAATCAGATGATGAGTCAGGAAAATGTTTTTTTGCATAATGAGTATTTTGTGGTACTGTCTACACATAAAATATATTTTGTTGACAGTAACCTTATAATGTATAACAAATAAATGTATTTACATAGTTTAGAGTTCTTATGTTTCCCTACATTATACAGATCTTTTTTTGTTAATCTGATCTATTCTGCTATTTCAGTACAATAGTTTTGCACTTAAAAAACTGTCGGAGTTGTATGACTCAATATTCACAACTCGTATGTGACTAGTAATTAATAAATAAGTTCAGTATTATTGTTGTAACTGTATATTAGTAATATAAAATAATATTAGTAGATAGTAATATCTTACAATTGATTAAACCAACGATTCCAGCGTTAAAATATTCAAAATGTATAAACGAACAAAGTGAGATGTACTACACCCCACACACCACCAGCGTAAGAATTCCAGTCCACGCTATTGTCGGCTCAACAACAGAGAGCGTATTTGTGGACCCAACTTGCAAGGGAATGTAATCGTCAGGTATTCCATTTCTCTCATTGTACAGGCTAACCGATCAAACAAAAAGTCAGTTAAAATAATTTAGTTGCAGTAGGATCTAAAACTTCCATTTTACTTTTATTTTGTGTACCGCGACGTTTCGGCCTTGTAACCATTTCATTTCCAAGCAAAATGTTAAACCCTGTAGCTACATACGGTTTGGGTAACAGTTACATAATGTCATGGGCAGTCTGTGCCTGCGTGGGTGAGAGCTGTGCCTATCACATTCGGTTCAGTGTAATCATTAGAACTCAGCTCAGTGTTTCACAAAAATAGTAAATCGCTTGGCTACGTGCTGCTGTTTCTGTTTATACTGAACCGAATGTAAAGGCTACAGCTCTTAGGGCCAGTCAGCCACGGACTGCATATGAAATTCTATGACAGTAAGTCAGAACGCACGTAGTTAACGGGTTGAATGTTTTGCGCGGAAATTACATGATTACACGGACGAAACGTCGTGCACAAAAATAAATAAATAACATGGAAATGAAAAACATCCAATTCAGCAAACCTATTTCTTTCAAGAAGTAAAACGCCGTTGGTCTCTCAACGACAACGTAGTAACAACGTTAGTCGTTCATTATAAAACACAGAAAGATAAGTCCTCAACATCTGACTGAAGTCTAGAGAGAAATGATCACGTGTACCAGTCATGGCAATAAACCAACAACGTGTGACTAACGTAGTGGCACAAAGTGTAATATCGTATTTCGGAATTATCATGATTTCTCTACAGACTATCAATATAGCTTTACGTCACGCGGTAAAAGTAGGCAAGACTACCAAAGACCACAAGTATTACCATATAAAGGTATCAGAATAGGAGAAACACTTGAGATGATTAGCATAGATCCCCGACGTCTACAGTCATCTTGTGATACACTCCTTGCATCCACTAGTTTTAATAAACCGAAGTCAGTCACTAGTTTTCCCAGCCACAATCCTCAATTTGGAAATTTGTGGTCAATTCCTATGGGACCAAACTGCTAAGGTCATCGGTCCCTAGGCTTACACACTACTTAATCCAACTTAAACTAACTTAGGGTAAGGACAACACACACACACACACACACACACACAATCCTCACATGCTCTTTCCACTTCATACTGCTCTGTAACGTTGTGCCCAGATATTTAAACGCTGTGACTTGTGACAAGCAAGACACCACTAATGCTGTATTCGAACATTACAGGTTTGTTTTTCCTACTCATTCGCATTAACTTGCATTTTTCTATCTTTAGATATAGCTGACATTCAGCACACCAAGTAGAAATGTGGTCTAATTCATCTTGTATTCTCCTACAGCCACTCAACTAAGATAGTTTACCGTAAACCACAGCACCATCAGCAAACAAACGTAGATTGCTCTAAATGAAATGATAATTAATTGGACACCCTAGCTGCAAACAGGCGTTGATGTACTTCATTGGGGACATGTTGAAAATGTGTGCCCCGACCGGGACTCGAACCCGAGATCTTCTGCTTACATGGCAGACGCTCTATCCATCTGAGCCATCGCTGGCACAGAGGATAGTGCATCTGCAGGGACCTATCCCTAGCACGTTCCCCGTGAGATCCACATTCCCACCATGTCCACACCACTACATTCGTAGTGCGCCTAATAGATGTTTGCCCATCATACTCATCACTCGTGGCAGATTAATCTACCAACCGTACGAGGTCGGGCATAGCTTGTGAGTTCGCACAAGGTCAATGGCCGGAAAGCCATATTTTAACTATATATGACGGTAGTATCTGTTCCCGAAAGAACAGTTACCGTGGATGACCATGCAGCTTTGCTAAAAATGAAATGATAATTAATTGGACACCCTAGCTGCAAACAGGCATTGATGTACTTCATTGGGGACATGTTGAAAATGTGTGCCCCGACCGGGACTTGAACCCGGGATCTCCTGCTTACATGGCAGACGCTCTATCCGTCTGAGCCATCGCGGGCACAGATGGATAGAGCGTCTGCCATGTAAGCAGGAGATCCCGGGTTCGAGTCCCGGTCGGGGCACACATTTTCAACATGTCCCCAATGAAGTACATCAACGCCTGTTTGCAGCTAGGGTGTCCAATTAATTATCATTTCATTTCTAGCAAAGCTGCATGGTCATCCACGGTAACTGTTCTTTCGGTAACAGATACTACCGTCATATATAGTAGATTGCTCTCACTGTCTGCCAGGTCATTTATGTCTATTTTAATAATATCTTCCGTTTTTCTTGAAACTGGGTGATCTCTCGTTCTGATGTTGCATGTACATTAGGTAGTTTCCCCCGTTATGTTTGAAAAATAAATGGAAATACCCTGACCCACGGGGTTCGTCGATCAGGGAAACGTCACAGGCAGACGAGCACTGCCATTATAGTATCCATGCACAAACCGCATTTCTCCGTACTCTGCGTGCGTGAAAAAATGCGGCATGCTGGTATTCACGGACATAATGGACTGGCTCAATTAAACAACACTCAATCACGACACACATTCGGCCTCACGACCGCTCACTGATCCAACCCACGATTGCACACTGGGTACATTTCAGCGGATGCCTCGGTGCGACGTCACAGTGCTGTGGTCTGTTCGAGAACCCCCACACCTCTTGTGCGATGGATCAGTCACGTATCCCACCATTATTCTGTCCACCACAGCACCTAAACAGCATTTCGGTAAGTAATATTTACACTTGTCTTTATATTTATTGAAAGATGTGTGTAGTCTTCAGCCCACTCCAGTTCCGTAATTGTCGACGTTTTCGGTTTATTTTCACATGTAGAATCACTTCACAGATAATCTGACATTCCGCCTGAATCACTCTGTAGAAAATAATAGCGGCCCTGTCACACTTCCCAGGGCCGATCCTGACAATGTCCTTGTCTCTGATGAACATTCATCGTCGAGGGTTCTATTAAGAAGTGTTCGAACAACTGACATATTTGGAAACCTATTCCATATGCTCGTACCTCCGTTAACATTCTGCAGTTGGGCAGTATGTCAAATGATACTCGGAATCTGCGTGTTGCGCTTGATCCATAGTCCGCAGTACATCACGTGAGAAAAAGGCAAGCTGCACTTCGCATGAGCGGTGCTTTCTAAAACCGTACTGATTCGTGGACATAAACTCCTCGGTCTCCAGTAAAATTATTATATTCGAACTCAGAATACGTTCATTGGTTCTGCACCAAACCGATGTTAGGGATATTGGTCTGTAAGTTTGCAGGTCCGTTCTTTTACCCTTCTTATACGGCGTATTCAAAAAGTCTCTCCGCAGTGCCGTATGATTGTTCGCCTGCCTCGGTTAGTTCCCTTCAAGTGGACTCTCACAACATTCCACTGTTCCGTTTATCTCAGCCAGCGTCAGTAGTATCGTTGGTGTGTGTCGTTACCTGTTGACGTACCTTTGTTCGTTTGTTTCGTTTTTGTGACTATTAAAATGCTAACCATTGAAGAATTTGTGTTTTTAGTCGAACAAGTGTTCAAAGCTGGCGATAAATACACAGTTTCAGATCGTCAAACATTTAATTCAGTTTTACGGTTGCAGGTTCGAATCCTACCTCGGGCATGGATGTGTGTGATCTCCTTAGGTTAGTTAGATTTAAGTAGTTCTGAGTTCTACGGGAGTGATGACCTGAGAAGTTAAGCCCCATAGTGCTCAGAGCCATTTGAACCATTTAATTCAGTTTTCCCGGAGACGATACTGTGAGAGATTTGATTAACGGGTTCAGCCACAGATGCACCGAGAAGTGGTCGCCCTGGTGATTTGTCTGAGGATAAACTACTCGATATTTCCGATAAAATGTCCATGAGTCCGAACAAGTCAGTAAGAAAACTCTCCCAGGAAATTGATGTTAGTGTCGGAACGGCCCACACAGCTGTAAGGAAAAATTAGAACTTTCTCCAGACAAAGTGACAGTCGTGCAGGAACTGGAAAATACTGATCAATGCAAGAGACTGCATTATTGTCAATTGTTCAAAAACTTCGTTCAACAAAATGGAAGGGATATTCTTAATGAAACGTTTTTCACTCGTGAGTCGTGGTTTCATTTATCCGGGTACTTGAACTCGCAAAATTCTCGTATGTGGAGTACTGCAAATCCATTGTGTATTCATGAGGAACCACTTCATTCTGTGAAAATAGCAGTTCGGATTGCAATTTCTAGACGTCGGATTGCGGAACCCATATTTTTCAACGAAACAATAAACGCACAACGATAGTGCAGTGATAATCTGTACCCATTCATAGGAGAACTTGTGTTAAGTAAAATACTGAACGGCTATTTTCAACAAGATGGTGCAACCAGGCATACGGCTCGCGTTTCAGTGTCACTGCTTGCTGATGTTTTTGGTGATCGCATAATTTCACAGGGACTATAGCCTCCGCTACTGCCTGACCTAATACCACCTGACATTTTCGTCTGGTGTGCAGCGAAAGCAACTGTCTATAAAAACCGTCCAAAATCCATCAATGAACTGAAAACTGCAATATCCACTTTCACTGCATCTGTTACTGAAGAAATGTTACAGCTTGTGTTTCGAAAGATGATTAGACGAATTGAATTGTGTATTCAACAACAGGGGGGACACTTTCAATATTTAATGCAAAAATTTGGAAGCAAAAATGAATATTCAATAAGTTAATATCTTGTATTTCACTGAATTTCATTTCGGTATATCCACTGCGGCATACGGCACGCACGGCTAACAATCATACGGCACTACGGAGAAACTTTTTGAAGACCCCATATATAGGAGCCTAAACTAATACTAAACTAAACTCCGTCCGAATAGGACTTGGAAGGCCCATCGGTACCCACCGAGCGCCGTGTCATCCTCAGCCGATAGGCGTCACTGAATTTGTAAATGGAGGGCCATGTGGTCAGCATACCGCTCTTCCGGCTGTTGTCAGTTTTTGTGACTGGAGCCGCTACTTCTCAGTCAAGCAACGCGTCATTTGACCTCACAAGGGCTAAGTGCACCCCTATTGCCAACAGCGCTCGGCCGACCCGGATGGTCAACCATCCAAGCCCGACAGCGCTGAACTTCGGTGATCAGACGGGAACCAGTGATACCACTGCGGCAAGGCCGTTTTCATATACAAAAGTCACCTGCGCTTTTTTCCAGTCGCTTGGAACTTCGTGCTGAGCGAGAGATTCGCGATAAGTGTAAGTCAACTAAGGTGCCAAAGTCGTACAACACTCTTCGCAAAACTGTATTGGGATTCCATCTGGATCTGGTGACTCATTTGTTTTCATTTCTTTTAGCGGGCGAGATGGCGCAGTGGTTAGCACAATGGGCTCGCGATAGGGGGGACGACGGTTCAAACCCATTTCTGGCCAGCCTGATTTAGATTTTCCGTGATTTCTCCAAATAACTTTAGTCAAATGTCGGAATGTTTCCTTTGAAAAGGCATACCCGATTTCCACCCCCATCCTTCCCTAATCCGAGCTTGTGCTCCGCCTCTAATTAACTCGTGGCGATGGGACGTTAAACACTCACCGCCTCCTCCTTAAACTATTTAGTTTTTTCTCTGCGCCAGGGATGCTTATTATTTTGCAGTCCATACGGGAGTCTGTTCGATGGTCAAATGACGGCATGTCTGTACGGTTCTCCCGCGTGAACGACTTCATAAACGCGAAATTTACAACCTCGAACTTTTTTCTGCTATCTTCAACTGCCAGACCAGTCTGATCAATGAGTGAAGAGATGGAAGCCTTAGACAAGCTAAGCATTTTTACATGTGACCAAAACGTATTCGGGTTCTCGCCCAGATTTTTTGCTAAGTTATGATGGTGGTAGTTGTTGTTTGCTTCGCGCATAGTCATTTTCGCAGACACATGAATATCTACCAACCTTTGTCAGTCTTCATCTGCGCATTCTCCTTTGAACCGAGAGTGCAATAGCCTTTGCTTTTTCAGCATTGTCCGAATTTCTCCGTCCTTAACTCTCTTTCTATTGGGACGTGAAATTTACAATCCTCAAACCAGTCACAAAGGGCGATCACAAGAAAACGGACACACAGGATTGTAGTTCACAAAGATTTATTATTCATATCTCCAAAAACAGCTTTAAAATATCTTTTACAAAACCAGCCTTCCAAAAGCCACCAATAACAAATGTAATTAAAAACCTTATATTGTCTTTACAAAAGTAAATGAAATGAAACAGGTTAAGTAAAGATTCATCCTTTTACTAAATAACAAATGACCCCAGATTAAATATAGATGACGAGCATAATTGTCCATAAATTTAACATGAATTTACTGGGACTAGATCCCTGTTGGTAAAACAAGCAAGAGTACAGAATACTAAATAATAAATTCTAAATAAAAGAGCAAGTTCTCCAATGGGAACCTTAGACCAATAAACAAATCACAGAACAATGGAATTCGATCAGTTATATAGTGACTTATTCCACTGAACACACTCGTGAAATCCCTTTCAAGTATAACAACAATAGTTTGGCAGAGAAGACAGTTACGTTAATAGCTTAAGTTCCACACAACAGCGGGGACACCCCAACCGATGAGCCACCCTAATACAAGAGTGGCCAAACCGCAAGGAACAGGGGACACACCCCGCACAAATTAACGAGAGGAATCTCCAAATACACTACTGGCCATTAAAATTGCTACGCCACGAAGATGACGTGCTACGGATGCGAAATTTAACCGACAGGAAGAGGATGCTGTGTTTGCAAATGATTAGCACGGTTGGCGCCGGTGGCGACACCTACAACGTGCTGACATGAGGTTAGTTTCCAACCGAGTTCTCATACACAAAGAGCAGATGATCGGCGTTGCCTGGTGAAACGTTGTTGTGATGCCTCGTGTAAGGAGGAGAAATGCGTACCATCACGTTTCCGACTTTGATAAATGTCGGATTGTAGCCTATCGCGATTGCGGTTTATCGTATCGGGACATTGCTGCTCGCGTTGGTCGAGATCCAATGACTGTCAGCAGAATATGGAATCGGTGGGTTCAGGAGAGTAATACGGAACACCGTGCTGGATCCAAACGGCCTCGTATCACAAGCAGTCGAGATGACAGGCATCTTATCCGCATGGCTGTAACACATCGTGCAGCCATGTCTCGATCCCTGAGTCAACAGATGGGGACGTTTGCGAGACAACAACCATCTGCACGAACCATAGCTGCGGTTACCCTTAACGCTGCATCACAGACAGCAGCGCCTGCGATGGTGTACTCAACGACGAACCTGGGTGCACGAATGGCAAAATGTCATTTTTTCGGATGAATCCAGGTTCTGTTTACAGCATCGTGATGGTCGCGTCCGTGTTTGGCGACATCGCGGTGAACGCACATTGGAAGAGTGTATTCGTCATCACCATACTGGCGTATCACCCGGCGTGGATGGTATGGGGAGCCATTGGTTACACGTCTCGGTCACCTCTGTTTCGCATTGACGGCACCTTGAACAGTGGCTGTTACAGTTCAGATGTGTTACGACCCGTGGCTCTACCCTTCATTCGATCCCTGCGAAACCCTACATTTCAGCAGGATAATGCACGACTGCATGCTGCAGGTCCTGTACGGGCCTTTCTGGATACAGAAAATGTTCGACTGCTGCCCTGGCCAGCACATTCTCCAGATCTGTCACGAATTGAAAACGTCTGGTCAATGGTGGCCCAGGAACTGGCTCCTCACAATACGCTAATCACTACTCGTGATGAACTGTGGTATCGTGTTGAAGCTGCACGGGCTGCTGTACCTGTACACGCCATCCAAGCTCTGTTTGACTCAGTGCCCAGGCGTATCAAGGCCGTTATTACGGCCAGAGGTGGTTGCTCTGGGTACTGATTTCTCAGGATCTATGCACCTACATTGCGTGAAAATGTAATGACATGTGAGTTCTAGTATAATATATTTGTCCAA
Organism: Schistocerca americana; assembly: GCF_021461395.2. Lineage (NCBI taxonomy): Eukaryota > Metazoa > Arthropoda > Insecta > Orthoptera > Acrididae > Schistocerca > Schistocerca americana. The sequence continues at coordinate 763,739,226 of NC_060122.1, read as the reverse complement.
TGAATACCCGTTTATCATCTGCATTTCTTCTTGGTGTAGCAATTTTAATGACCAGTAGTGTAATTACGAGAGAGAATACTCCACTTCTGTCAACTGCTGGGGCGGGCAGCGACTCTGACAGGATACAGCCAAGTGGCGCCGAGCGTCACCAAAACGCGGCTGGCCGAGCTAACGGAGAACGAACATAATTTCAATCAAGGCACTGCCACTGTATTGGTCAATGCGGAACTGACTGTGCCCGCCACTCGTAGTACACTGTAACATTAAAAAAGATTAATCCTCTTATTTCAGAATTGTGCCCCCTCTCCATTTAATTTTAATACCATTAACACATCCAAGACCTCAGACAAATACCAAGGAAAATTATTCAGCTCTTACAGATCATAGTTCTTTACTCTTACAGGCAGACCCCAATAACAATCTTAAAGTCTGGAGAAGTTAACGGCCTGCCGAACCAAGAGCATAAAAACCCGTAATACAAGACACCGAAGTCACGGCCCCTTCAAACGGAGACCACAGAATAAATCATAAGATAATCAGGTAACATTACAAGCACACTGTCTTAACACTAAACATGGCCTTCGCATTATGCTAGAAAGACTCATGCAGCTTCACACTACTCACGCTCAGTGCTCCTGTCACCGAGCAGTGTTTTACACTCTTAACTGCACTACTCAACATGTACCGGAACCAAGAGTGAATTCCTTATTTCCGCCACGGCGGGGTAATCACTGTTTCTGGCAGTGAACACAAATTACGATCAGATTGATCACAAAACTCAACTTCAGAGAAATAGCTGATGCCCACCGTTAGTAGTAGCGAACGTCGAGGATCCACACAGCACATATAGGCACCCAACATCAGGTAGTACAGTATGCACACTTGCTAGTGCATTGGAGGCCGTCGTCACCAGCTCGCCTCCGACACACTCCTCAAATCATAACACAGTGCCGCGAGCAACCAACGCTCCCCCGTAAAGGTCACTCCAAGACTCGCCAACACATCATATGCCCAAGCAACGGGCAATCATGACCAGTAGGGCCCCGGAGCGGAAAACGAAGAGAACCACAGCCGGAAACGACGCGCTGAAATAGCGACCAGAAGAATAAAAACCAAAGAGAAAGCGCGCATGCCAGAATGAGCGGGATTTACATAAGAATCAGTGGCGCCAGCGACTACGCCACAGCTCAGCCTCCGCCACGCAACTGGCTAAAGCCCGCCGGATTTTGCCCTTACTTGTGCGGCCACGTCCAGTTATGGTCAAGTTTGTCGCATTTTTGTGATTCAGTAGGCGTACTTGACAGCCTGTGTGGTGGTAACTTATTTATGTTTGAGCAGAGTAGCTATGAGCCTGGTCAGCAATAAGCCCGCTTCTAAAGTATAGAGAGCTTTAGAAGTTTTGTTGCTGAAGCCTTAGCTCTTTTTCTCCTGTCATTTAAGTTGTTTGGATGATAAAATTAAGCCTGGTATTTAAGTTTCCTGCCACCCTTGAGGTCTGCGACACATAAGTAAATAGAAGCGCTAAGTTGTTGGATTCCTGGCATTGGTATCGCACACCAAAGGTCATAAGGGGCATACTCGTACTATTTAAAGGACGGCGGTTTAAATAATATTTATCTGTTAGCTCTTACGTTTATGTTAAAGGGACTTTTAAGTTTAGTTGTTGTTGTAGGCGCCAGATGTTTGTGCTAAGTTCAAATGGTTCAAATGGCTCTTAGCACTATGGGAGTTAACATCTGAGGTCAACAGTCCCCTAGAACTTAGAACTACTTAAACCTAACTAACCTAAGGACATCACACACATCCATGGCCGAGGCAGGATTCGAACCTGCGACCGTAGCAGTCGCGCGGATTCGGACTGAGCGCCTAGAACCGCATGGCCACCGCGACCGGCTGTGCTAAGTCACTTGCAGGACAAAAGTAGTAATTAAGGTGGTTGTTTCAGAGGTCATGGCGCAGCTTGTTGCAGTTTCGGCCACGGTCAAGTCTCAGCAGCCGGTCGTACTGGATGACTCCCTGAGATTCGACTGGGATTCAGATTACGCCGGCGGGACCGAGAGGGCACCTCCCATCTACCCATCATCTATCGGGTATCGCGCGCCGGCCAGCATGGAGAGCTTCATCTTTTTATTATTTCTTTAAGAAGCAATTTCATTCAATTCAGTCTGGACATTTAATACCTAGTCCTATACTTCCATCAAAACTTGGGTTCAACCTGAATGGTATTATCCGATGTGCTGGTGTCTCATCGCTTAGTGTCCAATGATTTAGAAGGAGAGCTGTACCATTCGCAGCCATGTAACACGGTGTGAAGCTGAGGTATTTAAATGGGCCAAAGAACACAGTCAGTAGCTGACTGGGACCGTGTACTCTGGTCCGAGCCGCTGGCACGGTAGCTCAGCGTGTTCGGTCACAGGGCCAGTTGACCTCCGTAATAAAAAAATTGAGTGAAGGAATCAACGATCAACTTGAACAGATGTCAAGTAATGTCCGTCCAGACCAAACGAATCAAACAATGCCAAACAAAATTATATTAAAAAAAGTCGTAACAGTTTTGTCTCTTTTCAAACGATGTAAGACGTCCAGTACATTGAGTGCCCAATGTATTTATCTCTGAGTTTATGATGAGCGTAGTTAAGCTCCTAAGTGATGGTTTGGGAGTGGTTTTCGTAATATCACTTGTGTCCATTTATCCAGGTTACCGTGAACATGAACGAGAATGCTTACTTCAACGATTCTGGTGGCCAGTTGTTCCATTTTCTCCTGTGTCTTCATGATGAGTATGCTGAGGACTTCCCGTCCTTCAAGGCGGTAACAGTCGTGTTCGAAGGGCTGCTCGAATGTATTACCTGGGGCAGCTAAATCACCCCATATTAATCGTCTGGAAATTCTCAGGGACTATCTGGAACCGTAAGTGAAATATAGCTGCCACTATCCACGGAATATGACAGCATTACGCGATCTGTGACTCAGTGACTGGCTTCTCACGCGTATGGCATATATTAAGAAACTTGTCGACGCTCTTTCTCGCAGAAAGAGATTTTCATTAATGCTAGAGGCGGTATTAGTAAGATGTCTCCTGGGTTTGACCAGTCTTTCTTCCAGTTCACTATGATCATTGCCTCAGTATCGTACTGCTTTTGGATCACTGTAGGTATTATTGGGAAGTAAGTATTTCATCATTTTTATCGACACAATGCTCGTCAACCCTATACCAGTCTACAGAGTCCCACCATTGTCAAGACGTTAACTGGCACATGCACTCAAAACTGCCTAGTACGAATGATACATACACGGCCTAGTCACATTAATGTGACAACCACCTACGTTTGACTTCAACGTGCAATAACCACTCACAGACGGCAGCAGGTGGTAGCACTAGCAGTGAAGGGTATGCAAAGATCTTCGGGTGCGACGCGGGAAAATAGTGCAATCGTTGTCGTAATGCAGAAACTGAGCGATTTATCTGTCGTCCTAAAGAACATGATCATTGGCTTTCGGGCCAAGGGTGGAAGTATTTCTGAAAGGCTAAGTTTGTAAACAGTTCGCTGCCGCCATGGTTAAAGTATACCCTGAATGGCAAAACAGCGCTATCCAAACCGGTGCCGAGGTAGCTGAGGTGTGCCGCGAGCCACAAAAGACAGGGGTGAACGATGGCTGTGGAGAAACTTAGCGCAACTTGCCATTGCACTGTAGTCGGCATGACTTCACATCCGGAACCCCATTGATTGTCTTCTAGCAAGTCACACAGCGGTCCGCGAAGCAAAATTTGGTTATTCAGGCTTTTGACAGCTGGTCACATTAATGTGGCTGGGCAGTGTATGCGGGAGCTGTGAGAGATCAAAGCTTATACGTCCTTGCGCTTTGACAAGTCATTACAGATTCTGCCGATATTCGTAGCCGGTTGTCTACAGAAGTTACGATCTAGCAGATGATTTTTTGTTAAGATGACGTGTACCTCGTATGCGTGCCCGAAGGAAAAGGCACATGAAATGTATTCGAAGATGTTTGCTTAGGGTGAGGTAATCTTAGAAGACACATCGCTGCGTGAAGTACTTTAACGATCTTCAGTCTACAGAATCATAAATTTACATCCATTTAACTGTCTAGATTCCCTAGATCACATGGATCTAGCTGGAGCTGGACGACTGTAACTTTAGAAGTTTGACACACAGAATTATAGGCAGTTAGTTGACTTCTCTGCCCTTCCATGATTTTGTCACTGGATTCCTTCCATGTTTCTTATGTTTTTGGAGTGAGTCTTCTTGTGCTCACATCTTGGGCGCATTTTTACAAGAAGTGTGTTTCCCTGCAGATTCCGGGCGTTAGTCTTTGCCGTAGTAAGTTGTCACCAGTGAGGTTAATGTAAGGGGCAGTCAAGTGAAAACGAGACAAACGAAGAAAAGTAAGTAAACTGTTTATTATATGGCTCTGAGCACTATGGGACTTAAACTTCTGGGGTCATCTGTCCCCTAGAACTTAGAACTACTTAAACCTAACCAACCTAAGGACATCACACACATCCATGCCCGAGGCAGGATTCGAACATGCGACCATAGCGGTCGCGCGGTTCTAGACTGTAGCGCCTAGAACCGCTCGGCCGCTCCTGCCGGCAAACTGTTTATTACTTCAAAAGTAATCGCCGTAACTGACAGTACATTTATCCCACTGCGATATAAGACGGTCAATGCCTTCATGGCAAAACGTATGCAGATGCAAATAGAATCATACTTGTACCAAGGCGTGCTCCTCTTCGGCGGAAGAAAATTGACGGCCACGAATGTTTTTTTTTCAGGGCTCCAAAAATATGGGAATTGTATGGGGAGAGATAGAAACTGTGTGAAGGATGGTTAAGCGATTCCCAGTGAAACTTCTACGCTTACTTTTTTTCCATCTGTCTCCTTTTCCATTAGATAGCCCACTCCATATCAAATTAGGAACTGTACTGACAGCTGTTTTGTTAATTTCGACACGACTTCTTATCACACACGTGTGTGGTAGACGCGGCTGTCATTTCGTTTTGCTTTACTTCGTCCAACAGCCTTTCTCAATGGAGTGCTAGGTGGTGATTTCCATGAGGTGCATATAGTGACACTTGCTATCGAAAAGCTGTCACGTGCACATAATCTGTCTAAACAGCAATGTGTTTCAATCGATAGCTTACACAATCGCAGTATTTCGCTGTAAAACAATGCATGTGACGAACGGCTGCTGTCGATATCCACGTAATCACAGTGACTCACTTCTGTGTGACTAAGAGCAGCAGCAGGAAAAAGGGAGAGCTCGAACTGCACGTTACAGCGTGTGGCAATCTGTTTGTCTTCATGTGGTCAGTCACTGTACAGCCAGATTTGAAACAGTTAGGAAATCGAACGTCAAACGATTTCATTCTAATTCGTGATATACAAATATCTCCTGCATAACCGTTATCGTCTGTTCCGCTTGCTGGCGATTGGTAGTCAAGAAGTTGTCTGATCTGATGTACAGCAACGGCGTTATAGGTGGGCTGAACGGTACCGAAATTAAAACCACAGGAAAAATTCGGTGAAATTTTGCATAGACATGCGGCGCCATATCTCTAGTATGCCCCTATACAGTGGCATGTCGCACTTTTCAGGTCCGAGCATTCAGTGAGTTTGCAAATATGACTAGACAATGGTGCCTCCCACCACGTGTGAAATCCTGCTGCGGAGTTTCGTCTAATTTCATGTATGCTACGTAACATAACTGCCGTGTGTTTCCTTCTTCATGACAATTCTCGGCCGCATACTGCAGGATTAACAAATACGCTCTGCAGTCTTTGGTCACCCACAATACAGCCCGGACTTCGCCCCCTCTGATTTTCATCTCTTCGCTCACATGAACCGCTGACTATGAAGACAAGATTTTGTCACAGATAAAGAACTGCAGACTAGAGCTGGGTTTGACGGAAATTACGTGCGGCTGCCTTCTGTGCCGAGGGTAATGGAAACTTAGTATCACACGATGACAAATGTCTAATTCGAGAGGCGACTATGTGGATAAGTAACTGGAAGGTGTAACTAAATGTTACAAATAAAGCATTTTCGATTTTCACTGTGGTTCCATTTCATGACCGATCGGAAGTTAAAAAAATAATCCCTGTAAAGAAAGAAATATATCTACGACTAGATGGCTTTATTCACAAATATTGTTGTTTGTGGCCGGCCAGAATGGCCGAGCTGTTCTAGGCGCTTCAGTCCGGAGTCGCTCTGCTGCTGCGGTCACAGATTCGAATCCTGCCTCGGGCATGGATGTGTGTGATGTCCTTAGGTTAGTTAGGTTTAAAAGTTCTAAGTTCTAGGGGACTGATGACCTCAGAAGTTCCGTAGTGCTCAGAGCCATTTGAACCATTTTTGTTTGTGTAACAGAATTGAGCGGAATAGAAACGCAAGAACAACGGACGAATGAGCAATTGAAAAGTACTGGTTCAGAAGGATGTTGTAAGTGAGGTGCGGATAAAACGTGAAAAGGTGTGGTGCGAAATACCAAAATATGTTTATGGGAAAATATTGGCTCTGAGCACTAAGGGACTTAACTTCTGAGGTCATTAGTCACCTAGAACTTAGAACTACTTAAACCTAACTAACCTAAGGACATCACACACATCCATTCCCGAGGCAGGATTCGAACATGCGACCGTAGCGGTCGCGCAGTTGCAAACTGTAGTGGCTAGAACCGCTCGGCCACCCCGGCTGGTGGGAAAATATTGCGAGGAAAGACTTCATAGTTGGAGTTTCCGTAAAAGCATGTAGCATTTATTATCTTGTAACTGGATGGACCATCAGGGAAGGGTGGGGGGGGGGATTTAATTATGGGATACAAACTACTCAGGATGTTAAATTTTCTAAGTATATGAATGTGAAAAATTCTTACAGGAATGGAGGAAGAACGACAACAAAACCGGTGAAATACTGACGACTCAAAGAAATATAAATCTTAATATATTTAAATCTAAGAATATGCATGTATGCCTGTCTCCTTGCCATTATAGTGTCAAAACAGTGAGGTTTATAACTATCTACCTCTAATTTTTACAGACATGCAAACATGTGATGTTTTTGAAGCCACTGCTCTATACGCTGCCCTGTACGACAGGTGTGTTGTGTGAAAGTTGTATCGACTCGCCTTATCGACTGGTTTTGCAGGGCAGCCTACTTGTCAGGGGCAGGAAATGGCTTTCCAGTCCCCAGCGTGTAGGCTGCACAGGCAGTTGGAGTGGTATTGTCCTGATTTGCTTAGAAGCCATCAAAGCATGGGACCAAAATGGGTTGGGTTACCAGGGCTTCGACATATAGGCTCTGCTTGACAGAGGGTCTGCTGTGGGTGGTGCATCACGTATCAATACCACCACATTGGCGTCCCCAATCGTTAATGGAATTGCAAGTTTCTGTTAGATGTCGAAAGGGCTTGTGCGGAAACTGACAGACTCAATGGTTATGCCCACTGAGCCATATTTCCAGAAGCTCTGGACTGCAAGCGCCCTCTGGCACTGCAATGTAGGATGGCTGGCGACAGACACACAGCCAACGTGGACTTGGAGCCTCATCACTACGACACAATCTTCTGTGCCTAGTGCAATGAGTGTCATCCTCGTTGCTATAACAAGAGCTGGACTCTAATTATTGCTGCATTATTATTTTTTCTCTTGGAAAAAATTCAGTTAAGTAATCTTCTGTTTTCTATATTAACTTCTCCACTAATCATTTTTGCTCCTGCCCAGATCTCCTAAGACGACAGTTGCCACACCACTCTGTAACCCACCTTTTTTTACCACTGTGTATGATGTTGTACACAGCAGTGGGAGTATTATCGACATACTCCTTGATACTGCTTAAAAGGCAATAATTCCAGAAAGATAAGCTTCCTCATTCAGGTAACTACACAGAAATAGCTTGATGCTACCATTCATTTTGCATCAAAGATGCGAGCAGGAAAGTGCAGATGTAACATGATGAGTCATTTCAGTTTACCAGTCATTACATATGAGCTCTATTTTGAGGATGTCTATGAGGGAACAGCTGCCTAGGATTTCTCCTGGCATGTCAAATACGGATGCCAATCCCGTTTAATTTGCGATAATACGGTCCATTTTGGAAATTAATGGTTCTTTCAACATTCTAGCAATACACTGTAGTGAAACTTCCTGGCAGATTAAAACTGTGTGCCGGACCGAGACTCGAACTCGGGACCTTTGCCTTTCGCGGGAAAGTGCTCTACCAACTGAGCTACCCAAGCACAACTCACGCCCCGTCCTCACAGCTTTACTTCTGCCAGTACCTCGTCTCCTACCTTCCCAACTTTACAGAAGCTCTCCAGCGAACCTTGCCGAACTAGCACTCCTGAAAGAAAGGATATTGCAGAGACATGGCATAGCCACAGCCTGGGTGATGTTTCCAGAATGAGATTTTCACTCTGCAGCGGAGTGTGCGCTGATATGAAACTTCCTGGCAGATTAAAACTGTGTGCCGGACCGAGACTCGAACTCGGGACCTTTGCCTTTCGCGGGCAAGTGCTGTACCAACTGAGCTACCCAAGCACGACTCACGCCCCGTCCTCACAGCTTTACATCTGCCAGTACCTCGTCTCCTACCTTCCCAACTTTACAGAAGCAAAGTTCCGAGTTCGAGTCCCGGTCCGGCACACAGTTTTAATCTGCCAAGAAGTTTCATATCAGCGCACACTCCGCTGCAGAGTGAAAATCTCATTCTGAATACACTGTAGTGTGCGACTTCATATACGACAGTAAGAAGAGGTGGGCTCTGAGTTGTATGGCAGCCCTCCTCATAGGAAAGTTGGGCAGGAGCAGAAATGATTAGTGAACAAGTAATACAGCTATCAGAAGATTTACTTAACTTTATTTCTCCAAACATATCAAGATTCATTAAAAGTGATGCTACAAGAAAGAGTGTCCAATTATCTCAATGTCAACAAGGATGAAGCATGAATGATGTTGTCATAACATAGTGGCTCCATGTGCAAGTGGTTCAAGCAGCTGCTCCATGCCACAGCGATAGAGAGTGCTGAAGGAACAGAGCCACTGGAGTTGTGGCTTAGTGGGCGTGCACCATTGGGTCTGTCAGATCCCATGCGACCACTAACGGTGTCGAACAGAAACTTCCAATTCCGTCACCAACGTAATGACACCCGTGGAGCGACAATGATACGTGATGCCACACATTACTTCCTTCCACTTACGTATCGTACAACGAAATTGACGGAAAAATCAAAGAAATTAGAGCTCATACGGATGCCTATCGTCAGTCGTCGCTCCTTCTGCTATTCGTTGCTGCGACAGGGGAGGAGGGAGCTAAGGTAGTACACGAAGCAGCCTCCGCCAAAAGGTAAGGGGTTCTTTATGAGTGTAAATATAAATGCGATGCAAAGGTTTCACTGTCATTTTACTGATAATGCAAATAAAATAGGAAAATGAAACGAAGGAAAGAGGAAGGTGCGAAACACTTATATTCGCTGTCGATTGTGTTTGCTTCACGTAACTTCTATGTTTCCCTTTGTATAATGCAGTATGTGTGTTACTGTGTCCTTTGGTTCATAACATATGTAATAACTGTTCTTATTTTCGATAAAGTTGTTCAACTAGAATTGATTTGTGAGTATAATTGTCAAAACTATATTCCTCCTCAATGGAACTACGCAGGCTTGAAGTAAAAGGTAACGTGGTGCGATATACTATAAGAAGTCTTTCTGAGAAATAAAGTCGATGTCTAGTTTGCTACGGGTGAACATATTGAGTGCTAAAGAAGGTAAGGATAGCAGTAAGACTGTAGTAATTACGCCTCGGGAGTGGGTGTCTATTGGCTATCAGCTCATGGGTTTTATTGATTTGCTTGAGTCATAAAATTTCGATGCCAGAAAGAAAATTTACCTACCTATTTTACATCAAGAGCCATGATCACGTATGGCTACTTCTTACTAGCGCCACAGAAGATCGCCACAGAGATTACCTTCGCTACAAGTAAAGTTTAGTGTTGTATTTATTTGCATGGAGCAGCAAGTTGTTTAACGAGCAAATAATAAGTAACTCAATTGCCACTTTGATTTATTGCCAATTCAATTGCCTGGAGAGGTTCCCATTACCAGTGTTAAAATAAATCCGAGGGTCTGATTTCTAATGAACTACAGGTTTATTATTGTTGGAAAGTGTAATTTAGTTTCGTGCAGCTCTAACTTTCTGAAGTGTGTAATAAATCTTCGTATGAAATGCTCGACACGTTCAGTAAAATTAATGCAGAAGAATAAGTGCTAAGAAAAGGGACTAATTAAATTATTCAGTCTTAATTCTAATCAAAAGTTTTTTCAGTACTGCGGTAATAGAATGGAGTTATGAATTTTAGAAATTTTTATGTGTCATTATCGTTTAAAGGCCTACAACATTATTCTGTAATTTTCAGGTTTGTAATTGTGCTTTTATTCTAATATTTCCATTTATATATGCATGTTAACTATGCCTGTTCTGAAGTATACGTACCAAACTCAGTTAACAGACAATACATTTTCTGGTTCCTAGTTATGTAGAGCCATTTGTTGAGTAATTCTTACAGTGACAGTTTATATGAGGTGCAGTAATCTTTCCGGAGAGGTTTATGTTCTAATAAATTTAACTGGCTACTGCTTAGTAAGATCATAACAGATTCAGAGTCCCGAAGTCTTACTTATGACCTGCTTAGTGCTGTAGGGGCGTAGAGCAGAAACGCTTCTACGTCGTCTGTATGGTATTGCGGTATATGTAGGGCGTTTTTCAGCGCTAATAAAACATGATTAACAAGTGAATATTTATTTATTAAGATTTTCAGTTTTGTGTCTCCTTGTCAGCCTCAGCTGATATACGATGCCAGTAACACAGAGGAATTCCCCTTACTCCTGTCATTGGTTCGGCACTTCTGGTGAGCAAGACCGCTGCTCCAGCAATTCAGTCGATGTCTGACGGGTTACCATCTGCAGACGAAGTTGTGATGTAAGAATAATATGGCCTCACACTGAGTTAGAGCGTCCTAGATCCTGCTCCAGAAGATGAAGGTAATCCGAAATGTCCCATCAGTATGTACTGAATTGTCGAAAGTCGTGTAGTCAGATGACCCTGGCCCCAGCGAGAAGGTAGGCCATAAGCACCCGAAAGGGCATCAGACGGACCTCTCATACAACAGCGATGATGATGTTAGTGCGACAAGCGCCATCAAGTGTACTGGTTACGGGAGGCCTTCAGTCCCCTCTTCTGCGATGTTGTAGGCGACCAATGCAATGTCCCATGAGTGGTACGGTTATTTGGATGCCGTCATTTCGGGAAAGGCATGCAGTGTGTTCACGAGATGTCCTGGAACATCTAAAACATGGATGTTGCTATAACGTAATAATCACTGAAGCGAGTGCTTTGATATGAGCTCCATCGATCCTAATCACCAACTGAAATCAGAACTGGGGAGCTTGGGTATTTATGGGGACTGGTGGGAGGCTATGACGTGACTCTCTGTTATGACCAAATGTGTGAAACTTCTCTAATGGTTGTCAGTGGTCCGTGTTTCAGTGTGTGTGCTTAACTATTTGTTACAGGTTCTTAACTGCGCTGTCAGGTCTCTGGAAGGTTTTGTTGGGTCCTAAATATCGCTTTTTGCTTAATGTAACAAGAGCTAACGAGTATGTCCTTGTCTCATTGTTGCAGTCGACATTTCACTGATTGTGCAACTTTTGCCTGGCGATTGGTGCTAGTGTAGCAACCTGGGCTTGTTTACGCTGACTGTTTTTCTGCAGCTTAGTAATGTCACCACTTCTGCCTAGCGTTGTCTGTGGGTGAACTGGGATGAAGAAGAAAAATTTTAATTTCTTCCCCTGTTCTGCTCTGTGGTGTAAACAGTGCAAACACCTACAAGTTCCACTTGAAGACATTTAGTAAACATAATGGTTAGCATAACAGTTTGATGATCATTTCTGTGTTACTGTCTTGCAAGTGTAGAGTGTTAAAGGCACTTAATGTCCAATTTAACTATGATCATCCCTTGTGTAATGAACACTATCTTTCTTACTTTAAAACAGACGGTGTGTGTCAATGAGAGATAGTTTGTTGCCAAGATATTTTAGTTTTTTATGTATGTTGTTATGAATAACTACTTAACACATATTTGGTGCCGGCCGCGGTGGTCTAGCGGTTCTAGGCGCGCAGTCCGGAACCGCGCGACTGCTCCGGTCGCAGGTTCGAATCCTGCCTCGGGCATGGATGTGTGTGATGTCCTTAGGTTAGTTAGGTTTAAGTAGTTGTAAGTTCTAGGGGACTGATGACCACAGTAGTTAAGTCCCATAGTGCTCAGAGCCATTTGAACCATATTTGGTAGATTGTGTTATCTTTTCGCATTCAACTTACAATACAGATTTCAATTTACTGTAAAGACTTATACAGCAGTCAGTTTTCATTTGCTTGTAATCATTCAGTCTACTTAGGCCGGCGACCGTTTGATTTACATATCGACAGTTTCACTTTACAACTTGAATAACAGTAGTTCGATCTTCGTCAAAATCAACTATTATTCCCTGTCAAAACGTAATGTTTCTGGTGATGAAAGACAGTAAGATTTCTTTCTATTAACACATGACCACGGCCAGACTTTAATTTCTATCATAGGATTAATATTGTGTATTTAGTACCGCGGTAATAATCTGTAGTGTTATAGGTGGTATACTCTGTAGTCATCACTACACGTCAAAGGAGTATGACGAAGTGTAAAAGTAGATGTAGACATATTCGAGTCTAAAGGAGAAGATGTGTGATGTCATTTAAGGGACAGTGTTTTGATATCAGCCTTGAAAAATAATTTCGTACTTTCGGAAAGTGTTAACCTGTAGCATACGGTATGAACGACTGTGCCCTTTCTGGTCGAAAATATACTTACACCTGTTAGTGGATCCGAATACTGGGGTCCGTTCAATGAAATGTCTGAATGCCTGTGGTGGAGCGGCTGCCCATTCTTCAACAAGAGCCGGAACTAGATAAGGTAATGATGTTGGACGCTGGTGTCTGGAGTGAAGTCGATGATCCAGTTTCACTGGTTCAGGTTGGGACTCTGAACAGGTCTTCTGATTTCAAGAATATTGTTGTCCACAAGTTGTTTTCTCACGGATGTTGAGTTATGACAAGGTGCTTTGTCACGCTTATACAAATAGTCATCGAATCCGAACTGTTTCTCTACAGTACGCAGGACGCAATGCTGTAAAATGTCTTCATGTTTCCACACACAGCATTTTATAAACCACAATAAGGGGACTACACACCAACCACGAAAAACACCCTCTTGGCGTAACATTATGTTCTCTGTAATACGCTGTACGCACTACACATGTGACGCAGGTCCAAGTTTTCGTCAAACTCAAATCCATCCATCGGATAGCCACTCGGTGTAGGCTGGTTCATCACTCCAGATCGTTAATTTACAGACATACACACCCAGTAGCGTCGCTCTTTGCACCAGCTCATGCGTCGCTACGCATTGACTCCAGGAAGGTGGGGTTTATGAGGACCAGTTACGCAACTGCACCCTAATTTTTTTTAACTCTCTACGCATGGTCATTGTGCCAGATAGACTTTTCCTAGCTCTTTGGAACTTACTAATGATTCCTTTCACTAATTTGGTACGATTTTTTACAAAAACTTCCGCAGTGCTCGATGGTCCCTCTTCGTTAGTACATGAGGTCTGGGTGCTAATGGTTTAGCTGTAGTTCTTCTTTGCGTTTTCACTTCTCAGTCACATCGCCTAGAGTCGTCCAGTTACCTTTGATCAGATAGTCTATAAAGGCCTGGAATCGTAGGAGACACATTTACTTGTTGTTAACTGAAAATTCTTTGAGCTCTTGCATAGAATGACATGCACATATAACAACATTGCCTCACATTGAGAGCCAAAAATGTAGTGACTCTTTCAAAATTCTCTGTAATATCGCGATGCACGCTAAAAAATATGGGGAATTGAAAATTCTTTGTTCTCTTGCATAAAACGACATGCAGACAACTAATTATATTGACCAACATTGGGAGCCAACAATTGACATCAATAATTAAGCGAAATCAAAAAGAAAAATGTGATGAGATTAAGGAATTGATAAGTGAATGGGACAAATTCGATAGAAGAATAAAATACGAAATGACAGCATTTATTTCAGGAACTTTTACACACCCAAAACAATTACAAATCTCACGGCCAATTTCACTAGGCATCAGTTGTTAAGACAAAGGAGGGAGGAATGAATTTTCTCACCATTCTTTAGCGTCATGTGTCGTGTGCTGACGAAGGCTGTGGGAAGTTGTGCGAGACCTGGACTGTCTTTGCGTATCGTCTAAGAATCTGTTGCCGTTCATGATTAATAAGCAACCTTCTTACTGTTCAGCAACATATTTATTTATTTATTTATTATTTTTCGAGGAGACTGACTTCTTCCATACTTCTTTTGTTTGAGATGCCTTTCTGTGTGAATTTTCGGTGGTCTGTATCCACCCTCTGTCCCAGTGCCTGAAGCGGTGCTTTAATTCTCCAGACTTCCTCGCTTTTTAAGGCTGCCGCCAGCCAGAATATTTACACACCTCCGGTGTGCTTTCTTGACTCTTTTGTGTTTATGCTTTTTTCTTAGTTCCTGCAGAAATCCACAGTTATCTGAACGGATTTTCATTGTTCACAGGGTTCTGTGCAAGGTGTCCATTATTAACCGAGGCAAGACCATGCGCCAGGCTAACCCAGAATGCGTCTCTAGCGCTGCGCAAAGGGTCAAACTATCCCCTCGTCCTGAGCCTCTGGCGCTGTGTGTTGGTGAATGTGACTACCAGCTGAGGTACTCCACGCTGCAACAATCTAGTAATAACAAAGAATGGCTTTTGAAGGCAATGGACAACGTAAGTCATACGAGATCTACAGAAAGACCAGTACTTTCATTGTGGACCTCAGGTAACCTAAATTCTTTCATTTATGACTTTATTTTATCAGTTTTTTTTTGTTAAACTGTTTTGTTCTAGCACTAGTTTGTTCTAGTTTATACCATTATGTTGGGGTTGAGTCTAAGAGCAAATACCTTAAAAGTAATGAACACCCATCACACATTATTTTTATGTCGTAATGGGCACATTACCAACTTATATTTCCCGGCAGCGCAGTCGGGCGTGTCGACGAGGTGAAACAGTGGGCGCCGTTACCGCATCAACAGAGGTGTCCAGTGACGAATCCTGGTTGCGTGTTTGACAGTCGGGCGGCCGGCGCGCCCACACTGGGTCTGACTGCATTGCTCTGAGTGGCTCTGACCTGACGCAGTCGACTTAAGTCAGTTTGCGATCTAGCATGAGATAGGCCTTGGGAGCCTCTCTTTGCAGTCACATGCGGTTCGGGTCGTTTCTTGTTACAAGTAATCTGATTAGTTGTCACCAAGTATAATGCAGCCGTAAGTACAGTTTCCTTGCCACTGGATTGGTGCAAAGGAACTGTATTCTTCTCCTCGCAAAGACTGCCGGTCGAATGAAAGTTTGTCGTGAATAATGTATTCGAATTAGTTATTGTTCTAACGAAAACAGTAAAATTTCAGACGTTTAATTTTTATTATGGGTGAGAAATTTCAAACAATACACACTACCTAATGAAGTCGTTCGCTCGAAAGTTAATTTGACTAGCACAGAGCCTTTCTATACATTGTCCAATTGAAGATGCCGGCCGAAGAGGCCGTGCGGTTAAAGGCGCTGCAGTCTGGAACCGCAAGACCGCTACGGTCGCAGGTTCGAATCCTGCCTCGGGCATGGATGTTTGTGATGTCCTTAGGTTAGTTAGGTTTAACTAGTTCTAAGTTCTAGGGGACTAATGACCTCAGCAGTTGAGTCCCATAGTGCTCAGAGCCATTCGAACCATCAATTGAAGATGATAAACTTAACGACTTATGAGCTACATCACGTCGTGTGTTATGAAGAATACGGATCACGAAGCAACTTAACACAGTTAACCAAGAATTTCTGCAAACTTTACTTGCGGAAAAAAGGTGAATCGAATTCCGAATCCTTGTATTGGAAGACTGAAACTTCAATTTTTTCAGTCATTTCCTAGTTTTTAATTTAATATCTGAAATGTAATGCTGCTGCTCACAATGCAGGCAGTGAAAATCATCATAAAAATGGCTCAAATGGCTCTGAGCACTATGGGACTTAACTTCTGAGCTCATCAGTCCCCTAGAACTTAGAACTACTTAAACCTAACTAACTTAAGGACATCACACACATCCATTCCCAAGGCAGGATTCGAACCTGCGACCGTAGCGGTCGCGCGGTTCCAGACTGTAGCGCCTAGAACCGCTCGGCCACCCCGGTCGGCGAAAACCATCATAAACAAATATGCTCACTGTCCTGCTGAACAAGAATCGAACAAGAATTGACGCAAGAATCTAAAATACGTGCACACTAAAAGAATTATCTAATACTATGACAGTCTTATATCTTTAGTGATGTTGGTGTTACATTATTTCACGGAATCCGCAGAAATCGGTCTCAGGGCTGTGCCATTTTATTTAAGTGCAGTGCAATTAAAGGACCTAACATTAAGAAATATTATCGTATGATGGCGCTCACATTAATCATAAAATAACCTAAAACGATAATTTTAAGACTTTGTCTGAAAATACTCTTCAGTGCAGTAAAACCAGTTACCCAACAGAATGTTTGTAGGTTCATTTTTAAGCTTCACCACTTTACTCGTAAGACATTTAGTATGGTCTAGAGGGTTGTTCCATATATTTGTTCCCTTGTATGCTACAGCTTTTTCTACTAGCACTAAGACCTTGGAGTAGAGAAGGTTTTTGTTGCTCTACATACTCTTTTCATAAAAATAGAGAAAGCTTGAACATTGGAAAAATGATATTAATGAAAGTATGAATGTTATACCGATTCTGGCTCACTTTGTCTACATTTGTGACACCATGTAACCTAGTGATGTCATCATCCTTGTCTGTTATATCGTTAGTGATGTCATCTTGCTTATCAGTGACACTATCATCCTTATCAGTGACGTCAACAAGCCATGCCTGCTCCCCGCCGCCCCTCCTTCCTTAACAGCAAATATCAGTGTAGTAATAAATGTGAAAGAACCAATAAAAAATCCAAGATGGCGTAACTAGCCCAACTGTGTTAGCGGGAAAGTAAAAAAAAGTTACACATGTGTGAATTTCCTCATTCAGTGTAATCACTTTCTCCTCCTC